>NC_086446.1:46216717-47715465 GCF_028390025.1 Pseudophryne corroboree | reverse complement strand
GTGACTGCTGGGAATGGGACATATGATGATTGGAGAGGTGACTGCTGAGAATGGGACATTATACGGTAACACTGGGGGATGTAACTGGAGAGGTGGCTGCTGGGAATGGGGCATTATACAGTAACACCGGCGGATGTGTCCGGGTGAGGACTGGAGAGGTGACTGCTGGGAATGGGTCATTATACAGTAACACCAGCGACGTGTCTGGGTGATGACTGGAGAGGTGACTGCTGGGAATGGGGCATTATACAGTAACACCGGAGGACGTGTCTCGGTGATGATTGGTGAGGTGGCTGCTGGGAATGTGGAATTATACAGTAACACCAGGGGATGTGTCTGGGTGATGACTGGAGAGGTGACTGCTGGGAATGGGACATTATACAGTAACACCAGAGGACGTGTCTGGGTGATGACTGGAGAGGTGACTGCTGGGAATGGGGCATTATATGGTATCACTGGGGGATGTGACTGTAGAGGTGGCTGCTGGGAATGGGACATTATACAGTAACACCGGAGGACGTGTCTCGTGATGACTGGAGAGGTGACTGCTGTGAATGGGACATTGTACGGTAACACTGGGGGATGTGACTGGAGAGGTGGCTGCTGGGAATGGGGCATTATACAGTAACACCGGGGGATGTGTCCGGGTGATGACTGGTGAGGTGACTGCTGGGAATGGGGCATTATACAGTAACACCAGCGACGTGTCTGGGTGATGACTGGAGAGGTGACTGCTGGGAATGGGGCATTATACAGTAACACCAGGGGACGTGTCTGGGTGATGACTGGAGAGGTGACTGCTGGGAATGGGACATTATACAGTAACACCAGAGGATGTGTCCGGGTGATGACTGGAGAGGTGACTGCTGGGAATGGGACATTATACAGTAACACCAGGGGACGTGTCTGGGTGATGACTGGAGAGGTGACTGCTGGGAATGGGACATTATACAGTAACACCAGGGGATGTGTGCAGGTGATGACTGGAGAGGTGGCTGCTGGGAATGGGGCATTATACAGTAACACCAGGGGATGTGTCTGGGTGATGCCTGAAGAGGTGACTGCGGGGAATGGGGCATTATACAGTAACACCAGGGGATGTGTCCGGGTGATGACTGGAGAGGTGACTGCTGGGAATGGGGCATTATACAGTAACACTGGGGGATGTGTCTGGGTGATGACTGGAGAGGTGGCTGCTGGGAATGGGGCATAATACAGTAACACCAGGGGATGTGTCTGGGTGATGAGTGCTGGGAATGGGGCATTATACGGTAACACTGGGTGATGTGACTGGAGAGGTGGCTGCTGGGAATGGGACATTATACATTAACACCAGGGGACGTGTCTGGGTGATGACTGGAGAGGTGAGTGCTAGGAATGGGACATTATACAGTAACACCGGAGGACGTGTCTCGGTGATGACTGGAGAGGTGACTGCTGGGAATAGGACATTATACGGTAACACCGGAGGACGTGTAACGGTGATGACTGGTGAGGTGGCTTCTGGGAATGTGGAATTATACAGTAACACCAGGGGATGTGTCCGGGTGATGACTGGAGAGGTGACTGCTGGGAATGGGGCATTATACAGTAACACTGGGGGTGGTGTCTTGGTGATGACTGGAGAGGTGACTGCTGGGAATGGGGCATAATACAGTAACACCAGGGGATGTGTCCGGGTGATGACTGGAGAGGTGACTGCTGGGAATGGGTCATTATACAGTAACACCAGGGTACGTGTCTGGGTGATGACTGGAGAGGTGACTGCTGGGAATGGGTCATTATACAGTAACACCAGGGGATGTGTCCGGGTGATGACTGGAGAGGTGACTGCTGGGAATGGGACATTGTACAGTAACACCGGAGGACGTGTCTCGGTGATGATTGGAGAGGTGACTGCTGAGAATGGGACATTATACGGTAACACTGGGGGATGTAACTGGAGAGGTGGCTGCTGGGAATGGGGCATTATACAGTAACACCGGCGGATGTGTCCGGGTGAGGACTGGAGAGGTGACTGCTGGGAATGGGTCATTATACAGTAACACCAGCGACGTGTCTGGGTGATGACTGGAGAGGTGACTGCTGGGAATGGGGCATTATACAGTAACACCGGAGGACGTGTCTCGGTGATGATTGGTGAGGTGGCTGCTGGGAATGTGGAATTATACAGTAACACCAGGGGATGTGTCTGGGTGATGACTGGAGAGGTGACTGCTGGGAATGGGACATTATACAGTAACACCAGAGGACGTGTCTGGGTGATGACTGGAGAGGTGACTGCTGGGAATGGGGCATTATACATTAACACAAGAGGATGTGTCTGGGTGATGACTGGAGAGGTGACTGCTGGGAATGGGGCATTATATGGTATCACTGGGGGATGTGACTGTAGAGGTGGCTGCTGGGAATGGGACATTATACAGTAACACCGGAGGACGTGTCTCGTGATGACTGGAGAGGTGACTGCTGTGAATGGGACATTGTACGGTAACACTGGGGGATGTGACTGGAGAGGTGGCTGCTGGGAATGGGGCATTATACAGTAACACCGGGGGATGTGTCCGGGTGATGACTGGTGAGGTGACTGCTGGGAATGGGGCATTATACAGTAACACCAGCGACGTGTCTGGGTGATGACTGGAGAGGTGACTGCTGGGAATGGGGCATTATACAGTAACACCAGGGGACGTGTCTGGGTGATGACTGGAGAGGTGACTGCTGGGAATGGGACATTATACAGTAACACCAGAGGATGTGTCCGGGTGATGACTGGAGAGGTGACTGCTGGGAATGGGACATTATACAGTAACACCAGGGGACGTGTCTGGGTGATGACTGGAGAGGTGACTGCTGGGAATGGGACATTATACAGTAACACCAGAGGATGTGTCCGGGTGATGACTGGAGAGGTGGCTGATGGGAATGGGGCATTATACAGTAACACCAGGGGATGTGTCTGGGTGATGCCTGAAGAGGTGACTGCGGGGAATGGGGCATTATACAGTAACACCAGGGGATGTGTCCGGGTGATGACTGGAGAGGTGACTGCTGGGAATGGGGCATTATACAGTAACACTGGGGGATGTGTCT
Organism: Pseudophryne corroboree; assembly: GCF_028390025.1. Classification (NCBI taxonomy): domain Eukaryota; kingdom Metazoa; phylum Chordata; class Amphibia; order Anura; family Myobatrachidae; genus Pseudophryne; species Pseudophryne corroboree. The sequence continues at coordinate 47,712,372 of NC_086446.1, read as the reverse complement.
GGGTGATGACTGGAGAGGTGGCTGCTGGGAATGGGGCATAATACAGTAACACCAGGGGATGTGTCTGGGTGATGAGTGCTGGGAATGGGGCATTATACGGTAACACTGGGTGATGTGACTGGAGAGGTGGCTGCTGGGAATGGGACATTATACATTAACACCAGGGGACGTGTCTGGGTGATGACTGGAGAGGTGAGTGCTAGGAATGGGACATTATACAGTAACACCGGAGGACGTGTCTCGGTGATGACTGGAGAGGTGACTGCTGGGAATAGGACATTATACGGTAACACCGGAGGACGTGTAACGGTGATGACTGGTGAGGTGGCTTCTGGGAATGTGGAATTATACAGTAACACCAGGGGATGTGTCTGGGTGATGCCTGGAGAGGTGACTGCGGGGAATGGGGCATTATACAGTAACACCAGGGGATGTGTCCGGGTGATGACTGGAGAGGTGACTGCTGGGAATGGGGCATTATACAGTAACACTGGGGGTGGTGTCTTGGTGATGACTGGAGAGGTGACTGCTGGGAATGGGGCATAATACAGTAACACCAGGGGATGTGTCCGGGTGATGACTGGAGAGGTGACTGCTGGGAATGGGTCATTATACAGTAACACCAGGGTACGTGTCTGGGTGATGACTGGAGAGGTGACTGCTGGGAATGGGTCATTATACAGTAACACCAGGGGATGTGTCCGGGTGATGACTGGAGAGGTGACTGCTGGGAATGGGACATTGTACAGTAACACCGGAGGACGTGTCTCGGTGATGATTGGAGAGGTGACTGCTGAGAATGGGACATTATACGGTAACACTGGGGGATGTAACTGGAGAGGTGGCTGCTGGGAATGGGGCATTATACAGTAACACCGGCGGATGTGTCCGGGTGAGGACTGGAGAGGTGACTGCTGGGAATGGGTCATTATACAGTAACACCAGCGACGTGTCTGGGTGATGACTGGAGAGGTGACTGCTGGGAATGGGGCATTATACAGTAACACCGGAGGACGTGTCTCGGTGATGATTGGTGAGGTGGCTGCTGGGAATGTGGAATTATACAGTAACACCAGGGGATGTGTCTGGGTGATGACTGGAGAGGTGACTGCTGGGAATGGGACATTATACAGTAACACCAGAGGACGTGTCTGGGTGATGACTGGAGAGGTGACTGCTGGGAATGGGGCATTATACATTAACACAAGAGGATGTGTCTGGGTGATGACTGGAGAGGTGACTGCTGGGAATGGGGCATTATATGGTATCACTGGGGGATGTGACTGTAGAGGTGGCTGCTGGGAATGGGACATTATACAGTAACACCGGAGGACGTGTCTCGTGATGACTGGAGAGGTGACTGCTGTGAATGGGACATTGTACGGTAACACTGGGGGATGTGACTGGAGAGGTGGCTGCTGGGAATGGGGCATTATACAGTAACACCGGGGGATGTGTCCGGGTGATGACTGGTGAGGTGACTGCTGGGAATGGGGCATTATACAGTAACACCAGCGACGTGTCTGGGTGATGACTGGAGAGGTGACTGCTGGGAATGGGGCATTATACAGTAACACCAGGGGACGTGTCTGGGTGATGACTGGAGAGGTGACTGCTGGGAATGGGACATTATACAGTAACACCAGAGGATGTGTCCGGGTGATGACTGGAGAGGTGACTGCTGGGAATGGGACATTATACAGTAACACCAGGGGACGTGTCTGGGTGATGACTGGAGAGGTGACTGCTGGGAATGGGACATTATACAGTAACACCAGGGGATGTGTCTGGGTGATGCCTGAAGAGGTGACTGCGGGGAATGGGGCATTATACAGTAACACCAGGGGATGTGTCCGGGTGATGACTGGAGAGGTGACTGCTGGGAATGGGGCATTATACAGTAACACTGGGGGATGTGTCTGGGTGATGACTGGAGAGGTGACTGCTAGGAATGGGTCATTATACAGTAACACTCTGGGTGATGACTGGAGAGGTGACTGCTGGGAATGGGACATTATACTGTAACACCAGGGGACGTGTCTGGGTGATGACTGGAGAGGTGACTGCTGGGAATGGGGTATTATACGGTAACACTGGGGGATGTGACTGGGCGATGACTGGAGAGGTGGCTGCTGGGAATGGGGCATAATACAGTAACACCAGGGGATGTGTCTGGGTGATGAGTGCTGGGAATGGGGCATTATACGGTAACACTGGGTGATGTGACTGGAGAGGTGAGTGCTAGGAATGGGACATTATACAGTAACACCGGAGGACGTGTCTCGGTGATGACTGGAGAGGTGACTGCTGGGAATAGGACATTATACGGTAACACCGGAGGACGTGTAACGGTGATGACTGGTGAGGTGGCTTCTGGGAATGTGGAATTATACAGTAACACCAGGGGATGTGTCTGGGTGATGCCTGGAGAGGTGACTGCGGGGAATGGGGCATTATACAGTAACACCAGGGGATGTGTCCGGGTGATGACTGGAGAGGTGACTGCTGGGAATGGGGCATTATACAGTAACACTGGGGGTGGTGTCTTGGTGATGACTGGAGAGGTGACTGCTGGGAATGGGGCATAATACAGTAACACCAGGGGATGTGTCCGGGTGATGACTGGAGAGGTGACTGCTGGGAATGGGTCATTATACAGTAACACCAGGGTACGTGTCTGGGTGATGACTGGAGAGGTGACTGCTGGTAATGGGTCATTATACAGTAACACCAGGGGATGTGTCCGGGTGATGACTGGAGAGGTGACTGCTGGGAATGGGACATTGTACAGTAACACCGGAGGACGTGTCTCGGTGATGATTGGAGAGGTGACTGCTGAGAATGGGACATTATACGGTAACACTGGTGGATGTAACTGGAGAGGTGGCTGCTGGGAATGGGGCATTATACAGTAACACCGGCGGATGTGTCCGGGTGAGGACTGGAGAGGTGACTGCTGGGAATGGGTCATTATACAGTAACACCAGCGACGTGTCTGGGTGATGACTGGAGAGGTGACTGCTGGGAATGGGGCATTATACAGTAACACCGGAGGACGTGTCTCTGTGATGATTGGTGAGGTGGCTGCTGGGAATGTGGAATTATACAGTAACACCAGGGGATGTGTCTGGGTGATGACTGGAGAGGTGACTGCTGGGAATGGGACATTATACAGTAACACCAGAGGACGTGTCTGGGTGATGACTGGAGAGGTGACTGCTGGGAATGGGGCATTGTACATTAACACAAGAGGATGTGTCTGGGTGATGACTGGAGAGGTGACTGCTGGGAATGGGGCATTATATGGTATCACTGGGGGATGTGACTGTAGAGGTGGCTGCTGGGAATGGGACATTATACAGTAACACCGGAGGACGTGTCTCGTGATGACTGGAGAGGTGACTGCTGTGAATGGGACCTTGTACGGTAACACTGGGGGATGTGACTGGAGAGGTGGCTGCTGGGAATGGGGCATTATACAGTAACACCGGGGGATGTGTCCGGGTGATGACTGGTGAGGTGACTGCTGGGAATGGGGCATTATACAGTAACACCAGCGACGTGTCTGGGTGATGACTGGAGAGGTGACTGCTGGGAATGGGGCATTATACAGTAACACCAGGGGACGTGTCTGGGTGATGACTGGAGAGGTGACTGCTGGGAATGGGACATTATACAGTAACACCAGAGGATGTGTCCGGGTGATGACTGGAGAGGTGACTGCTGGGAATGGGACATTATACAGTAACACCAGGGGACGTGTCTGGGTGATGACTGGAGAGGTGACTGCTGGGAATGGGACATTATACAGTAACACCAGGGGATGTGTCCGGGTGATGACTGGAGAGGTGGCTGCTGGGAATGGGGCATTATACAGTAACACCAGGGGATGTGTCTGGGTGATGCCTGAAGAGGTGACTGCGGGGAATGGGGCATTATACAGTAACACCAGGGGATGTGTCCGGGTGATGACTGGAGAGGTGACTGCTGGGAATGGGGCATTATACAGTAACACTGGGGGATGTGTCTGGGTGATGACTGGAGAGGTGACTGCTAGGAATGGGTCATTATACAGTAACACTCTGGGTGATGACTGGAGAGGTGACTGCTGGGAATGGGTCATTATACAGTAACACCAGGGGACGTGTCTGGGTGATGACTGGAGAGGTGACTGCTGGGAATGGGGTATTATACGGTAACACTGGGGGATGTGACTGGGCGATGACTGGAGAGGTGGCTGCTGGGAATGGGGCATAATACAGTAACACCAGGGGATGTGTCTGGGTGATGAGTGCTGGGAATGGGGCATTATACGGTAACACTGGGTGATGTGACTGGAGAGGTGAGTGCTAGGAATGGGACATTATACAGTAACACCGGAGGACGTGTCTCGGTGATGACTGGAGAGGTGACTGCTGGGAATAGGACATTATACGGTAACACCGGAGGACGTGTAACGGTGATGACTGGTGAGGTGGCTTCTGGGAATGTGGAATTATACAGTAACACCAGGGGATGTGTCTGGGTGATGCCTGGAGAGGTGACTGCGGGGAATGGGGCATTATACAGTAACACCAGGGGATGTGTCCGGGTGATGACTGGAGAGGTGACTGCTGGGAATGGGGCATTATACAGTAACACTGGGGGTGGTGTCTTGGTGATGACTGGAGAGGTGACTGCTGGGAATGGGGCATAATACAGTAACACCAGGGGATGTGTCCGGGTGATGACTGGAGAGGTGACTGCTGGGAATGGGTCATTATACAGTAACACCAGGGTACGTGTCTGGGTGATGACTGGAGAGGTGACTGCTGGTAATGGGTCATTATACAGTAACACCAGGGGATGTGTCCGGGTGATGACTGGAGAGGTGACTGCTGGGAATGGGACATTGTACAGTAACACCGGAGGACGTGTCTCGGTGATGATTGGAGAGGTGACTGCTGAGAATGGGACATTATACGGTAACACTGGGGGATGTAACTGGAGAGGTGGCTGCTGGGAATGGGGCATTATACAGTAACACCGGCGGATGTGTCCGGGTGAGGACTGGAGAGGTGACTGCTGGGAATGGGTCATTATACAGTAACACCAGCGACGTGTCTGGGTGATGACTGGAGAGGTGACTGCTGGGAATGGGGCATTATACAGTAACACCGGAGGACGTGTCTCTGTGATGATTGGTGAGGTGGCTGCTGGGAATGTGGAATTATACAGTAACACCAGGGGATGTGTCTGGGTGATGACTGGAGAGGTGACTGCTGGGAATGGGACATTATACAGTAACACCAGAGGACGTGTCTGGGTGATGACTGGAGAGGTGACTGCTGGGAATGGGGCATTATACATTAACACAAGAGGATGTGTCTGGGTGATGACTGGAGAGGTGACTGCTGGGAATGGGGCATTATATGGTATCACTGGGGGATGTGACTGTAGAGGTGGCTGCTTGGAAAGGGACATTATACAGTAACACCGGAGGACGTGTCTCGTGATGACTGGAGAGGTGACTGCTGTGAATGGGACATTGTACGGTAACACTGGGGGATGTGACTGGAGAGGTGGCTGCTGGGAATGGGGCATTATACAGTAACACCAGGGGATGTGTCTGGGTGATGACTGGAGAGGTGACTGCTGGGAATGGGGCATTATACAGTAACACCAGGGGACGTGTCTGGGTGATGACTGGAGAGGTGACTGCTGGGAATGGGACATTATACAGTAACACCAGAGGATGTGTCCGGGTGATGACTGGAGAGGTGACTGCTGGGAATGGGACATTATACAGTAACACCAGGGGACGTGTCTGGGTGATGACTGGAGAGGTGACTGCTGGGAATGGGACATTATACAGTAACACCAGGGGATGTGTCCGGGTGATGACTGGAGAGGTGACTGCTGGGAATGGGGCATTATACAGTAACACTGGGGGATGTGACTGGAGAGGTGGCTGCTGGGAATGGGGCATTATACAGTAACACCAGGGGATGTGTCTGGGTGATGCCTGAAGAGGTGACTGCGGGGAATGGGGCATTATACAGTAACACCAGGGGATGTGTCCGGGTGATGACTGGAGAGGTGACTGCTGGGAATGGGGCATTATACAGTAACACTGGGGGATGTGTCTGGGTGATGACTGGAGAGGTGACTGCTAGGAATGGGTCATTATACAGTAACACTCTGGGTGATGACTGGAGAGGTGACTGCTGGGAATGGGTCATTATACAGTAACACCAGGGGACGTGTCTGGGTGATGACTGGAGAGGTGACTGCTGGGAATGGGGTATTATACGGTAACACTGGGGGATGTGACTGGGCGATAACTGGAGAGGTGGCTGCTGGGAATGGGGCATAATACAGTAACACCAGGGGATGTGTCTGGGTGATGAGTGCTGGGAATGGGGCATTATACGGTAACACTGGGGGATGTGACTGGAGAGGTGGCTGCTGGGAATGGGACATTATACAGTAACAACAGGGGACATGTCTGGGTGATGACTGGAGAGGTGAGTGCTAGGAATGGGACATTATACAGTAACACCGGAGGACGTGTCTCGGTGATGACTGGAGAGGTGACTGCTGGGAATAGGACATTATACGGTAACACTGGGGGATGTGACTGGAGGGGTGGCTGCTGGGAATGGGGCATTATACAGTAACACCAGGGGATGTTTCCGGGTGATGACTGGAGAGGTGACTGCTGGGAATGGGGCATTATACAGTAACACCGGGGGATGTGTCTCGGTGATGACTGGTGAGGTGGCTTCTGGGAATGTGGAATTATACAGTAACACCAGGGGACGTGTCTGGGTGATGACTGGAGAGGTGACTGCTGGGAATGGGTCATTATACAGTAACACCAGGGGATGTCTCTGGGTGATGACTGGAGAGATGACTGCTGTGAATGGGACATTATACAGTAACACCAGGGGATGTCTCTGGGTGATGCCTGGAGAGGTGACTGCGGGGAATGGGGCATTATACAGTAACACTGGGGGTGGTGTCTTGGTGATGACTGGAGAGGTGACTGCTGGGAATGGGGCATAATACAGTAACACCAGGGGATGTGTCCGGGTGATGACTGGAGAGGTGACTGCTGGGAATGGGTCATTATACAGTAACACCAGGGTACGTGTCTGGGTGATGACTGGAGAGGTGACTGCTGGGAATGGGTCATTATACAGTAACACCAGGGGATGTGTCCGGGTGATGACTGGAGAGGTGACTGCTGGGAATGGGACATTGTACAGTAACACCGGAGGACGTGTCTCGGTGATGATTGGAGAGGTGACTGCTGAGAATGGGACATTATACGGTAACACTGGGGGATGTAACTGGAGAGGTGGCTGCTAGGAATGGGGCATTATACAGTAACACCGGCGGATGTGTCCGGGTGAGGACTGGAGAGGTGACTGCTGGGAATGGGTCATTATACAGTAACACCAGCGACGTGTCTGGGTGATGACTGGAGAGGTGACTGCTGGGAATGGGGCATTATACAGTAACACCGGAGGACGTGTCTCGGTGATGATTGGTGAGGTGGCTGCTGGGAATGTGGAATTATACAGTAACACCAGGGGAGGTGTCTGGGTGATGACTGGAGAGGTGACTGCTGGGAATGGGACATTATACAGTAACACCAGAGGACGTGTCTGGGTGATGACTGGAGAGGTGACTGCTGGGAATGGGGCATTATACATTAACACAAGAGGATGTGTCTGGGTGATGACTGGAGAGGTGACTGCTGGGAATGGGGCATTATATGGTATCACTGGGGGATGTGACTGTAGAGGTGGCTGCTGGGAATGGGACATTATACAGTAACACCGGAGGACGTGTCTCGTGATGACTGGAGAGGTGACTGCTGTGAATGGGACATTGTACGGTAACACTGGGGGATGTGACTGGAGAGGTGGCTGCTGGGAATGGGGCATTATACAGTAACACCGGGGGATGTGTCCGGGTGATGACTGGTGAGGTGACTGCTGGGAATGGGGCATTATACAGTAACACCAGGTGATGTGTCTGGGTGATGACTGGAGAGGTGACTGCTGGGAATGGGGCATTATACAGTAACACCAGGGGACGTGTCTGGGTGATGACTGGAGAGGTGACTGCTGGGAATGGGACATTATACAGTAACACCAGAGGATGTGTCCGGGTGATGACTGGAGAGGTGACTGCTGGGAATGGGACATTATACAGTAACACCAGGGGACATGTCTGGGTGATGACTGGAGAGGTGACTGCTGGGAATGGGACATTATACAGTAACACCAGGGGATGTGTCCGGGTGATGACTGGAGAGGTGACTGCTGGGAATGGGGCATTATACAGTAACACTGGGGGATGTGACTGGAGAGGTGGCTGCTGGGAATGGGGCATTATACAGTAACACCAGGTGATGTGTCTGGGTGATGCCTGAAGAGGTGACTGCGGGGAATGGGGCATTATACAGTAACACCAGGGGATGTGTCCGGGTGATGACTGGAGAGGTGACTGCTGGGAATGGGGCATTATACAGTAACACTGGGGGATGTGTCTGGGTGATGACTGGAGAGGTGACTGCTGGGAATGGGGCATTATACAGTAACACCAGGGGACGTGTCTGGGTGATGACTGGAGAGGTGACTGCTAGGAATGGGTCATTATACAGTAACACTCTGGGTGATGACTGGAGAGGTGACTGCTGGGAATGGGTCATTATACAGTAACACCAGGGGACGTGTCTGGGTGATGACTGGAGAGGTGACTGCTGGGAATGGGGCATTATACGGTAACACTGGGGGATGTGACTGGAGAGGTGGCTGCTGGGAATGGGACATTATACAGTAACACCAGGGGACGTGTCTGGGTGATGACTGGAGAGGTGAGTGCTAGGAATGGGACATTATACAGTAACACCGGAGGACGTGTCTCGGTGATGACTGGAGAGGTGACTGCTGGGAATAGGACATTATACGGTAACACTGGGGGATGTGACTGGAGAGGTGGCTGCTGGGAATGGGGCATTATACAGTAACACCAGGGGATGTTTCCGGGTGATGACTGGAGAGGTGACTGCTGGGAATGGGTCATTATACAGTAACACCAGGGGATGTCTCTGGGTGATGACTGGAGAGGTGACTGCTGTGAATGGGACATTATACAGTAACACCAGGGGACGTGTCTGGGTGATGACTGGAGAGGTGACTGCTGGGAAAGAGACATTATACAGTAACACCAGGGGACGTGTCTGGGTGATGACTGGAGAGGTGACTGCTGGGAATGGGGCATTATACAGTAACACCAGGGGACGTGTCTGGGTGATGACTGGAGAGGTGACTGCTGGGAATGGGGCATTATACAGTGACACCAGGGGACGTGTCTGGGTGATGACTGGAGAGGTGACTGCTGGGAATGGGGCATTATACAGTTACACCAGGGGACGTGTCTGAGTGATGACTGGAGAGGTGACTGCTGGGAAAGGGACATTATACAGTAACACCAGGGGGATGTGTCTGGGTGATGACTGGAGAGGTGACTGGTGGGAATGGGGTATTATACGGTAACACTGGGGGATATGAGTGGAAAGGTGACTGCTGTGAATGGGACATTATACAGTAACACCAGGGGACGTGTCTGGGTGATGACTGGAGAGGTGACTGCTGGGAAAGAGACATTATACAGTAACACCAGGGGACGTGTCGGGGTGATGACTGGAGAGGTGACTGCTGGGAATGGGGCATTATACAGTAACACCAAGGGACGTGTCTGGGTGATGACTGGAGAGGTGACTGCTGGGAATGGGGCATTATACAGTAACACCAAGGGACGTGTCTGGGTGATGACTTGAGAGGTGACTGCTGGGAATGGGACATTATACAGTAACACCAGGGGACGTGTCTGGGTGATGACTGGAGAGGTGACTGCTGGGAAAGAGACATTATACAGTAACACCAGGGGATGTGTCTGGGTGATGACTGGAGAGGTGACTGCTGGGAATGGGGCATTATACAGTAACACCAGGGGATGTGTCTGGGTGATGACTGGAGAGGTGACTGCTGGGAATGGGGCATTATACAGTAACACTGGAGGACGTGTAACTGTGATGACTGGTGAGGTGGCTTCTGGGAATGTGGAATTATACAGTAACACCAGGGGATGTGTCTGGGTGATGCCTGGAGAGGTGACTGCGGTGAATGGGGCATTATACAGTAACACCAGGGGATGTGTCCGGGTGATGACTGGAGAGGTGACTGCTGGGAATGGGGCATTATACAGTAACACTGGGGGTGGTGTCTTGGTGATGACTGGAGAGGTGACTGCTGGGAATGGGGCATAATACAGTAACACGAGGGGATGTGTCAGGGTGATGACTGGAGAGGTGACTGCTGGGAATGGGTCATTATACAGTAACACCAGGGTACGTGTCTGGGTGATGACTGGAGAGGTGACTGCTGGGAATGGGTCATTATACAGTAACACCAGGGGATGTGTCCGGGTGATGACTGGAGAGGTGACTGCTGGGAATGGGACATTATACGGTAACACTGGGGGATGTAACTGGAGAGGTGGCTGCTGGGAATGGGGCATTATACAGTAACAGCGGCGGATGTGTCCGGGTGAGGACTGGAGAGGTGACTGCTGGGAATGGGTCATTATACAGTAACACCAGCGACGTGTCTGGGTGATGACTGGAGAGGTGACTGCTGGGAATGGGGCATTATACAGTAACACCGGAGGACGTGTCTCGGTGATGATTGGTGAGGTGGCTGCTGGGAATGTGGAATTATACAGTAACACCAGGGGATGTGTCTGGGTGATGACTGGAGAGGTGACTGCTGGGAATGGGACATTATACAGTAACACCAGAGGACGTGTCTGGGTGATGACTGGAGAGGTGACTGCTGGGAATGGGACATTATACAGTAACACCGGAGGACGTGTCTCGGTGATGACTGGAGAGGTGACTGCTGGGAATAGGACATTATACGGTAACACTGGGGGATGTGACTGGAGAGGTGGCTGCTGGGAATGGGGCATTATACAGTGACACCAGGGGACGTGTCTGGGTGATGACTGGAGAGGTGACTGCTGGGAATGGGGCATTATACAGTTACACCAGGGGACGTGTCTGGGTGATGACTGGAGAGGTGACTGCTGGGAAAGTGACATTATACAGTAACACCAGGGGGATGTGTCTGGGTGATGACTGGAGAGGTGACTGGTGGGAATGGGGTATTATACGGTAACACTGGGGGATATGAGTGGAAAGGTGACTGCTGTGAATGGGACATTATACAGTAACACCAGGGGACGTGTCTGGGTGATGACTGGAGAGGTGACTGCTGGGAAAGAGACATTATACAGTAACACCAGGGGGCGTGTCTGGGTGATGACTGGAGAGGTGACTGCTGGGAATGGGGCATTATACAGTAACACCAAGGGACGTGTCTGGGTGATGACTGGAGAGGTGACTGCTGGGAATGGGGCATTATACAGTAACACCAAGGGACGTGTCTGGGTGATGACTTGAGAGGTGACTGCTGGGAATGGGACATTATACAGTAACACCAGGGGACGTGTCTGGGTGATGACTGGAGAGGTGACTGCTGGGAAAGAGACATTATACAGTAACACCAGGGGATGTGTCTGGGTGATGACTGGAGAGGTGACTGCTGGGAATGGGGCATTATACAGTAACACCAGGGGATGTGTCTGGGTGATGACTGGAGAGGTGACTGCTGGGAATGGGACATTATACAGTAACACCAGAGGACGTGTCTGGGTGATGACTGGAGAGGTGACTGCTGGGAATGGGACATTATACAGTAACACCGGAGGACGTGTCTCGGTGATGACTGGAGAGGTGACTGCTGGGAATAGGACATTATACGGTAACACTGGGGGATGTGACTGGAGAGGTGGCTGCTGGGAATGGGGCATTATACAGTAACACCAGGGGATGTTTCCGGGTGATGACTGGAGAGGTGACTGCTGGGAATGGGGCATTATACAGTAACACCAGGGGATGTGTCTCGGTGATGACTGGTGAGGTGGCTTCTGGGAATGTGGAATTATACAGTAACACCAGGGGATGTGTCCGGGTGATGACTGGAGAGGTGACTGCTGGGAATGGGTCATTATACAGTAACACCAGGGGACGTGTCTGGGTGATGACTGGAGAGGTGACTGCTGGGAATGGGTCATTATACAGTAACACCAGGGGATGTGTCCGGGTGATGACTGGAGAGGTGACTGCTGGGAATGGGACATTGTACAGTAACACCGGAGGACGTGTCTCGGTGATGATTGGAGAGGTGACTGCTGAGAATGGGACATTATACGGTAACACTGGGGGATGTAACTGGAGAGGTGGCTGCTGGGAATGGGGCATTATACAGTAACACCGGCGGATGTGTCCGGGTGATGACTGGAGAGGTGACTGCTGGGAATGGGTCATTATACAGTAACACCAGGGGATGTGTCTGGGTGATGACTGGAGAGATGACTGCTGGGAATGGGACATTATACAGTAACACCAGAGGACGTGTCTGGGTGATGACTGGAGAGGTGACTGCTGGGAATGGGGCATTATACATTAACACAAGAGGATGTGTCTGGGTGATGACTGGAGAGGTGACTGCTGGGAATGGGGCATTATATGGTATCACTGGGGGATGTGACTGTAGAGGTGGCTGCTGGGAATGGGACATTATACAGTAACACCGGAGGACGTGTCTCGTGATGACTGGAGAGGTGACTGCTGGGAATGGGACATTGTACGGTAACACTGGGGGATGTGACTGGAGAGGTGGCTGCTGGGAATGGGGCATTATACAGTAACACCGGGGGATATGTCCTGGTGATGACTGGAGAGGTGACTGCTGGGAATGGGGCATTATACAGTAACACCAGGGGATGTGTCTGATTGATGACTGGAGAGGTGACTGCTGGGAATGCGTCATTATACAGTAACACCCGAGGACGTGTCTCGGTGATGACTGGAGAGGTGGCTGCTGGGAATGGGTCATTATACAGTAACACCAGGGGATGTGTCCGGGTGATGACTTGAGAGGTGACTGCTGGGAATGGGACATTATACAGTAACACCAGGGGACGTGTCTGATTGATGACTGGAGAGGTGACTGCTGGGAATGGGACATTATACAGTAACACCAGGGGATGTGTCCGGGTGATGACTGGAGAGGTGACTGCTGGGAATGGGGCATTATACAGTAACACTGGGGGATGTGACTGGAGAGGTGGCTGCTGGGAATGGGGCATTATACAGTTACACCAGGGGATGTGTCTGGGTGATGACTTGAGAGGTGACTGCTGGGAATGGGGCATTATACAGTAACACCGGAGGACGTGTCTCGGTGATGACTGGTGAGGTGGCTTCTGGGAATGGGGCATTATACAGTAACACCGGCGGATGTGTCCGGGTGATGACTGGAGAGGTGACTGCTGGGAATGGGTCATTATACAGTAACACCAGGGGACGTGTCTGGGTGATGACTGGAGAGGTGACTGCTGGGAATGGGGCATTATACAGTAACACCGGAGGACGTGTCTCGGTGATGATTGGTGAGGTGGCTGCTGGGAATGTGGAATTATACAGTAACACCAGGGGATGTGTCTGGGTGATGACTGGAGAGGTGACTGCTGGGAATGGGACATTATACAGTAACACCAGAGGACGTGTCTGGGTGATGACTGGAGAGGTGACTGCTGGGAATGGGGCATTATGCATTAACACAAGAGGATGTGTCTGGGTGATGACTGGAGAGGTGACTGCTGGGAATGGGGCATTATATGGTATCACTGGGGGATGCGACTGTAGAGGTGGCTGCTGGGAATGGGACATTATACAGTAACACCGGAGGACGTGTCTCGTGATGACTGGAGAGGTGACTGCTGTGAATGGGACATTGTACGGTAACACTGGGGGATGTGACTGGAGAGGTGGCTGCTGGGAATGGGGCATTATACAGTAACACCGGGGGATGTGTCCGGGTGATGACTGGATATGTGACTGCTGGGAATGGGGCATTATACAGTAACACCAGGGGATGTGTCTGGGTGATGACTGGAGAGGTGACTGCTGGGAATGGGGCATTATACAGTAACACCGGAGGACGTGTCTCGGTGATGACTGGAGAGGTGGCTGCTGGGAATGGGTCATTATACAGTAACACCAGGGGATGTGTCCGGGTGATGACTTGAGAGGTGACTGCTGGGAATGGGACATTATACAGTAACACCAGGGGACGTGTCTGTGTGATGACTGGAGAGGTGACTGCTGGGAATGGGACATTATACAGTAACACCAGGGGATGTGTCCGGGTGATGACTGGAGAGGTGACTGCTGGGAATGGGGCATTATACAGTAACACTGGGGGATGTGACTGGAGAGGTGGCTGCTGGGAATGGGGCATTATACAGTAACACCAGGGGATGTGTCTGGGTGATGCCTGGAGAGGTGACTGCGGGGAATGGGGCATTATACGGTAACACCAGGGGATGTGTCCGGGTGATGACTGGAGAGGTGACTGCTGGGAATGGGGCATTATACAGTAACACTGGGGGATGTGACTGGAGAGGTGGCTGCTGGGAATGGGGCATTATACAGTAACACCGAAGGACGTGTCGGGGTTATGACTGGAGAGGTGACTGTGGGGAATGGGGCATTATACAGTAACACCAGGGGGTGTGTCTGGGTGATGACTGGAGAGGTGACTGCTGGGAATGGGGCATTATACAGTAACACTGGGGGATGTGACTGGAGAGGTGACTGCTGGGAATGGGACATTATACAGTAACACCAGGGGATGTGTCCGGGTGATGACTGGAGAGGTGACTGCTGGGAATGGGTCATTATACAGTAACACCAGGGGACGTGTCTGGGTGATGACTGGAGAGGTGACTGCTGGGAATGGGTCATTATACAGTAACACCAGGGGATGTGTCCGGGTGATGACTGGAGAGGTGACTGCTGGGAATGGGACATTGTACAGTAACACCGGAGGACGTGTCTCGGTGATGATTGGAGAGGTGACTGCTGAGAATGGGACATTATACGGTAACACTGGGGGATGTAACTGGAGAGGTGGCTGCTGGGAATGGGGCATTATACAGTAACACCGGCGGATGTGTCCGGGTGATGACTGGAGAGGTGACTGCTGGGAATGGGTCATTATACAGTAACACCAGGGGATGTGTCTGGGTGATGACTGGAGAGATGACTGCTGGGAATGGGACATTATACAGTAACACCAGAGGACGTGTCTGGGTGATGACTGGAGAGGTGACTGCTGGGAATGGGGCATTATACATTAACACAAGAGGATGTGTCTGGGTGATGACTGGAGAGGTGACTGCTGGGAATGGGGCATTATATGGTATCACTGGGGGATGTGACTGTAGAGGTGGCTGCTGGGAATGGGACATTATACAGTAACACCGGAGGACGTGTCTCGTGATGACTGGAGAGGTGACTGCTGGGAATGGGACATTGTACGGTAACACTGGGGGATGTGACTGGAGAGGTGGCTGCTGGGAATGGGGCATTATACAGTAACACCGGGGGATATGTCCTGGTGATGACTGGAGAGGTGACTGCTGGGAATGGGGCATTATACAGTAACACCAGGGGATGTGTCTGATTGATGACTGGAGAGGTGACTGCTGGGAATGCGTCATTATACAGTAACACCGGAGGACGTGTCTCGGTGATGACTGGAGAGGTGGCTGCTGGGAATGGGTCATTATACAGTAACACCAGGGGATGTGTCCGGGTGATGACTTGAGAGGTGACTGCTGGGAATGGGACATTATACAGTAACACCAGGGGACGTGTCTGATTGATGACTGGAGAGGTGACTGCTGGGAATGGGACATTATACAGTAACACCAGGGGATGTGTCCGGGTGATGACTGGAGAGGTGACTGCTGGGAATGGGGCATTATACAGTAACACTGGGGGATGTGACTGGAGAGGTGGCTGCTGGGAATGGGGCATTATACAGTTACACCAGGGGATGTGTCTGGGTGATGACTTGAGAGGTGACTGCTGGGAATGGGGCATTATACAGTAACACCGGAGGACGTGTCTCGGTGATGACTGGTGAGGTGGCTTCTGGGAATGGGGCATTATACAGTAACACCGGCGGATGTGTCCGGGTGATGACTGGAGAGGTGACTGCTGGGAATGGGTCATTATACAGTAACACCAGGGGACGTGTCTGGGTGATGACTGGAGAGGTGACTGCTGGGAATGGGGCATTATACAGTAACACCGGAGGACGTGTCTCGGTGATGATTGGTGAGGTGGCTGCTGGGAATGTGGAATTATACAGTAACACCAGGGGATGTGTCTGGGTGATGACTGGAGAGGTGACTGCTGGGAATGGGACATTATACAGTAACACCAGAGGACGTGTCTGGGTGATGACTGGAGAGGTGACTGCTGGGAATGGGGCATTATGCATTAACACAAGAGGATGTGTCTGGGTGATGACTGGAGAGGTGACTGCTGGGAATGGGGCATTATATGGTATCACTGGGGGATGCGACTGTAGAGGTGGCTGCTGGGAATGGGACATTATACAGTAACACCGGAGGACGTGTCTCGTGATGACTGGAGAGGTGACTGCTGTGAATGGGACATTGTACGGTAACACTGGGGGATGTGACTGGAGAGGTGGCTGCTGGGAATGGGGCATTATACAGTAACACCGGGGGATGTGTCCGGGTGATGACTGGATATGTGACTGCTGGGAATGGGGCATTATACAGTAACACCAGGGGATGTGTCTGGGTGATGACTGGAGAGGTGACTGCTGGGAATGGGGCATTATACAGTAACACCGGAGGACGTGTCTCGGTGATGACTGGAGAGGTGGCTGCTGGGAATGGGTCATTATACAGTAACACCAGGGGATGTGTCCGGGTGATGACTTGAGAGGTGACTGCTGGGAATGGGACATTATACAGTAACACCAGGGGACGTGTCTGGGTGATGACTGGAGAGGTGACTGCTGGGAATGGGACATTATACAGTAACACCAGGGGATGTGTCCGGGTGATGACTGGAGAGGTGACTGCTGGGAATGGGGCATTATACAGTAACACTGGGGGATGTGACTGGAGAGGTGGCTGCTGGGAATGGGGCATTATACAGTAACACCAGGGGATGTGTCTGGGTGATGCCTGGAGAGGTGACTGCGGGGAATGGGGCATTATACGGTAACACCAGGGGATGTGTCCGGGTGATGACTGGAGAGGTGACTGCTGGGAATGGGGCATTATACAGTAACACTGGGGGATGTGACTGGAGAGGTGGCTGCTGGGAATGGGGCATTATACAGTAACACCGAAGGACGTGTCGGGGTTATGACTGGAGAGGTGACTGCGGGGAATGGGGCATTATACAGTAACACCAGGGGGTGTGTCTGGGTGATGACTGGAGAGGTGACTGCTGGGAATGGGGCATTATACAGTAACACTGGGGGATGTGACTGGAGAGGTGACTGCTGGGAATGGGACATTATACAGTAACACCAGAGGATGTGTCTGGGTGATGACTGGAGAGGTGACTGCTGGGAAAGGGACATTATACAGTAACACCAGGGGACGTGTCTGGGTGATGACTGGAGAGGTGACTGCTGGGAATGGGTCATTATACAGTAACACCAGGGGACGTGTCTGGGTGATGACTGGAGAGGTGACTGCTGGGAATGGGACATTATACAGCAGTGATCGTGCTGAGCCCCCAAAAAAGGGGGTCCCAGGGACCCCTCACTGTTAAAAAATTGGGGTCCTACCGGTCCTTTTCTGGGTCCCATCGGAATGAAGGTTCTTATTAATCTTAATCTTGTTGCAAGGTGGGGGAATGGGGTGACAATGCTGCTGGGGTGTGTGGCATGCAGGACACCCTGCACCAGAGCTGTAACTAGACATTTTGGTGCCCCTTGGCAGAAAGTGAATTGGTTCTCCACCTCCCACAACCTGAAATATAGGCAATGCGCCCCGAAGGCATTTGCCAAAAAATTAGGGTTGTGGCGTAATGGAGAAGGGGCGTGGCCACATAATAGTACCAATTCACATTATACCACACAGTAGTGCTGCTTATACACATTGCACCAGGTAGAACCTCCTATACACACTGCGCCAGATAGAGCACGTTACACACACTGCGCCAGGTAGAGCACGTTATACACACTGCGCCAGGTAGGGCACGTTATACACACTGCGCCAGGTAGAGCACGTTGTACACACTGCGCCAGGCAGGGCACGTTATACACACTGCGCCAGGCAGAGCACGTTATACACACTGCGCCAGGTAGAGCATGTTATACACATTGCGCCAAGTAGAGGGGCAGAGATATAGGGGTGTGAGGAGGTAACACTGGGCTGAGTTGGGGAGGGGAATCAGTGTGTCTGGACTGACAGGGTGGTTCTAGATGGTAGGGCAGTGAGATAACACAGTGGGCTGTTTGGGGAGGGAAGGTGTAAACACTGGGCTGGCAGGGTCAGTAATGGTGGGGGACACTGGGCTGGCAGACGCTGTTAAGGCAGCATTGGCCTGCTGCTGTTCAGTTTCTGCCTGGCCCCGCACACTGGCTCAGCTAAATTACCTCTGCACTGCCAGCTCTGTGCAGGGATCTGTTCCCAGGTGGTGGGTCCGGCTTGCTTCATCACTCTGCTGGGTGATGTCATCTGGCGGCGGCTCCGGCACCTCCCGTATCATCTGTAATCTTGCGGACTGCCCCCCCCCCCCTTCCTCTCCCCTCCCGTGGACTAGTGCAGCCAGGGAGAGGGTGACAAGTGTGGAGCAAGCTCCGGAGCGCTGTGCTGCATCTTCCCGTGGCATGACGATAACAGCTCCCTCAGTCCTCTCAGCGTGTTACACCGACTCCTGGCACCGCCATCTTCCTGCCCAGCAGCAGCCGCCGCTGACTTCTGACCAATAACGTCAGAGAAAAGTCAGCTAGTGACCAATCAAGCGCCAGAGAGCAATTCCAACGGTGCGCATCCCCGGGGACCCGCCCATTCTTAAAAAGTGAGTCCCCAGTCCTCATTTTGGGGTAAAAAACGCACACTGCAGGTGGAGTGGCCTGTGGTGTCCTGTTGTTATTATTATTATTATTATTATTATTATTATTATTATACAGGGGGAGCAGCCTGTGGTGTTCTGTTATTATTATTATTATTATTATTATTATTTTCTCTATCGTCCTAGTGGATGCTGGGGTTCCTGAAAGGACCATGGGGAATAGCGGCTCCGCAGGAGACAGGGCACAAAAAGTAAAGCTTTAGGATCAGGTGGTGTGCACTGGCTCCTCCCCCTATGACCCTCCTCCAAGCCTCAGTTAGATTTTTGTGCCCGGCCGAGAAGGGTGCAATCTAGGTGGCTCTCCTGAGCTGCTTAGAATAAAAGTTTAGTTAGGTTTTTTATTTTCAGTGAGTCCTGCTGGCAACAGGCTCACTGCATCGTGGGACTAAGGGGAGAAGAAACGGACTCACCTGAGTGCAGAGTGGATCGTGTTTCTTAGGCTACTGGACACTAGCTCCAGAGGGACGATCACAGGTTCAGCCTGGATGGGTCACCGGAGCCGTGCCGCCGTCCCCCTTACAGAGCCAGAAGAGACGAAGAGGTCCGGTGAAATCGGCGGCAGAAGACATCCTGTCTTCAGACTAAGGTAGCGCACAGCACCGCAGCTGTGCGCCATTGCTCTCAGCACACTTCACACTCCGGTCACTGAGGGTGCAGGGCGCTGGGGGGGGAGCGCCCTGAGACGCAATATAACGGAATACCTTAGGTGGCAAAACAGAATACATCACATATAGCTCCTGGGCTATATGGATGTATTTTAATCCCCTGCCATTTTACACAGAAAAGCGGGAGATAAGGACGTCGTGAAGGGGCGGAGCCTATCTCCTCAGCACACAAGCGCCATTTTCCCTCACAGCTCCGCTGGAAGGACGGCTCCCTGACTCTCCCCTGCAGTCCTGCTTCAGAATCAGGGTAAAAAAGAGAAGGGGGGGCATTTTTGGCAGCAAATAACGATAATAACAGCAGCTATAAGGGAATAACACTTATATAAGGTTATCCCTGTATATATATATATAGCGCTGGGTGTGTGCTGGCAGACTCTCCCTCTGTCTCTCCAAAGGGCTAAGTGGGGTCCTGTCCTCTATCAGAGCATTCCCGGTGTGTGTGCTGTGTGTCGGTACGCGTGTGTCGACATGTATGAGGAGGAAAATTATGTGGAGGCGGAGCAGTTGCCTGTGTTGGTGATGTCACCCCCTAGGGAGTCGACACCTGACTGGATGATTGTATTTAAACAATTAAGTGATAATGTCAGCAATTTGCAGAAAACTGTTGACGACATGAGACAGCCGGCAAATCAATTAGTGCCTGTCCAGGCGTCTCAGACACCGTCAGGGGCGCTAAAACGCCCGTTACCTCAGTGGGTCGACACAGACCCTGACACAGATACTGAGTCTAGTGTCGACGGTGACGAGACAAACGTAATGTCCAGTAGGGCCACACGTTACATGATCACGGCAATGAAAGAGGCATTGAACCTTTCTGACACTACAAGTACCACATAGAAGGGTATTATGTGGGGAGAGAAAAAACTACCAATATTTTTTCCTGAGTCAGAGGAAATAAATGAGGTGTGTGAAAAAGCGTGGGTTTCCCCCGATAAAAAACAGCTAATTTCTAAAAAATTATTAGCATTATATCCTTTCCCGCCAGAGGTTAGGGCGCGTTGGGAAACACCCCCTAGGGTAGATAAGGCGCTCACACGTTTATCAAAACAAGTAGCGTTACCGTCTCCTGATACGGCTACCCTCAAAGAACCAGCTGATAGAAGGCTGGAAAATATCCTAAAAAGTATATACACACATACTGGTGTTATACTGCGACCAGCAATCGCCTCAGCCTGGATGTGCAGTGCTGGAGTCGCATGGTCGGATTCCCTGACCGAGAATATTGATACCCTGGATAGGGACAATATTTTGTTAACTATAGAACATTTAAAGGATGCACTACTATATATGCGTGATGCACAGAGGGATATTTGCACCCTGGCATCAAGAATAAGTGCTATGTCCATCTCTGCCAGAAGAGCGTTATGGACGCGACAGTGGTCAGGGGATGCGGATTCCAAACGGCACATGGAAGTATTGCCGTATAAAGGGGAGGAGTTATTTGGGGCTGGTCTATCGGACCTGGTGGCCACGGCAACGGCTGGAAAATCCACCTTTTTACCCCAGGTCACTCCACATCAGCAGAAAAAGACACCGTCTTTTCAAACTCAGTCCTTTCGTTCCCATAAGTACAAGCGAGCAAAAGGCCACTCTTTTCTGCCCCGGGGCAGAGGAAGAGGAAAAAGACTGCACCATGCAGCCGCTTCACAGGAGCAGAAGCCCTCCCCTGCTTCTGCCAAGTCTTCAGCATGACGCTGGGGCTTTACAAGCAGACTCAGATATGGTGGGGGCCCGTCTCAAGAATTTCAACGCGCAGTGGGCTCACTCGCAAGTGGATCCCTGGAATCTACAGGTAGTATCGCAGGGGTACAAACTGGAATTCGAGGCGTTTCCCCCTCATCGTTTCCTGAAGTCTGCTTTACCAAAGTCTCCCTCCGACAGGGAGGCAGTTTTGGCAGCCATTCACAAGCTGTATTCCCAGCAGGTGATAATCAAGGTACCCCTCCTGCAACAAGGAAAGGGGTATTATTCCACGCTGTTTGTGGTACCGAAGCCGGACGGCTCGGTGAGACCAATTTTAAATCTGAAATCCTTGAACACTTACATAAAAAGGTTCAAATTCAAGATGGAGTCACTCAGAGCAGTGATAGCAAACCTGGAAGAAGGGGACTATATGGTGTCTCTGGACATCAAGGATGCTTATCTCCACGTCCCGATATACCCTTCTCACCAAGGGTACCTCAGGTTTGTAGTACAAAACTGTCATTATCAGTTTCAGACGCTGCCGTTTGGATTGTCCACGGCACCTCGGGTCTTTACCAAGGTAATGGCCGAAATGATGATTCTTCTAAGAAGAAAAGACATTTTAATTATCCCTTACTTGGACGATCTCCTGATAAGGGCAAGATCCAGGGAACAGTTAGAAGTCGGAGTAGCACTATCTCAGGTAGTGTTACGTCAGCACGGGTGGATTCTAAATATTCCAAAATCGCAGCTGATTCCAACGACACGTCTACTGTTCCTAGGAATGATTCTGGACACAGTCCAGAAGAAGGTGTTTCTCCCGGAGGAGAAGGCCAGGGAGTTATCCGAGCTAGTCAGGAACTTCCTAAAACCAGGACAGGTCTCAGTGCATCAGTGCACGAGGGTCCTGGGGAAAATGGTGGCTTCTTACGAAGCGATTCCATTCGGAAGATTCCATGCAAGAACATTTCAGTGGGATCTACTGGACAAATGGTCCGGATCGCATCTGCAGATGCATCAGCGGATAACCCTGTCGCCAAGGACAAGGGTGTCTCTCCTGTGGTGGCTGCAGAGTGCTCATCTACTAGAGGGCCGCAGATTTGGCATTCAGGATTGGATCCTGGTAACCACGGATGCCAGCCTGAGAGGCTGGGGAGCAGTCACACAGGGAAGGAATTTCCAGGGCCTGTGGTCAAGCCTGGAAACGTCTCTTCATATAAACATTCTGGAACTAAGGGCCATTTACAATGCCCTAAGTCAAGCAAAACCTCTGCTTCAGGGTCAGGCGGTGTTGATCCAATCGGACAACATCACGTCAGTCGCCCACGTCAACAGACAGGGCGGCACGAGAAGCAGGAGGGCAATGGCAGAAGCTGCAAGGATTCTTCGCTGGGCGGAAAATCATGTGATAGCACTGTCAGCAGTATTCATTCCGGGAGTGGACAACTGGGAAGCAGACTTCCTCAGCAGACACGACCTTCACCCGGGAGAGTGGGGACTTCACCCAGAAGTCTTCCACCTGATTGTAAACCGTTGGGAAAAACCAAAGGTGGACATGATGGCGTCCCGCCTCAACAAAAAACTGGACAGATATTGCGCCAGGTCAAGGGACCCTCAGACAATAGCAGTGGACGCTCTGGTAACGCCGTGGGTGTACCAGTCAGTGTATGTGTTCCCTCCTCTGCCTCTCATACCAAAAGTACTGAGAATCATAAGAAGGAGAGGAGTAAGAACTATACTCGTGGTTCCGGATTGGCCAAGACGGACTTGGTACCCGGAACTTCAAGAGATGCTCACGGACGAACCGTGGCCTCTACCTCTAAGAAAGGACCTGCTACTGCAGGAGCCTTGTCTGTTCCAAGACTTACCGCGGCTGCGTTTGACGGCATGGCGGTTGAACGCCGGATCCTGAGGAAAAAAGGCATTCCAGAAGAAGTCATCCCTACTCTGGTCAAAGCCAGGAAGGACGTAACCGCAAAACATTATCACCGCATTTGGCGTAAATATGTTGCGTGGTGTGAGGCCAAGAAGGCCCCTACAGAGGAATTTCAACTGGGTCGTTTCCTTCATTTCCTGCAAACAGGACTGTCTATGGGCCTAAAATTAGGGTCCATTAAGGTTCAAATTTCGGCCCTGTCGATTTTCTTCCAGAAGAACTGGCTTCAGTACCTGAAGTTCAGACATTTGTAAAAGGGGTCCTGCACATACAGCCTCCTTTTGTGCCTCCAGTGGCACCTTGGGATCTCAATGTGGTGTTGAGTTTTCTAAAGTCACATTGGTTTGAACCACTTTCCACTGTGGACTTAAAATATCTCACATGGAAGGTGTCGATGCTGTTAGCCTTGGCTTCAGCCAGGCGTGTGTCAGAATTGGCGGCTTTATCATATAAAAGCCCTTACTTAATTTTTCACTCTGACAGGGCGGAATTGAGGACTCGTCCTCAATTTCTACCTAAGGTGGTTTCTGCATTTCACATGAACCAACCTATTGTGGTACCTGCGGCTACCAGGGACTTAGAGGACTCTAAGTTGCTTGACGTTGTCAGGGCCTTGAAAATATATGTTTCCAGGACGGCTGGAGTCAGAAAATCTGACTCGCTGTTTATCCTGTATGCACCCAACAAGCTGGGTGCTCCTGCTTCTAAGCAGACGATTGCTCGTTGGATTTGTAGTACAATTCAGCTTGCACATTCTGTGGCAGGATTGCCACAGCCAAAATCAGTAAAAGCCCATTCCACAAGGAAAGTGGGCTCATCTTGGGCGGCTGCCCGAGGGGTCTCGGCTTTACAACTTTGCCGAGCAGCTACTTGGTCAGGGGCAAACACGTTTGCTAAATTCTACAAATTTGATACCCTGGCTGAGGAGGACCTGGAGTTCTCTCATTCGGTGCTGCAGAGTCATCCGCACTCTCCCGCCCGTTTGGGAGCTTTGGTATAATCCCCATGGTCCTTTCAGGAACCCCAGCATCCACTAGGACGATAGAGAAAATAAGAATTTACTTACCGATAATTCTATTTCTCGGAGTCCGTAGTGGATGCTGGGCGCCCATCCCAAGTGCGGATTATCTGCAATACTTGTACATAGTTACAAAAATCGGGTTATTATTGTTGTGAGCCATCTTTTCAGAGGCTCCTCTGTTATCATGCTGTTAACTGGGTTCAGATCACAAGTTGTACGGTGTGGCTGGTATGAGTCTTACCCGGGATTCATAAATCCTTCCTTATTGTGTACGCTCGTCCGGGCACAGTACCTAACTGAGGCTTGGAGGAGGGTCATAGGGGGAGGAGCCAGTGCACACCACCTGATCCTAAAGCTTTACTTTTTGTGCCCTGTCTCCTGCGGAGCCGCTATTCCCCATGGTCCTTTCAGGAACCCCAGCATCCACTACGGACTCCGAGAAATAGAATTATCGGTAAGTAAATTCTTATTATTATTATTATTATTATTATTATTATTATATACAGGGGGAGCAGACTGTATTGTCTTGTTGTTGTTGTTGTTGTTGTTGTTATTATTATACAGGGGGAGCAGCCTGTGGTGTCCTGTTGTTATTATTATTATTATTATTATTATACAGGGAGAGCATAATATAGTGTCCTGTTGTTATTATTATACAAGTGGAGCGGCTTGTGGTGTCCTGTTATTATTATTAAACACGGGGAGCAGCCTGTATTGTCTTATTAATAATAATAATAATATTATACAGGAGGAGCAGCCTGTGGTGTCCTTTTATTATTATTATTATTATTATTATTATTATTATTATTATTATTATTATACAGGGAGAGCAGCCTGTAGTGTCCTGTTAATAAAAATAATGATAACAGTACACTACAATAATAGTAATAAAAGGACACCACAGGCCTGCTCCTCCTGTATTATTATAATAATAATAAGACAATACAGGCTGCTTCCCCTGTATAATAATAATAACAGGACACCACAGGCTGCTCCCCCTGTATAATAATAATACTAACAACAATAACACAACACCACAGGCTGCTGCCCCTGTATAATAAAAATAATAACAACAACAACAGGACACTACAGGCTGCTCCACTTGTATAATAATAATAATAATAATAACAGGACATTACAGGCTGCTCCCCTGTATAATAATAATAATAATAATAACAACAACAACAGGACACCACAGGCTGCTCCCCTGTATAATAATAATAATAATAATAATAATAATAACAACAACAACAGGACACCACAGGCTGCTCCCCTTGTATAATAATAATAACAACAACAATAACAGAACACCACAGGCTGCTGCCCCTGTATAATAAAAAAATAATAACAACAACAACAAGACACTACAGGCTGCTCCCTATGTTTAATAATAATAACAGGACACCACAGGCAGCTCCACTTGTATTATAATAATAATAATAATAATAACAACAACAGGACACCACAGGCTGCTACCCCTGTATAATAATAATAACAGAACACCACAGGCTGCTCCCCCTGTTTAATAATAATATTATTATTATACAGGGAGAGCAGCCTGTAGTGTCCTGTTAATAATAATAATGATAACAGTACACTACAATAATAGTAATAAAAGGACACCACAGGCCTGCTCCTCCTGTATTATTATAATAATAATAATAATAAGACAATACAGGCTGCTCCCCGTATATATAATTATTTAATAATAATAACAGGCCCCTCCACCTGTATAATAATAATAACAGGACACTACAGGCTGCTTCCCCTGTATAATAATAATAACGACACTAGAGATGAGCGCCTGAAATTTTTCGGGTTTTGGTTTTGGGTTCGGTTCCGCGGCCGTGTTTTGGGTTCGAACGCGTTTTGGCAAAACCTCACCGAATTTTTTTTGTCGGATTCGGGTGTGTTTTGGATTCGGGTGTTTTTTTCAAAAAACCCTAAAAAACAGCTTAAATCATAGAATTTGGGGGTCATTTTGATCCCATAGTATTATTAACCTCAATAACCATAATTTCCACTCATTTTCAGTCTATTCTGAATACCTCACAATATTATTTTTAGTCCTAAAATTTGCACCGAGGTCGCTGTGTGAGTAAGATAAGCGACCCTAGTGGCCGACACAAACACCGGGCCCATCTAGGAGTGGCACTGCAGTGTCACGCAGGATGTCCCTTCCAAAAAACCCTCCCCAAACAGCACATAACGCAAAGAAAAAAAGAGGCGCAATGAGGTAGCTGTGTGAGTAAGATTAGCGACCCTAGTGGCCGACACAAACACCGGGCCCATCTAGGAGTGGCACTGCAGTGTCACGCAGGATGGCCCTTCCAAAAAACCCTCCCCAAACAGCACATGACGCAAAGAAAAAAAGAGGCGCAATGAGGTAGCTGTGTGAGTAAGATTAGCGACCCTAGTGGCCGACACAAACACCGGGCCCATCTAGGAGTGGCACTGCAGTGTCACGCAGGATGTCCCTTCCAAAAAACCCTCCCCAAACAGCACATGACGCAAAGAAAAAAAGAGGCGCAATGAGGTAGCTGACTGTGTGAGTAAGATTAGCGACCCTAGTGGCCGACACAAACACCGGGCCCATTTAGGAGTGGCACTGCAGTGTCACGCAGGATGTCCCTTCCAAAAAACCCTCCCCAATCAGCACATGATGCAAAGAAAAAGAAAAGAAAAAAGAGGTGCAAGATGGAATTGTCCTTGGGCCCTCCCACCCACCCTTATGTTGTATAAACAAAACAGGACATGCACACTTTAACCAACCCATCATTTCAGTGACAGGGTCTGCCACACGACTGTGACTGATATGACGGGTTGGTTTGGACCCCCCCCCAAAAAAGAAGCAATTAATCTCTCCTTGCACAAACTGGCTCTACAGAGGCAAGATGTCCACCTCATCATCACCCTCCGATATATCACCGTGTACATCCCCCTCCTCACAGATTATCAATTCGTCCCCACTGGAATCCACCATCTCAGCTCCCTGTGTACTTTGTGGAGGCAATTGCTGCTGGTCAATGTCTCCGCGGAGGAATTGATTATAATTCATTTTAATGAACATCATCTTCTCCACATTTTCTGGATGTAACCTCGTACGCCGATTGCTGACAAGGTGAGCGGCGGCACTAAACACTCTTTCGGAGTACACACTTGTGGGAGGGCAACTTAGGTAGAATAAAGCCAGTTTGTGCAAGGGCCTCCAAATTGCCTCTTTTTCCTGCCAGTATAAGTACGGACTGTGTGACGTGCCTACTTGGATGCGGTCACTCATATAATCCTCCACCATTCTATCAATGTTGAGAGAATCATATGCAGTGACAGTAGACGACATGTCCGTAATCGTTGTCAGGTCCTTCAGTCCGGACCAGATGTCAGCATCAGCAGTCGCTCCAGACTGCCCTGCATCACCGCCAGCGGGTGGGCTCGGAATTCTGAGCCTTTTCCTCGCACCCCCAGTTGCGGGAGAATGTGAAGGAGGAGATGTTGACAGGTCGCGTTCCGCTTGACTTGACAATTTTCTCACCAGCAGGTCTTTCAACCCCAGCAGACTTGTGTCTGCCGGAAAGAGAGATCCAAGGTAGGCTTTAAATCTAGGATCGAGCACGGTGGCCAAAATGTAGTGCTCTGATTTCAACAGATTGACCACCCGTGAATCCTTGTTAAGCGAATTAAGGGCTCCATCCACAAGTCCCACATGCCTAGCGGAATCGCTCCGTGTTAGCTCCTCCTTCAATGTCTCCAGCTTCTTCTGCAAAAGCCTGATGAGGGGAATGACCTGACTCAGGCTGGCAGTGTCTGAACTGACTTCACGTGTGGCAAGTTCAAGGGCATCAGAACCTTGCACAACGTTGAAATCATTCTCCACTGCGCTTGAGACAGGTGCATTCCACCTACTATATCGTGCTCAATTGTATAGGCTTGAATGGCCTTTTGCTGCTCCTCCAACCTCTGAAGCATATAGAGGGTTGAATTCCACCTCGTTACCACTTCTTGCTTCAGATGATGGCAGGGCAGGTTCAGTAGTTTTTGGTGGTGCTCCAGTCTTCTGTACATGGTGCCTGTACGCCGAAAGTGTCCCGCAATTCTTCTGGCCACCGACAGCATCTCTTGCACGCCCCTGTCGTTTTTTAAAAAATTCTGCACCACCAAATTCAAGGTATGTGCAAAACATGGGACGTGCTGGAATTTGCCCATATTTAATGCACACACAATATTGCTGGCGTTGTCCGATGCCACAAATCCACAGGAGAGTCCAATTGGGGTAAGCCATTCCGCGATGATCTTCCTCAGTTGCCGTAAGAGGTTTTCAGCTGTGTGCGTATTCTGGAAAGCGGTGATACAAAGCGTAGCCTGCCTAGGAAAGAGTTGGCGTTTGCGAGATGCTGCTACTGGTGCCGCCGCTGCTGTTCCTGCGGCGGGAGTCCATACATCTACCCAGTGGGCTGTCACAGTCATATAGTCCTGACCCTGCCCTGCTCCACTTGTCCACATGTCCGTGGTTAAGTGGACATTGGGTACAACTGCATTTTTTAGGACACTGGTGAGTCTTTTTCTGACGTCCGTGTACATTCTCGGTATCGCCTGCCTACAGAAGTGGAACCTAGATGGTATTTGGTAACAGGGGCACACTGCCTCAATAAATTGTCTAGTTCCCTGTGAACTAACGGCGGATACCGGACGCACGTCTAACACCAACATAGTTGTCAAGGCCTCAGTTATCCGCTTTGCAGCAGGATGACTGCTGTGATATTTCATCTTCCTCGCAAAGGACTGTTGGACAGTCAATTGCTTACTGGAAGTAGTACAAGTGGGCTTACGACTTCCCCTCTGGGATGACCATCGACTCCCAGCAGCAACAACAGCAGCGCCAGCAGCAGTAGGCGTTACACGCAAGGATGCATTGGAGGAATCCCAGGCAGGAGAGGACTCGTCAGAATTGCCAGTGACATGGCCTGCAGGACTATTGGCATTCCTGGGGAAGGAGGAAATTGACACTGAGGGAGTTGGTGGGGTGGTTTGCGTGAGCTTGGTTACAAGAGGAAGGGATTTACTGGTCAGTGGACTGCTTCCGCTGTCGCCCAAAGTTTTTGAACTTGTCACTGACTTATTATGAATGCGCTGCAGGTGACGTATAAGGGAGGATGTTCCGAGGTGGTTAACGTCCTTACCCCTACTTATTACAGCTTGACAAAGGCAACACACGGCTTGACACCTGTTGTCCGCTTTTCTGTTGAAATACCTCCACACTGAAGAGCTGATTTTTTTGGTATTTTCACCAGGCATGTCAACGGCCATATTCCTCCCACGGACAACAGGTGTCTCCCCGGGTGCCTGACTTAAACAAACCACCTCACCATCAGAATCCTCCTGGTCAATTTCCTCCCCAGCGCCAGCAACACCCATATCCTCCTCATCCTGGTGTACTTCAACATCTTCATCTTCAATCTGACTATCAGGAACTGGACTGCGGGTGCTCCTTCCAGCACTTGCAGGGGGCGTGCAAATGGTGGAAGGCGCATGCTCTTCACGTCCAGTGTTGGGAAGGTCAGGCATCGCAACCGACACAATTGGACTCTCCTTGTGGATTTGGGATTTCGAAGAACGCACAGTTCTTTGCGGTGCTTTTGCCAGCTTGAGTCTTTTCAGTTTTCTAGCGAGAGGCTGAGTGCTTCCATCCTCATGTGAAGCTGAACCACTAGCCATGAACATAGGCCAGGGCCTCAGCCGTTCCTTGCCACTCCGTGTGGTAAATGGCATATTGGCAAGTTTACGCTTCTCCTCCGACAATTTTATTTTAGGTTTTGGAGTCCTTTTTTTACTGATATTTGGTGTTTTGGATTTGACATGCTCTGTACTATGACATTGGGCATCGGCCTTGGCAGACGACGTTGCTGGCATTTCATCGTCTCGGCCATGACTAGTGGCAGCAGCTTCAGCACGAGGTGGAAGTGGATCTTGATCTTTCCCTAATTTTGGAACCTCAACATTTTTGTTCTCCATATTTTAATAGGCACAACTAAAAGGCACCTCAGGTAAACAATGGAGATGGATACTAGTATACAATTATGGACTGCCTGCCGAGTGCAGACACAGAGGTAGCCACAGCCGTGAACTACCGTACTGTACTGTGTCTGCTGCTAATATAGACTGGTTGATAAAGAGATGTCTATGTAACTATGTATGTATAAAGAAGAAAGAAAAAAAAAACCACGGTTAGGTGGTATACAATTATGGACGGACTGCCTGCCGAGTGCAGACACAGAGGTAGCCACAGCCGTGAACTACCGTACTGTACTGTGTCTGCTGCTAATAATATAGACTGGTTGATAAAGAGATGTCGTAGTAGTATGTATGTATAAAGAAGAAAGAAAAAAAAACCACGGTTAGGTGGTATACAATTATGGACGGACTGCCTGCCGAGTGCAGACACAGAGGTAGCCACAGCCGTGAACTACCGTACTGTACTGTGTCTGCTGCTAATAATATAGACTGGTTGATAAAGAGATGTCGTAGTAGTATGTATGTATAAAGAAGAAAGAAAAAAAAACCACGGTTAGGTGGTATACAATTATGGACGGACTGCCTGCCGAGTGCAGACACAGAGGTAGCCACAGCCGTGAACTACCGTACTGTACTGTGTCTGCTGCTAATATAGACTGGTTGATAAAGAGATGTCGTAGTAACTATGTATGTATAAAGAAGAAAGAAAAAAAAACCACGGTTAGGTGGTATACAATTATGGACGGACTGCCTGCCGAGTGCAGACACAGAGGTAGCCACAGCCGTGAACTACCGTACTGTACTGTGTCTGCTGCTAATATAGACTGGTTGATAAAGAGATGTCTATGTAACTATGTATGTATAAAGAAGAAAGAAAAAAAAACCACGGTTAGGTGGTATACAATTATGGACGGACTGCCTGCCGAGTGCAGACACAGAGGTAGCCACAGCCGTGAACTACCGTACTGTACTGTGTCTGCTGCTAATATAGACTGGTTGATAAAGAGATGTCGTAGTAGTATGTATGTATAAAGAAGAAAAAAAAACCACGGTTAGGTGGTATACAATTATGGATGGACTGCCTGCCGAGTGCAAACACAGAGGTAGCCACAGCCGTGAACTACCGTACTGTGTCTGCTGCGACTGGATGATAAATGATATAAAAAATATATATATATCACTACTGCAGCCGGACAGGTATATATTATATATTATATAATGACGGACCTGCTGGACACTGTCTGTCAGCAGAATGAGTTTTATTTTTATAGAATAAAAAAAAACAACAACACACAAGTGAAGTCACACGACGAGTGTTTAACTTTTTCAGGCAATCACAATATAAGTATACTACTAACTATACTGGTGGTCAGTGTGGTCAGGTCACTGGTCAGTCACACTGGCAGTGGCACTCCTGCAGCAAAAGTGTGCACTGTTTAATTTTAATATAATATTATGTACTCCTGGCTCCTGCTATAACCTATAACTGGCACTGCAGTGCTCCCCAGTCTCCCCCACAATTATAAGCTGTGTGAGCTGAGCAGTCAGACAGATATATAATATATATAGATGATGCAGCACACTGGGCTGAGCCTGAGCAGTGCACACAGATATGGTATGTGACTGAGTCACTGTGTGTATCGCTTTTTTCAGGCAGAGAACGGATATATTAAATAAACTGCACTGTCTGGTGGTCACTCACTATATAATATTATGTACTCCTGGCTCCTGCTATAACCTATAACTGGCACTGCAGTGCTCCCCAGTCTCCCCCACAATTATAAGCTGTGTGAGCTGAGCAGTCAGACAGATATATAATATATATAGATGATGCAGCACACTGGGCTGAGCCTGAGCAGTGCACACAGATATGGTATGTGACTGAGTCACTGTGTGTATCGCTTTTTTCAGGCAGAGAACGGATATATTAAATAAACTGCACTGTCTGGTGGTCACTCACTAGTAAACTCTCTGCACTCTCTACACTTCTACAGTACTCCTCCTAGTCCTAAGCTCCAGTAAATCTCTCTCTCTTATAATCTAAATGGAGAGGACGCCAGCCACGTCCTCTCCCTATCAATCTCAATGCACGTGTGAAAATGGCGGCGACGCGCGGCTCCTTATATAGAATCCGAGTCTCGCGATAGAATCCGAGCCTCGCGAGAATCCGACAGCGTCATGATGACGTTCGGGCGCGCTCGGGTTAACCGAGCAAGGCGGGAAGATCCGAGTCGCTCGGACCCGTGAAAAAAAACATGAAGTTCGGGCGGGTTCGGATTCAGAGAAACCGAACCCGCTCATCTCTAAACGACACCATAGGCTGCTCCCCCTGTATAATAATAATACTAACAACAATAACACAACACCACAGGCTGCTGCCCCTGTATAATAAAAATAATAACAACAACAACAAGACACTACAGGCTGCTCCACTTGTATAATAATAATAACAACAACAACAGGACATTACAGGCTGCTCCCCTGTATAATAATAATAATAACAACAACAGGACACCACAGGCTGCTCCCCCTGTATAATAATAATAACAGGACACCACAGGCTGCTCCCCCTGTATAATAATAATAATAATAATAATAACAACAATAACAGAACACCACAGGCTGCTGTCCCTGTATAATACAAAATTATAACAACAACAACAAGACACTACAGGCTGCTCCCTGTGTTTAATAATAATAACAGGACACCACAGGCAGCTCCACTTGTATTATAATAATAATAATAACAGGACACCACAGGCTGCTCTATCTATATAATAATAATAATAATAACAGAACACCACAGGCTGCTCCCCCTGTTTAATAATATTATTATTATTATACAGGGGGATCAGCCTGTGGTGTCCTGTTGTTGTCGTTGTTGTTATTATACAGGGGGAGCAGCTTGTAGTATCCTATTATTATTATTATTATTATTATAATACAGGGGAAGTAGCCTATGGTGTCCTGTATTACTTTTATACAGGAGGAGTAGCCTGTGGTGTCCTGTATTATTATTATTATACAGGGGGAGCAGCCTGTGGTGTCCTGTTATTATATGTGCTGGGCATGAAGCTGTATAAGGTATGCCAAGGACTGTGTGTATGAGGTGTAATGCTGGGTGGTCACATGGGGGTATATGTGCCAGGCTTGAAGCTGTTAAAAGGTGCCCCCCAGCACTGCGGCTGGAGAACAAGCAGAGGCGTCAATGGTCAATAAGTGTTTTATATTTGCAAAAGCTGCATGTACACTGTTATCTTATATATATATTTATTTTTAAGCAATTGAGCTATGGGAAAAGTCACATGATGATCTGATGTGTCCTGCATAAATCACTGTGTAATTGAGGATGGACAAGGATCAGAGTCACACAAGCGAGGAGATAATAAACCTCACCCTGGAGATCATCTACCTGCTGACTGGAGAGGTGACATTCCCATCACTCATATCTGTAGTAATACTACAGAGACATGACTGGGGAGGTGAGGGGATCTGGGAGTGTCACAGTGACATCACTTATATCTATAGTAATTATACAGGGACATGACTGGGGAGGTGAGGGGATCTGGAAGTGTCACAGTGACATCACTTATATCTATAGTAATAATACAGGGACATGACTGGGGAGGTGAGGGGATCTGGGAGTGTCACAGTGACATTACTTATACCTATAGTAATAATACAGGGGCATGACGGGAGGTGAGGGGTTCTGGGAGCATCACAGTGACATCACTTTTAGCTATAGTAATAATACAGGGACAGGACTGGGGAGGTGAGGGGATCTGGGAGTGTCACTGTGACATCACTTATATCTATAGTAATAATATTGCAACATGACTGGGGAGGTGAGGGGATCTGGGAGCGTCACAGTGACATCACTTATATCTACAGTAATAATACAGCGACATGACTGGGGAGGTGAGGCGATCTGGGAGCATCACAGTGACATCACTTATATCTATAGTAATAATACAGGGGCATGACTGGGGAGGTGAGGGGATTTGGCCGTGTCACAGTGACATATTATTATTATACAGGAGGAGCAGCCTGTGGTGTCCTGTTGTTATTGTTATTATACAGAGGGAGCAGCTTGTAGTGTCCTATTATTATACAGGGGGAGCAGGCCTGTGGTGTCCTTTTATTATTATTATACAGGAGGAGCAGCCTGTGGTGTCCTGTATTATTATTATGCAGGAGTAGCAGCCTGTGGTGTCCTGTAGTATTATTATTGTACAGGGGGAGCAGCCTGTGTGTCCTGTTGTTATTATATGTGCTAGGCATGAAGCTGTATAAAGTATGCCCAGGACTGTGTGTATGAGGTGTAATGCTGGGTGGGCACATGGGGGTATATGTGCCAGGCTTGAAGCTGTTAAAAGGTGCCCCCCAGCACTGTGGCTGGAGAACAAACGGAGGCGTCAATGGTCAATAAGTGTTTTATATTTGCAAAAGCTGCATGTACACTATTATCTTATATATATTTATTTTTAGGCAATTGAGCTATGGGAAAAGTCACATGATCTCATGTGTCCTGCATAAATCACTGTGTAATTGAGGATGGACAAGAATCAGAGTCACACAAGCGAGGCGATAATAAATCTCACCCTGGAGATCATCTACCTGCTGACTGGAGAGGTGACATTCCCATCACTCATATCTGTAGTAATACTACAGAGACATGACTGGGGTGGTGAGGGGATCTGGGAGTGTCAGAGTGACATCACGTATATTTATAGTAATAATACAGGGACATGACTGGGGAGGTGAGGGGATCTGGGAGTGTCACAGTGACATCACTTATATGTATAGTAATAATACAGGGACATGACTGGGAAGGTGAGGGGGGTATCTGGGAGCGTCACAGTGACATCACTTTTATCAATAGTAATAATACAGGGACGTGACTGGGAAGGTGAGGGGTATCTGGGAGCGTCACAGTGACATCACTTTTATCAATAGTAATAATACAGGGACATGACTGGGGAGGTGAGGGGATCTGGGAGTGTCACAGTGACATCAATTATATCTATAGTAATAATACAGGGACATGACTGGGGAGGTGAGGGGATCTGGGAGTTTCACAGTGACATCACTTATATAAATAGTAATAATACAGGGATGTGACGGAAGGTGAGGGGGATCTGGGAGTGTCACAGTGACATCACTTATATCTATAGTTATAATACAGGGACATGACTGGGGAGGTGAGGGGATCTGGGAGTGTCACAGTGACATCACTTATATCAATAGTAATAATACAGGGACGTGACTGGGAAGGTGAGGGGGATCTGGGAGCGTCACAGATCTATATCTATAGTAATAATATAGGGACATGACTGGGGAGGTGAGGGGACCTGGGAGTGTCACAGTGACATCACGTATATCTATAATAATAATACAGGGAGATGAGGGAATCTGGGAGTGTCACAGTGACATCACTTATATCTATAGTAATAATACAGGGACATGACTGGGGAGGTGAGGGGATCTGGGAGTGTCACAGTGACATCACTTATATCTATAGTAATAATACAGGGACATGACTAGGGAGGTGAGGGGATCTGGAAGAGTCACAGTGACATCACGTATATCTATAGTAATAATACAGGGAGATGAGGGGATCTGGGAGTGTCACAGTGACATCACTTATATCTATAGTAATAATACAGGGACATGACTGGGGAGGTGAGGGGATCTGGGAGTGTCACAGTGACATCACTTATATCTATAGTAATAATACAGGGACATATACAATGACTGTTTTCTTTTCAGTATGATTAATTAATTCCTGGAGAAACAATTCCATATATGTGTGGAGTGTAATACAGGTTGAGTATCCCATATCCATATATTCCGAAATACGGAATATTCCGAAATACGGACTTTTTTGAGTGAGAGTGAGATAGTGAAATCTTTGTTTTTTGATGGCTCAGTGTACACAAACTTTGTTTAATACACAAAGTTATTAATAATATTGTATTAAATGACCTTCAGGCTGTGTATACAAGGTGTATATGAAACATAAATGAATTGTGTGTATGTACACACACTTTGTTTAATGCACAAAGTTATAAAAAAATATTGGCAAAAATTACCTTCAGGCTGTGTGTATAAAGTGTATATGAAACATAAATGCATTCTGTGCTTAGATTCAGGTCCCATCACCATGAAATCTCATTATGGTATCTAATTATTCCAAAATACGGAAAAATCCGTTATCCAAAATACCTCTGGTCCCAAGCATTTTGGATAAGGGATACTCAACCTGTATAGCACTTTATAGATATTTTTTGTTCTTCAGGGTCCACAGTTGATCCACAGGATAGACATGGGGCGTAGGTGGTTGGATAAGGATTGGGCACCAAACGGTTAAGCTTTAGAGCTACTAGAATGCTGTCTTCCAACCTCTCCTATAACTCCGCCTCCTGCCCAAGGGAAGTTTTTTCTTTGGTCAGGCAGTCCCAAGCTTCTTTTTTTTTTTAAACTTTATTTTATATAGCCTTTTCTCTGACGTCCTAGTGGATGCTGGGGACTCCGTCAGGACCATGGGGGATAGCGGCTCCGCAGGAGACAGGGCACAAAAGTAAAAACTTTAGGATCAGGTGGTGTGCACTGGCTCCTCCCCCTATGACCCTCCTCCAAGCCTCAGTTAGATTTTTGTGCCCGGCCGAGAAGGGTGCAATCTAGGTGGCTCTCCTAAAGAGCTGCTTAGAGTAAAAGTTTTGTTAGGTTTTTTATTTTCAGTGAGTCCTGCTGGCAACAGGCTCACTGCATCGAGGGACTTAGGGGAGAGAAGTGAACTCACCTGCGTGCAGGATGGATTGGCTTCTTAGGCTACTGGACACCATTAGCTCCAGAGGGAGTCGGAACACAGGTCTCACCCTGGGGTTCGTCCCGGAGCCGCGCCGCCGACCCCCTTGCAGATGCCGAAAAGTGAAGAGGTCCAGAAACCGGCGGCAGAAGACTTTTCAGTCTTCATAAGGTAGCGCACAGCACTGCAGCTGTGCGCCATTGTTGTCAGCACACTTCATAGCAGCGGTCACTGAGGGTGCAGGGCGCTGGGGGGGGCGCCCTGGGCAGCAATGATAGTACCTTATTCTGGCTAAAAATACATCACATATAGCCCCTGGGGGCTATATGGATGTATTTAACCCCTGCCAGGTCTCAGAAAAACGGGAGAAGAAGCCCGCCGAAAAGGGGGCGGGGCCTATTCTCCTCAGCACACAGCGCCATTTTCCCTCACAGAAATGCTGGTGGGAAGGCTCCCAGGCTCTCCCCTGCACTGCACTACAGAAACAGGGTTAAAACAGAGAGGGGGGGCACTTATTTGGCGATATGACTATATATATTAAAATGCTATAAGGGAAAAACACTTATATAAAGGTTGTCCCTGTATAATTATAGCGTTTTTGGTGTGTGCTGGCAAACTCTCCCTCTGTCTCCCCAAAGGGCTAGTGGGGTCCTGTCCTCTATCAGAGCATTCCCTGTGTGTGTGCTGTGTGTCGGTACGTGTGTGTCGACATGTATGAGGACGATGTTGGTGAGGAGGCGGAGCAATTGCCTGTAATGGTGATGTCACTCTCTAGGGAGTCGACACCGGAATGGATGGCTTATTTAAGGAATTACGTGATAATGTCAACACGCTGCAAGGTCGGTTGACGACATGAGACGGCCGGCAAACCAATTAGTACCTGTCCAGGCGTCTCAAACACCGTCAGGGGCGTTAAAACGTCCTTTTACCTCAGTCGGTCGACACAGACACAGACACGGACACTGACTCCAGTGTCGACGGTGAAGAAACAAACGTATTTTCCTTTAGGGCCACACGTTACTTGTTAAGGGCAATGAAGGAGGTGTTACATATTTCTGATACTACAAGTACCACAAAAAAGGGTATTATGTGGAGTGTGAAAAAACTACCTGTAGTTTTTCCTGAATCAGATAAATTAAATGAAGTGTGTGATGATGCGTGGGTTTCCCCCGATAGAAAATTATTGTCGGTATACCCTTTCCCGCCAGAAGTTAGGGCGCGTTGGGAAACACCCCTTAGGGTGGATAAGGCGCTCACACGCTTATCAAAACAAGTGGCGGTACCGTCTCCAGATAGGGCCGCCCTCAAGGAGCCAGCTGATAGGAGGCTGGAAAATATCCTAAAAAGTATATACACACATACTGGTGTTATACTGCGACCAGCGATCGCCTCAGCCTGGATGTGCAGCGCTGGGGTGGCTTGGTCGGATTCCCTGTCTGAAAATATTGATACCCTTGACAGGGACAGTATTTTATTGACTATAGAGCATTTAAAGGATGCATTTCTATATATGCGAGATGCACAGAGGGATATTTGCACTCTGGCATCAAGAGTAAGTGCGATGTCCATATCTGCCAGAAGTTGTTTATGGACACGACAGTGGTCAGGTGATGCAGATTCCAAACGGCACATGGAAGTATTGCCGTATAAAGGAGAAAAAGACAATGTCTTTTCAGCCTCAGTCCTTTCGTCCCCATAAGGGCAAGCGGGCAAAAGGCCAGTCATATCTGCCATGGGATAGAGGAAAGGGAAGAAGACTGCAGCAGGCAGCCCATTCCCAGAAACAGAAGCCCTCCACCGCTTCTGCCAAGTCCTCAGCATGACGCTGGGGCCGTACAAGCGGACTCGGGTGCGGTGGGGGGGGTCGTCTCAAGAGTTTCAGCACGCAGTGGGCTCACTCGCAAGTGGACCCCTGGATCCTACAAGTAGTATCCCAGGGGTACAGATTGGAAATTCGAGACGTCTCCCCCTCGCAGGTGTCTGAAGTCTGCTTTACCAACGTCTCCCTCCGACAGGGAGGCAGTAGTGGAAACAATTCACAAGCTGTATTCCCAGCAGGTGATAATCAAAGTACCCCTCCTACAACAAGGAAAGGGGTATTATTCCACACTATATTGTGGTACTGAAGCCAGACGGCTCGGTGAGACCTATTCTAAATCTGAAATAGTTGAACACTTACATACAAAGGTTCAAATCAAGATGGAGTCACTCAGAGCAGTGATAGCGAACCAGGAAGAAGGGGACTATATGGTGTCCCGGGACATCAGGGATGCTTACCTCCATGTCCCAATTTGCCCTTCTCACCAAGGGTACCTCAGGTTCGTGGTACAGAACTGTCACTATCAGTTTCAGACGCTGCCGGTTGGATTGTCCACGGCACCCCGGGTCCTTACCAAGGTAATGGCCGAAATGATGATTCTTCTTCAAAGAAAATGGACGATCTCCTGATAGGGGCAAGGTCCAGAGAACAGTTGGAGGTCGGAGTAGCACTATCTCAAGTAGTTCTACGACAGCACGGGTGGATTCTAAATATTCCAAAACCGCAGCTGTTTCCGACGACACGTCTGCTGTTCCTAGGGATGATTCTGGACACAGTCCAGAAAAAGGTGTTTCTCCCGGAGAAGAAAGCCAGGGAGTTATCCGAGCTAGTCAGGAACCTCCTAAAACCAGGAAAAGTGTCAGTGCATCATTGCACAAGGGTCCTGGGAAAAATGGTGGCTTCTTACGAAGCGATTCCATTCGGTAGATTTCACGCAAGAACTTTTCAGTGGGATCTGCTGGAAAAATGGTCCGGATCGCATCTTCAGATGCATCAGCGGATAACCCTGTCTCCAAGGACAAGGGTGTTTCTTCTGCGGTGGCTGCAGAGTGCTCATCTACTAAAGGGCCGCAGACTCGGCATTCAGGACTGGGTCCTGGTGACCACGGATGCCAGCCTGAGAGGCTGGGGAGCAGTCACACAGGGAAAAAATTTCCAGGGAGTGTGATCAAGTCTGGAGACTTCTCTCCACATAAATATACTGGAGCTAAGGGCAATTTACAATGTTCTAAGCTTAGCAAGACCTCTGCTTCAAGGTCAGCCGGTATTGATCCAGTGGGACAACATCACGGCAGTCGCCCACGTAAACAGACAGGGCGGCACAAGAAGCAGGAGGGCAATGGCAGAAACTGCAAGGATTCTTCGCTGGGCGAAAAATCATGTGATAGCACTGTCAGCAGTGTTCATTCCGGGAGTGGACAACTGGGAAGCAGACTTCCTCAGCAGGCACGACCTCCACCCGGGAGAGTGGGGACTTCATCGGGAAGTATTCCACATGATTGTGAACCGTTGGGAAAGACCAAAGGTGGACATGATGGCGTCCCGCCTGAACAAAAAACTGGACAGGTATTGCGCCAGGTCAAGAGACCCTCAAGCAATATCTGTGGACGTTCTGGTAACACTGTGGGTGTACCAGTCGGTGTATGTGTTCCCTCCTCTGCTTCTCATAACCAAGGTACTGAGAATTATAAGACGTAGAGGAGTAAGAACTATACTCGTGGCTCCGGATTGGCCAAGAAGGACGTGGCACCCGGAACTTCAAGAAATGCTCACAGAGGACTCATGGCCTCTGCCGCTAAGAAGGGACTTGCTTCAGCAAGTACCAGGTCTGTTCCAAGACTTACCGCGGCTGCGTTTGACGGCATGGCGGTGGAACGCCAGATCCTAAGGGAAAAAGGCATTCCGGAAGAGGTCATTCCTACCCTGGTCAAAGCCAGGAAGGAGGTGACCGCAAAACATTATCACCACATGTGGCGAAAATATGTTGCGTGGTGTGAGGCCAGGAAGGCCCCACGAAGAAATTTCAACTCGGTCGATTCCTGCATTTCCTGCAAACAGGAGTGTCTATGGGCCTCAAATTGGGGTCCATTAAGGTTCAAATTTCGGCCCTGTAAATTTTCTTCCAGAAAGAATTGGCTTCAGTTCCTGAAGTCCAGAAGTTTGTCAAGGGAGTATTGCATATACAACCCCCTTTTTGTGCCTCCAGTGGCACTGTGGGATCTCAACGTAGTTCTGGGATTCCTCAAATCACATTTTAAACCGCTCAAATCTGTGGATTTGAAATATCTCACATGGAAAGTGACCATGCTGTTGGCCCTGGCCTCGGCCAGGCGAGTGTCAGAATTGGCGGCTTTGTCTCACAAAAGCCATATCTGATTGTCCATTCGGACAGGGCAGAACTGCGGACTCGTCCCCAGTTTCTTCCTAAGGTGGTGTCAGCGTTTCACCTGAACCAGCTTATTGTGGTACCTGCGGCTACTAGGGACTTGGAGGACTCCAAGTTGCTAGATGTTGTCAGGGCCCTGAAAATATAGGTTTCCAGGACGGCTTGAGTCAGGAAAACTGACTCGCTGTTATCCTGTATGCACCCAACAAACTGGGTGCTCTTGCTTCTAAGCAGACGATTGCTCGTTGGATTTGTAGCACATTTCAACTTGCACATTCTGTGGCAGGCCTGCCACAGCCTAAATCTGTCAAGGCCCATTCCACAAGGAAGGTGGGCTCATCCTGGGCGGCTGCCCGAGGGGTCTCGGCATTACAACTCTGCCGAGCAGCTACGTGGTCGGGGGAGAACACGTTTGTAAAATTCTACAAATTTGATACCCTGGCTAAAGAGGACCTGGAGTTCTCTCATTCGGTGCTGCAGGGTCATCCGCACTCTCCCGCCCGTTTGGGAGCTTTGGTATAATCCCCATGGTCCTGACGGAGTCCCCAGCATCCACTAGGACGTCAGAGAAAATAAGATTTTACTTACCGATAAATCTATTTCTCGTAGTCCATAGTGGATGCTGGGCGCCCATCCCAAGTGCGGATTGTCTGCAATACTTGTACATAGTTATTGTTACAAAAATCGGGTTATTATTGTTGTGAGCCATCTTTTCAGAGGCTCCGCTGTTATCATGCTGTTAACTGGGTTCAGATCACAGGTTGTACAGTGTGATTGGTGTGGCTGGTAGGAGTCTTACCCGGGATTCAAAATCCTTCCTTATTGTGTACGCTCGTCCGGGCACAGTATCCTAACTGAGGCTTGGAGGAGGGTCATAGGGGGAGGAGCCAGTGCACACCACCTGATCCTAAAGTTTTTACTTTTGTGCCCTGTCTCCTGCGGAGCCGCTATCCCCCATGGTCCTGACGGAGTCCCCAGCATCCACTACGGACTACGAGAAATAGATTTATCGGTAAGTAAAATCTTATTTTTTTTATAGAGCGGCTGCGCTATGCGTGTTAGATGCATTGCGGCAACTCTTCCGGCCGGTGCTGCGACACGAGTAACCACGCTGGTGATTTCTCTAGCATCCATAAGGGATATTGGGGGAAACTAGCACGATGGAATATAGACGGGGTCCAAAGGAGCCAGTGCACTTTAAATTTCTTCAGTTGGGTGTGCTGGCTCCTCCCCTCTATGCTACCTCCCACAGGCAGTTTAGAAAAATTGCCCTCAGGAGAGGATGCACATCTCTGCAGCTCCAGAGATTTTTCTTCAATTTCTTTTAAAACATTTATTACAGGAAGGGGTAGGGGGGCGGGGGGCGAGGGCGGTCACTGGCCTTGCGAGGTGCAGAGCCACTTCCCCTGAGGGGCTGTTTGTTCAGCTAGGCACTGTACCTTAGCTGTCACAGCTACAGCACACCGCACACCCTTAACGCTGCCTGAAGGTGACATCGGTGGTGAGAACAAACCGGGGGCCCTGCTTGGGGGGTCCTCCCTCCCTGGGTGGTCCCGCTAGGATCCCCCATGTGTAAACTGGCATAAAACTGCTTGACTAGCACTTGTGTGATGTTTTAAGATGTTTAGGAGACTTTGCCAGTATAAATAATATGTACAGCTCCGGCGCCATTGGAGGGGGCGGAGCTTCCTCAGAGCGGGACCAAATTAGTGAAGAGGCTGGGGAAGAGGGTACTGAGCCCCACTGGCTAGGGTCTCTTAAGACTATGATGTCAGATATGTCATCCCAGCTCACTGGACTCAGCTACTACAATAAGCTGTTGCAGATTTAGCTGCTAGGGCACACTTTCCCATTTGCTACTGAAGGTAGAAAATTTTGGGAGTAACCCCCTGGCGTGGATGTCTCAGTCTCTCGCCTGTCTGAGAAGGTGGTGCTGCCTGCCCCGGGCTCCTTTACCATGAAGGATCTTAGGGATCGGAAGATAGAGACGACACTAAAATCTATATATACTGCAGCCGGCCTCTCACAAAGACCATTCATTGCAGGTTGCTGGATGACCCATGCTATTCATTCTTGGGCCATTCAATTTCAGGGAGGTCTCTCGGAAGATATGCCCTTTGTTACAATGGTAACCCTACTGAAGCACATTCAGGACACTACACGTGTCCTCTGTGATTCCCTCAAGGAGATGGGGAACATTAATGCTCGGACATCTGCCATGGCAGTGTCGGCACGCAGGGCCTTGTGGTTGCGCCAGTGGATTGCGGACGCAGAATCCAAACTTAGTGTGTAATCCCTCCCCTTTTCTGGAGAATTACTTTTTCTCATACGTCCTAGAGGATGCTGGGGCCCACTTCAGTACCATGGGGTATAGACGGTTCCGCAGGAGCCATGGGCACTTTGAGACTTTTCTAGAGTGTGAACTGGCTCCTCCCTCTATGCCCCTCCTCCAGACCTCAGTTTAGAAAATGTGCCCAGGCAGACTGGTTGCACTCCAGTGGAGCTCTACTGAGTTTCACTGAAAGACTTTATGTTAGGTTTTTTATTTTCAGGGAGACTGCTGGCAACAGTCTTCCTGATTCGTGGGACTTAGGGGGAAGAAGTAGGAACCAACTTCCTAAAGAGTTTCATGGCTCTGCTTCTTGCTGACTGGACACCATTAGCTCCTGAAGGGAACTGAACGCTAGCTGCGGCTATGCGCTCACTCCCACAGCACGCCATCACCCCCTTAACAGAGCCAGAAGTCAGAAGATGCGTGAGTATAATACCGGAGATCTGCCAGAAGGACCTCTGGTCATCGTGATGGCTAAAGGTACCGCGCAGCGTTCCCTCTCGCTGCGCGGACATGCTATCCATACACCGCGCACACCAGGGTGCAGGGGGGGAGGGGTGCCCTGGGCAGCATGAAAACCTACTCTGAACTGGCAAAAAGTAGTATATTATGTTGTGGCACAATCCTACACCCCCGCCAGTATAAAAAAGACCTAAATTTCGGAGGGGAAATGCGCCATTGCAGGGGGCGGGGCTTCCTCCTCAGTCAGCCAGCACACTGCTCAACGCCATTTTCTCCAGTACATGCTGCAGGGGAAGAAACACTGGTCCTCCACTTCTGAACCAAGTATCACGGTGTAAATAAGGGGGGGCACATTGTAATTGGGTGCTGTTTTGTCAAATTGGTAGTATAAAAGCGCTACAGGTCGCTGTGCACGTTTTATATACA
Organism: Pseudophryne corroboree; assembly: GCF_028390025.1. NCBI lineage: Eukaryota > Metazoa > Chordata > Amphibia > Anura > Myobatrachidae > Pseudophryne > Pseudophryne corroboree. The sequence continues at coordinate 47,667,723 of NC_086446.1, read as the reverse complement.
CAGGGATTTTGGTTATTAGTGCCGAGTTGTGAACTGGCAAATCTTTCTGTGTCCTTCTGACAGATTTTACTGTGGGTCTGTCCCCCATAAGCCCCGGAGTGCCTGTGGTGTGGTTGTGCACGTGTGTGACATGTCTGAGGCAGGGAGCTCTTCCCCTGAGGGAGCCATTTTAGGGACACAGAGTTATAAAGTGGTGGCGCTGCCGGCACACCATGAGCCTGAATGGGTGAAAGAATTACGTGATAGTGTGTGAATCATATCAGTAAGAGATTGGATAAGACTGAGTCTCATGCAGAAAGCTGGAGAATATCAGTCGAAGGTGTGATTTTTAGTACTTCTGCCTTTTCATCCACAGGGGACACCTCTGGGTCACATAAAAGATCATTTGCACATGTAGTACAAACTGATACAGACACGGACTCTGATTCCTGTGTCGACACTAGTGATTCCAGGGTATTAGATCCAAAGTTAGCAAAAAAACATTCAGTACATGATTATTGCTATAAAGGAGGTGTTAGACGGAGCCCCCTCCTTTACCACAGGAGAAGGCTTACTTTTATTAAGAAAAGAAAATTAACGTAACTTTCCCTCCATCTCATGAGCTGAATACACTCTTTGAGGGAGTTTGGGCTAACCCTGAAAAGAAATTTCAAATTCCCTAAAGGATTCAGGTAGCTTACCCATTCCCTGCAGAAGACAGGAAAAGGTGGGAGTCACCTCCTGACAGTGCCCTGTCAAGGTTAACTAAGAAGGTGATCCTCCCTGCGCCTGGTACGGCTTCTCTTAACGAGATGGCAGACCGCAAGTTGGAGACAACTTTGAAATTGATAAAGTTAAATATTTATCTTATTTAAAACCCTTTAAGAGGTCTAAGAACACTGTACGCTATTGACGTATGGAGTACCGTAAGGGTACGCACGTTGCGTAACAATCGCTTAGCCGTAATCGAGACGCTCAAGCGTCACGTTCGCTCACGGCCAAGAGATCACAGGCAGGCAGGCTACTGGCTGCCGACTAACGTAATGTTTCGCTATAGCGTAGCGGACGCTCGGGACCACGAGGAGATCACCAGCGGCGCTAACGCTCACAATGTTAAACCTTTATATCTAAACCATAAACAATGTAATACGCAGTGAAACCTTTATGTAGTGATAGAGTGTAGATGCAACACAGTGTAACCTTATTAACTTAAAAGCTGTTCGAGCGTACTCGACGCTCTGAGAATACTTAACACTATAAGAAATACACAAATACCGGGCTTAGGGTCTAACGCCTTATATGAATGTTATACTTGGAAAAGAATAATACAATACAAGTCATACACTACAATATAACATAGACTAACTAACCAGATAACTACACAGGAAATACAATACAATACAATTACGTTGAAGGGAAAATGAGAGAGAAAGAGGAGGAGAGAGAGATATGGCTCACAATAACAATAAAGACAATATGATTGCGGAGAAAACTTACGCACAAAGGGAACGATCGCATGCGCCTCGATATCCAACTCCCGATTATCAGCAATGAGAACCGTTGAAGAGAGTGAGCTGGATATGGTCGGCTTGTCTATTTATGCCCCACACACAATACAATTCAATGGTCCCTACAATCTCATTGTTCATTGGACACAGGAATTCGTCTTCGCACTATAACAAAAGAACATAGGTTGATTCATACAGGTGGGCTGAGACCATTTCCAACTGCTCAGGTGGGTGGGAAACTAGGTTTCCCGCCGCATGGATAAGTAAGTGCAAATAATAGTAAAAGTACATAAACTTCTTATGTCCATAACTATTCGCACGAGCGATCAATCAGCTTCAAACCAACACCGGAATATTGCTAATTAAATACTCTTCCGATGGATACTAAACACCACTGTATGACCCATGTCTGACCCTTCGTATCAAACAAAGAGGGATCTCTCTGTCCATGAACATGCTATATTAACTAAACTTTCAGAATCTATCAAGGGGACCATGATCTACAAAATACATTATATGGTGAAAATATATAACGATTGAGTCGCACGCTGGGCGCACAGGAACTCTACCGTAAATGCGCATACCGTGCGCCTGCGGGTGCCCGCAACAGCGAGTATGCGCACGCAAGGGAGGGCGCACGCATGCGCAGCGCGGACCTGTATGAGGTGCAAATATGGCAGTGTGCATCGTGATATTTTTCTGACTTTGACAGTCCACCCTTTGGCAGTCAACAATAACTGCCACTTCCTAAAACATTTCAAAAAGAGAAAAATATATGTCAGGTGTAAATACATTTCCATGGTTGGGTAGGGGAGGAGAGAAGGTGTGAAAAGGGTATGACCTAGTGAGATAGCAGAAGCATGTGTGTATGAATCCATGTTTGGGGGGTCATGTATCATCGTGCCGTACGTGTTGTAAATCAAGCTTCGAGGTATTGCGAAGTATACATTTGAATTCCTTCTTATCCCGCGGTACGGGTCTGTGGATGGGCTGTCAAACTTTACCGAGCTCTTTTCGGCTTTTGGTTGCAACAAAATGGGGGAGCACATTTTAGTTGATGATACATGAATGGGGGAATATGTGATTGCTGATATCTGTGCCTGTATTCCCTATCGACTATGTGTGTCATTACCTGAAGGTTGTAGAGATGAAGATAAAGAACACTTATGGTAAATGCAGTGGTATTCTATGTCAGGTTAATGAACATTTGTCGGTTGAAGTCTTGTCTGGTGTCTGTTGAATGCAGTCTTCTTTGGGCTTTTGCCAAAAAGTGTGGTCAAAAGCTTTGTCAATGTCCATAGACTTACAAAAGTGTTGGGCTAGCGTAATTTAAAAATTTCTAGGGAAACTGGGGGTCTATGGCATAGTTCATCAAATATCTGTGTATAAGGTTGTCAAAACTTCTTCTTTAATCCATCAGTTGTCTGTATACAGGATCATCAAATTCCTCGTCCAAGTGGGTCTTTTTACCTTGGAGAAAACGGAAAAACAGGTGAAAGAAACGGACCGTATAATCGCTTTTTCATCACATCATTGTTTCTACCGTTGGGTCATAAATCAAATCCATTGGAATTACAATTTCCTCACTCCTTAGACTCATTACCCTGGTACTACGTTTGCACTTCGTTAAAGCCTGAACGCACCTAAATATCAAGCCAATCGTTATGACAACACCTAAGATACATAGGAGAAACTTCCCTACATTCATTATGACTCCTTGAGCCCATTCTCCTAAACCAGAGAACCAATTTCGCGGGTTCAACCATGACACCCAACCAGTCAGCTCATTACCCACAGCAGCAAGGGTGAGATTGTGTCTCCTGCGAAATTCCCACTTCAATTGGAGAATATCGTCCATCTTTTGGTCTATGACCTCGACCGGGTCCTCGGTACTATTCGTAATATATGTGCAGCATTTCACGCCGTACTGCGTTGCCAGTGTGACACAATATCCACCTGTCACTGCCGTGAGATAATTAAGAACCATCCTATGCTGAACCAGTTCTGTTTTATAAGCTTGAAGTTCCCTTCCAGTATACCTAAAAGTGTCATCATACATTTCAGTGATATTGTCTAACAGATTTGCAAGCGCAGATATGTACCTATAGTTCAGCACTCCTCTAGCGGTGCGAGTGAAATCTAACGCAAGTAGAACCTGAATCCCGGTGGATTCATGGATCATGTCAGAGGCCGAATGCTCTGTCCTTTCTGTCAGTTGCCTTTTAACTACGTGCTCGTAATGAGTGTGAGTATAAGGAGCTTGGGCACCACGGTGTATATCTTTCATTTTGGCATGTGATACAGTCATTACCTCAGGCAGTACTTTTCCAATATAACACAATCCTTCAGAGTTTGGGGCAAGCCACTTATACGCCTTCCTCCCGCATATGAAATATGCATCATCGGGGAGAACATATGGGACAGAGTAGGACATAACCATATTACACATCCTCCATGTGAAATCTCCTACCCCTAATTCTCCCATCTGTCTAGTACACGTATCCGTTTGTACGATATGTGCACAGTATCCTGGTGATACCTCTCCAACTCTCGTAATCCTACTTCCTAGGGTATACCTATATCGGAAAGATTTTTCTCTACTGGCTATGTGGCGTATAAGCTCTGTATCTGTAGGCATTCTATCTGCTCTATATGAAAAGGTCATGGTTTGGTTACTCCATGACACTTCCCAATTTCCCGGCTTTCGGGGATTGGTAATGTTAAAACATATTAGGGATCTATCCACATGATATTGGTGGAGCTTCAAACTAGGAGGGCTGGAGATATTAAACCTCCTGTCCACCGGTCTCCCACCCTTTAGCTCAAGTACCTCCCCTACCATTAAAGGAAATGGTACTAGTCCTGATTTGCTATGACCTTGAGGCACTTGAGAGCATACCCAACAATCTGTTTGATTTAACACACTACCCACTAAGGAGTGATAGTCACTCAATGGATACCGGTCCATGTGGATATTAAAACTGGATTGGCATTTCTTAATGCACCCATCCTCAACTACATTGTCACAGAGCCTACAGATACAGTTTTCTTCAGCTAACAATCCTTCACAATTCCTTCTATTGTCAATGCTATCGGATCGTTTTCTGATACTCGCCTTTACTTGTTGATTAAGTTGTTCTTGGAAAACTACGCCTCCATCTTTGTCATCAGAACCCATTCCAGAACCTCTCTCGACCTCCATGGTACTCTCGCCGGAACAGACTGCTCTGGTCAACATCATGGTCAACAGGAAAATCCGGATCACAGTCTCTTGGGGCAAGTCCATCTTATAGGAGGAAACGGAGAAGAATGAGAAGGGGAAAAAAAAATAATTGAGGGAGAGGGGATGGGAAGTGGAGAAAAACAATAAAAGGGAACAGGGAATCGACAACTGCTTTTGATCTTATGATTTTCAATGCTCAGGTGCCGCCTCAGTCCTCCTGGAACAGACACTCCAGTGATACAACTTCCTCTACCGTCTGTTCCTTATCACGGGACCTCTCTGGATCAGCAACCTTCTTACAGTGGGACGAATGAAGCCAAGTCTCTCTCTCGGCAACCTTCAATGCTGTAGTGCTAGTCAATAAGACTTGATATGGTCCTTCCCATCTGTCAATAAGGCAACCTGAGCGTAGAAAATTCCGTATCATTACATAATCCCCAGGTTCAATGTCATGACAATTACTATCTGGTAAATCAGGAATCACCAACTTCAAATTATCATTTTGGTTCCTTAGCTGTTTACTCATGTTAATCAAGTATTTTACAGTCACTTCATTGTTACACTTCAAATCATCCTGAGGGTTAATCATAACATGCGGTTGTCGACCAAACAAGATTTCAAAGGGAGACAGATTAAGAGGGGACCTGGGAGTGGTTCTGATGCTGTATAGTACAGTGGGTAAAGCTTCTGGCCATGTCAATCCTGTTTCTGCCATAACTTTGCTCAGTTTATTTTTAATAGTGCTGTTCACTCTTTCCACCTTCGCACTCGCCTGTGGACGGTATGGAGTGTGCAGCTTGCTATCAATTCCCATCAACTTACACATTCCTTGAAAGACATCACCTGTAAAATGGGTACCCCTATCACTTTCAATTATTCTAGGGATACCATATCTACATACAAATTCCTGCACAATTTTCTTAGCAGTGAACATAGCGGTGTTTGTGGCCGCAGGAAATGCTTCGACCCAATTTGAGAATACATCTATACAAACAAGTACATATTTCAAATTTCGACAAAGAGGTAATTGAATAAAGTCAATCTGTATTACCTGAAAAGGGCCGCCTGTAGGTGGGATATGAGATGGTTCTGTTGGTATTGCCTTTCCGATATTCTTTCTCAAGCAGGTAAGGCATGACATTGCTCTCTTACTCGCATGAGATGAAAATCCTGGGGCGCACCAATATGCTCTTACCAACTTGCACATTCCCTCCTTGCCCAGATGAGTCAGCCCGTGTGCTGCCTCAGCTAAACATGGAAGGTATGCTCTGGGGGCCACTGGTTTACCTTGTCCATCCGTCCAGAGTCCTGAGGACTCCTGGCCATATCCCTTTGCCTTCCAGACTGCCTTTTCCTGTGTGGAACACAAATTTTGCATTTCACACAACTTCTGTGTGTTGATGGTATTAAATACCATCAATTGTGTGGTGTCTGTTTGTCTGGGGGTACCAGCTGCTAACTTAGCAGCTTCGTCTGCTCGGCTGTTACCAAGTGATACTGGGTCCTGGCTATATGTGTGTGCTTTACACTTGATAACAGCCACTCTGTCGGGTTCCTGTATCGCTGTTAGAAGCCTTTTGATGTGAGCTGCATGCGCTACCGGTGTGCCAGCTGCTGTCATGAAATTTCTGAGGTGCCATAGGGCTCCGAAATCATGGACCACCCCGAAGGCGTATCTAGAATCGGTGTAGATATTGGCTGATTTGCCCTTAGCCAATTCACATGCTCTGGTTAGGGCGACCAGTTCAGCAACCTGGGCTGAGTGAGGTGGGCCTAGCGGTTCTGCTTCTATGGTGCCTTGGTCATCTACGACTGCGTATCCAGTACACAAGTCTCCCGAGTCTGACTGTCTGTGACAACTACCATCCGTGTAGAAGGTAAGATCTACATCTTCCAGTGGGTTGTCACTGATGTCAGGCCTTGCGGTAAAATTTTGGGTCAAATATTCCATACAATCATGTGTGTCCTCCTTTGTATTAAATCCTCCTTCCCCACCACTCTCATCCTCCACCCTTTGTGCCTGTCCAGGCACACCTGGGAGATATGTTGCAGGATTTAATGCACTGCATCTCCTTATGGTGATGTTTACGGGGGCCATTAGTGCCAATTCCCATCTTGTAAACCGCGCTGATGAGACGTGCCTGGTTTGGGCAGAATTTAACAAGGCTGACACTGCATGTGGTGTATGTATTGTGAGGTTGTGACCTAGCACTACATCTTCGCTTTTCGTTACTAGCAATGCTATCGCAGCAACGCTTCGCAAGCATGTGGGGAGGGATCGCGCTACCGTATCTAGCTGAGCGCTGTAGTATGCTACCGGCCTGCTGGCACCACCGTGCTTTTGGGTTAAGACGCCTGCCGCGCAACCAGCACTTTCTGTTCCGTACAGCTCAAAGGGTTTCCCATAGTCTGGCATACCTAATGCTGGTGCCTGCGTTAGGCACTGTTTAAGTCTCTCAAATGCCATCTCGGACTCGTCTGTGTGCGAAATCCGATCAGGCTTGTTTGAGGAAACCATCTCCTGCAAAGGTAATGCTAGAATGGAAAATCCTGGGATCCAGTTACGGCAATACCCACACATTCCTAAAAACGTTCTGATCTGTTGCTGGGTTTGAGGCAGAGTCATGTCTCTAATTGCTTGAATTCTATCAGCGGTCAGGTGTCTCAGTCCTTGTGTTAGACAGTGTCCCAAATATTTTACTTTAGTTTGGCATAATTGTAACTTGTCTTTGGAAACCTTGTGTCCTGTGTCTGAAAGATGAAACAGGAGCTGTTTCGTATCCTTCAGGGATGCTTCCAATGAATCTGAACACAGTAGTAAATCATCCACGTACTGTATCAATATTGATCCACTCTCTGGTTGGAAAGACTGTAAACAATCATGCAAAGCCTGAGAAAATATACTTGGACTGTCTATGAAACCTTGTGGTAATCGAGTCCATGTGTATTGGACTCCTCTGTATGTAAATGCAAACAAATATTGACTGTCAGGATGTAGGGGTACCGAAAAGAAAGCGGAGCAGAGGTCAATAACAGTGAAAAATTTCGCAGTGGGAGGGATCTGCATAAGGATGACAGCTGGATTTGGCACTACGGGGAACTGACTCTCAACTATTTTGTTAATCCCCCTTAGATCCTGCACTAGCCTGTAACCCCTCCCCCCACTCTTTCACAGGGAAGATGGGACTATTGGCAGTGCTGGATGTTCTTACCAGAATGCCCTGTTGTAACAAGCGCTCTATTACTGGGTAAACTCCTAACTCCACCTCTGGCTTCAGAGGGTACTGTGGGATTTTTGGAGCTATCCTACCATCTTTTACTTGTACAACTACTGGAGCTACGTTTGCCATTAATCCAGTGTCCTGTCCATCTTTAGTCCAAAGTGACTCTGGTATCTGGGATGTCATTTCTTCTACTTGGGATGGAGTCCTATTTGTCATAAGGGTATGTGACATTAACTTTGATGGGGAGTCTAACATGTCTCGCACTTCCTGAGCGTGATTCTCAGGTATGTCCAAGAATACACCTTCAGGAGTACAATAAATGACGCACCCCATTTTACACAATAAGTCTCTTCCCAGGAGATTAGTCGGTGCCGATGCAGCCAGCAAAAAGGAATGCTTGGTATGTAACGGCCCTATTGTAATCTCTGCTGGTTTGCTAACAGGGTAATGCTGGACTACTCCCGTTACTCCCATGGCTGGAATTGTCTTACCAGTGGTTCTCATGCCCACTGTCGAATTTATCACTGATTTGGCCGCCCCCGTATCTACAAGAAAGTTTAATGATTTACCAGCTACATTAATTGCAATTTCGGGTTCACTTCCAAGACTTGCAATCAATTTTACTGGCTGCAGATTACAGGTATGGCCACACCCCTATTGGGTATGGTGACCTCCCTGAATCCCGCTGGCAGCAACTACTTGAGAAGGGGTTAAATGGGAACTACCAGAGGCTTGCCAGTCTCTGTTCGGGGGGTATCTTTTTGTTTCCCCTGCATGTGGCTCATAACTCCGTTTCTGTGGACCCTGCTCCCAATGTCGTGTGTTGTGTCGTTGTCTAGGGGGTTGATAAGACTTTTGTATGTTTCTCGATTTACAGTCTCGTGCAAAGTGTCCCTCTCTATGACAAGAAAAACAGGTTACCACATTTGACTTACCCACAGGGTTTGGTGATTTATACGAAGGCTGCCTTGTGGTCAGGGCCTGTATACTTACGGCCATTAATTTATCACCTTGTAATTCCCTGTGTCTGGTGATATTCCGATTGTGATCAATAGCTGCCTCTCTCAAAGTAGCCACCGACAGACCTCGCCAACATGGTTGCGTGGTCTGTACCCTTGTCTTTAATGCTTCTTTTAAACCATCCATTAGTACAGATACTGCTACTTCTCTATGGTTTATGTTTGTTTTAATGTCCTCTATGCCTGTGTATTTAGCCATATCTAGTAATGCCCTGTGAAAATACTCTGCAGCTGTTTCTGACTCTTTTTGTTTTATGGAGAATATCTTGTTCCATTTAACTACTGCTGGGAAATACTCCTTTAACTGTAAACTTATCCTTTTTACATTATCTTTGTTGTACACATCTGTAAGAGGTACATCCTGATCCAATCCACAGTCAGCTAAAAATTGAGCTGAGTCGACATTGGAGGGTAAACATGCCCTCAGCAATACCTGCCAGTCTTTGTTATTGGGCTCTAAAGTGTTCCCTAGGTCTCTGATGTATTTCTGTCTAGCAACTAAGTCTTTCCTAGGGTCAGGGAATTCTGACACTATGGTTCTTAATTCCATTCGGGAAAATGGGCTATACATGGCAATGTTCCTAATGGGAGTGACTCCTGTGGTGTCTGTTTTCCCATTTGGAACAGCTATCACCCTAACAGGATTAAGTCTAGCAACATCATTCTGTGTAGATTCTACAGCCTGTGGTGAAATGGTTTCAGCATAGTGTATGGTGCCTTACTTACCCGTAGATACGACCTCACCTGTCCCTCCGCTAGGGGCCTTTGTTACTGATCTTAAGGGTTGGGCCGTGCCTACTGTAGTTTCTGATAAGGTGGCTGCTAGAGAGAGCGCCGATATTGTTGCCGATTCGTCCTCTTGATCACACTCCTGGGGAAAGTTCAAAACAGGGTACAACTTGCACGGGTTAATACTTGCATTGGTTAACTTATTAACATTTACACAGTTGCTAAGTGTTTGTTTGTTACACCCTAGTGCGTCATTCTCCGCAACCAATTTCTCTCCCGTTATGTAAGGTGGCGGTGGTGCCGTGGCTATCAGTTTCCTGATAGGGTTAGATCCCGCCGCTTGAGCCAATCCTCTCTGTATTTCACCCTCCTATTGCCATAACTGCAAATAATCATAATGTTTGATCCGTCTCTTTGTTGATTTAATGAGACATATCCTCCTCCTTAGATTTTGTAACACTTCTGGGCTAAAGCTACCTACTCTTGGGAATTTCTCCCCGTCATGTACAGTCATTCTCTCCCATTCATCACATAAAACTTCTGTGTGTGACCCGTATTTTTCACACATTACATACCTTGCCGACCCGATTGGTCGGTTTACTGAATCAACCCGAACCGAGGTTGATCGCCCCCTACCTGAACAATTGGCCCCCATAGTTTGAAGGTGTTGCTTTCTTCAGCCAACCCTTACAAAAACCAAAATGTTCACAATAGGCTGACGGTGGCGGTTTACAGAGTACCCCACTCACTCGCCCACGCCGACCAATACGACCTACACACTGTCCTAGTGCTGGCGTACTCGACCCAGGGCCCCTATGAACCTTTATTTACTGGAACATGTGAGTGTGTTCCGCAGAGCATTGACCCTTTCCAGTAACTATTGGTTGTTGGATAGTTCCCAAGTGACTGGCGAACCTCCCTTAAAATAAAAAAAATTACACAAATCACGTTAGAATGTACAAATAGCGTTTATGACCCGTCTCGTACACAAATGGCACTGGTCAGACTAACTAATGCACACAATTACGTGCGGTACAATCGTTCTGCACATAAGCAACTAATCTTATGTACGGAGCGACCAGCGGAATCGAAAATTGCGGCTGCGAATTCCTTCAGCATGAGCTTTATGGCCTATATGGGTTCCGCACCAACCCCCTGGGTTGTGCTACTTGTCTCTATAGCGGACTTCTTTGTCTGCTGTACCTGGACCTCCTGGTCTGTTCTGGACCTCCTGGTCTGTACTACAGTATGACCTCCTGGTCTGCTATACTCTAATGCTCAGATTTATGTTTAACAAGGGATGCCTCCCTAGCCACCATGTACGTCACTTACATGCATGTACCTCACGAGAACTCGACTTCTGGTGGTTCAACCTCAAAAAAATTGTATAATTGCAAACACTCACTCACCACATGTACACTTTTGTTTCTATTTCTATTTCTGCGCAGAAATTTCTTTCCTTTAGACCAGATGTGTTGTAAATTTGGAGAAGGATCTGTTAGTCTAAATTTCGGACACTAAAATAGACTTGCGCTATTTATCGTGTTGCCACCTTTTCGCCTGTTAAAAATATCACTAGCGTGTGATTTGAGTTACGTGGGCGTACCCGGACGCTCCGTTGCGTAATGTACGCTGCGTGCGTCGGCCTTTGAGTTGCGTACGCGAGTCTCACCCTTTGTTAGAGACACGTGTACGCAAAGCAGAAATTCACCGTAACACAATTAACATGTTTATCAATGTAGATGATCCTCGATCATCTACTGAGCACCACACCAATCTCTCCTTGTATCTTTAGGTAGAGCTGTGTGCGAGCTTTGCAATTTATCCCTTAATGTATTACTTTTACACTTTAACTATGAAATAGCGACAAATCTCTCTTAGCACGTTTATCAATTATAAAATGGCAAACAGGAGAGTGATATATGAAAATGCACGCATAAAAGAAATGCAGATATGCGTGTGTGCGTACGCAAGACAGAAATAAACAGTTTTAAAAGACACTAGCGTGTTGTTCTTACCTCCGGTTCCGGATTCCCTCAGCACCCTTTACTAAGCGAAGCAGACGCTTATCCAGACAGCACTACGAGGAATATGATCTCCCGCCCTTTGCTGATGGATAATGTCTGCTGAAATTACCCAGCAGAGATATGTGAAGGACGGACGAGCCGCCAATTGATAAAGTTAAATATTTATCTTATTTAAAACCCTTTAAGAGGTCTAAGAACACTGTACGCTATTGACGTATGGAGTACCGTAAGGGTACGCACGTTGCGTAACAATCGCTTAGCCGTAATCGAGACGCTCAAGCGTCACGTTCGCTCACGGCCAAGAGATCACAGGCAGGCAGGCTACTGGCTGCCAACTAACGTAATGTTTCGCTATAGCGTAGCGGACGCTCGGGACCACGAGGAGATCACCAGCGGCGCTAACGCTCACAATGTTAAACCTTTATATCTAAACCATAAACAATGTAATACGCAGTGAAACCTTTATGTAGTGATAGAGTGTAGATGCAACACAGTGTAACCTTATTAACTTAAAAGCTGTTCGAGCGTACTCGACGCTCTGAGAATACTTAACACTATAAGAAATACACAAATACCGGGCTTAGGGTCTAACGCCTTATATGAATGTTATACTTGGAAAAGAATAATACAATACAAGTCATACACTACAATATAACATAGACTAACTAACCAGATAACTACACAGGAAATACAATACAATACAATTACGTTGAAGGGAAAATGAGAGAGAAAGAGGAGGAGAGAGAGAGAGAGAGAGAGATATGGCTCACAATAACAATAAAGACAATATGATTGCGGAGAAAACTTACGCACAAAGGGAACGATCGCATGCGCCTCGATATCCAGCTCCCGATTATCAGCAATGAGAACCATTGAAGAGAGTGAGCTGGATATGGTCGGCTTGTCTATTTATGCCCCACACACAATACAATTCAATGGTCCCTACAATCTCATTGTTCATTGGACACAGGAATTCGTCTTCGCACTATAACAAAAGAACATAGGTTGATTCATACAGGTGGGCTGAGACCATTTCCAACTGCTCAGGTGGGTGGGAAACTAGGTTTCCCGCCGCATGGATAAGTAAGTGCAAATAATAGTAAAAGTACATAAACTTCTTATGTCCATAACTATTCGCACGAGCGATCAATCAGCTTCAAACCAACACCGGAATATTGCTAATTAAATACTCTTCCGATGGATACTAAACACCACTGTATGACCCATGTCTGACCCTTCGTATCAAACAAAGAGGGATCTCTCTGTCCATGAACATGCTATATTAACTAAACTTTCAGAATCTATCAAGGGGACCATGATCTACAAAATACATTATATGGTGAAAATATATAACGATTGAGTCGCACGCTGGGCGCACAGGAACTCTACCGTAAATGCGTATACCGTGCGCCTGCGGGTGCCCGCAACAGCGAGTATGCGCACGCACGGGAGAGCGCACGCATGCGCAGCGCGGACCTGTATGAGGTGCAAATATGGCAGTGTGCATCGTGATATTTTTCTGACTTTGACAAAATCTATTTATGTAGCCAATGGGACACTACTCAGGCCTACCATTGCCTGTGCGTGGGTGAGTAGTGCTATTGAAAAGTGGTCAGAAAACCTGTCCTCAGACATTGACACAATAGATAGAGAAAGTTAGGTCATATCAAGGACGCTGCTGCGTATATGGTAGAAGCCATGAAAGATATTGGTCTCTTGGGATCAAGAGCCATTACCATGGCGATTTCAGGACGTAGGGCGTTGTGGATTCGCCAATGGAATGCTGATGCAGATTCCAAAAGGAATATGGAGGCTCTCCCGTACAAGGGCGAGTCCCTGTTTGGAGATGGGCTGGATGCTTTGGTTTCTGCGGCTACCGCAGGTAAGTCGACATTCTTGCCCAATGCTCTTGCGCCAGCTAAAAAGACACATCATTCTCAGATGCAGTCCTTTCCGCCTAATAAATACAAAAAGGCCAAAGGTTCCCCTTTCTTTGCAGGTAAAGGAAGGGGAAAAGGAAAAAAGTCCATAGCGTCTACAGGATCACAGGAGCAGAAGTCAACCTCTGCTTCTGCCAAATCTTCAGCATGACGCTGGGGCTCCCTTGCGGGAGTCCGCTCAGGTGGGGGCACGTCTGAGACTCTTCAGTCAGATTTGGGTTCAATCTAGCCTGGACCCATGGATTTTACAAATAGTTTCCCACGGGTACAAACTGGAGTTTCAGGACATTCCCCCATGCCGATTTTTCAAATCGGCCTTACCAGCTTCTATCCCAGACAGGGATGTAGTAGCAGCAGCAATACAAAAATTGTGTCAGGATCAGGTCATTGTCCTGGCTTCCTTGTTACAACAAGGGTAGGGGTTTTATTCAAGCCTATTTGTAGTTCCGAAGCCGGACTGCTCGGTCAGACCAATTCTAAACCTGAAGACTCTGAATCTCTACCTGCAAAGGTTCAAGTTCAAGATGGAATCTCTGACGGCAGTGATTTCCAGTCTGGAGGAAGGGGATTTCATGGTGTCAGTGGACATAAAAGATGCCTACTTACATGTTCCCATTTATCCTCCACATCAAGCTTATCTGAGATTCTCAGTACAGGATTGCCATTACCAGTTCCAGATGTTGCCGTTCGGACTCTCCACGGCACCGAGAATTTTTACCAAGGTGATGGCGGAGATGATGGTCCTCCTTCGACAGAAAGGAGTCAATATAATTCCTTACCTGGACGATCTCATGATAAAAGGGAGGTCCAGGGAACGGTTGGTGCAGAACATTGCACTCTCCCTGACTGTACTTCAATAACACGGTTGGATCATAACTTTTCCAAAGTCACAGTAATATTCTGGAGTTGAGAGCCATTTACAACAGGCTTCTACAAGCGGTGCATCTTCTACAAGATCAACCCATACAGATCCAGTCTTACAATGTAACAGCAGTCGCGTACATAAACCCTCAGGGCGGAACGAAAAGCAGAGCGGCAATGGCAGAGGTGACAAAGATCCTCCTCTGGGCAGAAAGACATGTAAGAGCTCTGTCAGCAATTTTTCAGACTTCCTCAGCAGACATGATCTCCATCCAGGAGAATGGGGCCTCCACCAAGAAGTGTTCGCAGAGGTGACAAGTCTTTGGGGAGTTCCTCAAGTAGACATGATAGAAACTCGTCTCAACAAGAAGCTTCAGAGATATTGTTCCAGGTCGAGAGACCCTCAAGCAATAGCAGTGGATGCACTAGTGACCCAGTGGGTGTTTCGGTCAGTGTATATCTTCCCTCCACTTCCACTCATACCGAAAGTTCTCAAGATCATAAGAAGAACAAGGGTTCGAGCGATCCTCATTGTCCCAGACTGGCCAAGGAGGGCTTGGTATCCAGATCTTCAGGAGTTGCTCATAGAAGATCCTCGGCCTCTTCCTCTTCGCGAGGACCTGCTGCAGCAGGGGCCGTGCATGTATCAAGACTTACAGCGGCTACGTTTGACGGCATGGCTGTTGAGTGCCGGATCCTAGCTTGAAAGGATATTCCACGTGGAGCGCAGCGATAAGCGTCACTTCCACCGGAATTAGTGGTACGGACGTTAGAAACACTGGAGAGCGGGAACCAACTGTTGTTAAGATAATGTGAAATGGATATATGGGACTGGCTTGTCATACTGGATTAGTAAGGGATTTTAGCTGTTAGAATAATCCATGTCTGGAAATAGGACCCTCTTGTATTTTAAAGGGTGGGGTATAAATACCCAGATAGTGTGAGTACCAGCACACCTTGAAAAAGATAACAAGTTGTTATCGAAACGCGTTGGTGAGCGGTATCCTGGGACACGTGGAGTACTCACTTGTTGTCATCAATTTCATCTGGGGACACCTGGTTGTTTTTGAATGTCTATTTGTCTACCTTTATATGTAGACCAACAAAATCAGTGAGAGTCCACCTGTCTCATCTTTTAATTACTGTATTAAAATTGTTTTATGGTATTACACTATCGAGCCCTTCTTTATTTGCATATTCCGCGCATATGAGCCTATCGAGGGGGAGCCCATTCCTCGAGGACCAGAGGGGAAACAAACTTCCTGTGTGTTGGTGATCTGTGACTTATACAGTGAATATTGTCTACCTTGTGTAGACCATCTCCTCTGGTACGAGTTTACACTGGAGAATTTGGTGTATTTTACACATGTTATGCAATAATACACTATGCATGTATCTTTTATTATTTAAGGTTAACACTTCACTAGATTCCTAATGTGAGTTAGCCGCTTGATTAATCCCTGAGAAGCGCCCGTGAATTGGTGTGGTAATCTTTTTTCCATTTGTTTACGGGCTATTACTCTGGCAATGGAGCCGGAGGATGTTTTTGTGTTTTTGGACATTAAAGATGCCTACATACATGTACCGATAGCACTCTCCCATCAGCACTATCTCAGGTTTGCGATTCTCCAGCAACATTTCCAATTTCAGGCTCTACCCTTCGGCTACAGCTCCTCAGGTATTCACCAAAATCATGGTAGTGATTCACCACGGGATAAGGATATAGCCATACCTGGATGACTTGCTCATACTGACACAATCCCAAGAAACCCTTTTGCCACCTACAAGTGACTATAGCCTTTCTACATGCTCACAGATGGCTAATAAATTGCGTAAAATCCTCCCTAATCCCATCCCAACGGATGAGGCATTTAGGAGTGATACTGGATTCCAGTTTACAGAGAATATTTCTGCCATTGGACAAAATATCCACAAAACAGATGAGAATCTGCAGCTTTCTGCACAATTGTGAGTATCTATTCACGCAGCGATGCGGATACTGGTGTCAATGATGTCGGCATTCGACATGGTAGAATATGCCCAGTTCTATTCAAGACCCCTTCAACATCTGATTCTCTCCAGATGGAATGGACAGCAGCAGACAAAAACCCAGACAATTATTCTTGCTCAGGAAGTACATCTGTCACTGATCTGGTGGCTACAAGTGTCCCACCTGGACAAGGGTCGACCCTTCTGGATCTCAGACTGGATTCTCCTGACAACGGACCCTAGTCTGCAAGGTTGGGGAGTGGTAACAGGTCAATACTCTCTTCAGGGCCGTTGGTCCAAGGAAGAAAGTGGTCTGTCAATCAATGTCCTGGAGCTTCGGGCCATATACATGGCACTCACTCATGCAAAGGACGATTCAGGTCCAGTCTGCAGTAGCCTACCTTAATCACCAAGGAGACATTCGTAGCTAGATGGTAATGAAGGAGGTGGGCTGCATCCTCAGATGGGCCAAACACCATCATCCAGCAATGTACACAGTATTCATACCAAGGCGTCCTAAATTTAGATGCGGACTTCCTCAGCCGGCACCATATTCAAGCAGGCGAATGGCCTTTATCTAGAAGTCTTCCAGATTCTGGTAGACATATGGGGGTTGCTGAAAGTGGACCTCATGGCTTCACAGCAGAACAACAAGGTCCCAGTATAAGTATCTAGGACAAAAGAACGCGAAGCAATCTTCGTGGATGCTCTGTCCGTAGGATGGAAATTTTGTCTGGCATATGTCTTCCCGCCAATCTCCCTGTTGCCCAGGGTGATTCGCAAAATCAAACAGGATGGCGGCGCCCCATGACATTGATAGCTCCGACTTGGCCCAGACGCAATTGGTACACAGATCTACGGACTGAACAAACCATTGCTGCTTCCTCAACGACCAGATCTACTGATTCAAGGACCTTATCTATACTCACCATCCTCAGCCCGCATCTATTACTGGATCTGGCATGCATACTTGCAGTTGTGTGGTGCCAGAAGTTATGATCCTCGATCCTTTAGAGTTTCCAGAATCTTGGCATTCCTTCAAACAAGAATTGACCGAGGTCTCTGTCTAACCTCCCTTAAGGTACAGGTTTTGGCATATGGTTCCAGAGGAAAATTGCAACTCTGCAAGATGTTCGCACTTTTTTCCAGGGAATGCTTCATATCCAGCCTCCCTTTGTACCTCCAACAACTCCTTGGGACCTAGAGCTAGTTCTCAAGGCTCTTCAAGCTCCCCTATTTGAACCATTGCACCTGGTGGATCTCAAGTGGATGACAGCTAAAACTCCATTTCTACTGGCAATTTCTACTGGCAATATCTTCAGCTAGGAGAGTATCAGATTTCGGGGTACTTTCCTGTAGCCCCCCATTTCTGGTCTTTCATCCAGACAGAGCAGTTCTCAGAACCAAGTCTGGTTATCTTCCTAAGGTGGTCTCTAAATTTCACCTTAATGAAGAAATTGTAGTTCCGGCCTTCCAATTGCCGGACATCACTGTGGGAGATACATCATTGGACATGGTCCGTGCACTAAGGATCTATATGGAGCGGACCTGTGAGATCAGAAGAACAGATACTCTCTTTGTCCTATATGGATTGCATAAGAGAGATTGGCCTGCTAAAAAGCAAACACTGGTGAGATGGCTTCGGATGATGATCTCAGAAGCCTACTCTCAAGCTGATATCCCTATCCCGGATAATGTCTCTGCCCATTCTACCTGCTCAGTCGGGCCCACACGGGCAGCCCACCGTGGTGCCTCAGCTGAACAACTCTACAAAGCACCGACGTGGTCATCAATCAATACGTTTCTAAGACATTATGTCTTTGATTCCTTTGCCTCTTAGGATGTTGCGTTTGGGCGTCGGTTTCTCCTGTCAAATCAGGGATGTCCTCTCCCTTAAATTCTGCTTTGGAACATTCACATGTCTATCCTGTGGATCAACTGTGGATCCTGAATAAGAAAACAAGAGTTATGGTAGACTTACCACGGTTAACTCTGTATCTTTGAGGTCCACAGTATCCACAGGGGCGCCCACCCTCACGAACCTAATTTGAGACTCTTTCACGAACTCCCTCCTTCTGGTATGGAAGAGTGTGTTGTGTTTTCTCGTATCTACAGGTCTTCCTTCTTGCTTAATTCTGCTCCTGCCTTGGGCTTGCTGACAAAACGGGCTTCCCTTGGCCTGGAGTCAGGGTTATAGGGGAGGTTGGACCAGAGCATTCTGGGAGCTCAAAAGCTTAACAGTTTGGTGCCCGATCCTTATCCAACCACCTACACCCCATGTCTATCCTGTGGAACTCGAAGAAACCGAGTTAACCATGGTAAGTCTACCATAACTCTTGTTTTCCCCATCACACAGGATTACACAGTAGTGAGGAAGGCATCCAGTGAGCATGAGATACCCAGCAGCCATCTCCGTGTGTCAGGAGGACTGAGCAGGACCCAGAGCCCCATCACGGTGCCTCCACCTCACTCACTGATACATGAGAGACACAATGACCAGAAGATCCTGGAACTCTCCAACAAGATCATTCAGCTGCTGACTGGAGAGGTGACTGATGGGAATGGGACATTATACAGTAACACCAGGGGATGTGTCAGGGTGATGACTGGAGAGGTGACTGCTGGGAATGGGACCTTATACAGTAACACCAGGGGATGTGTCTGGGTGATGACTGTACCATTGTGTGTGTCAGGTTCCTATAAGGTGTGAGGATGTCACTGTCTATCTCTCCATGGAGGAGTGGGAGTATATAGAAGAACACAGAGATCTGTACAAGGACATGATGATGGAGAATCGCCGGCCCCTCACATCACTGGGTAAGAGGAGACTGTCATGTATTGTACAGGGGAGAGCAGGTATGGGGGCCCCTATATACACACATCATCTGATAATCACATATATACACTGTACTCAGTCACTGTGTGTCTCCTACAGATGGTCCCAGTAACAGAGATACCCCAGAGAGATGTCCCCGTCCTCTGTATTCCCAGGATTGTACAGAGGAGAACCACAGGATCCCACAGGAGCATCAGGTAGGTGGGATTTAGGGTCTCGCCAATATCCCAAAGCAACTGTCGTGTAGAGCAGCTGTTTGTGTTTTATATGCAGATATTCTACTTTTTTCCTCAATGAATGAAATTGCAGATTAGTTGTTGCTTTTTTTGGTGTATTTTTATGTGGGTTATATAAGATTTGACTGTTTTGTGGGTTATTTAGGGAGAAGATATGACAGTTACAAAGGTTAATGATACGAAGGGAGAAGAAGAGACGGATGTGACTGATCATAAAGCAGAAGATATAGAGGGAGAAGAAGAGACGTATGTGACTGATATGAAGGCAGAAGATATAGAGGGAGAAGAAGAGATGGATGTGACTGATCATAAAGCAGAAGATATAGAGGGAGAAGAAGAGACGTATGTGACTGATATGAAGGCAGAAGATATAGAGGGAGAAGAAGAGACGTATGTGATTGATATGAAGGCAGAAGATATAGAGGGAGAAGAAGAGATGCATACGAGGGGTGATCAGCAGTGTAAGGAGGAGGAAATCCCTACAGATACCAGCACAAGTGAGTCATAAACACTTTGGCATCAGTTTATATACCGTATATAAACTTATTAAACATAAACTTGGTAAACAAAATTACTCTAGCCCTGGTCTTCCAACCTTTCAGATTATTTTAAATAATCTGTCATTAGGGAGCGAACCTACAAAGATTCATTTTATCTTGCATACACCCAGGAATGACTGTACACCAGTCATTCCCAACTTAAGTCCACAGGGCCCACTAACAGTCCAGGTTTTGGTGATATCCCTGCTTGAACACAGGTGATTTAATTAGTACCTCGGTTATTTAGATTTAACCATCTGCTGAAGCCTGGATATGACTAGAACCTGCACCGTTAGTGGGCCTTGAGGCCGAGGTTGGCAATACCTGCTGTGCACAATGGTTCATGCCAGCCCATATGTCTGTGTCACTATCAGAAAAGAATGGAATTGCACTGCACACGCCGACTGATGTTGGCCTGGCATGTGACCACAAAAAAATGACCCACCACCAACATCCATATGCAGCCATCTTCTTAGAAATATGGGACAGAGATAAACATAATCTAAATGCTTGAGCCTTACCATTCCATACCATATCGTAAGCAATGGATAATCCTCTGTAGTGTATCCAATAAAGCATTTGCCATTTGAAAATTTAAATTGAACATCTGAGTAATCAGTAATTGTATGAACTCTGTTTTCATACATGTATTTCCAGTCAATGGATTCACAAGCAGGATTGCCGTCGAGGGAGATCTCATCGTGTCTCAAGATTATAAATTACAAGATAAGGACATGGCACAGGATTCTGCAGAAGCGAACCCCATTACCCAAAATATACATCCAGAACGTCATACTGCAGATACATCACATGAGCTGTCTACTGAGAAACGTTCTCCTGATAATTCAGATCTTAGTACAGCTCGTACAAATGATACATTTGTATCCTATTCTAAATCTGGTAAACGTTTTGTGCATCAGCCAATTTTTGTTAGGCATCAGAGAATTCACACAGGCCAGAGGTCATTTCCATGCTCCGAGTGTGGGAAATGTTTTACATATAAGTCACGACTTGCTTTGCATCAGAGAATTCACACAGGGGAGAAGCCTTTTTCGTGTTCTGAGTGTGGGAAATGTTTTACACGTAAATCATATCTTATTTCACATAAGAGAACTCACACAGGTGAGAAGGTATATTCATGCTCTGAGTGTGGGAAATGCTTCGCACAAAGATCTACTCTTATTTCGCATGAGAGAACTCACACAAGTGAGAAGGTATATTCATGCTCTAAGTGTGGGAAATGTTTTACACATAAAACATCTCTTCATGCACATGAGAGAAGTCACACAGGTGAGAAACCATTTCCATGTTCGGAGTGTGGGAAATGTTTTCAACATAAATCATCTCTTGTTGCACATCAGAAAAGTCACACAGGTGAGAAAGTATTACCATGTTCTGAGTGTGGGAAATGTTTTACATGTAAATCAAGTCTTGTTACCCATCAGAGAAGTCACACAGGTGAGAAACCATATTCATGCTCTGAGTGTGGGAAACGGTTTACAAAGAAATCCAATCTTGTTGAGCATCAGACACATCACACAGGTGAGAAACAATTTCTGTGCGCTGAGTGTGGGAAATGTTTTACATATAAATCACGTCTTCTTATACATCAGAGAACACACACGGGTGAGAAGTCCTTTTCATGCTCTGAGTGTGGGAAATGTTTTATTCATAAGTCACGTCTTGCTGAACATCAGAGGACACACACAGGTGAGAAGCCATTTCCATGTTCTCGGTGTGGGAAATGTTTTACACAGAAATTTAGTCTTGCTGAACACCAGAAAACTCACACAGGTGAGAAACCGTTTTCATGTTCTGAGTGTGGGAAATGTTTTACACAGAAATTACATCTTCTTAGACACCAGAAAGTTCATGAGAGAAAAACAATCTGAGTATATACAGTAGTAAGCCGTTATTGATTAGCTACACCTCTTGTATCTTGAACGTCTTCTATTGGAGTAAGAAGGTGCATGTGCTGGGGTTGCCTAGTTGGCCACATTTCGGTTTTATCCACAGCTTAGCAAGTTTCCGAAAACTGTTACACATTTTGCATTTACGAGTTAGACACCATTCTCTTAAGTCCTAGTGGATACTGGGGAACTGTACTTTAGTACCATGGGGTATAGATCGGGTCCACTGGAGCCTGTCACTTTAAAACCTTTAGTGTGTGTATGTGTGTGCTGGCTCCTCCCCTCTATGTCCCTCTTACCAGACTCAGTTTAGAAAAATGTGCCCAAGGAGCCGGGTGCATCTCTCTGGAGCTCCAGAGAGTTTCCTTTAGTTTTAGTTTATTGTTTTTCAATTAGTCCTGGTTGGCAACCAGGCTACCTGCTTCGTGGGACTTAGAGGGGGGACCGAACCAACCTCCTGAGGGTTAATGGTTCGTAATCCCAGCTGACAGGAAGCTGAGCTCCTGAGGTGCTGATCACACATCGTTAGTATGTGTGCCCATGCCAGCAGCGAGCTGCCACCCTCTAACACAGAGGTTCTCAAACTCGGTCCTCGGTGGCACACACAGTGCATGTTTTGCAGGTCTCCTCACAGAATCGCAAGTGAAATAATTAGCTCCACCTGTGAACCTTTTTTTAAATCTGTCAGTGAGTAATTAATACACCTGTGCACCTGCTGGGTTACCTGCAAAACATGCACTGTGTGTGCCCCCGAGTATCGAGTTTGAGAACCTCTGCTCTAACAGATGTGGAAGATCGCAGATGCGGTGAGTGTTAACACAGGGGTCCCGGTTAGCGGGTCCCCGGTGCAGTTTAGCGGCAGGTCACGCAGCGATCACAGGACACGAGCTGTGGTGCCCGCCGTGGACATATCTGGCTCAGGGCTCATGCCCTGCCGTGCTCACTGCCCCTAAAGGCTTGTCTGTACTGATATTCATATGTGAATTTCTCTCAGGGCAAGTATAATATTGTGATGGACCGCAAGGGGCGGGGCTTCCCGGAGCAGGACCAGAGGTGGGAAGGCACCATTTCCTGCTGCTGCGGTTCATCGAGGCTGCATACACACTGCTCCTCCAGGGACGGTACCAGGGGATCATAGCAGGGGGGGGAGCACTACAGCGGTAGGGCTGCTGCACTTTTATCAGGTTATACACATTATTTCACACGCTGTGTTCTGTGTGCTGGTCTCCATTCCTCAGTGTCACTCCAGGGGCTCTTTAGGGTCTGTGTGGGGGGGTTTTCCAGTGAGCTGTGCTGTATTACAGTTGTGTCAAGATGTCTGTTGACATGGTTATGTGTGCTGCTTGTAACTCTACCCCTTCATCACCCCCTCATGTGTGAGCAATGTTCCTTGTTTCCTCAGGGACACAGTTCACAGGCACCTGACTGGCTAGATCATTTTAAAAGCATGATTCAGGATGTAAATTCTGAATTAGCTGCAGCTAAAAAGGAGAGACAGGTGTTTAAGCAGTCTCTTGATTGTATGGCTAAAGCAGCAGATACCAAAAAGGGTTCTCAGCCCCCTCTGTTGGTTTCACATAAACGCTCACTGCCACAGGTGCTTCAGTCTGATTCTGATCAGCCTGATGTGGATGATGATATGGATGAGGAGAGCTCTCTGTCCCCTGGTATGGAAGCACCCATTTATGCTGTTAAAGAGGTTCTTCACATACCGGATCAGGACGCAGGATCAGATGAGGAGGTATATTTTAATGTTAGATCTAAGTCACCTTTCCTGTGTCTAAAAAATGAAATTCCCTGGCCAGGGAAGCATGATTAAACCCTGATAAGAAATTTCAAATTCCTCAGAGGTCTTTAGCTACTTTTCCACTCCCAACAGAGGACAGGAAGGTATGGGAAAACCCACCGTCAGTCGACCCGTCTGTATCCAGACTGTCTAAGAAATTGGTACTGCCGCTGCCAGGGTCTGTCTCCCTTAAATAGCCGGCTGCCCGTAAAATTGAGACCACTCTCAAGGCAATATATACGGCAACGGGCGTATCACAGCAGCCCACAATTGTTTGTGGGTGGATTTCCAGGGCAGTTGTCAAGTGGTCTGATTCTGTTATTGATGGTTTGGACTCTCTGCCCCAGGATGAGATTATTACTCTGTTGCAACACATACAGGATGCTGCAAATTTTATGAGCGAGGCTATAAAGGAATTGTGTAAGATAAATGGCTGCACTACTGCTATGGCTGTTTCGGCACGCAGAGCTCTGTGGTTATGTCAGTGGTCAACAGATGCTGATGCCTTGTTTGGGGTTGAATTGAATAAATGGATTTCCCAGGTGACAGCGGGTAAGTCTACCAATCTGCCATCGGCTCCACCACCTGCTACATTCTTACACAGGACCCTCCTTGCAGTCCGTTCGTGTCGCAAGGTTGAGAGGTAGGCCGGGGAGTCTCCACCCCTCCAAGAGGCACGTATGGTAAGTCCCGTAAACCTGCAACTGATGCATCCCTGGACCAGACCACCGGTTCCCCTGCCGCTAAGCTTTCTGTGTGACTGTTGGCCCCAGCAGCAAGGCAACTTTCAGGTGGGTGTTCACCTTCAACACTTCGCCCAGGTGTGGGCGGTGTCCTGCCGGGATCTTTGGGTGAGGGATCTCATTTCCCAGGGATACCGGCTGGAATTTCAAACTTCCTCCTCCCAGATTTTTCAAATCGGGCTTACCAGTTTTGTCCACTGCAAAAGTTACCTTGCAAGAGGCAATTCAAAAGCTTTTGCGGACATGGGTGGTGGTTCCAGTACCTCCTCCATTACACAAAAGAGGGTTTTACTCCAGTCTTTTTGTCGTTCCAAAACCAGACGGTTTGATGTGACCCGTCTTAAACCTGAAGTCCCTCAATCCGTATCTGCGGGAGTACAAATTCAAGATGGAATCCCTGCTGGCAGTGGTGTCCAGTCTGGAGGACGGGGAATTCTTAGTTTCCCTGGATGTCAAGGATGCTTACCTACACATTCCCATGGGGCCCCCTCATCAGGCTTACCTCAGGTTTGCCATCTTGGATGACCACTTCCAGTTTCATACCTTACCCGTTGGCCTGTCCACAGCTCCGAGGGTCTTCATCAAAGTCATGGCGGAGATAATGCTGCAACTGCGCATGATGGGAGTCAACATAGTCCCCTACTTGGATGATCTCCTGATAAAGGCTATGTCCAGGGAGCGTCTCTTGCACAGCATCGATCTGACGACCCGCCTACTTACGGATCATGGGTGGATTCTAAACTTCCAGAAATCTCACCTGGAATTGACCCAACGTCTCCAATTCCTGGGAATGATACTGGATACAGTGTCTCAAAAGGTATTTCTCCAGATGAACTAGGCCTTGGCCATCCTGTCTTTAGTCCGCTCAGTGCTCCGTCCACGCAAGGTGTCCATACATCTTTGCATACGTTTGCTGGGCAAGATGGTTGCTGCTTATGAGGCAATCCAATATGGCAGATTTCATGCCCAGCCTTTTCAGCTGGATCTGCTGGACAAATAGTTGGGGTCTCACCTTCATATGCATTAGGAAGTGACCTTATCTCCGAAGGCCTGGATTTCTCTTTTATGGTGGCTACAAGTTCCTCACCTGGTAGAAGGCAGGAATTTCAAAATCCAATCATGGATTCTACTGACAACGGATGCTGGCCTCCAGGGTTGGAGGGCTGCGACCCAGGGGGCCCAGTTCCAGGGGATATGGTCAAGTCAGGAATCTGCTCTACTGATACACATCCTGGAACTCCGGGCAATTTACAGTGCCCTTCTGCAAGCTTTCTATCTCCTGAGGGATCAGGCGATCCAGGTTCAATCAGACAAAGCTACGGCTGTGGCGTACATAAACCGACAAGGGGGAACAAGAAGCAGAGCAGCAATGCGAGAAGTGTCAAAAATCCTCCTCTGGGCGGAGGCCAACGCAAGGGCCATCTCAGCCACATACATTCCAGGAGTGGACAACTGGGAAACAGACTTCCTCAGCCGACACGACCTTCATCTGGGGGAATGAGGCCTGCATACCCAGGTGTTTCAACAGTTGATTTACCGGTGGGGCTGTCCGCAGATAGACCTGATGGCTTCTCGTTTCAACAAGAAACTATGCCATTACTGTTCCAGAATGAGGGATCCACAGGCTGTAGCAGTGGATCCGCTGACGACGCCTTGGACATACCAGTTTGTGTACCTGTTCCGCTAATCCCAAGGGTTCTAAAAAGACTAAGAAGGAAAAGTGTTCTAGCAGTTCTAATTGCCCCGGATTGGCCTCGGTGGGCGTTGTACTCGGACCTCCGAACCATGGCTCTGGAGGATCCCTGGCCTCTATTGCTCCGACAGGATATTCTTCAACAAGGTCCGTTCATCTATCCAGTCTTACAGCGGCTACATTTGACGGCTTGGAAGTTGAGAGGGAGAGTCTAGCAAGAAAAGGTATTCCCTCCCGGGTTATTTCTACCATGGTCCAAGCCAGGAAGATGGTGACGTCAAAACACTATCATCATACTCGGAAAAAGTATGTTTCCTGGTGTGAAAGTAGAAAGGTGTCTCCTGTGGAATTTAGAATTGGTTGTTTTCTACTTTTCCTGCAAACGGGAGTGGATATGAGCCCGTGTTTAGGCTCCATCAAAGTCCAGCTTTCAGCGCTCTCTATTTTCTTCCAGAAACAACTTGCCATGTTGCCGGGAAGTACATACCTTCCTAGAAGGTGTGCTTCATATGCAACCGCCCTTCGTGCTTCCCACAGCTATGTGGGATTTCAATGTGGTCCTCTCCTTTCTTCAATCGGACTGGTTTGAACCCTTACATAGGGTAGAGTTTAAATTTTTCACCTGGAAAACGGTGATGTTATTAGTATTGGCGTCTGCAAGACATGTCTCTGAATTAGGGGCCTTATCCTGTAAGAGCGCTTATTTGATTTTTCATGAAGACAGGGCGGAACTCAGGACCCATCCTGACACTTCTGTTGGCCCAGAATCCTTTGATGTGGTCCGGGCTCTGAAGATTTATGACAAAAGGACTGCTCATCGTCGGAAATCTGATTCGCTATTTGTCCTTTATGATGCCACCAAGATTGGTCGACTGGCTTCTAAGCAATCTATTGCTCATTGGCTCAGGTTAACTATTCAACAAGCTTATACTTCGGCGGCTATGCCTTTGCCGACGTCTGTTCATGCCCACTTGATTAAATCTGTTGGCTCTTTCTGGGCGGCTGCCCGGGGTGTCTTGGCCTTACAGTTGTACTAAGCTGCTACTTGGTCTGGTTTGAACACTCTGGTGAAATTCTAACGGTTCTACACCGTTTTGGGAGCTTTGGGACTTCCCCATGGTACTAAAGTACAGGTCCCTGGTATCCACTAGGACATAAGAGAAAATAGGAATTTAATACCTAAGGAAATTCTTTTTCTCGTAGGCCATAGTGGATACTGGGCGCCCGCCTCAGCGCTTCATTTCCTGCTTACCTGAGTAAGTTTGGTTGGTCCGCTGTTACGGTCCTGTTATGTTGATGGGATAGCTGTGCTATCCTGATTGGGTTGTTGTTGCTATGCTCTGTTCTGGTTAGCGCCCTGCTTTTTTCGGTTATGGTTGTGTGTTGGCTTGGTGCCATACCGCTGTTGTATCTGTTTTCTTCTCTCATGGTATGTCCATCTCGTTGGGCACAGTTTCCTAGACTGGTAGGAAGGGCATAGAGGGGAGAAGCCAGCACACCCATACACACACTAAAGGTTTTAAAGTGCCAGGCTCCAGTGGACCCGATCTATACCCCATGGTACTAAAGTACAGATCCCCAGTATCCACTACGGACTACAAGAAAAGGAATTACCGGTATGTATTAAATTCCTATTTTTGTGTCCAACTCAACAGGAGACCCCATAATGTGTATTCCCAGAAACAACTACAACCTGTTTTGTCATACTCCATATTTGAAGGTGTGAGTTTGTATAATCAGTTCTGTTATCTGTTCCTATCTTGCTGGGGGTCAATGCTGCAAAAATGTGATCTCAGTACACATGGAGTTTGATGATGCTAAGTGGTAAGTTTTGTACAAATGCACCTATTATTAAACATGTAATAACGTGACTTGTAAATTACTTTCTGGTGTCCTGTTTCATAATTTCACACAAATGAAGCCGCAAATTAGCTAATCGTCTTAAACAGATTATCACAAGCTTCATCCACCCTGAGCATGTTGGGTTCATACATGGAACACAAGTAGGCATTTGGCGTAGAAAAGGCTTTTAATAGAGTTTTTGTCATACATCAAATGCTCTCAGCGAACGGCATGGGGGATATCTTTTTGTGAGGAGTAGCGTCCCTTTGTTTTAGCCAGACAGCTTTTGTTTTAGTTATTGGTTGCACGTGTCCCCCTTTTTCACATGCACAGTTGTACTTCACCGGGCTGTCCTGGCTTTGCACTAATGATAGAATTTCTGGGGGCTTAAATCTGATACAATATGGATATTGGCCGTATAAGATTTGTTCCTGGAAAATATAAAATATCCCCTTATGCTGACAAATTCCTAGGGGTAAATTGACTTAAGTGTCTGTATGCAAGGGGTTTCGGAACTGACCAAATCCACCGCGGGTTGATGGTGGGTTCTACAGTACAGCATTTACTAAACATTGTTTTACCTTCTAATCAATCAGATCCTGTCGATCCCTGTTTGTTTCTAAACCCCTATCTCGCTGAAAATCTGACATAGATTAAAAGCCTGCTTGGATCAATTGGATCTGTGCAAGCTTGTATTATGCTAAAAAATGTAAAGATCAGCAAAATGTAAAAAATATGTGGGTCCCCTATATGTTGGTGACCAGTCCTAGGAATATAAGCATAGCATTGTAGTGAAAAATTATATGGGGTCCTCTCTATTTACTAACGAGTGTTAGACTGTACTAGCCAGGGCTGGTGACACTATAGCCGGGAAACATGCAGCGTAGGTCCCCCTGTCATTATGCCAATCCGCCCTAGACTGGTCAGCCCAGGGTAGTGGAGACTTCCCTAAGAGCAACCAGCCCCAGGACCATTCTCCACTTTTGGAGTAGTAGAGGTAATATGCTGCATACTATATTTTAACCAGATAATAGCTAAGTTGGTAGAAGGTAAGGTCATCTTCCAGCGTGAGACAATTTTGCTGTGTTTGCAATGAGTTTAATTTGTTTCTGTGTAGGACGTGAGATATGGGAGATAGGGCTAGAAAGCAGAGAGTAAAACTGCGAGCTTGGGGCTTTAATACCAACAACTACTCTGATAAGGTCATAGACATCCTTCTAGAAGCCTCGGATCTTTGGACAGGACCACCAGATATGTAGACAGTAAGGCACCCTGCTGCACTAGTGCCAGCAACCAGAAGAGATAATATAAATAGAGCAGATGTGGGTGAGCACCAAATGCCATCAATAATAAAGTTAAAAAGTTTTCTTTGATGTGCACGGAGGTAAAGCCTTCTGCTGAAGCAGTTCTATGTAGAGATCTCGTATTGTAGAAATAAACATTTCAAGTTGGTAGGGAGAGAGTCTGGGGTGGGTTCCTGGAACATTATTAAAGTGGACATTATTGAGACAGTTTCGATTCTCTATGTCCTCAGGGTGTTCCTTATCAGACTCAAACTCTTAGATGATTAATCTGTTCCATGGTAACTTGACATTGGCAAAAGTTTGGACATTTTTTTTTTTATCCAGGCAGTCCAAGCGAGAGCCTAGCTTAACCAAATCTAACTTTAATTCCACTGATTGACCTCATTTTGGCATGGATAGTTTGAGTTATGGTTTCTTAGCTGAAAGTGGTGCCTCTGAAATGGACACATCCTCTGTAAAAGAGGGTGAATCAGAAGAAGCAGGAGGCGGTTTAGATGAAGATTGCCTTCTCCCAATCCCAAACAAATATTAGGTTTAAGAGTTGCAGAGCATTTCCTATGGTTCTGTGCCATGACAACAAATAAGACTCAGAGAAAGGGAAGTATAGAAAGTAGTGAAGGAGGCACCAGGAACAACACAGGCCAGTAGCTGTAGAGAAATGGGGCTTTCCTTGAAGGACAGTAAAATGGTAAAAGTCACATAAAGGGTAGAGGTAAGCTCACCCCTCACCACATCAGATTGGAGGGTGCAATGTCAAGTTCCAAGGGACATCCTGTAAAGAAAAGTCAATGCACAATCCAAACAACAGAAAAGTTTATGGGTACCAGCAGATGGACGCCCGCAAATTATCTTTAGGTGGCACAGCACTGTTCCTTAGAGTGGGTAACAGAAACGGGACCAGAGTGATGATAGGTCCCCCACACCGTCATGCACACAGCAAGTAGTTCCCAGGCGAGCTCATTTGCGCTCGCCCAGCTGTCTGTATGCCGGCGGTCGGGATTCCGGCGCCGGTATGCTGGTCGCCAGGAACCCGGCCGCCGGCATACCCTACTACACCCGCCTTCATGTACTGTTGGAACAAATGCTTAGACAAGAATGGGGACTATATGGAAAAATAATCAGTGCTAAGGCCATACTATTGATTATACTTATATATACAAGTTGAATAAATTGTTTTGCAAACCAGATGCAAAGTCATGTAGGCATCAATATTGTTGTAGAACAAATGTTATATACGGGAAACAGGAAAAAAGTTATAATCCCCTAATTTAAAGTAGACAATCTAAGGAACAGTTCAAATCCTGCAAGAAGAATATATTTAATAAATCTCAACTCATCTTTGCAGCGTATGCCAAATGGCTGGCATATGTAGGTCAGGGTTCGGTATGTAATCCTGGCGGTCAAATGAAAATCTCAACACTGGATGGGATATTTTGTTGGAATGAGAGACCGCATGAAGGTCTGAGTCTAACATTGACAGCAGATTCATGTACAGGTGAAGCCGCTATCTAACAACTCGCACTCTGATATACTCACTCTATGTTTATTTCGCAGGAAAAGTACATTTATGATGTATATTTGGCTTTGCAGATCTTATCATAAATAGTACACATAAGGTTTAAAGGAACTAAAATGATAACTTTATCTTCCTAGTCCAGAGATTCTCAAACGTGGTCCTCAACGTGCCCCAATAGTCCAGGTTTTAGGTATGTCCATGGCTCAGCACAGATGGTTAAATCAATTTGACTGAGGTGCTAATTAAGTCACCTGTGGCCAAGCATGGATATACTTAAAACCTGGACCATTGGGCTGCCTTGAGGACCAAGTTTGTGAACCTCTGTTCTAGGCTAATCCCTACCAGGTACTAAACTACCACTAAAAATAAGGATACACGTTTTTACTTCAGTTCAGTCTTATCTACATTCTTGACCAATGAGGCATCATTTAAATTGGGATATGAGACAGTGAACAGTTTAACCTCTTGAGTGGCATGCCTGGAAATTTTTCCTGGGCTGGTAGGCGCTGGCAACCCCGGAAAATTTCCATGCATACTTCTGAGTGACTCCCTGGAGAAGCCATGCAGCATGCATGGCGCCGGGGAATCAGTATAAGCTATTATGGAGTTAAGCGCGCCCCCCGGACTCCTATTGGCTGGGGGGCATGCTTGACTGTATAATAGCTTATGCTGGTTCCTGGGCGGTGCTGGAGTTTGTGATCCACGCGGGCGATCAAATCACTTTGCCCTCCCCCCCCCCCCCCCCCTCCTTTCCACAGCAATTAAAATACACAAGGGGGATTTAAACTGAAGCAAGGGGGATTTAAATTGAAAAGTCCCCGATGATGGATAGGCATAAACTGTATTTAAGTATCACTCATTTCCACTTCCAGTGTACTCCCACAGGGGGAGACCTTTTCAATGGTTATTGTGCCCTCGTGGAGTTTTTAGCAGCTTACCACAGTATTGCTCCGTGTGTAAGCATTATGATGTGCAGCTGAATGTATCTATACCACAGCTAAAATATCGGGCAGCTGACTGATGGCCAAAAGAACAGCAAATAAATGAAGTGCTGCTGACGTTCTTGCTTTCATGGAAGATGAATCAGTAGATGATAGCCTTTCAGAAAGGAAATTTGAGCTTGATAGTGACAGCAGTGGTGAATCTTGTGAAGAACTGACTGAGAGGTCAGACAGCTCGCTCCTTAATATTTCCTCAGAAACACTCGAACACCATTTCCAGTGGTCAAAATGGGATAGTAGACAAGCAGACGAGACGCGTGGAAAACCTTTATTTTCTGGTATTGCAGGTGTTTGAGTACCACTTACTTCAAATGTTTTTCCTCTGCAATGCTTTGTACTGGGTTTTTTTACCAGTGATTTTGTCCGCCATATAGTCGTTGAGACAAATAGATATGCAAATAAGTGCCTGAAGGATGCTCCAATTTCGGGTGCAGGTTCAAAATCGAGAATTAGATCGTGGTACGATGTGTGAAAATGAGATGAGACTTTTTATTGCTTTGATTTTGGCAATGGGTATAATTAGCAAGCCTAAAATTAAGCTGTATTGGAGCAGAGACCATATACTTCAGACACCTATTTTTAGTGAAACTTTTTCGCTAAAAAGATTTCAGTTGTTACTCCGTTACCTGCATTTTGTCAATGAAGAAGACGCAGACAGCAATGATCGTCTCTGGAAAATCAGGCCACTGCGTACATCTTTTAGAGAATCATATACTGTATGCCAGAGCAAAATATCTCTGTAGATGAAAGCCTTATGCTATTCAAAGGAAGGCTACTAATGAAACAATATATTCTGCTAAAGAGAGCCAGGTTTGGATTGAAAATATTTTTTCTATGTGAATCACATTCAGGATATACCTAGGAATTTTTAATTTACACTGGCCAAGGTGAAGAAAGGCGGGGTGGAGAGAGTGCTTCGCAGAAACTAATAAGCCATCCTTCAGGGACCAAACTTCTGCTGTGTCCTGAACTTATAGGAAAAGGGAATGTTGTTTTCATGGACCGGTGGTTCTCAAGTCCTCAGCTATTCCATGAGCTGCAACATCATGGCTTTAGAGCCTGTGAAACAGTTAACTTACGAAGGATGGAAATGCCAAAAGAACTGCAGGCTGCTAAATTGAAGAAAAGAGATGTGCTTTGCTATACATCAGAAATGTGTTCAACGGTCAAATGGCGGGACAAAAAAGATGTGTTAATGTTATCCACATTTCACAGGGGAAGAATATGCTATACAGGAAAAATGAACAGAAATCCCAAAGAAGTGGTAAAGAAACCAGAGGCAGTAATTAAGTACAATGCAAACATGGGCGGAGTAGATCAAAAAATAAAACCTTATGAGTGCCTTAGAAAGGGGTGCTATGTCGGCGCCCGGGATCCCAGTGATGGGATCCCGACCGCCGGCAATGGGGCGAGCACAAAAGAGCCCCTTGTGGTCATGGTGGTGTACTACACGCACCATTTTATTTATTCTCCAGGGGGGGTCGTGCCCCCCCCAAGAGAGAGAATAGTTGTCAGTATGCCGACTGTCGGGATTCCAGCGACAATATACTGAGCGCCGGGATCCCAACAGCCGGCATATCAAATACCACTCCTTAGAAAGTGTCAGATGGTATAGGAAACTATTCTTTCATTTGATAGATATAACTCTTGTGAATGCCCATATTATGTATGGGAAAAGTAGTGATGAAAAATGCAGTCTCCTACAATTTAGACATAAAGTTATTCATGGGCTTTTGGAGAAGTATACTATGAAAAGTAAATCGCCCAAGGGAGGAAGACCCTCAAAAACAGAGCCTCCTGCTCGTCTTACTGAAAGACACTTCCCAACTCCTATACCAGCCACAAGAAAGAACTGTCCCAGCAGAGTTTGTCCCTGAAGAAAAGAAACAAGATGGGAATGTAAGCTGTGTGGGAACATCCCGTTACATCCAGAAGGCTGCTTTGAAAATGTTCACACCAAAAGAAAGCATTAGAATTTGTTTAATTTTGCTCAAATTCACCTAAATTGTTATAATATACTCTGTCTTAATGACAAAAAACATATGTAATCTGATTGTTGTATTCTTTAATAAATTCTTGTAAGATGAATTTAAATGATCAACCCATCATTTCAAAACCCGCCCTGGGAGGTGTGACCAAATTCTAAAAACCCGCCACTGAAGGGGTTAATGATAGATACTTGCTATAGGAGTTATATTTTATCTGTATTAAATAAAAGTTCAGTTTTATACAACCACACGTAATTATTGTTTCCTCAGAAGAGTGCACCTACAGAGTCTTCTTTCTTTTCTTGTCTATAAATCCAGTAAGGATTGGGATAAGTTAGGCAGCAAGTGAACACTCAGTTTTTTAAGTTGATGTGTTGGAAGCAGGAAAAATGGACAAGTGTAAGGATCTGAGAGAGCATCTCCAAAACAGCAGGTGTTAGTGGGTGTTCCCAGTGTATCTACCAAAAGTGGTCCAAGGAAGGATAACCGGTGAAGCGGCAACAGGTTCATTGGTGCCTGAAGCTCACTGACGTGTGTGGGGAGCGAAGGCTGGTCTATCTGGTCACATCTCAGAGAAGATCTACTGTAGCATAAATTGCTGAAAAAGTTAATGGTGTCTATGATAGAAAGGTAAGTTCCAAGAAAAGGGAAAGTGGGGATATCTGGAGCACAAGACCAAACATTGCTAATAAGGGTAGGCTGCACTGAGGAAGCTCCATCTGCGAAACGTACATTTGCCTGGCTTACATCATGGTGCCAGTGATGCCTCTGCCGGCGCCTATGCACCAGGACAAGTACAAGCCCCGCTTACCACTTACCTTCTCCACTATCTGCTTCCACAGACACCAGGATGATTTACCACACACAGTGACTACCCCTGGAAGACACCGGTATCCTATCAGGATTGCTCCAGCTACCACTGGGCACTGTGTCTCCCTGCACTAATAAGTATGGGGGTCACTTTAATGACACGGGCGAGGCTGGGGGCTCTTTGTTCTCTCCTGGCAGGGACACTCAGCCTAGATTGCTCAATGGATGTTCACTGTGTGTCCCAACACAGCCGGTAGCAGCATCCGGACTGATTATTTTCCCCTGCCTCTGCACTGTTACTTATTTCTCATACGTCCTAGAGAATGCTGGGGACTCCAAAAGGACCATGGGGTATAGACGGGATCCGCAGGAAACATGGGCACTTTAAGACTTTGAATGGGTGTGAACTGGCTCCTCCCTCTATGCCCCTCCTCCAGACTCCAGTTAGATTCTGTGCCCAGAGAGACTGGACACTAAACGGGAGCTCTCCTGAGTTTCTCTGAAAAAGACTTTAGGTTTATTATTTTCAGGGAGCACTGCTGGCAACAGGCTCCCTGCTTCATGGGACTGAGGGGAGAGAAGCAGACCTACTTCTGTGAGTTAAAGGCTCTGCTTCTTAGGCTACTGGACACCATTAGCTCCAGAGGGTCTGATCACTTGGTATAGCCTAGCTGCTCGTTCCCGGAGCCACGCCGTCATCCCCCTCACAGAGCCAGAAGAAAGAAGCTGGGTGAGTAACCAAAGTACAGAAGACTTCAGGAAAGACATCAGAAGACTTCAGTGTCTCTGAGGTGCCACGCAGCGGTCACGTTGCGCGCCATTGCTCCCACACACTAGCGGCACTACAAGGGCGCAGGGGCGGGTGCCCTGGGCAGCAATAGACCTCATATATATTAACTGGCAAAGAGGTATACAGTGCATAGGCACTGTATACAGACCCCCGCCAGTATAAAAATTCCAAAAAGTAGCGGGACTGAAGCGCGCCGGTAAGGGGGCGTGGCTTAGCCCTCACTGCTCTGTCCAGCGCCATTTTCTCACAGAGACGATGGCCCCGCCAAAAACACTGATGAACCGCTCACAGTGTACAAAAGGGGAGGGGGGCACAGTGGTTTAGTGCAATATAGGTGGAAAAAGAAATGTTTAATGAGCGTGTGGTAAATGAGCTGGTAAACGGTTTCTGTGTTTTCCCTGTCAGATAATGGGATCTATGCCTTATAGTCAGTGTAATGTCGGTGGGTGTTTAGTACACGTGTGTCGACATGTCTGTGTGCTCTGCCACAAATGGCTATGGGAATCCCTCTGTCTGCACCGCCGACTCCTGATGGTACTTGTTTCATGAAATTGTCAGCATGTAAATAATGGTATGTTTTTCCAAAAAGAAAACACTATATGGGAAACACAGGTGTGTGTGGGGTGACTCTGTCAACACCAACTACTCTGACTGTGTAAAAAAAATAAACATGCTAATGTGATGCATTTCAAAAAGCTATACCTGTATATATATGTATATGGTACGGTTACATTGATCTGTGGCTCGAGCACAGACGTAGTGTTATTGGTGGGGGCGTAATATTAATTATATATATATATATATATATATATACAGAGAAAATACAGTCACTCACCACTTCCTTATCGATGAAGAAATTTATTACCACTCACAGGTGTGTCTCACACAGAGACGGTCAACAGCATGTCAGCAAATCATGTCGACGTTTCGGCTCCATCTGAGCCTTTTTCAAGACAGGTAAAATCACAATAGGTACATACCCAGCAGCCCATGTTCCTGATTAAATCCACAACATCGGCATTCAGTACATGTTTCATACACTTTAAGACAGTATTAATATCACTAGGGACCCTGCTGTTCCTGACTAAGATATATATATATATATATATATATATATATATGGGATATGTATATATAGATATATGTGTGTATATGTGTATTTAAATGGGTATATTTATACAACAATTTTATAATGCTGAAGTAAACTTTTCCTTCTCGTGTGCTGGTCGCTCAGTTGAATAACTCTAGGTCAGTCGGGACATGATGGTTTCAAATCATCACGAGGAGTCCGAGTGTTTATTCTTTTCCCGCCGTGGATAGAATAAAGTGAGAGTCAACCCCTGTTCTGCACGGGGCCCTGTCACAAAGGATCGTTTACAGGAATGTGATGTTTTAATTATATGCTTTGATTATACTTGCATTGCATGCGCTTGTATAGTGCTTGTATACAGGAATGGTCGGTAACTTTGTCATCCGATATCATTACCCTGGGGAGGGATGTGATACTCCTTAAGTTGAGTCATATCTAGAACTTTGCAGCATACTGCCTTGCGACTACAAGGGTTGAGACTCGGGTGCGCGGGCCACTTCCATGGCGGTCTCGGCTAGTAGAACGTTGTGGATTCACCAAAGGGATGCAAATGCTGACTCCGGAAAGAAGTGGAGTCTCTTACCCATGAAGGTGAAGCCTGGTTTGGTGATGGCCTTGTTAATATGCTCTCAGCAGGTGCCACGGGTAAGTCTACCTTCTTCCCCTGTGTTCCCTCACAACGGTTGGTGACGCATTGTTGTAGGATGCAGTCATTTCGGCCGAATAGATAAAGATTCCCCTATCTTTGCAGGTAAAGGAAGGTAAAAAAGGTAAGAGATCAGCTGCCTTTTCAGGTTCTCAGAAGCAGAAATCATCCGTTGTTTTCTGCCACGTCCACCGCAGGACGTTGGGTCTATCTTACGGGGACCCACACTGGTGGGACCATGTCTAAAACTCTGCAGTCAGTCCTCGGAAGGACATGGACCAGTGAGTTAAGGATAGAATCCCTAGGGGGACATACGGGAGTTCCAGGCGTTCCCCTCACCGATTTTTTTCAAATCGTCCTTACCGATCCTCCTCATGACAGGGAGGTGGTATGTGAAGTGGTGTCAGGATCAGGTCGTGGTCCTGCTGTTATAGTTAAAAAAAAAAAAAAAAGAGAAGAAGCTGTTCTTCAAGCTTTTTCGTGCTCACGAGGGCGGATGGCTCGGTCGGACAAATCCCAATATTCCTGCTTCAACTCCATGAGATCTCTCAAAGCAGGGTTCTCCACTCTGAAGGAGGATGAAGGAGGTCTAGTTACGGTGTCTTCCGCATTAGGCTTCCCTGAGGATTGTTGTTGCCATTTCACCAGGGTGATGGCGGTATGCTAGGTTTCCTTCGATGTTAAGGAGTCATATTTATTCTGTACTGGATCGCTCTCCGAATTACGGAGAGATCAAGAAGCCAAATGGTGCAAAACATTTTTTTTCTTCTTGACAGTTCTTCAACAACAGGACTTGCCAGAATTCCTGTTGGTCCCAACGACACGGTGATCGGCTTGGGCAATATTATTAAATGCAGTACTGAGGAGACCTGCAACGGTGTCAATCCGTCAATACATTCAATTGCTGAAAAAGATGGTTGCGGCCTATGAGGCCATTCAGTGAGCAGGTTGCAGGCCTGAGTGTTTAGCGGGACCTGTTGGGCAAGTGGTCCGGTTCCCACCTGAGATAATCATGGTTTCAAGACCAGTATCTCGCTCCTGGGGTTGCGACGCAATTCTCACCGAGGACAAAGGTCAAGTTTGGATACTTGTCACCTCATTAACGGTCTACAGTTACGGGCTGTTATAACGGTTTTCCACAGACAATAAACGGAGATGAAATGGCAAAAGCTAGAGAGATTTCCCGCTGGGCGACGAAAACAGTTACACGCTCTATCAGCAAGGTTCGTTCCATGAGTGGCCAACCTGGAAGCAGACTTCCTCGGTGAACACATTCTCCATCCTGGAGGGTTGAGTCTTCATCAAGCGGTTTTCACAGAAGTGACAAATCTTTGGAGAATTCCACAAATAGACAAGATGGCGTCTCGCCTCGACAAGAAACTTCAGAAATATTGTTCCAGGTCGAGGGTCCCTCAAGCGATAGCGGTGGACGCCCTAGTGACACCGTGGGTGTTTCGAACGGTCTATGTGTTCCCTCCACTTCCACTTTTTCCAATAGTGTTAAAGATTATATGAGGAACAAAGGTTCAGGTGATACTCATTGTTCCTGAATGGTCGAGGAGCGCTGGTATCCGGATCTTCAGCAATTACTCATAGGGGATCCCTGACTTCGTCCTCTGTGAGAGGATCTGTTATAGCAGGGGCCGTGTGTGTTCCACGACTTACCGCAGTTTCCATTGACGACTTGGAGATTGAACGTCGGATCCCAGTCTGAAAGGGTGTTCCCAGTCAAGTCATCCCTGCTCTTCTTCAGGTTGAAAATACGTAGCGTCAATACATTACCACCATATTTGGAGGAAATTAGGTGTCTTGGTGTGAATCCAAAAAGGTTCCTACGGAAGAATTCCAGTTGGATCGTTTTCTTCATTCTTTTGTTGCAAGATTGTGTGGATGCGATCTTAGGTTGGGCTCAATTAAGGTTCAGATTTCAGCCTTATCAGTTTTCTTCCAAAAACAATTGGCCTCCTTTCCAGAGTTTCAAACTTTCGTTAAAGGAGTCTTATACAGCCATCCTTCCTTGGTGCCTCTATGGCACCATGGGATCTTTACGTGGTGTTGCAGTTCCTGCAATTTCTTTGATTAAACTTTTCAGTAGGGTTGAGTTGAAATTCCGCACTTGGAAAGTGGTCATGTGGTTGACCTTGGCATCCGCAAGGCGGGTAGCTGAGTTGGCGGCTGGGTCTCACAAGAGCCTTGTTTAATCTTCCATGAAGATAGAGCGAAATTGAGAACTCGGCACCAGTTTCTGCCAGATGTGGTTCCTCGGTTTCTCTTGAACCAACCTATTGTGGTGCCGGTGGCTCCTGACGCCTGGGCGACATTGAAGTATCTCGATGTAGTCTGAATTTTGGAAATTTTGTGTTGCCAGATTGGCTCAGATCAGGAAAACGGAGGCTCTGTTTATCCTATATGCTCCCAACAAAATTGGGGTTCCTGCTTCCAAGCAGTCCATTGCACGCTGGATCTGTAATACGATTAAGCTTGCTCGTTTTACGGCTGAATTGCCGTTACCAAAATCGGTGAAGGCCCATTCTACCAGGAAGGTGGGCTCATCCTGGGCGGCTGCCCAAGGGGTCTCGTTTTATAGCCTTGCAAGAGCAGCCACTTGGTCGGGTTCGAACAAGTTTGCAAATATTCTACAAGTTTGATACCCTGGCTGATGAGGACCTCTTGTTTGGGCAATCGGTGCTGCAGAGTTGTTCGCACTCTCCCGCCCGTTCTAGAGCTTTGGTATAGACCCCATGGTCCTTTTGGAGTCCCCAGCATCCTCTAGGACGTATGAGAAAATAGGATTTGAATACCTACCGGTAAATCCTTTTCTCTTAGTCCGTAGAGGATGCTGGGCGCCCGTCCCAGTGTGTACTGTATCTGCAGTTATTGGTTTTGGTTACACTCATGTTGTGTTTTGTTTCAGTCAGTCTGTTGCTGACGTTATTCATGCCATGGCATGCGGTATACTATTATTGGTTGTGTTTACACACAGGTCGTGTTACGTTTTCGGTCAGCATGTTACTGTATATTTTTTTCATGCCGTCGGCTGGTGTTCTATTGAATGCCACGTTCTGCGACATGTTTTAGGTGTGAGCTGGGATGACGCTCACCCGTGTTTGAACAATAAATTCTTTCCTCTAAATGTTCGTCTCCCTGGGCACAGTTCTATAACTGGAGTCTGGAGGAGGGGCATAGAGGGAGAAGCCAGTTCACACCCATTCAAAGTCTTAAAGTGCCCATGTCTCCTGCAGATCCCGTCTATACCTCATGGTCCTCTTGGAGTCCCCAGCATCCTCTACAGACTAAGAGAAAAGGATTTACCGGTAGGTATTAAAATCCTATTTTTCATGCTCTCTCATTTCAAAAGGGGTTGTGTTTGTGCAGCCTGCAATTTCATATCCGACTTTAAGCATTTAAATCTGATGGAAAGCGGGGTCATTCCAATACTAGGAATGTAACAAAAATTAAAAGTAATCAGAGCAGCTAAAATGGAAAACGAAAAGCAAATCGCTAAGTAGAGTAAAACTAATCCTAAAAAGTTTTTTTTAAGTATATAAACAGTAAAAGGTTAGAAAAGCAGAATATAGGACCATTAAAAGGTGAATTGGGAGTCTTGATAAATGACAAAGAAAAAGAAATATTGAACAAATTTTGTTCATCAATGTTTAGAGAAGACCAGATGGTGGGAGTAGTCCATAACAAAAGTAACGATAATGACCCGTGGCTTAGTACTTGTTTAAGCGAGGAAGTAGTTCAGGAGAGACTAATCAAAATTAAGATTCAGAAATCTCCTGGTCCAGATGGACTTCACACAAGAGTTCTTCTGGAGCTAAACTCAGAACTAGCAAGACCCTTATATTTTATTTTCAATGAGTCAATGAAATCAGGCATGGTACTGAAGGACTGGTGTATAGCTGAGGTAGTGCCATTATTTAAAAAGGGAATTAAAGCTTATCCTTGTAACTAGAGACTGGTAAGTTTGACATCTATAGTGGGGAAAGTATTGGAAGGTATATTAAGGAATAGCATACAGGAGTACCTGCAGACCTCCAAGGTTATTAATATGAACCAGCATGGGTTTGTGAGGGATAGGCCAAGTCAAACTAACTTAATTAGCTTCTATGAAGAAGTTAGCAATAATTTGACAAGGGAAACAGTGTATGTAACATAGTAACTAAGGTTGAAAAAAGACAATTGTCCATCGAGTTCTACCAATTTGTGGTCTCCTATGCAGACTTATTATAGGACTAGTTATTTTTATGTTAGAACTAGTTAAATTAACTATAATGCGTGCCTACGCACCATAACCCTGAATATCTTTATCCAATAGGAATTTATCTAACCCGTTCTTAAAGGTGTTGACTGAGTCTGCCATTACTACTCTCTCAGGCAGGGAATTCCAAACACGTATTGTCCTTACTGTGAAAAAAACTTTTTGCCTCAATGTGCGGAAACTCCTCTCTAACCTAAGCGAGTGACCACGTGTTCTCTGTGCTGATCTTATAGAAAACAGGTCCCTCCCAAGCTCTGTGTATTGACCCCTTATATATTTGTAGATGTTGATCATGTCCCCTCTTAGTCTCCTCTTTTCCCATGTAAACATGCCTAGCCTTGCAAGCCTTTCCTCGTATTCCAGCGTCTCCATGCCCTTAATTAGTTTGAACCTTTTCTAGCTCCAGGATATCCTTTATATAATATGGTGCCCAAAATTGCACACAGTATTCAAGATGTGGCCTCACTAGTGATTTATATAACGGGAGTATAATACTCTCGTCCCTTGCATCAATTCCCCGTTTTATGCATGCTAATATCTTACTAGCCTTCTTTGCTGCACTCCTACTTTGGGTACTGCTGTGGTCTATTTAGGTTTTGCAAAGGCATTTGATACAGTGACTCACAGGAGGCTGATTATCAAATTAAGTGAACTTGCCCTAGGAAAAACTATTTGTACTCTTATAAGAAATTGGCTGGATAACAGAGAACAGTGAGTGGTGTTTAATGGGATGTTTTCCAACTGGGCATCAGTATTCAGTGGAATGCCACAAGGGTCTGTACTCAGTCCATTTATTGTTCAACATATTTATTAATGACCTAGGAATAGGTCTGGAAAGCACAGTGTCAATTTTTGCAGATGATACTAAACTGTGTAGGGTAATTTATTTGGAAATAGATGTTAAGTAACTACAGAACGACTTATTTAAACTGGAAATTTGGGTATCTAAATGGAGAATGAGGTTCAATATCGAAAAAATGTAAAGTTATGCACTTTGGGACAAAAAATAAACATGCAACCTATAAATGAAATGGGGAAAATATGAGTGAAATGACAGTTTAAAAAGATTTGGGGGTGCTCATTGATAATAGGCTTAGTAGCAGTACACAACGTCAAAGTTCAGCACAGAAGACAAAAAGGTATAAGCGTTCAGAAAATGAGGAATTGAGACAAGGGATGAGAGTGTAATCCTGTCACTGTATAAATCATTGGTACGGCCACATCTGGAATATTGTGTACCGTTCTGGGCACCGCATTATAAAAAACGATATCTTGGAACTAAAGAGAGTTCAGATGCGAGCTTCAAAATTGGTTAAGGGGTTAGAGGGACTGGATTATGAGGAAAGGTTTACTAAATTGTAAAATGTATACACTAGAAAAGAGGCGTCTAAGAGGAGACATTATTAATATCTTCAAATATATAAAGGTACAATACTTGGAGCTATCAGGCGATTTGTTTATTGAGAACTCTGCACA
Source organism: Pseudophryne corroboree (assembly GCF_028390025.1). Classification (NCBI taxonomy): domain Eukaryota; kingdom Metazoa; phylum Chordata; class Amphibia; order Anura; family Myobatrachidae; genus Pseudophryne; species Pseudophryne corroboree. The sequence continues at coordinate 47,624,754 of NC_086446.1, read as the reverse complement.
GGAAACGCGGCCTCCCTCTGAGGCTAGAGGAGAGAAAATTTTTGTACCAAATGAAGGAAAGGGTTCTCCACAGTAAGGGCCTTAAGGATTTGAATCTCTCTGCCAGAGAAGGTACTAATGGCAGTCTTGGTAAATATATTTAAAAATTATTTAGATAAATTTGTACCTGAAAAAGATATCCAAGGATATAGCATTTAAAATAAATATATTTTAGTAAGAGCACAAATTATAGTTAATTAGTCTTAAAATATTACTTCAGCTGGGACATTATAGTAAACTTTAGCTAAATACAGATTAGTGTAAGAATTAGAACACAGGTGGAACTCGATGGGCAGTTTGTCTTTTATCAACCTCATTAACTATGTTACTGCAGCCCACACTATCTCAGAAGCTCCTAATCAGCCAGCAGCTTTGCAAATGCAATCCATAGCAATGCAAATGCAGGAGGGGGTCATACACACCTCCTTGCTACATTGGTGATCGCAGGAGTCGCAGTCTGTGATCAAACATCGTGACCATGGGTCGCGATAGTTATCTACGATAGCAAGCTGAGGAAGCCTTGGCTTACTCAGGCTGGCCATCGTAGGGCGGCTTGCGAGGCCAAAGAAACTGCATCTTGTGATGCAGTCCTTGGCCTAGCCACTCCCATTAAATGGTGCCCCGCCTCTAGCCCCGAATGCCTCTGCCTGTCAATCAATGTGTATACCAACACTATGCTTGTGCATCCTATGCACATACCTACTGGAATTACTTATCTGATATTTGGCATATATATATATATATATATATATATTCAGTGATAATTGGTGGGGGGAGCTTTGGCACCTTTTGGTTATAACTGTTCTTACAATGCAGGTACGTAATGTTGTATGCTTCCAGCTGCCTACTTATCTGTAATTGTACTTGGCACCGTTTGATTTTTGGGACAACCTTTCCCATATAAATTGTGTATTTATTGGAATATATTTTCGCGTTGGCTTGGTGATAGACTTATCACATGATTGACTTTGTCTGAGACTATTGTATCTCAGGCGACATATACAGCCATGGCCAAAAGTTTTGAGAATGACACAAATATTCATTTTCACAAAGTCTGCTGCCTCAGTTTTTATGATGGTAATTTACACATACTCCAGAATGTAATCAAAAGTGACCAGATGAATTGCAATTAATTGCAAAGTCCCTCTTCGCCATGAGAATGAACTTAATCCCGAAAAAACATTTCCACTGCATTTCAGCCCTGCCAGAAAAGGACATCAGTCAGTGACTCTCGCGTTAACACAGGTGAGAGTGTTGATAAGGACAAGGCTGGAGATCACTCTGTCATGCTGATTGAGTTAGAACAGGGCTGGCCAAACCAGTCCTCGAGATCTACCAACAGTTCACATTTTCCAGATCACCGATCTGGTGCACAGGTGTAGTCATTACTAATTAAGATGTGCTGCATTCATTCCTAACTGACAATTCTACAGATCCCCAGGAGGCCTGGAAAACATGAACTGTTGGTAGATCTCGAGGACCGGTTTGGCCAGCCCTGAGTTAGAATAACAAACTGGAAGCTTTAAAACAGAGGTTCTCAAACTCGGTCCTCAGGACCCCACACAGTGCATGTTTTGCAGGTAACCCAGCAGGTGCACAGGTGTATTAATTACTTCATGACACATTTTAAAAGGTCCACATGTGGAGCTAATTATTTCACTTGTGATTCTGTAAGGAGACCTGCAAAACATGCACTGTGTGGGGTCCTGAGGACCGAGTTTGAGAACCTCTGCTTTAAAAGGAGGGTGGTGCTTGAAATCATTGTTCTTTTTCCATTAGCCATGGTTACCTGCGTACATGTAGTACGGGTCTGGTCCATGCACAAAGTACTGAACATCGGTACTTTGCTGCATGAACCGCTACTCATCCACATCTCAATAAGAGCCATAGGTGGTCTTTCCGAGTTGATCGCTCGCTGCATTCGTTCGCTGTGCAGAGATGAGGCAAAAAAAATGGCACTTCTGGGTATGCGGCGCAATACGGACGCGCGTCGTATTATTACAACAAATTAAGTAGTTTCACTCAGGGTCTAGCAAAGCTTTTCAGTCGCACTGCTGGCCGCAGAGTGATTGACATGAAGAGGGCGTTTCTGGGTGTCAACTGACCCTTTTCAGGGAGTGTTCAGAAAAACGCAAGCGTGCCAGGAAAAATGCAGGCATCGCTGAACGAACGCAGGGCGTGTTTGTGACGTCAAAACAGGAACTGAACAGTCTGAAGTGATGGCAAGCGCTGAGTAGGTTTTGAGCTACTCTAAAAGTGCACATAAAAATTTTGTAGCCACTCTGCGATCCTCTCGTTCGCACTTCTGCTAAGCTAAAATACACTCCCATAGCGTTTGCACGGCTGCTAAAAACTGCTAGCGAGCGAACTCAGAATGACCACCATAGTGCGCAAGCCTTCTGCGTGTACATAAACAAGGAGCATGGACACACGTCACGCAAAAAATTCACTTCACGCAGGGGGCATGCACATCACTTAATCAGCCGCTGTGCTGCCCCCAGCATCATGCACACAGCAGGTGGGAGCGATCCCTCCCTACCTTTTCTCTAACCGACAGGTGGGACAGTTTCCAAAAAACAGGATGGTCCCACCAAAACGTGATGGTTGGCAGGAAATGCATGCGTTCATACTCATGTACATATACACACACACTATATATATATATATATATATATATATATATATATATATATATACACACACACATATATACAGTTTATATATAAACACACAAAGCATACATACAGTCTCACACGTATACACATGCATATATACTGTTACACACTGACAGTTACACTCTTATACACAAACATTCACACAGTCACATACATTCACAAACATAGTCACACACTTATACGCATATATACATTTGTCACACACAGTCAGAAACATATACACCTACCACAAATAATCACACACATACACATATTATACATATACTGTACAGTGCTCCTCCCCTCCCTCTTACCTCACTATCTCACACACATGTCTATAGCTGCTCCTACTGCCTTCTCTCCTCCCTCCTCTCACGTGCTGCCTGCAGTGAAACTGAAAGCAGTACCGTGTAGCCCCGCCCCCCGGCTCGGATTCCACCCCTCTGCCCTCTCCCTTTGGACTTTATGCAGCTTGCGATGCACTTTGCACTGCAGCTGCACACTGAACTGTGGGGCCCCTAGCAGCAAGGGGCCCAGGGTAATGTACCCCCTGTGACCCCCCCTTAATCCGGCTCTGCTCGCAAGTGTGGATTCACAGTGGGGTTACCATATGTCCATGGTTTTCATTTTAATGCACATTGTGTCTTTACTACAGCACTCTATTATGGATGCTTTTTAATGCATACTATTAAAAGTTTCAATTCAAATTGGGTAGGGTGAGTGCCCTATATATGATAGAAAGATGTCAGAACACACCGTTCATTGTAGCTTGCTGCAAATGTGTCTACATAGCTGGTCATGGTGCCCATGCTGACCCCTGTCCACTGCCAAATGTGCATACAATGAGCATTAAAACTGGACCATGGAGGAAGGTGGCCTGGTCTGGTGAATCCTGTTTTATTTGACATCATATGGACAGCCTGGATTATGTGCGTTGGTTACCTGGGGACGAAGTGGCATCAGATTGAACTATGGGAAGAAGGCAAGACAGCGGAGGCAGTGTGATGCTCAGGACAATGTTCTTCTGGGAAATCTTTGGTCCTGGCATTCATGTGGATGTCACTGTGACATTTACCTGCTACCTATTAATTGTTGCAGACCAAGTACATCCCTTCTTGGTAATTATATACCCTGATGGCAGTGGCCTCTTTCAGCATGATAGTGCACTCTGCCACACTGCAAACATTGTTCAGGAATGGTTTGAAGAACATGACAAAGAATTCAAGGTAGTGACTTAGGTGGTCATTCCGAGTTGATCGCAGCCAGCAACTTTTTGCTGCTGCTGCGATCAACTAGCCCACGCCTATGGGGGAGTGTATTTTAGCTTAGCAGGGCTGCGATCACTTGTGCAGCCCTGCTAAGCTAAAAAAAATTCACACAAAACCAGACCAGGCCTATACCTACTTACCCTGTGCGATGGATCCAGCGATGATGGGCTCGGCTTTGAGGTCACTCCTCCGCCCTCCGTTCACCTGGGCACGCCTGCATTTTACTCACCACTCTCCGAAAACGGCTCCAAACGGTCCTGATCCGCCCTGCACCGCCCTCTTCCTGTCAATCTTCTTTGCCGCCCGTCCTGCGACCGCTTTCTTCTTAAGCCGCGACGTAACCCGGCGACCCCTGTCTCCGGGCAACATCGCGCACTGCGGCCACCACGCATGCGCATTCTGCACCCGTTCGCACCGCAGCGATAAACCGTTGCGTGCAAATGGGTCGGAATGACCCCCTTAGCCTCCAAATTCCCCAGATCTCACTCTGATCGAGCATCTTTAAGATAAACTGGTAAAACAATTCAGAGCAGAACACTGGAAAGGAAAGGATTGTCTCTTTGTTGGCGCACTTTAAAGAGAAGGTGAATGTAATTAAAATGTAACTTTTAATGTTATACAATTAAAAATTTTCTTTTGATGTGAAAAAATACAAGACAAAAATTATACACAATAAATAAAATTACTGATATCAATAAAAATAGATTCACTTGTGTGTCACTCTTATTGAATTGTATATTCTTATATGTGTGTGAACACTTAATGGGACCAAATTCAGATAAGTGGTTGACTATGAATTTTGCCCTTATTTTATATGATTCCCTATAGATTAATGTTATATAATCAAATTATGGGAAGGTATATCGCAGTGTCAGACAGCTAATGTGGGGGTGTATATTGGAAACTACTGTCCTACATCCGTGACTGTTCATATATTAGTCTACACCGAACCAGCATACCAGTATATCATAAATTATACACTAATTAGGTGCCCAATGGTTAAGGGCTCATCAGATTTATGTGCCACCTCTGTATACAATAGTTGTATTACTAACTCCTCGATAATGGTTAAATTGATAATGTCTGTGTAACGACACAGCCGGCGCGTTGTGTCGCACAGTGGTAAAAGACATGCAATTACTTCCTAGCCCTGGTCCAATCCCATGGACTACACTAATTGCCGATCTTTATTTGGCTGTATACTAGGCAATATTGTATTATATTGTATGATGTTATTGTTACAGTGTACAGTTATGTTTATCTGCTATATTTGGAAGATGTAGGTTATTTAGTTATACTGTGTGCAATGTAACTTAACAGGATAAGTGGAGTGCAGAGTTGTTTAATATAGTTAAGTCAGTCCATTGTAATTTAAGTCCCCTAGCTGCACAATCAGATGGGAGTAAGATGAGCAGGTTAAACAGTAAACAGGTTATGTATGGGCCTGCAGATAATCTGATCATGTATACCCCATTGTGTGCAAGAACCCATACACCTCGTCTCCACTCCTCTGGAACACCCTCACTGACCTGCTTGCGTGAGGCATAGACAAGGGGGGGAGTGGAACAAGGGGAGCAAGTGACCTCGACTGAGGGACAGAGAGTGTGAGCTGTGGTAAGGGTAGAATGTTGCAGGTGACTGACTAAGAAGTAATGTCAGGAGCTCCAAGAGGGAATCGTCGTGTAGAATTGGATTACAGAAGTGTGCTGAACTGTGTTATAACCTATACTGTCGATAAACCACGGTTGGTTTTTCATTTTACCACCAAGCTTGAGTGATTTGGAACCCGATATCTTCACATTCTGATACTGCTAAGTTATATTACCACGCATCAGGATAGTGCAATATGATAATAGAGCTGCTCATAGTTATTAGTAGCACTGAAATGAATATGTAAAAATGCAGCTAAACCAATAATACTACACTTTTTTTAGACTTGTTACTGATAGCAGATTGAGGGGGTCATTCCGAGTTGATCGTAGCTGTGCTAAATTTAGCACAGCTACGATCATGTTCCCTGACGTGGGGGGACGCCCAGAACAGGGATAGTCCGTTCCGTATGTCAATCCGGCCCCGCTGCACAAATACAAATGCATCGCACAGTAGCGATGCCTTTGTATTTTAGGAATAACTCCTGGCCAGCGCAGCTCCTGCGGCTGGCCGGGAGTTAATTGCCGCTGCAGCGGCTGCGTAAGACATCATGCAGCCGCCGTGGCCCGCCCCCCAAAGGTCCAGCTACGCCTATGGATTGCTCAGATACATGGGATAATGATCACGTGATCAACCTCTGGAGGACAGGAGGCTCGACTAGATATCTTCGAGTGAGAATCCCATGACCATAAACTATGCCGCGATTGGCTCTTCTATCCGTTATAGTCTTTCTGAGTAGGGCAATCGGGTTTGCCCTGATGAAGCTGATGTGAAACGTGCACGTGGGCGTTTCAGAGTGGCGCCAGCACGCCCGCACATTCACTGTGTATAGATGATAATATGAATTACAAAATGTGTGTGAAACATTTATATGATACAAGATATTTGGAATAACTGAGAGAATCATATGGAGCATGTATGAGTGAGAAGGTTGCGGACAGGACAGTGCATATTAAACATAGATGATATATGATAATTCCCGCTCCGTGATAGGACTCACTGACTACATGGAGTAAATAGTAGAGCTGCATTGTTAATATGCAATATGAACATACTTATGTTGATTGGAACTAATATATGACACAGAGTTTGCTAGTCATTTCCCTCTGACAAATAGATATTGTTTAACACAATTTTGAATAAACCTCAATATACTGGATCAGTTACATTCTAACAACTGCCTGAGATACTCGGCATGATAAGCTGACAGGCTGAACGGTGTACACCCGCTCAATAGAAAAGGAATAAATGAGCTGTAATTATCATATTATATGAGACAGTGAATGGGAACTGAATAACTACATTGTAAAAATCAGTGTGCTACAATGTATCTCAATCAATTATGAGCAATAAGCCCATTGATGTTTCAGTCATAAGAATAAGATACAATGATTGGGAACTAAATACCAACACTGTAAACAATGTGATAGAATATAAAGTGTTCCAATCAGCTATCAGTAACAAGTCTAAATAAGTGTAGTATTACTGGTTTAGCTGCATCTTTACATATTAATTTCAGTGCTACCAATAACTATGATCAGCTCTATTATCATATTGCACTATCCTGGTGCGTGGTAATATAACTTAGCAGTATCAGACATTATCAATTTAACCATTATTGAGGAGTTAATAATACATCTATTGTATACAGAGGTGGCACATAAATCTGATGAGCTCTTAACCATTGGGCACCAAATTACTGTATAATTTATGATATACTGGTATGGCTGGTCCGGTGTAGACTAATATATGAACAGTCACGGATGTAGGACAATAGTTTCCAATATACACCCCTCCCCACATTAGATGTCTGACACTGCATTATACCTTCCCATAATTTGATTATATAACATTAATTAATCTATAGGGAATCATATAAAATAAGGGCAAAATTTATAGTCAACCACTTATCTGAATTTGGTCCCATTAAGTGTTCCCACACATATAAGAATAAATTCAATAAAGAGTGACACACAAGTGAATCTATTTTTATTGATATCAGTGATTTTATTTATTGTGTATTTATCTTGTATTTTTCCACATCAAAAGAAATTTTTTAATTGTATAACATTAAAAGTTACATTTTAATTACATTCACCTTCTCTTTAAAGTGCGCCAACAAAGAGACAATCCTTTCTTTTCCAGTGTTCTCCTTTATCTTTATTGTCTATGGCAGCACCTCCTGTGTATAACTATAAATTGATTTACAAGATACAAATTGGGGATTTCATATTACATATTCAATTAATGATAAATTATAGACTAGTGCAGGATACCCACCTTCCCTTCCCCTAATCCAAAACAAGTCGGAGCCACGGGGACAAAAAGGATCTACTGCGCATGTGCAGTAGCTCACAGTGCTGGGCGGCCGGTCACTAACTTAATCATAATTCATAAACTGTGCATGCACTGTTCCACGCAAAGGCACATGGGAAGGTCAAAACAGCTATAGTTATCATTGCCTCGATTGTCGTTACAAATATACAATAGAAAAAAAAGTGGCATGTTTGCATAATTTACCCCAGCTCACTACTAGCGCCAGATGCTGTCTGTGTGGATGTTTTCTTAAAAATTACTAAACTTCTTTTTGGAAGAGCAGGTTCCAAAAAGCTATCAGATTGTAAAATTGCGGAGTTTCTGGAAATACATTTCTTGATGTCTCTTGTGGCCATATTAAATTGTGTAATGAATGCAAGGAATCTTTCTATGTTGGAACTATTCCTATTTCTCTTATTATTATGAATGAGTGACAGAGACATACTAGTGCAATATAGTTTCTTCAAAGGCCTTATTAAGGTTATGGACCAGAAAACCTTGTCTATCAAAGGTAGCATGCATTGTTTTGACCTGCCTCCTAAAGGCCTCATCTATAGAATAGTTCCTTCTTAAACTGAGAAACTGTTCTTTAGGTATGTTGTTTTGTCTACTTGTGTAGTTTAAATAGTTATTACAGGGGGGGCGTGGCCTGGCCATTGTGGAGGGTAGACGTGCTGCTCACCAGCTCCTGCAGGCATAGCCCTTTTAACACCTTTCCCCCCTCCTGCCCTTTGCCTGGACACTCCAGATACCCCTCTGAGGCCTCTCTTGTGGTGCTACTGGTGCTGTGGGGGACCCGCGGAGTCGGGGAGCGCTTTTAAGCGCTCCTGCGGATTGCGGCCTTCCCCCAGCTTGAAGCCGGGGCCTGGAGTTTGGAGGCGGCCCGGGCCGGTCGTTCGGAGGTGGGTCCCCGCCGCGGCTTGGCCCCTAGAGGACCCCATCAACACCCTGCCACTCTGCCCGGATCCCCTGTGCCCTCTCCAGCTGACGGAGAGCTGAACCCGGACATGAGGGTGAGTCTGCTCCGAGACCGGAGCTCAGGCAGCAGCCGCGGCACACGCTGTCCCCCGGAGCTGCCGGGCCGCTTGCCGCGCCTTACCTCCCTTGCCTCCTTCTCCCTCTCTGCTGCATGGGTCCTGTGACGCTGTGCGGCCGGCCGCCTGGGCTTCACAGACCTCCCCGCCGGCGCCTGCTCTCCTCCTGCTCCCCTGTATTACTGGTCCCGGAGCTCCACCGGCGGGTGCCACGGCTGGACATCAGACCCCTGGAGCGCAGGCGCTGGCTCCTGCGTCGCTGCTTGAGGGGGGAATATAGGCCTGTGTGCTTCTCCAGCTGCTCACTCAGCATTATCCCTCCTGGACCCGGGGGATCACAGGCGGTCGCAACTACCACACCCGGCTGGGCTCTCCTTCCTGTCGGCCACTCCGCCCTGTGGTGCACCTCCTGCTGGATACCTTGCTGGGTCGGAAGACCCTCTGAGCCCTCTGTGGCGGCTCCTCAGTGTCACCGCTGCCCCCCCCCCTCGCTGCCTGGCTGATACCCTCTCTCTGCCTGGCTCCTGCTTCTGGGGGGCTGGTGGGGGGACCTGCACTGCCCAGCTGCTCCGCTGCTTGTACCCCTTAATACCTGGGTACTCTCGCAGGATACTACGCAGGGGCTCCTGCTTCATTACGTCACTCCTCTGATAGCGGTATACTGTATTGCTGGACTGCTCCTCATTTACATGCTCCAGGGCACCTGCACCGGGATCGCTGACGGGATGTGAGTGCGGCTGCTTTCCACTGGCTATGCTGTCTAACTAGTGGGGGAATGTGCCATCCTTTTAAGAACATGGTGTTGTCCTTTTGAAATGGTCCTTTCTCCCCCCTCTTCTGATGGCCAGAGGCAAGAAAAATCAACAGGGAAAATCCGCTCAGTCTACACGTAGTACCCCATCTCAATCGAATCTCCGATCCTATTTGTCTGTACTGCCGGTTGTCGACCCCCCTCCTTCTGCACCTGTTACGGGTATTGTCCCGTCTACGATGGCTTCCTCTCCCACAACCGGGGATCTACGGGCACAAATGACCCAACTGAGGGGTGAGATTGGGAAAATTCTGACTCATGTCCGCTCCCTTCCTTCCAAACAAGACATGCAAGCCCTCGAATGCCGACTCCAGGACTCTATTCAAACCCAGATCTCGTCGGTACAATCTGATATTAAACATCTGGGAACCAGAGTTGTCTCTTTGGAGGAGGAAAGGGACACAGTCGATGACCAACTTCTCCAGCTTCGGGACACAGTCGCTCAGCAGGGGTCGGACATGGATATGATGCAGAATAAATTCGACAACCTGGACAACAGAGGCCGTCGGAATAATATTAGAGTCCGGGGTCTTCCTGAAGAGGTACCTCCGTCCGGCCTTGTTGACGCTCTAACCAAAATATTCGGCGAAATCCTGGGCCTGGACCCCTCCGATTCGATTTAATTCGACCGGGCGCATAGAGCCCTTAGGCCAAAAGGTCCGGCTTCTGATCCCCCGAGGGACGTCATCTGTAGACTCCATTATTTCTCACAGAAAGAGGAGATTCTTCGCAAGGTACGAGACTTGGAAGGAGTCGATTTTAATGGCACCCGAATTCAAATTTTTCAAGATCTCTCCTGGCGCACACTCCAACAGCGGAGGTTGCTGAAGCCCTTGACAGAAACACTACGCAAGCACGGCCTGAAGTACAGGTGGGGGTTTCCGTTCTCCCTGCAAGTCTCCCATGCTGGTAGGGTCCTCTTACTCCAATACCCAGCGGATTTACCTGGATTTTGCTCTGCTTTGGGACTGGGGGATATTTCCCTCCATGATTGGCGAGCTTTTACTCTCCCCACTCTGGCCTCTGCCAACCCATCCAGAAGAGAGAGGTGGCACAAGGTCCAGAATCCGAAGAGGAAATCCAAAGGCGAGGATCCCCTCCAATCGCTAGATGCTACCTGACGAGAGTCCAGCTGAAGGGCCGTGCTGGTCTTTTTCGAGTTCTGATTTTGACGGTCCCTACTGTTGGGTTTGAAATTAGACCCCCCCCTGTGAGACTCATTTGTTTAGTCTCTCTGTTGATTCTGCCTCATGGCCTCTGATTTATTGTGTATCACTGCGCATGTTTTATTTAAAATTATTGTTTTTAGGATGGCGGGGCTGCGGCCCCCTACTGTACCCCCTACAGCTATGGTCTTTCCGAGACAGGGACACCCTTATGGTCCCTTTCCTGTCCGGCTGCGGTATCGTACTCCTCGACCTACTTTGGTACGTCGCTCCTTTCCCTTCTGGTTCTTGGACACTTTTCTTTCTTCGTTCTTTTCTTCGCTCTATCCTGCTTTTTCTTTTTCCTCTCTTCACCTGGTCCACAGCCTGGGATCTCTGAGACCCCCAACCTCCCCGACGTATGGCTTCCACACTTAGGATACTCTCCATAAATGCCAGGGGTTTAAACATCCCTGAGAAGAGGGCCGGTGCTCTCCGTTCATTCCGTGCGGAGAGGTCTGATATTGTCCTTGTGCAGGAGACCCATTTCCGACACTCTCCCTCAGCCCCTCATATTAGGAATAGGTTCTTCCCCATCTCGTACTATTGTAATTATTCCCACTCTAAGTCTAAGGGAGTAGCCATCATTTTTGCTAAACATCTACCCATCACCAATGTAGTAGTCCACAGGTTGGAGGAGGGGAGATGCCTCTTACTTACATGCTCAATTTTTAATACAACTTTTACAATTGTTAACATATATGCTCCCAATCAAGGTCAACCTACCTTCCTCAAGGCTATTCTGGACAGGGTCGACGCGTTGAAACAGGGGATCCTGATTGTAGGGGGTGACTTCAACTGGACCCTTTACCACACCCTAGACACCTCCTCCAGGCCCACGTCAATGCGGCGCCGCTCGTCCGGGAAGGTGAGACGCCTACTCCACCTTCACCAGCTGTCCGACGTCTGGCGCATATTCCACCCGTCTGACCGGGACTACACACATTATTCAGTTCCCCATCACTCATACTCTAGACTGGATTATATTCTTCTTGGCCACAGGCACTTGCCCCTGGCCGGCGATGCCTCAATAGGCCAGATAACATGGTCCGACCACGCTCCAGTTAGACTTGACATTGCCTTCGGACCCTCTCCTGCTCAGCGATGCTCGTGGCGCTTTAACGAGTCTCTATTGCACGATCCGTATTGCAAAGCCCAACTTGAGGACGCCATTGATATGTATATAAAGTGTAATGTCTCTCCTGATGTCTCTGACTTGACGATCTGGGAGGCTCATAAATGCGTAATCCGGGGAAAGTGCATTCAATTGGGCTCCTATCTAAAGAAACGTTTGAGCCAAATTGAGGGACTCTTGCGGCAAATAGGATCCCTAGAAACCACCCATAAGGCCAACCTCTCCCCTGACACTTATGTGGACCTGATCATTGCCCGTTCGTCCCTGAATAAATTACTGTTGGACAAAGTGAAATTCTCCTTTCGGAAGTGTCGTAATCGGTATTACCGATGGGGCAACAAGCCGGGCAAAATGCTTGCCCGGGCTCTACGTACTCAGAGGGCACTCTCGTTCATCCCCTCCATCAAAGACGCCCATGGGCATTCTCTCCACGACACAGATAAAATTGCGGAGACTATCTGTTCGTACTACACCTCCCTTTACAATCTCCCCTCTTCCGAGTCGTCTGGCGTTAGGACACGCGATGTGGACGCCTACCTCACAAAGATCGGCTTCCCTAAACTCTCCGAGGATGCTGGGGAGGAGTTGGAAAGGCCCTTTACTTCCAAGAACTCGATGAAGCTATTAAATCTGCTCCTTCTGGGAAGAGTCCGGGCCCTGATGGATTCACCATCACTTACTATAAAGCCTTTAAGGATAAATTGTTCCCTCTCCTCTTGGACGCGTGCAACACAGTTTCCGATACTAATCCTTTCTCTAAGCAGTCTCTTGAGGCCCACATCGAAATCATCCCTAAGGAAGGCAAAGACCCCTCCCTGTGCCCCAGCTACCGGCCTATATCCCTTCTCAATGTTGACGTCAAACTCTTCGCCAAACTCCTAGCTAATAGGTTCAGGTCCCTCCTACCCTCCCTTATACATAGCGACCAAGTGGGGTTTGTCCCTAGTCGAGAAGCAAAGGACAATACGTCTAAGATCATTGCTCTTATACACTATGTCTCCCTACAGGGTACCCCGGCAATCCTACTATCCACTGACGCTGAAAAAGCGTTCGACAGAATTGACTGGGGTTTTATGGCTGGAGTGTTGAGGCACATGGGACTGGGTCCGACCTGCTTACATCGCGTTCTGGCCCTTTACACCTCCCCTTCGGCTAGAATCATGATTAACGATTCCTTATCTGGATCGTTCGATATTAATAATGGGACTCAGCAGGGCTGTCCTCTGTCCCCCATGATTTTTATTCTCTGTATGGAGGCCCTAGCTAGGGCAATCAGGTTGAATCCAAATATTTCTGGGATCAGGCTTCAAGACACTAGTAAAGAGATGTGAACTGGCGCCGGCTGTAAAACCAATAAGGGACGGTAAAATTTTAAAATGAAAAATCACATAATTTTAATATGCATTAAAAAATAATAATAAAAAGTCACATACATAAACACACTTTCTTTGTATGTTCCTGAATCAGGAAAAAAAGGAGGGGGTGATTTTGATTAGGACCACTTGGATCTCACTTATAATAGCTGGTCTACACAATCTCCGGTTAGGGCTCGCTCCTCAATATATTTTGGTTCACTTTAGATGTAAGTATTTACCCAGTCCTTATGGAAACAGTCCCCATGGATCTCAGTTTTGCAGATGAAGATCCAATTAGCAGAAGGTTTGGTTCCAGTGGGGCTAATAGTGTCCAAATAGAGGCAGAGAGTCCAATCAGTACCGGGGAAATCAATGTGATCCAATGTTGGTGGTCCGTGTCCTTAGGCTTCAAGACACTGACTATAAGCTTGCCCTCTTCGCTGACGATCTTTTGGCTACAATCACGCATCCTATAGTTTCCTTACCTAACCTAATGGCCGAGTTCAGGCTCTTTGGCGAGATCTCTAACTTTAAAATTAATTACTCGAAATCTGTGGCCCTGAATCTTACTGCCCCGCCTACCATGGTATCTGGTCTTACAGCGGAACTTCCCTTCACCTGGCACACCTCTCAATTGAAATACTTAGGGACTACTATTACCAGGGATCTTTCACGTCTCTTCGACTCCAATTTTACTCCTCTCCTAACTAAGCTTCGTGCAGACCTCCAGTCCTGGACTTCCAAGTCTTTCTCTTGGTTAGGCAGATTGGGTGTTCTCAAGATGAATTCCCTCCCTAAAATCTTATATCTATTACAGACCCTACCGATTTCGAGCCCTTCCACTTGGTTTAAGGAGATCCAATGGCTATTTAGGGAATTCATCTGGGGAGGCAAGAGACCCCGCTTGAAATTTTCTATGATGGTTCGGCAGAGAGACAAAGGTGGCCCAGGCCTGCCACCTCCAATGGATTCTTTGGTGGTCTAAAGCTGCTCCATCGAAACAGTGGGTGCAGATTGAGAGCCAGGTGCTCCCCTTGCCTATTGCCGTTGTTCCGTGGTTGCACGCCCTCCCTGCCATTTCTCGCCCCACTTTGGCGTGTTGGAAGGCACTTAGAAAATCCCCCTCTGTTTCCTCGCCGACTTCCTCCTACATGTCTTTCTTATTTAATGAACGATTTCCCCCGGGAATGGACGCACGGGACTTCCAGCACTGGTTTGATTTAGGACTCTGTAGGGTCGGGCAGCTGGTGGATGGGGGTGGGGTTGTCTCCTTTTCGGATTTACAGGTGAAATGGCACTTACCACCTAGAGATTTTTGGCGCTATCTGCAAGTCCGCCACTTTTTGGTTTCCCAAGGTTACCCTGGAGGGGGGCGCTCGGCCCTCACACCGTTCGAACGCCTCTGCGATGGCTTGTCACCCCCATCTCACTCTATCTCCTTGATATACAACTTGCTTCTGGCAGACTCTAGCTCAGCTCTCCCATCCTTTACTGTGACGTGGGACAAAAACCTCGTCCGGGAGCTTGGGGGAGGTGTCTGGGAGAAAATATTCAAACTGGCCCATGCTTGCTCCCCTAGACCACTGGTGGTAGAAACCCAGTACAAATTGATCTCTCGATGGTACAGATGCCCTGACATTCTCTCTAAAATGGGTCTTGGTCTCCCCGACACCTGTTGGCGCTGCTCCTCTGGCCCAGGGAACCCGCTTCATATATGGTGGTCGTGCCCCTTGCTCCAGCCCTATTGGAAGGAGATACTTTCACTTACTGCTGACATTACGGGGGAAGCTGTACCGACAGATCCTGTTTTGGCTGTTCCACTACTCGTCCAGACCTGTCTCGAGCTACAAACACTCCCTGTTATGCCATCTTAACAATGCCGCCAAAGCGGTGATTCCTGTCCGTTTGCGATCCTCCTCCCCTCCAACTGTTAGGGACTGGTTGACTAGAGTAGACCTATATATGGACTTAGATGATATAATGACGTCCGCTGATGGGGACTACTCATCCTTCAGGGACACGTGGGCTCGTTGGCTACTTTTCAAAGATTCCCCAACCTTTAGGTCCATCCTCGCTTCTAGCTCTTCCACGTCCTCTTAGATGCTTTTCTACCTCAACGTATTGCTTTCCATTCTGTGGCAAGCAGGAGGTCCGCGCTTGGACCAGGTGAATCTGAATCTGATTCTGCTGCTCCTTCCTATCCTTTTCTTCTTATCTGTTTCTCTCTGTACCTTTTCTTTCCTCCTCTTCTTTATTGAGTTCTTTGTTTTGGATTAATACGATCAACATCATGTGTCTGCTATCAAACTGTATTTATCCAAGTGCTGTGCTGTTATATAACTTTGATATAGGTTTTTCTGCTATTGGCCACGGGAGCTAAACAGACCTCCAGTTGTACTACGACAATATTCTTTATTACGATTGTCTGTATGTTACCGTTTGTTATTATTATTGCTATTGTTTTTCAATAAACACATTTTGCACTAAATAGTTATTACAGTCCACATCCTTAATATGTCTTGGACTCAATTTTATTATCACATATGGAAATAGTGATATCAACAATATTTATAGTGACCTTTCTGAAAGTCTTTGTGAATTTTAGACAAAAAGGGTTGTGACTAAGGTGACTGGTGTATTCAGGGAGTAACGTGTCATCCCCATCCCAAATGACAAAAAGGGAATCTATGTATCTGCCATAGACAAGACTCTCCCCAAATGTATTGTTCCAGATGTAATTCAATGGACGTAACCCTACAGATTCGCAAAACTCAGGGCGAGTCTAGTCCCCATGGCAGTACCTCAAATTTGTAACAAAATTGAGTATCAAATGAAAAATATCTGTTCTAAAATTAATCTAATCGAAGATAAAGTCACATGATGAGCCTTCTACGTTAGAATCAAAATTAAGGCAGTGATTCACTGCTAATAAACCCAATTAGTGTATAAAGATTTATCACATGTTAATTATATAGATTTTTGCTTCTTTTGGCACAAAATGCTTAGCATGGCTAAGATACTCCACGAGTAGAGATTGGATGGATTCCAATTTTTTTTTCCTGTAAAAGAATCATAAGTAGCATATCTTAAAAAAATAAAATAAGCTTGCATGGCTAATTTGGTGATATGGCTAAATTGGGGAAAGGTGTATGTGGACACATCTGTATGAATCTTTCCATAAAACTGAATCTAACTTCTGTAGAAAGTGGGTAGTGTCCTTGGTGTATGTAGGTAGAAACATCACATACTTACTGTATGTAAATGTGCATCAACAAATGCTGACAAGTTTGTGGTTAGGGAACCTACATCTGAAATAAACGGACACCCTGGTGGAGAAACTAATGATTTGTAAACCTTTGGTAAATGATAATACACTGGGGTAACTGGATTTGAATTAAATAAAAAATGCAAAAAATATCCTTATTGATAACCTTCAAATCCAATGCCAAATTTCTGAGATTTAAGTTCTTCCTGGAAGGAAATGGTGGGGTCAGAGGACAATTTTCTATAGCAGGATTCATGATTAAGCTGAGAGCTTCTGAGATATAGTCCTCTGTATTCTGAATGACTAGGTCGCCACCTTTGCTGGCTTCCTTAATTATATTTTAATCTTTAATACGTCTTTTGAGGGCCGGTCTTTTAGATATGGAGAGATTATCTCTGATGCACTTACCATTTGTTTTATCACATACATTTTTGAAGTCCTTCATTGTAGTGGAATAAACTTTCTGTAAATGGAACCCTATGTTGTAAGGTGATAAAACTCATATGGTTTCTTAAATATATTAAGGTTAAGTCCCTTTATGTCGATGATTTTACTTCCGATCTCCCTCTGAATTTCCCTCATTTTCTGACAGAAGTGATTCCAATATTTCTAATAGTCCTATGTCGTTTGAATCTAGACAAATCAGAGAACTCTCTATTTTTTTTATGCTGTATAGATTTTAAAATGAAATGCCTTTCTACTGAGGGTTCGAACAAACCTATTTAAATCCACAAAAAGAGTGAAAAGAATCGGTCTCGCTTCTGGTGCAAATTTATGCAGAAGGGTTTATCTCGGTAGCTTAAAAATGCCTTTAGTGTTTAGTTCCTTCTTGCATTTTTGGTGGAATTTCCTTGTTCCTTCTTCTACTGCCTCTGAACCTTCCTCCTACTTTTTGGGGTGGATAGAGGCCTTCTGTTTTCTCTTATAGTGGTGTGTCAAGAAACTTTGGGTGAATAGTTCCTCCTCTCTATAAAATTAACCATAGAATATCTATCCTCATCACAATATCTCAAGATCGATCCCATTAAGTGGAAAATTTCCCATTAGGCAAGTGAGGCACGTGCCTAGGGGCGGCACTTGTTTGGGGGGCGGCCCTTGGATGCTTGTGTTGCTACGGTCAGCCCAAAAAGTACCAGTAACTGCTAAATATTCCACTGTACTGTACCGTACCATATGCTATCTTGAATGAAGTGTAAACAGGTAGAACATGCACATACTACCCCTGCAAGCTGTCCTACTTAGTAAATACTGTATGCATACATAATTAAAAAAAAATGTTGTAGTGGCTTTTTATTTATGTAAGTAAAACCTTTCTCACATTTTGCAGGAGAATATCATATGGTATATCACCTGCATGAGTATGTAAGAACTACAAATGCAGATACTATTTATTCCCATACTATATATTTTATTACTATTTACATGAAGATAAAATACACATAATGGTGCCATACCGGTAACTGTGACGGGGCTCTCACGTTTTGCAGACAGTTGGACACAGCAAGAAACCGCTGTAACAATACACTTTATACTATAAACATCCTCTGAGATTCCACTGTGGAAATAATTCTTCCCTATACCACAGAGGGGCTACTCTGCACAGCCGGGTCCCTAAAGGAACCTACAAATAATACAGATGTGTCCTTGTTCATTGTTGCTGTAACAGCCACTCTCCGTGCGCCAGGTCCCAGGAGACTCTGCTAGCGCCAGGCGTCTTTTACTTGGAAATGGAAAGTTGTAACGCGATACGAATAGGAGGCACCAGGAGACTGTGCAGATTAATTTGATATGTGACACTTGTAATGTATATCAGTGTGCGACTGAGTCTCTGAATCTGCTTACAAAGTGCTGCAATGTGCTTCATATACAGACTCAGTCGCACACAGATATACAAGTATCACATATCAAATTAGCACAGTCTCCTGTGCCTCCTAGTGACATTACATATCGACTAAGATGTAGTTTTGGTAGAGAAAGACGCCCACTGGTAGTATTGCTTTCTCCTGTACAGATTTTCCCAAACTCTTCTGAGATAAAGGAAAATCATTTACAACATTCAGAACAATTATAGTTTTTCTCCTGCGTGACTTGTTTATGTACTTTCTGATTTGACTTAGGACTGAAATTTTTCCCACTTTTGGAGCCATATCATGGTTTCTGCTCTATATGGATCTTCTGATGTGTTTTCAGATGTGAGCTACGGTTAAAACATTTCCCACACTCAGAACATGGAAATGGCCTCTCACCTGTGTGACTTCTCTGATGTTTAACAAGATTTGATTTTTGTGTAAAACATTTCCCACACTCAGAGCATGTATATGGCTTCACACCTGTGTGGATCTTCTGATGTCTTTTCAAAAGTGAGCCACAGTTAAAACATTTCCCACACTCAGAACATGGAAATGGCCTCTCACCTGTGTGACTTCTCTGATGTGTACCGAGTTCTGATTTATGTGAGAAACATTTCCCACATTCAGAGCATCTAAATGGCCCCTCACCTGTGTGACCTCTCTGATGTCTAACAAGATGTGCTTTACATGTAAACCGCTTCCCACACTCAAAACATGGAAATGGTTTCTCACCTGTGTGACTCCTCTCATGCAGAACAAGCTCTGATTTCCTTGTAAAACATTTTTCACACTCAGAGCATCTAAATGGCATCTCATCTGTGTGACTTATCTGATGCACAGTAAGATTTGATTTACATATAAAACGTTTACCACACTCAGAACATGGAAATGGCTTCTCACCTGTGTGAGTTCTCTGATGTGCAACAAGATCTGATTTCTGAGCAAAACATTTCCCACACTCAGAACACGGAAATGGCTTCTCACCTGTGTGAGTTCTCTGATGTCTAACAAGATTTGCTTTTAATGTGAAACATTTGTCACACTCCGAGCATGGAAATGGCTTCTCACCTGTGTGAGTTCTCTGATGGTTATTAAGCGATCCCTTACTAGAAAGACATTTTCCACATTCAGGGCAGGACCAAGATTTGTCTCTATTGGTATCTAGATTCTTTTTCCTCTGGTGTCGAAGATGACTGGACCTGTTCTTAACACATGTTTCACCTTTGGAAGAAGACCCTAGTTCCTCCTCAGCATGAGTAGATTTATATTGTGTGTGATCTATGGATGTATAAATGTCAGTGTGTGTGAGATTTCCTCCATTACATGAGATTGATTCCTCCTTAATATGAGTCAATGTATACTGTGTATGACCTGTGGGTATATACATGTCAGTGTGTGTGAGGTCTCCTCCATCATATGAGTCTGGTTCCTCCTTAATATGAGCAGATGTATACTGTGTATGATCTGTGGGTGTATACACGTCAGTATGTGTGAGGTCTCTTCCATTACATGAGACTGGTTCCTCCTTAATATGAGTTGATGTATATTGTGTATGACCTGTGGGTATATACATGTCAGTGTGTGTGAGGTCTCCTCCATCAAATGAGGCCAGTTCCTCCTTAATATGAGTAGATGTATACTGTGTATGATCCGTGGGTGTATACATGTCAGTGTGTGTGAGGTCTCCTCCATCGCATGAAACTGGTTCCTCCTTAATATGAGTAGATGTATACTGTGTACGATCTGTGGGTGTATACATGTCAGTGTGTGTGAGGTCTCCTCCATCGCATGAAACTGGTTCCTTCTTAATATGAGTAGATGTATACTGTGTATGACCTGTGGGTGCATACATGTCAGTGTGTGTGAGGTCTCCTTCATCACACGAGGCTGGTTCCTCCTTAATATGAGTAGATGTATACTGTGTATGACCTGTGGGTGTATACATGTCAGTGTGTGTGAGGTCTCCTCCATCGCATGAAACTGGTTCCTTCTTAATATGAGTAGATGTATACTGTGTATGACCTGTGGGTGTATACATGTCAGTGTGTCTGAGATCTCCTCCATCACATGAGGCTGGTTCCTCCTTAATATAAGTAGATGTATACTGTGTATGATCTGTGGGTGTATACATGTCAGTGTGTGTGAGGTCTCCTACATCACACAAGGCTGGTTCCTCCTTAATATGAGTAGATGTATACTGTGTATGATCTGTGGGTGTATACATGTCAGTGTGTGTGAGGTCTCCTCCATCACATGAGGCTGGTTCCTCCTTAATACGAGTAGATGTATACTGTGTATGATCTGTGGGTGTATACATGTCAGTGTGTGTGAGGTCTCTTCCATCACATGAGGCTGGTTTCTCCTTAATATGAGTAGCTGTATACTGTGTATGATCTGTAGGAGTATACATGTCAGTGTGTGTGAGATCTTCTCCGTCACATGAAACTGTCAGGATGTAGAAGATTTTCTTTATCACAAGGGATAGATTCTTTATTATGAACAGATGGATCTTCATGTAATTCTGTTGGGAAAAATGTATGTTGGTTATAAAATCAGGATTGTTTTGTACTCACCACATTATCTATTTCTGGCAATCCATTCAGGGTACACAGCTAACTATGGCTACAGAGGATGGGCAATTAAAATGGACACTAAACAGCTGAACTTACTAAACTGATGCTCCATCATATATTCACCTCCCATCTACAACAGGACCTCAGTTTGTTTGTTTTTATCACAGTTCTAATGAAGAAAAAATCAGGCAAAATGAAAAGGACAGAAACAAATGGAACACAACATATCAGAACACAGAATAGGGGACATATTTTACTGTGAGTAGAAAAAATAGGAATTTAATACCTACCGATAATTCCTTTTCTCGCAGTCCGTAGGGGATACTGGGATGGTATTAGTACCGTGGGGTATACATGTGGTCCATTGGAGCCATAACACTTTAAAAATCTTCAGTGCGTGCTGGCTCCTCCTCTCTATGCCCCTCCTACAGACTCAGTCTAGGAAAACTGTGCCCGAGGAGACAGACATACTTTGAGAGAAGGAAAATAGATAAGAACAGTGGTGAGTCAACGAACCAACACACAACAGTAATAAAGGATAGCACAACAACACAACACAACCACAACAGGAACAGCAACAGCAGACCCAATAAAGAACATACAACAAGGTATGCAGGAAACACGAAGCACAGAATGGGGAAGTCCCAAAGCTCCCAGAATGGGTGAGAGAGTGCTGAGACCCCTGCAAAATTGATTGACCAAACTGAAGGTCCTCAGTGGCCAAGGTATCGAACTTGTAGAACTTCACAAACATGTTCGAACCTGACCAAGTAGCTGCTCGGCACAACTGCAAAACTGAGACACCACGGGCAGCCGCCCAGGAAGAACCCACCGACCTAGTGGAGTGAGCCTGAATAGAACTCGATAGCGGCAAAGCTGCCAAAGAGTCAGCCTGTTGTAATGTCAGACGAATGAAAAGCCAACAACACTTTTGGCAAAGATTGTGGGCAAGTCCTGGACTCTGCCCTATCCTCGTGACATATCAAATAAGGGCTCTTGCAGGATAAGGCCCCCAATTCCGACACACACCTTGCAGAGGCCAATGACAGCAACATGACAGTCTTCCAAGTCAAATATTTCATGTTCACCCTGTGTAAAGGTTCAAACCATTCCGATTGGAGAAAGGTCAAGACCAAATTGAGATCCCATGGAGCCGTGGGAGGACAAAGGGTGGTTGAATTCAAAGGACACCTTATAAGAACGTCTGTACCTCCAGAATCACAGTCAACTGACTCTGGAAGAATATAGACAAGGCCGAGATCTGAACTGTGATGGAGCCTAACCATAGGCCCATATCCACATCTGCCTGCAGGAAGAGCAGGAAACCGCCAAGTTGAAAATCCACAGTAGAATACGGTCGACCTGCACAACAAGAAACATTTCTTCCAGATGCAGTAGTAATGCTTTGATGTGACCACCTTCAAGCTTGGATCATAGTAGAGACAACCCTGGAGGGAAGTCCTTTTCTGGCTAGAATCTCCCTTTCAACTTCTATGCTGTCAAACGTAGCCGCAGTAATTCTGGGTAGACGAACAATCCTTGCTGAAGATATCTGAGAAGCGGCAAAGGCCAGGGCTCTTTGAGGGACATGGCTAGGAGGCCCGCATACCAGGCCCGTTGAGGTTAATCCAGAGCAATCAGAACTGCATAAACGCATTCTCTTTTCAATTTTTTTTAGAACTCTGGGAATGAGAGGAATTGGAGGGAACAGATAGATGAACTGGTGAGTCCATGGCGCCGTCAGAGCGTCCACCGCTGCATCCTGCGGATCCCTCATCTTGGAACAGTAGAGACGCAGCTTCTTGTTGAGCCGAGAAGCCATCATGTCTATCAGTGGGCAGCCCCACCGTTGAACCAGCTGTTGAAACACACCTAAGGGATGAAGGCCCCATTCCACCGGATGTAGATTGTTTCTGCTGAGGAAGTCTGCTTACCAGTTGTCCACACACAGAATGAATATGGCCGACATGGCCCTGGCATTGCTTTCTGCCCAGAGGAGTATCCTGGACACCTCTCGAATTGCGGCCCTGCTTTTTGTTCCTCCTTGTCGGTTTATGTACGCCACCACCGTGGCGTTGTCCGACTGGACCTGTATGGCCTTATGTTGGAGGAGAGATGAGGCCTGGAGAAGGACATTGTTAATCGCCCTTCCAGAATGTTTATCAGAAGAGAAGACTTCTGAGGCGACCACCTTCCTTGGAATTGAGCCCCTTGGGTCACAGAACCCCAACCGCAGAGGCTTGCATCCATTGTCAACAAATTCCAAGACCAGGTTCCAAACTGTCGACCTTCCACTAGGTGGGAGATCTGCAACCACCACAATAGGGAAATCCTTGCCTTTGGTGAAAGGGATATCCTCTGTTGCATGTGTAGATACGACCCCGACCATATGTCCAGTAGATCCAGTTGGAATGGACGGGCATGAAATCTTCCATACTGAATTTCCTCGTAGGAGGCCACCATCTTTTGCCTAGTAGGCAGATGCAAAGATGCACCGATATCTTGTGGGGCTTCAGCACTGAGCGGACCATAGCCTGAATTGTCAAGGCTTTGTCCATCGGAAGAAATACTTTCTGAAACACAGTGTCCAGTATCATCCCCAGGAATTGAAGTACCTGCAACGGTTTCCAGGTGTGATTTTTAAAGATTTAGAATCCACCCGTGGTTCGTAGTCAAGTCGATGCTTTCCAACAGTTGCTCCCTGGACACAGCTTTTATGAGATCGTCCAAGTAAGGGACAATGTTCACTCCCATCACACAGAGCTGTAGCATCATCGTCGCCATAACTTTTGTGAATACCCTCGGTGCCGTGGAGAGGCCAAAGGGCAAGGCCCGAAACTGGAAGTGGCGGTCCTGTAACGCAAATCTGAGATAAGCTGCAGCGAGCGATCGGGTTGGAATGACCCCCAGTATCCCAAGCCGTGCAAAAAGAGGGGGTATCAGTATCTGATAGACCTTGGAAATTACACGAGAAGGGGCCGAAATCTGTGTACAGAGTTTCTCAAAAGGGGTGAGTTCCCTGTTGAGATTTAGGTAATTTCCCTGTGATTGGACAAAATGGCGGAGTTGCAGGTAGAACCAAAAGTCCTTGAGGGGGTACATTTTCCAAATCGCATAGATCTGAAAAGGATCAAAGCGGGCCTTGATTATATATCTGATGTGCACATTCTAGTCCAATATTTTTCTGCTTGGCAGCTATCTCCCCAGACAACCCTGGAGAAAATGTAGGGTTACCAAGGATGGGCATGAGAGGGGACTTATTGGTTGTAAGGGCATATTTAGACCTAATCGATTTCCAAATATCTAGAGTAGGGCCCACTGTGGGGTGCACGATTATCTCGATTTTGGGGAGCCATGGAATGTATCTGAGGTTCTTTTGTGTTGTGCAAGATATGAGCGTTACCCTGTTTCCTATTTGATTCCGGGCGTGTCCAGTCTAGGATCCTATAAAGTACGGAGGCCTGGTAATAGGCTGAGATCAAGGGTAATTGTTGGCCCCCTTGTGATTTACTTCTAGATAGGTACTTGTGTTTGAATCTGGGTATCCTCCTCCCCAGACAAAGTGACTGTTTCTTGATAGATACTCATAAGGCAATCAATGAAGAAGTTGAAAGGAAATTGTCTGGAAGATATACAACAGTCTGGGTAATACATTCATTTTAATTATGTTCATGCGGCCGAGCCATGAAAATCTCTGCGTGAGCCACTGTGCCATCTCATGTTTAATCATTCTCAGTAAAGGGTCATGCTTGATGGTAGTTGTTCGCTGGAGGGAAGAGGGAATTAGTACTCCTAGGTATTTGACATGTGATGGGTGCCACTGAAAGGGGAAGGAAGCTTTTAGGGCTGAAGTTACCCTTGTCGAGAGGGATCTATTTAGGGCCGTGGATTTGGTAAAATTGATTTTAAATTAGATAGCTTACTAAATTGGTCAAATTCCTTCATAAGATTTGGAAGGGAGGTCGTCAGGTTTGTCAGGATTGCGAAGCAAACAGGGCTAAGCGATGGTCTACATTTCCGACCTGCAGGCCCGAAATAGTTGGATTCTGTCTGATCGACCGTGCTAGGGCTTCCATGCCCAGGACAAATAACAAGGGCGAGAGTGGACACCCCTGCCGGGTTCTGTTGGATATTTTTATGGGGTCAGACAGGGTCCCATTAACCATAACCTGTGACGTTGGAGCCCGATAGAGTGCAAGTATTTTTTTAAGGAACGTGTCACCAAGACCTAGTTTCCATAATATTGCCTCCATAAAGGCAGTCTACGCGCTCAAATGCCTTCTCGGCATCAGTAGAGAGAAACATCATTGGGGAGTGATTAGCTTGAGCATGCGCTATTAAGTCAAACACCCTAATGGTGTTGTCTCTTGCTTCCCTACCTGGCACAAAGCCGACTTGGTCGGGGTGAACAATCTCTGACAGGAGTGGGCAAGTTTGGCGTATAGTTTGATGTCTACGTTTAATAATGAGATGGGTCTGTAGTTAGACGGGAGTGAGGGGAGATTGGCTAGAGAAAGGGGTCTCCATTGAGACTGCACTGCAGGCCCGCAGAAGGAGTGGTATAAGTTTCTCTTTAAATGCCTTATAAAAGATTATTGGAAAACCATCTGGTCCCGCGCTCTTGCCAGCTTGGAGGTCCCTATGGCTGTGATCAACTCCTTTTCTGTAAAAGGGGCTTCTGGCGCCCAGGTCACCTCTAAAGGAAGACTAGGGAAAGAAACCGTATGCAGGAAGTTTTCTAGCTCTAGTTTATGAGCTGCGAGGGCTGCAGGCGAGCATTTTATCGACAGGTTATATAAGTCTGTATAATATTTGTGAAATATGGCTGCTATGTCCTTGTTCCTAGCATGTAGTTTGCCATTAGAGTCTTTCAGTTTCGTTATAAATGTGAGAGACCTCTGTGCTCTGAGTGCCCGAGCCAATAACTTCCCTGGCTTATTACCCCACCTGTGTTATTTGCCATTAGAGTCTTTCAGTTTCGTTATAAATGTGAGAGACCTCTGTGCTCTGAGTGCCCGAGCCAATAACTTCCCTGGCTTATTACCCCACCTGTGTTATTTATGACGGCATCATCTGAAGGCTCGACAGGTACCATCAAGTAATTTATTTAAAGAAGCCCGTGCCTTTTGAAGTTCCACCAGTGTATCGTGTGCGAGAGAAGCTTTATGAGTTTGTTCCAATGTCTGTAGTTTGGCTGGCAGAGCTAAATGGGACTCATATCTATACACCCATCTGAATGCATTTACCCCTTAAAACACACTTATGGGCTTCCCAAATAGTTACCGGAGAACAGTCCTCTGTAGTGTTTAGGGAAATATACTCATCTATAGGCGGGGTCCCGGAGGAGCTGCTCATTAAACCGCTATTGCAACTGCGCCGGTAGCGAACTTTGTAAAGACAGCGTAAGTGTGATAGGGGAGTGGTCCGAGCCTACTATTTGGCCAATGGTAGCGTCTAACAACATATCCAAGTGTCTGTGGCTCACGCAGAGATAGTCAATTTGAGAATATGAGTTGTGGGGGTTCGAATAGAAGGTAAAGTCCCTGTCGGCTGGGTGGAGGAGACGCCATGAATCCACCAATTGGAAATCGTGTAACATCGACCTAAAATGTCTAGCCTGTTTCAGCGAGGTCCTAAATGTACCAGCTGAGGAGTCAATCGCTGGTTCTAGTGTCCAATAAAAATCCCCTCCCACTATCAAGACACCCTCTATGCAATCCTCGATGGATTCCAGGCTACATCTGAAAAACTGTATCTGGTTTTGGTTAGGAAAGTAAAGATTAACAAACGGAAACACCTGTTGATCTATGGTGGCTTTAATCATCAACCCTCTACCGTCCCCTATCGATCTTTCCGTTACTTCTCTGATTCTAAGGTGTTTAGCAAATAGGATAGCTGTCCCCCTGAGTTCGCGCCAGAATAGTCATTAAAAAAGCCTACTGGGAAATGACGGGAGCAGAGACCTGGAGACGCCCCTTGTTCAAATGTGTTTCTTGAAGAAACACCACTTCTGCTCTGTGTATAGTGTGTGCAATAGCCGCGATATCTTCTCAGGTATGTTTAAACCCTTTACATTATTAGACAAGATTTTCAGCTTCCCCATATTTGTATAATGTAGGTGTCATCAGTATAGTGATATAGCTCCTGTCCCATATTGGGCCCATAACCAATGGTATCGTCGATGGTACCTGAATGGATAAGGTGAGGGAGGGGAGGACAAGGAAAACACAGAAGGGAAACAAAAACAAGTATATGTAGGTCTGGACATTTGTTAGTAAACATAGCAGACAAAGTGAACTGACAATCCGACCCGTTACGATCAGCAAATGCATAGCAGGAAAGCAAAAATGTCACCAGTGCTAATATGAAATAATTATAGTCTGTATTTAGAGCCATAGGGGTATATGCAATTGCAGTCGAATTGCCGTAAAGGTCGAAAAACGGGGTATTTTTGACAAAAAAAAACATGTCGAATTGGATTCGACAATGCAATACAGTACTTTTCGACAAAAAAACGGACGTTTCAGATTCGACTTTTTGCAATTCGACATTTTAAAAATTCAACAGGTCTGCAGTGGTAAAAATGCGGCTTTTCAACAACAGTATATTCAATTGAAGAATGTCGATTCGACAACAGTGCTGTTCGACAGTAATTTCGTCAATTTCATTCCGCCTCACTTTGCTGGCGGAATCTAATAAAAAACTTTAAAAACATGTTTTTTTTGTGTTTTTTTATTGCTAATAGCATATCTATTTATATTAGAAGGGATTATCTACTTGGTTTGTCTATTAGGAGACACAAGTATTATTTATATATGTTTTAAAAGAATTTCTTTTTTTTAACTGACTAATAAAGAGAGCATGGTTTTCAGTGGGAAGGGGAGGGAATGGGTTAAAATCTAGAAAAAAAATTAGTGGGGTCCCCCTCCTAAGCATAACCAGCCTCGGGCTCTTTGAGCCGATCCTGGTTGTAAAACTACGGGGGGGAAATTGACAGGGGATCCCCCGTATTTTATAACCAGCACTAGGCTCTGCGTCCGGTCCTGGTGCAAAAAATACGGGGGACAAAAGACTTAGGGGTCCACCGTATTTTAAACACCAGCATCGGGCTCCACTAGCTGGAGAGATAATGCCACAGCCGGGGGACACTTTTATATCGGTCCCTGCGGTCGTGGCATTAAATCCCCAACTAGTCACCCCTGGCCGGGGTACCCTGGAGGAGTGGGGACCCCTTAAATCAAGGGGTCCCCCCCCCTCCAGCCACCCAAGGGCCAGGGGTGAAGCCCGAGGCTGTCCCCCATATCCATGGGCTGCGGATGGGGGGCTGATAGCCTTGTGATAAATAAAAGAATTTTGTTTTTTTGCAGCAGAACTACAAGTCCCAGCAAGCCTCCCCCCAAGCTGGTACTTGGAGAACCACAAGTACCAGCATGCAGGGGGAAACGAGCCCGCTGGTACCTGTACTTCTACTGCAAAAAATACCCAAATAAAAACAGTACACGCACACCGTGATAGTAAAACTTTATTACATACAGTCTGGCCAGGTCCGGATACAAGCAAGGGCCCTACTGTAGAAGGTCTTGTCGCTGAGGAAGCAGAAGGGGACGCTCTGCCGAGAGTCCCTGTAGGTATGAGAACCAGTGATGTCTGTGTCATGTTGGAGTGATCAGAATTAGAATTCCTCCTTCTTGTTTGAACTTCCGAAGGACCCTGGGCAGTAGTGACACTGGAGGGAATATGTAAGGCAGATGAAAGATCCACGGGACTGCCAATGCATCCACGAACCCTGAGGATCCCTGGTTTATGATCTGAAGACTTGAACCTTGTGATTGTGTCGAGACGCCATGAGGTCCACGTCTGGAAGGCTCCGTCTGTCTACCAGGACCTGGAAGACTTTGGAATGAAGACCCCGATCTCCAGAGTGAACGTCCCGTCAACTGATTCCCAGTTTAGGACGCCTGGAATGAACACTGCCGATATGGACGTTAGATGGCGTTACGCCCATTGAAGGATCTTGGATACTTCCAATATTGCCATCCGGTTTCGGGTACTGCCTTGATGATTGATGTAGATCACCGTGGTGGCATTGTCTGATTGTACTTGAACATGCCTGTTCTGTACCAGTGGAAGAGCCAGAGGCAGGGCATTGAACACTGCTTTTATTTCCGGAATGTTGATGTGAAGCAGGGATTCTTCCCTGGTCCAACAACCCTGAAAGAAGTGTGCTCGGTCACCACTCCCCAACCCCGAAGACTGGCGTCTATTGTTAGTAGGACCCAGTTGGGGATTCATAATGGACGGCCCATGCTCAATTTCTGGTCCTGCAGCCACCAGGACAGCGACCAGCGAATCTCCGGAGTCAAGGAGATCACCTGAGATCTGATCTGATGAGGTAGGCCGTTCCACTTGGATAGGAACAAATGTTGTAGAGGGCGGGAATGAAACTGATTGTACTCTATCATGTCGAAGGACGACACCATCTGTATCCTATATACACGCATCACGCATCTGTATCCTATACACACACGCATCATACATCTGTCTCCTATATACACATACTCATGATACATCTGTATCCTATATACACACACATCTGTATCCTATACACACACGCATCATAAATCTGTATCCTATACATACACATCATACATCTGTATCCTATACACACACGCTTCATACATCTGTATCCTATACACACGCATCATACATCTGTATCCTACACAAACGCATCATACATCTGTATCCTATACACACACGCATCTTACATCTGTATCTTATATACACACACACACGCATCATACCTATGTATCCTAGACACACGCATCATACATCTGTATCCTACACACACACACGCATCATACATCTGTATCCTATACACACTTCATAAATCTGTATCCTATACACACACACATCATACATCTGTATCCTATACACACACGCATCACACATCTGTCTCCTATATACACACACATCACACATCTGTCTCCTATATACACACACATCTGTCTCCTATATACACACACACTCATGATACATCTGTATCCTATACACACACACACGCATCACACATCTGTATCCTATACACACATGCATCATACATCTGTCTCCTATACACACATGCATCATACATATGTATCATATATACATGCATCATACATCTGTATCCTATACACACGCATCATACATCTGTCTCCTATACACACGCATCATACATCTGTATCCTATACACACACATTATACATCTGTATCCTATACACACACATCATACATCTGTATCCTACACACACACGCATCATACATCTGTCTCCTATACACACACATCATACATCTGTATCCTATACACACACGCATCACACAACTGTCTCCTATACACACACACATGTCTCCTATATACACACACTCGATACATCTGTATCCTATACACACACGCATCACACATCTGTATCCTATACACACATGAATCATACATCTGTATCCTATACACATTCATAAATCTGAATCCTATACACACACTCATCATACATCTGTCTCATACACACACGCATCATACATCTGTATCCTATACACACACGCATCATACATCTGTATCCTATACACACACACGCATCATACATCTGTATCCTATACACACACATCATACATCTGTCTCCTATACACACACGCATCATACATCTGTATCCTATCCTATACACACGCATCATACATCTGTATCCTATATACACACATCGGCCCTCATTCCGAGTTGTTCGCTCGCAAGCTGCTTTTAGCAGCATTGCACACGCTAAGCCGCCGCCTACTGGGAGTGAATCTTAGCTTAGCAAAATTGCGAACGAAAGATTCTCAAAATTGCGAATAGAAATTTCTTTGCAGTTTCTGAGTAGCTCGGGACTTACTCTGCCACTGCGATCAGTTCAGTCAGTTTCGTTCCTGGTTTGACGTCACAAACACACCCAGCGTTCGCCCAGACACTCCTCCGTTTCTCCAGCCACTCCCGCGTTTTCCCCAGAAACGGTAGCGTTTTTTCACACACTCCCATAAAACGGCCAGTTTCCGCCCAGAAACACCCACTTCCTGTCAATCACACTCCGATCACTAGAACGAAGAAAAAACCTTGTAATGCCGTGAGTAAAATACCTAACTTCTTAGCAAATTTACTTGGTGCAGTCGCAGTGCGAACATTGCGCATGCGCAATTAGCGGAAAATCGCTGCGATGCGAAGAAAATTACCGAGCGAACAACTCGGAATGACCACCATCATACATCTGTAACCTATACACACACGCATCATACATCTGTATCCTACACACACACACGCATCATACATCGGTCTCCTATACACACTTCATAAATCTGTATCCTAGACACACACACACACATCACACATCTGTCTCCTATATACACACACTCATGATCCATCTGTATCCTATACACACACGCATCACACATCTGTATCCTATACACACATGCATCATACATCTGAATCCCATACACATTCATAAATCTGAATCCTATACACACACGCATCATACATCTGTCTCATACACACACGCATCATACATCTGTATCCTATATACACACATCAAACATCTGTATCCTATACACACACACGCATCATACATCTGTATCCTATACACACACGCATCATACATCTGTATCCTATACGCACACACGCATCATACATCTGTATCCTATACACACACACATCATACATCTGTCTCCTATACACACACGCATCATACATCTGTATCCTATACACACGCATCATACATCTGTATCCTATACACACACATCATACATCTGTATCCTATACACACACGCATCATACATCTGTATCCTATACGCACACACACATCATACATCTGTATCCTATACACACACACATCATACATCTGTCTCCTATACACACACACGCATCATACATCTGTATCCTATACACACGCATCATACATCTGTATCCTATACACACACATCATACATCTGTATCCTATACACACACGCATCATACATCTGTATCCTACACACACATGCATCATACATCTGTCTCCTGTACACACTTCATATATCTGTATCCTACACACACACACACACACACACACATCTGTATCCTATACACACACGCATCACACATCTGTATCCTATACACACATGCATCATACATCTGAATCCCATGCACATTCATAAATCTGAATCCTATACACACGCATCATACATCTGTATCCTATATACACACATCATACATCTGTATCCTATACACACACGCATCATACATCTGTATCCTATACACACAACACACATCATACATCTGTATCCTATACACACACGCATCACACATGTCTCCTATATGCACACACATCTGTCTCCTATATACACACACTCATGATACATCTGTATCCTATACACACACACATCTGTATCCTATACACACACACGCATCACACATCTGTATCCTATACACACATGCATCATACATCTGTATCCTATACACACTTCATAAATCTGTATCCTATACACACACACACACACACACACACATCATACATCTGTATCCTATACACACATGCATCACACATCTGTCTCCTATAAACACACACTCATGATACATCTGTATCCTATACACACATGCATCACACATGTCTCCTATATACACACACTCATGATACATCTGTATCCTATACACACATGCATCATACATCTGTATCCTACACACATTCATAAATCTGAATCCTATACACACATGCATCATACATCTGTCTCCTATACACACACACACATCATACATCAGTATCCTATACACACAACACACATATCATACATCTGTATCCTATACACACACGCATCACACATGTCTCCTATATGCACACACACATCATACATCAGTATCCTTTACACACACGCATCACACATCTGTATCCTATACACACATGCATCATACATCTGTATCCTATACACATTCATAAATCTGAATCTTATACACACACGCATCATACATCTGTCTCCTATACACACACGCATCATAAATCTGTATCCTATACACACTAGAGATGAGCGGGTTCGGTTCCTCGGAATCCGAACTTCATGTTTTTTTACACGGGTCCGAGCGACTCGGATCTTCCCGCCTTGCTCGGTTAACCCGAGCGCACCCGAACGTCATCATCCCGCTGTCGGATTCTCGCGAGGCTCGGATTCTATCGCGAGACTCGGATTCTATATAAGGAGCCGCGCGTCGCCGCCATTTTCACAAGTGCATTGAGATTCATAGGGAGAGGACGTGGCTGGCGTCCTCTCCGTTTATAGAGAAGAGAGTGAGACAGTAGAGAGAGACACAGTAGTAATTTTGGGGAGCATTAGGAGGA
Organism: Pseudophryne corroboree; assembly: GCF_028390025.1. NCBI lineage: Eukaryota > Metazoa > Chordata > Amphibia > Anura > Myobatrachidae > Pseudophryne > Pseudophryne corroboree. The sequence continues at coordinate 47,591,246 of NC_086446.1, read as the reverse complement.
GTACTAGTTACTTGCTGAAGTGATAGATAGTGTGACTGTATATTATCTGACTTGTGGGGGAGACACTGACAGTGGGGAGCAGTTAGAGTCTGAGAGCAGGACTCAGGAGTACATATAACGTACAGTGCACACTTTTGCTGCCAGAGTGCCACACTGCCATTGTGACCACACTGTGACCACCAGTATAATATATATTGTGATTGTCTGCTTAGGAGTACTACTTGCAAGTTGCTGATAGTGTGACCAGTGACCTGACCACCAGTCACCACCAGTTTAATATATATATATATATATATATATATATATATATAATTGTATATAATATATATATAATATTGTATACCACCTACCCGTGGTTTTTTTTTTTTTTTGCTTTCTTCTTTATACATACTACTATAGTAGCTTACTGTAGCAGTCTGCGGTGCTGCTGAGCTGACTGTGTCCAGCAGGTCCGTCATCAGTCATTACATAAATATATCTACCTGTCCGGCTGCAGTACTAGTGATATTATATATATATATATATTGATTTAATCTCATTATCATCCAGTCTATATTAGCAGCAGACACAGTACGGTAGTCCACGGCTGTAGCTACCTCTGTGTCGGCAGTCGCTCGTCCATCCATAATTGTATACCACCTACCCGTGGTTTTTTTTTTTCTTTCTTCTTTATACATACTACTATAGTAGCTTACTGTAGCAGTCTGCGGTGCTGCTGAGCTGACAGTGTCCAGCAGGTCCGTCATCAGTCATTACATAATAAATATATCTACCTGTCCGGCTGCAGTACTAGTGATATTATATATATATATATATATATATATTGATTTCATCTCATTATCATCCAGTCTATATTAGCAGCAGACACAGTACGGTAGTCCACGGCTGTAGCTACCTCTGTGTCGGCAGTCGCTCGTCCATCCATAATTGTATACCACCTACCCGTGGTTTTTTTTTTTCTTTCTTCTTTATACATACTACTATAGTAGCTTACTGTAGCAGTCTGTGGTGCTGCTGAGCTGACAGTGTCCAGCAGGTCCGTCATCAGTCATTACATAATAAATATATCTACCTGTCCGGCTGCAGTACTAGTGATATTATATATATTGATTTCATCTCATTATCATCCAGTCTATATTAGCAGCAGACACAGTACGGTAGTCCACGGCTGTAGCTACCTCTGTGTCGGCAGTCGCTCGTCCATCCATAATTGTATACCACCTACCCGTGGTTTTTTTTTTTTCTTCTTTATACATACTACTATAGTAGCTTACTGTAGCAGTCTGCGGTGCTGCTGAGCTGACAGTGTCCAGCAGGTCCGTCATCAGTCATTACATAATAAATATATCTACCTGTCCGGCTGCAGTACTAGTGATATTATATATATATATATTGATTTCATCTCATTATCATCCAGTCTATATTAGCAGCAGACACAGTACGGTAGTCCACGGCTGTAGCTACCTCTGTGTCGGCAGTCGCTCGTCCATCCATAATTGTATACCACCTACCCGTGGTTTTTTTTTTCTTTCTTCTTTATACATACTACTATAGTAGCTTACTGTAGCAGTCTGCGGTGCTGCTGAGCTGACTGTGTCCAGCAGGTCCGTCATCAGTCATTACATAATAAATATATCTACCTGTCCGGCTGCAGTACTAGTGTGATATAATATATATTGATTTCATCTCATTATCATCCAGTTTATATTAGCAGCAGACACAGTACGGTAGTCCACGGCTGTAGCTACCTCTGTGTCGGCAGTCGCTCGTCCATCCATAAGTATACTAGTATCCATCCATCTCCATTGTTTACCTGAGGTGCCTTTTAGTTGTGCCTATTAAAATATGGAGAACAAAAATGTTGAGGTTCCAAAATTAGGGAAAGATCAAGATCCACTTCCACCTCGTGCTGAAGCTGCTGCCACTAGTCATGGCCGAGATGATGAAATGCCAGCAACGTCGTCTGCCAAGGCCGATGCCCAATGTCATAGTACAGAGCATGTAAAATCCAAAACACCAAATATCAGTAAAAAAAGGACTCCAAAATCTAAAATAAAATTGTCGGAGGAGAAGCGTAAACTTGCCAATATGCCATTTACCACACGGAGTGGCAAGGAACGGCTGAGGCCCTGGCCTATGTTCATGGCTAGTGGTTCAGCTTCACATGAGGATGGAAGCACTCAGCCTCTCGCTAGAAAAATGAAAAGACTCAAGCTGGCAAAAGCACCGCAAAGAACTGTGCGTTCTTCGAAATCCCAAATCCACAAGGAGAGTCCAATTGTGTCGGTTGCGATGCCTGACCTTCCCAACACTGGACGTGAAGAGCATGCGCCTTCCACCATTTGCACGCCCCCTGCAAGTGCTGGAAGGAGCACCCGCAGTCCAGTTCCTGATAGTCAGATTGAAGATGTCAGTGTTGAAGTACACCAGGATGAGGAGGATATGGGTGTTGCTGGCGCTGGGGAGGAAATTGACAAGGAGGATTCTGATGGTGAGGTGGTTTGTTTAAGTCAGGCACCCGGGGAGACACCTGTTGTCCGTGGGAGGAATATGGCCGTTGACATGCCTGGTGAAAATACCAAAAAAATCAGCTCTTCGGTGTGGAAGTATTTCAACAGAAATGCAGACAACATTTGTCAAGCCGTGTGTTGCCTTTGTCAAGCTGTAATAAGTAGGGGTAAGGACGTTAACCACCTCGGAACATCCTCCCTTATACGTCACCTGCAGCGCATTCATAATAAGTCAGTGACAAGTTCAAAAACTTTGGGCGACAGCGGAAGCAGTCCACTGACCAGTAAATCCCTTCCTCTTGTAACCAAGCTCACGCAAACCACCCCACCAACTCCCTCAGTGTCAATTTCCTCCTTCCCCAGGAATGCCAATAGTCCTGCAGGCCATGTCACTGGCAATTCTGACGATTCCTCTCCTGCCTGGGATTCCTCCGATGCATCCTTGCGTGTAACGCCTACTGCTGCTGGCGCTGCTGTTGTTGCTGCTGGGAGTCGATGGTCATCCCAGAGGGGAAATCGTAAGACCACTTTTACTACTTCCACCAAGCAATTGACTGTCCAACAGTCCTTTGCGAGGAAGATGAAATATCACAGCAGTCATCCTGCTGCAAAGCGGATAACTGAGGCCTTGGCATCCTGGGTGGTGAGAAACGTGGTTCCGGTATCCATCATTACTGCAGAGCCAACTAGAGACTTGTTGGAGGTACTGTGTCCCCGGTACCAAATACCATCTAGGTTCCATTTCTCTAGGCAGGCGATACCGAAAATGTACACAGACCTCAGAAAAAGAGTCACCAGTGTCCTAAAAAATGCAGCTGTACCCAATGTCCACTTAACCACGGACATGTGGACAAGTGGAGCAGGGCAGGGTCAGGACTATATGACTGTGACAGCCCACTGGGTAGATGTATGGACTCCCGCTGCAAGAACAGCAGCGGCGGCACCAGTAGCAGCATCTCGCAAACGCCAACTCTTTCCTAGGCAGGCTACGCTTTGCATCACCGGTTTCCAGAATACGCACACAGCTGAAAACCTCTTACGGCAACTGAGGAAGATCATCGCGGAATGGCTTACCCCAATTGGACTCTCCTGTGGATTTGTGGCATCGGACAACGCCAGCAATATTGTGTGTGCATTAAATCTGGGCAAATTCCAGCACGTCCCATGTTTTGCACATACCTTGAATTTGGTGGTGCAGAATTTTAAAAAAACGACAGGGGCGTGCAAGAGATGCTGTCGGTGGCCAGAAGAATTGCGGGACACTTTCGGCGTACAGGCACCACGTACAGAAGACTGGAGCAACACCAAAAACGCCTGAACCTGCCCTGCCATCATCTGAAGCAAGAAGTGGTAACGAGGTGGAATTCAACCCTATATATGCTTCAGAGGTTGGAGGAGAAGCAAAAGGCCATTCAAGCCTATACAATTGAGCACGATATAGGAGGTGGAATGCACTTGTCTCAAGCGCAGTGGAGAATGATTTCAACGTTGTGCAAGGTTCTGCTGCCCTTTGAACTTGCCAAACGTGAAGTCAGTTCAGACACTGCCAGCCTGAGTCAGGTCATTCCCCTCATCAGGCTTTTGCAGAAGAAGCTGGAGACATTGAAGGAGGAGCTAACACGGAGCGATTCCGCTAGGCATGTGGGACTTGTGGATGGAGCCCTTAATTCGCTTAACAAGGATTCACGGGTGGTCAATCTGTTGAAATCAGAGCACTACATTTTGGCCACCGTGCTCGATCCTAGATTTAAAACCTACCTTGGATCTCTCTTTCCGGCAGACACAAGTCTGCTGGGGTTCAAAGACCTGCTGGTGAGAAAATTGTCAAGTCAAGCGGAACGCGACCTGTCAACATCTCCTCCTTCACATTCTCCCGCAACTGGGGGTGCGAGGAAAAGGCTCAGAATTCCGAGCCCACCCGCTGGCGGTGATGCAGGGCAGTCTGGAGCGACTGCTGATGCTGACATCTGGTCCGGACTGAAGGACCTGTCAACGATTACGGACATGTCGTCTACTGTCACTGCATATGATTCTCTCCCCATTGAAAGAATGGTGGAGGATTATATGAGTGACCGCATCCAAGTAGGCACGTCACACAGTCCGTACTTATACTGGCAGGAAAAAGAGGCAATTTGGAGGCCCTTGCACAAACTGGCTTTATTCTACCTAAGTTGCCCTCCCACAAGTGTGTACTCCGAAAGAGTGTTTAGTGCCGCGGCTCACCTTGTCAGCAATCGGCGTACGAGGTTACTTCCAGAAAATGTGGAGAAGATGATGTTCATTAAAATGAATTATAATCAATTCCTCCGTGGAGACATTCACCAGCAGCAATTGCCTCCACAAAGTACACAGGGAGCTGAGATGGTGGATTCCAGTGGGGACGAATTGATAATCTGTGAGGAGGGGGATGTACACGGTGATATATCGGAGGATGATGATGAGGTGGACATCTTGCCTCTGTAGAGCCAGTTTGTGCAAGGAGAGATTAATTGCTTCTTTTTTGGTGGGGGTCCAAACCAACCCGTCATTTCAGTCACAGTCGTGTGGCAGACCCTGTCACTGAAATGATGGGTTGGTTAAAGTGTGCATGTCCTGTTTATACAACATAAGGGTGGGTGGGAGGGCCCAAGGACAATTCCATCTTGCACCTCTTTTTTCTTTAATTTTTCTTTGCGTCATGTGCTGTTTGGGGAGTGTTTTTTGGAAGGGCCATCCTGCGTGACACTGCAGTGCCACTCCTAGATGGGCCCGGTGTTTGTGTCGGCCACTAGGGTCGCTTATCTTACTCACACAGCTACCTCATTGCGCCTCTTTTTTTCTTTGCGTCATGTGCTGTTTGGGGAGTGTTTTTTGGAAGGGCCATCCTGCGTGACACTGCAGTGACACTCCTAGATGGGCCCGGTGTTTGTGTCGGCCACTAGGGTCGCTTAGCTTACTCACACAGCTACCTCATTGCGCCTCTTTTTTTCTTTGCGTCATGTGCTGTTTGGGGAGTGTTTTTTGGAAGGGCCATCCTGCGTGACACTGCAGTGCCACTCCTAGATGGGCCCGGTGTTTGTGTCGGCCACTAGGGTCGCTTAGCTTACTCACACAGCTACCTCATTGCGCCTCTTTTTTTCTTTGCGTCATGTGCTGTTTGGGGAGTGTTTTTTGGAAGGGCCATCCTGCGTGACACTGCAGTGCCACTCCTAGATGGGCCCGTTGTTTGTGTCGGCCACTAAGGTCGCTTAGCTTACTCACACAGCTACCTCATTGCGCCTCTTTTTTTCTTTGCGTCATGTGCTGTTTGAGGAGTGTTTTTTGGAAGGGCCATCCTGCGTGACACTGCAGTGCCACTCCTAGATGGGCCCGGTGTTTGTGTCGGCCACTAGGGTCGCTTATCTTACTCACACAGCTACCTCATTGCGCCTCTTTTTTTCTTTGCGTCATGTGCTGTTTGGGGAGTGTTTTTTGGAAGGGCCATCCTGCGTGACACTGCAGTGCCACTCCTAGATGGGCCCGTTGTTTGTGTCGGCCACTAAGGTCGCTTAGCTTACTCACACAGCTACCTCATTGCGCCTCTTTTTTTCTTTGCGTCATGTGCTGTTTGGGGAGTGTTTTTTGGAAGGGCCATCCTGCGTGACACTGCAGTGCCACTCCTAGATGGGCCCGGTGTTTGTGTCGGCCACTAGGGTCGCTTATCTTACTCACACAGCTACCTCATTGCGCCTCTTTTTTTCTTTGCGTCATGTGCTGTTTGGGGAGTGTTTTTTGGAAGGGCCATCCTGCGTGACACTGCAGTGCCACTCCTAGATGGGCCCGGTGTTTGTGTAGGCCACTAGGGTCGCTTATCTTACTCACACAGCTACCTCATTGCGCCTCTTTTTTTCTTTGCGTCATGTGCTGTTTGGGGAGTGTTTTTTGGAAGGGCCATCCTGCGTGACACTGCAGTGCCACTCCTAGATGGGCCCGGTGTTTGTGTCGGCCACTAGGGTCGCTTAGCTTACTCACACAGCTACCTCATTGCGCCTCTTTTTTTCTTTGCGTCATGTGCTGTTTGGGGAGTGTTTTTTGGAAGGGCCATCCTGCGTGACACTGCAGTGCCACTCCTAGATGGGCCCGGTGTTTGTGTCGGCCACTAGGGTCGCTTAGCTTACTCACACAGCTACCTCATTGCGCCTCTTTTTTTCTTTGCGTCATGTGCTGTTTGGGGAGTGTTTTTTGGAAGGGCCATCCTGCGTGACACTGCAGTGCCACTCCTAGATGGGCCCGGTGTTTGTGTCGGCCACTAGGGTCGCTTATCTTACTCACACAGCTACCTCATTGCGCCTCTTTTTTTCTTTGCGTCATGTGCTGTTTGGGGAGTGTTTTTTGGAAGGGCCATCCTGCGTGACACTGCAGTGCCACTCCTAGATGGGCCCGGTGTTTGTGTCGGCCACTAGGGTCGCTTATCTTACTCACACAGCTACCTCGGTGCAAATTTTAGGACTAAAAATAATATTGTGAGGTGTGAGGTATTCAGAATAGACTGAAAATGAGTGGAAATTATGGTTTTTGAGGTTAATAATACTTTGGGATCAAAATGACCCCCAAATTCTATGATTTAAGCTGTTTTTTAGGGTTTTTTGAAAAAAACACCCGAATCCAAAACACACCCGAATCCGACAAAAAAAATTCGGTGAGGTTTTGCCAAAACGCGGTCGAACCCAAAACACGGCCGCGGAACCGAACCCAAAACCAAAACCCGAAAAATTTCAAGTGCACATCTCTAATACACACACATATCATATATCTGTATCCTATACACACACGCATCACACATCTGTATCCTATATGCACACACATCTGTCTCCTATATACACACACATGATACATCTGTATCCTATACACATAGGCATCACACATTTGTATCATATACACACATGCATCATACATCTGTCTCCTATATGCCCACACATCTGTCTCCTATATACACACTCATGATACATCTGTATCCTATACACACACGCATCACACATCTGTATCCTATACACATTCATAAATCTGAATCCTATACACACACACGCATCATACATCTGTATCCTATACACACACGCATCACACATCTGTATCCTATATGCACACACATCTGTCTCCTATATACACACACTCATGATACATCTGTATCCTATACACATAGGCATCACACATTTGTATCATATACACACATGCATCATACATCTGTCTCCTATATGCCCACACATCTGTCTCCTGTATACACACTCATGATACATCTGTATCCTATACACACACGCATCACACATCTGTATCCTATACACATTCATAAATCTGAATCCTATACACACACACGCATCATACATCTGTATCCTATACACACACGCATCATACATCTGTATCCTGTACACACACGCATCATACATCTGTATCCTATACACACACGCATCATACATCTGTATCCTATATACACACATCATACATCTGTATCCTATACACACACGCATCATACATCTGTATCCTATTGTGACCGGACGGTCCCGTACAAGAGCCCTTACTGCTTCGCGTCCCGTCCCCAGCCACAGAATGGAGTTTTCGGTCACACGGGACCTGGCCAATTAGGGGATTCCCGCTAACCATCAGTAACTGTATGTTACTGACTCCACCCACTGCGCAGTGGGCAGGTACTACGCTGCCACCACCAGACTCCTTCCCTGCCTTGTTGTCTGGAACCACGGTCCTGCTCTGTATGTGTTGACACGCTGTCTTACCACACCTGTGTGGTGTTGACGAATCCACACTAGTTGCTTGACTAGGCCTGTACCCGGTAGCTAGCTGGAGGCAGAGCTTGGAGACGCTGGGTGCACCCTGGACAGCCAGAAAATGGAGCTAGGTTTCACCTTGCCCTGAAGCGTCGTCTTGAGGTAGAAGATCTTTATTTGCCCAAAATAGTCTTAAAAAAGACTCCGCAATACAGCACGATGTTTACAGCAGAGTGAAAATAAGAATTTACTCACCGGTAATTCTATTTCTCGTAGTCCGTAGTGGATGCTGGGGACTCCGTAAGGACCATGGGGAACAGACGGGCTCCGCAGGAGACTGGGCACTCTAAAGAAAGATTAGGTACTATCTGGGGTGCACTGGCTCCTCCCTCTATGCCCCTCCTCCAGACCTCAGTTAAGGAAACTGTGCCCGGAAGAGCTGACATTACAAGGAAAGGATTTTAGGAATCCAGGGTAAGACACATACCAGCCACACCAATCACACCGTATAACTTGTGATAACCTTACCCAGTTCACAGTATGAACAAAACTGAGCATCACTCAACAGATGCCCCATAACAATAACCCTTTATTAAGCAATAACTATATACATGTATTGCAGAAAGTCCGCACTTGGGACAGGCGCCCAGCATCCACTACGGCCTACGAGAAATAGAATTACCGGTGAGTAAATTCTTATTTTCTCTAACGTCCTAGTGGATGCTGGGGACTCCGTAAGGACCATGGGGATTATACCAAAGCTCCCAAACGGGCGGGAGAGTGCGGATGACTCTGCAGCACCGAATGGGCAAACACAAGGTCCTCCTCGGCCAGGGTATCAAACTTGTAGAATTTAGCAAAAGTGTTTGAACCCGACCAAGTAGCTGCTCGACAAAGCTGTAATGCCGAGACCCCTCGGGCAGCCGCCCAAGAAGAGCCCACCTTCCTTGTGGAATGGGCTTTCACTGATTTCAGCTGCGGCAATCCCGCCGCAGAATGAGCCTGCTGAATCGTGTTACAGATCCAGCGAGCAATAGTTTGCTTTGAAGCAGGAGCACCCAGCTTGTTGGGTGCATACAGGATAAACAGCGAGTCAGTCATCCTGACTCCAGCCGTTCTGGTTACATAAATCTTCAAAGCCCGGACTACGTCCAGCAACTTGGAGTCCTCCAAGTCACAAGTAGCCGCAGGCACCACAATAGGTTGGTTCAAATGAAAAGATGACACCACCTTTGGCAGAAACTGCGGACGAGTCCGCAATTCTGCCCTGTCCATATGGAAAACCAGATAGGGACTTTTACATGACAAAGCCGCCAATTCTGACACCCGCCTAGCCGAAGCTAAGGCCAACAGCATGACCACTTTCCATGTGAGATACTTTAGCTCCACGGTCTTAAGTGGCTCAAACCAGTGGGATTTCAGGAAACTCAACACCACGTTAAAGATCCCAAGGCGCCACTGCTGGCACAAAAGGGGGCTGAATATGCAGCACTCCCTTAACAAACGTCTGAACCTCAGGCAGTGAAGCCAGTTCTTTTTGAAAGAAAATGGATGGGGCCGAAATCTGGACCTTTATGGACCCTAATTTTAGGCTCATAGTCACTCCTGACTGTAGGAAGTGCAGGAATCGACCCAGCTGGAATTCCTCTGTAGGGGCCTTCCTGGCCTCACACCAAGCACATTTTTTCGCCATATACGGTGATAATGCTTTGCTGTCACGTCCTTCCTAGCCTTTATCAGCGTAGAAATAACCTCATCCGGAATGCCTTTTTCCGCTAGGATCCGGCGTTCGACCGCCATGCCGTTAAACGCAGCCGCGGTAAGTCTTGGAACAGACAGGGCCCCTGTTGTAACAGGTCCTGTCTGAGAGGCAGAGGCCATGGGTCCTCTGTGAGCATTTCTTGCAATTCCGGGTACCAAGTCCTTCTTGGCCAATCCGGAACAATGAGTATTGTCCTCACTCCTCTTTTTCTTACAATTCTCAGCACCTTTGGTATGAGAGGAAGAGGAGGAAACACATAGACCGACTGGAACACCCACGGTGTTACCAGAGCGTCCACAGCTATCGCCTGAGTATCCCTTGACCTGGCGCAATACTTTTTTAGCTTTTTGTTGAGACGGGACGCCATCATGTCCACCTGTGGCAGTTCCAATCTGCGAGAAGACTTCTTGATGAAGTACCCACTCTCCCGGGTGGAGGTCGTGTCTGCTGAGGAAGTCTGCTTTCCCAGTTGTCCACTCCCGGAATGAACACTGCTGACAGTGCTTGCACGTGATTCTCCGCTCAACGAAGAATCCTGGTGGCCTCCGCCATCGCTACTCTGCTTCTTGTGCCGCCTTGGTGGTTTACATGAGCCACTGCGGTGATGTTGTCTGACTGAATCAGCACCGGTTGGTTGCGAAGCAGAGGCTCCGCTTGATCTGGCTCTGCAAGGGGGACGGCGGCGCGGCTCCGGGAACGGACGATCGAGGACAGGTGCCTGTGTTCGAACCCTCTGGAGCTAATGGTGTTCAGTAGACTAAGAAGCGCAACCTAGCTGCAGATAGGTAGGTTTGCTTCTCTCCCTTCAGTCCCACGTAGCAGTGAGTCTGTTGCCAGCAGAAGCTCACTGAAAATAAAAAACCTAACAAATACTTTCTTTTACTAGCAGGCTCAGGAGAGCCCACTGGGAGCACCCAGCTCTGGCCGGGCACAGATTCTAACTGAGGTCTGGAGGAGGGGCATAGAGGGAGGAGCCAGTGCACACCAGATAGTACCTAATCTTTCTTTAGAGTGCCCAGTCTCCTGCGGAGCCCGTCTATTCCCCATGGTCCTTACAGAGTCCCCAGCATCCACTAGGACGTTAGAGAAAATAAGATTTTACTCACCGGTAAATCTATTTCTCGTAGTCCGTAGTGGATGCTGGGAACTCCGTAAGGACCATGCGGAATAGCGGCTCCGCAGGAGACTGGGCACAACTAAGAAAGATTTAGGACTACCTGGTGTGCACTGGCTCCTCCCTCTATGCCCCTCCTCCAGACCTCAGTTAGGAAACTGTGCCCGGAAGAGCTGACACAATAAGGAAAGGATTTGAAATCCCGGGTAAGACTCATACCAGCCACACCAATCACACCGTACAACTCGTGATACTATACCCAGTTAACAGTATGAAAAACAACTGAGCCTCACGAACAGAAGGCTCAGAACAATAACCCTTTAGTTAGGCAATAATTATATACAAGTATTGCAGACAATCCGCACTTGGGATGGGCACCCAGCATCCACTACGGACTACGAGAAAATAAGAATTTACTTACCGATAATTCTATTTCTCGGAGTCCGTAGTGGATGCTGGGGTTCCTGAAAGGACCATGGGGAATAGCGGCTCCGCAGGAGACAGGGCACAAAAAGTAAAGCTTTAGGATCAGGTGGTGTGCACTGGCTCCTCCCCCTATGACCCTCCTCCAAGCCTCAGTTAGGATACTGTGCCCGGACGAGCGTACACAATAAGGAAGGATTTATGAATCCCGGGTAAGACTCATACCAGCCACACCAATTACACTGTACAACCTGTGATCTGAACCCAGTTAACAGTATGATAACAGCGGAGCCTCTGAAAGATGGCTCACAACAATAATAACCCGATTTTTGTAACTATGTACAAGTATTGCAGATAATCCGCACTTGGGATGGGCGCCCAGCATCCACTACGGACTCCGAGAAATAGAATTATCGGTAAGTAAATTCTTATTTTCTCTATCGTCCTAGTGGATGCTGGGGTTCCTGAAAGGACCATGGGGATTATACCAAAGCTCCCAAACGGGCGGGAGAGTGCGGATGACTCTGCAGCACCGAATGAGAGAACTCCAGGTCCTCCTTAGCCAGGTTATCAAATTTGTAGGATTTTACAAACGTGTTTGCCCCTGACTAAATAGCCGCTCGGCAAAGTTGTAAAGCCGAGACCCCTCGGGCAGCCGCCCAAGATGAGCCCACCTTCCTTGTGGAATGGGCATTTACATATTTTGGCTGTGGCAGGCCTGCCACAGAATGTGCAAGCTGAATTGTATTACACATCCAACTAGCAAAAGTCTGCTTAGAAGCAAGAGCACCCAGTTTGTTGGGTGCATACAGGATAACAGCAAGTCAGTTTTCCTGACTCCAGCCGTCCTGGAACCTATATTTTCAGGGCCCTGACCACATCTAGCAACTTGGAGTCCTCCAAGTCCCTAGTAGGCGCAAGACACCACAATAAGCTGGTTCAGGTGAAACACTGACACCACCTTAGGGAGAGTACTGGGGACGAGTCCGCAGCTCTGCCCTGTCCGAATGGACAATCAGATATGGGCTTTTTTGAGAAAAAAACCACCAATTTGACACTCGCCTGGTCCAGGCCAGGTCCAAGAGCATGTTCACTTTTCATGTGAGATGCTTCAAATCCACAGATTTGACTGGTTTTAAACCAATGTGTTTTGAGGAATCCCAGAACTACGTTGAGATCCCACAGTGCCACTGGAGGCACAAAAGGGGGTTGTATATGCAATACTCCCTTGACAAACTTCTGGACTTCAGGAACTGAAGCCAATTCTTTCTGGAAGAAAAATCGACAGGGCCGAAATTTGAACCTTAATGGACCCCAATTTGAGGCCCATAGACACTCCTGTTTGCAGGAAATGCAGGAATCGACCGAGTTGAAATTTCTTCGTGGGGCCTTCCTGGCCTCACACCACGCAACATATTTTCGCCACATGTGGTGATAATGTTGTGCGGTCACCTCCTTTCTGGCTTTGACCAGGGTAGGAATGACCTCTTCCTGAATGCCTTTTCCCTTAGGATCCGGCGTTCCACCGCCATGCCGTCAAACGCAGCTGCGGTAAGTCTTGGAACAGACATGGTACTTGCTGAAACAAGTCCCTTCTTAGCGGCAGAGGCCATAAGTCCTCTGTGAGCATCTCTTGAAGTTCCGGGTACCAAGTCCTTCTTGGCCAATCCGGAGCCATGAGTATAGTTCTTACTCCTCTACGTCTTATAATTCTCAGTACCTTAGGTATGAAAAGCAGAGGATGGAACACATACACCGACTGGTACACCCACGGTGTTACCAGAACGTCCACAGCTATTGCCTGAGGGTCTCTTAACCTGGCGCAATACCTGTCCCGTTTTTTGTTCAGACGGGACGCCATCATGTCCACCTTTGGTAATTCCCAACGGTTTACAATCATGTGGAAAACTTCCCCATGAAGTTCCCACTCTGCCGGGTGGAGGTCGTGCCTACTGAGGAAGTCTGCTTCCCAGTTTCCATTCCCGGAATGAAACACTGCTGACAGTGCTATCACATGATTTTCCGCCCAGCGAAAAGTCCTTGCAGTTTTTGCCACTGCCCTCCTGCTTCTTGTGCCGCCCTGTCTATTTACGTGGGCGACTGCCGTGATGTTTTATCCCACTGGATCAATACCGGCTGACCTTGAAGCAGAGGTCTTGCTAAGCTTAGAGCATTATAAATTTACCCTTAGCTATATTTATGTGGAGAAAAGTCTCCAGACTTGATCACACTCCCTGGAAATTTTTTCCTTGTGTGACTGCTCCCCAGCCTCTCGGGCTGGCCTCCGTGGTCACCAACATCCAAAACTGAATGTCGAATCTGCGGCCCTCTAGAAGATGAGCACTCTGTAACCACCACAGGAGAGACACCCTTGTCCTTGGATATAGGGTTATCCGCTGATGCATCTGAAGATGCGATCCGGACCATTTGTCCAGCAGATCCCACTGAAAAGTTCTTGCATGAAATCTGCCGACTGGAATTGCTTCGAAGGAAGTCACCATTTTTTTACCATGGCCCTTGTGCAATGATGCACTGATTTTAGGAGGTTCCTGACTAGCTCGGATAACTCCCTGGCTTTCTCTTCCGGGAGAAACACCTTTTTCTGGACTGTGTCCAGAATCATCCCTAAGCACAGGAGACTTGTTGTCGGGATCAGCTGCGATTTTGGAATATTTAGAATCCACCCCTGCTGTTGTAACAGTATCCGAGATAGTGCTACTCCGACCTCCAACTGTTCCCTGGACTTTGCCCTTATCAGGAGATCGTCCAAGTAAGGGATAATTAAGACGCCTTTTCTTCGAAGAAGAACCATCATTTCGGCCATTACCTTGGTAAAGACCCGGGGTGCCGTGGACAATCCAAACGGCAGCGTCTGAAACTGATAGTGACAGTTCTGTACCACGAACCTGAGGTACCCTTAGTGATAAGGGCAAATTTGGGACATGGAGGTAAGCATCCCTGATGTCTCGGGACACCATATAGTCCCCTTCTTCCCGGTTCGTTATCACTGCTCTGAGTGACTCCATCTTGATTTGAACCTTTGTAAGTGTTCAAATTTTTTTAGATTTAGAATAGGTCTCACCTAGCCTTCTGGCTTCAGTACCACAATATAGTGTGGAATAATACCCCTTTTCTTGTTGTAGGAGGGGTAATTTAATTATCACCTGCTGGGAATACAGCTCGTGAATTTTTTTCCCATACTGCCTCCTTGTCGGAGGGAGACCTTGGTAAAGCAGACTTCAGGAGCCTGCGCAGGGGAAACGTCTCGACATTCCAATCTGTACCCCTGGGATACTACTTGTAGGATCCAGGGGTCCTGTACGGTCTCAGCGTCATGCTGAGATCTTGTCAGAAGCGGTGGAACGCTTCTGTTCCTGGGAATGGGCTGCCTGCTGCAGTCTTCTTCCCTTTCCTCTATCCCTGGGCAGATATGACTCTTATAGGGACGAAAGGACTGAAGCTGAAAAGACGGTGTCTTTTTCTGCAGAGATGTGACTTAGGGTAAAAAACGGTGGATTTTCCAGCAGTTGCCGTGGCCACCAGGTCCGATGGACCGACCCCAAATAACTCCTCTTCCTTTATACGGCAATACACCTTTGTGCCGTTTGGAATCTGCATCACCTGACCACTGTCGTGTCCATAAACATCTTCTGGCAGATATGGACATCGCACTTACTCTTGATGCCAGAGTGCAAATATCCCTCTGTGCATCTCGCATATATAGAAATGCATCCTTTAAATGCTCTATAGTCAATAAAATACTGTCCCTGTCAAGGGTATCAATATTTTTAGTCAGGGAATCCGACCAAGCCACCCCAGCTCTGCACATCCAGGCTGAGGCGATCGCTGGTCGCAGTATAACACCAGTATGTGTGTATATACTTTTTATGATATTTTTCCAGCCTCCTGTCAGCTGGCTCCTTGAGGACGGCCCTATCTATAGACGGTACCGCCACTTGTTCTGATAAGCGTGTGAGCGCCTTATCCACCCTAAGGGGTGTTTCTTTGGCGGGAAAGGGTATACCGCCCATATTTTCTATCGGGGGGAACCCACGCATCATCACACACTTCATTTAATTTATCTGATTCAGGAAAAACTACGGTAGTTTTTTCACATCCCACATAATACCCTCTTTTGTGGTACTTGTAGTATCAGAAATATGTAACACCTCCTTCATTGCCCTTAACGTGTGGCCCTAATAAGGAATACGTTTGTTTATTCACCGTCGACACTGGATTCAGTGTCCCTGTCTGTGTCTGTGTCGACCGACTAAAGTAAACGGGCGTTTTAAAACCCCTGACGGTGTTTTTGAGACGTCTGGACCGGTACTAATTGTTTGTCGGCCGTCTCATGTCGTCAACCGACCTTGCCGCGTGTTGACATTATCACGTAATTCCCTAAATAAGCCATCCATTCCGGTGTCGACTCCTTAGAGAGTGACATCACCATTACAGGCAATTGCTCCGCCCCCTCACCAACATCGTCCTCATACATGTCGACACACACGTACCGACACACAGCACACACACAGGGAATGCTCTGATAGAGGACAGGACCTACTAGCCCTTTGGAGAGACAGAGGGAGAGTTTGCCAGCACACACCAAAAACGCTATAATTATATAGGGACAACCTTATATAAGTGTTTTCCCTTATAGCATCTTTTTTATATATTTCTAACGCCAAATTAGTGCCCCCCCTCTCTGTTTTAACCCTGTTTCTGTAGTGCAGTGCAGGGGAGAGCCTGGGAGCCTTCCCTCCAGCCTTTCTGTGAGGGAAAATGGCGCTGTGTGCTGAGGAGATAGGCCCCGCCCCTTTTTCGGCGGCCTCGTCTCCCGCTCTTAACGGATTCTGGCAGGGGTTAAATATCTCCATATAGCCCCCGGAGGCTATATGTGAGGTATTTTTAGCCAAATTAGGTTTTCATTTGCCTCCCAGGGCGCCCCCCTCCCAGCGCCCTGCACCCTCAGTGACTGCCGTGTGAAGTGTGCTGAGAGGAAATGGCGCACAGCTGCAGTGCTGTGCGCTACCTTTAGAAGACTGAGGAGTCTTCTGCCGCCGATTCTGGACCTCTTCTCGTTTCAGCATCTGCAAGGGGGCCGGCGGCGAGGCTCCGGTGACCATCCAGGCTGTACCTGTGATCGTCCCTCTGGAGCTAATGTCCAGTAGCCAAGAAGCCAATCCATCCTGCACGCAGGTGAGTTCACTTCTTCTCCCCTAAGTCCCTCGTTGCAGTGATCCTGTTGCCAGCAGGACTCACTGTAAAATAAAAAACCTAAGCTAAACTTTTCTAAGCAGCTCTTTAGGAGAGCCACCTAGATTGCACCCTTCTCGGCCGGGCACAAAAATCTAACTGAGGCTTGGAGGAGGGTCATAGGGGGAGGAGCCAGTGCACACCACCTGATCCTAAAGCTTTACTTTTTGTGCCCTGTCTCCTGCGGAGCCGCTATTCCCCATGGTCCTTTCAGGAACCCCAGCATCCACTAGGACGATAGAGAAATAGATTTACCGGTGAGTAAAATCTTATTTTCTCTGACGTCCTAGTGGATGCTGGGAACTCCGTAAGGACCATGGGGATTATACCAAAGCTCCCAAACGGGCGGGAGAGTGCGGATGACTCTGCAGCACCGAATGAGCAAACTCAAGGTCCTCTTCAGCCAGGGTATCAAACCTGTAGAATCTTGCAAAAGTGTTTGAACCCGACCAAGTAGCAGCTCGGCAAAGTTGTAAAGCCGAGACCCCTCGGGCAGCCGCCCAAGAAGAGCCCACTTTCCTCGTGGAATGGGGTTTTACCGATTTAGGATGCGGCAGTCCAGCCGCAGAATGTGCAAGTTGAATCGTGCTACAGATCCAGCGAGCAATAGTCTGCTTAGAAGCAGGAGCACCCAGCTTGTTGGGTGCATACAGGATAAACAGCGAGTCAGTTTTACTGACTCCAGACGTCCTGGAAACATATTTTCAGGGCCCTGACTACGTCCAGCAACTTGGAGTCCTCCAAGTCCCGAGTAGCCGCAGGCACCACAATAGGTTGGTTCACATGAAACGCTGATACCACCTCAGGAAGGAATTGGGAACGAGTCCTCAATTCCGCCCTATCCGTATGAAAAATCAGATAAGGGCTTTTACATGACAAAGCCGCCAATTCTGATACGCGCCTGGCCGACGCCAGGGCCAACAGCATGACCACTTTCCACGTGAGGTATTTTAGCTCCACGGTCTTAAGTGGCTCAAACCAATGCGACTTTAGGAAATCCAACACCACGTTGAGATCCCACGGTGCCACTGGAGGCACAAACGGGGGCTGAATATGCAGCACTCCTTTAACAAAAGTCTGAACTTCAGGCAGTGAAGCCAGTTCTTTTTGGAAGAAAATGGACAGAGCCGAAATCTGGACCTTAATGGAGCCCAATTGTAGGCCCATAGTCACTCCTGACTGCAGGAAGTGCAGAAAACGACCCAGTTGAAATTCCTCCGTTGGGGCCTTCCTGGCCTCACACCACGCAACATATTTCCGCCATATGCGGTGATAATGGTTTGCGGTCACCTCTTTCCTAGCTTTAATCAGTGTAGGAATAACTTCCTCCGGAATGCCTTTTTCTTTTAGGATCCGGTGTTCAACCGCCATGCCGTCAAACGCAGTCGCGGTAAGTCTTGGAACAGACAGGGCCCCTGCAGCAGCAGGTCCTGTCTGAGCGGCAGAGGCCATGGGTCCTCTGATAACATCTCTTGAAGTTCCGGGTACCAGGCTTTTTCTTGGCCAATCCGGAACCACTAGTATAGTTCTTACTCCTCTTCTTCTTATTATTCTCAGTACCTTGGGTATGAGAGGTAGAGGGGGGGAACACATAAACCGACTGGTACACCCACGGTGTCACTAGAGCGTCCACAGCTATCGCCTGAGGGTCCCTTGACCTGGCGCAATATCTTTTCAACTTTTTGTTGAGGCGGGACGCCATCATGTCCACCTGTGGTCTTTCCCAACGGTTTACCAGCATTTTGAAGACTTCTGGATGAAGTCCCCACTCTCCCGGGTGGAGGTCGTGTCTGCTGAGGAAGTCTGCTTCCCAGTTGTCCACTCCCGGAATGAACACTGCTGACAGTGCTAACACGTGATTTTCCGCCCATCGGAGAATCCTTGTGGCTTCTGCCATCGCCATCCTGCTTCTTGTGCCGCCCTGTCGGTTTACATGGGCGACCGCCGTGATGTTGTCTGACTGGATCAGCACCGGCTGGTGTTGAAGCAGGGGTCTTGCCTGACTTAGGGCATTGTAAATGGCCCTTAGTTCCAGAATATTTATGTGTAGGGAAGTCTCCTGACTTGACCATTGTTCTTGGAAGTTTCTTCCCTGCGTGACTGCCCCCCAACCTCGAAGGCTGGCATCCGTGGTCACCAGGACCCAGTCCTGTATGCCGAATCAGCGGCCCTCTAGAAGATGAGCACTCTGCAGCCACCACAGCAGCGACACCCTGGCCCTTGGAGACAGGGTTATCAGCCGATGCATCTGAAGATGCGATCCGGACCACTTGTCCAACAGATCCCACTGAAAGATCCTTGCATGGAACCTTCCGAATGGAATTGCTTCGTAAGAAGCCACCATTTTTCCCAGGACTCGCGTGCAGTGGTGCACCGACACCTGTTTTGGTTTTAGGAGGTCTCTGACTAGAGATGACAACTCCTTGGCCTTCTCCTCCGGGAGAAACACTTTTTTCTGTTCTGTGTCGAGAACCATCCCCAGGAACAGTAGACGCGTTGTAGGAACCAGCTGCGACCTCGGAATGTTCAGGATCCAGCCGTGCTGTTGTAGCACTGCCCGAGCCAGTGCTACTCCGATCAACAACTGTTCCCTGGACCTCGCCTTTATAAGGAGATCGTCCAAGTACGGGATAATTATAACTCCCTTTTTTCGAAGGAGTATCATCATCTCTGCCATTACCTTGGTAAATACCCTCGGTGCCGTGGACAGACCAAACGGCAACGTCTGGAATTGGTAATGACAGTCCTGTACCACAAATCTGAGGTACTCCTGGTGAGGGGGGTAAATGGGGACATGCAGGTAAGCATCATTGATGTCCAGTGATACCATGTAATCCCTTTCGTCCAGGCTTGCAATAACCGCCCTGAGCGATTCCATTTTGAACTTGAACCTTCGTATATAAGTGTTCAAGGATTTCAAATTTAGGATGGGTCTCACCGAACCCCCCGGTTTCGGTACCACAAACATTGTGGAATAGTAACCCCGTCCTTGTTGAAGGAGGGGTACCTTGACTATCACCTGCTGCGAATACAGCTTGTGAATTGCCTCCAGCACTGCCTCCCTGTCCGAGGGAGCTGTCGGCAAGGCAGATTTGAGGAAACGGCGAGGGGGAGACGTCTTGAACTCCAGCTTGTACCTCTGAGATACTACCTGTAGAGTCCAGGGATCCACCCGTGAGCGAGCCCACTGGTCGCTGAAGTACTTGAGACGGGCCCCCACCGTACCTGGCTCCGCCTGTGGAGCCCCAGCGTCATGCGGTGGACTTAGAGGAAGCGGGGGAGGACTTTTGTTCCTGGGAACTGGCTGTATGCTGCAGCTTTTTCCCTCTACCTCTGCCTCTGGGCAGAAAGGACGCGCCTTTAACCCGCTTGCCTTTCTGGGACCGAAAGGTCTGTACCTGATAATACGGTGCTTTCTTCGGCTGTGAGGGAACATGGGGTAAAAAAGTTGATTTCCCAGCTGTAGCTGTGGAAACGAGGTCCGAGAGACCATCCCCAAACAACTCCTCACCCTTGTAAGGCAAAACTTCCATGTGCCTTTTAGAATCAGCATCACCTGTCCACTGCCGAGTCCACAATCCTCTCCTGGCAGAAATGGACATTGCATTTATTTTAGATGCCAGCCGGCAAATATCCCTCTGTGCATCTCTCATGTATAAGACTGCGTCTTTAATATGCTCTATGGTTAGCAATATAGTGTCCCTGTCTAAGGTATCAATGTTATCTGACAGGGAATCTGACCACGCAGCTGCAGCACTGCACATCCATGCTGAAGCAATAGCTGGTCTCAGTATAATACCTGAGTGTGTATATACAGACTTCAGGATAGCCTCCTGCTTTCTATCTGCAGGCTCCTTTAGGGCGGCCGTGTCCGGAGACGGTAGTGCCACCTTTTTTGACAGACGTGTGAGCGCTTTATCCACCCTAGGGGATGTCTCCCAACGTGACCTATCCTCTGGCGGGAAAGGGTACGCCATTAGTAACCTTTTAGAAATTACCAGTTTCTTATCGGGGGAAACCCACGCTTCTTCACACACTTCATTTAATTCATCAGATGGGGGAAAAACCACTGGAAGCTTTTTCTCCCCAAACATAATACCCTTTTTTGTGGTACCTGGGGTAATATCTGAAATGTGCAACACATTTTTCATTGCCGTAATCATGTAACGGGTGGCTCTATTGGAATGTACACTAGTCTCATCGTCGTCGACACTGGAGTCAGTATCCGTGTCGACATCTGTGTCTGCCATCTGAGGTAGTGGGCGTTTTAGGGCCCCTGATGGCTTTTGAGACGCCTGGGCAGGCACGGGCTGAGAAGCCGGCTGTCCCACATCTGCTATGTCGTCAAACCTTTTATGTAAGCAGTTGACACTGTCGCGTAATTCCTTCCACATGTCCATCCACTCAGGTGTCGACCCCGCAGGGGGTGACATCACATTTATCGGCATCTGCTCCCCCTCCACATAAGCCTCCTCATCAAACATGTCGACACAGCCGTACCGACACACCGCACACACACAGGGAATGCTCTGACTGAGGACAGGACCCCACAAAGTCCTTTGGGGAGACAGAGAGAGAGTATGCCAGCACACACCAGAGCGCTATATATATAGGGATTCACACTACCCACAGTGATTTTTCCCCTATAGCTGCTGATATTACACAGATTGCGCCTAAATTTAGTGCCCCCCCTCTCTTATTTACCCTATGTAGTCTGGAAACTGCAGGGGAGAGCCTGGGGAGCGTCCTTCCAGCGGAGCTGTGAGGGAAAATGGCGCCAGTGTGCTGAGGGAGATAGTCCCGCCCCTTTTCCGGCAGACTTCTCCCGCTTTTTTATATGTATATCTGGCAGGGGATTTTACACATATATAGTCTTAATGACTATATTATGTGTTTATTTTGCCAGCAAGGTACTATTATTGCAGCCCAGGGCGCCCCCCCCCCCCCCCCCCCCCAGCGCCCTGCACCCATCAGTGACCGGAGTGTGTGGTGTGCATGGGGAGCAATGGCGCACAGCTGCAGTGCTGTGCGCTACCTTGATGAAGACCGAAGTCTTCTGCCGCCGATTTCCAGGAACGTCTTCTTGCTTCTGGCTCTGTAAGGGGGACGGCGGCGCGGCTCCGGGACCGGACGACCGAGGCTGGGCCTGTGTTCGATCCCTCTGGAGCTAATGGTGTCCAGTAGCCTAGAAGCCCAAACTAGCTGCAAGCAGGTAGGTTCGCTTCTCTCCCCTTAGTCCCTCGTAGCAGTGAGTCTGTTGCCAGCAGATCTCACTGAAAATAAAAAACCTAAATTATACTATCTTTTCTAGGAGCTCAGGAGAGCCCCTAGTGTGCATCCAGCTCGGCCGGGCACAAAATTCTAACTGAGGTCTGGAGGAGGGGCATAGAGGGAGGAGCCAGTGCACACCAGGTAGTCCTAAATCTTTCTTAGTTGTGCCCAGTCTCCTGCGGAGCCGCTATTCCCCATGGTCCTTACGGAGTTCCCAGCATCCACTAGGACGTCAGAGAAAATTGTATAATACACCTCTGAAGCTCACAGGCCTCCTCTTTTTATACAGTAAAACCACAATGCATCTCAGTGGGTAGTCCCCCTCCTGAGTCCTTTCCATCCAATCAGGATATTTTACAAAATATAAATAAAAATAAGAATTTACTTACCGATAATTCTATTTCTCGGAGTCCGTAGTGGATGCTGGGGTTCCTGAAAGGACCATGGGGAATAGCGGCTCCGCAGGAGACAGGGCACAAAAAGTAAAGCTTTAGGATCAGGTGGTGTGCACTGGCTCCTCCCCCTATGACCCTCCTCCAAGCCTCAGTTAGGATACTGTGCCCGGACGAGCGTACACAATAAGGAAGGATTTTGAATCCCGGGTAAGACTCATACCAGCCACACCAATCACACTGTACAACCTGTGATCTGAACCCAGTTAACAGTATGATAACAGCGGAGCCTCTGAAAAGATGGCTCACAACAATAATAACCCGATTTTTGTAACTATGTACAAGTAATGCAGATAATCCGCACTTGGGATGGGCGCCCAGCATCCACTACGGACTCCGAGAAATAGAATTATCGGTAAGTAAATTCTTATTTTCTCTATCGTCCTAGTGGATGCTGGGGTTCCTGAAAGGACCATGGGGATTATACCAAAGCTCCCAAACGGGCGGGAGAGTGCGGATGACTCTGCAGCACCGAATGAGAGAACTCCAGGTCCTCCTTAGCCAGGGTATCAAATTTGTAGGATTTTACAAACGTGTTTGCCCCTGACTAAATAGCCGCTCGGCAAAGTTGTAAAGCCGAGACCCCTCGGGCAGCCGCCCAAGATGAGCCCACCTTCCTTGTGGAATGGGCATTTACATATTTTGGCTGTGGCAGGCCTGCCACAGAATGTGCAAGCTGAATTGTATTACACATCCAACTAGCAATAGTCTGCTTAGAAGCAAGAGCACCCAGTTTGTTGGGTGCATACAGGATAACAGCAAGTCAGTTTTCCTGACTCCAGCCGTCCTGGAACCTATACTTTCAGGGCCCTGACAACATCCAGCAACTTGGAGTCCTCCAAGTCCCTAGTAGGCGCAAGGCACCACAATAAGCTGGTTCAGGTGAAACACTGACACCACCTTAGGGAGAGAACTGGGGACGAGTCCGCAGCTCTGCCCTGTCCGAATGGACAAACAGATATGGGCTTTTTTGAGAAAAAAACCCACCAATTTGACACTCGCCTGGCCCAGGCCAGGGCCAAGAGCACGGTCACTTTTCATGTGAGATGCTTCAAATCCACAGATTTGACTGGTTTTAAACCAATGTGATTTGAGGAATCCCAGAACTACGTTGAGATCCCACAGTGCCACTGGAGGCACAAAAGGGGGTTGTATATGCAATACTCCCTTGACAAACTTCTGGACTTCAGGAACTGAAGCCAATTCTTTCTGGAAGAAAATCGACAGGGCCGAAATTTGAACCTTAATGGGCCCCAATTTGAGGCCCATAGACACTCCTGTTTGCAGGAAATGCAGGAATCGACCGAGTTGAAATTTCTTCGTGGGGCCTTCCTGGCCTCACACCACGCAACATATTTTTGCCACATGTGGTGATAATGTTGTGCGGTCACCTCCTTCCTGGCTTTGACCAGGGTAGGAATGACCTCTTCCGGAATGCCTTTTTCCCTTAGGATCCGGCGTTCCACCGCCATGCCGTCAAACGCAGCTGCGGTAAGTCTTGGAACAGACATGGTACTTGCTGAAGCAAGTCCCTTCTTAGCGGCAGAGGCCATAAGTCCTCTGTGAGCATCTCTTGAAGTTTCCGGGTACCAAGTCCTTCTTGGCCAATCCGGAGCCATGAGTATAGTTCTTACTCCTCTACGTCTTATAATTCTCAGTACCTTAGGTATGAGAAGCAGAGGAGGGAACACATACACCGACTGGTACACCCACGGTGTTACCAGAACGTCCACAGCTATTGCCTGAGGGTCTCTTGACCTGGCGCAATACCTGTCCCGTTTTTTGTTCAGACGGGACGCCATCATGTCCACCTTTGGTATTTCCCAACGGTTCACAATCATGTGGAAAAACTTCCCGATGAAGTTTCCACTCTCCCGGGTGGAGGTCGTGCCTGCTGAGGAAGTCTGCTTCCCAGTTTCCACTCCCGGAATGAAACACTGCTGACAGTGCTATCACATGATTTTCCGCCCAGCGAAAAGTCCTTGCAGTTTTTGCCATTGCCCTCCTGCTTCTTGTGCCGCCCTGTCTGTTTACGTGGGCGACTGCCGTGATGTTTTTCCCACTGGATCAATACCGGCTGACCTTGAAGCAGAGGTCTTGCTAAGCTTAGAGCATTATAAATTTACCCTTAGCTCCAGTATATTTATGTGGAGAAAAGTCTCCAGACTTGATCACACTCCCTGGAAATTTTTTCCTTGTGTGACTGCTCCCCAGCCTCTCGGGCTGGCCTCCGTGGTCACCAGCATCCAATCCTGAATGCCGAATCTGCGGCCCTCTAGAAGATGAGCACTCTGTAACCACCACAGGAGAGACACCCTTGTCCTTGGATATAGGGTTATCCGCTGATGCATCTGAAGATGCGATCCGGACCATTTGTCCAGCAGATCCCACTGAAAAGTTCTTGCGTGAAATCTGCCGAATGGAATTGCTTCGTAGGAAGCCACCATTTTTACCAGGACCCTTGTGCAATGATGCACTGACACTTTTCCTGGTTTTAGGAGGTTCTTGACTAGCTCGGATAACTCCCTGGCTTTCTCTTCCGGGAGAAACACCTTTTTCTGGACTGTGTCCAGAATCATCCCTAGGCACAGCAGACGTGTCGTCAGGATCAGCTGCGATTTTGGAATATTTAGAATCCATCCGTGCTGTTGTAGCAGTATCCGAGATAGTGCTACTCCGACCTCCAACTGTTCCCTGGACTTTGCCCTTATCAGGAGATCGTCCAAGTAAGGGGTAATTAAGACGCCTTTTCTTCGAAGAAGAATCATCATTTCGGCCATTACCTTGGTAAAGACCCGGGGTGCCGTGGACAATCCAAACGGCAGCGTCTGAAACGGACAGTGACAGTTCTATACCACGAACCTGAGGTACCCTTAGTGAGAAGGGCAAATTTGGGACATGGAGGTAAGCATCCCTGATGTCCCGGGACACTATATAGTCCCCTTCTTCCTGGTTCGTTATCACTGCTCTGAGTGACTCCATCTTGATTTGAACCTTTGTAAGTGTTCAAATTTTTTTAGATTTAGAATAGGTCTCACCTAGCCTTCTGGCTTCAGTACCACAATATAGTGTGGAATAATACCCCTTTCCTTGTTGTAGGAGGGGTAATTTGATTATCACCTGCTGGGAATACAGCTTGTGAATTTTTTCCCATACTGCCTCCTTGTCGGAGGGATACCTTGGTAAAGCAGACTTCAGGAGCCTGCGAGGGGGAAACGTTTCGACATTCCAATCTGTACCCCTGGGATACTACTTGTAGGATCCAGGGGTCCTGTACGGTCCCAGCGTCATGCTGAGAGCTTGGCAGAAGCGGTGGAAGGCTTCTGTTCCTGGGAATGGGCTGCCTGCTGCAGTCTTCTTCCCTTTCCTCTATCCCTGGGCAAATATGACTCTTATAGGGACGAAAGGACTGAGGCTGAAAAGACGGTGTCTTTTTCTGCAGAGATGTGACTTAGGGTAAAAACGGTGGATTTTCCAGCAGTTGCCGTGGCCACCAGGTCCGATGGACCGACCCCAAATAACTCCTCTTCCTTTATACGGCAATACACCTTTGTGCCGTTTGGAATCTGCATCACCTGACCACTGTCGTGTCCATAAACATCTTCTGGCAGATATGGACATCGCACTTACTCTTGATGCCAGAGTGCAAATATCCCTCTGTGCATCTCGCATATATAGAAATGCATCCTTTAAATGCTCTATAGTCAATAAAATACTGTCCCTGTCAAGGGTATCAATATTTTTAGTCAGGGAATCCGACCAAGCCACCCCAGCTCTGCACATCCAGGCTGAGGCGATCGCTGGTCGCAGTATAACACCAGTATGTGTGTATATACTTTTATATGATATTTTCCAGCCTCCTGTCAGCTGGCTCCTTGAGGACGGCCCTATCTATAGACGGTACCGCCACTTGTTTTGATAAGCGTGTGAGCGCCTTATCCACCCTAAGGGGTGTTTCCCAACGCGCCCTAACTTCTGGCGGGAAAGGGTATACCGCCAATAATTTTCTATCGGGGGGAACCCACGCATCATCACACACTTCATTTAATTTATCTGATTCAGGAAAAACTACAGGTAGTTTTTTCACATCCCACATAATACCCTCTTTTGTGGTACTTGTAGTATCAGAAATATGTAACACCTCCTTCATTGCCCTTAACGTGTGGCCCTAATAAGGAATACGTTTGTTTATTCACCGTCGACACTGGATTCAGTGTCCGTGTCTGTGTCTGTGTCGACCGACTAAGGTAAACGGGCGTTTTAAAACCCCTGACGGTGTTTTTGAGACGTCTGGACCGGTACTAATTGTTTGTCGGCCGTCTCATGTCGTCAACCGACCTTGCAGCGTGTTGACATTATCACGTAATTCCCTAAATAAGCCATCCATTCCGGTGTCGACTCCCTAGAGAGTGACATCACCATTACAGGCAATTGCTCCGCCTCCTCACCAACATCGTCCTCATACATGTCGACACACACGTACCGACACACAGCACACACACAGGGAATGCTCTGATAGAGGACAGGACCCACTAGCCCTTTGGAGAGACAGAGGGAGAGTTTGCCAGCACACACCAAAAAACGCTATAATTATATAGGGACAACCTTATATAAGTGTTTTCCCTTATAGCATCTTTTTATATATTTCTAACGCCAAATTAGTGCCCCCCCTCTCTGTTTTAACCCTGTTTCTGTAGTGCAGTGCAGGGGAGAGCCTGGGAGCCTTCCCTCCAGCCTTTCTGTGAGGGAAAATGGCGCTGTGTGCTGAGGAGATAGGCCCCGCCCCTTTTTCGGCGGGCTCGTCTCCCGCTCTTCAACGGATTCTGGCAGGGGTTAAATATCTCCATATAGCCCCCGGAGGCTATATGTGAGGTATTTTTTGCCAAAAAATAGGTTTACATTGCCTCCCAGGGCGCCCCCCTCCCAGCGCCCTGTACCCTCAGTGACTGCCGTGTGAAGTGTGCTGAGAGCAATGGCGCACAGCTGCAGTGCTGTGCGCTACCTTAAGAAGACTGAGGAGTCTTCTGCCGCCGATTCTGGACCTTCTTCTCTTTTCAGCATCTGCAAGGGGGCCGGCGGCGAGGCTCCGGTGACCATCCAGGCTGTACCTGTGATCGTCCCTCTGGAGCTAATGTCCAGTAGCCAAAGAAGCCAATCCATCCTGCACGCAGGTGAGTTCACTTCTTCTCCCCTAAGTCCCTCGTTGCAGTGATCCTGTTGCCAGCAGGACTCACTGTAAAATAAAAAACCTAAGCTAAACTTTTCTAAGCAGCTCTTTAGGAGAGCCACCTAGATTGCACCCTTCTCGGCCGGGCACAAAAATCTAACTGAGGCTTGGAGGATGGTCATAGGGGGAGGAGCCAGTGCACACCACCTGATCCTAAAGCTTTACTTTTTGTGCCCTGTCTCCTGCGGAGCCGCTATTCCCCATGGTCCTTTCAGGAACCCCAGCATCCACTAGGACGATAGAGAAGTAAGATTTTAATCCTACCGGTAAATCTTTTTCTCCTAGTCTGTAGAGGATGCTGGGGACTCTGTAAGGACCATGGGGATAGACGGGCTCCGCAGGAGACATGGGCACTAAGAAAGAACTTTAGGTATGGGTGTGCACTGGCTTCTCCCTCTATGCCCCTCGTCCAGACCTCAGTTAGAGAAACTGTGCCCAGAGGAGACGGACAGTACGAGGAAAGGATTTTTGTTAATCCAAGGGCAAGATTCATACCAGCCCACACCATCCACACCGTATAACTTGGGATATACGAACCAGTTAACAGTATGAAACAACACAGCATCAGTCCGAGACTGATGAAAACTGTAACATAACCCTTATGTAAGCAAAAACTATATACAAGTCTTGCAGAAGTAGTCCGCACTTGGGACGGGCACCCAGCATCCTCTACGGACTAGGAGAAAAAGATTTACCGGTAGGTTTAAAATCTTATTTTCTTTTACGTCCTAGAGGATGCTGGGGACTCCGTAAGGACCATGGGGATTATACCAAAGCCCCCAAACGGGCGGGAGAGTGCGGATGACTCTGCAGCACCGATTGAGCAAACAGGAGGTCCTCCTCAGCCAGGGTATCAAACTTGTAGAACTTTGCAAAGGTGTTTGAACCCGACCAAGTAGCAGCTCGGCACAGTTGTAATGCCGAGACCCCTCGGGCAGCCGCCCAAGAAGAGCCCACCTTCCTAGTGGAATGGGCCTTAAACGATTTTGGTAACGGCAATCCAGCCGTAGAATGAGCCTGCTGAATCGTGTTACAGATCCAGCGAGCAGTAGTCTGTTTTGAAGCAGGAGCGCCAACCTTGTTGGCTGCATACAGGACACACAGTGCTTCTGTTTTTCTGACCCTAGCCGTTCTGGGCACGTAAATTTTCAAAGCCCTGACCACATCAAGGGACTCGAAATCCTCCAAGTCTCGCGTAGCCACAGGCACCACAATAGGTTGGTTCATATTAAAAGATGACACAACCTTAGGCAAGAATTGAGGGCGGGTCCGCAATTCCGCTCTATCAATATGGAAAACCAGATAGGGGATTTTATGAGACAAAGCCGCCAATTCCGACACTCGCCTAGCCGAAGCCAAGACTAACAACATGACCACCTTCCAAGTGAGAAATTTTAATTCCACCGTTTTAAGTGGTTTAAACCAGTGCGACTTAAGGAAACTCAACACCACGTTAAGGTCCCAAGGCGCCACCGGAGGTACAAAAGGAGGCTGAATATGCAGCACTCCCTTCACAAAAGTCTGTACTTCTAGGAGAGAAGCGAATTCCTTCTGAAAGAAAATGGATAGGGCCGAAATCTGAACCTTAATGGAGCCTAATTTTAGGCCCAAATTCACTCCAGTTTGTAGGAAGTGAAGAAAACGGCCCAGATGGAATTCTTCCGTAGGAGAATTCCCGGCCTCACACCAAGAAACATACTTCCGCCATATACGGTGATAATGTTTAGCTGTCACGTCCTTCCTAGCCTTTATCAGAGTAGGAATGACCTCATCCGGAATGCCCTTTTCCGCTAGGATCCGGCGTTCAACCGCCATGCCGTCAAACGCAGCCGCGGTAAGTCTTGGAACAGACAGGGCCCCTGTTGCAACAGGTCCTGTCTTAGAGGAAGAGGCCACTGATCTTCTGTGAGCATTTCCTGCAGATCCGGATACCAGGCCCTTCGCGGCCAATCTGGAACAATGAGAATTGTCTGTACTCCTCTTTTTCTTATTATTCTCAACACCTTGGGGATGAGAGGAAGAGGAGGAAACACATAGACCGACTGGAACACCCATGGTGTCACTAGGGCGTCCACAGCCACCGCCTGAGGGTTTCTTGATCTGGCGCAATACCTCTGTAGTTTTTTGTTGAGGCGGGACGCCATCATGTCTATCTGGGGCAGTCCCCACTGACTTGCAATCTGCGCGAAGACTTCCTGATGAAGTCCACACTCTCCTGGATGTAGATCGTGTCTGCTGAGGAAGTCTGCTTCCCAGTTGTCCACTCCCGGAATGAACACTGCTGACAGTGCCGCTTACATGATTTTCTGCCCAGCGAAGAATCCTGGTGGCTTCCGCCATTGCCACTCTGCTCCTTGTGCCACCCTGGCGGTTTACATGAGCCACTGCGGTGATGTTGTCTGACTGGATCAGAACCGGTAGGTCGCGAAGCAAATTCTCCGCTTGACGAAGGGTGTTGTATATGGCCCTCAGCTCCAGGACGTTGATGTGAAGACA
This sequence comes from Pseudophryne corroboree, assembly GCF_028390025.1. Taxonomy (NCBI): domain Eukaryota; kingdom Metazoa; phylum Chordata; class Amphibia; order Anura; family Myobatrachidae; genus Pseudophryne; species Pseudophryne corroboree. The sequence goes on along the minus strand of NC_086446.1, from coordinate 47,561,003 downwards.
AGTCTCTTGACTTGACCAGAGACCTTTGAAGTTTCTTCCCTGTGTGACTGCTCCCCAACCTCGGAGGCTCGGGTCTGTGGTTACCAGAATCCAGTCCTGAATGCCGAACTTGCAAACCTCTAGAAGGTGAGCACTCTGCAGCCACCACAGGAGAGATACCCTGGCCCTGGGGGACAGGGTGATCAACTGATGAATCTGTAGATGTGACCCGGACCACTTGTCTAGTAGGTCCCATTGGAAGGTCCTCACATGGAACCTGCCGAAGGGAATGGCTTCGTAAGATGCCACCATCTTTCCCAGGACTCGAGTGCAATGATGCTGTCATGATCCGGGTATCTGGAAGCCATTATTTGCCATTTAGATGTCTCCTGAGGCTGGCTCAGCGTTCCAGGACCGGATCTCACCTGTGTTACTGATGTCCACACTCTACATCTCCCTCCTGTCACTCTGAGACGCTGTCATAGCGGCATCACGTTTGGCATCTCCAGCCTCTGCGGCCTCCGCCGCCGCTCCTGTGTTTCCAGATTACAGATTGTCAGTGTGGCGTTTCATGTCTGCAGCGATCTCCGCTGTCATCCATGTGGTTCCAGTGTGCAAGTTGCCAGTGTGACGTCTCCTGCCCTCCGCGGCCTGCGCCGCCATTGCTGCTGGGTCTCCACATGGTTTCTCAAACTGACTTTCCCTCCAAGTGCTAACATGGGCGCAGCCATGTTGGTTTCAGTCACATGCCTCAGTTTCCACCAATCCGCTGCTACTGGAATCTGCATAATTGCTCAGCCAATACCTGCCTTGCTGCAGGTATAAGTATCCTGTGCCTGGGCCAGGAAGTCGTCAGTGCTTTGGTTGTCAAACCTTGTTTCCAGTCTCTCTCTCCTGTGGTTGTCTTCCCAGGTTTCCAGCTCCTGTCTCCAGCCTCCACTAAGAGACCCACACCAGCCTACCACCTGCGGTGCAGCCTGACTCTGCAGTCCTCCGTGACTACTCCAGTTATCAGCTACAGATTCATCTGCTTCCAGCACTCAGCTTCCAGCAGAGATCAGCTTCTCTTAAAGTGCCGGTGCTTTTCCTGCAGATTTCCACAAACCACCGGTACTAGTATTTCATTGCTCCCAAGCTTCATACTACCATCTGGCTGGTTCCATCCAGCATCCACTCCGTGTTAACATCTTACTGGTTCCAACCAGTACCCACAGCAGCCACTTCATCAGCAGCGGACCAGCTTTCTGAGGAACATCAGCTGGCGTGTTCCTGGGCTATTCTCACTACTACAGTCGGGCCTGGTAAGGACTTTCCATCTCGAGAACAATAAGAACTGTACCCAATTCTACCAGAGCCCCGTGGCCATTGCCACCCCGTAGTACCCAGGAACTGTAATATACTTACTGCTGATTATAAGTATTTCTTTTATCACTGCTGTGTCACATGGAGCTTGTTTAATAAATATTATTGACTTTTACTTTGGTTGTCGTGGTCACGCCTTCTGGCAATCTTCCTACGTGTAACTTACATGTCCAGGGGTCTGATTCAGCCTCCCAGGTTTCAATACATCTCAGCCCCTACAACTGAGGCTTCCTCCCGTCAGCTCAGGCCCTCAGTTGTGACAGATGCACTGACACCTGTTTTGGCTTCAATAGGTCCCTGACCAGAGTCATGAGTTCCTGGGCCTTTTCTATCGGAAGATAAACCCTTTTCTGGTCCGTATCCAGAATCATGACTAAGAAGGTCAAACGAGTCGTAGGAACCAACTGTGACTTCGGGATATTGAGAATCCAGCCGTGTTGCTGTAACACCTTCAGTGAAAGTGACACACTGTTCAACAACTGCTCTCGTGATCTCGCTTTTATGAGGAGATCGCCCAAGTACGGGATAATTGTGACACCCTGCTTGCACAGGAACACCATCATTTCCGCCATCACCTTGGTGAAAATCCTCGGGGCCGTGGAAAGCCCAAACGGCAACGTCTGAAATTGGTAATGACAATCTTGTATCGCAAATCTCAGGTACGCCTGATGAGGTGGATATATGGGAACATGAAGGTATGCATCCTTTATGTCCAGGGATACCATAAAATCCCCCAACTTCTAGGCTGGCGATGACCGCTCTGAGCGATTCCATCTTGAACTTGAACCTTTTCAAGTATAGGTTCAAGGATTTTAAATTTAAAATGGGTCTGACCGTGGAGGAAGATGCCCTCGACACTCCTAGCAAACAATATCTGATTAATCTGTGTGCTCTAGCTAAGGTGTGTGTCGCTAGACTATGGTTGGCTAAATATGCTCCCACAGTACAGTCGTGGGTTTCACTTGTTAATGAAACGGCAGCTCACGAGAAATATGTATATATGGCCAGGAAAGCACGGAAAAAGTACCACGACCTGTGGGGCAGGTGGCTCAGCTCTCCTAATTCAACGAACCATAGCGACTGAATATTCACCAATGTGTGACTAATATGGGGATGTGCTGGTGAGATGGGCCACGTTCCGTGGGGAACATATAAAGTTATGTAAAAAGGGTTTATACTAGCAATGGTGATTCTTCCTCTCGTATATCGCCCTTGGGACCCGCAGGCGGCCACCCATTTGCCCGTTCTTTAAGATAGGTGTTGTATAATTCTAGTTAGCTGGTTGGATATCTGTGTAGTACTTGATCACTATGGGGTATATGCAATTGCCGGCGAATTGCCGCAAAAGTAAAAAAACGGGCCATTTTCGACAAAAAAACCATGTCGAATTGGATTCGACAATGCAATACAGTACTTTTCGACAAAAAAACGGACGTTTCAGATTCGACTTTTTGCAATTCGACATTTTTTACATTCGACATGTCTGCAGTGGTAAAAATGTGGCTTTTTCGACAAAAGTATATTCAATTGAAGAATGTCGATTTCGACAGTAATTTCGTCAATTTCATTCCGCCTCACTTTGCCGGCGGAATCTAATAAAAAAAATTAAAATCATGTTTTTTGTGTGTTTTTTTTTATTGCTAATAGCATATCTATTTATATTAGAAGGGATTATGTACTTGGTTTGTCTATTAGTAAACACAAGTATTATTTATATATTTTTTTAAAATATATATATATATATATATATATATTTTTTTTTTAATGGAATGGGTTAAAAACGCGAAAAAAAAATGCGTGGGGTCCCCCCTCCTAAGCATAACCAGCCTCGGGCTCTTTGAGCCGGTCCTGGTTGTAAAAATACGGGGAAAAATTGACAGGGGATCCCCCGTATTTTTAGAACCAGCACCGGGCTCTGCGTCCGGTCCTGGTGCTAAAAATATGGGGGACAAAAAACGTAGGGGTCCCCCGTATTTTTAACACCAGCAACGGGCTACACTAGCTGGAGAGATAATGCCACAGCCGGGGGGAAACTTTTATATCGGTCCCTGCGGCCGTGGCATTAAAACCCCAACTAGTCACCCCTGGCCGGGGTACCCTGGAGGAGTGGGGACCCCTTCAATCAAGGGGTACCCCCCCTCCAGCCACCCAAGGGCCAAGGGTGAAGCCCGAGGCTGTCCCACCCCATCCAAGGGCTGCGGATGGGGGGCTGATAGCCTTGTGTCAAAAAAAAGAATATTGTTTTTTTGCAGCAAAACTACAAGTCCCAGCAAGCCTCCCCGCAAGCTGGTACTTGGAGAACCACAAGTACCAGCATTCGGGGGGGAAATGGGCCCGCTGGTACCTGTAGTTCTACTGCAAAAAAAAAAAAAACAGGACACACACACCGTGATAGTAAAACTTTATTACATACATGCCGACACACACATACTTACCTATGTTGACACGATGTTCGGTCCACTTCTCCAAGTAGAATCCATGGGGTACCTGAAAAGAAAATTATACTCGCCTAAATCCAGTGTCCTGTTCTTTTTTTTGTAATCCATGTACTTGGCAAAAAAACAAACCGCATACCCGATCCACGAACTGAAAGGGGTCCCATGTTTACACATGGGACCCCTTTCCCCGAATGCTGAGCCCCCCGTGACTCCTGTCACAGAGGGTCCCTTCAGCCAATCAGGGAGCGCCGCGTCTGAGCTGGCAGACAGCGCATCGCACAGCCGCTGCATTAGTTTCAATGGTGGGAACTTTGCGGTCAGCGGTGGGGTTAACAACGGAATTTAACAACGGTCGAATTCCAGCCGGAATTCAACCGCAATTGCATATACCCCTATATCTGAATAACCTGTCTTGATATGTGTAATTTCTCCTGATTTACAAATGTACGTTTAAAGAGATGAGCCTGCATATCACTCTTATTTGACTGTATTGTTTTAATTGGGAATCTGCGTATTCCCACTTTTGGAATTTTTTTTTTTTGTTTTCTTCTTGTTCAGTGGTTTTGTTTTATTGTTTAAAATGCGAATGAAAAACCAATAAAAAATTAATGAATTAAAAAATAAAATTAAAAAAAATGGGCCTGACCGAACCATCCGGTTTCGGGACTACAAACAGGGTTGAGTAATACCCCCTCCCATGTTGAAGTAGGGGAACTTTGACCACTACCTGTTGAAGATACAATTTGTGAATTGCATTCAACACTATCTCCCTTTCTGGGGGAGAAGCTGGTAGGGCCGATTTGAAAAACCGGCGAGGAGGCACCTCTTCGAATTCCAGCTTGTAACCCTGGGAAACAATTTCTATTGCCCAGGAATCCACCTGTGAGTAAACCCAGATGTGGCTGAAAAGTCGAAGACGTGCCCCCACTGGGACGGACTCCCTCAGCGGAGCCCCAGCGTCATGCGGTGGATTTTGTAGAAGCCGGGGAGGACTTCTGCTCCTGGGAAGTAGCTGTGGTTGGCAGCTTTTTCCCCCTGCCCTTACCTCTGGCAAGAAAGGACGATCCTCGTACTCTCTTGTTTCTATGTGACCGAAAGGACTGCATTTGATAATGTGGCGCTTTCTGAGGGAATATAAGGCAAAAAATTTGATTTGGCAAAACTTGGTTTACCCTGCACCAGACTGGTTATAATTAAATGACTAAATCTCAAACAACCAACTAAACAGAAAAAATATATCAAGCCCAAGTGGGCAACTATTCTGACGTTGGAGGTGCTCCCAGGAATAGTGTACCAGATACAGAATGATTTGGTGGGTGTGGAAGAGCCCACATCTTACCAAATAGAAGAAATTCCTATATTTGGAGCACTCTTTTAATGATTAATTATGTGAAAAAGATGAAAACTGTCTATAATTAAAACTTAGCTTTTATTTATCCAATACTCAACTAAAATAAAATAACAGGGGTATATTAGACGTATCAATTACTTATTCCCCTTTTAAACAGTGGTAAAAATATGAATAATTCAAAAAAGAGCAAATATCATCATCTTAAAATTATTTGTATATTTTGCTCAACAATGGATGATAAGAACAATGATAGTAATCTATCAAACTTATCCAATGAACAGCAGTAATCACAGAAATTGATGACAAAAAATGATAGTAATCTATCAAAAATGTCCTGTGAGCAGCAGAGATGATATTGGTGATATAATTAAATTACACCTTGCAGAAAAATGCTGCTGTGCATGTGAGATCAGCTTCTCCCCATATTTCACAGAGTAAATCTGTGTTTTAACATCTCTTCCATGTTAAAGAGAAAATAATATCCATGCCTGTTAGAGAATACATAGTTACAATTAAGTTTTACTGCAACATTCTGTCTCCAAAATGATTCATTTGTATCTTGAATGAAAAACTGACACATTAATGCTGTTTGTCAGATATGTAACAAATGCAAATGAAGAAAAAACAAGATTATGCTGGCATGGATAGTAGAAAATTAGATAGTGACACTCTAGTCTGCTAGTCCCATCTGCTGTCTAACCTCATCATGAGCGGAGGAAAGATGAGAGTAGGACCGTCGACTGTGTCACAGAAAAAAGATAGAACTGGCACACTGGCTAGAGACCCCAACGTGGTGTTAGATGGGCCCTGATGCTTATGAGCCTTGCAGGGTCCTAAATACGCCACTTGGGTCTGAGCCAGAGTCCGAAGATGAAATGAAAAGGCCCACAGTAATAGACTGAATCACAATTGTGTTAATAACACTGCATCATTTAACAACATTTATTGTGCAATGAGATTGCACAAACCAGACCTGCTCCTAATGAAAAACATTGCTGTTGCTAGATAACAATTGATATTATCTTAATAGGCACAAGTTAAAACAAAATCACAGGTGTTTATATCCCCAATAATTGCGCCTTGTTTTTTGCCTTGTTTTTATATGCGTTGGTACTTGTTATTATATCACAAATTGCCTGCAGGTAGCTGGTCAGGTGTGAAATTGTAACTCTGAGGGCAAAGGATAGTCGGCACTCCAGTTCACTGATCCCATCTGCTGTCTGACCTCATCATTGGAGCGGAGGACAGATGAGAGTGGGATCGTGGGTTGTGCCGTGGAAAGAAAGACAGCGGACGGCAGCCTGAGAAGCCGTATGTGGTGTTAGGCGGACCCTGTTGCCACTCGCCTTGCAGGGTCCGGATGCGCCACCGGAGACCGGGTGTCTGTCCGTGAAAGTGAAAGTTGACAGGAAGAGAGAGAGTGTGTGGGGAGTGTCGGGTGAGTGAGTCTGACCCGTAGGTTATTGTACATTACCACTCGCGATCTCCCCGAACTCGATGGATCATTGCCGCTCAGCCGTTCTGAATGACTGCTGTTGGTCACGGCTCCTCCTGCAGTGAGGAGTCCGTGCGTGAGGCCGTTAGTTGGACGTACGTTTCACCACCTGGGCTTGCTCACCAGGCTGCCAGGTGAGCAAGCCCAGGTGGTGAAACGTACGTCCAACTAACGGCCTCACGCACGGACTCCTCACTGCAGGAGGAGCCGTGACCAACAGCAGTCATTCAGAACGGCTGAGCGGCAATGATCCATCGAGTTCGGGGAGATCGCGAGTGGTAATGTACAATAACCTACGGGTCAGACTCACTCACCCGACACTCCCCACACACTCTCTCTCTTCCTGTCAACTTTCACTTTCACGGACAGACACCCGGTCTCCGGTGGCGCATCCGGACCCTGCAAGGCGAGTGGCAACAGGGTCCGCCTAACACCACATACGGCTTCTCAGGCTGCCGTCCGCTGTCTTTCTTTCCACGGCACAACCCACGATCCCACTCTCATCTGTCCTCCGCTCCAATGATGAGGTCAGACAGCAGATGGGATCAGTGAACTGGAGTGCCGACTATCCTTTGCCCTCAGAGTTACAATTTCACACCTGACCAGCTACCTGCAGGCAATTTTTGATATAATAACAAGTACCAACGCATATAAAAACAAGGCAAAAAACAAGGCGCAATTATTGGGGATATAAACACCTGTGATTTTGTTTTAACTTGTGCCTATTAAGATAATATCAATTGTTATCTAGCAACAGCAATGTTTTTCATTAGGAGCAGGTCTGGTTTGTGCAATCTCATTGCACAATAAATGTTGTTAAATGATGCAGTGTTATTAACACAATTGTGATTCAGTCTATTACTGTGGGCCTTTTCATTTCATCTTCGGACTCTGGCTCAGACCCAAGTGGCGTATTTAGGACCCTGCAAGGCTCATAAGCATCAGGGCCCATCTAACACCACGTTGGGGTCTCTAGCCAGTGTGCCAGTTCTATCTTTTTTCTGTGACACAGTCGACGGTCCTACTCTCATCTTTCCTCCGCTCATGATGAGGTTAGACAGCAGATGGGACTAGCAGACTAGAGTGTCACTATCTAATTTTCTACTATCCATGCCAGCATAATCTTGTTTTTTCTTCATTTGCATTTGTTACATATCTGACAAACAGCATTAATGTGTCAGTTTTTCATTCAAGATACAAATGAATCATTTTGGAGACAGAATGTTGCAGTAAAACTTAATTGTAACTATGTATTCTCTAACAGGCATGGATATTATTTTCTCTTTAACATGGAAGAGATGTTAAAACACAGATTTACTCTGTGAAATATGGGGAGAAGCTGATCTCACATGCACAGCAGCATTTTTCTGCAAGGTGTAATTTAATTATATCACCAATATCATCTCTGCTGCTCACAGGACATTTTTGATAGATTACTATCATTTTTTGTCATCAATTTCTGTGATTACTGCTGTTCATTGGATAAGTTTGATAGATTACTATCATTGTTCTTATCATCCATTGTTGAGCAAAATATACAAATAATTTTAAGATGATGATATTTGCTCTTTTTTGAATTATTCATATTTTTACCACTGTTTAAAAGGGGAATAAGTAATTGATACGTCTAATATACCCCTGTTATTTTATTTTAGTTGAGTATTGGATAAATAAAAGCTAAGTTTTAATTATAGACAGTTTTCATCTTTTTCACATAATTAATCATTAAAAGAGTGCTCCAAATATAGGAATTTCTTCTATTTGGTAAGATGTGGGCTCTTCCACACCCACCAAATCATTCTGTAAAAAATTTGATTTACCTGCCGTAGCTGTGGAGACCAGGTCCGAGAGACCTTCCCCAAACAATTCCTCACCCCTGTAAGGTAAAACCTCCATATGCCTTTTTGAGTCGGCATCACCTGTCCATTGCCGGTTCCATAGGACTCGTCTAGCAGAAATCGACATAGCGTTTACTCTAGAACCCAGTAGGCCAATGTCTCTTTGAGCATCTCTCATATATAAGACAGCATCTTTAATATGACCCAGGGTCAATAAAATGGTATCCTTATCCAGGGTATCTATTTCCGTCGATAAGGTATCTGTCCACGCTGCTACAGCGCTACAAACCCAAGCCGACGCTATCGCCGGTCTGAGTAAGGTTCCAGAATGTGTGTAAATGGACTTCAAGGTAGCCTCCTGCTTGCGATCAGCAGGATCCCTGAGGGTATATCTTGGGAAGGCAGCGCTACCTTTTTGGATAAGCGTGTTAACACTTTGTCCACCCTTGGGGAGGATTCCCACCGTATCCTGTCCTTAGCCGGGAAAGGATGCGCCATAAGAATCCTTTTGGGAATCTGCAGTTTCTTGTCTGGAGATTCCCAAGCCTTTTCAAATAACTCGTTCAGCTCATGAGATGGGGGAAAGGTTACCTCAGGTTTCTTTTTCTTATACATGTGTACCCTCGTGTCAGGGACAGGGGGTTCCTCTGTGATATGCAAAACATCTTTAATTGCAATAATCATATATTGAATACTTTTAGCCAATTTTGGCTGTAACTTTGCATCATCGTAGTCGACACTGGAGTCAGAATCCGTGTCGGTATTAGTGTCTGCTATTTGGGATAGTGGGCGCTTTTGAGACCCCGAAGGTCCCTGCGACATAGGGGCAGGCAGGGCTTGACTCCCTGCATGTTCCCTGGCCTCAGCTTTGTCTAACCTTTTGTGCAATAAATTCACATTAGCATTTAACACATTCCACATATCCACCCAGTCAGGTGTCGGTTTTGCCGACGGAGACACCACAATCATTTGCTCCACCTCCTCCCTAGGAGAGCCTTCTACCTCAGACATGCCGACACACATGTACCGACACACCACACACTCAGGGAATTCTCTTATCTGGAGACAGTTCCCCCACAAGGCCCTTTGGAGAGACAGAGAGAGAGTATGCCAGCACAAACCCAGCGCTAATGACCCAGGAAAAACACAATGTTTACCCAGATAGCGCTGTAATCATCTATTTGCGCCAAATTATGTGCCCCCCCCCTTCTTTAAAACCCTCTTTCACCATGGTAAGCAGGGGAGAGTCCGGGGAGCTTCCCCTCAGCGGTGTGCTGTGGAGAAAATGGCGCTGGTGAGTGCTGAGGAACAAGCTCCGCCCCCTCAGCGGCGGGCTTCGGTCCCGCTGAAATATACAAAAAACTGGCGGGGGATCTCTTTTATATACAGTGCCTAGCCTGTATATACGTTCTTTGCCAGATTTGGAGGTTCTAATTGCTGCCCAGGGCAACCCCCCTGCGCCCTGCACCCTTACAGTGCCTGCCTGTGTGTGTCTGTGTGGGAGCAATGGCGTGCAGCGTTACCGCTGCGCGTTACCTCAATGAAGAACTGAAGTCTTCTGCCGCTTCTGAAGTCTTCTTTCTTCTCATACTCACCCGGCTTCTATCTTCCGGCTCTGCGAGGAGGACGGCGGCGCAGTTCCGGGACGAACGGCGAGGGTGAGACCTGCGTTCCATTCCCTCTGGAGCTAATGGTGTCCAGTAGCCTAAGAAACAGAGCCTGACGTTAAAGTAGGTCTGTTTCTCTCTCCTCAGTCCCACGATGCAGGGAGTCTGTTGCCAGCAGGCTCCCTGAAAATAAAAAACCTAACAAAATACAGGTTGAGTATCCCTTATCCAAAATGCTTGGGACCAGAGGTATTTTGGATATGGGATTTTTCCGTATTTTGGAATAATTGCATACCATAATGAGATATCAAGGTGATGGGACCTAAATCTAAGCACAGAATGCATTTATGTTACATATACACCTTATACACACAGCCTGAAGATAATTTTAGCCAATATTTTTTATAACTTTGTGCATTAAACAAAGTGTGTGTACATTCACACAATTCATTTATGTTTCATATACACCTTATACACACAGCCTGAAGGTCATTTAATACAATATTTTTAATAACTTTGTGTATTAAACAAAGTTTGTGTACATTGAGCCATCAAAAAACAAAGGTTTCACTATCTCACTCTCACTCAAAAAAGTCCGTATTTCGGAATATTCCGTATTTTTCGGAATATTTGGATATGGGATACTCAACCTGTACTTTCTTTTCAGGAAAACTCAGGAGAGCTCCCTGTAATGCACCCAGTCTCCTCTGGGCACAGTAATAAACTGAGGTCTGGAGGAGGGGCATAGAGGGAGGAGCCAGTGCACACCCATACCTAAAGTTCTTTCTTAGTGCCCATGTCTCCTGCGGAGCCCGTCTATTCCCATGGTCCTTACGGAGTCCCCAGCATCCTCTAGGACATAAGAGAAATTACATTTTAAAAGGATAAGTGCATGAAGCAATTTCCTCCTTCCTGTCACACACAAAGTTTGGTGTCATTTAAACTCCATCCTTTTCCACCTGGAAGTTTACACTTCGCTTTTGATACATTTATCACATAGCTTAAAAATACGGTTTGTATTTGATTTCCCAACTCATCATTTTCCTGCGTATACCATTCAGGATTCGTATATCAATCAAACCAGCTACATAAATAAAATAAGATTTTACTTACCGATAAATCTATTTCTCGTAGTCCGTAGTGGATGCTGGGGACTCCGTAAGGACCATGGGGAATAGCGGCTCTGCAGGAGACAGGGCACAAGAATAAAAGCTTTAGGATCAGGTGGTGTGCACTGGCTCCTCCCCCTATGACCCTCCTCCAAGCCTCAGTTAGGATACTGTGCCCGGACGAGCGTACATAATAAGGAAGGATATTGAATCCCGGGTAAGACTCATACCAGCCACACCAATCACACCGTACAACTCGTGATCTGAACCCAGTTAACAGTATGATAACAACGAAGGAGCCTCTGAAAAGATGGCTCACAACAACAATAACCCGATTTAGTTAACAATAACTATGTACAAGTATTGCAGACAATCCGCACTTGGGATGGGCGCCCAGCATCCACTACGGACTACGAGAAATAGATTTATCGGTAAGTAAAATCTTGTTTTCTCTGACGTCCTAGTGGATGCTGGGACTCCGTAAGGACCATGGGGATTATACCAAAGCTCCCAAACGGGCGGGAGAGTGCGGATGACTCTGCAGCACCGAATGAGAGAACTCCAGGTCCTCCTCAGCCAGGGTATCAAATTTGTAGAATTTAGCAACCGTGTTTGCCCCTGACCAAGTAGCTGCTCGGCAAAGTTGTAAAGCCGAGACCCCTCGGGCAGCCGCCCAAGATGAGCCCACTTTCCTTGTGGAATGGGCTTTTACAGATTTTGGCTGTGGCAGGCCTGCCACAGAATGTGCAAGCTGAATTGTACTACAAATCCAACGAGCAATAGTCTGCTTAGAAGCAGGAGCACCCAGCTTGTTGGGTGCATACAGGATAAACAGCGAGTCAGACTTTCTGACTCCAGCCGTCCTGGAAACATATATTTTCAAGGCCCTGACAACGTCAAGTAACTTGGAGTCCTCCAAGTCCCTAGTAGCCGCAGGCACCACAATAGGTTGGTTCATGTGAAAAGCAGAAACCACCTTAGGGAGAAATTGAGGACGAGTCCTCAATTCTGCCCTGTCAGAATAAAAAATTAAGTAAGGGCTTTTATATGATAAAGCTGCCAATTCTGACACACGCCTGGCTGAAGCCAGGGCTAACAGCATCGTCACCTTCCATGTGAGATATTTTAAGTCCACAGTGGTGAGTGGTTCAAACCAATGTGACTTAAGGAACCTCAAAACAACATTGAGATCCCAAGGTGCCACTGGAGGCACAAAAGGAGGTTGTATATGCAGTACCCCTTTTACAAATGTCTGAACTTCAGGTACTGAAGCCAGTTCTTTCTGGAAGAAAATCGACAGGGCCGAAATTTGAACCTTAATGGACCCTAATTTTAGGCCCATAGACAGTCCTGTTTGCAGGAAATGGAGGAAACGACCCAGTTGAAATTCCTCTGTAGGGGCCTTCTTGGCCTCACACCACGCAACATATTTTCGCCAAATGCGGTGATAATGTTTTGCGGTTACATCCTTCCTGGCTTTGACCAGGGTAGGGATGACTTCATCTGGAATGCCTTTTTCCTTCAGGATCCGGCGTTCAACCGCCATGCCGTCAAACGCAGCCGCGGTAAGTCTTGGAACAGACAAGGCCCCTGCTGGAGCAGGTCCTTTCTTAGAGGTAGAGGCCACGGGTCTTCCGTGAGCATCTCCTGAAGTTCCGGGTACCAAGTCCTTCTTGGCCAATCCGGAACCACGAGTATCGTTCTTACGCCTCTCCTTCTTATGATTCTCAGTACTTTTGGTATGAGAGGCAGAGGAGGGAACACATACACTGACTGGTACACCCACGGTGTCACCAGAGCGTCCACCGCTATTGCCTGAGGGTCCCTTGACCTGGCGCAATATCTGTCTAATTTTTTGTTTAGACGTGACGCCATCATGTCCACCTTTGGTTTTTCCCAACGGTTTACAATCAGGTGGAAGACTTCTGGGTGAAGTCCCCACTCTCCCGGGTGAAGGTCGTGTCTGCTGAGGAAGTCTGCTTCCCAGTTGTCCACTCCCGGAATGAACACTGCTGAAAGAGCTATCACATGATTTTCCGCCCAGCGAAGAATCCTTGCAGCCTCTGCCATTGCCCTCCTGCTTCTCGTGCCGCCCTGTCTGTTTACGTGGGCGACTGACGTGATGTTGTCCGATTGGATCAATACCGCCTGACCCTGAAGCAGGGGTTTCGCTTGACTTAGGGCATTGTAAATGGCCCGTAGTTCCAGAATGTTTATATGAAGAGATGTTTCCATGCTTGACCACAAGCCCTGGAAGTTTTTTCCCTGTGTGACTGCTCCCCAGCCTCTCAGGCTTGCATCCGTGGTCACCAGGATCCAATCCTGAATGCCGAATCTGCGGCCCTCTAGAAGATGAGCACTCTGCAACCACCACAGGAGAGACACCCTTGTCTTTGGTGACAGGGTTATCCGCTGCTGCATCTGAAGATGCGAACCGGACCATTTGTCCAGTAGATCCCACTGAAACGTTCTTGCATGGAATCTTCCGAATGGAATTGCTTCGTAAGAAGCCACCATTTTTCCCAGGACCCTCGTGCACTGATGCACTGACACCTGGGCTGGTTTTAGGCGGTTCCTGACTAGCTCGGATAACTCCTTGGCCTTCTCCTCCGGGAGAAAAACCTTCTTCTGGACTGTGTCCAGAATCATTCCTAGGAACAGAAGACGTGTCGTTGGAATCAGCTGCGATTTTGGAATATTTAGGATCCACCCGTGCCGACGTAACACTATCTGAGATAGTGCTACTCCGACTTCTAACTGTTCCCTGGACCTTGCCCTTATCAGGAGATCGTCCAAGTAAGGGATAATTAATACGCCTTTTCTTCGAAGAAGAATCATCATTTCGGCCATTACCTTGGTAAAGACCCGAGGTGCCGTGGACAACCCAAACGGCAGCGTCTGAAACTGATAATGACAGTCTTGTACTACAAACCTGAGATACCCTTGGTGAGAAGGGTAGATTGGGACGTGGAGATAAGCATCTTTGATGTCCAGAGACACCATATAGTCCCCTTCTTCCAGGTTCGCTATCACCGCTCTGAGTGATTCCATCTTGAATTTGAACCTTTTTATGTAAGTGTTCAAGGATTTCAGATTTAAAATTGGTCTCACCGAGCCGTCCGGCTTCGGTACCACAAACAGCGTGGAATAATACCCCTTTCCTTGTTGTAGGAGGGGTACCTTGATTATCACCTGCTGGGAATACAGCTTGTGAATGGCTTCCAGAACTGCCTCCCTGTCGGAGGGAGACTTTGGCAGAGCAGACTTCAGGAACCGGCGAGGGGGAAACGCCTCGAATTCCAGTTTGTACCCCTGCGATACTACCTGTAGAATCCAGGGATCCACTTGCGAGTGAGCCCACTGCGCGTTGAAATTCTTGAGACGGGCCCCCACCAAGTCTGAGTCTGCTTGTAAAGCCCCAGCGTCATGCTGAAGACTTGGCAGAAGCAGGGGAAGGCTTCTGATCCTGGGAAGCGGCTGCATGGTGCAGTCTTTTTCCCCTTCCTCTGCCCCGGGGCAGAAAGGAATGGCCTTTTGCTCGCTTGTATTTATGGGAACGAAAGGACTGAGTATGAAAAGACGGTGTCTTTTTCTGTTGATGTGAAGTGACCTGGGGTAAGAAGGTGGACTTTCCAGCCGTTGCCGTGGCCACCAGGTCCGAAAGACCAGCCCCAAATAACTCCTCCCCTTTATACGGCAATACTTCCATATGTCGTTTGGAATCCGCATCCCCTGACCACTGACGCGTCCATAACGTTCTTCTGGCAGAGATGGACATAGCACTTACTCTTGATGCCAGGGTGCAAATATCCCTCTGTGCATCACGCATATATAGTAATGCATCCTTCAAATGCTCTATAGTTAACAATATATTGTCCCTATCCAGGGTATCAATATTTTCAGTCAGGGAATCCGACCACGCGACTCCAGCACTGCACATCCAGGCTGAAGCGATTGCTGGTCGCAGTATAACACCAGTATGTGTGTATATACTTTTTAGGATATTTTCCAGCCTTCTATCAGCTGGTTCTTTGAGGGTGGCCGTATCAGGAGACGGTAACGCTACTTGTTTAGATAAACGTGTGAGCGCCTTATCTACCCTAGGGGGTGTTTCCCAACGTGTCCTAACCTCTGATGGGAAAGGATATAGTGCCAATAATTTATTAGAAATTAGCAGTTTTTTGTCGGGAGAAACCCACGCTTTATCACATACCTCATTCAATTCATCTGACTCAGGAAAAACTATTGGTAGTTTTTTCACCCCCCACATAATACCCTTCTTAGTGGTATTTGTAGTGTCAGAAATGTGCAATGCTTCCTTCATTGCCGTGATCATGTAACGTGTGGCCCTACTGGACATTACGTTCGACTCATCACCGTCGACACTAGACTCCGTATCTGTGTCTGGGTCTGTGTCGACCCACTGAGGTAACGGGCGTTTTAGGGCCCCTGACGGTGTCTGAGACGCCTGGACAGGCACTAATTGATTTGCCGGCTGTCTCATGTCGTCAACAGTTTTTTGCAAAGTGTTGACATTATCACTTAATTGTTTGAACACGATCATCCAGTCAGGTGTCGACTCCCTAGGGGGTGACATCACTAACGCAGGCAATTGCTCCGCCTCCACATCATTTTCCTCCTCATACATGTCGACACACACGTACCGACACACAGCACACACACCGGGAATGCTCTGATAGAGGACAGGACCCCACGAGCCCTTTGGAGAGACAGAGGGAGAGTCTGCCAGCACACACCCAGCGCTATATATATATATACAGGGATAACCTTATATAAGTGTTATTCCCTTATAGCTGCTGTTTATATTGTCATTTGCTGCCAATAGTGCCCCCCCTTCTCTTTTTTACCCTGATTCTGAAGCAGGACTGCAGGGGAGAGTCAGGGAGCCGTCCTTCCAGCGGAACTGTGAGGGAAAATGGCGCTTGTGTGCCGAGGAGATAGGCTCCGCCCCTTCACGACGTCCTTATCTCCCGCTTTTTTGTGTAAAAATGGCAGGGGTTAAAATACATCCATATAGCCCAGGAGCTATATGTGATGTATTCTTTTGCCACCTAAGGTATTATCATTTATATTGCGTCTCAGGGCGCTCCCCCCCAAGCGCCCTGCACCCTCAGTGACCGGAGTGTGAAGTGTGCTGAGAGCAATGGCGCACAGCTGCGGTGCTGTGCGCTACCTTAGTCTGAAGACAGGATTGTCTTCTGCCGCCGATTTCACCGGACCTCTTCGTCTCTTCTGGCTCTGTAAGGGGGACGGCGGCGCGGCTCCGGTGACCCATCCAGGCTGTACCTGTGATCGTCCCTCTGGAGCTAATGTCCAGTAGACAAGAAGCCCAATCCACTCTGCACGCAGGTGAGTCCGTTTCTTCTCCCCTTAGTCCCACGATGCAGTGAGCCTGTTGCCAGCAGGTCTCACTGAAAATAAAAAACCTAAATTAAACTTTTATTCTAAGCAGCTCAGGAGAGCCACCTAGCCTGCACCCTTCTCGTTCGGGCACAAAAATCTAACTGAGGCTTGGAGGAGGGTCATAGGGGGAGGAGCCAGTGCACACCACCTGATCCTAAAGCTTTTATTCTTGTGCCCTGTCTCCTGCGGAGCCGCTATTCCCCATGGTCCTTACGGAGTCCCAGCATCCACTAGGACGTCAGAGAAATACAGGTTCCAAACCCAATCTGACACTTGACTTTACATATGGAATAATGAAATCCCCTGTGATTAACGCCTTTGTCTAAGGAACTCACACTCCCAGCCTTTACCTGTTGTGTCCTGTCTAACAGCAAAAGGTTTTTGTTATTCACCAGATCTGCTAGGAGAGGGCAATTAGCATCCCATTTCCTAGTTACAGAAGATATGGGATCCTCATTATTCAGTCATATATAGTAAGTGCATTTTTCCCTTTATAATACATGTGTCAAAGTCAGAAAAATATCTCTATGCACACTACCATATTTGCACCTCACACAGGTCCGTGCTGCTTATGCGTACGCTCTCCCGTACGTGCGCATACTCACAGTCGCGGGCACCCGCAGGCGCACGGTATGCGTATTTACGGTAGAGTTTATGTGATCGTAGCGATCGACTCAATCGTTACATATTTTCACTATATAATGTATTTTGTAGATCATGGTCCCTTTGATAGATTCTGAAAGTTTGGTTAATATAGAATGTTCGTGAACAGAGAAATCCCTCTTTGTTTGATACGAAGGGTCAGACAGGAGTAATACAGTGGTGTTTAGTACCCATCGGAAGAGTAGTTAATTAGCAATATTCCGGTGTTGGTTTGAAGCGGATTAATCGCTCGTGCGAATAGTTATGGACATAAGAAGTTTATGAACATTTACTGTATTTGCACTTACTTATCCATGCGGCGGGAAACCCAGTTTCCCTCCCACCTGAGCTGTTGGAAATAGTCACGGCCCACCTGTATGAATCAACCTATGACCTTTTGTTATAATGCGAGGAGGAATTCCTGTGTCCAATGAACAATGAGATTGTAGGGACCATTGAATTGCATTGTGTGTGGGGCATAAATAGAAAGGCCGATCACATCCAGCTCTCACTCTTCAACGGTTATCATTGCTGAAAATCGGGAGCTGGATGTCCAGAGGCGCATGCGATCGTTTCCTTTGTGCGTAAGTTTTTCTCCGCAGCCATATTGATCTTCTTGTTATTGTGAGCCAATTTCTCTCTCTCTCTTCTCCTCTTTCTCTCTTATTTTCCCTTAAATAGTAATTGTATTGTATTTCCTGTGTAGTTATCTGGTTAGGTAGTCTATGTTATATTGTAGTGTATGATTTGTATTTGTATTAATTCTTTTGCAAGTATATCATTCATAATATATATATATTAGGCGTTGGACCCTGAGCACGGTATCTGTGTATTTCTTATAGTGTTAAGTATTCTCAGAGCGTCGGTGACGCTAGAACAGCTTTAAAGGTAATAAGGTTATACTGTGTTGCATTTACACTCTATCATTACACTAAGGTTTTACTGCACAATACACTGTTTATGGTTTAGATACAAAGGTTTAACATTGTGAGCGTCAGCGCCGCTGGTGATCTCCTCGTGGTCCCGAGCGTCCGCTACGCTATAGCGAATCATTAAGTTAGTCAGCAGCCAATAGCGTGCCTGCCTGGGATCTCTTGGCCGTGAGCGAACGTGACGCTTGAGCGTCTCGACTACGGCTAAGCGATTGTTACGCAACGTGCGTACCCTTACGGTACTTCATACGTAGATAGCGTACAGTGTTCTTAGACCTCATAAAGGGTATTATATAAGATAAATATTTAGCTTTATCAATTGGCGGCTCGTCCTGTCCTTCACACATCTGCACTACGTAATTTCAGCAGACATTATCCAGCAGCAAAGGGCGGGAGATCATATTCCTCGTAGTGCTGTTTGGATAAGCGTCTGCTTCTCTTAGTAAAGGGTGCTGAAGGAATCCGGGAACCGGAGGTAAGAACAAAACGATAGTGTCCTTTTAAAACTGTTTATTTCTGTCTTGCGTACACACGCACGCATATCTGCATTTCTTTTCATTCGTGTATTTTCATATATCACTCTCCTGTTTGCCATTGTATAATTGATAAACGTGCTAAGAGAGATTTGCCGCTATTTCATAGTTTAAGAGTAAAAAGGTAATATAGTTAAAGTATAGACAAACACAGCTGTGCCTGAGAGACAAGGCGAAGTCAGTGTGGTGCGCGGTAGATGATAAAGGATCATCTACATTGATAAACGTATAAATTGTGTTACGGTGGATCTTTGCTTTGCGTACACGTGTCTCTAACAAAGGACTGAGACTTGCGTACGCAACCCAAGGGCCGACGCACGCAGCGTATATTACGCAACGGAGCGTACGGGTACGCCCACGTAACTCAAATCACAAGTGTTAATTTTTTTTCAACGCGATAAATAGCGCAACGCGGTAAATAACGCAAGGCGATAAATCGCGCAAATCTATTTTAACATTCGAAATTTAAATTAACAGATCCTTCTCCTAATTGGTAACACATCTGGTCTAAAGAAAATTTCTGCGCAGAAATAGAAATAGAAACAAAAGTGTATATGTGGTGAGTGAGTGTTTGTTTTTACAATTTTTGAGGTTGAACCACAAGAAAAGTCGAGTTCTCGTGAGGTACATACGTGTAAGTGACGTACATGGTGGCTAGGGAGGCATCCCTGGTTAAAACATACAATTTGAGCATTAGAGTATAGCAGACCAGGAGGTCATACTGTAACAGACCAGGAGGTCATAGCAGACCAGCAGGTTCAGGTACAGCAGACAAGGAAGTCCGCTATACAGTCCACAGGCACAACACCTAAAAGGGTTGGTGCAACACCCATATAGGCCATACAAGCTCTGGCTGAAGGAATTCGCAGCCGCAATTTTCGATTCCACTGGTCGCTCCGTACATAAGATTAGTTGCTTATGTGCTGAACGATTGTACCGCACGTAATTGTGTGCATTAGTAAACCTGACCGGTACTATTTGTGTACGAAGGTCATAAACGCTATTTGTACATTCTAACGTGATTTGTGTATTTTTTTTTATTTTAAGGGAGGTTCGCTGCTCACTCAGGAACTATCCAACAACCAATAGTTACTGGAAAGAGTAAGTGTTCTTCGGATAACCCTCGCAGGTTCCAGTAAATAGAGGTTCAGGTCGCAGGGGCCCTGGGTCGAGTACGCCAGCACTATATCAGTGTGATCAGGTCGTATTGGTCGGCGTGGGCGAGTGAGTGGGGTACTCGGTAAACCGCCACCGTCAGCCTATTTTGAACATTTTGGTTTGCGTAAGGGTTGGCTGAATAAAGCAACACCTTCGAACTATGGGGGCCACTTGTTCAGGTAGGGGGCGATCAACCTCGGTTCGGGTTGATTCAGTGAACCGACCAGTCGGGTCGGCAAGGTACGTAATGTGTGAGAAATACGGAAGTCACACAGAAGCTTTATGTGATGAATGGGAGAGAATGACGGTACATGACGGGGAGAAATTCCCAAAAGTAGGTAGCTTCAGCCTAGAAGTGTTACAAAATTTAAGGAGGAGGATATGTCTCATTAAATCAGCAAAGAGACGAATCAAACATTACGATTATTTGCAGTTGTGGCAACAGGAGGGTGACATACAGAGAGGATTGGCTCAGGCGGCGGGATCTGGCTCTATCAGGAAACTGATCGCCACGGCCCCACCGCCACCATATATATCGGGAGAAAAATTGGTTGCGGAGAATGACGCACTAAGGTGTAACAAACAAACACTTAGCAACTGTGTAAATGTTAAAGATAATGTTAACCAATTAACCAATGCAAGTATTAACCCGTGCAAGTTGTACCCTGTTTTGAACTTTCCTCAGGAGTGTGATCAAGAGGACGAATCGGCAACAATTTCAGCGCTCTCTCTAGCAGCCACCATAGCAGAGACCACAGTAGGCACAGCTCCACCCCCGAGATTAGTAACAAAGGCCCCTAGCGGAGGGATAGGTGAGGTCATATCAACGGGTAAGTACGGCACCATACACTATGCTGAAACTATTTCACCACAGCCTGTAGAATCTACACAGAATGAGGTTGTTAGAGTTAATCCTGTTAAGGTAATAGTAGTTCCAAATGGGAAAACAGACACTTCAGGAGTCACTCCTGTTAGGAACATTGCCATGTATAGCCCATTTTCCCGAATGGAATTAAGGACCATAGTGTCTGAATTCCCTGACCCTAGAAAAGACTTAGTTGCCAGCCAAATATACATCAGAGACCTAGGTAACACGGTAGAGCCCAACAACAAAGACTGGCAGATATTGCTGAGAGCATGTTTACCCTCCAATGTTGACGCAACTCAATTTTTAGCTGACTGTGGATTAGATCAGGATGTACCTCTTACAGATGTGTACAACAAAGACAACGTAAAAAGAATACGTTTACAGTTAAAGGAGTATTTCCCAGCCGTAGTTAAATGGAACAAAATATTCTCCATTAAACAGAAGGAGTCAGAAACAGCTGCAGAGTATTTTCACAGAGCATTATCAGAAATGGCAAAATACACAGGCATAGAGGACATTAAAACAAACATAAACCATCGAGAAGTAGCAGTATCGGTACTGATGGATGGTTTAAAAGAGTCATTGAAGACTAGGGTACAGACCACACAACCATGTTGGCGAGGTCTGTCTGTGGCTACTTTGAGAGAGGCTGCTATTGATCACGATAGGAACATCACCAGACACAGGGAACAACAAGGTGATAAGTTAATGGCAGTAAGTATACAGGCCCTGACCACAAGGCAGCCTTTGTTTATATCACCAAACCCTGTAAGGTAAGTCAAATGTGGTTACTTGTTATTCTTGCCATAAACAGGGACACATGGCACGAGATTGTAGAGTGAAGAATTCACGAAACTCATACCAACCCCCTAGACAACGACACGACACACGACATTGGGATCAGGGTCCGCAGAAACGGAGTTATGAGCCACATACAGGGGAAACAAAAAGATATCCCCCGAACAGAGACTGGCAAGCCTCTGGTAGCTCCCAATTAACTCCATCACAAGTAGTTGCTGCCAGCGGGATTCAGGGAGGTCACCATACCCAATAGGGGTGTGGCCATACCTGTAATCTGCAGCCAGTAAAATTGATTGCAAGCCTTGGAAGTGAACCAGAAATTGCAATCAATGTAGATGGTAAATCATTAAACTTTCTTGTAGACACAGGGGCGGCCAAATCAGTGATAAATTCGACAGTGGGCATGAGAACCACTGGTAAGACAATTCCAGCAATAGGGGTAACGGGAGTAGTCCAGCACTACCCTGTTAGCAAACCAGCCGAGATTACAGTAGGGCCTTTACATACCAAGCATTCCTTTTTGCTGGCTGCATCGGCACCGACTAATCTCCTGGGAAGAGACTTACTGTGTAAAATGGGGTGCGTCATTTATTGTACTCCTGAAGGTGTATTCTTGGACATACCTGAGAATCACGCTCAGGAAGTACGAGACATGTTAGACTCCCCATCAAAATTAATGTCACATACCATTATGACAAATAGGACTCCCTCCCAAGTAGAAGAAATGACATCTCAGATACCAGAGTCACTTTGGACTAAAGATGGACAGGACACTGGATTAATGGCAAACGTAGCTCCGGTAGTTGTACAAGTAAAAGATGGTAGGATAGCTCCAAAAATCCCACAGTACCCTCTGAAGCCAGAGGTGGAGTTAGGAGTGTATCCCGTAATAGAGCGCTTGCTACAACAGGGCATTCTGGTAAGAACGTCCAGCACTGCCAATAGTCCCATCTTCCCTGTTAAAAAGAGTGGGGGGAGGGGTTACCGGCTAGTGCAGGATCTAAGGGGGATTAACAAAATAGTTGAGAGTCAGTTCCCCGTAGTGCCAAATCCAGCTGTCATCCTAATGCAAATCCCTCCCACTGCGAAATTTTTCACTGTTATTGACCTCTGCTCCGCTTTCTTTTCGGTACCTCTGCACCCTGACAGTCAATATTTGTTTGCATTTACATACAGAGGAGTCCAATACACATGGACTCGATTACCACAAGGATTCATAGATAGTCCAAGTATATTTTCCCAGGCTTTGCATGATTGTTTACAGTCTTTCCAACCAGTGAGTGGATCAGTATTAATACAGTACGTGGATGATCTACTACTGTGTTCTGATTCATTGGAAGCATCCCTGAAGGATACGAAACAGCTCCTGTTTCATCTTTCAGACACAGGACACAAGGTTTCCAAAGACAAGTTGCAATTATGCCAAACTAAGGTAAAATATTTGGGACACTGTCTAACACAAGGACTGAGACACCTGACCGCTGATAGAATTCAAGCCATTAGAGACATGACTCTGCCACAAACCCAGCAGCAGATCAGAACATTTTTAGGAATGTGTGGGTATTGCCGTAACTGGATCCCAGGGTTTTCCATTCTAGCGTTACCCTTGCAGGAGATGGTCTCCTCAAACAAACCTGATCGGATTTCGCATACAGATGAGTCTGAGACAGCATTTGAGAGACTTAAACAGTGCCTAACGCAGGCACCAGCATTAGGTATGCCAGACTATGGGAAACCCTTTGAACTATACGGAACAGAAAGTGCTGGTTGCGCGGCAGGCGTACTAACCCAAAAGCACGGTGATGCCAGCAGGCCGGTAGCATATTACAGCGCTCAGCTAGATACGGTAGCGCGATCCCTCCCCACATGCTTGCGAAGCGTTGCTGCGATAGCATTGCTAGTAACGAAAAGCGAAGACGTCGTGCTAGGTCACAACCTCACAATTCATACACCACATGCAGTGTCAACCTTGTTAAATTCTGCCCAAACCAGACACGTCTCATCAGCGCGGTTTACAAGATGGGAATTGGCACTAATGGCCCCCGTAAACATCACCATAAGGAGATGCAGTGCATTAAATCCTGCAACATATCTCCCAGGTGTGCCTGGACAGGCACAAAGGGTGGAGGATGAGAGTGGTGGGGAAGGAGAATTTAATACAAAGGAAGACACACATGATTGTATGGAATATTTGACCCAAAATTTTACCGCAAGGCCTGACATCAGTGACAACCCACTGGAAGATGTAGAACTTACGTTCTACACGGACGGTAGTTGTCATAGACAGTCAGACTCGGGAGACTTGTGTACTGGATACGCAGTCGTAGATGACCAAGGCACCATAGAAGCGGAACCACTAGGCCCACCTCACTCAGCCCAGGTTGCTGAACTGGTCGCCCTAACCAGAGCATGTGAATTGGCTAAGGGCAAATCAGCCAATATCTACACCGATTCTAGATACGCATTCGGGGTAGTCCATGATTTCGGAGCCCTATGGCGCCTCAGAAATTTCATGACGGCAGCTGGTACACCGGTAGCGCATGCAGCCCACATAAAAAGGCTTCTAACAGCAATACAGGAACCCGACAGAGTGGCTGTTATCAAATGTAAAGCACACACATATAGCCAAGACCCAGTATCACTTGGTAACAGCCGAGCAGACGAAGCTGCTAAATTAGCAGCTGCTACCCCCAGACAGACAGACACCACACAACTGATGGTATTTAATACCATCAACACACAGAAGTTGTGTGAGATGCAAAATTTGTGTTCCACACAGGAAAAGGCAGTCTGGAAGGCAAAAGGATATGGCCAGGAGTCCTCAGGACTCTGGACGGATGGACACGGTAAACCAGTGGCCCCCAGAGCATACCTTCCATGTTTAGCTGAGGCAGCTCACGGGCTGACTCATCTGGGCAAGGAAGGGATGTGCAAGTTGGTAAGAGCATATTGGTGTGCCCCAGGATTTTCATCTCATGCGAGTAAAAGAGCAATGTCATGCCTTACCTGTCTGAGAAAGAACATCGGAAAGGCAATACCTACAGAACCATCTCATATCCCACCTGCCGGCGGCCATTTCCAGGTAATACAGATTGACTTTATTCAATTACCCCCTTGTCGAAATTTGAAATATGTACTTGTTTGTATAGATGTTTTCTCAAATTGGGTCGAAGCATTTCCAGCGGCCACAAATACCGCTATGTTTACTGCTAAGAAAATTGTGCAGGAATTTGTATGTAGATATGGTATCCCTAGAATTATCGAAAGTGATAGGGGTACCCATTTTACAGGTGATGTCTTTCAAGGAATGTGTAAATTGATGGGAATTGATAGCAAGCTACACACTCCATACCGTCCACAGGCGAGTGCTAAAGTGGAAAGAGTGAACAGCACTATTAAAAATAGACTGAGTAAAGTGATGGCAGAGACAGGATTGACATGGCCAGAAGCTTTACCCATTGTACTGTACAGCATCAGAACCACTCCCAGGTCCCCTCTTAATCTGTCTCCCTTTGAAATCTTGTTTGGTCGACAACCGCATGTTATGATTAACCCTCAGGATGATTTGAAGTGTAACAATGAAGTGACTGTAAAATACTTGATTAACATGAGTAAACAGTTAAGGAATCAAAATGATAATCTGAAGTTAGTGATTCCTGATTTACCAGATAGTAATTGTGATGACATTGAACCTGGGGATTATGTAATGATACGGAATTTTCTACGCTCAGGTTGCCTTATTGACAGATGGGAAGGACCATACCAGGTCTTATTGACTAGCACTACATCATTGAAGGTTGCTGAGAGAGAGACTTGGGTTCATTCGTCCCACTGTAAGAAGGTTGCTGATCCAGAGAGGTCCCGTGATAAGGAACAGACGGTAGAGGTTGTATCACTGGAGTGTCTGTTCCAGGAGGATTGAGGCAGCACCTGAGCATTGAAAATCACAAGACCAAAAGCAGTTGTCGATCCCCTTTTCCCTTTTATTGTTTTTCTCCAACTTCCCATCCCCTCTCCCTCAAATTATTTTTCCCCCTTCTCATTCTTCTCCGTTTCCTCCTACAAGATGGACTTGCCCCAAGAGACTGTGATCCGGATTTTCCTGTTGACCATGATGTTGACCAGAGCAGTCTGTTCCGGCGAGAGTACCATGGAGGTCGAGAGAGGTTCTGGAATGGGTTCTGATGACAGAGATGGAGGCGTAGTTTTCCAAGAACAACATAATCAACAAGCAAAGGCGAGTATCAGAAAACGATCCGATAGCATTGACCATAGAAGGAATTGTGAAGGATTGTTAGCTGAAGAAAACTGTATCTGTCGGCTCTGTAACAATGTCATTGAGGATGGGTGCATAAAGAAATGCCAATCCAGTTTTAATATCCATATGGACCGGCATCCATTGAGTGACTATCACTCCTTAGTGGGTAGTGTGTTAAATAAAACAGATTGTTGGGTATGCTCTCAAGTACCTCAAGGTCATAGCAAATCAGGGCTAGTACCATTTCCTTTAACGTTAGGGGAGGTACTTGAGTTAAGTGGTGGGAGACCGGTGGACAGGAGATTTAATATCTCCAGCCCTCCTAGTTTGAAGCTCCACCAATACCATGTGGATAGGTCCCTATTATGCTTTAACATCTCCAATCCCCGAAAGCCGGGAAATTGGGAAGTGTCATGGAGTAATCAAACCATGACCTTTTCGCACAGAGCAGATAGAATGCCTACAGATACAGAGCTTATACGCCACATAGCCAGTAGAGGAAAATCTTTCCGGTATAGGTATACCTTAGGAAATAGGATTACGAGAGTTGGAGAGGTATCACCAGGATACTGTGCACATATCGTACAACCTGATACGTGTACTAAGCAGATGGAAGAATTAGGGGTAGGAGATTTCACATGGAAGGTGTGTAATATGGTTATGTCCTACTCCGTCCCATATGTTCTCCCCGATGATGCATATTTCATATGCGGGAGAAAGGCGTATAAGTGGCTTGCCCCAAACTCTGAAGGATTGTGTTATATTGGAAAAGTACTGCCTGAAGTAATGACTGTATCACATGACAAAATGAAAGACATACACCGTGTTGCCCAAACTCCTTATACTCACACCCATTACGAGCACGTAGTTAAACGGCACCTGATAGAAAGAACAGAGCATCCGGCCTCTGACATGATCCATGAATCCACCGGGATTCAGTTTCTAATCGCGTTAGACATCACTCGCACCACCAGAGGAGTGTTGAATTATAAATACATATCTGCGCTTGCAAATTTGTTAGATAATATCACTGAAATGTATGATGACACGTTTAGGTATACTGGAAGAGAACTTCAAGCTTATAAAACAGACCTGGTACAGCATAGAATGGTTCTTAATTACCTCACAGCAGTGACAGGCGGATATTGTGTCACACTGGCAACACAATACGGCGTGAAATGTTGCACATATATTACGAATAGCACCGAGGATCCGGTCGAGGTCATAGACCAAAAGATGGACGATATTCTCCAACTGAAGTGGGAATTTCGCAGGAGACACAATCTCACTCTTGCTGCTGTAGGTAATGAGCTGACTGGTTGGGTGTCATGGTTGAACCCGCGAAATTGGTTCTCTGGTTTAGGAGACTGGGCTCAAGGAGTCATAATGGATGTTGGGAAGTTTCTCCTATGTATCTTAGGTGTTGTCATATCAATTGGCTTGATATTTAGATGCGGTCAGGCTTTAATGAAGTGCAAACACCGTACCAGGGTAATGAGTTTGAGGAGTGAGGAAACTGTAATTCCAATGGACTTGATTTATGACCCAAATGTAGAAACAATGATGTGATGAAAATGCGATTTCTACGGTCCGTTTCTTTCACCTGTTTTTACGTTTCCTCCACGGTAAAAAAGACCCACTTGGACGAGGAATTTGATGAGCCGATATACAGACAACAGAGGGATTAAAGAAGAAGTTTTGACAACCTGATACACAGATTTTTGATGAACTATGCCATGGATCCCCAGTTTCCCTAGAAATTTTAAAATTACGCTAGCCCAACACTTTTGTAAATCTATGGACATTGACAGCTTTTGCTCGCACCTTATGGGCAAAAGCACAAAGAAGACTGCATTCAACAGACACCAAACAAGACCTCAATCGACGAATGTACATTTACCTGACATAAAATACCACCGCATTTACCGTAATTATGTCTTTTCTTCATTTCTACAACCCTCAGGTAATGACACACATAGTCGATAGGGAATACAGGCACAGATATCAGCAATCACATATCTCCCCCATTCATGTATCATCAACTAAAATGTGCTCCCCCATTTTGTTACAACCAAAGCCGAAAAGAGCTCGGTAAAGTTTGACAGCCCATCCACAGACCCGTACCACGGGATAAGAAGGAATTCAAATGTATACTTCGCAATACCTCGAAGCTTGATTTAAAACACGTACGGCATGATGATACATGACCCCCAAACACGGATTCATACACACATGCTTCTGCTATCTCACTAGGTCATACCCTTTTCCTACCTTCTCCTCTCCTCCCCTACCCAACCATGTAAATGTATTAACCCCTGACATATATTTTTCTCTTTTTGAAATGTTTTAGAACAGGGGTGTCAAACACAAGGCCCGCGGGCCAAATCCGGCCCGCCAGACCTCGTCTGATGGCCCGCGGACTCACATTTCAAACATGGGTGGGTCCGTGGGACGCGCTTCGCTGCAGCCAATCCCTAGCCTGCCAGATTGATTGATGGATGGCTCTGTGGCCCGGCTGTAAACTTTAAAAATAGGAGGTGGAGCCTTGCCAGTGCGGACTTGATGGCGCAGCTCTCCTCGATTTGGTGAGTTGTGCTTCGGACAGTGGATAACCTGCGGCTGGAGGAGGGTGTTGGGGTCTGAGAGCTGCCAGTGTTCCGCAGCCGGGGATCGGGGCTGGGTACTCCGTGATCCCGCGGCCAGCTCCGGGTGGTGATGCTGCTTTAGCTCTGAGCTGTTACAATCAGCGGTGACAGGGGGGCTGACTGTTCCCGCGGTGGGGGCTGGTTCAGGTCCCCGAGCTTCCGGCATTACAATGAGTCTCACTGACTCATTTAATGCCGCCACCAACGCTGCGCCTGTCTGCCCACCACCAGTGCCCCGGAGCCCTGTGCATTAAGACAGTCACTGCACAGTCAGTGACTCGGGTCCCGACTCCCGGCCGGAGGGGGAGAAGGAGATGCTCTGCTTTCAGCTCCTCCACCATAGACTCAAATGCTGCATGTGCCCGACTTGTTTAACTATTCCAAGTCCCTCTCTCTATTGCTGTTCACACGGACACCTGGCTGTTACACCCCGGTCCTGATTGTCACCAGCGCCAAAAGTTCATGGGAGGGATGCATAGAGTCACTGGCAGCCATCTCCATGCACAGTGACAGCCCCTGATTGTAAGCACTACTGATGCCAGGCAGGAAAATGCAATACTATTGTTGTACAAGTGGAAAGTGCTGCTCCTCCTCTCTCTCGCTCCTCTGCCCCCCTCTCTCTTCATGTATCCCCCTCTATGCATCTCCTTCCTCTCTGTCTCCCCCCACTCTCCGTCTCTCCTCCTTTCTCGCTCTCTGTCTGTCTCCCCCCTTTCTCTCTCCGTCTCTCCCCCCTCTCTATCCCTATCTCCTCACTATCCATTTCCCCTCTCTGTCTCCCCCTCTCTCTGCTCCTCTCTCCGTCTCTCCCCCCTCTGCGTCTCCCCCCTCGCGCTCTCTCTCTGCGTCTCCCCCTTTCAGAGCTAGTTATTACTTACATTATTACAAAAAACAGTAATAATTGAATGCAGTGACATTAATTTATGATAATAAAGAGTGGACACATAGACCTACAGATACAACCGGCCCTTTGATGGGGACCAAACTGCTGATGCGGCCCCCGATGAATTTGAGTTTGACACCCCTGTTTTAGAAGGTGGCAGTTATTGTTGACTGCCAAAGGGTGGACTGTCAAAGTCAGAAAAATATCTCTATGCACACTACCATATTTGCACCTCACACAGGTCCGTGCTGCGCATGCGTACGCTCTCCCGTACGTGCGCATACTCACAGTCGCGGGCACCTGCAGGCGCACGGTATGCGTATTTACGGTAGAGTTTATGTGATCGTAGCGTGCGACTCAATCGTTACATATTTTCACTATATAATGTATTTTGTAGATCATGGTCCCTTTGATAGATTCTGAAAGTTTGGTTAATATAGAATGTTCGTGAACAGAGAAATCCCTCTTTGTTTGATACGAAGGGTCAGACAGGAGTAATACAGTGGTGTTTAGTACCCATCGGAAGAGTAGTTAATTGGCAATATTCCGGTGTTGGTTTGAAGCGGATTAATCGCTCGTGCGAATAGTTATGGACATAAGAAGTTTATGAACATTTACTGTATTTGCACTTACTTATCCATGCGGCGGGAAACCCAGTTTCCCTCCCACCTGAGCTGTTGGAAATAGTCACGGCCCACCTGTATGAATCAACCTATGACCTTTTGTTATAATGCGAGGAGGAATTCCTGTGTCCAATGAACAATGAGATTGTAGGGACCATTGAATTGCATTGTGTGTGGGGCATAAATAGACAGGCCGATCACATCCAGCTCTCACTCTTCAACGGTTATCATTGCTGAAAATCGGGAGCTGGATGTCCAGAGGCGCATGCGATCGTTTCCTTTGTGCGTAAGTTTTTCTCCGCAGCCATATTGATCTTCTTGTTATTGTGAGCCAATTTCTCTCTCTCTCTCTCTTCTCCTCTTTCTCTCTTATTTTCCCTTAAATAGTAATTGTATTGTATTTCCTGTGTAGTTATCTGGTTAGGTAGTCTATGTTATATTGTAGTGTATGATTTGTATTTGTATTAATTCTTTTGCAAGTATATCATTCATAATATATATATTAGGCGTTGGACCCTGAGCACGGTATCTGTGTATTTCTTATAGTGTTAAGTATTCTCAGAGCGTCGGTGACGCTAGAACAGCTTTAAAGGTAATAAGGTTATACTGTGTTGCATTTACACTCTATCATTACACTAAGGTTTTACTGCACAATACACTGTTTATGGTTTAGATACAAAGGTTTAACATTGTGAGCGTCAGCGCCGCTGGTGATCTCCTCGTGGTCCCGAGCGTCCGCTACGCTATAGCGAATCATTAAGTTAGTCAGCAGCCAATAGCGTGCCTGCCTGGGATCTCTTGGCCGTGAGCGAACGTGACGCTTGAGCGTCTCGACTACGGCTAAGCGATTGTTACGCAACGTGCGTACCCTTACGGTACTTCATACGTAGATAGCGTACAGTGTTCTTAGACCTCATAAAGGGTATTATATAAGATAAATATTTAGCTTTATCACATGTGACCACATCTTAAATATAAATACATTTAAACATGCAATCCTACAACTGTGCACAGAGCACTACATATGACATGTTAAAAAACATCATTAAACCTATTTTTAAACACACACGCATCATACATCTGTATCCTACACACACGCATCACACATTTGTATCCTCTACATACGCATCACACATTTGTATCCTATACACACACGCATCACACATCTGTATCCTACACACACGCATCATACATCTGTATCCTATACACACACGCATCATACATCTGTATC
Organism: Pseudophryne corroboree; assembly: GCF_028390025.1. Lineage (NCBI taxonomy): Eukaryota > Metazoa > Chordata > Amphibia > Anura > Myobatrachidae > Pseudophryne > Pseudophryne corroboree. Next base: position 47,529,826 of record NC_086446.1, on the reverse strand, counting down.
CTATACACACACGCATCATACATCTGTATCCTATACACACACGCATCATACATCTGTATCCTATACACACACGCATCATACATCTGTATCCTATACACACACGCATCATACATCTGTATCCTATACACACACACGCATCATACATCTGTATCCTATACACACACGCATCATACATCTGTATCCTATACACACACATCATACATCTGTATCCTATACACACACGCATCATACATCTGTATTCTATACACACGCAACATACATCTGTATTCTATACACACGCAACATACATCTGTATTCTATACACACGCATCATACATCTGTATCCTATACACACATCATACATCTGTATCCTATACACACACGCGCATCATACATCTGTATCCTATACACACACATCATACATCTGTATCCTATACACACACGCATCATACATCTGTATTCTACACACACGCATCATACATCTGTATTCTATACACACGCATCATACATCTGTATCCTATACACACATCATACATCTGTATCCTATACACACACGCGCATCATACATCTGTATCCTATACACACACGCGCATCATACATCTCTATCCTATACACACACATCTATATCCTATACACACATCATACATCTGTATCCTATACACACACGCGCATCATACATCTGTATCCTATACACACACGCGCATCATACATCTCTATCCTATACACACACATCTGTATCCTATACACACATCATACATCAGTATCCACACACATCACACAGCTGTATCCTATACACACACACACACATCACACAGCTGTATCCTATACACACACCATACATCTGTATCCTATACACACACATCCCAGTATCCCCTACAAACTAGGGGAAAAGGAATTTCCGGTAGGTATTAAATTCCTATTTTCACTCACACACACGCCTCCTTCACTTAAACAGACACATGCCTCTCACACACACACACACACACACACACACACACACACACACACACACATTCAGAAACGGACACGCCTCTATATGTTTGTAAGGTAGCGTGTACCCAGACCAGGTGTGTGCTCTGTACATAGTCCTATAGAAATGCTCAAATCAAATGCCTCCTTTGATCCTTGCCTCTCACACACATGCCTCTCACTTACACACACATGCCTCTTTCACTTGAACACACAACTTTCCTTAAAAATAAACAGACACACACACACACCACACTTAAAGACTTGCACACACAAAACACAGTGCTGCCAACATTTATTACAGCCCCCTCCAACCCCCCCCCCCCCCCCCACACACACACACACACACACACACACACACACACACACACACACACACACACACACTGCAGCTTCAGGCAAGTGCTGCCAGTGCCTATCTGCTGCTATCATCAGCCCGTCGGAGAAATAGAGGGGGTAATTCAGACCTGATCGCACGCTAGTTTTTTTTTTGCTGCGATCAGGTCAGAACTGCGCATGCGTATGCACCGCAATGCGCAAGCATTTCGCACGGGTACAAAGAGGATCGTTGCTGTGCGATGGGTTTAACAAAGAATCTATTCACACAGACGATCGCAAGGTGATTGATAGGAAGAAGGCGTTTGTGAGTGTCAACTGTCCGTTTTCTGGGAGTGTTTGGAAAAACGCAGGCGTGTCCAAGCGTTTGCAGGGCGGGTGCCTGACGCCAATTCCGGGCCCGGACAGGCTGAAGTGATCGCAGCGGTTGAGTAAGTCCTGGGCAACTCAGAAACTGCACAAAACGTTTTTGTACCGCTCGGCTGCACATGCGATCGCACACTTACAAAGCAAAAATACTCTCCACTATGGGCGGTGACTATCTGCTCGCAGCAGTGCAAAAAAAAACCTAGCGAGCGATCAGGTCTGAATTAGGCCCAGAGTGCTTTACTTGGCTGGCTTGCTTAACTGGAAGGGCCTGGGAGGAGCTGCGCTCTGGAGCTCCCCCTAGCTGCAGCAAGTGACAGCTCTCTGTATATACTAGGAGGCAGCTTCCAGGTCACTGACACAGCTCCTCCGTCTGAAAGAATGATTTAAAAAATAAGATTTTACTCACCGGTAAATCTATTTCTCGTAGTCCGTAGTGGATGCTGGGAACTCCGAAAGGACCATGGGGGATAGCGGCTCCGCAGGAGACTGGGCACAACTAAAGAAAGCTTTTAGGTCACCTCGTGTGCACTGGCTCCTCCCACCATGACCCCCCTCCAAGCCTCAGTTAGGACACTGTGCCCGGACGAGCTGACATAATAAGGAAGGATTTTGAATCCCGGGTAAGACTCCTACCAGCCACACCAATCACACCGTATAACTCGTGATACTATACCCAGTTTAACAGTATGAAAACAACTGAGCCTCTCAACAGATGGCTCAACAATAACCCTTTAGTTAACAATAACTATGTACAAGTATTGCAGACAATCCGCACTTGGGATGGGCGCCCAGCATCCACTACGGACTACGAGAAATAGATTTACCGGTGAGTAAAATCTCATTTTCTCTGACGTCCTAGTGGATGCTGGGAACTCCGAAAGGACCATGGGGATTATACCAAAGCTCCCAAACGGGCGGGAGAGTGCGGATGACTCTGCAACACCGAATGAGAGAACTCAAGGTCCTCCTCAGCCAGGGTATCAAATTTGTAGAATTTTGCAAACGTGTTTGCCCCTGACCAAGTAGCTGCTCGGCAAAGTTGTAAAGCCGAGACCCCTCGGGCAGCCGCCCAAGATGAGCCCACCTTCCTTGTGGAATGGGCTTTTACTGATTTAGGATGCGGCAGTCCAGCCGCAGAATGCGCCAGCTGAATTGTGCTACAAATCCAGCGAGCAATAGTCTGCTTAGAAGCAGGAGCACCCAGTTTGTTGGGTGCATACAGGATAAATAGCGAGTCAGTTTTCCTGACTCTAGCCGTCCTGGAAACATAAATTTTCAAGGCCCTGACTACGTCCAGTAACTTGGAATCCTCCAAGTCCCTAGTAGCCGCAGGCACCACAATAGGTTGGTTCAAGTGAAAAGCTGATACCACCTTAGGGAGAAACTGAGGACGAGTCCTCAATTCCGCCCTATCCATATGGAAAATCAGATAAGGGCTTTTACATGACAAAGCTGCCAATTCTGCCACACGCCTGGCTGAAGCCAAGGCCAATAACATGACCACTTTCCACGTGAGATATTTTAGATCCACGGTTTTAAGTGGCTCAAACCAATGTGATTTTAAGAAACTCAACACCACGTTGAGATCCCAAGGTGCCACTGGAGGCACAAACGGGGGCTGAATATGCAGCACTCCTTTCACAAACGTCTGAACTTCAGGTAGTGAAGCTAGTTCTTTCTGGAAGAAAATCGACAGAGCCGAGATCTGTACCTTAATGGAGCCTAATTTCAGGCCCATAGTCACTCCTGCTTGTAGGAAATGCAGAAATCGACCTAGTTGAAATTCCTCTGTTGGGGCCTTTTTGGCCTCACACCAAGCAACATATTTCCGCCATATGCGGTGATAATGCTTTGCAGTTACATCTTTCCTGGCTTTAATCAGCGTAGGAATGACTTCCTCCGGAATGCCCTTTTCCTTCAGGATCCGGCGTTCAACCGCCATGCCGTCAAACGCAGCCGCGGTAAGTCTTGGAACAGACAGGGCCCCTGCTGCAGCAGGTCCTGTCTGAGCGGCAGAGGCCATGGGTCCTCTGAGATCATCTCTTGAAGTGTCAAAGTCAGAAAAATGTCTCAATGCACACTGCCATATTTGCACCGCACACTGGTCCGTGCTGCGCGTGCGTACGCTCTCCCGTGGAGGCGCATACCCGCAATAGCGTGCACACGCAGGCGCGGTATGCGCATTTACGGTAGAGTTTATGTGATCGTAGCGTGCGACTCATTCGTTACAAATGTTCACAATTAATGTAGTTTATAGATTATGGTCCCTTTGATAGATTCTGAAAGTTTGGTTAATATAGAATGTCCCTGAACGGAGGAATCCCTCTTTGTATTGTGCGAAGGATCTAACAGGGGTCATACAGCAGTGTTTGGTACCCATCGGAAGAGTATTTAAATAGCAATATTCCGGTGTTGGTTTGGAGCAGATTAATCGCTCGTGCGAATAGTTATGGACATAAGAAGTTATGTCCATTTATTTATTTGTCCTTACTTAGTCATGCATCTGAACAGTTGGAGACAGGCATCAGTAGGTCTCAAATGTCTCTTTGACCTCAGGGATCCCCCAAACAATAGTTTGCATGTTAAGAGGGCCTCATACCTACACATGCATAAGGTAAACACAGGAATAGTAATTGAAGATCAATTGTACTCCAAATCAGTATCTTTCCCGCAGACGGAGTACAATAGTCTGTAATTACACTGAGCTTTTGAGACTCAATGAGGAAGGCCAACACCTGTGTTTACAAATGGGGCTGGATTTGTATACAGGAGAATGAGGGCTGAGATGTCATTGTCTCAACTGAAAGTGGACATCATGAATATAGAACAAAACCCAGACAGGATTCTGGGTTTGTATTCGCCAAACAATAGCTTCTCACTAGACAGGAATGTGTTGGTCATCACCCATTGTGTTACATAACCAAGGCCACTGATGCAGCTGGCTCACATGCTGGGAGGGACACACACTTCTTGTGGTTGACACACCCCCACAGCTGGAATGCAGGTATGATATACCCATTGGAGATCACAGGGCTGACTCTCTCACTCAGAACTAAGCTAGCATCAAGCAGCATGGCGGCTACATCCCCAGGACAGAATTCCTTCCCAAAGGCTAAGTATTGAACTTCACATGGCTAGATAAGGAAACAGATAGATTGCTTTCTGGTTTAAATAGGATATTGTAACTTGGTTGTATGATTGTTGGGTGTTTGTGTTGGTGCCCTGTGGAATCTGTGATGGTAGCTGGGATCTTGTTAATCATAAATACCACCATGCAGTACTTTTGAATATGTGCTGGTAGCAATGGCAGGCTGATACTTGTGAGTACCTGGTGGTCTGGTCTTGTGATAACTCATATGCTCTGGTTATAGAGATACTGAAGTTGTTTGGGATGTGAAATTATGAGATGGTTCTAGGAAGTTGGATTACATTGTGAAAGGTGATTTAGATTGTTTGGAATTGTAAAATCAGAACATATGCATTGTTTTGAGGCTTGGACATTTTGGAATAAAATGGAGTCTAGCTTCTGCCCCATGCGGCATTGTAGGGACGATTGTGTAGCTGGGTGTTGTGTATATAGGGACAGGCAGCATGGGTAAGCTCAAGTACTTTCTAAACAAAGATTCTCAGCATTTATTAACTGCGCAGCGATTGTTCCTCACATGTGTAAGCTTCGCTGCAACCATATTGTTTTTTAATGTTATTGTGAGCCAATTTCTCTCATCTCTCTCCGTCTCTCCGTCTCTCTCTCTCTCTCTCTCTCTCTCTCTCTCCTCTTTTCTCTTATATCTCTCATAGTATTATAGTATTGTACTGTATTGCATTTAGGTCAGTGTAGTATTGTCTTTTTGTATTTATTGTTTAGATCTGTGGTTAGGAAGTCTCTGTTATATTGTAGTGTATCATTTGTACTGTTACCCCCTTTTTACAAGTATATTAGATATAATACAGTTAATAGGCCTTGGAACCTAAACCAGTATCTGTGTATTTTCTATAGTGTTAAGTGTTCACTTGAGCGTCGGTGACGCTCAAGCAGCTTTGTAGATAGTCAGGTTACACAAGGTTGCACTTACACCCTGTACTCACATTAAGGTATTCTGTGTATTTCATTGGTATAAGGTTTTAACATAAAGGTATAGTGTTGTAAGCGTCTGCATCGCTGGTGACCTCCTCGTGGTCTCGAGCGTAAGCTACGCTACAGCGAATCATTCCCCTAGACATAACCAATAACGTGTCCTGTGATCACTGGGCCGCGAGCGAACGTGACGCTTGAGCGTCTCGCCTACGGCTGAGCGATCGCTACGCCAATAGCGTACCATTACGGTACTTCTTGAGCAAACAGCGTACAGTGTTCTTAGCTTCATAAAGGGTTGTTTATACGACAAGGAATTTAGCATTGTCAGAAGTTCCGGGTACCACGCTCGTCTTGGCCAATCCGGAACCACAAGTATTGTTCTTACTCCTCGTTTTCTTATTATTCTCAGTACCCTTGGTATGAGAGGCAGAGGAGGGAACACATAAACTGACTGGTACACCCACGGTGTCACTAGAGCGTCCACAGCTATCGCCTGAGGGTCCCTTGACCTGGCGCAATATCTCTCTAGTTTTTTGTTTAGGCGGGACGCCATCATGTCCACCTGAGGCCGTTCCCATCGATTTACAATCAGCGTGAAGACTTCTGGATGAAGTCCCCACTCTCCCGGGTGGAGGTCGTGCCTGCTGAGAAAGTCTGCTTCCCAGTTGTCCACTCCCGGAATGAACACTGCTGACAGTGCTAGTACGTGATTTTCCACCCATCGGAGAATCCTTGTGGCTTCTGCCATTGCCATCCTGCTTCTTGTGCCGCCCTGTCGATTTACATGAGCGACTGCCGTGATGTTGTCTGACTGGATCAGTACCGGCTGGTGTAGAAGCAGGGATTTTGCCTGACTTAGGGCATTGTAAATGGCCCTTAGTTCCAGAATATTTATGTGTAGGGAAGTCTCCTGACTCGACCATAGTCCTTGGAAGTTTCTTCCCTGTGTGACTGCCCCCCAGCCTCGAAGGCTGGCATCCGTGGTCACCACGACCCAGTCCTGTATGCCGAATCTGCGGCCCTCTAGAAGATGAGCACTCTGCAGCCACCACAGCAGAGACACCCTGGTTCTTGAAGACAGGGTTATTAGGCGATGCATCTGAAGATGCGATCCGGACCATTGGTCCAACAGGTCCCACTGAAAGATTCTGGCATGGAACCTGCCGAAAGGAATTGCTTCGTAAGAAGCCACCATCTTTCCCAGGACCCGCGTGCAGTGATGCACCGATACCTGTTTTGGTTTCAGGAGGTCTCTGACTAGAGATGACAGCTCCTTGGCTTTCTCCTCCGGGAGAAACACTTTTTTCTGGACTGTATCCAGAATCATACCCAGGAACAGTAGACTTGTCGTCGGAACCAGCTGTGATTTTGGAATATTCAGAATCCAACGTGCTGGTGTAGCACCTCCTGAGATAGTGCTACTCCCACCAACAACTGCTCCTTGGACCTCGCCTTTATTAGGAGATCGTCCAAGTACGGGATAATTAAAACTCCCTTTCTTCGAAGGAGTATCATCATTTCCGCCATTACCTTGGTAAACACCCTCGGTGCCGTGGAGAGTCCAAACGGCAGCGTCTGGAATTGGTAATGGCAATCCTGTACCACAAATCTGAGGTACTCCTGGTGAGGATAGTAAATGGGGACATGCAGGTAAGCATCCTTGATGTCCAGGGATACCATGTAATCCCCCTCGTCCAGGCTTGCAATAACCGCCCTGAGCGATTCCATCTTGAACTTGAATTTTTTTATGTATGTGTTCAAGGATTTCAAATTTAAAATGGGTCCCACAGAACCGTCCGGTTTCGGTACCACAAACAGTGTGGAATAGTAACCCCGTCCTTGTTGAAGTAGGGGCACCTTGATTATCACCTGCTGGGAATACAGCTTGTGAATTGCCGCTAGCACAGCCTCCCTGTCTGAAGGAGTAATCGGCAAGGCAGATTTTAGGAACCGGTGGGGTGGAGACGCCTCGAATTCCAGTTTGTACCCTTGAGATACTATTTGCAGGATCCAGGGATCCACCTGTGAGCGAGCCCACTGATCGCTGAAATTTTTGAGGCGGCCCCACACCGTACCTGGCTCCGCCTGTGGAGCCCCACCGTCATGCGGCGGACTTGGAAGAAGCGGGGGAGGACTTTTGCTTCTGGGAACCTGCTGTTTGTTGCAGCCTTTTTCCCCTACCTCTGCCTCTGGACAGAAAGGACCCGCCTTTTCCACGCCTGTTTTTCTGAGTCCGAAAGGACTGTACCTGATAAAACGGCGCCTTTTTAGGCTGTGAGGGAACATGGGGTAAAAATGCTGACTTCCCAGCAGTTGCTGTGGAAACTAGGTCCGAGAGACCATCCCCAAATAACTCCTCACCCTTATAAGGCAAAACTTCCATGTGCCTTTTTGAATCTGCATCCCCTGTCCACTGGCGAGTCCATAAGCCTCTCCTAGCAGAAATGGACAATGCACTTATTTTAGATGCCAGCCGGCAGATCTCCCTCTGTGCATCTCTCATGTATAAGACTGAGTCTTTTATATGCTCTATGGTTAGCAGAATAGTGTCCCTGTCTAGGGTGTCAATATTTTCTGACAGGGAATCTGACCACGCAGCGGCAGCACTGCACATCCATGCTGACGCAATAGCTGGTCTAAGTATAATGCCTGAGTGTGTATATACAGACTTCAGGATCGCCTCCTGCTGTCTATCAGCAGGTTCCTTGAGGGCGGCCGTATCCGGAGACGGTAGTGCCACCTTTTTAGACAAACGTGTGAGCGCTTTATCCACCCTAGGGGGTGTCTCCCAACGTGACCTATCCTCTGGCGGGAAAGGGAACGCCATTAGTAACTTCTTAGAGATTACCAATCTTTTATCAGGGAAAGCCCACGCTTCTTCACACACTTCATTTAATTCTTCTGATGGGGGAAAAACTACGGGTAGTTTTTTCTCCCCAAACATAATACCCTTTTTAGTGGTACCTGGGTTTATATCAGAAATTTGTAACACCTCTTTCATTGCTTCAATCATGCAACGAATGGCCTTAGTGGACATTAGACTAGACTCATCGTCGTCGACACTGGTGTCAGTATCCGTGTCGACATCCGCGTCTGCCATCTGAGGTAGCGGGCGTTTTAGAGCCCCCGATGGCCTTTGAGGCGCCTGGACAGGCACGAGCTGAGAAGCCGGCTGTCCCGCATTTGGCATGTCGTCAAATTTTTTGTGTAAGGAGTCGACACGTGCACGCAATTCCTTCCATAAGTCCATCCACTCAGGTGTCTGCCCCGCAGGGGGTGACATCCCTTCTATAGGCATCTGCTCCGCCTCCACATCATTATCCTCATCAAACATGTCGACACAGCCGTACCGACACACCGCACACACACAGGGAATGCTCTAACAGAGGACAGGACCCACAAAAGCCCTTTGGGGAGACAGAGTGAGAGTATGCCAGCACACACCAGAGCGCTATATAATGCAGGCACTAACTGAATTATGTCCCCTATAGCTGCTGTTATATATACTGCGCCTAAATTTAGTGCCCCCCTCTCTTTTTTACCCTTTTCTGTAGTGTAGACTGCAGGGGAGAGCCAGGGAGCTTCCTTCCAGCGGAGCTGTGAGGGAGAAATGGCGCCAGTGTGCTGAAGGAGATAGCTCCGCCCCTTTTTCGCGGACTATTCTCCCGCTTTTTTATGGATTCTGGCAGGGGTAATTATCACATATATAGCCTCTGGGGCTATATATTGTGGTATTTTTGCCAGCCAAGGTGTTTTTATTGCTGCTCAGGGCGCCCCCCCCCTAGCGCCCTGCACCCTCAGTGACCGGAGTGTGAAGTGTGTATGAGGAGCAATGGCGCACAGCTGCAGTGCTGTGCGCTACCTTGGTGAAGACTGATGTCTTCTGCCGCCGATTTTCCGGACCTCTTCTTGCTTCTGGCTCTGTAAGGGGGACGGCGGCGCGGCTCCGGGACCGAACACCAAGGCCAGTTCCATGCGGTCGATCCCTCTGGAGCTAATGGTGTCCAGTAGCCTAAGAAGCCCAAGCTAGCTGCAAGCAGGTAGGTTCGCTTCTTCTCCCCTTAGTCCCTCGCTGCAGTGAGCCTGTTGCCAGCAGGTCTCACTGTAAAATAAAAAACCTAATTATATACTTTCTTTTTAGAAGCTCAGGAGAGCCCCTAGTGTGCATCCAACCTCGGCCGGGCACAAAATCTAACTGAGGCTTGGAGGGGGGTCATGGTGGGAGGAGCCAGTGCACACCAGGTGACCTAAAAGCTTTCTTTAGTTGTGCCCAGTCTCCTGCGGAGCCGCTATCCCCCATGGTCCTTTCGGAGTTCCCAGCATCCACTAGGACGTCAGAGAAAAATATATATATATTACAGCGAGCGATCGCCAGGCAGTGGGGGTCAATGGAGGAGAAGTGCCCCCTTTCAGGTCAGGAGCCCGGTGGCAGCCAACTCCAATGCCTCCCACAGTTCAGCCACTGGGTCAAGCGGGGGTGGATTATAAAACAGTTAAATGGATAAGAACCTGGTTACAGGATAGGAAACAGACAGTTGTAGTAAATGGAGTGCAGTCTATGGAGGGAAATGTTACCAGTGGAGTACCCCAGGGATCTGTACTTTGTCCAGTTCTCTTTAATATCTTTGTTGGTGACATTGCAGATGGTATTGAAGGGAAGGTATGCCTTTTTGCAAATGATACAAAGATATGCAACAGGGTAGACACACCGGGAGGGGTAAAACAAATGATTGATGACCTAGGTGGGCTTGAGAAATGGTCAAGAACGTGGCAACTACAGTTTAATGCTAAAAAAAAGCAAAATCATGCACTTGGGTCTCAAAAACCCAAAGGCTAAATATAGTATCAATGGTACTATAATGGAAACTACTGAGGAGGAAAGGGATTTAGGAGTCACTATTTCAAGTGACTTGAAGGCAGGAAAGCAATGTAACAAAGCAATGAGAAAGGCAAGTCAGATGCTTGGTTACATAGGGAGAGGAATCAGTAGCAGGAAAAAAGAAGTGATAATACCACTGTATAGGTCATTGGTACGGCCCCATCTGGAATACTGTGTCCAGTTCTGGAGACCATATCTCCAGAAGGATATAAATACATTAGAGAGTGTACAAAGAAGGGCAACTAAAATGGTGCATGGCCTACATCACAAAACTTACCCGGAAAGGCTAAAATAAGAATTTACTTACCGATAATTCTATTTCTCATAGTCCGTAGTGGATGCTGGGGACTCCGTAAGGACCATGGGGAATAGCGGCTCCGCAGGAGACTGGGCACATCTAAAGAAAGCTTTAGGACTATCTGGTGTGCACTGGCTCCTCCCCCTATGACCCTCCTCCAAGCCTCAGTTAGGATACTGTGCCCGGACGAGCGTACACAATAAGGAAGGATTTTGAATCCCGGGTAAGACTCATACCAGCCACACCAATCACACCGTACAACTTGTGATCTGAACCCAGTTAACAGCATGATAACAGAGGAGCCTCTAGAAAAGATGGCTCACTACAGCAATAACCCGATTTTTTGGTAACAATAACTATGTACCAGTATTGCAGACAATCCGCACTTGGGATGGGCGCCCAGCATCCACTACGGACTATGAGAAATAGAATTATCGGTAAGTAAATTCTTATTTTCTCTAACGTCCTAATTGGATGCTGGGGACTCCGTAAGGACCATGGGGATTATACCAAAGCTCCCAAACGGGCGGGAGAGTGCGGATGACTCTGCAGCACCAAATGAGAGAACTCCAGGTCCTCCTCAGCCAGGATATCAATTTTGTAGAATTTTACAAACGTATTTGCTCCTGACCAAGTAGCTGCTCGGCAAAGTTGTAAAGCCGAGACCCCTCGGGAAGCCGCCCAAGATGAGCCCACCTTCCTTGTGGAGTGGGCATTTACAGATTTTTGGCTGTGGCAGGCCTGCCACAGAATGTGCAAGCTGAATTGTACTACAAATCCAACGAGCAATAGTCTGCTTAGAAGCAGGAGCACCCAGCTTGTTGGGTGCATACAGGATAAACAGCGAGTCAGATTTCCTGACTCCAGCCGTCCTGGAAACATATATTTTCAGGGCCCTGACAACGTCTAGCAACTTGGAGTCCTCCAAGTCCCTAGTAGCCGCAGGCACCACAAATAGGTTGGTTCAGGTGAAACGCTGAAACCACCTTAGGGAGAAACTGAGGACGAGTCCTCAATTCCGCCCTGTCCGAATGGAAAATCAGATAAGGGCTTTTTCAGGATAAAGCCGCCAATTCTGACACGCGCCTGGCCCAGGCCAGGGCCAACAGCATGACCACTTTCCATGTGAGATATTTTAACTCCACAAATTTAAGTGGTTCAAACCAATGTGACTTTTGGAACCCAAAACTACATTGAGATCTCAAAGTGCCACTGGAGGCACAAAAGGAGGCTGTACATGCAGTACCCCTTTTACAAACGTCTGAACTTCAGGGACTGAAGCTAGTTCTTTTTGGAAGAAAATTGACAGGGCCGAAATTTGAACCTTAATGGACCCCAATTTCAGGCCCATAGACACTCCTGTTTGCAGGAAATGTAGGAATCGACCCAGTTGAATTTCCTCCGTCGGGCCTTACTGGCCTCGCACCACGCAACATATTTTCGCCAATTGCGGTGATAATGTTTTTGCGGTTACATCCTTCCTGGCTTTGATCAGGATAGGGATGACTTCATCCGGAATGCCTTTTTTCCTTCAGGATCCGGCGTTCAACCGCCATGCCGTCAAACTCAGCCGCGGTAAGTCTTGGAACAGACAGGGTCCTTGCTGGAGCAGGTCCCTTCTTAGAGGTAGAGGCCACGGATCCTCCGTGAGCATCTCTTGAAGTTCCGGTTACCAAGTCCTTCTTGGCCAATCCGGAGCCACGAATATAGTGCTTACTCCTCTCCATCTTATCAATCTCAGTACCTTGGGTATGAGAGGCAGAGGAGGGAACACATACCCTGACTGGTACACCCACGGTGTTACCAGAGCATCTACAGCTATTGCCTGAGGGTCCCTGGACCTGGCGCAATACCTGTCGAGTTTTTCCCAACGGTTTATAATCATGTGGAAGACTTCTGGGTGAAGTCCCCACTCTCCCGGGTGGAGGTCGTGCTGAGGAAGTCTGCTTCCCAGTTGTCCACTCCCGGAATGAATACTGCCGACAGTGCTATCACATGATTTTCCGCCCAGCGAAGAATCCTTGCAGCTTCTGCCATTGCCCTCCTGCTTCTTGTGCCACCCCTGTCTGTTTACGTGGGTGACTGCCGTGATGTTGTCCGACTGGATCAACACCGGCTGACCTTGAAGCAGAGGTCTTGCTAAGCTTAGAGCATTGTAAATGTCCCTTAGCTTCAGGATATTTATGTGAAGTGATGTCTCCAGGCTTGACCATAAGCCCTGGATATTCCTTCCCTGTGTGACTGCTCCCCAGCCTCGCAGGCTGGCATCCGTGGTCACCAGGACCCAGTCCTGAATGCCGAATCTGCGGCCCTCTAGAAGATGAGCACTCTGCAACCACCACAGGAGGGACACCCTTGTCCTTGGTGACAGGGTTATCCGCTGATGCATCTGAAGATGCGACCATTTGTCCAGCAGGTCCCACTGGAAAGTTCTTGCGTGGAATCTGCCGAATGGGATTGCTTCGTAGGAAGCCACCATTTTACCCAGAACCCTTGTGCATTGATGCACTGAGACTTGGCTCGGTTTTAGGAGGTTCCTGACTAGCTCGGATAACTCCCTGGCTTTCTCCTCCGGGAGAAACACATTTTTCTGGACTGTGTCCAGGATCATCCCTAGGAACAGAAGACAAGTCGTCGGAACCAGCTGCGATTTTGGAATATTGAGAATCCAATCGTGCTGCCGCAAACACTACCTGAGATAGTGCTACACCGACCTCCAACTGTTCCCTGGATCTTACCCTTATCAGGGAATTGTCCAAGTAAGGGATAACTAAAATTCCCTTCCTTCGAAGGAATATCATCATTTCGGCCATTACCTTGGTAAAGACCCGGGGTGTCGTGGACCATCCATACGGCAGCGTCTGAACTGATAGTGACAGTTCTGTACCATAAACCTGAGGTACCCTTGGTGAGAAGGGTAAATTTTGACATGAAGGTAAGCATCCTTGATGTCCCGAGACATCATGTAATCCCCTTCTTCCAGGTTCGCAATCACTGCTCTGAGTGACTCAATCTTGAATTTGAACCTCTGTATGTAAGTGTTCAAAGATTTTAGATTTAGAATCGGTCTCACCGAGCCGTCCGGCTTCGGTACCACAACAGTGTGGAATAATACCCCGTTCCCTGTTGCAGGAGGGGTATCTTGATTATCACCTGCTGGGAATACAGCTTGTGAATGGCTTCCAAAACTGTCTCCCTGTCAGAAGGAGACATCGGTAAAGCCGACTTTAGGAAACGGCGAGGGGGAGACGTCTCGAATTCTAATTTGTACCCCTGAGATATCACCTGAAGGATCCAGGGGTCTACTTGCGAGTGAGCCCACTGCGCGCTGAAATTCATTGAGACGGGCCCCCCACCGTGCCTGATTCTGCTTGTAAAGCCCCAGCGTATACTGAGGGCTTGGCAGAGGCGGGAGAGGGTTTCTGTTCCTGGGAACTGGCTGATTTCTGCAGCCTTTTTCCTCTCCCTCTGTCACGGGGCAGAAATGAGGAACCTTTTGCCCGCTTGTCCACGAAAAGACTGCGCCTGATAATACGGCGTCTTCTCATGTTGAGAGGCGACCTGGGGTACAAACGTGGATTTCCCAGCTGTTGCCGTGGCCACCAGGTCTGAAAGACCGACCCCAAATAACTCCTCCCCTTAATAAGGCAATACTTCCAAATGTCGTTTGGAATACGCATCACCTGACCACTGACGTGTCCATAACCCTCTACTGGTAGAAATGGACAACGCACTTAGACTTGATGCCAGTCGGCAAATATTCCGCTGTGCATCACGCATATATAGAAATGCATCTTTTAAATGCTCTATAGGCAAAAATATACTGTCCCTATCTAGGGTATCAATATTTTCAGTCAGGGAATCCGACCACGCCAACCCAGCACTGCACATCCAGGCTGAGGCGATTGCTGGTCGCAGTATAACACCAGTATGTGTGTAAATACATTTTAGGATACCCTCCTGCTTTCTATCAGCAGGATCCTTAAGGGCGGCCATCTCAGGAGAGGGTAGAGCCCTTACAAGCGTGTGAGCGCTTTATCCACCCTAGGGGGTGTTTCCCAACGCACCCTAACCTCTGGCGGGAAAGGATATAATGCCAATAACATTTTAGAAATTATCAGTTGTTATCGGGGGAAACCCACGCATCATCACACCTCATTTAATTTCTCAGATTCAGGAAAACTACAGGTAGTTTTTCCTCACCGAACATAATACCCCTTTTTGGTGGTACTCGTATTATCAGAAATGTGTAAAACATTTTTCATTGCCTCAATCATGTAACGTGTGGCCCTACTGGAAGTCATATTTGTCTCTTCACCGTCGACACTGGAGTCAGTATCCGTGTCGGCGTCTATATCTGCCATCTGAGGTAACGGGCGCTTTAGAGCCCCTGACGGCCTATGAGACGTCTGGACAGGCACAAGCTGAGTAGCCGGCTGTCTCATGTCAACCACTGTCTTTTATACAGAGCTGACACTGTCACGTAATTTCTTCCAACAGTTCATCCACTCAGGTGTCGACCCCCTAGGGGGTGACATCACTATTACAGGCAATCTGCTCCGTCTCCACATCATTTTTCTCCTCATACATGTCGACACAAAAGTACCGACATACAGCACACACACAGGGAATGCTCTGATAGAGGACAGGACCCCACTAGCCCTTTGGGGAGACAGAGGGAGAGTTTGCCAGCACACACCAGAGCGCTATATATATACAGGGATAACCTTATATAAGTGTTTTTCCCCTTATAGCTGCTGTATAGTTAATACTGCGCCCAATTAGTGCCCCCCTCTCTTTTTTAACCCTTTCTGTAGTGTAGTGACTGCAGGGGAGAGCCAGGGAGCTTCCCTCCAACGGAGCTGTGAGGGGAAAATGGCGCCAGTGTGCTGAGGAGATAGGCTCCGCCCCCTTATCGGCAGCCTTATCTCCCGTTTTTCTATGTATTCTGGCAGGGGTTAAATGCATCCATATAGCCCAGGAGCTATATGTGATGCATTTTTTTTGCCATCCAAGGTGTTTTAATTGTGTCTCAGGGCGCCCCCCCCCCCAGCGCCCTGCACCCTCAGTGACCGGAGTGTGAAGTGTGCTGAGAGCAATGGCGCACAGCTGCAGTGCTGTGCGCTACCTTGTTGAAGACAGGACGTCTTCTGCCGCCGATTTTCCGGACCTCTTCTGCCTTCTGGCTCTGTAAGGGGGCCGGCGGCGCGGCTCTGGGACCCATCCAAGCTGGGCCTGTGATCGTCCCTCTGGAGCTAATGTCCAGTAGCCTAAGAAGCCCAATCCACTCTGCACGCAGGTGAGTTCGCTTCTTCTCCCCTTAGTCCCTCGATGCAGTGAGCCTGTTGCCAGCAGGTCTCACTGAAAATAAAAAACCTAAACTAAAACTTTCACTAAGAAGCTCAGGAGAGCCCCTAGTGTGCACCCTTCTCGTTCGGGCACAGAGATCTAACTGAGGCTTGGAGGAGGGTCATAGGGCGAGGGGCCAGTGCACACCAGATAGTCCTAAAGCTTTCTTTAGATGTGCCCAGTCTCCTGCGGAGCCGCTATTCCCCATGGTCCTTACGGAGTCCCCAACATCCACTTAGGACGATAGAGAAAAGATCTTAACATGTATAGTTTGGAGGAGACAAGAGAAAGGGGGGACATGATAGAAACTTTCAAATATATCAAGGGTTTAAAAAAGTTCAGGAGGGAAACATTCTTCAAAAGGAAGAGAAGTATTAGAACTCGAGGACATACACTGAGAATGGAGGGGGGGGGGTTCAGGGAAAATGTAAGGAAAAATTACTTCACAGAAAGGGTAGTGGATAAGTGGAATAGCCTCCCATCAGAGGTGGTAGAGGCTAAGACTGTAGAGCAATTTAAACATACTTGGGATAGGCATATGAATATCCTTACAAAGAATTAAGGTTCAAAAAGGGTTGAGATTGCCCCTTTTTTTTTATCCTTTAGGCAGACTAGATGGGCCAAGTGGTTCTTATCTGCCGTCAAATTCTATGTTTCTATGTTAAGCGCCGCCTCCCCTATGCTGGTCTTCCACCCCAGGTACTGCAGGGCCTTATTAAACTAAGTGTTAATACACCTACACCTGTGCCCTTAAGCCCTAGTAGTCTGGTAGGGTCCCTGCTCGGTGACAGTGTCCGCACCAGCACCGCGTTCGGAACACGATTTAATGGCGGGTCCCACTGGGAGACCCTCTTACCTGCCTCCCGGTAGCAACCACGTGAATCCAGGAAGCATTCCATGGCTGTGCCTAAGACCGCAAGTACCCGGGCAAGCCAGCGGGAGTATGCGGTGCCACTCGGGAGGTGATGGAGCTGCAGCGCTGAAGGCACCCTGACTTACAGCGCTGCCAGCCCATGAGGAAAAAAGTAAATTTCTTGTAAAAAAACAAAAGCTTTCAGGGCTGCCTGCACTGCCTCCCTGTTTAGTGACTTCCTCCCTGTTTAGGCACCAACTACAAAACTGAGCTCACAGTGCCTGGAGGCGGGGTTATAGAGGAGGGCACCCAATGCATCCTGGGACAGCTAAAGCTTTACCTGTTGGTGCCTGGATCCATATCCATCTCTACACCCTGATGTTTCCCTGTGGAAACCTATGTACCCTGCGGCAGCAATTTCAGATGTGTAGGTCAGGAAATGATACATGACTGCAATATACTGTTACATACAGGATTACTGACATCCAGCTCACACTGTACATGTAATTCTTGCTGCTTATTATAGTAATACCCCTGACGTGGGGCTCTGTTACCTGTGTCTGGAGTATAGGAATAGGGTGATGATGGGACAGTGCCTACGCCATCCACTTGGCTAAGATAGTGGGTAGGATAGCACTGCGGGTCCCTGTAAGATAGTGGGTAGGATAGCACTGCGGGTCCCTGTAAGATAGTGGGTAGGATAGCGCTACGGGTCCTGTAAGACAGTGGGTAGGATAGCACTGCGGGTCCCTGTAAGATAGTGGGTAGGATAGCACTGCGTGTCCCTGTAAGACAGTGGGTAGGATAGCGCTACGGGTCCTGTAAGACCCACTGTAGGATAGCACTGCGGGTCCCTGTAAGATAGTGGGTAGGATAGTACTGCGGGTCCTTGTAAGATAGTGGGTAGGATAGCGCTGCGGGTCCCTGTAAGATAGTGGGTAGGATAGTACTGCGGGTCCCTGTTAGATAGTGGGTAGGATAGCGCTGCGGGTCCCTGTAAGATAGTGGGTAGGATAGTACTGCGGGTCCCTGTTAGATAGTGGGTAGGATAGCACTGTGGGTCCCTGTAAGATAGTGGGTAGGATAGCGCTGTGTGTTTGTGCTGGTAAATGATAAATGTAACCAACTACGCATGAGGAAAATCTATACAGAACCCCAAATCCCAATGGGTACAGTATGTATATATTAGAGATGAGCGGGTTCGGTTCCTCGGAATCCGAACCCGCCCGAACTTCAGCTTTTTTTACACGGATCCGAGCGACTCCGATCTTCCCGCCTTGCTCGGTTAACCCGAGCGTGCCCGAACGTCATCATGACGCTGTCGGATTCTCGCGAGACTCGGATTCTATATAAGGAGCCGCGCGTCGCCGCCCGCCATTTTCACACGTGCATTGAGATTGATAGGGAGAGGACGTGGCTGGCGTCCTCTCCATTTAGATTAGAAGAGAGAGAGTGAGATTGAGACAGAGACACTTGATTTACTGGAGCTTAGGAGTACTAGAGAGGAGTGCAGAGTTTACTAGTGACTGACCACTGACCAGTGACCACCAGTGCAGTTTTATTTAATATAATCCGTTCTCTGCCTGAAAAAAACGATGCACAGTGACTCAGTCACATACCATATCTGTGCTCAGCCCAGTGTGCTGCATCATCTATGTATAATATCTGACTGTGCTCACACATTGTGGGGGAGACTGGGGAGCAGTTATAGGTTATAGCAGGAACCAGGAGTACATATTATTAAAATTAAACAGTGCACACTTTTGCTGCAGGAGTGCCACTGCCAGTGTGACTGACCAGTGACCTGACCACACTGACCACCAGTATAGTATACTATATTGTGATTGCCTGAAAAAGTTAAACACTCGTCGTGACTTGTGTGGTGTTTTTTTATTCTATAAAAAACTCATTCTGCTGACAGACAGTGTCCAGCAGGTCCGTCATTATATAATATATACCTGTCCGGCTGCAGTAGTGATATATATATATTTTTTATATCATTATTTATCATCCAGTCGCAGCAGACACAGTACGGTAGTTCACGGCTGTAGCTACCTCTGTGTCGGCACTCGGCAGTCCATCCATAATTGTATACCACCTACCCGTGGTTTTTTTTTCTTTCTTCTTTATACATACTACATCTCATTATCATCCAGTCTATATTAGCAGCAGACACAGTACAGTACGGTAGTCCACGGCTGTAGCTACCTCTGTGTCGGCACTCGGCAGTCCATCCATAATTGTATACCACCTACCCGTGGTTTTTTTTTTCTTCTTTATACATACTACATCTCATTATCATCCAGTCTATATTAGCAGCAGACACAGTACAGTACGGTAGTCCACGGCTGTAGCTACCTCTGTGTCGGCACTCGGCAGTCCATCCATAATTGTATACCACCTACCCGTGGTTTTTTTTTCTTTCTTCTTTATACATACATCTCATTATCAACCAGTCTATATTAGCAGCAGACACAGTACAGTACGGTAGTCCACGGCTGTAGCTACCTCTGTGTCGGCACTCGGCAGTCCATCCATAATTATATACCACCTACCCGTGGTTTTTTTTTTCTTCTTTATACATACTACATCTCATTATCATCCAGTCTATATTAGCAGCAGACACAGTACAGTACGGTAGTCCACGGCTGTAGCTACCTCTGTGTCGGCACTCGGCAGTCCATCCATAATTGTATACCACCTACCCGTGGTTTTTTTTTCTTTCTTCTTTATACATACTACATCTCATTATCAACCAGTCTATATTAGCAGCAGACACAGTACAGTACGGTAGTCCACGGCTGTAGCTACCTCTGTGTCGGCACTCGGCAGTCCATCCATAATTGTATACCACCTACCCGTGGTTTTATTTTTCTTCTTTATACATACTACATCTCATTATCATCCAGTCTATATTAGCAGCAGACACAGTACAGTACGGTAGTCCACGGCTGTAGCTACCTCTGTGTCGGCACTCGGCAGTCCATCCATAATTGTATACCACCTACCCGTGGGTTTTTTTTCTTTCTTCTTTATACATACTACATCTCATTATCATCCAGTCTATATTAGCAGCAGACACAGTACAGTACGGTAGTCCACGGCTGTAGCTACCTCTGTGTCGGCACTCGGCAGTCCGTCCATAATTGTATACCACCTACCCGTGGTTTTTTTTTCTTTCTTCTTTATACATACTACATCTCATTATCAACCAGTCTATATTAGCAGCAGACACAGTACAGTACGGTAGTCCACGGCTGTAGCTACCTCTGTGTCGGCACTCGGCAGTCCATCCATAATTGTATACCACCTACCCGTGGTTTTTTTTTCTTTCTTCTTTATACATACTACATCTCATTATCAACCAGTCTATATTAGCAGCAGACACAGTACAGTACGGTAGTCCACGGCTGTAGCTACCTCTGTGTCGGCACTCGGCAGTCCATCCATAATTGTATACCACCTACCCGTGGTTTTTTTTTCTTTCTTCTTTATACATACTACATCTCATTATCATCCAGTCTATATTAGCAGCAGACACAGTACAGTATGGTAGTCCACGGCTGTAGCTACCTCTGTGTCGGCACTCGGCAGTCCGTCCATAATTGTATACCACCTACCCGTGTTTTTTTTTTCTTTCTTCTTTATACATACATACTACATCTCATTATCAACCAGTCTATATTAGCAGCAGACACAGTACAGTACGGTAGTCCACGGCTGTAGCTACCTCTGTGTCGGCACTCGGCAGTCCATCCATAATTGTATACCACCTACCCGTGGGTTTTTTTTTCTTCTTTATACATACTACATCTCATTATCATCCAGTCTATATTAGCAGCAGACACAGTACAGTACGGTAGTCCACGGCTGTAGCTACCTCTGTGTCGGCACTCGGCAGTCCGTCCATAATTGTATACCACCTACCCGTGGTTTTTTTTTCTTTCTTCTTTATACATACATACTACATCTCTTTATCAACCAGTCTATATTAGCAGCAGACACAGTACAGTACGGTAGTCCACGGCTGTAGCTACCTCTGTGTCGGCACTTGGCAGTCCATCCATAATTGTATACTAGTATCCATCCATCTCCATTGTTTACCTGAGGTGCCTTTTAGTTGTGCCTATTAAAATATGGAGAACAAAAATGTTGAGGTTCCAAAATTAGGGAAAGATCAAGATCCACTTCCACCTCGTGCTGAAGCTGCTGCCACTAGTCATGGCCGAGACGATGAAATGCCAGCAACGTCGTCTGCCAAGGCCGATGCCCAATGTCATAGTACAGAGCATGTCAAATCCAAAACACCAAATATCAGTAAAAAAAGGACTCCAAAACCTAAAATAAAATTGTCGGAGGAGAAGCGTAAACTTGCCAATATGCCATTTA
The DNA here is from genome assembly GCF_028390025.1 of Pseudophryne corroboree. Lineage (NCBI taxonomy): Eukaryota > Metazoa > Chordata > Amphibia > Anura > Myobatrachidae > Pseudophryne > Pseudophryne corroboree. The sequence goes on along the minus strand of NC_086446.1, from coordinate 47,508,330 downwards.
CCACACGGAGTGGCAAGGAACGGCTGAGGCCCTGGCCTATGTTCATGGCTAGTGGTTCAGCTTCACATGAGGATGGAAGCACTCAGCCTCTCGCTAGAAAAATGAAAAGACTCAAGCTGGAAAAAGCACAGCAAAGAACTGTGCGTTCTTCGAAATCCCAAATCCACAAGGAGAGTCCAATTGTGTCGGTTGCGATGCCTGACCTTCCCAACACTGGACGTGAAGAGCATGCGCCTTCCACCATTTGCACGCCCCCTGCAAGTGCTGGAAGGAGCACCCGCAGTCCAGTTCCTGATAGTCAGATTGAAGATGTCAGTGTTGAAGTACACCAGGATGAGGAGGATATGGGTGTTGCTGGCGCTGGGGAGGAAATTGACCAGGAGGATTCTGATGGTGAGGTGGTTTGTTTAAGTCAGGCACCCGGGGAGACACCTGTTGTCCGTGGGAGGAATATGGCCGTTGACATGCCTGGTGAAAATACCAAAAAAATCAGCTCTTCGGTGTGGAAGTATTTCACCAGAAATGCGGACAACATTTGTCAAGCCGTGTGTTCCCTTTGTCAAGCTGTAATAAGTAGGGGTAAGGACGTTAACCACCTCGGAACATCCTCCCTTATACGTCACCTGCAGCGCATTCATAATAAGTCAGTGACAAGTTCAAAAACTTTGGCCGACAGCGGAAGCAGTCCACTGACCAGTAAATCCCTTCCTCTTGTAACCAAGCTCATGCAAACCACCCCACCAACTCCCTCAGTGTCAATTTCCTCCTTCCCCAGGAATGCCAATAGTCCTGCAGGCCATGTCACTGGCAATTCTGATGATTCCTCTCCTGCCTGGGATTCCTCCGATGCATCCTTGCGTGTAACGCCTACTGCTGCTGGCGCTGCTGTTGTTGCTGCTGGGAGTCGATGGTCATCCCAGAGGGGAAGTCGTAAGCCCACTTGTACTACTTCCAGTAAGGAATTGACTGTTCAACAGTCCTTTGCGAGGAAGATGAAATATCACAGCAGTCATCCTACTGCAAAGCGGATAACTGAGGCCTTGGCATCCTGGGTGGTGAGAAACGTGGTTCCGGTATCCATCATTACTGCAGAGCCAACTAGAGACTTGTTGGAGGTACTGTGTCCCCGGTACCAAATACCATCTAGGTTCCATTTCTCTAGGCAGGCGATACCGAAAATGTACACAGACCTCAGAAAAAGAGTCACCAGTGTCCTAAAAAATGCAGCTGTACCCAATGTCCACTTAACCACGGACATGTGGACAAGTGGAGCAGGGCAGGGTCAGGACTATATGACTGTGACAGCCCACTGGGTAGATGTATGGACTCCCGCCGCAAGAACAGCAGCGGCGGCACCAGTAGCAGCATCTCGCAAACGCCAACTCTTTCCTAGGCAGGCTACGCTTTGTATCACCGGTTTCCAGAATACGCACACAGCTGAAAACCTCTTACGGCAACTGAGGAAGATCATCGCGGAATGGCTTACCCCAATTGGACTCTCCTGTGGATTTGTGGCATCGGACAACGCCAGCAATATTGTGTGTGCATTAAATATGGGCAAATTCCAGCACGTCCCATGTTTTGCACATACCTTGAATTTGGTGGTGCAGAATTTTTTAAAAAACGACAGGGGCGTGCAAGAGATGCTGTCGGTGGCCAGAAGAATTGCGGGACACTTTCGGCGTACAGGCACCACGTACAGAAGACTGGAGCACCACCAAAAACTACTGAACCTGCCCTGCCATCATCTGAAGCAAGAAGTGGTAACGAGGTGGAATTCAACCCTCTATATGCTTCAGAGGTTGGAGGAGCAGCAAAAGGCCATTCAAGCCTATACAATTGAGCACGATATAGGAGGTGGAATGCACCTGTCTCAAGCGCAGTGGAGAATGATTTCAACGTTGTGCAAGGTTCTGATGCCCTTTGAACTTGCCACACGTGAAGTCAGTTCAGACACTGCCAGCCTGAGTCAGGTCATTCACCTCATCAGGCTTTTGCAGAAGAAGCTGGAGACATTGAAGGAGGAGCTAACACGGAGCGATTCCGCTAGGCATGTGGGACTTGTGGATGGAGCCCTTAATTCGCTTAACAAGGATTCACGGGTGGTCAATCTGTTGAAATCAGAGCACTACATTTTGGCCACCATGCTCGATCCTAGATTTAAAGCCTACCTTGGATCTCTCTTTCCGGCAGACACAAGTCTGCTGGGGTTGAAAGACCTGCTGGTGAGAAAATTGTCAAGTCAAGCGGAACGCGACCTGTCAACATCTCCTCCTTCACATTCTCCCGCAACTGGGGGTGCGAGGAAAAGGCTCAGAATTCCGAGCCCACCCGCTGGCGGTGATGCAGGGCAGTCTGGAGCGACTGCTGATGCTGACATCTGGTCCGGACTGAAGGACCTGACAACGATTACGGACATGTCGTCTACTGTCACTGCATATGATTCTCTCAACATTGAAAGAATGGTGGAGGATTATATGAGTGACCGCATCCAAGTAGGCACGTCACACAGTCCGTACTTATACTGGCAGGAAAAAGAGGCAATTTGGAGGCCCTTGCACAAACTGGCTTTATTCTACCTAAGTTGCCCTCCCACAAGTGTGTACTCCGAAAGAGTGTTTAGTGCCGCCGCTCACCTTGTCAGCAATCGGCGTACGAGGTTACATCCAGAAAATGTGGAGAAGATGATGTTCATTAAAATGAATTATAATCAATTCCTCCGCGGAGACATTGACCAGCAGCAATTGCCTCCACAAAGTACACAGGGAGCTGAGATGGTGGATTCCAGTGGGGACGAATTGATAATCTGTGAGGAGGGGGATGTACACGGTGATATATCGGAGGATGATGATGAGGTGGACATCTTGCCTCTGTAGAGCCAGTTTGTGCAAGGAGAGATTAATTGCTTCTTTTTTGGGGGGGTCCAAATCAACCCGTCATATCAGTCACAGTCGTGTGGCAGACCCCGTCACTGAAATGATGGGTTGGTTAAAGTGTGCATGTCCTGTTTTGTTTATACAACATAAGGGTGGGTGGGAGGGCCCAAGGACAATTCCATCTTGCACCTCTTTTTTCTTTTCTTTTTCTTTGCGTCATGTGCTGTTTGGGGAGGGTTTTTTGGAAGGGCCATCCTGCGTGACACTGCAGTGCCACTCCTAGATGGGCCCGGTGTTTGTGTCGGCCACTAGGGTCGCTTATCTTACTCACACAGTCAGCTACCTCATTGCGCCTCTTTTTTTCTTTGCGTCATGTGCTGTTTGGGGAGGGTTTTTTGGAAGGGACATCCTGCGTGACACTGCAGTGCCACTCCTAGATGGGCCCGGTGTTTGTGTCGGCCACTAGGGTCGCTTATCTTACTCACACAGTCAGCTACCTCATTGCGCCTCTTTTTTTCTTTGCGTCATGTGCTGTTTGGGGAGGGTTTTTTGGAAGGGACATCCTGCGTGACACTGCAGTGCCACTCCTAGATGGGCCCGGTGTTTGTGTCGACCACTAGGGTCGCTTATCTTACTCACACAGCTACCTCATTGCGCCTCTTTTTTTCTTTGCGTCATGTGCTGTTTGGGGAGTGTTTTTTGGAAGGGCCATCCTGCGTGACACTGCAGTGCCACTCCTAGATGGGCCCGGTGTTTGTGTCGGCCACTAGGGTCGCTTATCTTACTCACACAGCGACCTCGGTGCAAATTTTAGGACTAAAAATAATATTGTGAGGTGTGAGGTATTCAGAATAGACTGAAAATGAGTGGAAATTATGGTTTTTGAGGTTAATAATACTTTGGGATCAAAATGACCCCCAAATTCTATGATTTAAGCTGTTTTTTAGGGTTTTTTGAAAAAAACACCCGAATCCAAAACACACCCGAATCCGACAAAAAAATTCGGTGAGGTTTTGCCAAAACGCGGTCGAACCCAAAACACGGCCGCGGAACCGAACCCAAAACCAAAACACAAAACCCGAAAAATTTCCGGCGCTCATCTCTAGTATATATGCCTGAGCACCCGCCGTCCTAATAACACAACCTGGGCCTGTTTCTCAGTAACATGCAAACGCAGGTACAGCAGCATGTATTGTCCGTCACCCATAATTTCTCCGCCACATGTCTGATACCGTCTGTCCCAATCACAACCGCTAATACAGGCTGTGGATTCTCAATAAACAACTCAGGCACAGACAATGTATACTTACAGGTACTTACCACAAGCTGGAACTTCTGTCCAGACTGCCTGGTTGTTTTCTGTGTCACCAGTGCTGTATGTTGTTACCCAGACGCAGCAAATATGACTGTGATGCTGCTGGGGCTGTGATCTGATGCAGCCACTTCTGTAATCTCCTCTCACTGCACAGTCCCCTCTCCCCTATATAATAATACCACATATCAGTGTGTGCCGGGAGCTGTGTTATTCCCCTCATATATCACTGTACGGTCCCCTCTCCCCTATATAATAATACCACATATCAGTGTGTGCCGGGAGCTGTATTATTCCCCCTCATATATCACTGTACTGTCCCCTCTCCCCTATATAATAATACCACATATCAGTGTGTGCCGGGAGCTGTGTTATTCCCCCTCATATATCACTGTACGGTCCCCTCTCCCCTATATAATAATAATACCACATATCAGTGTGTGCCGGGGGCTGTGTTATTCCCCCTCATATATCACTGTACGGTCCCCTCTCCCCTATATAATAATAATACCACATATCAGTGTGTGCCGGGGGCTGTGTTATTCCCCCTCATATATCACTGTACGGTCCCCTCTCCCCTATATAATAATAATACCACATATCAGTGTGTGCCGGGGGCTGTGTTATTCCCCCTCATATATCACTGTACGGTCCCCTCTCCCCTATATAATAATAATACCACATATCAGTGTGTGCAGGGGGCTGTGTTATTCCCCTCATATATCACTGTACGGTCCCCTCTCCCCTATATAATAATAATACCACATATCAGTGTGTGCAGGAGCTGTGTTATTCCCCTCATATATCACTGTACGGTCCCCTCTCCCCTATATAATAATACCACATATCAGTGTGTGCCGGGGGCTGTGTTATTCCCCCTCATATATCACTGTACGATCCCCTCTCCCCTATATAATAATAATACCACATATCAGTGTGTGCAGGGAGCTGTGTTATTCCCCCTCATATATCACTGTACGGTCCCCTCTCCCCTATATAATAATAATACCACATAACAGTGTGTGCCGGGAGCTGTGTTATTCCCCCTCATATATCACTGTACGGTCCCCTCTCCCCTATATAATAATAATAATAATAATAATACCACATATCAGTGTGTGCAGGGAGCTGTGTCATTCCCCCTCATATATCACTGTACGGTCCCCTCTCCCCTATATAATAATAATAATACCACATATCAGTGTGTGCCGGGGGCTGTGTTATTCCCCCTCATATATCACTGTACGGTCCCCTCTCCCCTATATAATAATACCACATATCAGTGTGTGCCGGGGGCTGTGTTATTCCCCTCATATATCACTGTACGGTCCCCTCTCCCCTATATAATAATAATACCACATATCAGTGTGTGCCGGGGGCTGTGTTATTCCCCCTCATATATCACTGTACGGTCCCCTCTCCCCTATATAATAATAATACCACATATCAGTGTGTGCCGGGGGCTGTGTTATTCCCCCTCATATATCACTGTACGGTCCCCTCTCCCCTATATAATAATAATACCACATATCAGTGTGTGCCGGGGGCTGTGTTATTCCCCCTCATATATCACTGTACGGTCCCCTCTCCCCTATATAATAATAATACCACATATCAGTGTGTGCAGGGGGCTGTGTTATTCCCCTCATATATCACTGTACGGTCACCTCTCCCCTATATAATAATAATACCACATATCAGTGTGTGCCGGGAGCTGTTATACCCCCTCATATATCACTGTACGGTCCCCTCTCCCCTATATAATAATAATACCACATATCAGTGTGTGCAGGAGCTGTGTTATTCCCCTCATATATCACTGTACGGTCCCCTCTCCCCTATATAATAATACCACATATCAGTGTGTGCCGGGGGCTGTGTTATTCCCCTCATATATCACTGCACAGTCCCCTCTCCCCTATATAATAATAATACCACATATCAGTGTGTGCAGGAGCTGTATTATTCCCCTCATATATCACTGTACGGTCCCCTCTCCCCTATATAATAATACCACATATCAGTGTGTGCCGGGGGCTGTGTTATTCCCCCTCATATATCACTGTACGGTCCCCTCTCCCCTATATAATAATAATACCACATATCAGTGTGTGCAGGGAGCTGTGTTATTCCCCCTCATATATCACTGTACGGTCCCCTCTCCCCTATATAATAATAATACCACATAACAGTGTGTGCCGGGAGCTGTGTTATTCCCCCTCATATATCACTGTACGGTCCCCTCTCCCCTATATAATAATAATAATAATAATACCACATATCAGTGTGTGCAGGGAGCTGTGTCATTCCCCCTCATATATCACTGTACGGTCCCCTCTCCCCTATATAATAATAATAATACCACATATCAGTGTGTGCCGGGGGCTGTTATTCCCCTCATATATCACTGTACGGTCCCCTCTCCCCTATATAATAATACCACATATCAGTGTGTGCCGGGAGCTGTGTTATTCCCCTCATATATCACTGTACGGTCCCCTCTCCCCTATATAATAATAATAATAATAATAATAATACCACATATCAGTGTGTGCCGGGGGCTGTGTTATTCCCCTCATATATCACTGTACGGTCCCCTCTCCCCTATATAATAATACCACATATCAGTGTGTGCCGGGGCTGTGTTATTCCCCTCATATATCACTGTACGGTCCCCTCTCCCCTATATAACATTAATACCACATATCAGTGTGTGCCGGGGGCTGTGTTATTCCCCCTCATATATCACTGTACGGTCCCCTCTCCCCTATATAATAATACCATATATCAGTGTGTGCTGGGAGCTGTGTTATTCCCCCTCATATATCATTGTACGGTCCCCTCTCCCCTATATAATAATACCACATATCAGTGTGTGCCGGGAGCTGTGTTATTCCCCTCATATATCACTGTACGGTCCCCTATCCCGTATATAATAATACCACATATCAGTGTGTGCCGGGGGCTGTGTTATTCCCCTCATATATCACTGTACGGTCCCCTCTCCCATATATAATAATACCACATATCAGTGTGTGCCGGGGGCTGTGTTATTCCCCTCATATATCACTGTACAGTCCCCTTTCCCCTATATAATAATAATACCACATATCAGTGTGTGCTGGGAGCTGTGTTATTCCCCTCATATATCCCTGTACAGTCCCCCCTCCCCTATATAATAATAATACCACATATCAGTGTGCGCCGGGAGAGGTGTTATTCCCTTCATATATCACTGTACAGTCCCCTCTCCCCTATATAATAATAATACCACATATCAGTGTGTGCTGGGAGATGTGTTATTCCCTTCATATATCACTGTACGGTCCCCTCTCCCCTATATAATAATACCACATATCAGTGTGTGCCGGGGGCTGTGTTATTCCCCTCATATATCACTGTACGGTCCCATCTCCCCTATATAATAATAATACCACATATCAGTGTGTGCCGGGAGATGTGTTATTCCCCTCATATATCACTGTACGGTCCCCTCTCCCCTATATAATAATAATACCACATATCAGTGTGTGCCGGGGGCTGTGTTATACCCCTCATATATCACTGTACGGTCCCCTCTCCCCTATATAATAATAATAATAATAATACCACATATCAGTGTGTGTCGGGAGATGTGTTATTCCCCTCATATATCACTGTACGGTCCCCTCTCCCCTATATAATAATAATAATAAGATTTTAAACCTACCGGTAAATCTTTTTCTCGTAGTCCGTAGAGGATGCTGGGGACTCCGTAAGGACCATGGGGTATAGACGGGCTCCGCAGGAGACATGGGCACTATAAAGAACTTTTAGTATGGGTGTGCACTGGCTCCTCCCTCTATGACCCTCCTCCAGACCTCAGTTAGAGAACTGTGCCCAGAGGAGATGGACAATACGAGGAAAGGATTTTGTTAATCTAAGGGCAAGATTCATACCAGGCCACACCAAGCATACCATATAACCTGGAAACATGCAACCAGTTAACAGTATGAACAACAAACAGCATCAGTCAAAGACCGATTCCCACTGTAACATAACCCTTATGTAAGCAAAAACTATATACAAGTCTTGCAGAATAAGTCCGCACTGGGACGGGCGCCCAGCATCCTCTACGGACTACGAGAAAAAGATTTACCGGTAGGTTTAAAATCTTATTTTCTCTTACGTTCTAGAGGATGCTGGGGACTCCGTAAGGACCATGGGGTTTATACCAAAGCTCCAAACCGGGCGGGAGAGTGCGGATGACTCTGTAGCACCGATTGAGCAAACGCGAGGTCCTCATCAGCCAGGGTATCAAACTTGTAGAATTTTGCAAAAGTGTTTGAACCCGACCAAGTAGCTGCTCGGCAAAGCTGTAAGACGGAGACGCCTCGGGCAGCCGCCCAAGAAGAGCCCACCTTCCTAGTAGAATGGGCCTTTACCGAATTTGGTAACGGCAATCCAGCCGTAGAATAAGCCTGCTGGATCGTGTTACAGATCCAGCGAGCAATAGTCTGTTTCGATGCAGGCGCGCCAATCTTATTGGCTGCATACAGGACAAACAGAGCCTCTGTTTTCCTAACCCTAGCCGTCCTGGCTACATAAATCTTTAACGCCCTGACTACATCCAGGGACTTGGAGTCCTCCAAGTCACTCGTAGCTACAGGTACCACGATCGGTTGGTTCATATGAAATAAAGACACCACCTTAGGCAAAAATTGAGGATGAGTCCTCAATTCTGCTCTATCCACATGAAAGATCAAATAGGGGCTCTTGTGAGACAAAGCCGCCAATTCTGACACCCGCATTGCCGAAGCCAAGGCTAGTAACATGACCACCTTCCAGGTGAGAAATTTCAATTCAACCGTTTGAAGGGGTTCAAACCAGTGTGACTTAAGAAACTGTAACACCACATTCAGGTCACATGGTGCCACTGGGGGCACAAAAGGAGGCTGGATGTGCAGCACTCCCTTCACAAAAGTTTCGACTTCTGGGAGAGAAGCCAATTCCTTCTGAAAGAATGTAGATAGGCTCCATTAAGGTAGAGATTTCGGCCCTAACTTCAGGCCCATATCCACTCCTGTCTGTAGGAAGTGGAGAAAACGGCCCAGATGGAAATCTTCCGTAGAAGTATTCTTGGCTTCACACCAAGAGACATACTTCCTCCAGATATGGTGATAATGTTTCGCTGTCACCTCCTTCCTAGCCTTTACTAGAGTAGGTATGACCTCCTCTGGAATACCTTTCCCAGCTAGGATCCGGCGTTCAACCGCCATGCCGTCAAACGCAACCGTGGTAAGTCTTGGAACACGCATGGCCCCTGCTGCAACAGGTCCTCCCTGAGAGGAAGAGGCCAAGGATCTTCTGTGAGCATTTCCTGAAGATCTGAGTACCAGGCCCTTCGAGGCCAATCTGGCACAATGAGTATTGTCTGTACTCTTTTTTGTGTTATGATCCTCAAAATTTTTGAGATGAGAGGAAGAGGAGGAAACACCCATGGTGTTACCAGAGCGTCTACTGCTATTGCCTGAGGGTCCCTTGACCTGGCACAATACCTCCGAAGCTTCTTGTTGAGGCGTGACGCCATCATGTCTATTTGAGGAATTCCCCAGAGACCCGTAATCTCTGCAAAGACTTCTCGATGAAGTCCCCACTCTCCTGGATGGAGATCGTGCCTGCTGAGGAAGTCCGGTTCCCAGTTGTCCACTCCTGGAATTAAGACAGCTGACAGAGCGCTTACGTGATTTTCCGCCCAGCGAAGAATCCTGGTGGCTTCCGCCATCGTGACTCTGCTCCTTGTCCCGCCTTGGCGGTTCACATGAGCCACGGCTGTGACACTGTCTGATTGAATCAGAACCGGTAGGTTGCGAAGAAGACTCTCCGCTTGTCGAAGGCCGTTGTATATGGCCCTTAATTCCAGTACGTTGATGTGCCGTCAAGACTCCTGGCTTGACCATAGTCCCTGAAAATTTCTTCCTTGGGTGACTACTCCCCATCCCCGGAGGCTCGCGTCCGTGGTTACCAGAACCCAGTCCTGAATGCCGAACCTGCGACCCTCTAGAAGGTGAGCACTCTGCAGCCACCACAGGAGAGACACCCTGGCCCTGGGGGACAGTGTTATTTTCTGATGTATTTGTAGATGAGACCCGGACCACTTGTCCAGAAGGTCCCACTGAAACGTCCTCGTATGAAACCTGCCGAATGGAATGGCCTTGTAGGAGGCCACCATTTTCCCCAGAACTCGAGTGCATTGATGAACTGACACTCTTTTTGGCTTTAGCAGGTCTCTGACCATGTTCTGGAGGTCCTGGGCTTTCTCCAACGGGAGAAAAGCCTTCTTTTGTTCCGTGTCCAGTATCATGCCTAGGAACGATAGTCGAGTTGTTGGAACCAATTGCGACTTTGGCAGATTGAGAATCCAACCGTGCTGTTGGAGCACTCTCCGGGAGAGCGACATGTTTTTCAGCAATTGATCTCTTGATCTCGTCTTTATCAGGAGATCGTCCAAGTATGGGATAATTGTGACTCCTTGCTTGCGCAGGATCACCATCATCTCTGCCATCACCTTGGTGAAAATCCACGGGGCCGTGGAAAGCCCAAACGGCAACGTCTGAAACTGGTAATGACAATCCTGTACAATATATATTGGGACATGAAGGTAAGCATCCTTTATGTCCAGTGACACCATAAAATCCCCCCCTTTCAGGATGGATATTACAGCTCGGAGCGATTCCATCTTGAATTTGAATCTTTTCAAGTACAGGTTTAGGGATTTCAGATTTAAAATGGGCCTGACCGAACCATCCGGCTTCGGGACCACAAATAGGGTCGAATAGTACCCGTTCGCCTGTTGGCTCAGGGGAACCTTGATAATTACTCGCTGTTGACACAGCGTTTGAATTGCAGCTAACACTACTTCCCGCTCCGGGGTAGAAGCTGGTAAGGCCGACTTGAAAAATCGTCGCGGGGGCACCTCTTCGAATTCCAGCTTGTAGCCTTGGGAAACGATTTCCATCGCCCACGGATCCACGTCTGACCGAACCCAGACCTGGCTGAATAGTCGAAGGCGTGCCCCCACCGGTGCGGACTCCCACTGGGGAGTCCCAGCGTCATGCGGTGGATTTTGTAGAAGCCGGGGAGGACTTCTGTTCCTGGGAACCAGCCGAAGCAGGTGTTCTTTTTCCTCTACCCTTACCTCTGGCAAGTAAGGAGGAGCCCCGACCTCTTCTGGACTTTTGCGACCGAAAGGGCTGCATCTGATATTGTGGAGTTTTCGTTTGCTGTTGGGGAATAAAAGGTAAAAATGTAGATTTACCCGCGGTGGCTGTGGAAACCAGGTCCACAAGCCCATCCCCGAACAACACATCACCCTTATAGGGTAGAACTTCCATATGCTTTTTTGAATCCGCATCACCCGTCCATTGGCGGGTCCATAAGGATCGTCTCGCTAAAATAGCCATGGCATTGGCTTTGGAACCCAACAATCCAATATCTCTTTGAGCATCTCTCATATATAAGACTGCATCTTTAATATGGGCCAAAGTTAATAAAATAGTATCCCTATCTAGGGTATCAAGGTCAGCTGACAGTGTATCTTGTCAAGCTGCAACTGCGCTACATACCCATGCCGACGCAATTGCCGGTCTGAGCAAGGTACCAGTATGTGTATAGAAAGACTTTAGTGTAGTCTCTTGCCTGCGGTCCGCAGGATCCTTGAGGGCCGCTGTGTCTGGAGACGGCAGCGCCACCTTCTTGGACAGGCGTGTTAAAGCCTTGTCCACTGTGGGAGAGGATTCCCAACGTACCCTGTCCTGTGTAGGGAAGGGGTATGCCATAAGAACCCTTTTGGGAATCTGCAGTCTCTTATCCGAAGATTCCCAAGCTTTTTCAAATAACTCGTTAAGTTCATGTGATGGGGGAAAGTTTATTATCTGCTTCTTTCCCTTAAACATGTGTACCCTCGTGTCGGGAACAGAGGGTTCATCAGTGATATGTAAAACATCCTTTATTGCAATAATCATACACTGAATACTTTTTGTCACCCTAGGGTGCAATCTAGCTTCATCATAGTCGACACTGGAATCAGAGTCCGTGTCTGTATCTGTGTCCACAATTTGTGACAAGGGGCGCTTTTGAGACCCCGACGGGCCCTGTGAGTTGGTCCAATCTGTGGATTGACCCCCTGATGCCACCCTGGACTCTGCTTTGTCCAGTCTCTTATGTAATGATGCTACACTTGCATTCAACATATGCCACAAATCCATCCATTCTGGAGTCGGCACTACCGACGGGGACACACCACTCCTCTGCTCCACCTCCTCCTTGGATGAGCCTTCCGCTTCAGACATGCCGACACCCCACACACACAGGGATATGACTATAAGGGGACAATTCCCCAACCAGGCCCTTTGGAGAGACAGAGAGAGAGTATGCCAGCACACACCCAGCGCCAAACTGACACTGGGAGAAACCCAGATAGCGCTTTTATATATATATATACACTGATTTTCCCACTCACTGCGCCTGAAAATGTGCCCCCTCCTCTTTTTCAGCCCTTTGAGCTCGTTCAGCAGGGAAGAGTCCGGGGAGCCAGCGCTCTCTGCAGCTTCTGTGGAGAAAATGGCGCTGGTTAGTGCTGAGGATCAAGCTCCGCCCCCTCCAGCGGCGGGCTTCGGTCCCGCTTCAATTAATTGAAAAATGGCGGGGGTTCATTTATTTGCTGCCTTCGCAGCCTAATATGTCTGTTTCTGCCAGTAATGAGGTTTGTTGCTGCCCAGGGCGCCCCCCCTGCGCCCTGCACCCATCAGTGCCTGTATTGTGTGTGTACTGTGTGGGAGCAAAGGCGCGCAGCGTTACCGCTGCGCGCTTACCTCAGGAAGATCTGAAGTCTTCTGCCGCCTGAAGTCTTCTTTTCTTCTCATACTCACCCGGCTTCTATCTTCCGGCTCTGCGAGGAGGACGGCGGCGCGGCTCCGGGACGAACTCCAGGGTGAGACCTGTGTTCCGACTCCCTCTGGAGCTAATGGTGTCCAGTAGCCTAAGAAGCAGAGCCTATCATTTAAGTAGGTCTGCTTCTCTCTCCTCAGTCCCACGATGCAGGGAGCCTGTTGCCAGCAGTGCTCCCTGAAAATAAAAAACCTAACAATTCTTTTAAACAGAAAGCTCAGGAGAGCTCCCTGTAATGCACCCTATCTCCTCTGGGCACAAGATCTAACTGAGGTCTGGAGGAGGGGCATAGAGGGAGGAGCCAGTGCACACCCATACTAAAAGTTCTTTATAGTGCCCATGTCTCCTGCGAAGCCCGTCTATACCCCATGGTCCTTACGGAGTCCCCAGCATCCTCTAGGACGTAAGAGAAAATAATAATACCACCACATATCAGTGTGTGCCGGGAGCTGTGTTATTCCCCTCATATATCACTGTACGGTCCCCTCTCCCCTATATAATAATAATACCACCACATATCAGCGTGTGCTGGGGGCTGTGTTATTCCCCCTCATATATCACTGTACGGTCCCTTCTCCCCTATATAATAATAATACCACATATCAGTGTGTGCCGGGAGCTGTGTTATTCCCCTCATATATCACTGTACAGTCCCCTCTCCCCTATATAATAATAACACATATCAGTGTGTGCCGGGAGCTGTGTTATTCCCCCTCATATATCACTGTACGGTCCCCTCTCCCCTATATAATAATACCACATATCAGTGTGTGCCGGGAGCTGTGTTATTCTTATTCCCCCCTCATATATCACTGTACGGTCACCTCTCCCCTATATTATAATAATACCACATATCAGTGTGTGCCGGGAGCTGTTATTCCCCCTCATATTTCACTGTAGGGTCCCCTCTCCCCTATATAATAACATACCTCCCAACATGACCCTCTCCAGGAGGTACACAATGCTCTGCTTCTGGACTTTTCTCTTTATGTATGATTGCCATCACTTGTTTTGAACAGGTGAATGGATAAGAAGAAAGGTGTTATACCACATATCATAGTACATAGCAGTTACCTCAAGACGACTCTGGATGTTAGTATATATAATGTCGACGAAGTCTGTAGCCCAGCCCACTCCGGAAGTGTCGCCGTCTATAATACTACACATATATCTATCTAAGACTATAACAAAATGGCCGCTATATTATCTAACTCTAGTGATGAAACACATGAGAAAGAGTGGGAGGAGCCGGAGAGAAAGCCGTGAGATGCGATTGGCTGATGTGGGGTGAGCGGGAGGAGACAGCAGCGGGGTGGGCGTGTCAGTAGGATAATAGGCGGTAGAGCAGCAGGGACAGTAACCATGGCTACAGAGACGCTGAGGAGGCCCCGCCCCTCCCCATAGTAACACTGGCTGTCATGTGACTAATGAGGGATATATAATAATCTCCTGACTGTATTAGTAACAGGTACTAATGTGCTGCTCTGTCCCCAATATGTCACCCCCCGGGCAGTGTCCTGTGTTATTATATATCAGCTATGGCTTATACTGCAGCCTGTGGTGTCACCTCACTGTACCGCAGGGGGAGAAGCCTGTGGTGTCACTTTACTGTACCACAGGGGGAGCGACCTGTGGTGTCACCTTACTGTAGCACAGGGGGAGCAGCCTGTGGTGTCACCTCACTGTACCGCAGGGGGAGTGGCCTGTGGTGTAACCTGACTAACGCAGGGGAAGCGGCCTATGGTGTCACCTTACTCTACCAGAGGGGGAGCGGCCTGTGGTGTCACCTTACTGTACTGCAGGGGGAGTGGCCTGTGTTGTCACCTTACTGTACCGTAGGGGAAGCGGACTGTGGTGTCACCTTACTGTACCGCAGGGGGTGCAGCCTGTGGTGTCACCTTACTGTACCCCAGGGAGAGCGGCCTGTTGTGTCACCTTACTGTACTGCAGGGGGAGCAGCCAGTGGCGTCACCTGACTGTACTGCAGGGGGAGCAGCCTGTGGTGTCACCTTACTGTACCACAGGGGGAGAGTCTTGTGGTGTAACATTACTGTACTGCAGGGAGAGTGGAATGTGGTGTCACCTTACTGTACCGCAGGGGGAGCGGCCTGTGGTGTCACCTTACTCTACCACAGGGGGAGCGGCCTGTGGTGTCACCTTACTGCACTGCAGGGGGAGTGGCCTGTTGTCACCTTACTATACCGTAGGGGGAGCGGACTGTGGTGTCACCTTACTGTACCGCAGGGAGAGCAGCCTGTTGTGTCACCTTACTGTACTGCAGGGGGAGCGGCCTGTGGCGTCACCTGACTGTACTGCAGGGGGAGCAAGCCTGTGGTGTCACCTTACTGTACCACAGGGGGAGAGTCTTGTGGTGTAACATTACTGTACTGCAGGGAGAGCGGCCTGTGGTGTCACCTTACTGTACCGCAGGGGGAGTAGCCTATGGTGTCACCTTACTCTACCGCAGGGGGAGCGACCTCTGGTGTCACCTTACTATACTGCAGGGAGGAGGAGCCTGTTCTGTCACCGTACTGTACCGCAGGGGGAGCAGCCTGTGGTGTCACCTCACTGTACCGCAGGGGGAGCAGCCTATTGTGTTATAGGCAGAATCCATCCCTCTGCTGTGTGCGGTTCTGTGCTCCCCCATATCCTGCCAGGAGTGAGCCGCTCCATGTATCATTAGGCTTACTCTGCAACTTTATACCAATTCTGTTCCCCTGCTGTAAGTACATAGCACACTATGGGCTGATTCAGAGATGGAATATAATTGCATCGCTCCTTTGTCTTTGGACGCAGCAGTGACGCTAAAATATAGTAATGCTGCAGGAGACATCTGGGGGTAAGAGGCACCTACAGCCGGCATAGCAGATATGAGTGCTGCGTCCGAGCCTTTTCCTCCTTAGACAAGTGTTCCTCTGCCTCTCCTCCGTGTGCCTCTGCCCAAGCCCTCCAACAAGTGTGCTTCTGCCTCTCCTCCTCCCACGTGTGCCTCTGCCCCCCCCCATGTGTTCCAAATTACATCTTCCTGATCGAGCCATGAAACGGCCCAGTACAGTATATTGATAAATTATAGGTTTTAGTCTTCACACAGAATGAAACAAGATAAGGACCCCTGCTTATTTGACCAGGAAACACCAGGGGATGGGCTCACAGAGGACCTGCAGATACCTAAGCACAAACAATTCTGATTTTAAAAGGTTTCAAATCTCCAAAGGTGGAGGCCAAGCAGCAGGACTGGAGATCAATCTGCCTGTTTAGCCGATTCCAGTGTTCATTACCCAAGGAGAAGATAAAACAGGAAGGAGAAGACAATTGAGCCCTTGAGCTGCTTAAAGTCCCACCTGGTAAATGGTATCACCTAACACCTCCAACAAGAACAATCAAAACAATGGGGGTAATTCCAAATTGATTGCAGCAGGAAATTTTTTAGCAGTTGGGCAAAACCATATGCACTGCAGGGGGGGCAGATATAACATGTGCAGAGAGAGTTAGATTTGGGTGGGTTATTTTGTTTCTGTGCAGGGTAAATACTGGCTGCTTTATTTTTACACTGCAATTTAGATTGCAGATTTAACTCACCACACCCAAATCTATCTCTCTCTGCACATGTTACATCTGCCTCCCCTGCAGTGCACATGGTTTTGCCCAACTGCTAAAAAATTTCCTGCTGCAATCAACTTGGAATTACCCCCAATGTCACCACTGGGTCCATACGCACTGTAGACAATAAATGTGGGTTTGTAGTCTTCAAAGGATTTCTCCTGGCCACAATTCCTTCAGTAGATACACTCAAAAAGGAAAAAAAAACAGAAAACACACAATGGTTTAATACTGTAGTGTCCCAGGTGTACGTTAAAATAATACCAAATGTTTGGAGCCCGTAGCAAAGATAGAGGTCTACTCATTGTAGTAGACTAAATAGCACATTATGGAGAAGGTCATGCCATAGTCCATGCAGATCTCCTTATCCTCTTTCTCTGCCTTTGTTCTTTTATTCATATCATGCTCCCCAGTATACGGCACATGAAAAGGAAAGAACTGCTCCAAATAGTGCAATAAATGATTTAATCAAAAACATAAACAATAATATACATAAAAGCAGGGAGTAAGAGTGGGCTCTCCCCATTTGGGTATGTCTACAAAAGCCAGTAGACAAAGAAATATATAATTTCTCTTACGTCCTAGAAGATGCTGGGGACTCCGTAAGGACCATGTGGTATAGACGGGCTCCGCAGGAGACATGGGCACTATAAAGAACTTTTAGTATGGGTGTGCACTGGCTCCTCCCTCTATGCCCCTCCTCCAGACCTCAGTTAGATTCTGTGCCCAGAGGAGAATGGGTGCACTACAGGGGAGCTCTACTGAGTTTCTCTGATAAAAGAATTTTGTTAGGTTTTTTATTATTTCAGGGAGCACTGCTGGCAACAGGCTCCCTGCATCGTGGGACTGAGCAGAGAGAAGCAGACCTACTTAAATGATAGGCTCTGCTTCTTAGGCTACTGGACACCATTAGCTCCAGAGGGATCGGAACGCAGGTATCCCCCTGCCGTTCATCTCAGAGCCGCGCCGCCGTCCTCCTCGCAGAGCCGGTAGAAGCCGGGTAATTATAAGACGAAAGAAGACGTCTAAGGCGGCAGAAGACTTCTGATCTTCACGCGTGCCATTGCTCCCACACATTACACAAACAGCAGGCACTGATGGGTGCAGGGCACAGGGGGGGCGCCCTGGACAGCAATATAGACTTCTTTTATTGGCATGATAAACACATATGGGCTGCGGAGTCAGTGAATATGTTTACCCCCGCCATTATTTGTAAATTTGAGCGGGACCGAAGCCCGCCACTAGAGGGGGCGGAGCTTGGTCGCACAGCACTAACCAGCGCCATTTTCTCCACAGTGTGCTGAAGAGAAGCTGTCTCCCCGGACTCTCCCCTGCAGAACGGTGACACAGGGCTGAAAAAGAGGAAGGGGGAGCACATTTTGGCGCAGTGAGTGTATTACATGATTGACATATTATAAAAGCGCTATATCTGGGAATTGTTTCCAGTGTCAGTTGGCGCTGGGTGTGTGCTGGCATACTCTCTCTCTGTCTCTCCAAAGGGCCTTGTTGGGGACCTGTCCCCTTATAGATAGATCCCTGTGTGTGTGTGTGTGTGAGGGTGTCGGTATGCGTGTGTCGACATGTCTGAAGCGGAAGGCTCATCCAAGGAGGAGGTGGAGCAGATGATTGTGGTGTCTCCGTCGGCAAAGCCGACTCATGATTGGTATGATATGTGAAATATTTTAAATGCTAATGTGACCTTATTACATAAGAGAATGGACAAAGCTGAGTCCAAGGAAACAGCAGGGAGTCAATCCACGGATTTGGCTGGGTCACAGGGCCCGTCAGGGTCTCAAAAGCGTTCCTTATCACAAATAGTAGACACTGATACCAACACGGATTCTGACTCCAGTGTTGACTATGATGAGGCAAGGTTGCACCCTAAGGTGACCAAAAGTATTCATTATATGATTTTGGCAATAAAAGATGTTTTGCATATTGCAGATGACCCCTCTGTTCCTGACACGAGGGTACACATGTTTAAGGGGAAGAAACCTGAGGTAACGTTTCCTCCATCTCATGAACTGAACGAATTATTTGAAAAAGCTTGGGAAACTCCAGACAAAAAATTGCAGATTCCCAAGAGGATTCTTATGGCGTATCCTTTCCCTGCAAAGGACAGGGTACGCTGGGAATCCTCGCCCAGGGTGGACAAGGCATTAACGCGTCTGTCCAAAAAGGTGGCGCTACCGTCTCGACACCGCGGCCCTTAAGGATCCTGCGGATCGTAGACAGGAGACTACCTTAAAGTCTATTTATGCACATACAGGGGCTTTACTCAGGCCGGCAATAGCATCGGCATGGGTCTGTAGCGCTGTTGCAGCATGGACACATACCTTGTCAGCTGACATGGATACCCTGGACAAGGATACCGTTGTCCTGACTTTAGGCCACATTAAGGACGCAGTCTTGTATATGAGAGACGCTCAAAGAGATGTGGGGCTGCATGGTTCCAGAGCCAACGCCATGGGCGGTTTCGGCAAGGCAAGCTCTGTGGACCCGCCAATGGTCGGGTGATGCCGACTCAAAAAAGCATATGGAGGTTTTACCTTACAAGGGTGAAGTTTTATTTGGGGATGGTCTCGCGGACCTGGTTTCCACAGCTACCACGGGTAAATCTACATTTTTGCCTTTTGTTCCCCCACATCAAAAGAAAACCCCACAATATCAGATGCAGTCCTTTCGGTTGCATAAGTCCAGAAGAGGTCGGGGCTCCTCTTTCCTCGCCAGAGGTAAGAGAACACCTGCTTCGGCTAGTTCCCAGGAGCAGAAGTCCTCCCCGGTTTCTGCTAAATCCACCGCATGACGCTGAGGCTCCACGGAGGGAGTCCGCACCGGTGGGGGCACGTCTTCGACTCTTCAGCCCCTCAAGTCGGCTTTGCCAACTTCTCCCCCGGAGAGGGGAGTGGTATTAGATGCAATTCAAAAGCTGTGTCAACAGCAAGTGATTGTCAAGGTTCCCCTAGGCCAACAGGGAAAAGGGTACTATTCAACAATGTTTGTGATTCCGAAGCCGGATGGTTCGATCAGACCAATGTTGAATCTAAAATCACTAAAGCTTTACTTGAAAAAGTTCAAATTCAAGATGGAATCACTCCGGACTGTGATATCCAGTCTGGAAGCAGGGGATTTTATGGTGTCACTGGACGTGAAGGATGCCTACCTTCACGTCCCCATATTTCCTCTTCATTAAGAATACCTACGTTTCGTGGTACAGGACTGTCATTACCAATTTCAGACGTTGCCGTTTGGGCTTTCCATGGCCCCGAGGATTTTCATCAAGGTAATGGCAGAAATGATGGTGCTCCTGCGCAAGCAGGGTGTCACAATTATCCCGTACTTGGACGATCTCCTGATAAAGACGAGATCAAGGGATCAATTGCTGAAAGGCGTGTCACTCTCCCTGAGAGTGTTACATCAACACGGTTGGATTCTCAATCTGCCAAAGTCACAGTTGCTTCCAACGACTCGACTATCTTTCCTAGGCATGATTCTGGACACGGAACAGAAGAGGGTTTTTCTACCAATAGAAAAAGCCCAGGACATCCAGAACATGGTCAGGGACCTGCTAAAACCAAGAAGAGTGTTGGTGCATCAATGCACTCGTGTTCTGGGAAAAATGGTGGCAGCCTACGAGGCCATTCCCTTTGGCAGGTTCCATGCGAGGACGTTTCAGTGGGACCTTCTCGACAAATGGTCAGGGTCGCATCTACACCTTCATCAAAAGATAAGCCTGTCCCCCAGGGCCAGGGTGTCTCTCCTGTGGTGGCTGCAGAGTGCTCACCTTCTAGAGGGTCTCAGGTTCGGCGTTCAGGACTGGGTTCTGGTGACCACGGACGCGAGCCTCCGAGGATGGGGAGCAGTCACACAAGGAAGAAATTTTCAGGGACTATGGTCAAGCCAGTAGGCTTGTCTACACATCAACGTACTGGAATTGAGGGCCATATACAACGGCCTTCGACAAGCGGAGTATCTTCTTCGCGACCTAACGGCTCTGATTCAATCAGAAAACATCACAGCAGTGGCTCATGTAAACCGCCAAGGCGGGACAAGGAGCAGAGTGGCTATGGCGGAAGCCACAAGAATTCTGCGCTGGGCAGAAAATCACGTAAGTGTTCTGTCAGCAGTCTTCATACCGGGAGTGGACAACTGGGAAGCAGACTTCCTCAGCAGACATGATCTCCATCCAGGAGAGTGGGGACTTTATCAAGAGGTCTTTGCAGAGATAGCAAGTCTTTGGGGGCTTCCTCAAACAGACATGATGGCATCACGCCTCAACAAAAAGCTTCAGAGGTATTGTGCCAGGTCAAGGGACCCTCAGGCAGTAGCGGTAGACGCCCTAGTTACACCATGGGTGTTTCAGTCAGTCTATGTGTTCCCTCCTCTTCCTCTCATCTCAAAAGTGTTGAGAATCATAAGACGAAACAGAGTACAAGCAATACTCGTGGTTCCAGATTGGCCTCGAAGGGCCTGGTATTCGGATCTTCAGGAAATGCTCACGGAAGATCCGTGGCCTCTTCCTCTCAGGGAAGACCTGTTACAGCAGGGGCCTTGCATGTTCCAAGACTTACCGCGGTTGCGTTTGACGGCATGGCGGTTGAAAACCGGATCCTAGCAGAGAGAGGTATTCCAGAGGAAGTTATCCCTACTCTGATAAAGGCTAGGAAGGAGATAACGGCGAAGCATTATCACCATATCTGGAGGAAATATGTATCTTGGTGTGAAACCAAGAATGCTCCTACGGAAGATTTCCATCCGGGCCGTTTTCTCCACTTCTTACAGATGGGAGTGGATATGGGCCTAAAATTAGGCTCAATTAAGGTACAGATTTCGGCCCTATCTATATTTTTTCAAAAAGAATTGGCTTCTCTCCCAGAAGTCCAAACTTTCGCGAAGGGAGTGCTGCACACCCAGCCTCCTTTTGTGCCACCAGTGGCACCATGGGACCTTAACGTGGTGTTACAGTTCCTTAAGTCATACTGGTTTGAACCTCTTCAAACGGTGGAATTAAAATTTCTCACCTGGAAGGTGGTTATGTTATTAGCCTTGGCATCTGCACGGCGGGTGTCGGAGTTGGCGGCCTTGTCTCACAAGAGCCCCTACTTGATTTTTCATGTGGATAGAGCAGAGTTGAGGACTCGTCCTCAATTTCTGCGTAAGGTGGTCTCTTCTTTTCATTTGAACCAACCTATTGTGGTGCCTGTGGCTACGGGTGACTTGGAGGACTCCAAGTCCCTGGATATGGTCAGGGCCTTGAAAATTTACGTAGCCAGGACAGCTAGGGTTAGGAAAACAGAGGCTCTGTTTGTCCTATATGCAGCCAACAAGGTTGGCGCACCTGCTTCTAAGCAGACTATTGCTCGCTGGATCTGTAACACGATTCAGCAGGCTCATTCTACGGCTGGATTGCCGGTACCAAATTCGGTAAAGGCCCATTCCACTAGGAAGGTGGGCTCTTCTTGGGCGGCTGCCCGAGGTGTCTCGGCATTACAGTTGTGCCGAGCAGCTACTTGGTCGGGTTCAAACACTTTTGCAAAATTCTACAAGTTTGATACCCTGGCTGATGAGGACCTCGCATCTGCTTAATCGGTGCTGCAGAGTCATCCGCACTCTCCCGCCCGGTTTGGAGCTTTGGTATAAACCCCATGGTCCTTACGGAGTCACCAGCATCCTCTAGGACGTAAGAGAAAATAAGATTTTAAACCTACCGGTAAATCTTTTTCTCCTAGTCCGTAGAGGATGCTGGGCGCCCGTCCCAGTGTGGACTAAATCTGCAAGACTTGTATATATAGTTGTTGCTTACATAAGGGTTATGTTACGGTTAAGTTCGGTCTTTGACTGATTCTGTTTTTTGTTCATACTGTTAATTGGTTGCATATATACCAGGTTATACGGTGTGTTTGGTGTGGGCTGGTATGAATCTTGCCCTTAGATTTACAAAATCCTTTCCTCGTATTGTCCATTTCCTCTGGGCACAATTTCTCTAACTGAGGTCTGGAGGAAGGGCATAGAGGGAGGAGCCAGTGCACACCCATACTAAAAGTTCTTTAGAGTGCCCATATCTCCTGCGTAGCCCGTCTATACCCCATGGTCCTTACGGAGTCCACAGCATCCTCTACGGACTAGGACAGGGGTGTCCAACCTTTCACCTTTCCTGAACCACATTAGAAGATGAAAATTTGGTTTGGGCCGCACATAAAATAAAATAACAGTAACTATACCTGAATGAGAGACAGATTACTTACCTACATCCCACGCCGGTCACGTCCACTTGTCCAGTAGAATCCAAAAGGGTCGGTACCTATAAAAATGAAAATTATACTTACAAACGAATGAATGAATATTATGCCCTCACTGACGCGGGAAGACGTTCGCCCCTTGTAGTTGTGCCCCTGTAGCTGCGCCCCTTGTACTGTGCCCCTTGTAGTTGTGCCCCTGTAGCTGTGCCTCTTGTACTGTGCCCCTTGTAGTTGTGCCCCTTGTAGTTGTGCCCCTGTAGCTGCGCCCCTTGTAGTTGTACCCCTGTAGCTGCGCCCCTTGTAGCTGTGCCCCTGTAGCTGCGCCCCTTGTAGTTGTGCCCCTGTAGCTGCGCCCCTTGTAGCTGTGCCCCTGTAGCTGCGCCCCTTGTAGTTGTGCCCCTGTAGCTGCCCCCTTGTACTGTGCCCCTGTAGCTGCGCCCCTTGTAGTTGTGCCCCTGTAGCTGCGCCCCTTGTACTGTGCCCCTTGTAGTTGTGCCCCTGTAGCTGCGCCCCTTTCAGTTGTGCCCCTGTAGCTGCGCCCCTTGTACTGTGCCCCTTGTAGTTGTGCCCCTGTAGCTGCCCCCTTGTATGTGCCCCTTGTAGTTGTGGCCCTGTAGCACTAGCTGCCCCTTTGTACTGTGCCCCTTGTAGTTGTGGCCCTGTAGCTGCCCCCTTGTACTGTGCCCCTTGTAGTTGTGGCCCTGTAGCTGCCCCCTTGTACTGTGCCCCTTGTAGTTGTGGCCCTGTAGCTGCCCCCTTGTACTGTGCCCCTTGTAGCTGCCCCCTTGTACTGTGCCCCTTGTAGCTGACCCCTTGTACTGTGCCCCTTGTAGTTGTGGTCCTGTAGCTGCCCCCTTGTACTGTGCCCCTTGTACTGTGCCCCTTGTAGTTGTGGCCCTGTAGCTGCCCCCTTGTACTGTGCCCCTTGTAGTTGTGGCCCTGTAGCTGCCCCCTTGTACTGTGCCCCTTGTAGCTGCCCCCTTGTACTGTGCCCCTTGTAGTTGTGGCCCTGTAGCTGCCCCCTTGTACTGTGCCCCTTGTAGCTGCCCCCTTGTACTGTGCCCCTTGTAGTTGTGGCCCTGTAGCTGCCCCCTTGTACTGTGCCCCTTGTAGCTGCGCCCTTGTACTGTGCCCCTTGTAGCTGTAAAAAAAAAACACACACACACACAGACACATACTTACCGCTCCTGCAGCGCTGCCTCCGTCTCCGTCCGCCGCTCCTCTCTGCTGTACTACGGGAGGGACGTCTGTACAGGACACTGACTTCAGATCTTGATTCCCCCCCCCCCCCTTCCCCGGACACTGTACAGCTGCGCAGGACTTCAGATCTTGATTCCCCCCTTCCCCCGGGACACTGTACAGCGGCGCGGCCACGGACAGACACCCACCCCCGGCTCACTTACGTGTTCTTGTACAACCAACTTCTCCGCTGGGCTCCTCTACTCTCGCGCTGCTCAGTCACATGTGCCGCTATGCAGCGGAGGAGGGCTACACTGTGACTGACAGCGGAGAGGGCGTGAGCTGGTGCTGGTCCCAGCAGCAGCAATCCAATCAGGATGTGCTGACAGCCTGCTGGGGCCGGCTCAGCCTCACATGTGGTGTCCGTACTCGAAAAAAACAAAAAACCTCTGCTGCAGCGCTGCTCCTGGGCCGCATTACTAGCCGACTTGGGCCGCATGCGGCCCGCGGGCTGCGGGTTGGACAAGCCTGGACTAGGAGAAAAAGATTTACCGGTAGGTTTACAATCTTATTATCTCACTAGGCGTCCCCGCAAACAGTCTCCAAGTGGATCAGGTCCAAACGTCCCCCAAAGGTCTCCTCCTAGTCAATACCCTATGGTCTTGAAAAAGATACCACACACTTTTTTTCTCCTGTGTGAAGGTCAGTAAGGGACTGTTTGTGTTACTACATGCTGTAGTGTTAGTGAGCTGGGTTTAGTCCATTCTAAATTCATACTAGCATAATAACGTAAGTGGCCAATGCACCCTGTGGCTGTATTACCACTGTACAGTGTTGTGTGTGTTAGTCAGGGCCATAACTAGGTGTGGGTGGGTGGTGCTTTGCACACAGCACAGGCCCCGGCAGACTGTCAGCGCATTTGTTAGAGTGTGACAGCTGCCGGGTGCCTTCTCCGCCTCCAGCTCTCTGCTCTCAGAGAGGAGGCACCTAGTAGGGGGGTAATTCAGTCCTGATCGCTGTAAAGCGATTTTTGCTGTCCTGCAATCAGGTAGTCGCCGCCTACAGGGGGAGGGTTTTTTGTGTGTGCAGGTGTGCGTTCGCATGTGCTGGAGAACTGTACAAACAGCAGTTTGTGCAGTTTCTGCCCAGCTCAGGACTTACTCTGCCGCTGCGATGATCGGGGCTGAAGCCGACGTCGTGAATCCTCCCACAGCGATCAGGACTGAATTACCCCCTACGTGCTGAAGTGCGCTGCCCGCTGCCGCGCCACTCCTGAGTCCTGACAGCACACATGTGGTAAGTTGATTTAAGTATGCGCTATCATCACTCACCGGCCTCTGGGGGGGGGGGGGGGGGGGGTTGGCGAACACTGCCTATACAGTATATATATGTATATATATTATATCCTATTCTTTGCTTCGATTATCTAAGTAACCAGGGAATGGATTATCCAAAACTGTCATTTTTATTATTTCTCTATTTATTTTAATAAATGAAGGTTTATGAACTACCTAAACAAATAAGGAGATTTATGTTAAGACTTACCATGGTTAAATCTCTTTCTGCGAGGTACACTGGATTTCACAGGGAATAACATCGGGGTGTAGAGCTGGATCTTGATCCGAGGCACCAACAGGCTAAAAGCTTTGACTGTTCCCAGGACGCACCGCACTGCCTCCTCTATAACTCCGCCTCCGTGCACAGGAGCTCAGTTTTGATAACAAGTCCAATGCAGTAGCAGGTAAAGAGACGGTAGATGTTAGTCACATAGGTGGTCATTCCGAGTTGATCGCAGCCAGCAACTTTTAGCTGCTACTGCGATCAATAGTCCACGCCTATGGGGGAGTGTATTTTAGCTTAGCAGGGCTGCGATCGCTTGTGCAGCCCTGCTAAGCTAAAAAAAATTTCAAGCAGAAGTAGAGTAGGGCTGGACATACCCTGTGCGATGGATCCAGCGATGATGGGCCCGTCTTTGACGTCACTCCTCCGCCCTCCGTAGTCCTAGACACGCCTGCGTTTTACTCACCACTCCCCGAAAACACTCTGCAACGGTCTGGATCCGCCCATCCACGCCTCTTTCCTGTCAATCTTCTTAGCGGTCGCCGTTGCGCACTGCGCCCGCCGCACATGCGCATTCCACACCCATTCGCACTGCAGCGAAAAACCGCTGCGTGCGAACGGGTCGCATTGACACCCATAGAAACATGTTCTCACGACATGAGAAGGGACCAGTGGCTAATGCCACACAAACCCAAAGGGTGAGCGCCCTGTGGAATCCAGTGTACATCACAGAAAGTGATTTAACCATGGTAAGTCTAACCAAAATTCTCCTTTTCTGCAGCGGGGTACACTGGTATTCCACAGGGAATACCGCTGCTATGTCCTAAAGCAGTTCCTCATGGGAGGGGATGCACTGTAGCGGGCAAAAGAACCCGGCGTCCAAAGGAAGCATCCTGGGAAGTGGAAGTATCAAAGGCATAGAACCTGATGAACGTGTTCACAGAGGACCATGTAGCCGCTTTGCACAATTGTTCAGCGGGCGCACCACGATGGGCCACCCAAGAAGGTCCAAGTAGAATGGGCTTTGATAGCAGCAGGAGCTGGGAGACCAGCCTGCGCATAAGCTTGTGCAATCACCATTCTAATCCATCTGGCCAAGGTTTGTTTGGTTTTCACAAACGTGGCTGGCCTGCGAACAAACAACACGAAGAGGGAATCAGACCTCCTGATGGAGGCAGTCCTCTCCACATCAATAAGGAGAGCCCGTACCACATCCAAAGACCGCTCTTTAGAAGACAGATTAGAAGAGATAAAGGCCGGAACCACAATCTCTTGGTAAAGGTGGAAAGATGATACCACAGTAGGAAGATAATCAGGGCGAGTACGGAGAACTGCCCGGTCACGATGAAAAATCAGGAAGGGCAGACGACAGGACAAGGCGCCTAAGTCTGACACCCTCCTAGCAGAGGCAATAGCCAGCAGGAACAGGACCGTAAGCGTAAGCCATTTCAGGTCCACAGAATCAAGACGCTTAAAGGGAGACTCGTGCAGGGCATTTAGGACAACAGACAGATCCAATGGAGCCACAGGAGGGACATAGGGAGGTTGTATCCGCAAAACACCCTGAGTGAATGTATGAATGTCAGGAATAAACGCAATTTTTCTCTGAAACCACACCAACAAGGCAGAAATATGAACCTTGAGGGAGGCCAGACGAAGGCCTAAGTAAGTCCAGGCCTTGTTGCAGAAAAACCAGAAGCCATGAAGTTCTGAACTTATAGACATCATAGTTCTTAGCAGCACACCAGGTGAATTAAGAGTTCCAGACCCTGTAGTAAATACGAGCTGAAGCTGATTTACGGGCCTTCAGCATAGTTTGGATAACTGCCTCAGAGAATCCTTTGACCCTCAGGACGGATGCTTCAAGAGCCATGCCATCGAAGCCAGTCTGGCCAGATCTGGGTAGACACAGGGGCCCTGAATGAGGAGGTCTGGGCATTGAGGAAGGAGAGGACATTCCATCAATAGACCCTGCAGGTCTGACAACCAATGCCATCTGGGCCATGCAGAGTGACCAGGAGCAGGACTCCTCCTTCTTGCTTGAACTTCCGCAGTACCCTGGGCAGGAGACACCCCGCAGGGAACACGTACAGTAGCTGAAATCCCCATGGAATTGCTAGTGCATCCACGAACGCTGCTTGTGGATCTCTTGTCCTTGATCCGAAGACCGGAACCTTGTGATTGTGTCGAGACGCCATCAGGTCTACATCTGGTAGGCTCCACTTGTCCACTAGGAGTTGGGCGAAAGCTCCATTCTCCTGCGTGTACGTCCTGACGACTGAGGAAATCCACTTCCCAGTTTAGGACACTCTGAATGAACACTGCTGCCACCCAACTAAGATTTCTTGACACCTACATCATTGCAGCGCGGCTTCGAGTGCCGCCTTGATGATTTATGTAAGCCACCGTGGTGGCGTTGTCCAATTGTACTTGAACAGGCCTGTTCCTTATCAGAGGCAGGGCCAACGGCAATGCATTGAACACTGCCCGCAGTTCCAGAATGTTGATGGGGAGGAGAGACTCCTCCTTGGTCCAGCGACCATGAAGAGAATGTTGCTCGAACACCGCACCCCAGCCCCTCAGACCGGCATCCGTAGTCAAGAGGACCCAGTGAGGAATCCAGAAGGGACGGCCACTGCTCAACTGTTGATCCTGGAGCCACCAGGCTAGAGACGAGCGGGCCTCCGGAGTCAGGAATATTATTTGAGACCTGATTTGCTGAGGTAGACTGTCCCACTTGGATAGGATTAACCGTTGGAGAGGACGAGAAAGGAATTGAGCATACTCCACCATGTCAAAAGTCGACACCATCAGGCCTAGTACTTGCATCGCCGCGTGAATGGACACTCTTGGGCGAGAGAGGAAGTATCTGATCCTGTCCTGAAGCCTCAGGACCTTCTCTGGAGATATAAACAGCCTCCGGCTGTGCGTATACAGTATAGCTCCCAGGTGCACCATGCGCCATGCAGGGACCAGGGAGGACTTTTTCCAATTGATCAACCACCAATGGGCTGTGAGGAATTGCACCGTCAGTTGGAGATGACTCAGGAGCACATCTTGGGAGCTTGCCAGGATCAGCAGGTCGTCCAGATGTGGCAGGATTCTGATTCCCTGTTGACGGAGATGAGCTGTCATCACGGCCATGACCTTGATGAAAATCTAAGGGGCCATGGTTAATCCAAACAGCAATGCCCTGAATTGATAATGGAGGGTGCCATTAGCAAACCGCAGATATTGCTGATGTGAAATGGCAATAGGTATATGCAGGTAAGCATCCTGTATATCCAGGGATACCATTTAGTCCCCAGGTTCCATGGCCAGTACAATGGAGCGCAGTGTTTCCATATGGAACTTGGAAACTCTCACAAACTTGTTCAGTGACTTGAGGTTGAGAATAGGCCGGAAAGACCCATTGGGTTTCGGAACTAGAAACAGGGTCGAGTAGTAGCCCCTTCCTTTTTGAGAGCTAGGCACCGGTACACCACTCCTGTCTCCAGGAGGGATTGGATAACCAAGTGTAGAGCTTGCGCCTTCAATGGGTCCGATGGGCTGACCGTTGTGCAGAACTGGCAAGGGGGACGTCTCTTGAAGGAGACCACGTACCCGTGTGAGACAACTTCCTGCACCCATGCATCTAAAGTGGTCCTTAACCAGACCTGGGTGAACTGCAGAAGTCGGCTTTCCACCCTGGGGTCCCCCAGGGAGAGGCCCATCCCGTCATGCTGCAGGCTTGTCCCGTTTGGAAGCAGGCTGACGGGCAGCCCAGGATTGTTTAGATTTGGGCTTACTGGTCTTGGAAGCACAAGGCTGTCTCGAGTACAGCTGACCCTTCAATTTACCTGAAGTCTGAAAGGAATGAAAAGTAGTACTTTTGGCTCTCGGAGCAGAAGAAGTAGTAATAGGAAGGCACGCAGTCTTAGCAGAGGCTAAGTTAGTTACGATCTTGTTTAGATCTTCTCCAAAAAGGATGTCTCCCTTAAAAGGGAGCACCTCCAGAGTCTTCTTGGAATTCAGGTCCACCTTCCAGGACTGCAACCAGAGAATATGGCGAGCCAAAACAGATGTAGTGGCCGCTTTGGACGCCATGACACCCGCCTCAGAGGACGCCTCCTGAATATAGTGGGAGGCGGTGGTAATGTGAGACAGACACTGTATGGCCATGTAGGAAATATCCGAAGGTAGCTCATCCCCCAATACCTGGACCCATGGTTCCATACCTTTTGCAGCCCAGGAGGCTGCAATAGTTGGTCTATGTATTGCTCCATTTAGGGAAAAAATACACTTCAGGTATCCCTCCATACGCTTATCTGTCAGTTCCTTCAAGGAGGTGACAGTGCTGACAGGCATAGAAGAGAACACCACAATCCGTGCGACATGAGAGTCTACCGGAGGTGGAGTTTCCCACTTGATACTCAACTCCGTAGGGATAGGATAGCGAGCTAGCATCTTCTTAGATTTCTTCCCTGGTGAAGCCCATGCCTCCTGACATATGTCAATTAAACTGTCAGAATGAGGGAAAACAACTTTTACCACCTTCTGACTCTCGAATTTATCAGGCTTCTTTGACACAGTAGTGGGATCTGCTTCATCATCAATCTGGAGAACCATTTTGATAGCTTCCACTAAATCAGGGAAATCAACCTGTCAGGGGAGTCAGTCGGATCAGTATAAGCCCCAGCCTCATCAGAAGTAATCGAAACATGAGTGGATTGGGAGGAGGGAACCACACGCTTGGAGTGCCCCTTGGCCCCAGAGGGCTGAGGTGTAGGCTTCTGTTTAACCAAAGATTTATTAAAAATCTGTATCTGGGTAGACAGAGTGTCCGCCCAAGGCGGATTTGCTACAGAGACAATTTGTGGCTGTAATTGCACAGGTTGTCCCACAGGGGGCGTAAGACGTGTTACCAATGTGTTTAACATACAGGAGAAGGTAGCCCAGGGTGGCTCTTGATTGGCCACAGGAGATACAGGTGGAATGGGAGAGGTATGGGACCCAGCACCCACGTCCCCAGCAGCAGTTTCCCCCCCTGGGAAATCCATGGGATCAGCACTGCCTGAGGCAGGAGTATCCGTGGAATTACCGCCCTGTGTGGCAGACATTATGAGGATGTAGCCGTGGGGCACACAGTACAATATAGCCAGACAATAGGAATACCGTATACCAATTCCCTGATTTATGAACTAATAAAAGCAGGACACAGAGAATTAATTCAGTATGGGGTGACTGAAATACCAGAAAAATACACTGAGCTGTATAGACTGTGTAACACTATATCTACATATATATGGACCCTAACGCACTTATCCTCTCAGGGCACAGAATATAGTGATCGCAACTAACGCTGTCTAAATTACATGTAGAATACTCAAGTGACTAAAAGCACGGCGCTATGACAGGCGGCTTTACAGAGGAGACAGTAGCCCAGCAATCCCGTTGAGAGCAACCCTTGCTGCAGAAATGGTGTCAGGGAGAAAGTGAAAGCAGCACCAGGGCGGGAACACCTGCGGGAGATGGCGCCCAGAGCTGGGGGAGAAGCTACAGGTCAGCGCCTCATCCCCTCATGCTGGACTTCACCACCGGTACTATGGAGCCTTTACCAAAGGTTTTCAAGAAAACCGACCTGCGCTCCGGCTACCCTGGTGGATATAGCGGGGTCCCTGAGCCATACAGTGTCCACGCCAGCCGTGTGGTCCATCTCCCGGAGACCGCACCGGATCTCGATTTAGCCTGGCGGGTCCCTCCTGGGGGACCCTCTTACCTCCGCCCCATGTCCTGCAGCCACGCGACCCAGGAGATGTGCAGCGGCAGTGTGCCAGAATACCGGTGCGTCTCCACTGTAAGTACCCGGGAACCAGGCAGTGGGAGTATGCAGCACCGCAGTGGGGAGGTGATGGAGCCGCAGCACAATATGTTCAAGGGACATAAAAAGTGCAGGGGCCCTTGAAGTCTTCAATAAAGCTTTAATTTATTTTCTTCAGGGCTGCCTAACGCACCAGACCCCCCCGCCCCCCCCCCCTGTGTAAGTGACCTGCTCCAACTTTAAAACTGAGCTCCTGTGCACGGAGGCGGGGTTATAGAGGAGGCGGTGCAGTGCTTTCTGGGAACAGTCAATGCTTTTAGCCTGTTGGTGCCTCGGATCAAGATCCAACTCTACACCCCGTTGTTATTCCCTGTGGAATCCCAGTGTACCCCGCTGCAGAAATTACTGTTTTGATACATTTACTTCCAGTACAGTTCGCTTATAATAGATCAAACCTGCCTTTTAGTGGGCAAATGTGTACAAGCTGCACACTGATACTCTGAAAGGGGATCCGATCTCTAGGTCGACAATGTCTAGGTTGACCACTATTGGTCGACAGTAAGCAGGTCAACAGGGACTCTAGGACGACATGACAAAAGGTCGACATGAGTTTTTCACCTTTTTTTCATTTTTTGAACTTTTTCATACTTTACGATCCACGTGGACTATAATTAATTGGGAACGGTAACCTGCGAGCGAAGCGAGCCATGCAAGGGAATGCGGTACACTAATTGGAGTTCCTCGTCACTTTACGAAGAAAACGACACCAAAAACAGTTAAAAAATCCATGTCGACATTTTCATGTGTCGACCATTTTCACGTGTCGACAATTAGTCCATGTCAACCGATAGTGGTCGACCTAATGACTGTCCGAAACCAAGACTGTCCGTGGTTGAGCACTAATTGTACTAGATGACGAATACTTTTTGCGTTCTCGTCTGGCAGGTAAATGCGTTGAGCTACCGTATCCAGAAACATTCATAGAAATTGAATTTGTGGAGACGGGACCGGGCTTGATTTTTTTGAAGATGACAAGCAAACTATTACATTGTACGTCATTAAGGCATTTTGAAGGAGTATTTGTTGAGACGAAACTTTGATGAGAAGGTCACCTAAGTACGGATCTATTATCACTACCAGGGATCTGAGATGAGCTATCATCACAGACCTCACTTTTGTGAATACCCGAGGCGCTGATGAGAGGCTAAACAGTAGTGCTTGAAATTGTACTGCAAACGTTAAGTACGCCTGATGCGGTGGCCAAATTGGAATGTGTAAGTATGCATTCTTGAGATCCAGCAAAATCATGAATTCCTGTGGCTTTAAACCAGCAATCCCTGACCGCAGGGATTCCATCTTGAATTTGTAGTAAGTGACGTACTGATTGAGCCCATTTAGGTTCAATATCGGTGTGACAGAGCCTTCTGGTTTTGGTACTACAAAGGATTGGAATAAAACCCCTGACCTTGTTGGTGTACGGGTACCTGAATTAAAACTGCTGAATCTACGAGAGAATGAATAGCGGTCTGCCGAACCTTCTGATACAGGCAGACCTGTCTTGAAAAACAGCGTAGGTGGTAGACAATCTAACTCTATTTTGTAAACTTTGAACACTAAAATAAGAATTTACTTAACGATAATTCTATTTCTCGTAATCCGTAGTGGATGCTGGGAACTCCGTAAGGACCATGGGGAATAGCGGCTCCGCAGGAGACTGGGCACAAAAGTAAAGTTTTAGGACTACCTGGTGTGCACTGGCTCCTCCCCCTATGACCCTCCTCCAAGCCTCAGTTAGGATACTGTGCCCGGACGAGCGTACACAATAAGGAAGGATTTTGAATCCCGGGTAAGACTCATACCAGCCACACCAATCACACCGTACAGCCTGTGATATGAACCCAGTTAACAGCATGATAACAGAGGAGCCTCTGAAAAGATGGCTCACAACAATAATAACCCGATTTTTGTAACAATAACTATGTACAAGTATTGCAGACAATCCGCACTTGGGATGGGCGCCCAGCATCCACTACGGACTACGAGAAATAGAATTATCGGTAAGTAAATTCTAATTTTCTCTGACGTCCTAGTGGATGCTGGGAACTCCGTAAGGACCATGGGGATTATACCAAAGCTCCCAAACGGGCGGGAGAGTGCGGATGAATATGCAGCACCGAATGAGAGAACTCCAGGTCCTCCTCAGCCAGGGTATCAAATTTGTAGAATTTAGCAAACGTGTTTGCCCCTGACCAAGTAGCTGCTCGGCAAAGTTGTAACGCCGAGACCCCTCGGGCAGCCGCCCAAGATGAGCCCACCTTCCTTGTGGAATGGGCTTTTACAGATTGTGGCTGTGGCAGGCCTGCCACAGAATGTGCAAGCTGAATTGTACTACAAATCCAACGAGCAATAGTCTGCTTAGAAGCAGGAGCACCCAGCTTATTGGGTGCATACAGGATAAACAGCGAGTCAGATTTTCTGACTCCAGCCGTCCTGGAAACATATATTTTCAAGGCCCTGACTACGTCCAACAACTTGGAGTCCTCCAAGTCACTAGTAGCCGCAGGTACCACAATAGGCTGGTTCAGATGAAACACTGAAACCACCTTAGGGAGAAAATGAGGACGAGTCCTCAATTCCGCCCTGTCTGAATGGAAGATCAGATAAGGGCTTTTACAGGATAAAGCCCGCCAATTCTGACACCCGCCTGGCCGAGGCCAGGGCCAACAACATGACCACTTTCCATGTGAGATATTTTAACTCCACAGATTCAAGTGGTTCAAACCAATGTGACTTTAGAAACCCCAAAACTACATTGAGATCCCAAGGTGCCACTGGAGGCACAAAAGGAGGCTGTATATGCAGTACCCCTTTTACAAACGTCTGAACTTCAGGAACTGAAGCTAGTTCTTTCTGGAAGAAAATTGACAGGGCCGAAATTTGAACCTTAATGGACCCCAATTTTAGGCCCATAGACACTCCTGTTTACAGGAAATGCAGGAATTGACCTAGTTGAAAATTCCTCCATCGGGGCCTTACTGGCCTCGCACCCCGCAACATATTTTCGCCAAATGCGGTGATAATGCTTTGCGGTTACATCCTTCCTGGCTTGATCAGGGTAGGGATGACTTCATCCGGAATGCCTTTTTCCTTCAGGATCCGGCGTTCAACCGCCCTGCCGTCAAACGCAGCCGCGGTAAGTCTTGGAATAGACAGGGTCCTTGCTGGAGCAGGTCCCTTCTTAGAGGTAGAGGCCACGGGTCCTCCGTGAGTATCTCTTGAAGTTCCGGGTACCAAGTCCTTCTTGGCCAATCCGGAGCCAGGAGTATAGTTCTTACTCCCCTCCGTCTTATAATTCTCAGTACTTTTGGTATGAGAGGAAGAGGAGGGAACACATACACTGACTGGTACACCCACGGTGTTACCAGAGCGTCCACAGCTATTGCCTGAGGGTCCCTTGACCTGGCGCAATACCTGTCCAATTTTTTGTTTAGGCGGGACGCCATCATGTCCACCTTTGGTTTTTCCTAATGGTTTACAATCATGTGGAAGACTTCTGGGTGAAGTCCCTACTCTCCCGGGTGGAGGTCGTGCCTGCTGAGGAAGTCTGCTTCCCAGTTGTCCACTCCCGGAATGAACACTGCTGACAGTGCTATCACATGATTTTCCGCCCAGCGAAAAATCCTTGCAGCTTCTGCCATTGCCCTCCTGCTTCTTGTGCTGCCCTGTCTGTTTACGTGGGCGACTGCCGTGATGTTGTCCGACTGGATCAGCACCGGCTGACCCTGAAGCAGAGGTCTTGCTTGGCTTAGGGCATTGTAAATGGCCCTTAGCTCCAAAAATTTTATGTGAAGTGATGTCTCCAGGCTTGACCACAAGCCCTGGAAATTTCTTCCCTGTGTGACTGCTCTCCAGCCTCGCAAGCTGGCATCCGTGGTCACCAGGACCCAGTCCTGAATGCCGAATCTGCGGCCCTCTAGAAGATGAGCACTCTGCAGCCACCACAGGAGAGACACCCTTGTCTTTGGTGACAGGGTTATCCGCTGATGCATCTGAAGATGCGATCCGGACCATTTGTCCAGCAGGTCCCACTGGAAAGTTCTTGCGTGGAATCTGCCGAATGGAATTGCTTCGTAGAAAGCCAACATTTTTCCCAGGACCCTTGTGCACTGATGCACTGACACTTGGCCTGGTTTTAGGAGGTTTCTGACTAGTTCGGATAACTCCCTGGCTTTCTCCTCCGGGAGAAAACACCTTTTTCTGGACTGTGTCCAGGATCATCCCTAGGAATAGAAGGCGTGTCGTCAGGATCAGCTGCGATTTTGGAATATTGAGAATCCAACCGTGCTACCGCAGCACTATCTGAGATAGTGCTACCCCGACTTCCAACTGTTCCCTGGATCTTGCCCTTATCAGGAGATCGTCCAAGTAAGGGATAACTAAAAACTCCCTTCTTTCGAAGGAGTATCATCATTTCGGCCATTACCTTGGTAAAGACCCGTGGTGCCGTGGACAATCCAAACGGCAGCGTTTGAAACTGATAGTGACAGTTCTGTACCACAAACCTGAGGTACCCTTGGAGAAGGGTAAATTGGGACATGTAGGTAAGCATCTTTGATGTCCAGAGAGACCATATAGTCCCCTTCTTCCAGGTTTGCAATCACTGCTCTGAGTGACTCTATCTTGAATTTGAACCTTTGTATGTAAGTGTTCAAGGATTTTAGATTTAAAATTGGTCTCACCGAGCCGTCCGGCTTCGGTACCACAAATAGTGTGGAATAGTACCCCTTTCCCTGTTGCAGGAGGGGTACCTTGATTATCACCTGCTGGGAATACAGCCTGTGAATGGTTTGCAATACTGTCTCCCTGTCTGAGGGAGACGTCGGTAAGCAGACTTTATGAAACGGCGAGGGGAAGATGTCTCGAATTTCTTGAGACGGGCCCCCACCGTGCCTGAGACCGCTTGTAAAGCCCCAGCGTCATGCTGAGGACTTTGCGGAGGCGGGAGAGGGCTTTTTTTGGGGGGGGGGAATTGGCTGTTTGCTGCAGCCTTTTTCCTCTCCCTCTGCCACGGGGCAGAAATGAGGCGCCTTTTGCCCGCTTTATGGGGCCGAAAGGACTGCGCCTGATAATACGGCGTCTTCTTAGGTTGAGAAGCTACCTGGGGTAAAAATGTGGATTTTCCAGCCGTTGCCGTGGCCACCAGGTCTGTTAGACCTACCCCAAATAACTCCTCCCTTTTATAAGGCGATACTTCCATATGCCTTTTGGAATCAGCATCACCTGACCACTGTCTTGTCCATAACCTTCTTCTGGCAGAAATGGACAGCGCACTTACTCTTGATGCCAGTCGGCAAATATCCCTCTGTGTATCACGCATATATAGAAATGCATCTTTTAAATGCTCTATAGTTAGTAATATACTGTCCCTATCTAGGGTATCAATATTGTCAGTCAGGGAATCCGACCAAGCCACCCCAGCACTGCACATCCAGGCTGAGGCGATTGCTGGTCGCAGTATCACACCCGTGTGAGTGTATATACATTTTAGGATATTTTACTGCTTTCTGTCAGTAGGTTCCTTAAGGGCGGCCGTATCCGGGGACGGTAGTGCCACCTATTTAGACAAGCGTGTGAGCGCTTTATTCACCCTAAGGGGTGTTTCCCAACGTGCCCTATCCTCTGGCGGGGATGGGTATGATGCCAATAACTTTTTAGGAATTATCAGTTTTTTATCGGGGGAAACCCACGCATCATCACACACTTCATTTAATTCCTCAGATGCAGGAAAAACTACAGGCAGTTTTTTCTCACCCAACATAATACCCTTTTTAGCGGTACTGGTATTATCAGAAATGTGTAAAAACATTTTCCATAGCCTCAATCATGTAACGTGTGGCCCTACTGGAAGTCACATTCGTCTCTTAATCGTCGACACTGGAGTCAGTATCCGTGTCGGCGTCTGTATCTGCCATCTGCGGTAACGGGCGTTTTAGAGCCCCAGATGGCTTTTGAGACACCTGGACAGGCACAGACTGAGTCGCCGGCTGTCTCATGTCATCAATCTTTTGTAAAGAGCTGACACTGTCACATAATTCCTTCCATAAGCTCATCCACTCAGGTGT
Organism: Pseudophryne corroboree; assembly: GCF_028390025.1. Taxonomy (NCBI): domain Eukaryota; kingdom Metazoa; phylum Chordata; class Amphibia; order Anura; family Myobatrachidae; genus Pseudophryne; species Pseudophryne corroboree. The sequence goes on along the minus strand of NC_086446.1, from coordinate 47,470,714 downwards.
CGACTCCCTAGGGGGTGACATCTCTGTTACAGGCAATTGCTCCGCCTCCACCTCATTTTCCTCCTCATACATGTCGACACAACGTACCGACACACAGCACACACACAGGGAATGCTCTGATAGAGGACAGGACCCCACTAGCCCTTTGGGGAGACAGAGGGAGAGTATGCCAGCACACACCAGAGCGCTATACAGGGATAACCTTATATAAGTGTTTCTCCCCTTATAGCTGCTGTATTGTTATACTGCGCCTAATTAGTGCCCCCCTCTCTTTTTTAACCCCTTTCTGTAGTGTAGTAACTGCAGGGGAGAGCCAGGGAGCTTCCCTCCAATGGAGCTGTGAGAGAAAATGGCGCCCGTGTGCTGAGGAGATAGGCTCCGCCCCCTTCTCGGGGGCCTTTTCTCCCGCTTTTTAGGTTCTGACAGGGGTTAAAATACACCCATATAGCCCTGGGGGTTATATGTGGTGTATTTATGCCAGCCAAGGTGTTTACATTGCTGCTCAGGGCGCCCCCCCCTAGCGCCCTGCACCCTCAGTGACCGGAGTGTGAAGTGTGCCTGAGTAACAATGGCGCACAGCTGCAGTGCTGTGCGCTACCTTGTTGAAGACTGATGTCTTCTGCCGCCGATTTTTCCGGACCTTTTCTTGCTTCTGGCTCTGTAAGGGGGCCGGCGGCGCGGCTCCGGGACCGAGCTCCGAGGCTGGGCCTGTGTTCGGTCCCTCTGGAGCTAATGGTGTCCAGTAGCCTAAGAAGCCCAATCCACTCTGCACGCAGGTGAGTTCGCTTCTTCTCCCCTTAGTCCCTCGATGCAGTGAGCCTGTTGCCAGCAGGTCTCACTGAAAATAAAAAACCTAAAACTAAACTTTTCACTAAGAAGCTCAGGAGAGCCCCTAGTGTGCACCCTTCTCGGCCGGGCACAAAAATCTAACTGAGGCTTGAAGGAGGGTCATAGGGGGAGGAGCCAGTGCACACCAGGTAGTCCTAAAGCTTTACTTTTGTGCCCAGTCTCCTGCGGAGCCGCTATTCCCCATGGTCCTTACGGAGTTCCCAGCATCCACCAGGACGTCAGAGAAATTGTGGGTCCACCCATCTGTGGACATCTGATACCACGCCAAGTGAAATGTTTGAAGGCGTGCTCCCACAACTGAAGATCCGGAATGGGCTGGAAGCCCGTCCTGCCACTGGTTTTCAGCTGGCTTTGTGTCTTGACAACGGTTAGTGGTTAGTTGAAAACCACGTCCTCTACCACGTCTTCTCTGTACGGTTGTTCCTTGAGCCCAGCCTCAAAAGGACTGAGGTCTAAAAGATTTGAACGCTAGTCTAACATATGGGCCCTCATTCCGAGTTGTTCGCTCGGAGTTTTTCATCGCATCGCAGTGAGAATTCTCTTAGTGCGCATGCGCAATGTTCGCACTGCGACTGCGCCAAGTAACTTTACTATGAAGAAAGTAAGTTTACTCACGGCATTTTCATCGCTCCGACGTTCGCATTGTGATTGACTGGAAATGGGTGTTACTGGGCGGATGCACGGCGTTTTAGGGGCGTGTGGCAGGAAACGCTACCGTTTCCGGAAAAAACGCAGGAGTGGCCGGAGAAACGGTGGGAGTGCCTGGGCGAACGCTGGGTGTGTTTATGACGTCAGCCAGGAACGAAAAGCACTGAACTGATCGCACAGGCAGAGTAAGTCTGAAGCTACTCAGAAACTGCTATCTCGTTTGTAATCGCAATATTGCGCCTACGTCGGTCGCAATTTTAAGAAGCTAAGATTCACTCCCAGTAGGCGGCGGCTTAGCGTGTGTAACTCTGCTACATTCGCCTTGCGAGCGAACAACTCGGAATGAGGGCCATGGTCTTTTAGGAATAGGTGCGGGCAATAGTAGGAAAACAGACTTTCCCCCAGTAGCCTGAGAAATCCATTTGTCCAATGCAGGACCAAATCACATATCGCCAGAATAAGGCAACGCTTCTATTCTTCGTTTTGACTCAGCCTCGGACTGCCAAAGCGCCTGTCGGGCCGTAATTAGGGAAGCTGAAAGCAGAGTACTACCTGTCCGACATCTGTATTAGCCGTATCTAATTACTCAGCTGATTGTCAAATGTGATTGACGAAACGTATATCCTGGTATGAGGAAAGACGCTGTTGTAGGCCTAACCGGAGTTATTTTGCCTATGTAACCACTGCCTTGTTAACCCAAATTCCAACTAAAGCAGGTCTAAGCAACACTCCTGCTGTATACATGGATTTTAACATGGCCTCCAGCTTACGCTCCGACAGGTGTTTTAGCGTTGTTGCAGCTGGGACTGGAAGAGTTAAGTTTGACAGTTTTGAAACTGAATAATCCACTGGCGGCGCATTTTCTCATTTAGTTGACATAACCTGGAAATCGCTGTGGCGTAGAAAAACGTTTACCTGGATTTTTTTTATGCTTACGCCAACTGCTTATTAAGAGAATCTGAATAAGGAAACACACAATCAACCTTGGTCTCTTAGCAAACAATGCGTTAGTGAAATCTAGCAACTGGCGTAGCGCTCTGATGAGATCATCAATGCCCGGGCCCTGAGTGACCTCACTATCTGACCCTGGCCTTTCTTCCAGAGACATTAGGTGTGGCATTGAACTGTTTGAATGTAACACCAAGGAATCACTTAGCCGCCAGACGTTCGTCCCGTGCAGCTGACAACTCTGACTTCAAATCAGCCATCACACCTCATCGTTCACATAACGCACTATCACGGTTATTGCAGACAAACTGCTTTGCTCACAGACCGTAAATAGGATTTTGGTTACTTACCAGTAAATCCTTTTCTCGTAGTCCATAGAAGATGCTGGGATGCACATTAGTACCATGGGGTATAGACGAGTCCACCAGGAGCCATTGGAACTTTAAGAGTTTGAGAGTGTGGGCTGGCTCCTTCCTCTATGCCCCTCCTACCAGACTCAGTTTAGAAACTGTGCCAGAGGAGACGGACATCTTCGAGAGAAGGATTTTACACAGATAGTGGCGAGATTCATACCAGCTCACACATACAAGGCACATCAAGTTAACTTAGCTTGAAAACTCAGCAACTGCTGAAACATTACTTACCAAGTAACAATGCAGTACTCTACTAAAACGAAGTTGTACTGAACCAAATAACGATAGCAGGAAAAAATGAAGCGCTGGCCGGGCGCCCAGCATCCTCTACGGACTACGAGAAAAGGATTTACCGGTAGGTAACCAAAATCCTATTATCTCTTAGGTCCTAGGGGATACTGGGGTCCACATTAGTACCATGGGGATGTACCAAAGCTCCCAGGGAGGGAGAGCGCAAAGGCTCCTGCAGAACTGATTGACTGAACTTCAAATCATCAGAGGCCAAAGTATCGAACTTGTAGAACTTTGCAAACGTATTCGACCCAGACCAAGTTGCAGCTCGGCAAAGTTGTAAAGTTGAGACACCCCGGGCAGCCGCCCAGGAAGACCCCACCTTACGAGTAGAGTGGGCCTTGGCAGTCATAGGACATGGCAATCCTGCAGTAGAATACGCATGCTGGATAGTGAAAAATATCCAGCGAAAGATCGTCTGCTTAGAAGCAGGACACCCAATTTTATTGGGATCATACAGGACAGAGAGTCCGATTTTCTGTGACAAGCAGTCCTCTTCACATAGATTTTCAGAGCCCTTGCAACATCCAAGGACTTTGATGAAATTGAGGAGTCAGTAGCCACTGGCACCACAAAACGTTGTTTGATATGAAATGCCGACACAACCTTCAGAAGAAACTGCTGATGTGTCTGGAGCTCAGCTCTATCTTCGTGGAAGATCAAGTATGGGCTTTTACAGGACAAAGCCCCCAACTCCGACACACATCTAGCAGAAGCTAAGGCCAACAAAGTGACAGCCTTCCATGTAAGAAATATGACCTCAACCTCCTGTAGAGGCTCGAACCAGTTTGATTGGAGGAACTGCATCACCACGTAAAGGTCCCAAGGCGCCGTAGGCGGTACAAAGGGACCTGTTTTTGGTTAGATCAACACAGAGGACTCGTGGACACTCGCTCAGGTTAGAGGAGAGGAGATTCCGCACAATACGGCGTAAAGGCTTTTTCACGGTAAGGACAATACGTGTTTGGAATTCCCTGCCCGAGGGAGTTGTAATGGCGGAATCTGTCAACACCTTTAAGAATGGGTTAGATCACAGGTTCTCAAATTCGGTCCTCAGGACCCCACACAGTGCATGTTTTGCAGGTCTCCTCACAGAATCACAAGTGAAATACTTAGCTCCACCTGTGGTCCTTTTAAAATGTGTCAGTGAGTAATTAATACACCTGTGCACCTGCTGGGTTACCTGCAAAACATGCACTGTGTGGGGTCCTGAGGACCGAGTTTGAGAACCCCTGGGTTAGATAAATTCCTAATGGATAAGGATATCCAGGGGTATGGTGCATAGTCATGCATTATAGTTACTATAAATAGGGATAAAATGCAACGACTGACAGCAGCATCAGTCAGAAATTTTAGTCAAATCATCATGCATAGGAGACCACAAATAGGTTGAACTCGATGGACAATTGTCTTTTTTCAACCTCAGATACTATGGGGCCCTACACACTCGGCGATGCGCCGCCGAGGTGCCCGACGGCCGATACGGCTGACGAGCAACCCGGCGGCGAGGGGGCAGTGACGGGGGGAGTGAAGTTTCTTCACTCCCCCCGTCACCCGGCTGCATTGAAGTGCAGGCAAATATGGACGAGATCGTCCATATTGGCCTGCATGCACAGCCGACGGGAGATCAGCGATGAACGAGCGCGGGGCCGCGCATCGTTCATCGCTGGAGTCTCCACACTGAAAGATATGAACGAGTTCTCGTTCATTTATGAACGAGATCGTTCATATCTTTCAGAATATCGGCATGTGTGTAGGGCCTATAAGTTACTATGTAAAGGGAGGTTGGATGTGCAGAACGCCCTTCAAAAAGGTGTAAACCTCAGGGAGGGCAGTCAACTGTTTCTGGAAGAAAATGGATAGGGCCGTAATCTGGACCTTCACAGATCCCAGCCTCAGGCCCTTATCCACACCGGCTTATCGGAAGAGGAGAAACCGTCCCAGTTGAAACTCCACCACAAGAAATTTTTTTGACTCACACCAAGATACATATTTTTTCCAAATTCGATGGTAATGTTTAGACGTTACTCCTTTCCTAGCCTGTATCAGGGTAGGAATAACCTTGTTCGGAATGCCCTTTCGCACTAGTATCAGGCGTTCAACCTCCATGGCGTAAAACGTAGCTGCAGTAAGTCTTGATAGGCGAACGGCCCCTGCTGCAGCAGGTCCTCCCGAAGAGGAAGAGGTCTCTGCTCTTCTTACAGTAGATCTAGAAGATATGCGTACCAAGACCTTCTTGGCCAGTCCGGAACAATGAGGGTCGCTTGAACCCTTGTTCTCCTTATGAGCTTTAGAACTCTTGGGATGAGTGGAAGTGGAGGAAACACATACACCGACTGGAACACCCACTAGGGTGTCCACCACCACTGCTTGCGGGTCCCTCGACCTGGAACAATACCACCGAAGCTTCTTGTTGAGACAAGAGGCCATCATGTCGATCTGGGGTATGCCCCAAAGACTACTAAGGATAAGGGCGCACAAGCCAAAGTACATATAAATGTGTTAATGTCAAGACCCCCAGGAAAATAATTGATTTAATTGTATTCCAAAATTATTGAGAAGTGGGGGGTGCTACCACGGACACAAAGAATACAATCAGAGTTCAAAAGAAGAAGGAAAGTGTCCTCAATGTGGTGCACAAAAAATTATACAGTAGCTAAAATATAACTTTTATTGGTATACTGAATAAGAAGTATTCATAAAAAGCGAAAATTGAGTTTTTAAAAAATGTTAGACATGTGAACACAAAGAATGAGTGTGTATTAAAATAAATAGCTATATGTGAAATGACTAATTCCTCTAAATATTTCAAAAAATAGAAGGAGAAAAAGGCCTATATATTAAGATACAGTATTTGATCTCAGGCACAATATAATCTCCTAAAGATGCGAAACAGTAATTGGATCAGTGGGATCTTATGGGCTCCTCTCGTTCACGTATAATTATGTGTCTTGTTATATACCCAAATGGGCGGAGTCCTCAGAATCCTCATAAAGTGTCATATACCCTGGTCTTTTGACCTCACAGTTAGAATAATTAGCCACAAGGGGCAATTCTGTATCTATGACAGTTTGATATGTGCTAGAGCCCACTTGTTAGGTCTTATGTGGGTGGACACTCAGGTAATAATTAAATTTAAATATATATCTGTTTGTTTGAGTTTTGGTCCTCCTATAAAGCTGAGATCCCTCCTACCGTATAAATTTAATGGTATAGGTTGGTGTATGTTATGTCTATTTTTGTACCATAGAGGTGGAGAATGATGGGTAGTTCCCAGGTCTCAGATTAGGCTGGTACACTGAGGGAGAGAAGTATTGAAAAAAAGATAGCAATAGGTACACTCCTTATAAATGGAGTTAATTGGTATAAAGAAATGGAATATATCTAGTGTACGAATTCTCTATTCAATGACCTAATTCGGTAGTCCAGGACCTAAAGATCTGTTACCTCCTTGAAGTCCTCCGGATGGAGATCGTGTCTGCTGAGGAAGTCCACTTACCAGTTGTCTACTCCCGGTATGAAGATTGCTGACAGCACCAACGCGTGTTTTTCTGCCCAGAGGATGATTCTTGTTACCTCTGACATTGCAGCTCTGCTCTTCGTTCCGCCCTGTTGGTTTATGTAAGCCACCGTTGTCACATTGTCCAACTGTACTTGAACGGCCCGATTTCTCAGAACATGGGCCGAATGAAGAAGACTGTTGTAGATGGCTCTTAGTTCCAGAATGTTTATCGGCAGGCCGGCTTCCAGACTTGACCACCTTTCCTTGGAAGGTTTCCCCTTGAGTGACTGCGCCCCAGCCCCGGAGACTTGCATCCGTGGTTAGAAGAATCCAGTCCTGAATCCCAAACCTGCGGCCCTCCAGAAGGTGAGGCAGTTGCAGCCACCAAAGGGCAGAGGGGTGAAATCCTGGCCTTTGGTGACAGACGTATTCTATGGTGCATGTGTAGATGGGATCCCGACCACTAGTCCAGGAGATCCAGTTGGAAGGACCAAGCGTGAAACCTCCCGTACTGCAGGGCCTCGTAAGAGGCCACCATCTTTCCCAGAAGGCGAATGCACTGATGAACCGACACCCGGGTTGGCTTCAGGACATCCCGGACCATTGTTTGTATCACCAACACTTTTTCCTCTGGAAGAAACACCCTCTCCACTTCCGTGTCAAGGATCATTCCTAGAAACGACAACCTCCTGGTTGGTTCCAAATGTGATTTTGGAAGATTCAGGATCCAGCCATGTTCCCTGAGAAGCTGGGTCATGAGAGCTATGGACCATAACAGCTGCTCCTTGGACGATGCTTTTATCAGCAGATCGTCCAGATATGGAATTATGTTCACCCCCTGTCTGCGGAGGAGTATCATCATTTCAACCATCACATTGGTGAATACACTTGGTGCTGTGGAGAGGCCGATTGGCAGGGCCTGGAACTAAAAATGACAGTCCAACAGTGCGAATCGAAGATAAGCTTGATGCGGCAGCCAAATCAGAATGTGGAGGTACGCATCCTTTATATCCAGGGATACCAGGAATTCCCCCTCTGCTAGACCTGATATAACTGCCCTTGACTCCATTTTGAACTTGAACTCCCTCAGAAAGGGGTTTAGTGATTTTAAGTTCAGAATGGGCCTGACCGAACCATCCGGTTTCGGTACCACGAAAAGGTTCGAATAGTAACCTTTGTTTTGCATATGAGGTGGTGCTGGCACAATGACATGTGCCTCCACCAACTTCTTGACAGCTTCTTGCAGGACAGTCCTGTCCGCCAGCAGAGCTGGCAAGCCTGATTTGAAAAATTGGTGGAGGGAGATTTTGAAATTCCGAAATTCCAGCCTGTGCCCGAGACACAATATATTGCACCCAGGGGTCCAGTCCGGATAACACCCAGACATGACTGAAATGCCTAAGTCTCACTCCCACCGGCCCCAGCTCCGGGGCGTGCAGTCCACCATTATGCGGAGGACTTTGGTGTACCTGAAGCAGGTTTTTGTTCCTAGGAACCTAAAGCCGCAGGACTTGGGCCGACCTCCTCGAAAGAAGGTGTTGGACGGCTTGGCCTATCTGGGCTTGGTAGACCAAAAGGGCTGTGATGTAGCTAAAAAAGGGTTTCTTCGGAGCAGGTGTAGCTGAGGGAAGAAAAGGTGACTTACCAGCCGTAGCGATCCACGCATCTAACGCTTCCCCAAAGAGAGCCTGACCTGTGTAGGCTACGGTCTCCACACTTCTCCTGGATTCAGCGTCGGCAGACCACTGGTGCAACCACAGTCCTCGACGAGCTGATACAGACATGGAAGAAATTCCCACAGCCATGGAACCCAGGTCTTTCATGGATTCTACCAGAAATCCTGCCGAATCCTGAATGTTACTTAAAAACAATTCAACATCCCATTTCTCCATAGTATCCAAGTCTTCAAGTAACGTGCCTGACCACTTTACTATAGCTTTTGCAATCCAAGCACTGGCAATAGTGGGACGTAGTATTGCCCCAGAAGCAATGTACATGGATTTGACCGTATTATCAATTTTACGATCAGCCGGCTCTTCCAAGGCAGTAGATTCTGGAACAGGTAAAACCACCTTTTTTGAGAGTCTGGATACTGACGCGTCAACAATAGGTGGGTTTTCACATTTTTTCCTATCCTCTACCGGGAAAGGAAATGCCACCAAAACCCTTTTAGGTATCTGGAATTTTTTATCCGGGTTTTCCCAAGCCTTTTCAAAAATAGCATTTCATTCCTTTGATGCAGGGAAGGTTAGCGAGGCTTTCTTATTTTCAGTGAAGTAAGCCTCCTCAACCTGCTCAGGTGTTGTATCAGCAATATTCAACACATCTCTAATAGCCTCTATCATCGACTGCACCCCTTTAGCAAAGAGATGCTGTCCCCCGCAACACATCCCCGTCTGTAGTGTCAGAATCGGTATACATATCATCCTGCATGATCTGCGCAAGAGCACGTTTATGTGAATATACAGCGGGGAGCCCTGAGGTACCAGAACTGGGCCAAACAGCCATAGAGTTCTGTAAAGCCTGAGTTGCAGATTCATTTTGTGCAACCCTATTTGAAATCTGAGAAATCATAGTTTTGATAGAGGATAACCACTCAGGCTCCCTTGCTGGTATCCATGCTAAATCAGTGCAATCCTGATTACATGGCATGGAATCATCCTGAGGACATATCTTCTGCAGCATATGACACAGAGTCCCTGGACATTGCTTAATGGCGACCACAGACACTCCACACACACAGAGGACAGACTTTCACCCCCAAGAATGGTGAGAGACAGAGATTGGAGCCAACCCACACATAGCGCTTTTAATGTAAAGGGAGACCCCTACTAGCGCTGACTGTGCACCTTAATAGGTTACACAGTCTTATTGCAGCCCCCCCCCCCTTCTACAACCCCCTAGTACCGTGAGATAGCTGGAGTTGCTGTGGAGGGACTTGCACTTCCTGGACAGCGCTGTGCAGGCAGGAAAATGGCGCTGAAATGCTGCTGGGTCCGCTCTGAGAAGCTCCGCCCCCAAAATAGTGCTGGCTTCCCGGTCTTCACAAGGATTATACTGGCCTGAGGTAAAATGCTTGTTGAGATCCACGGATCCCGACAGGCTTGCTGACCAGTGCAGGGTTCAGGCACTGGCTCAGGGTGCCCATCCCAGCGCCGCACTAAGTACCGCTGAGCCCCCGGAGCACAGTTAGTACTGCACTCCTACCCTGTTGCCATCTTAACACCGGCCCCCCGCTTGCTAGGAGGGTCGGTGACTCATTCGCCACTGATCTTCAGCTCTGTAAGGGGGTGGCGGCATGCTGCTGGGGTGAGTGATCCCCTGTGGTGGGGAACGATCTATCCCCTCAGGAGCTCAGTGTCCTGTCAGCGGAGATAGTGGCTCAGACCCCGCAGAGCAGACACTACTCCCCCCCTTAGTCCCACAAAGCAGGGAGGCTGTTGCCAGCAGCCTCCCTGTAAAATAATAAACTCTAAAAACAAACTTTAATAAAGAAGCTCTAGGAGCTCCCCTAGCTGTGACAGGCTCCTCCAGGCACATTTTCTAAACTGAGTCTGGTAGGAGGGGTATAGAGAAGCCAGCCCACACTCTCAAACTCTTACAAGTGTCAATGGCGCCTGCTTACATAATGCATATGAATTACTGCAAACTTAAAAGTTACACGTAATTACTATAAAGCACACTGCCTGGCTGGCTTGGGCTGCCAATATATCACCCCCCCCACCACATATTGCAGAGACACTGTGTTACAGCTGTAGGAAGCACCGGGTAGCAACTCAGTGGAAGCCAGTTATTCTAAGCGGCTGCAGCGTGAACTGTATGCCCGTTCACCAGGTGGCGGGCTGGAAATGAGCAGCGCAGGGCTCTCTAGCATAGCGGAGCGCAGAATTCCCCCTCCTAATCAGAGCTCATAGCAACAGGCTGGGGAAGCGGCGGCGTAGGGCAGCAGTCCCACTGAATCTCCCTCTCACACATAGTGGTGGCATTGGGAGAGCAGTGTAGGCAGCCGTGTATAGTGGGGACCTGCACAGAGTGGCGGCAGCGTGAGCTGTCCGCCGTGATATACTGCATGTGGGGAGAGTGAGTTGGGCGCCCCATGCCACCTCTTACATCCTCACGGAGCATCGTGAGCAGACCACCGTGCACATTTACAGATCTCCGGCTGACATGCAACGGTTAAAACAAACAACATTGGTACACATGGAACGGTGGCAGTGTGAGCTGATCACCGCTTATTACCTTCCTGTACTGCCGGAGTCTGGAGGCACCGACGGAGCTTCTCTCCAAGCTGTCCTGGTCCCTGCAGCCAAGGCTGGAATCGGCTTATGCTGATGAAGGACTATGGTGGGGTTTCTCTGCAAGTGCCGACAAGCCTTTGCTGCCTGTTGCAGCACACACAGACCCGGACTCAAGCTTCTTAATAAGCTGGGAAGGGCTGTGGTTAAATATTTAAAATAAAAGGTCTGGAGTTCAATCCAGAACATGCTATCCCATGAGGCACAAAAAACACTGAGGCATCTTGGGAGTATGGAGGGGAAGGAGGGTTACACATTTAAATGTGCCTATCCGTGCTATCGCACTGTCCATATCCCAAGAGTACTCCAGTGACCCCCTAATAGATGAAAAATAAATGGGTTATCTCTATAGTAAAGAACACGCCCGCTACCTGTGAGGTCTCATACGTCCATAGGTTCCTTTCTGCCCACTAGGAACATGAATATGGGTTCTCTCTATAGTAAGGAACACGCCCGCTACCTGTGGGGTATCTCATACATCCATAGATTACTTTCTGCCCACAGGACATTCACCACTAGGAACATGAATATGGGTTATCTCTATAGTAAGGAACATGCCCGCTACCTGTGAGGTGTCTCATACATCCATGTTACTTTCTGCCCACAGGACATTCCCCACTAGGAACATGAATATGGGGTATCTCTGATCAATAAGATGAGCTGAAAAATAAGTAAAACATTTTCCACATTCTGTAGATGAATTATCACCAGAGTATGTAATTATTGCAAACACACATACTGTTTATTCGCACACTGTATATTTTATTATTATTTACATGAGGATAAAACTACACATAATGGAGCCATACTGGTAACTGTACCGGGCTCTCATGGCTGCAGATTAGATCAGCTGTGTGAAATCTCTGATGCTTTTTCCAACCAATGTCAGTCTGTAGGTTGTGGAGATTTTCCACATACACAATAAGGATATTGACTTCTCTCCTGTACAGATTTTCAAACTGCGATAAAGGAAAACCATTTACAACATTCAGAACAATATTATAGTTTTTCTCCTGCGTGACTTGTTTATGTACTTTCTGATTTGACTTAGGACTGACATTTTTTCCACTTTTAGAGCTAGATCATGGTTTTCGCTCTGTATGGATCTTCTGATGTGTTTTCAGATTTGAGCTACGGTTAAAACATTTTCCACACTCAGAACATGGAAATGGCCTCTCACCTGTGTGACTTCTCTCATGTCTAACAAGACTTGCTTTTTGTATAAAACATTTCCCACACTCAGAACATGGAAATGGCCTCTCACCTGTGTGACTTCTCTGATGTTTAACAAGACTTGCTTTTTGTATAAAACATTTCCCACACGCAGAACATGCAAATGGTTTCTCACCTGTGTGAGTTCTCTCATGTATAACAAGATTGGATTTGTGCCTAAAACATTTCACACACTCAGAGCAGGAAAATGGCCTCTCACCTGTGTGTATCTTCTGATGTGTTTTCAGACGTGTGCTACGGTTAAAACATTTCCCACACTCAGAACAAGGAAATGGCTTCTCTCCTGTGTGACTTCTCTCATGTCTAACAAGATCAGATTTGCGCATAAAACATTTCCCACACTCGGAGCAGGAAAATAATTTCTCTCCTATATGAATCTTCACATGACTTTTCAGACTTGAGGTAGTGTAAAAACATTTCCCACACTCAGAACATGGAAACAGTTTCTTTTCTGTGTGACTACTCTGATGTGTACGGAGCTGTGATTTCTGTGAGAAACATTTCCCACATTCAGAGCATCTAAATGGCCTCTCACCTGTGTGACCTCTCTGATGTCTAACAAGATGTGATTTACATGTAAACCGCTTCCCACACTCAGAACATGGAAATGGTTTCTCACCTGTATGACTTCTTTGATGAAGAGCAAGAAGTGTTTTCTCTGCAAAATACTTCCCACACTCAGAACATGGGAACGGCCTCTCACCTGTGTGACCTCTCTTATGTCGAGCAAGATGTGATTTACATCTAAACCGCTTCCCACACTCAAAACATGGAAATGGTTTCTCACCTGTGTGACATCTCTCATGCAGAACAAGATCCGATTTCCTTGCAAAACATTTTTCACACTCAGAGCATCTAAATGGCATCTCACCTGTGTGACTTATCTGATGCACTGCAAGATTTGATTTACATATAAAACGTTTACCACACTCAGAACATGGAAATGGCCTCTCATCCGTGTGACTCATCTGATGCACAGTAAGTTTTGATTTACATATAAAACGTTTACCACACTCAGAACATGGAAACGGCCTCTCACCCGTGTGACTTAGCTGATGCAAAGCAAGATTTGCTTTATCTCTAAAACGCTTCCCACACTCAGAACACGGAAATGGCCTCTCACCTGTGTGACTTCTCTGATGTGCAACAAGATCTGATTTCTGTGCAAAACATTTCCCACACTCAGAACATGGAAATGGCTTCTCACCTGTGTGAGTTCTCTGATGTCTAACAAGATTTCCTTTTAATGTGAAACATTTGTCACACTCCGAGCATGGAAATGGCCTCTCACCTGTGTGACTTCTCTGATGTACTGCAAGATTTGATTTACATATAAAACGTTTACCACACTCAGAACATGGAAATGGACTTTCATCCGTGTGAGTTATCTGATGCACAGTAAGTTTTGATTTACATATAAAACGTTTACCACACTCAGAACATGGAAACGGCCTCTCGCCCGTGTGACTTAGCTGATGCACAGCAAGATTTGCTTTATCTCTAAAACGCTTCCCACACTCAGAACATGGAAATGGCTTCTCACCTGTGTGACTTCTCTGATGTGCAACAACATATGATTTCTGTGCAAAACATTTCCCACAGTCAGAACATGGAAATGGCTTCTCACCTGTGTGAGTTCTCTGATGTATAACAAGATTTGCTTTTAATGTGAAACATTTGTCACACTCCGAGCATGGAAATGGCCTCTCACCTGTGTGACTTCTCTGATGTGCAACAACATCTGATTTCTGTGCAAAACATTTCCCACACTCAGAACATGGAAATGGCTTCTCACCTGTGTGAGTTCTCTGATGTCTAACAAGATTTGTTTTTAATGTGAAACATTTGTCACACTCCAAGCATGGAAATGGCTTCTCGCTTGTGTGAGTTCTCTGATGCTTATTAAGCAATGCCTTACTAGAAAGACTTTTTCCACATTCAGGGCAGGGCCAAGATTTGTCTCTATTGGTATGTCGACTTTTTTTCCTCTGGTGTCGAAGATGACTGGACCTGTTCTTAATACATGTTTCACTTTTGGAAGACCATACTTTCTCCTCAGCATGAGTAGATGTATACTGTGTATGATCTATGGATTTATACATCATGTCAGTGTGTGTGAGATTTCCTCCATTACATGAGATTAATTCCTCCTTAATATGAGTCGATGTATACCGTGTATGACCTGTGGGTGTATACATGTCAGTGTGTGTGAGGTCTCCTCCATCACATGAGACTGGTTCCTCCTTAATATGAGTAGATGTATACTGTGTGTGACCTTTGGGCGTATACATATCAGTGTGTTTGAGTTCTCCATCACATGAGACTGGTTCCTCCTTAATGTCAGGATGTAGAAGATTTTCTTTTTCACAAGGGATATATTCTTTATTATGAACAGATAGATCTTCCTGTAATTCTGTTGAGAAAAATAGATGTTGGTTATAAAATCAGGATTGTTTTGTACTCACCACATAATCAATTGCTGGCAATCCATCCAGGGTGCACAGCTAACTCTGGCTATAGAGGATGGGCAATTAAAACGGATACTAAACAGCTTAACTTACTAAACTAACGGTCCATCACATATTCACCTCCCATCTCCAACAAGACTTCATTTTTGTTTTTTAGTTCTCATAGCTCGAATGGAGAAAACATCCGGCAAAACGAAAAGGACAGGAACAAGTGAAACACAACACGTCAGAACATATAACAGGAAACAGATTTTACTATGCGTAGAAAAAATCCTGATTTTGCTTACATCCTATCTGGGGGACACTGCTTACTCTGGGAATTCCCAAAGCAAGCCTAAGGAGGAGGGGAGTGTTCTGGCAATGCCATACGCAACAGTCATTGCCCAAAATTGCTTGAAGAACAGGTGTCGAACCAATAGAATTTTATATGTGTGTGCACAGGTGACCTGGTTGATGTCTTGCACAGTTGTTACAGTGGCCCTGTGCCGCAACACCCATTAAGCACTTACAGCACAAGTAGCGTGAGCCCAGATGTTCACTGCTACCAGCCTCTCAGCAGACACGTACACCTGCAGCATCGTAGCGGTAAGCTATCTTGCAACAGATTGTTTTGATGCTGGCCAACATCATTTATGGGCACATCAGGGAAAAAGATTACCATCTGTTTTACGTTTGAAGTTTAATCAATGTAAATTTGTTAAGCCCAAACCACATCCAGGAGATGGGAGGATCCAGTGAACTAGAAGAAAAGGAGAGTTAAGGTAGACTTAACTATGTTAACTCTTTCTTTGCGGTCCATAGGGTCCACAGAGGAGACATTGGGATGTAGGTGGTGGTAAGGACCAAACAGTTAAAGATTTAGGCATCTCAGGATGCTCCGCGCCTTCCCCTCTGTACTCCGCCTCCAGCTCAGGCTTCCTCAGTTTTGTCAACAAGCCCAAGAACACACTCACAGACAAGAGAAGGGAACCAGTGACCAAGAAAAGAATGCATAGAAGCCAAGTGTGTCAGGGTGCGCACCCTGTGGACCTCAAAGAAAGAGAGTTAACAAAGTAAGTCTATCGTAACTCTCCTTTTCTTCTTCAGGTTCTATAGGAATCCACAGGGGAGACAGTGGGGATGTCCCAAAGCAGGTGTTTAATGGAGGGGATGATCCTGAGCGGATAGTAGAATTCTAATGTCTGAATTAAGCATCCTGTGAAGCAAATGTATCAGACACATAGAACCTGAGAAAGGAGTGGACAGAAGACCACGTGGCCGCCTTGCAGAGTTGTTCGGCAGACGCACCACAGCGGGCTGCTCACGAAGGACCCACAGAGCGCGTAGAATGAAGGACCTCAGCTTTGTTTGGGTCTGATGGGGGCCTGTGCAAAAGAATTGCTCAGGGGTAGCATCTCTGGAATGAAACAGCATACCCGTGAGACTACTTCTTGCACTCAGGCGTCTGTGGTGGTCTGACGCCATGAGTGAGCGAACTGAAGAAGTCGGTCTACCACCCTGGTTTCTCCCAGGAGGAGGCCCGCCCCATCAGGCTGCAGGCTTGTCGTCAGACTTGGTTCTGGGCTTGGAGTTCTTTGTGGAAGTTTACTGTCTGGGAAAGGAATAACCTGTAGCTTTGCCTTTTGGGTGAAAGAACCGAAAAGTAGATGTCTGGGACAGCGGAGCAGAGGCTGAGGGTAGGAAAGCAGTCTTGGAGGCTGTCAGATTAACCACGATTTTGTCTAACTCTGCTCCAAATAGGATATCTCCAGTGTAAGGCAGCAATTCCAGGGCCTTCTTGGAGTCCGTGTCCGCTTTCCATGAGTGTAGCCAGTGGAGGTGGCAAGCTACCACCGAGGTAGCAGATGCCCTGGAAGCCAGGAGACCAGTATCCAGAACCGCTTCCCTGAGGTAAGATGCAGTGTCCCTGATATAAATGAGGTGGTACCTAAGGTCCCAGGAAATGTCAGAGGGAAGGTTTTCTTCCAGAGCCCCTGCCCAACTCTCAATGGCTTTGGCCACCCAGGCAGCGGCCATAGCATGCCGAGTAATAGCTCCTATAAGGGAATAAACAGATTTGAGACAGGCTTGAATCTTCCTATCCGTAGTCTCCTTTAAAGAAGATGTGGAATGAATAGGTAAAGTACAGGTTTTCGCCAGACAAGCAACATGGAATCTACAGCTGGGGGAACCTACCACTCTGCACAATCAGTTGCTGGAGGAACAGGGTAAAACAAAGCTAGGTGCTTCAGCAGCTGAAACTTTTTATCAGGGGTATTCCAAGCTTCACGTAGGAGTTCTGTAGGATGCGCAGACTGAAAAAATTCAGCTTTAACTACCTTCTGCCGCTTAAATAGTAGCGCCTTCTTTGGTTGAGGAGCGGGCTCCTCCTCTTCTTTTTGAAGAATAGATTTGACGGCCCGTACCAGAGCAAATACATCTAAGGTAGACTGGTGCTCCTCATCCCCTGGGGGGACTCAGGGAGAGAGACGTCTGCCTCACCAGAGGATGCCGCAGAATCTGAAAGCTGCGTAGACTGTGAGAATGGCACAGCACGCCTGGTGGCTTTAGTGGGCAAGGATCTGTCACCCTGTAACACCTGCTGAAAGGCAGCAGAAGTAGTAGACTTTGTAGCGAGTTAGAAAGCATGTCTACCCAGAGAGGGGTCAGAGCTGTGACCGGCATAGCAGGGTGCACTGGTGTAGAAGAGTGGACCTGAGGGTGTCGTGGGGGGCCTCTGTGGGGGTTGCCAGGCGATCAGCTATCTGTATTAGGCGCTGTGAGAACAAAGCCCACTGGTGGAGCTTGCTGGTTAGGTGGGATATAGCAAGATGTATATAAACCATCCTGTACAATGTCCCGAGGGGATAAACCCGCTGAACAGGACCTGCATGAGACCAACAGAGGTGCAGCAGCCTCCTTCTGACTCTTGCATTTGCTAGACATAGCTGCAGGGATAATATAACACACAATATGGAACTATGCAGTGTGTTACAACTGCAGTACTGTGACAACCTTCACATACACTGGTAGCTGTTAAGTATGTTAACCTCTAAATACCTGTTCTTAGGGTTGTTTGAGAAGCAAAAGGGAAAGGTATAAGCTGACAGGAGAAACAAAACAAACAGCAGAGCTAGCACAAGTCACAGACAATGCAGAATACACTGTAAAATACACGAAATCAAATACACAGACCGCAATGGCCGGTAGGATATATCGCTATATAAGCTGGCTCCAAGGAGAGGTATACACAAAAACTGGACCCAGAGTTCCCGGAGACCTGTAGTTCCTGAAGAAAATGGTTGCTGTGGGTCTGTGAGGGTGTGGAGCAGCAACTCAGCAGTGGGAAGACGGCAGTGGAATGGCGCCCTGAGCTGGGGGAGGGGCCGCAGGAAGAGGGCTGAACTCCCCTATATGTACATCAACCACAGGTTCCCCTGGCCTCTAATAAACAAGCCATGGGCCAGTAAATGTAGCCCTGGTGGTGTAGTGGAGTCCCAGATGATTTGGTGTCCACATCAGCACCTCCAATCTGTCACCTGAGACCGGAGGTAGGACTGAATCAAAGATGCCCCTGTGGAGTCGTATGGACACCAAAGAAGAAATGTTCCTATTGCAAAGCCGGCAAGACTGTTTTCTGAGTCACATAGCATCTTTACATCTTTAATGAGTTGGAAGGTCCACCCTGACAGGATGGAAAAAATAAGAATTTACTTACCGATAATTCTATTTCTCGTAGTCCATAGTGGATGCTGGGAACTCCGTAAGGACCATGGGGAATAGCGGCTCCGCAGGAGACTGGGCACAAAAGTAAAGCTTTAGGACTACCTGGTGTGCACTGGCTCCTCCCCCTATGACCCTCCTCCAAGCCTCAGTTAGGATACTGTGCCCGGACGAGCGTACACAATAAGGAAGGATTCATGAATCCCGGGTAAGACTCATACCAGCCACACCGTACAACCTGTGATCTGAACCCAGTTAACAGCATGGTAACAGAGGAGCCTCTGGAAAGATGGCTCACAACAACAATAACCCGATTTAGTTAACAATAACTATGTACAAGTATTGCAGACAATCCGCACTTGGGATGGGCGCCCAGCATCCACTACGGACTACGAGAAATAGAATTATCGGTAAGTAAATTCTTATTTTCTCTGACGTCCTAGTGGATGCTGGGAACTCCGTAAGGACCATGGGGATTATACCAAAGCTCCCAAACGGGCGGGAGAGTGCGGATGACTCTGCAGCACCGAATGAGAGAACTCCAGGTCCTCCTCAGCCAGGGTATCAAATTTGTAGAATTTAGCAAACGTGTTTGCCCCTGACCAAGTAGCTGCTCGGCAAAGTTGTAAAGCCGAGACCCCTCGGGCAGCCGCCCAAGATGAGCCCACCTTCCTTGTGGAATGGGCTTTTACAGATTTTGGCTGTGGCAGGCCTGCCACAGAATGTGCAAGCTGAATTGTACTACAAATCCAACGAGCAATAGTCTGCTTAGAAGCAGGAGCACCCAGCTTGTTGGGTGCATACAGGATAAACAGCGAGTCAGATTTTCTGACTCCAGCCTTCCTGGAACATATATTTTCAGGGCCCTGACTACGTCCAGCAACTTGGAGTCCTCCAAGTCCCTAGTAGCCGCAGGTACCACAATAGGCTGGTTCAGGTGAAACGCTGAAACCACCTTAGGGAGAAATTGAGGACGAGTCCTCAATTCTGCCCTGTCCGTATGAAAAATCAGGTAAGGGCTTTTATAGGATAAAGCCGCCAATTCTAACACACGCCTGGCCGAAGCCAGGGCCAACAGCATTACCACTTTCCATGTGAGATATTTTAAGTCCACAGTGGTGAGTGGTTCAAACCAATGTGATTTTAGGAACCCCAAAACTACATTGAGATCCCAAGGTGCCACTGGAGGCACAAAAGGAGGCTGTATATGCAGCACCCCCTTGACAAACGTCTGAACTTCAGGAAGTGAAGCCAGTTCTTTCTGGAAGAAAATCGACAGGGCCGAAATTTGAACCTTAATGGACCCCAATTTTAGGCCCATAGACACTCCTGTTTGCAGGAAATGCAGGAATCGACCCAGTTGAAATTCCTCTGTAGGGGCCTTCCTGGCCTCGCACCACGCAACATATTTACGCCAAATACGGTGATAATGCCTTGCGGTTACATCCTTCCTGGCTTTGATCAGGGTAGGGATGACTTCATCCGGAATGCCTTTTTCCTTCAGGATCCGGCGTTCAACCGCCATGCCGTCAAACGCAGCCGCGGTAAGTCTTGGAACAGACAGGGTCCTTGCTGGAGCAGGTCCCTTCTTAGAGGTAGAGGCCACGGGTCCTCTGTGAGCATCTCTTGAAGTTCCGGGTACCAAGTCCTTCTTGGCCAATCCGGAGCCACGAGTATAGTTCTTACTCCTCTCCGTCTTATAATTCTCAGTACCTTGGGTATGAGAGGCAGAGGAGGGAACACATACACTGACTGGTACACCCACGGTGTTACCAGAGCGTCCACAGCTATTGCCTGAGGGTCCCTTGACCTGGCGCAATACCTGTCTAGTTTTTTGTTGAGGCGGGACGCCATCATGTCCACCTTTGGTTTTTCCCAACGGTTCACAATCATGTGGAAGACTTCTGGATGAAGTCCCCACTCTCCCGGGTGGAGGTCGTGCCTGCTGAGGAAGTCTGCTTCCCAGTTGTCCACTCCCGGAATGAACACTGCTGACAGTGCTATCACATGATTTTCCGCCCAGCGAAGAATCCTTGCAGCTTCTGCCATTGCCCTCCTGCTTCTTGTGCCACCCTGTCTGTTTACGTGGGCGACTGCCGTGATGTTGTCTGACCGGATCAGCACCGGCTGACCTTGAAGCAGAGGTCTTGCTAGGCTTAGAGCATTGTAAATGGCCCTTAGCTCCAGGATATTTATGTGAAGTGATGTCTCCAGGCTTGACCACAAGCCCTGGAAATTCCTTCCCTGTGTGACTGCTCCCCAGCCTCGCAGGCTGGCATCCGTGGTCACCAGGACCCAGTCCTGAATGCCGAATCTGCGGCCCTCTAGAAGATGAGCACTCTGTAACCACCACAGGAGAGACACCCTTGTCTTTGGTGACAGGGTTATCCGCTGATGCATCTGAAGATGCGATCCGGACCATTTGTCCAGCAGGTCCCACTGAAAAGTTCTTGCGTGGAATCTGCCGAATGGGATTGCTTCGTAGGAAGCCACCATTTTTCCCAGGACCCTTGTGCATTGATGCACTGAGACTTGGCCTGGTTTTAGGAGGTTTCTGACTAGCTCGGATAACTCCCTGGCTTTCTCCTCCGGGAGAAACACCTTTTTCTGGACTGTGTCCAGGATCATCCCTAGGAATAGAAGACGTGTCGTCGGGATCAGCTGCGATTTTGGAATATTGAGAATCCAACCGTGCTGCCGCAGCACTACTTGAGATAGTGCTACTCCGACTACCAACTGTTCCCTGGATCTTGCTCTTATCAGGAGATCGTCCAAGTAAGGGATAATTAAAACTCCTTTCCTTCGAAGGAGTATCATCATTTCGGCCATTACCTTGGTAAAGACCCGGGGTGCCGTGGACAATCCAAACGGCAACGTCTGAAACTGATAGTGGCAGTTCTGTACCACAAACCTGAGGTACCCTTGGTGAGAAGGGTAAATTGGGACATGGAGGTAAGCATCCTTGATGTCCAGAGACACCATATAATCCCCTTCTTCCAGGTTCGCAATCACCGCTCTGAGTGACTCCATCTTGAATTTGAACCTCTGTATGTAAGTGTTCAAAGATTTCAGATTTAAAATAGGTCTCACCGAGCCGTCCGGCTTCGGTACCACAAACAGCGTGGAATAATACCCCTTTCCCTGTTGCAGGAGGGGTACCTTGATTATCACCTGCTGAGAATACAGCTTGTGAATGGCTTCCAATACCGCCTCCCTGTCGGAGGGAGACGTCGGTAAGGCAGACTTTAGGAAACGGCGAGGGGGAGACGACTCGAATTCCAATTTGTACCCCTGAGATACCACCTGAAGGATCCAGGTGTCCACTTGTGAATGAGCCCACTGCGCGCTGAAATTCTTGAGACGGGCCCCCACCATGCCTGAGTCCGCTTGTAAAGCCCCAGCGTCATGCTGAGGACTTGGCAGAGGCGGGAGAGGGCTTCTGTTCCTGGGAACTGGCTGTTTGCTGCAGCCTTTTCCCTCTCCCTCTGCCACGGGGCAGAAAAGAGGAGCCCTTTGCCCGCTTGCCCTTATGGGGCCGAAAGGACTGCGCCTGATAATATGGCGTCTTCTTATGTTGAGAGGCTACCTGGGGTAAAAATGTGGATTTCCCAGCAGTTGCCGTGGCTACCAGGTCTGATAGACCTACCCCAAATAACTCCTCCCCTTTATAAGGCAATACTTCCATATGCCTTTTGGAATCCGCATCACCTGACCACTGCCGCGTCCATAACCCTCTTCTGGCAGAAATGGACAGCGCACTTACTCTTGATGCCAGTCGGCAGATATCCCTCTGTGCATCACGCATATATAGAAATGCATCTTTTAAATGCTCTATAGTCAGTAATATACTGTCCCTGTCTAGGGTATCAATATTGTCCGTCAGGGAATCCGACCAAGCCACCCCAGCACTGCACATCCAGGCGGAGGCGATTGCTGGTCGCAGTATAACTCCCGTATGAGTGTATATACATTTTAGGATATTCTCCTGCTTTCTGTCAGCAGGTTCCTTAAGGGCGGCCGTATCAGGAGACGGCAGTGCCACCTGTTTAGACAAGCGTGTGAGCGCTTTATCCACCCTAGGGGGTGTTTCCCAACGTGTCCTATCCTCTGGCGGGAAAGGGTATGATGCCAATAACCTTTTAGGAATTATCAGTTTTTTATCGGGGGAAACCCACGCTTCATCACACACTTCATTTAATTCCTCAGAAGCAGGAAAAACTACAGGCAGTTTTTTCTCACCAAACATAATACCCTTTTTAGTGGTACTTGTATTATCAGAAATATGTAAAACATTTTTCATTGCCTCAATCATGTAACGTGTGGCCCTACTGGAAGTCACATTCGTCTCTTCATCGTCGACACTGGAGTCAGTATCCGTGTCGGCGTCTGTGTCTGCCATCTGAGGTAACGGGCGTTTTAGAGCCCCTGATGGCCTTTGAGACGCCTGGACAGGCACAAGCTGAGTAGCCGGCTGCCTCATGTCATCAACCGTCTTTTGTAAAGAGCTGACACTGTCACGTAATTCCTTCCATAAGCCCATCCACTCAGGTGTCGACTCCCTAGGGGGTGACATCTCTTTTACAGGCAATTGCTCCGCCTCCACATCATTTTCCTCCTCAAACATGTCGACACAATCGTACCGACACACAGCACACACACAGGGAATGCTCTGATAGAGGACAGGACCCCACTAGCCCTTTGGGGAGACAGAGGGAGAGTATGCCAGCACACACCAGAGCGCTATATATAAACAGGGATAACCTTATATAAGTGTTTTTCCCCTTATAGCTGCTGTTTATGTTAATACTGCGCCTAATTAGTGCCCCCCTCTCTTGTTTTACCCTTTTCTGTAGTGCAGGACTGCAGGGGAGAGTCAGGGAGACGTCCTTCCAGCGGAGCTGTGAGGGAAAATGGCGTCCGTGTGCTGAGGAGATAGGCTCCGCCCCCTTCTCGGCTGACTTTTCTCCCGCTTTTTGCTATATTCTGGCAGGGGTTAAAATACATCCATATAGCCCTGGGGGTTATATGTGATGTATTTTCGCCAGCCAAGGTGTTTTTATTGCTGCTCAGGACGCCCCCCCCCCCAGCGCCCTGCACCCTCAGTGACCGGAGTGTGAAGTGTGCCTGAGGAGCAATGGCGCACAGCTGCAGTGCTGTGCGCTACCTTGATGAAGACTGATGTCTTCTGCCGCCGATTTTCCGGACCTCTTCTTGCTTCTGGCTCTGTAAGGGGGCCGGCGGCGCGGCTCTGGGACCAGACTCCGAGGCTGGGCCTGTGTTCGGTCCCTCTGGAGCTAATGGTGTCCAGTAGCCAAGAAGCCCAAGCTGGCTGCAAGCAGGCAGGTTCGCTTCTTCTCCCCTTAGTCCCTCGATGCAGTGAGCCTGTTGCCAGCAGGTCTCACTGAAAATAAAAAACCTAAAACTAAACTTTTTCTAAGAAACTCAGGAGAGCCTCCTAGAATGCACCCTTCTCGGCCGGGCACAAAAATCTAACTGAGGCTTGGAGGAGGGTCATAGGGGGAGGAGCCAGTGCACACCAGGTAGTCCTAAAGCTTTACTTTTGTGCCCAGTCTCCTGCGGAGCCGCTATTCCCCATGGTCCTTACGGAGTTCCCAGCATTCACTAGGACGTCAGAGAAAGGAGATTTATGGTAAGAACTTACCTTTGTTAAATCTCTTTCTGCGAGGTACACTGGATTCCACAGGGAATTACATCAGGGTGTAGAGTTGGATCTTGATCCGAGGCACCAACAGGCTAAAAGCTTTGACTGTTCCCAAGATGCACAGCACCGCCTCCTCTATAACCCCGCCTCCATGCACAGGAGCTCAGTTTTTTTAACCAGTCCAATGCAGTAGCAGGTAAAAGACGACAACAGTTAGTAGCCACAAACACCACATTCTCACGACAGGAGAAGGTATCAGCGGCTAATGCCATACCAACCCAAAGAAGCTAAGTGCGTCAGGGTGGGCGCCCTGTGGAATCCAGTGTACCTCGCAGAAAGAGATTTAACAAAGGTAAGTTCTTACCATAAATATCCTTTTCTGCAGCAGGGGGACACTGGTATTCCTCAGGCAAGAACATCGGGGATGTCCTAAAGCAGTTCCTTATGGGAGGGGACGCACTGTAGCGGGCACAAGAACCCGGCGTCCAAAGGAAGCATCCTGGGAGGCGGAAGTATTGAAGGCATAGAACCTTATGAATGTGTTCACCGAGGACCATGTAGCCGCCTTGCACAATTGTTCAAGGGTCGCACCACAGCGGGCCGCCCAAGAAGATCCAACAGACAGTAGAATAGGCTTTGATGGTAGCAGGAGATGGAAGGCCAGCCTGTACATAAGCATGTGCAATCACCATTCTAATCCATCTGGCCAAGGTCTGCTTGTTAGCAGCCCAGCCACGTTTGTGAAAACTAAAAAGTACAAAAAGAGAATCAGACTTCCTAATGGAGGTTGTCCTCTCCACATAGATACAGAGAGCCCGTACCACATCCAATGACCTCTCTTTGGAGGACAAGTCAGGAGAACTAAAGGCCGGAACCACAATCTCCTGGTTAAGGTGGAAGAAAGACACCACCTTAGGTAAATAACCAGGACGCGTTCTAAGAACTGCCCGGTCACAATGAAAAATCAGATAGGGGGACTTACAGGATAAAGCACCCAAGTCCGAGACCGTTCTAGCAGAGGCAATAGCCAGCAAAAACAAGATCTTAAGGGATAGCCACTTAAGGTCCGCAGATGCAAGAGGTTCAAACAGAGACTTTTGCAAGGCCTCCAGAACCACCGACAAATCCCAAGGGGGCACAGGTGGTACATAAGGAGGTTGTATACGTAAAACACCCTGAGTGAAAGTATAAACATCAGGCAGGGCAGCAATCTTTCTCTGAAACCATAGCGACAAGGCAGAAATATGAACCCTGAGGGAGACCAGACGAAGGCCTAAGTCCAGGCCCTGTTGCAGGAAGGCCAAAAGTTTGGCCGTACTAAACTTGTAAATGTCATTGTTATTAGACGCGCACCAAGTAAAGCAAGAATTCAAGACCCTATGATAAATCCGAGCAGAAGCCGGCTTATGGGCCTTCAACATAGTTTGAACGACTGCCTCAGGGAATCCCTTGGCCCTCAGTACGGAAGCTTCAAGAGCCACGCCGTCAAAGCCAGTCGGGCCAAATCCTGGTAAACACAAGGGCCCTGAACAAGGAGGTCTGGTCGTTGTGGAAGTAGAAGGTGACGCTCTAGCGAGAGGCCCTATAGGTCTGAAAACCAGTGCCGTCTGGGCCACGCTGGAGCTATGAGAAGCAGGACTCCTCCTTCCTGCTTGAACTTCCAGATTACTCTGGGCAGAAGCGACACCGGAGGGAGTACGTACGGCAGTTCCATGGAATTGCCAGTGCATCCACGAATGCTGCTTGAGGATCCCTTGTTCTTGCTCCAACGACCAGAACCTTGTTATTGTGTCGAGACGCCATCAGGTCTATGTCTGGTAGGCCCCACTTGTCCAATAGGAGTTGAAATACTTCTGGATGGAGGCTCCACAGTCCGGCGTGTAGGTCCTGACGACTGAGGAAGTCCGCTTCCCAGTGGAGGACCCCCGGAATGAATACTGCCGATATGGCTGGCAGATGGCGTTCCGCCCATTGAAGAATCTTTGACACTTCCATCATTGCCATGCGGCTTCGAGTGCCGCCTTGATGATTTATGTACGCCACAGTGGTGGCGTTGTCTGATTGTACTTGAACAGGGCTGTTAGGTACCAGATGCTGGGCCAGTTTCAGAGCATTGAACACTACCCGCAACTCCAGAATGTTTATTGGGAGAAGAGACTTCTCCCTGGTCCACTGACCCTGTAGAGATAGTTG
This sequence comes from Pseudophryne corroboree, assembly GCF_028390025.1. Taxonomy (NCBI): domain Eukaryota; kingdom Metazoa; phylum Chordata; class Amphibia; order Anura; family Myobatrachidae; genus Pseudophryne; species Pseudophryne corroboree. The sequence goes on along the minus strand of NC_086446.1, from coordinate 47,444,510 downwards.
CTCCAACACTGCGCCCCAACCCCTCAGGGATCAGTCGTCAGAAGGACTCAATTGGAGATCCAGAAGGGACGGCCCCTGCTCAACCGTTGGTCCTGTAGCCACCAGGTCAGTGACAGACGGACCTCCGGACACAAGGATATAATTTGAGACCTGATTCGGTGGGGCACGCCATCCCATTTGGCAAGAACCAGTTTCTGTAGAGGGCGGGAATGCAATTGAGCGTACTCAACAATGTCGAAAGCCGACACCATGAGGCCCAGTACTTGCATCGCCGAGTGTATCGACACATGTGGGCAAGAGAGGAAGTAACGTATCTTGTCCTGAAGTTTCAGGACTTTAACCTGTGACAAAAACAACCTCTGGTTGTGTGTGTCCAACAACGCTCCCAGGTGCACCATGCTCTGAGCAGGGACCAGGGAGGATTTCTTCCAGTTGATGAGCGACCCGTGGGCCAGCATAAACTGGACCGTCATATCCAGATGACGGAGGAGAACGTTCAGGGAATTTGACAGGATCAGAAAGTTGTCCAGATACGGCAGGATCCTGTTGCCCCGACGGCGGAGCGAAGCTGTCTTAACCGCCTTGACTTTGGTGAAAATTCGAGGGGCCGTAGTCAGACCAAACGGTAAGGCACGGAATTGGTAATGGAGATTGCCAATCGCAAACCGCAGGTATTGCTGATGTGACATGGCAATAGGGATATGCAGGTAAGCATCCAGAATATCCAGGGATACCATATAGTCCCCTGGTTCCAGAGCCAGGACAATAGAGCGAATGGTCTCCATACGAAACTTGGACACCTTCACAAATTTGTTCAACGATTTGAGGTTGAGAATGGGCCGAGAGGAACCATTCTGTTTGGGGACTAGGAACAGCGTGGAATAGTACCCCCTGCCCCTCTGAGCCAGAGGCACCGGTACCACCACTCTGGTGTCCAGGAGGGATTGTCCCACCAAGCGTACAGTAGTTGCCTTCTTCTGATCCGAGGGGATGTCTGTCAGACAACAGCGAGGAAGGGGGACGATTCTTGAAGGAAATTGCATATCCGCAAGTGACGACCTCCTGCACCCAAGCGTCTGACGTGGTTTCCAATCACACTTGGGTAAACTGCAGAAGTCTGCTTCCCACCCTGGGATCCCCCAGCAGGAGCCCTGCCCAGTAATGCCGCAGGCTTATCAGATTTGGAAGCAGGCTGATGGGCCGCCCAGGCATGTTTAGGCTTGGGCTTGGAAGTGTCAGTGTCCGGAGTCTTACCGGTACGCTGGGGCCGTGGGGATGGCTTCTCTGGCGGTGTGCGGCGGAGGTGGGCTGCTGCGCCGGGTCGGTGGGCAGCAGTGGCGGCGGGACGCCGCTGCAGCGGATCGCTCTTGCTGAGCCATTGCTAGGAGACCAGAGGCAGTGAGCAATGTGGCTTTGCAGAAAGGTCTGCATTACGGGGCAGCGCCATGTTGGAGACCAAGTTTTAAGCATAGTTCCCGTTTCCTGTTTCTTCCAGCCAATCCAGGGGAAGCTCTCCCTATAAAAGAGGGCTGGTTTAGGACAGGGACGCCAGTGCTTCAAGTTACAACCCTGTTGTAGGTGCTTTAGCCTGTGCTCCCAGGATCCTTGTCGTATTCTGGTTACTCCTGCTCCTGCTTGGTCGGTTCCCTATTGCTGCTGCAGTCCTGCCGTTCATAACCTGCTACTGCCTGTGGAAGCGCTCCTGGAAAACCCGGTCCAGTAAGACTCTTTGGGCACAGACAGCCCGGGTCTTCTGCCTCGTCTTTCAAGCCACACTCCACAGATCTACTTCACCAGCCACGTCTTTGTACCACCGACCACAACCTGCAGATTGTTATCTTCAGCCTCATCCTCCAAACCACAGTCCTTGTCTCCAGCCACGTCTTCAACTACCATCCACAGTTCCACAGTTCATCATCTACAGTCTAGTCTTTCATATCACAGTCCAGTTCTTTACCTCCAGCCACGTCTTTTAATCACCATCCACAGTTCGTTATGCACAACCTTGTCTTTCAAGCCACAACCTGCAGTTCTTTATCCGCAACTACGTTCTTTAACCATCGTGCTCCAGCCACAGTTCTCTACCTCAGCCCTGTACATAATAAATACTATTCATTAACTTTCAACCCCGCCTACGTTCTTCATTGCTCCGTGTCCCATGCGAGGGAACTATATACAACCCCCTCGTCTTGATCATCCACAGCCATCTACCTCCTCGGGCAAGTCTCAGCTGCCGGATCCTCAAACTTTGCTAGACGTGACAGGAAGTGCTAGACTGTTTCGGGTACGCCTGACCTTTTGCTTTACCTGGAGGTCGAAAGGAACAAAAGGAAGTACTCTTAGCCTTCGGTGCAGAAGGAGTAGTACTAGGAAGACATGCAGTTTTAGCAGACGCCAAGTCAGCAACAATCTTATTGAGATCCTCACCAAAGAGGATCTCACCTTTGAACGGGAGCACCTCCAGGGTTTTCTTAGAGTCCATGTCCCCTGACCAAAACCGTAACCAAAAAATACGGCAAGCCAAAATGGATGTCGTTGCAGCCTTGGCTGCCAGAACGCCAGTATCTGAAGCTGCTTCTTTAACGTAATGAGATGCCGTGACAATATAGGAGAGGTATTGTCTGGCATGTTCACAAAAATTAGAAGGAAACTCAGCCTCCATTTCCTGAGCCCACGCCTCAATAGCTTCTGTGGCCCAAGTAGCCGCAATGGTGGGCCTATGTGCAGCCCCTGCAAGGGTATAGATAGCCTTCAAGCAACCCTCCACACGTTTAACTGTCGGCTCCTTAAGAGAAGTAACGGTAGTGACAGGAAGAGCAGAAGATACCACCAGTCTAGCAATTTGCGAGCCTACCGGTGGTGGCATTTCCCAATTCTTGCTCAACTCAGCAGCAAGGGGATAGCGAGCTAGCATCTTCTTGTGCGGGGTGAATTTCTTCCCAGGGTTCTCCCAGGATTCCTGACGCATGTCAGCTAAATGGTCAGAATGAGGTAAAGCCAATTTAGTAACCTTCTGACATTTAAACCTATCCGGCTTCTTAGAGGCAGTAGTGGGCTGTGGTTCATCATCAATTTGAAGAATGAGCCGGATAGCCTCAATGAGATCAGGAACATCCACCTGTGAAACAGACTCCCCATCAGAACCATCACGATCAGAATCTGAGGGGTCCGTATACACGCCATCCTCCTCAGAAGAGGTATCTGGAGCTGGCGTAGTCTGAGAGGAAGTAACAGCCCACTTAGAGGACTTCTTAGGATTAGTCTAAGGTGGGCGAGGGACAGGACTTTGTTTAACCAAAGATTTATTCAAAGTGCTGTAACTGAGTGGGACAGGACATCTGTCCATGGGGGATGAACCGCAAGGACCATAGAAGGCTGATAAGGCATAGGAGGTCCCACAGGGGGCGTAAGTTTAGTTACCAGCGTAGTCAGTATATCGGAAAAGGCTGACCAGGACGGACCCTGATGTGCCCCCGGTGCTACAAACTGATTGCGGGGTACAGAACCCCCAAAACCTGAACCCTCAGTAGCCATGTTATCCTCAAACGCATCTGGGACGCCATAACAGAGTGCCACGGAATCAGACCCAGACCCATCGCCCCGTGTAGCTAACATATTATGAAAGCTTAAACTACAGGCGATACAGTACAATAATAGGAGATAAATACCAGCACAAACCTCCCCGTGTAGAGTGACAGCACAATCGGGGGATTTCTGAGGTAAAATGTGACTGAAAAACACAGAAAAAAAATAGGATTTTAATACCTACCGGTAAATCCTTTTCTCATCCGTAGGGGATGCAGTGGACACCATAAGAACCATGGGGTATAGACAGGATACGCAGGAGACATGGGCACTTTAAGACTTTGAATGGGTGTAAACTGGCTCCTCCCTCTGTGCCCCTCCTCCCGACTCCAGTTATAGGAACTGTGCCCAGGGAGACGGACATTTCGAGAAAAGGATTTATTGTTAACTCAGGTGGGACACATAGCAGCTCACACCTCAAACACGCCGTACAACATGGCATTTAACAAAAACTCCAGTCAACGGCATGAGCAACGTCAGAAACAGGCTGACCATAACGTAACACAACCCGTGTGTAAACATAACTAATAACTGCAGATAGAGTCCGCACTGGGACAGGCGCCCAGCATCCTCTACGAACTAAGAGAAAAGGATTTACCAGTAGGTATTAAAATCCTATTTTCTCATACGTCCTAGAGGATGCTGGGGACACCATTAGAACCATGGGGTTTATACCAAAGCTCTAAAACGGCTGTGAGAGTGCGGATGACTCTACAGCACCGATTGACCATACATGAGGTCCTCATCAGCCAGGGAATCAAACTTGTAAAATTTCGCAAAAGTGTTTGAATCCGACCAAGTAGCTGCTCGGCAGAGTTGTAATGCCAAGACAACGCGGGCAGCCGCCCAGGATGGGCCCACTTTTCTGGTAGAGTGGGCCTTCACTGATTTCGGTAACGGCGATCCAACCGCAGAATGAGCATGCTGAATCGTATTACAGATCCAGCGCGCAATAGTCTGCTTGTAAGCAGGCATTCCAATCTTGTTGGAAGCATACAGGATAAACAGAGCTTCCGTTTTCCTAAGTTGAGCCGTTCTGGCAACATAAATTTTCAAGGCCCTGACAACATCGAGAGATTTTGACTCCGCGAAGGCGTCAGTAGTCACTGGTACCACAGTAGGCTGGTCCATGTGGAACGATGAAACCACCTTCGGCAGAAATTGTTGACGAGTCCTCAACTCCGCTCTATCTTCATGGAAGATTAAATAAGGACTCTTGTAAGACAAAGCCGCTAACTCAGACAACCGCCTTGCAGATGCTAAGGCCAATAGCATAACCACTTTTTAAGTGAGAAATTTCAACTCAACCTTCTGTAAAGGTTCACACCAATGTGATTGAAGAAAATGCAACACCACGTTAAGATCTCATGGTGCCACTGGAGGCACAAATGGAGGCTGGATGTGCAGAACCCCTTTCACAAAGGTCTGAACTTCTGGGAAGGAGGCCAATTGTTTTTGAAAGAAAACTGATAAGGCCGAAATCTGCACCTTGATTGACCCCAAGCTAAGGCCCGCATCCACACCAGCCTGCAGAAAATGGAGACAATGTCCCAACTCAAAACCTTCCGTAGAAGCCTTCTTGGATTCACACCAAGACACATATTTTCTACAAATTTTCTCCTTTCCTGGCCTGAATAAGAGTGGGGATGACTTCCTTGGGAATACCCTTTCTGGCGCTCAACAGCCATGCCGTCAAACAAAGCCGCGGTAAGTCTTGGTACACGCACGGCCCCTGCTGGTCTATGAGCAACTCCTGAAGATCTGGATACCAAGCCCTCCTTGGCCAGTCTGGGGCAATGAAGATTGCTCGAACTCTTGTTCTTCTTATTTTGAGAACTTTTGGAATCAGTGGAAGTGGAGGGAAAACATACACCGACCGAAACACCCACGGGGTCACCAGTGCATCCACTGCTATTGCTTGAGGGTCTCTCGACCTGGAACAATATCTCTGAAGCTTCTTGTTTAGACAAGATGCCATCATGTCTACTTGAGGAACTCCCCAAAGACTTGTCACCTCTGCGAAGACTTCTTGGTGGAGGCTCAACTCTCCTGGATGGAGATCGTGTCTGCTGAGGAAGTCTTCTTCCCAGTTTTCCACTCCTGGAATGAAAATTGCTGACAGAGCTCTTACATGCCTTTCTGCCCAAAGGAGAATCCATGTCACCTCTGCCATTGCTAATCTGCTTTTGTTCCGCCTTGCCTGTTTATGTACGCGACTGCTGTTACATTGTCCGAATGGATCTGCACGGGATGATCTTGAAGAAGATGTACCGCTTGTAGAAGGCCGTTGTACATGGCTCTCAATTCCAGAACGTTTATGTGAAGGCAGGCTTCCTGACTTGACCATTTTCCTTGAAAATTTTCCCCTGTGTGACAGCTCCCCAGCCTCGGAGACTTGCATCCGTGGTTACCAGGACCCAGTCCTGAATCTCGAACCTGCGTCCCTCTAGTAGGTGAGAACTGTGTAGCCACCACAGGAGCGAAATCCTGGCTTTGGATGACAGGATTATCTTCCGGTGCATGTGTAGGTGGGATCCGGACCACCTGTCCAACAGGTCCCACTGGAATACTCTGGCATGGAATCGGCCAAACTGTATGGCCTCGTGGGCCGCTACCATCTTCCCCAACAACCGAATGCATTGATGGATCGACACTCTTGTTGGTTTCAATATTTGTTTGACCATTTTCTGGATTTCCAGAGCCTTTTCCACTGTAAGAAATGCTCTCTGTACTTCTGTGTCCAGAATCATCCCTGAAAAGGCCAATCTTGTCATCTGTTCCGACTGCGACTTTGGAAAATTCATGATCCAACTGTGTTGTTGGAGTATTGACAGGGAGAGTGCGATGTTCTGCACCAACTGTTCCCTGGACCTCGCTTTTATCAGGAGATCGTCCAGATAAGGAATTATATTAACTCCTTTTTGACGAAGGAGGACCATCATCTCCGCCATCACCTTGGTGAAATCCCTTGGTGCCGTGTAGAGACCGAATGGCAACGTATGGAACTGGTAATGGCAATCCTGTACCGCGAATCTCAGATAAGCTTGGTGAGGAGGATAAATGGGAACATGCAGGTAAGTATCCTTTATGTCTACTGACACCATGAAGTCCCTCTCCTCCAGACTGGAAATCACTACCCTCAGGGATTCCATCTTGAACTTGAACCTTTTCAAGTAGAGATTCAGATTTTTCAGGTTTAAAATCAGTCTGATCGAGCCGTCCGGCTTTGGAACTACGAAGAGGCTTGAATAAAACCCTTCTCCTTGTTGTGACATGAATACCAGGACTATGACCTGATCCTGACATAATTTTTTACTACTACCTCTCTTTCTGGAAGAGAAGCTGGCAAGGTCGATTTGAAAAATCGGCATGGGGGGACGTCTTGAAACTCCAATTTGTACCCCTGGGACACTATTTGTAAGACCCATGGGTCCAGGCCAGATTGAATCCAAATTTGACTGAAGAGTTTCAGACGTGCTCCCACCCAAGCGGACACCCGCAAGGGAGCCCCAGCGTCATGCTGGAGATTTGGCAGAAGTAGGGGTTGACTTCTGCTCCTGGGATCCTGGAGTCGCTGCGGATTAATTTCCTTTTGCCCTTCCTCTACCTGCAAAGAAGGGGGAACCTTTGGCCTTTTTGTATTTGTTGGGCCAAAAGGACTGCATGTTAGAGTGATGTGTCTTCTTCGCCGGTGCAGGAGCATAAAGCAAGAATGTCAACTTACCTGCGGTAGCCGTCGAGACTAACGCATCCAGCCCATCACCAAATAAGGCCTCACCTTTATATGGGAGAGCCTCCATATTTCTTTTGGAATCTGCATCAGCATTCTACTGGCGAATCCACAACGCCCCCCGAGCCGATACTGCCATGGTAGCGGCTGTTGAACCCAAGAGCCCAATATCTTTCATAGCTTCCAGCATGTATGCTGCAGCGTCTTTGATATTACCTAATGTTAGGAGTATCTCGTCTCTATCAATCATGTCAATTTCTGATCACAAGTTATCAGACCATTTTTCAATAGCACGACTCACCCATGTGCAAGCAATTGGTGGGTCTGAGCAGCATACCATTGGCCACATAAATAGATTTTAACCTGGTCTCCATTTTGCAGTCTGCCGGCTCTTTTAGTGAAGCCATCCCAGGTGCAGGGAGAATCACCTTTTTTGTCAACCTTGACAGGGCTATGTCTAACACCGGGGGTGACTCCCATCTTTTCCTGTCCTCTAAAGGAAAAAGGATAAGCAATTTGAAGCCTTTTGGGAATACGAAATTTATGTTCAGGATTCACCCACACTCCCTCTAAAAGAGTAACGAGCTCGTGGGAAGGAGGGAAAGTTACCTTACATTTCTTTTCCTTATAGAAATAAGCCTTCTCCTAAGGTACAGTAGGGGCTTCCATAACTTCTAAAACCTCTTTTATAGCAACAATCATATATTTTATGTTTTTTTGCCAATTTAGGAACTACCTCCCTGGAATCACTATCGTCGACACAAGAATCAGAGTCCGTGTCGGTATCAGTATGTACAATGGTCGCCTGCGGATGAGACAGCAGAACCCTGAAAAATCACATTGTCAACTGATTTTCTCCAGCTTTCTGCATGAGACTCAGACTTATCTAATCTCCTACTGATATGATTCACACTTTCACGTATTTCTTTCACCCATGCAGGCTCGTGGTGTGGCGGCAGCACCACCACATTACAACTCTGTGTCCCTAAAATGGCTCCCTCAGGGGAAGAACTCCCTGCCTCAGACATGTCACACACGTGTACAAAACACTCCACAGACACGGTATCCGGACTCCAGGTCGACAACAAAAAGGTCGACACCTTAGGTCGACGCCAATTGGTCGACATGGACAAGAGGTGGACATGGACAAAAGGTCCACAGGAACAAGGTCGACATGGAACAAGGTCGGCATGAAAAAGGTCGACATGAAAAAAGGTCGACGTGAGTTTTTCACAATTTGTTTCTTTTTTGGAACCTTTTCATACTTAACGATCCATGTGGACTACGATTGGAACGGTAATCTGTGCCGAGTGAAGCGGAGCCATGCGAGGGGACGCGGTGCACTATTGGGGTTACCGGTCACCCTACGGAGAAAAAGACACCAAAAAAACATTAAAAACTCATGTCGACCTTTTTCCATGTCAACCTTGTTCCTGTCGACCTTTTGTCCATGTCAACCTTTTGTCCATGTCAACCTTTTGTCCATGTCGACCTTTTGTCCATGTCGACCAATTGGTGTCGACCTACGGTGTGTCAACCTTTTGTTGTCCCAGACCCCACAGACACTCCGGGACTTATAGGGGACAGACCCACAGTAAAATCTGTCAGGACACAGAGAGGAGCAGCCAGTTCACAAACCCAGCGCCAGTAACAAATGCCCACTGACATACAGCACTTTTTATAATGTTAATACACAATGTAAAGCAACAATTTCACTGTGCCCCCCCCCCCCCCCCCCACCCTGTTTTGCACCCTAATACTTGTAGTCAGAAGTGGAGGAGGACCAGCGTTGTCTCTGCAGCCTGAGGAGAGAGAGAAAATGGCGCTGAGCAGTGTGCTGGCTGAATGAAGAGGAAGCACCGCCCCCCGCAATGGTGCGTTTCTCCTCAGCGATTTTTACCATATTATTTATACTGGCGAGGGTAGGGCTGTGCCATGGCATCTTATGCCCCCTTTCTGCCAGTTTAATCAGGTTTCATGGTAGCCAGGGCACCCCCCACCCCCCCCCTGCAGTGCCTGTGCATAAGTGGGCAACATGGCGCACTGTGCTCCCGCCAGCCATGCGGTACCTTTAGCCTTCACCTTGATTAAAGATCTATCTTCTAACACTCACCTGTCTTCTGACTTCTGGATCTGTGAGTGGGGTGACGGCATGCTAGGTGAGTGAGCATCTAGGCACGGCTAGCGTTCAGTTCCCTTCAGGAGCTAATGGTGTCCTGTCAGCTAGAAGCAGAGCCATGAAACTCTTTAGGAAGTTGGTTTCTACTTCTGCCCCCTAAGTCCCACGAAGCAGGGAGACTGTTGCCAGCAGTTCTTCCTGAAAATAAAAAACCTAACATAAGTCTTTTCAGAGAAACTCAGTAGAGCTCCCCTGGAGTGCATCCAGTCTGCCTGGGCACATTTCTAAAACGGAGGTCTGGAAGAAGGGCATAGAGGGAGGAGCCAGTTCACACCCTTTGAAAAGTCTTAAAGTGCCCATGGCTCCTGCGGAACAGTCTATACCCCATGGTACTGAAGTGGACCCCGGCATTCTCTAGGACGTATGAGAAATCTGGGAGGTGGGAGCTCCTGGAACTCCAGTCTGTAGCCCTGGGAAATAATAGGATTTTAATACCTACCGGTAAATCCTTTTCTTTCAGTCCGTAGAGGATGCTGGGGATGCTTCAAAAACCATGGGGTATAGACGGGATCCGCAGGAGACATGGGCACACTATAAGACTTTGATTGGGTGTGAACTGGCTCCTCCCTCTATAGCCATCCTCCAGGCTCCAGTTATAGGAACTGTGCCCAGGGAGATGGACATTTCGAGGAAAAGGATTTATTTAATTATTTTAAAACTAAGGTGAGATACATACCAGCTCTCACCACAAACACGCCGTACAACATGGCATTTAACAACAACGCATGCAACGGCATGACCAACAACAGTCACAGACTGACTGAACTCAACTCAATATGAGCGTAACTACAACCAAACTGCAGATGCAGCCCGCACTGGGACGGGCGCCCAGCATCCTCTACGGACTAAGAGAAAAGGATTTACCGGTAGGTATTAAAATCCTATTTTCTCCTTACGTCCTAGAGGATGCTGGGGATGCTTCAAGAACCATGGGGTTTATACCAAAGCTCTAGAACGGGCGGGAGAGTGCAGATGACTTTGCAGCACCAATTGACCAAACAAGAGGTCTTCCTCAGCCAGGGAATCAAACTTGTAAAACTTCGCAACGGTCTTTGATCCCGACCAAGTAGCGGCTCGGCAAAGTTGTAACGCCGAGACCCCTTGGGCAGCCGTCCAGGATGAGCCCACCTTTCTGGTAGAATGGGCATTCACCAATTTCGGTAACGGCAGTCCTGCTGTAGAATGAGCCTGCTGAATTGTATTACATTCCCAGCGCGCTATAGTCTGCATAGAAGCAGGAGCCCCAATCTTGTTGGGAGCCCACAGGACAAACAGAGACTCTGTTGTCCTAACCTGAGCAGTTCTGGCGACATAGATTTTCAACGCTCTGACCACATCAAGAGACTTCGATTCCGCCAAGGTGTAAATAGCCACTGGCACCACAATAGGCTGGTTTACGTGAAATGATGAAACCACCTTAGGCAGAAATTGCTGACGAGTTCTCAACTCTGCTCTATCAGCATGGAAGATTAAATAGGGGCTTTTGTGAGACAAAGCCGCCAACTCAGACACCCGCCTTGCGGACGCCAAGGCCAACAACATGACTACTTTCCAAGTAAGGAATTTTAACTCAACCTTACTCAAAGGTTCAAACCAATGAGATTGCAGGAACTGCAATACCACATTCAGATCCCACGGTGCCACCGGAGGCACAAACGGAGGTTGGATGTGCAGCACGCCCTTCACGAAGGTTTGGACTTCTGGAAGGGAGGCCAATTCTTTCTGAAAGAAGATTGATAAGGCCGAAATTTGTACCTTAATGGAGCCTAACTTTAGGCCCGCATCCACCCCTGCTTGCAAAAAATGCAGTAAACGCCCCAGGTGAAATTTCTCCTGTAGGAGCCCTCTTGGATTCATACCAAGACACACATTTCCTCCAAATACGGTGGTAATGCACGGTGGTAATGCTTTGCCATTACTTTTTTCTAGCCTGAAGAAGAGTGGGAATGACTTCACTGGGAATACCCTTTCGGGCTAGGATTTGGCGTTCAACCGCCATGCCGTCAAACGTAGACGTGGTAAGTCTTGATACACACACAGTCCCTGTTGTAACAGGTCCTCCCGAAGAGGAAGAGGCCTGGATACCAGGCCCTTTTTGGCCAATCCGGAACAATGATTATCGCCTGAACCCTTGTTCTTCTTATAATCTTTATCACCTTTGGAATGAGTGGAAGTGGAGGGAACACATACCGACAGAAACACCCACGGTGTCACTAGGGCGTCCACCGCTATCGCTTGAGGGTCCCATGACCTGGAACAATATCTCTGAAGAAGATGCTTGTTGAGGTGGGACGCCATCATGTTGTCGAATACTGTGACTGAGACAACCTGCTGAAGGCCTAACAGTTATGTGTGTGCACTACGGGATAGTACGTATATTATGTATACATCCAATAAGCAAAGGGTTCTCATATTCACTAGTATAATATGAAAGCATAACAGAATCCATTTTGATTCTAGCTAGATGATATAGCAAATTCATCTTGAACTTTATACACACCCTGAGAGAAAAACAACTTTGTTGGCTGAGTATTAATTCCACATACGCACTTTCTAAAAGCTCAGAGTCCAGATGTAATTCCTAATATGGACACAGTTGACGATCACGAGTATCATTTTAGTATTCTTGATAATTGTCCCAATATTGCATAACTCCATTGCCTAACATTGTATTCCTGAGGTATGAAATCATAGGGGAGGAATATACCAAAAGGGGCGTTACTTTGTATTATATAAAACTCATTGTTGATACGTGTATGTTGTTGTTAAAATGATTTGACACAGGAAGAGAGGATGTCTCTCTTCCCTGTATACGGGCGTGGCCCATTGAATAAATAATAATTGATTTTTATAAATCCATTTTCAATTCATTAATTTTACCTAACAACCCAAACAGCAACAAGATGGTAAAATTAGTTATCCTCACAAGGAGAATTCAACAAGATGGGGGCTATGTCCTTGGAACTATAGATCTCAATCTCTTCATCAAATTCTCAAAGGGGTGTGCCAGCCAGCAGCTGATGATGGAAGGAACATCCAAAGTCATTACAGCACTGGTAAGTATAGAATACCATGGTATGTGTTGTATTCCAGTACATTCTGTTTCTATACCTGCCAGCTGTCTGTGTGATTGTATTTTTTATAATATGAGAATTATAAGTGGAGAGATTGACAAACTAGTACAATAACTCAGGGACCTGTTTGTTGTTGTTGTTTGTTTGTAAAATTAATACCAAAATTATGTCCAAATCGGTTGAAGGACCAAGTAACTCGGAAATGATGATTGACAGATGCTGTTGCATGTAAATAAGAATACCAAAATTAATTCAAAGATTTGAGCAAAGAACCTGTGTTTTTCACTCTATGAATGATTGCGTGAATAAGTGCTTTGGACCAAGAGCCAAATAAAGTAAAAAGCACATAGATCACCTCCCCTTGTTAGTCAGCTACACGTGTATAAGAAGGGTACATTAGAAAAAAAATAGAATGAACAACCCGAGGTTATAGGGATTATATGTAACTGAGTGTAAGTATATATTGCAATACTGAGCTGCTAAGAGCTGCTGGTTGTTTTAAGCATAACCTAAGCCTGTTTGCTAACATTGTAGTGCACGAAGAGACTAGCAACTTTAACATGGCATGTTGCGTTGTGATTGTAGTCTGTGATAAGAGGATCTACTGCAGCTTCCCAGTGACAGACGTGTCGCGTGTGTGAAAAATTGCAGGGATTGCAATTTTTTCCAGCGTATGGGAAGGGCAGGGAGGATTAACTCTAAGTGTGCATATCATGTATGGAAGAAATATTCCATAGAAGCACAAATTTTGTATAGTACTGTGACAAAGGGTACAGTATATGTTTTGCATTTCAATTATGCTGTATAATATTGGCCTGATCAACCAATACTAAGCGTATTTTGAAATCGGCAAAACTGTTGAAATCTGTAAGAAATTGAAGTTTGCAAACTATTTAAATTTTTTGTGTTATGGTTTTTTTTTGTGGGTGGAACATAATGTTCAGTTAAGTATATTCTCAGATCTGTGTCTAATAGAAACCTTCTGTCTGTGATTGGCATGGTTACAAGTTTTGAAATAATAAAGTTTATATATATATATATATATATATATATATATTTGTGAACGGAGGAAACAAAAGTTGATGTCCGTGTTCAAATGGCTTTTGGCAGATCTGTAGTTAAAAATATGTGTTTATCTAATGTTACTATCTAACTATGAAGTGAAGTTTCCATATGGTATTGGTTAATACGCAAATATTTTTTAATGCAATATATTGTGAGAAGGTCTGCCAGAAAAAAAAAAAGAAAAAAACCCCTTCAGTTTCCAATGCTGTGTGAAGCACAGAGAGCTAGGGGGCTGTAACAGCGCAGAATCGTGCCCCCTCCTTTCCAGCAGCAGTGTAAGCCATGACGCAGTAAAGAAAAAAAAAAAAAGTGTTCAGTGAGCTTTAATTTTTTCATCTAACAAGATGGATCATAATAAGCATAAGTCAGTGGTTCCCAAATTTTTTTTTAATCATGTAGCCCTAGAATATCAGAATTTTTTTCACAACACCCCTAGGAAGAAATGTAAAAAAAAGGAGTAGATGGCGTTTATATGCCATCCTTAGAGTCAGTTGTGTGGTGAGGGATATTTGCTTCTGTTTGGCCACATATTTTATGACTGGCAGCCACCAGCACTGAATAATTTGAATTGGTACTAGACCATCAACCCAGGGCACCCCTACAAGTGTCCTAGGCACCCCAGGTAGCTACGGCACACAGTTTGGGAACCTCTGCATATGTTATACAAACTATCTACTCTAGTTTTAATATAAAAATAAGAATTTACTTACCGATAATTCTATTTCTCGTAGTCCGTAGTGGATGCTGGGGACTCCGTAAGGACCATGGGGAATAGCGGCTCCGCAGGAGACTGGGCACATCTAAAGAAAGCTTTAGGACTATCTGGTGTGCACTGGCTCCTCCCCCTATGACCCTCCTCCAAGCCTCAGTTAGGATACTGTGCCCGGACGAGCGTACACAATAAGGAAGGATTTTGAATCCCGGGTAAGACTCATACCAGCCACACCAATCACACTGTACAACTTGTGATCTGAACCCAGTTAACAGCATGATAACAGAGGAGCCTCTAGAAAAGATGGCTCACTACAGCAATAACCCGATTTTTTGGTAACAATAACTATGTACCAGTATTGCAGACAATCCGCACTTGGGATGGGCGCCCAGCATCCACTACGGACTACGAGAAATAGAATTATCGGTAAGTAAATTCTTATTTTCTCTAACGTCCTAAGTGGATGCTGGGGACTCCGTAAGGACCATGGGGATTATACCAAAGCTCCCAAACGGGCGGGAGAGTGCGGATGACTCTGCAGCACCAATTGAGAGAACTCCAGGTCCTCCTCAGCCAGGGTATCAATTTTGTAGAATTTTACAAACGTATTTGCTCCTGACCAAGTAGCTGCTCGGCAAAGTTGTAAAGCCGAGACCCCTCGGGCAGCCGCCCAAGATGAGCCCACCTTCCTTGTGGAGTGGGCATTTACAGATTTTTGGCTGTGGCAGGCCTGCCACAGAATGTGCAAGCTGAATTGTACTACAAATCCAACGAGCCATAGTCTGCTTAGAAGCAGGAGCACCCAGCTTGTTGGGTGCATACAGGATAAACAGCGAGTCAGATTTTCTGACTCCAGCCGTCCTGGAAACATATATTTTCAGGGCCCTGACAACGTCTAGCAACTTGGAGTCCTCCAAGTCCCTAGTAGCCGCAGGCACCACAATAGGTTGGTTCAGGTGAAACGCTGAAACCACCTTAGGGAGAAACTGAGGACGAGTCCTCAATTCCGCCCTGTCCGAATGGAAAATCAGATAAGGGCTTTTACAGGATAAAGCCGCCAATTCTGACACGCGCCTGGCCCAGGCCAGGGCCAACAGCATGACCACTTTCCATGTGAGATATTTTAACTCCACAGATTTAAGTGGTTCAAACCAATGTGACTTTTGGAACCCAAAAAACTACATTGAGATCCCAAAGTGCCACTGGAGGCACAAAAGGAGGCTGTATATGCAGTACCCCTTTTACAAACGTCTGAACTTCAGGGACTGAAGCTAGTTCTTTTTGGAAGAAAATTGACAGGGCCGAAATTTGAACCTTAATGGACCCCAATTTCAGGCCCATAGACACTCCTGTTTGCAGGAAATGTAGGAATCGACCCAGTTGAATTTCCTCCGTCGGGCCTTACTGGCCTCGCACCACGCAACATATTTTCGCCAAATGCGGTGATAATGTTTTGCGGTTACATCCTTCCTGGCTTTGATCAGGATAGGGATGACTTCATCCGGAATGCCTTTTTTCCTTCAGGATCCGGCGTTCAACCGCCATGCCGTCAAACGCAGCCGCGGTAAGTCTTGGAACAGACAGGGTCCTTGTTGGAGCAGGTCCCTTCTTAGAGGTAGAGGCCAAGGATCCTCCGTGAGCATCTCTTGAAGTTCCGGTTACCAAGTCCTTCTTGGCCAATCCGGAGCCACGAATATAGTGCTTACTCCTCTCCATCTTATCAATCTCAGTACCTTGGGTATGAGAGGCAGAGGAGGGAACACATACACTGACTGGTACACCCACGGTGTTACCAGAGCGTCTACAGCTATTGCCTGAGGGTCCCTTGACCTGGCGCAATACCTGTCGAGTTTTTCCCAACGGTTTATAATCATGTGGAAGACTTCTGGGTGAAGTCCCCACTCTCCCGGGTGGAGGTCGTGCTGAGGAAGTCTGCTTCCCAGTTGTCCACTCCCGGAATGAATACTGCTGACAGTGCTATCACATGATTTTCCGCTCAGCGAAGAATCCTTGCAGCTTCTGCCATTGCCCTCCTGCTTCTTGTGCCACCCTGTCTGTTTACGTGGGTGACTGCCGTGATGTTGTCCGACTGGATCAACACCGGCTGACCTTGAAGCAGAGGTCTTGCTAAGCTTAGAGCATTGTAAATGGCCCTTAGCTTCAGGATATTTATGTGAAGTGATGTCTCCAGGCTTGACCATAAGCCCTGGATATTCCTTCCCTGTGTGACTGCTCCCCAGCCTCGCAGGCTGGCATCCGTGGTCACCAGGACCCAGTCCTGAATGCCGAATCTGTGGCCCTCTAGAAGATGAGCACTCTGCAACCACCACAGGAGGGACACCCTTGTCCTTGGTGACAGGGTTATCCGCTGATGCATCTGAAGATGCGACCCGGACCATTTGTCCAGCAGGTCCCACTGGAAAGTTCTTGCGTGGAATCTGCCGAATGGGATTGCTTCGTAGGAAGCCACCATTTTACCCAGAACCCTTGTGCATTGATGCACTGAGACTTGGCTCGGTTTTAGGAGGTTCCTGACTAGCTCGGATAACTCCCTGTCTTTCCCCTCCGGGAGAAACACCTTTTTCTGGACTGTGTCTAGGATCATCCCTAGGAACAGAAGACAAGTCGTCGGAACCAGCTGCGATTTTGGAATATTGAGAATCCAATCGTGCTGCCGCAACACTACCTGAGATAGTGCTACACCGACCTCCAACTGTTCCCTGGATCTTACCCTTATCAGGGAATCGTCCAAGTAAGGGATAACTAAAATTCCCTTCCTTCGAAGGAATATCATCATTTCGGCCATTACCTTGGTAAAGACCCGGGGTGCCGTGGACCATCCATACGGCAGCGTCTGAACTGATAGTGACAGTTCTGTACCATAAACCTGAGGTACCCTTGGTGAGAAGGGTAAATTTTGACATGAAGGTAAGCATCCTTGATGTCCCGAGACATCATGTAGTCCCCTTCTTCCAGGTTCGCAATCACTGCTCTGAGTGACTCAATCTTGAATTTGAACCTCTGTATGTAAGTGTTCAAAGATTTTAGATTTAGAATCGGTCTCACCGAGCCGTCCGGCTTCGGTACCACAACAGTGTGGAATAATACCCCGTTCCCTGTTGCAGGAGGGGTACCTTGATTATCACCTGCTGGGAATACAGCTTGTGAATGGCTTCCAAAACTGTCTCCCTGTCAGAAGGAGACATCGGTAAAGCCGACTTTAGGAAAACGGCGAGGGGGAGACGTCTCGAATTCTAATTTGTACCCCTGAGATATCACCTGAAGGATCCAGGGGTCTACTTGCGAGTGAGCCCACTGCGCGCTGAAATTCATTGAGACGGGCCCCCCACCGTGCCTGATTCTGCTTGTAAAGCCCCAGCGTCATACTGAGGGCTTGGCAGAGGCGGGAGAGGGTTTCTGTTCCTGGGAACTGGCTGATTTCTGCAGCCTTTTTCCTCTCCCTCTGTCACGGGGCAGAAATGAGGAACATTTTGCCCGCTTGTCCACGAAAAGACTGCACCTGATAATACGGCGTCTTCTCATGTTGAGAGGCGACCTGGGGTACAAACGTGGATTTCCCAGCTGTTGCCGTGGCCACCAGGTCTGAAAGACCGACCCCAAATAACTCCTCCCCTTATTAAGGCAATACTTCCAAATGCCGTTTGGAATACGCATCACCTGACCACTGACGTGTCCATAACCCTCTACTGGTAGAAATGGACAACGCACTTAGACTTGATGCCAGTCGGCAAATATTCCGCTGTGCATCACGCATATATAGAAATGCATCTTTTAAATGCTCTATAGGCAAAAATATACTGTCCCTATCTAGGGTATCAATATTTTCAGTCAGGGAATCCGACCACGCCAACCCAGCACTGCACATCCAGGCTGAGGCGATTGCTGGTCGCAGTATAACACCAGTATGTGTGTAAATACATTTTAGGATACCCTCCTGCTTTCTATCAGCAGGATCCTTAAGGGCGGCCATCTCAGGAGAGGGTAGAGCCCTTACAAGCGTGTGAGCGCTTTATCCACCCTAGGGGGTGTTTCCCAACGCACCCTAACCTCTGGCGGGAAAGGATATAATGCCAATAACATTTTAGAAATTATCAGTTGTTATCGGGGGAAAACCACGCATCATCACACACCTCATTTAATTTCTCAGATTCAGGAAAACTACAGGTAGTTTTTCCTCACCGAACATAATACCCCTTTTTGGTGGTACTCGTATTATCAGAAATGTGTAAAACATTTTTCATTGCCTCAATCATGTAACGTGTGGCCCTACTGGAAGTCACATTTGTCTCTTCACCGTCGACACTGGAGTCAGTATCCGTGTCGGCGTCTATATCTGCCATCTGAGGTAACGGGCGCTTTAGAGCCCCTGACGGCCTGTGAGACGTCTGGACAGGCACAAGCTGAGTAGCCGGCTGTCTCATGTCAACCACTGTCTTTTATACAGAGCTGACACTGTCACGTAATTCCTTCCAACAGTTCATCCACTCAGGTGTCGACCCCCTAGGGGGTGACATCACTATTACAGGCAATCTGCTCCGTCTCCACATCATTTTTCTCCTCATACATGTCGACACAAACGTACCGACATACAGCACACACACAGGGAATGCTCTGATAGAGGACAGGACCCCACTAGCCCTTTGGGGAGACAGAGGGAGAGTTTGCCAGCACACACCAAAGCGCTATATATATACAGGGATAACCTTATATAAGTGTTTTTCCCCTTATAGCTGCTGTATTGTTAATACTGCGCCTAATTAGTGCCCCCCTCTCTTTTTTAACCCTTTCTGTAGTGTAGTGACTGCAGGGGAGAGCCAGGGGAGCTTCCCTCCAACTGAGCTGTGAGGGAAAATGGCGCCAGTGTGCTGAGGAGATAGTCTCCGCCCCTTTTTCGCGGACTTTTCTCCTGCTTTTTTATGGATTCTGGCAGGGGTTAAAATTCATCCATATAGCCCTGGGGGCTATATGTGATGTATTTTCGCCAGCCAAGGTGTTTTTATTGCTGCTCAGGGCGCCCCCCCCTAGCGCCCTGCACCCTCAGTGACCGAAGTGTGAAGTGTGCTGAGGAGCAATGGCGCACAGCTGCAGTGCTGTGCGCTACCTTGGTGAAGACAGGATGTCTTCTGCCGCCGATTTTCCGGACCTCTTCTGTCTTCTGGCTCTGTAAGGGGGCCGGCGGCGCGGCTCTGGGACCCATCCATGGCTGGGCCTGTGATCGTCCCTCTGGAGCTAATGTCCAGTAGCCTAAGAAGCCCAATCCACTCTGCACGCAGGTGAGTTCGCTTCTTCTCCCCTTAGTCCCTCGATGCAGTGAGCCTGTTGCCAGCAGGTCTCACTGAAAATAAAAAACCTAAACTAAAACTTTCACTAAGAAGCTCAGGAGAGCCCCTAGTGTGCACCCTTCTCGTTCGGGCACAGAGATCTAACTGAGGCTTGGAGGAGGGTCATAGGGGGAGGAGCCAGTGCACACCAGATAGTCCTAAAGCTTTCTTTAGATGTGCCCAGTCTCCTGCGGAGCCGCTATTCCCCATGGTCCTTACGGAGTCCCCAGCATCCACTTAGGACGTTAGAGAAAAACTAATATCTTTACCAGATAACCTGTAGAAAATGCTGCCAATTTCTTTCTACAGCATAACTGTAATCAGAAAATATAAGAACAAAAAAATCCCAGCAACAGATATGGGCTAGAGATGTCAGCGCTAACAGCGTTAACGCTAACAGATTTGCATCTGGCAGACAGTCAAGAAGACAACGCCCTAACTCTGGTGAACTAGACGGGGAAAAGCAGTAAAAACAGCAGCTAAAATCATAGGAAAAGATAAAGGAATACGCATTCTTTAATGTATATGTAAATCAAAGATTGCAACAAGCAATTAATCACTACGATTCCAGTATTAACATACTTTTAGACAATTCTTCAAAGTTATTTGGAAGAATCCTAATGTAAAAGTTACCCTGGGTATTTCTAAAGATTCCAGGAAGAATAAAGTAGGAACAGATTAAGTTGGATGCACAGCATATCTATATATCACTTACCCTGGGTTCGTGAGGTAAAAAAAAAAAAATATGCTTGCTAAAATCCATCTCATTGTATAGGCATCGATATAATACATTGCAAAAGTTCTTAGTGGACTGCACAATATGCGGTGATGAACCAGGTTCCGTAGCCAGGAAGTGTGGGGATATGATTGTATAGAATAGTTATACAGATAGAAATGTGAGCAGGAGCGTTGTTCAGTTTTGTAAGTGATTTTTCAGTGAATATGTATATGTGCCAAAACATCCATGGGATGGACACAGTCCAAGAAAAGTTTGCTTAGAAGCACAGGAAGGGATGGGTGTGCATGAGAAACGTACAGTTTGTGTGGACTGGCCAGTCTGAATGATATGATGAGAAATGTAACCAGTATGTGGATGATATACCTTTGTGCTATAAATTATTTGAAGTATTGGTGTCAGATACTAAACAGTTGTGTTTTTTTACAGAAAAGACCACAAGGTGGCGCAAGACAAAAGTCAACGGTGTGCTGACATAGTTAACTACCTAGACATTATTTGGCGCTAGGCCAAAGATAGTTAAAACCCTTAGAGGGTGGAGCCTTGGTATACATTTATTAATAGATAGATATGTATGACCAGATGATATATCTCTAGATACAGTAATTTTTTTAAATGCTATAAGCATACATTCAAGTTCATAACCAAAGAAATTATAGAAGGTAATACAATATTACACTTTATCATGAATAAAACATTATGGATACACAGTCAGAGCCAAATCATCCACTTATGCATAAGCAAGAACATATATGTTTAATACTGAGTATATAGGTTTAATACTGAGGTTAAGCAGTAGATAGTATATGATGTGTACATTTTACCTCTGACAGTATACAACTTAAATATAAAATGCAATAGTGTAGCTTACGGAGAGATTTCAGATTTAAAGATATATCCCTTCACTCAATAGGGGATATATGAACCAACAGGGAAATTGTAACAAATGATTTGTTCCATGAAAAATGTGTTTATTAGGACACATAAACTCACTGACATACTACATACATAAAGTGCATGGGTGAATCTGGACCAGTTAAAGTGACCGTGTGATAGATGTAAATCTCTCACCATATAATGGGATTGCGTTGGGCTAGCTTAAAGAAGTAACATGGGTCCGAGGCTGAAAATAGCCTAGGCACCACCGCAGATGGTTTATTCAGCGTATCAGTCCTTTTACTTGCTTCACTGATCACCCGATTCCCCTGTCCAAGAACCTATCCTGGTAGGGTTTCCTCTGGTGGCATAGTGATGCCCAGCTCAGAGTGTTTCCCGATTCACAGGATCCACCACAACTTAGATACAGCTGCATACTTGTCTTCCTCACCCCCAAAAGTGGGGAGTATAAGGAATATAATGTGGATGAGTAAGACAATTATAATGATTACATCGCATTTTACATTGCATTTAAAGGAATTGAAAAAAAAAAAAAAAAACTGATTAACAGGAGAATAATTTCTCGAGCATCCATAGGGGATAATGGGATGGTGAATTAGTGAATTAGTATTATTAATAATAACGTGTTGTTGCCAATTTTCATTAAGGGGAAATGTCATGAAATAGATTCACAAGCTTTCTATAGTGGGATGAAGTTTAATGAAGAAGTGTACATTGTGTTTTGGCATGGGACCAAAATAATTTATGTGATAATAAGAGGGATCGTGATGGTGATAAAGAAAGCTATAGCATGTTTACTGCAGATGGTTGGGTTGATTAAAAACAACATTGTTTTAATACAACATAGTGTAATGCAAAAAAAAAAAAAAAAAGGAACTATAGTATGTGTAACGGGTGTTAAGGGGTTATTTGAGAAATGAATAATAAGGCCAGAGGTGTGAGCTATTGTTTCAAAAGACAGTAAAGTTTCTTTACTGATAGAAAGAGTTTATAGGAGTTTGAAAAATATTTTGTGTTTAATATGTGTAATGATGAGAATAAAAAGTCATAATGTGACAAGGAAAGTTTAAAGAATTAAGCATTATTAATCTACAAAAGAGACAGGAAAGGCAGAATTTGAATCATGGCATGGTCCAATCGTTGGTTCAATAGTGGTAGAATTACACCTAAGCCTCTGCTTAGTCTCTCTTCTATATAATTTTTTTGTTATTCTTTTTGGAATCCAGCAAAGATATGTTATCCTGCAAAGATATATTATCCAGAGACTGATTCAAAACTACAAAATGATTTGACGATTCAAATGTGTCACACAAATTATTTAAACAGTTACAAGAATATCAAAAGCTGCAAGAACCTTGGAAAGATATTTAACCAACACGAAAACACACAGTCCGGCACAGGACAATCACTAAGAGAGTGAAGACGGTGTTATGGTGAGAAGTTGCTTATGTTTTGGTTCCATTACAGATCGCATAGGATGGTCCTTGGCAAGTACCGCTGACTCTGATACAGCCGTTGCAAAGGCTGCAGAAGAAGGACACCTAGATCCATGAGCTTGCAATGAAATGAAAAGGTCAGAGACCAGAGCTTAAAGGAACCTAACACTAAAAACAATTGTATGGAGATACAATACAGAGACTGTTACTACTGTTACTACCACAGAGTTGTATTTGAATGAACCCTTCAATCAAGATAGAGATGATTATGATCATTGATAATAGACTATGTGCTTATAAGCTAATATCCTACAGAACTTTTAATATTTTTGAAAGTATACGGGAGCGACGTTATTTATAACAGCATTAGGACTTAATTTATTTATTTTTCTTTGAAGAGAGAGCGAGCAAACGTGTGGTGTAGGTATGAGTACTCATTCATTATTGTGGATGGGAATTATTTCAATAAGACCCTTCCTTCCTCTTTTCTTTTCTAAGCAGGAAATCCAGAGGGATTTATGACCGGTGTAACGAACACACACTTTGAAAAACGTGGTTGTGAGTATTATACTCCATTTGAAGACAGATGTATAGATTAATGCATGGATAAGTTAAATAATTTAGGATATTATTCTGAGGAGTATCCAGTCCAGCAATACCATTAATTGTTGGAAAGATTTTAAGTACTGCAGCTATATAAAGTGTATTGCTAATCATTATTTAAGACTATTATAAGGTATAATGTATAATAGCAGGCCAAAGTTCTCTATGCAAGTTACATTTGATGTGATTACCAAAACTTTATAGAGTCGTGATAATTGTGAAACACGGTACATGTGTATAGATACAACAGTATCTCAAGAAATAACCACTGGTGATAATATTAGCTACACATATCGGGTGTATTTCAGTTAGTGGAAATAAAATAGGTCAATAATAAAAAAATAAAAAAAAATAAAAAATGATCTTATGTAGATAGAAAAGGTTGATTTAAGGGAATGTGAAAGGATTGTTACAATATACTAACCTAAGGTTTCTAGATGTGCTAGATATAATGAGTTAGGTATATATATATATAGTAATGGTTACATATGATGTTCATTAAGGTTTATGATGTAATATGTATTTTACTAGGAGTAGATTCAAAGGTTAAAAGAAGATATCATACATAACGGGGAATGGTAGTTGTCACCATGTCCTTAGGATATGATATATAATTGTTTACCTATTAATTCTAAAAAAATGTTTGTTATTTAAGAAGATTGATTTAGCAATTTTATACAAAAACATATATTAACTTGAGAAAAGTTTTCTTGCAGGATGAACTATTCCTAAAAAGAGTAATTGACTCAGTAATCAGGAGACATGTTCCTGCCACCAGAGTATCAATAAAACCTCGAAGTGGATATTCAAGAACTGTGGACATTTGTGATGATTCCAGGACATTGGACATGAACTATTACGATACCATATTGTTCTACATTTTTTAATACCACAAATTGGAGGATATTGTTGATTTCCGGAAACAGCACTTTGAGCTCACTGCTGTGCTTATTTGACCAAAGACATTACGGATCCTGATACGTGTAATGCCAAGTATATAAAGGAGGTCCATGATATAAAAGAACTTTAACCAAGGCATTATGATATGGACTGGAAAAGATAAATGTTTAAATCCTAGTATTCAATTTTCAGGATTAGGAAAATGTTTTTTAAATATATTGTATGTGATTGTATGTGATGATGTATTCTGTGATGAGGTTTATTTTTTTGACGACCCCGATGTGATTATAGACATTCATTTGATGTTCACCGCATACAGGTGCGGCCTATGTTGTATTTAGAAGACTACTGTCAAATGCAGAATAGCAATACTACATGAAATGATTATTAGCGAACTATACGTTCCCAGAAATTCTCCTGAGATGACAGGGCACATGGGTAATGTCCCTGATCAAAGGGTGGAGCTGTCGAATACTGTGACTGAGACAACCTGCTGAAGGCCTAACAGTTATGTGTGTGCACTACGGGATAGTACGTATATTATGTATACATCCAATAAGCAAAGGGTTCTCATATTCACTAGTATAATATGAAAGCATAACAGAATCCATTTTGATTCTAGCTAGATGATATAGCAAATTCATCTTGAACTTTATACACACCCTGAGAGAAAAACAACTTTGTTGGCTGAGTATTAATTCCACATACGCACTTTCTAAAAGCTCAGAGTCCAGATGTAATTCCTAATATGGACACAGTTGACGATCACGAGTATCATTTTAGTATTCTTGATAATTGTCCCAATATTGCATAACTCCATTGCCTAACATTGTATTCCTGAGGTATGAAATCATAGGGGAGGAATATACCAAAAGGGGCGTTACTTTGTATTATATAAAACTCATTGTTGATACGTGTATGTTGTTGTTAAAATGATTTGACACAGGAAGAGAGGATGTCTCTCTTCCCTGTATACGGGCGTGGCCCATTGAATAAATAATAATTGATTTTTATAAATCCATTTTCAATTCATTAATTTTACCTAACAACCCAAACAGCAACAAGATGGTAAAATTAGTTATCCTCACAAGGAGAATTCAACAATGTCTACTTGAGGAATTCCCCAACGACTTGTCACTTCTGCAAAGATCTCTTGATGAAGACCCCACTATCCTGGATGGAGATTGTGTTTGCTGAGGAAGTCTGCTTCCCAGTTGTCCACTCCTGGAATGAAGACTGGTGACAGAGCGCTGGCATGTCTTTCCGCCCAGCGAAGAATCTTCGTGGCCCCGGCCATCGCCGCTCTGCTCCTTGTTCCGTCCTGGCGGTTTATGTACGCCACTGCTGTTACGTTGTCTGACTGAATCAAGACTAGGAGACCTCCAAGATGATGTTCTGCTTGCAGAATGCCGATGTAAATGGCCCTTAATTCCAGAATGTTTATGTGCAGACAAGCTTCCTGGCTTGACCACTTTTCCTGAAAAATTCTCCCCGGTGTGACTGCTCCCGAGCCTCGGAGGCTTGCATCTGTTGTCACCAGGATCCAATCCTGAATCCCGAACCTGCGTCCCTCCAGAAGGTGAGAACTGTGCAGCCACCAAAGAAGGGAGATTCTGGTCCTGGAAGATAGGATTATTTTCCGGTGCATGTCCAGGTGAGACACGGACACTTGTCCAATAGGTCCCACTGAAACACCCTAGCATGGAACCTGCCACACCTTTGCTGGTTTCAGAATCTGTTTTACCATGTTCTGTATTTCCAGAGCCTTTTCCACTGGAAGAAAAACGCTCTGCAATTCTGTATCCAGAATCATACCCAGGAACAACAGCCGTGTCGTCGGAACCAACTGTGATTTTGGCAAGATTAGGAGCCAACCATGTCAGTGAAAGGGCAACATTTTTCAGCAATTGCTCCTTGGATCTCTCCTTTATGAGGAGATCGTCCAAGTACGGGATAATTGTGATTCCCTGCTTGCACAGGAGAACCATCATTTCCGCCATTACTTTCGTGAAAATCCTCGGAGCCGTGGACAGACCAAACGGCAACGTCTGAAATTGGTAATGACAATCCTGAACATGGGGACGTGTAAGTAGGCATCCTTTATGTCGACGACACCATAAAATCCCCCTTCTCCAGAGTGGAGATCACTGCTCGAAGAGATTCCATCTTGAATTTGAATTTTTTTAGAAAGAAATTGACGGATTTTAGGTTCAGAATCGGTCTGACTGAGCCATCCGGCTTCGGGACCATGAACAGGCTTGAATAAAAGCCTTCTCCCTGCTGTGACGGGGGTACCGTGACAATTAGTTGATTTTGACACAACTTTAGTATCGCAGCGCATACTACCTCCCTTTCTAGAAGAGAAGCTGGCAAGGACGATTTGAAAAAACGGTGAGGGGGCACGTCTTGAAACTCCAATCTGTACCCTTGGGTTACTATTTCTAATATCCAAGGATCCAGGTCCGAGTGCACCCAGACCTGACTGAAAAGTCTGAGACGTGCTCCCACCGGTGCGGACTCCCGCAGAGGAGAGCCAGCGTCATGCGGTGGATTTGGTAGAAGCCGGAGAGGACTTCTTCTCTTGGGAACTTGCCACAGCCTGTGACCTTTTTCCCCTTCCTCTCGCAGCAAGGAAGGAGGACCCTCGTCCTTTTTTTAATTTATTGGGCTGAAAAGACTGCATCTGATAGTGGAGCGTTTTCTTCGCTTGCGCAGGAAGATAAGGTAAAAATAAGAATTTACTCACCGGTAATTGTATTTCTCGTAGTCCGTAGTGGATGCTGGGTACTCCGTAAGGACCATGGGGTATAGACGGGCTCCGCAGGAGACTGGGCACTCTAAAAGAAATATTAGGTACTATATCTGGTGTGCACTGGCTCCTCCTTCTATGCCCCTACTCCAGACCTCAGTTAGGAAAACTGTGCCCGGAAGAGCTGACATTACTAGGAAAGGATTTGGAATCCAGGGTAAGACTCATACCAGCCACACCAATCACACCGTACAACTTGTGATAACTATACCCAGTTAACAGTATGAACAATAACTGAGCCTCAGTCAAAGATGGCTCATAACAATAACCCTTTAGTTAAGCAATAACTATATACATGTATTGCAGAGAGTCCGCACTTGGGACGGGCTCCCAGCATCCACTACGGACTACGAGAAATAGAATTACCGGTGAGTAAATTCTTTCGTCCTAGTGGATGCTGGGTACTCCGTAAGGACCATGGGGATTATACCAAAGCTCCCAAACGGGCGGGAGAGTGCGGATGACTCTGCAGCACCGAATGAGCAAACTCAAGGTCCTCAGCCAGGGTATCAAACTTGTAGAATTTTGCAAAAGTGTTTGAACCCGACCAAGTAGCAGCTCGGCAAAGTTGTAAAGCCGAGACCCCTCGGGCAGCCGCCCACCTTCCTCGTGGAGTGGGCTTTCACTGATTTAGGATGCGGCAGTCCAGCCGCAGAATGTGCAAGTTGAATCGTGGAGCAGATCCAGCGAGCAATAGTCTGCTTAGAAGCAGGAGCACCCAACTTGTTGGGTGCATACAGGATAAACAGCGAGTCAGTCTTTCTGACTCCAGTCGTCCTGGAAACATAGATTTTCAGGGCCCTGACTACGTCCAGCAACTTGGAAGCCTCCAAGTCCCGAGTAGCCGCAGGCACCACAATAGTTTGGTTCAAATGAAACGCTGATACCACCTTAGGGAGGAATTGGGGACGCGTCCTCAATTCTGCTCTGTCCATATGAAAGATCAGATAGGGGCTTTTACAGGACAAAGCCGCCAATTCTGACACACGCCTAGCCGAAGCCAAGGCCAAAAGCATGACCACTTTCCACGTGAGATATTTTAAATCCACAGTCTGAAGTGGCTCAAACCAATGTGATTAAGGAAATCCAACACAACATTGAGATCCCAAGGTGCCACTGGGGGCACAAAAGGGGGCTGAATATGCAGCACTCCCTTAACAAACGTCTGAACCTCAGGCAGTGAAACCAGTTCTTTTTGTAAGAAAATAGACAGGGCCGAAATCTGGACCTTAATGGATCCCAATTTGAGGCCCATAGTCACTCCTGACTGTAGGAAGTGCAGAAAACGACCCAGCTGAAATTCCTCTGTTGGGGCCTTCCTGGCCTCACACCAAGCAACATATTTTCGCCATATGCGGTGATAATGTTTTGCTGTCACATCCTTCCTAGCTTCTATCAGCGTAGGAATGACTTCATCTGGAATGCCTTTTTCCATTAGGATCTGGCGTTCAACCGCCATGCCGTCAAACGCAGCCGCGGTAAGTCTTGGAACAGACAGGGCCCCTGCAGCAGCAGGTCCTGTCGGAGCGGCAGAGGCCATGGGTCCTCTGAGATCATTTCTTGTAGTTCTGGGTACCAAGTTCTTCTTGGCCAATCCGGAGCAAAGAATATTGTTCTCCCTCCTCCTTTTATTACAATTCTCAGCCCTTGGGTATTAGAGGAAGAGGAGGGAATACCTAGACCGACTGGAACACCCACGGTGTTACTAGTGCGACCACAGCTATCTCCTGAGAGTCCCTTGACCTGGCGTAAAACCTTTTTTTGCTTTTTATTGAGGTGAGACGCCATCAAGTCCACCTGAGGCAGTTCCCATCAATTTGCAAACTGCGTGAAGACTTCCTGATGAAGTCCCCACTCTCCCGGGTGGAGGTCGCTCCCGGAATGAACACTGCTGACAGTGCGCTTATTTGATTCTCCGCCCAGCGAAAAATTCTGGTGGCTTCTACCCTCGCCACCCTGCTCCTTGTGCCGCCTTGGCGGTTTACATGAGCCCCTCCGGTCTGATTGGATCAGAACTGGTTGGTCGCGAAGTAGGATCTCCGCTTGACTTAGGGCGTTGTATATGGCCCAATAGTTCCAGGATATTGATGTGAAGGCAAGTCTGTTAACTTGACCACAAACCTTGGAAATTTCTTCCCTGTGTAACTGCCCCCCACCCTCGGAGGCTTGCATCCGTGGTAACCAGGACCCAGTCCTGAATGCCGAATATGCGGCCCTCGAGAAGGTGAGCACTCCGCAGCCACCACAGGAGAGACACCCTGGCCCTAGGGAATAGGGTGATTAACCGATGCATCTGAAGATGTGATCTGGACCACTTGTCCAGTAAGTCCCATTTGAAGGTCCTCGCATGGAACCTGCCGAAGGGGATGGCCTCGTATGATGCCACCATCCTTCCCAGGACTCGAGTGCAGTGATGCACTGACACCGGTTTTGGTTTTCAAATCGTCCTGACCAGTGTCATGAGCTCCTGAGCTCTCTCTATCGGGAGATAAACCCTCTTCTGGTCTGTGTCTAGGATCATGCCTAAGCGAGGCAGATGAGCTGTAGGAACCAACTGCGACTTCGGAATATATAGAATCCAGTCGTGTTGCCGTTTCACTTCCAGAGTAAGTGATACGCTGTCCAGCAACTGCTCTCTTGATCTCGTTTTTATGATAAGATCATCCAAGTATGTGATAATAGTGACACCTTGCTTCCGCATGAGCACCATCATATCCGCCAATACCTTGGTGAAATTGATAATGACAATCCCGTACCGCAATTCTGAGGTACGCCTGATGAGGTGGGTAAATGGGGACCTGAAGGTATGCATCCCTTATGTCCCGATTCACGATAAAGTCTCCCCCTTTTCAGGCTTGCAATGACCGCTCTTAGCGATTCCATCTTGAACTTGAACCTTTTCAGGTATATGTTCAGGGATTTTAATTAAATATAGGTCTAACCGAACCGTCTGGTTTCGGGATTACAACACGGTCGAATAATAACACCCTCTTGTTTAAGGAGTGGACCCTTGACCACCACCTGTTGAAGATACAAGTTGTGAATTGCAGTTAACACTGGCTCCCTCTCTTGGAGCGAAGCCCGCCGGGCCATCGGTGAGGATGCATCTTCTCACAGTCCAGCCTGTAATCCTGTGACACAATTTCTATTGCCCAGTGATCTAACAGGGAGTGTACCCACTTGTGGCTGAACTTACGAAGGTGTGTCCCCACCGGGCCTAGCTCCGCCTATGGAGCCCCAGCGACATGCGGTGGATTTTTGTAGAGGCCGGGGAGGACTTCTGTTCCTGGGGACTAGCTGTGTTGTACAGCTTCTTTTCCTCTGCCCCCGGCTCTCACAAGAAATAATGCACCTCAGACTTTCTTGTTTCTTTATTCGAAAGCTGCATTTAATAATGTCGTGCTTTCCTAGGCTGTGCAGGAATATAGGGCAAACTAGCAGAATTACCCACTATAGCTGTGGAGACCAGGCCCGAGAACCTTTCTCCACTCAATCCTCAGCCTTCCATATGCCTCTTAAGTCGGCATCATCTGTCCAATATATATTCTACAGGACACGTCAAGCAGAAATCGACATAGCTTAGACTCTAGGAACCAGTATACTCATGTCCCTTTGGGCATGCTTTATAATTATATATATATCTATCACTTAAGACAGCATCTTAATATATTTATATGCATACTAGGGTCTCAATCTCTGCTGATAAGGTACCTGTCCACGCTGCCACAGCGCTATAAACCCATGCCGACACAATCGCCGGTCTGGGTAGTCTAATATAATGTGCACACTATCTGCAGGATCCCTGAGAATAGCTAGTGCAAACAGGACACCCAAGGGGAAGATTCTCAACACATCCTGGCCCTAGTGGGAAAAGGATACAACCTGAGAATTCTCTTTTGGGAAGCTGCCGTCTCTTGTCTGGAGTTTCCCGCTCTTTTTCCTCATGAGAGGAGGGAAATTTACCTCAGCATTCTTCCCCTTAACATGTGTACTCTCGTGTCAGGGACAGATGAGTCATCAGTGATATGCAAATCATCTTTTATTCCAATAATCATATATTGAATATTTTTTTAGCCCTCTTGGCTGTAACTTTGCATTATCATAGTCGACAGTGGAGTTAAACTCCGTGTCGATACCAGTGTTTGTCAATTTGGATAGTGAGCATTATGAGACTCTGAAGGTCTCTGTGACACAGGGACAGACCAGGGTAGATTTCCTTTCTGTTCCCTAACCTTTTGTGCAATAAGTTTACCTCAGCACTTACACATATCCAAACAGGTGTCGGCGTTGTCGACGGAGACACCCTCCCACACACATATCCGCTCTATCACCTCATTAGAGGAGCGTTTTACCTCAGACATGTCGACACACGCGTACCGACACACCACACACACAGGGGATGCTCTATTTGAAGACAGTTCCCCCACAAGGCCCTTTGGAGAGACAGAGAGAGAGTATGCCAGCACACACCCCAGCGCTATATAACCCAGGGATTACACTCTAACTCAGTGTTTACCCAGTAGCTGCTGTATATACAATTTTTGCGCCTAAATTTATGTGCCCCCCCTCTCTTTCCACCCTTTGTGTACCATGATACTGCAGAGGAGAGCCTGGGGAGCTTCCTTCCAGCGGAGCTGTGAAGAAAACATGGCGCCTGTGTGCTGAGGAAGAGGGCCCGGCCCCCTCAGCGGCGGGCTTCTGTCCTTTTATGTAGTTTAATGGCGGGGTTTTTTACACATATACAGTGCTAGACTGTATTATGTGTGTTTTTATTGCCAAAAGGTAATCTAATTGCTGCCCAGGGCGCCCCCCCCCCCATCGCCCTGCACCCACCAGTGACCGTAGCGTGTGGTGTGCTGTGGGAGCAATGGCGCACAGCTGCAGTGCTGTGCGCTACCTTAATGAAGACCGAAGTCTTCTGCCGCCGATTTTCAGGAACATCTTCTTGCTTCTGGCTCTGCAAGGGGGACGGCGGTGCGGCTCCGGGACCGGACGACCGAGGCTGGACCTGTGTTCGATCCCTCTGGAGCTAATGGTGTCCAGTAGCCTTAGAAGCCCAAGTTAGCTGCAAGCAGGTAGGTTCGCTTCTCTCCCCTAAGTCCCACGAAGCAGTGAGTCTGTTGCCAGCAGATCTCACTGAAAATAAAAAATCTAACAAATACTTTCTTTCTAGGAAGCTCAGGAGAGCCCCTAGAGTGCATCCAGCTCTGGCCGGGCACAGATACTAACTGAGGTCTGGAGGAGGGGCATAGAGGGAGGAGCCAGTGCACACCAGATATAATACCTAATCTTTCTTTTAGAGTGCCCAGTCTCCTGCGGAGCCCGTCTATACCCCATGGTCCTTACGGAGTACCCAGCATCCACTAGGACGTCAGAGAAATGACGACTTACCCGCGGTAGCCGTAGACTCCAGGTCAGTGAGGCCATCGCCAAACAGGACACTACCGTTAATCGGTAACATTCCATTGATGAATCCACAATGCTCTTCTTGCTGAAACAGCCATGGCATTCGCCATTGATCCCAAAAGGCCAATATCCCTTACAGCTTCTTTTAAATATACAGCAGCGTCCCTGATATGACCCAGAGTCAAAAGCACGTTATCCCTGTCTAGGGTATCCATCTCAGATGACAAGTTATCTGTCCACTTTTCAATAGCGCGACTCACCCATGCCGCAGCAACGGCAGGCCTGAGTAGTGAACCCGTAGTGACATAAATGGATTTTAGTGTATTTTCCTGCTTACGATCCGCAGGTTCCTTTAGGGCTGCCGTGTCAGGAGACGGAAGCGCCACCTTTTTGGACAGACGCGATAAGCTTTGTCTACCGTGGGGGTTGACTCCCACTTTTCCCTGTCCCCAAATGGAAACGGATACGCCACTGGAATTCTTTTGGGAACCTGTATCTTCTTGTCAGGACTTTCCCAAGCCTTTTCAAAAAGAGAGTGTTCAGTTTCTGAGAGGGAGGAAACGTTACCACAGGTTTCTTACCTTTATACATACAGACCCTGGTATCAGGAACAGCAGGGTCCTCTGTTATATGCAACACTTCTTTTATCACCACAATCATGTACTGAATGCTCTTAGCCAGTTTTGGATTTAATATGGCATCACTATAGTTGACACTTGAGTAGGTGTCCGTGTCGGTATCCGTGTCTGCCAGCTGGGTAAATGAACGTTTTTGTGACCCCGAGGGGGTCTGGACTTTTAACAACACATCCTCTACGGATTTCTTCCAAGCCTATAGTCGACACTGGAATCAGATTCCGTGTCGGTATCTGTATCTGCTATCTGGGTATATGGACATTTCTGTGACCCCGAAGGGGTCGGAGTTTGTGACAAAGCATCCTCCATGGATTTCCTCCATGTCTGGTTCTTAGACTCAGATTTATCAAATCTCTTAATCAAACGAGTCACATTTGCATTCAAAACACTCAACATATTTACCCAACCATCCGTCGGCGGTGCCGACACGGTCACTCTCACATTATTTTCTGTCCCCACTCCAGCCTCCTCCTGGGTAGAGCACTCAGCCTCAGACATGTCGACACGCACGTACAGACAACCACAACCACACTGGGGCTATAGGAGACAGACCCACAACAAAGCCTGTTAGAGAGACACAGAGGGAGTCCTGCCATCTCACAACCCAGCGACTATCCCGGTACTGAAGGAAGTAAAAGACTGCTCAGACCTGTTAGCGCTTTTATATACAAGTAATTAGCACCAAATCTATTGTGCCACCCCCCCCCCCCCCCCCGTTTTGCACCCTGTTACTTGTACAGCAGTGTGGGAGGCCAGGCTCAGCGTCTCTGAAGCTTCTGTGAAGAGAAAATGGCGCTGGCCAGAGCTATGAGGGCTAAGCCACGCCCCCCTAATGGCGCGCTTCAATCCTGCTTAAAATACATATTAATACTGGCGGGGGTCGGTAATTAGTGTCTAGGCACTGTTTATCCAGCTGCCAGTGCTATTTGAGGGTCCTATGCTGCCCATGGCGTCCCCCCTGTGCCCTGCACCCTGTAGTGCCGTGTTATGTGTGGGAGCATGGCGCGCAGCGCGGTACCTCAAAAGCCGTCTTCTGCCGTCACTGAAGTTTTCTGATCTTCCTATACTCACCCGGCTTCTTTTTTCTGGCTTTGCGAGGGGGGGTGACGGCGCGGCTCCGGGAACAACCAACTAGGCGCACCAAGTGATCGGACCCTCTGGAGCTAATGGTGTCCAGTAGCCTAAGAAGCAGAGCCCTTGAACTCAGAGAAGTAGGTCTGCTTCTCTCCCCTCAGTCCCACGATGCAGGGAGCCTGTTGCCAGCAGGTCTCTATGAAAATAACAAACCTAAACTAAGTATTTTTCTGAGAAACTCTGGAGAACTCCTCTGTGTGCATCCAGTCTCACTGGGCACAGAATCTAACTGGAGTCTGGAGGAGGGGCATAGAGGGAGGAGCCAGTTCACACCCAATCAAAGTCTTATAGTGTGCCCATGTCTCCTGCGGATTCCGTCTATAACCCATGGCTCTTGAAGCATCCCCAGCATCCTCTAGGACGTAAGGAGAAAAGATCTATGACCCAGGGATCCTGGAACAAACTTGTCCAGATGTGACTGAAGATTTTCAACCGGGCTTCCATCTGCCAGTCTTCCAGGCATAGCGGTCCACCGTCATGCTGACGGCTTTGAGGAAGAAGATACTGAACTCTGTTCCTGAGAACCGGCAGTTGCTGGTTTGCGTGGTTTACCTCTAGCACTTCTGGTGGCTGTAGAACCACCTCTGGCTTTGCCGTTAAACTTGGCTGTCTGAAGAGGACCCCCTGCCCCCCAGAGAAAATAAAATAAATGCAGAAAACTCTTCAGGAGCTTCCATAAGCGTGACCGCCTCCTCTGGGCACATTTTCTAAACTGAGTCTGGTAGGAGGGGCATAGAGGGAGGAGCCAACACACACTATCAAATTCTTTAAGTGCCCATGGCTCCTAGTGGACCCATCTTTACCCCATGGTAGTAAATGGATTCCCAGTATCCTCTAGGACATAAGAGAAATAACAAGTCTAAGCATGCTAGTATCTCTTACTGTGTAATATTAGGACGACCCTTCCTTAGGACTGTGATTACGCCTCCTCTTACCCAGTGACGTGGGGTCCCGGCCATTCTCCATCATCGCCTTCTGTCACCGGCCTCTGTGTGCGTCTGAGTTACTGGTTCTAATCCTTTCCGCTGTCCGGCACCTGAGGAATATATCAGATGTGTAGGTCAGGAGAGGATACGTGACTGCAATATACTGTTACATACAGGATTACTGACATCCAGTTTACACTGTACATGTAATTCCTACCGCTTATTATAGTGGTGATCTGTTGCCTGTGTCTGGAGTGCCGGAGTAGAGGAATAGGGTGATGTTGGGGCAGTGCCCACGCCATTCACTTGGCTACACGCCGCTCAGAACACCCTGAGCACTCATCATATATTGCTGTATGACTGTGTATTATCACCTGTAATTAGATATAGCCAGATGTGTGTTATTAGTACAGCGACTGTCCCCTATCATTGCACCGCGTCACCAGGAGACATGGCCGGACTACCAGGGCTAGAGCTGGCCAGCTGTAGGCAAACAAACTTATGGGATAACACAGGGCTGGGACAGAGACATATCGGAGTCATCCTTTATGGACGCCTGACAAACGCCCTCTGTTCTCCACCCAACACAGCTAATCTTCCTGAGGTACTCACTGCAGGTTCCATGCTGCAGCCTGAGCTCTTGGGGGGAGGCTCAGTGGCTTAGTCTTATAGGATCCAATTATAGCATGTGACTATGATAGGAGAGCGCTTAGTGTCCCTGTAAGATAGCGGGTATGGTTTCGCTGCGGGTCCTTGTAAGAAAGTGGGTAGGATGGAGCTACGGGTCCCTGTAAGATAGTGGGTAGGATAGCACTGCGGGTCCCTGTAAGATAGTGGGTAGGATGGCGCTACGGATCCCTGTAAGATAGTGGGTAGGATAGCACTGCGGGTCCCTGTAAGATAGCGGGTATGATAGCACTGTGGGTCCCTGTAAGATAGTGGGTAGGATAGCACTGCGGGTCCCTGTAAGATAGTGGGTAGGATGGCGCTACGGGTCCCTGTAAGATTGTGGGTAGGATAGCACTGCAGGTTCCTGTAAGATAGGGGATAGGATAGCGCTGCGGGTCCCCGTAAGATAGTGGGTAGGATAGCGCTACTGGTCCCTGTAAGATAGTGGGTAGGATAGCACTACGGGTACCTGTAAGATAGTGGGTAGGATAGCGCTACCGGTCCCTGTAAGATAGTGGGTAGGATAGCACTATGGGTCCCTGTAAGATAGTGGGTAGGATAGCACTACGGGTACCTGTAAGATAGTGGGTTGGATAGCGCTGCGGGTCCCTGTAAGATAGTGGGTAGGATAGCGCTGCGGGTCCCTGTAAGATAGTGGGTAGGATAGCACTACGGGTACCTGTAAGATAGTGACTAGGATAGCACTGCGGGTCCCTATAAGATAGTGACTAGGATAACACTGTGGGTTTGTGCTAGTAAATGATAAATGTAAACAACTAAACATGAGGAAAATCTATAAATAGCCCCAAATCCCTCTGGGTACTGTATGTATATCTGCCTGAGCACCCACCGTCCTAATAACACAACCTGGGCCTATTTCTCAGTCACATGCAAACGCAGGTACAGCAGCATGTATTGTCTGTCGCCTGTCACCCATAATTTCTATGCCACATGTCTGATATTGTCTGTCCCAATCACAACCGCAATTACAGGCTGTGGATTCTCAATAAACAGCTCAGGCACAGGCAATGTATACTTACAGGTACTTACCTCAAGCTGGAACTTCTACTGCCTGGTTGTTTTCTGTGTTACCAGTGCTATATGTTGTTACCCAGACGCACTGGTGAGCTGCAAATGGGACTGTGATGCTGCTGGGGCTTTGATGTGGTGCAGCCACTTCCGCATCTCCTCTCACTGTACAGTCCCCTCTCCCCTATATAATAATACCACATATCAGTGTGTGCCGGGGGCTGTGTTATTCCCCTCATATATCACTGTACGGTCCCCTCTCCCCTATATAATAATACCACATATCAGTGTGTGCCGGGGGCTGTGTTATTCCCCTCATATATCACTGTACTGTCCCCTCTCCCCTATATAATAATAATACCACATATCAGTGTGTGCCGGGAGCTGTGTTATTCCCCTCATATATCACTGTACGGTTACCTCTTCCCTATATAATAATACCACATATCAGTGTGTGCCGGGAGCTGTGTTATTCCCCCTCATATATCACTGTACGGTCCCCTCTCCCCTATATAATAATACCACATATCAGTGTGTGCCGGGGGCTGTGTTATTCCCCCTCATATATCACTGTACAGTCCCCTCTCCCCTATATAATAATAATACCACATATCAGTGTGTGCCGGGAGCTGTGTTATTCCCCTCATATATCACTGTACGGTTACCTCTTCCCTATATAATAATACCACATATCAGTGTGTGACGGGAGCTGTGTTATTCCCCTCATATATCACTGTACGGTCCCCTCTCCCCTATATAATAATACCACATATCAGTGTGTGCAGGAGCTGTGTTATTCCCCCTCATATATCACTGTACGGTTACCTCTCCCCTATATAATAATACCACATATCAGTGTGTGCTGGGAGCTGTGTTATTCCCCCTCATATATCACTGTACGGTCCCCTCTCCCCTATATAATAATACCACATATCAGTGTGTGCCGGGAGCTGTGTTATTCCCCTCATATATCACTGTACGGTCCCCTCTCCCCTATAATAAGAATTTACTTACCGATAATTCTATTTCACGTAGTCCGTAGTGGATGCTGGGGACTCCGTCAGGACCATGGGGAATAGCGGCTCCGCAGGAGACAGGGCACAAAATTAAAAGTTTGACCACTAGGTGGTGTGCACTGGCTCCTCCCCCTATGACCCTCCTCCAAGCCTCAGTTAGGATACTGTGCCCGGACGAGCGTACACAATAAGGAAGGATTTTGAATCCCGGGTAAGACTCATACCAGCCACACCAATCACACCGTACAACCTGTGATCTGAATCCAGTTAACAGCATGATAACAGAGGAGCCTCTGAAAAGATGGCTTCCAACAATAATAACCCGATTTTTGTAACAATAACTATGTACAAGTATTGCAGACAATCCGCACTTGGGATGGGCGCCCAGCATCCACTACGGACTACGAGAAATAGAATTATCGGTAAGTAAATTCTTATTTTCTCTGACGTCCTAAGTGGATGCTGGGGACTCCATCAGGACCATGGGGATTATACCAAAGCTCCCAAACGGGCGGGAGAGTGCGGATGACTCTGCAGCACCGAATGAGAGAACTCCAGGTCCTCCTTAGCCAGGGTATCAAATTTGTCGAATTTTACAAACATGTTCTCCCCTGACCACGTAGCTGCTCGGCAAAGTTGTAATGCCGAGACCCCTCGGGCAGCCGCCCAAGATGAGCCCACCTTCCTTGTGGAGTGGGCATTTACAGATTTTGGCTGTGGCAAGCCTGCCACAGAATGCGCAAGTTGAATTGTGCTACAAATCCAACGAGCAATCGTCTGCTTAGACGCAGGAGCACACAGCTTGTTGGGTGCATACAGTATAAACAGCGAGTCAGATTTTCTGACTCCAGCCGTCCTTGAAATATATATTTTTAAGGCTCTGACAACGTCCAACAACTTGGAGTCCTCCAAGCCGCAGGCACCACAATCGGTTGGTTCAGGTGAAACGCTGATACCACCTTAGGGAGAAACTGAGGACGCGTCCGCAGTTCTGCCCTGTCCGAATGGAAAATAAGATATGGGCTTTTGTACGATAAAGCCGCCAATTCTGACACTCTCCTGGCCGAA
Source organism: Pseudophryne corroboree (assembly GCF_028390025.1). NCBI lineage: Eukaryota > Metazoa > Chordata > Amphibia > Anura > Myobatrachidae > Pseudophryne > Pseudophryne corroboree. The sequence goes on along the minus strand of NC_086446.1, from coordinate 47,405,559 downwards.
GCCAGGGCCAGTAGCATGGTCACTTTCCATGTAAGATATTTCAAATCCACCGATTTAAGTGGCTCAAACCAATGGGATTTGAGGAATTCCAAAACTACATTGAGATCCCACGGTGCCACTGGAGGCACAACCGGGGGCTGTATATGTAGTACTCCTTTGACAAAAAGTCTGGACTTCAGGAACTGAAGCCAATTCTTTCTGGAAGAAAATCGACAGGGCCGAAATTTGAACCTTAATGGACCCCAATTTGAGGCCCATAGACAATCCTGTTTGCAGGAAATGTAGGAATCGACCCAGTTGAAATTCCTCCGTCGGGGCCCTCCTGGCCTCACACCACGCAACATATTTTCTCCAAATGCGGTGATAATGCTGTGCGGTCACTTCCTTCCTGGCTTTAATCAGGGTAGGAATGACTTCTTCCGGAATGCCTTTTTCCTTCAGGATCCGGCGTTCAACCGCCATGCCATCAAACGCAGCCGCGGTAAGTCTTGGAATAGACACGGTCCCTGCTGAAGCAGGTCCCTTCTTAGGGGTAGGGGCCACGGATCTTCCGTGAGCATCTCCTGAAGTTCCGGGTACCAAGTCCTTCTTGGCCAATCCGGAGCCACGAGTATCGTTCTTACTCCCCTTTGCCGTATAATTCTCAGTACCTTGGGTATGAGAGGCAGAGGAGGGAACACATACACTGACCGGAACACCCACGGTGTTACCAGGGCGTCCACCGCTATTGCCTGAGGATCTCTTGACCTGGCGCAATACCTGTCCAGTTTTTTGTTGAGGCGGGACGCCATCATGTCCACCATTGGTTTTTCCCAACGGATCGCAAGCATGTGGAAGACTTCTGGATGAAGTCCCCACTCTCCCGGGTGAAGGTCGTGTCTGCTGAGGAAGTCTGCTTCCCAGTTGTCCATTCCCGGAATGAACACTGCTGACAGTGCTATCACATGATTTTCCGCCCAGCGAAGAATCCTCGCAGCTTCTGCCATTGCCCACCTGCTTCTTGTGCCGCCCTGTCTGTTTACGTGGGCGACTGCCGTGATGTTGTCCGACTGGATCAACACCGGCTGACCCTGAAGCAGAGGTTTTGCCAGGCTTAGAGCGTTGTAGATCGCTCTTAGCTCCAGTATATTTATGTGAAGAGACTTCTCCAGGCTTGACCACACGCCCTGGAAGTTTCTTCCCTGTGTGACTGCTCCCCAGCCTCTCAGACTGGCATCCATGGTCACCAGGACCCAGTCCTGTATGCCGAATCTGCGGCCCTCTAACAGATGAGCACTCTGCAACCACCACAGAAGAGACACCCTTGTCCTCGGAGACAGGGTTATCCGCTGATGCATCTGCAGATGCGATCCGGACCATTTGTCCAGCAGATCCCACTGAAAAATTTGTGCGTGGAATCTGCCGAATGGAATCGCTTCGTAAGAAGCCACCATTTTTCCCAGGACTCTTGTGCATTGATGCACAGACACTTTTCCTGGTTTTAGGAGGTTCCTGACAAGTTCGGATAACTCCCTGGCTTTCTCCTCCGGAAGAAACACCTTTTTCTGAACAGTGTCCAGAATCATCCCTAGGAACAGCAGACGTGTCGTCGGGCTCAGCTGGGATTTTGGAAAATGTAGAATCCACCCGTGCTGTTGCAGCACTACTTGAGTCAGTGCTACACCGGCCTCTAACTGTTCTCTGGATCTTGCCCTTATCAGGAGATCGTCCAAGTAAGGGATAATTAATACGCCTTTTCTTCGAAGAAGAATCATCATTTCGGCCATTACCTTGGTAAAGACCCGTGGAGCCGTGGACAATCCAAACGGCAGCGTCTGAAACTGATAATGACAGTTTTGTACCACGAACCTGAGGTACCCTTGGTGTGAAGGGCAGATTGGGACATGGAGGTAAGCATCCTTGATGTCCAAGGACACCATAAAGTCCCCTTCTTCCAGATTCGCTATCACTGCTCTGAGTGACTCCATCTTGAACTTGAACTTTTGTATGTACATGTTCAAAGACTTCAGATTTAGAATAGGTCTTACCGAGACGTCCGGCTTCGGTACCACAAACAGCGTGGAATAATACCCCTTTCCTTGTTGTAGGAGGGGTACCTTGACTATCACCTGCTGAGAATATAGCTTGTGAATGGCTTCCAATACCGTCTCCCTGTCGGAAGTAGACGTTGGTAAAGCAGACTTCAGGAACCGGCGAGGGGGAGACGTCTCGAATTCCAACCTGTAACCCTGAGATACTACCTGCAGGATCCAGGGGTCCACTTGCGAGTGAGCCCACTGCGCGCTGAAATTCTTGAGGCGACCCCCCACCGCACCTGAGTCCGCTTGTAAGGCCCCAGCGTCATGCTGAGGACTTTGCAGAAGCGGGGGAGGGCTTCTGCTCCTGAGAGGGAGCTGCTTGCTGCAGTCTCTTACCCTTTCCTTTGCCTCGTGGCAGATATGAATGGCCTTTTGCCCGCTTGTTCTTATGGGAACGAAAGGGCTGCGGCTGAAAAGACGGTGTCTTTTTCTGCTGGGAGGTGACCTGAGGTAAAAAGGTGGATTTTCCGGCTGTTGCCGTGGCCACCAAGTCCGATAGACCGACCCCAAATAACTCCTCCCCTTTATACGGCAATACTTCCATATGCCGCTTGGAATCCGCATCACCTGACCACTGTCGCGTCCATAAACTTCTTCTGGCAGAGATGGACAGCGCACTTACCCTTGATGCCAGAGTGCAAATATCCCTCTGTGCATCTCGCATATAAAGAAATGCATCCTTTAAATGTTCTATAGTCAATAAAATACTGTCCCTATCCAGTGTATCAATATTTTCAGTCAGTGACTCCGACCAAGCCACCCCAGCACTGCACATCCATGCTGATGCGATAGCTGGTCGCAGTATAACACCAGTATGTGTGTATATACTTTTTAGGGTATTTTCCAGCCTCCTATCAGCTGGGTCTTTGAGAGCGGCCGTTTCTGGGGACGGTAACGCCACTTGTTTTGATAAGCGTGTGAGCGCCTTATCTACCCTAGGGGGTGTTTCCCAGCGCGCCCTAACCTCTGGCGGGAAAGGGTATAATGCCAATAACTTCTTTGAAATTAGCAGTTTTTTATCGGGGGTAACCCACGCTTCATCACACACTTCATTCAATTCATCTGATTCAGGAAATACTACAGGTAGTTTTTTCACACCCCACATAATACCCCTTTTTGTGGTACTTGCAGTATCAGAAATATGTAAAGCCTCCTTCATTGCCGTGATCATGTAACGTGTGGCCCTACTGGAAAATACGTTTATTTCTTCACCGTCGACACTGGAGTCAGTGTCCGTGTCCGTATCGACCGACTGAGGTAATGGGCGTTTTAAAGCCCCTGACGGTGTCTGAGACGCCTGGACAGGTACTAATTGGTTTGCCGGCCGTCTCATGTCGTCAACCGACTTTTGCAGCGTGCCGACACTATCACGTAATTCCATAAACAAAGCCATCCATTCCGGTGTCGACTCCCTAGGGGGTGACATCACCACTACAGGCAATTGCTCCGCCTCCACACCAACATCGTCCTCAAACATGTCGACACACACGTACCGACACACAGCAGACACACAGGGAATGCTCTGATAGAAGACAGGACCCCACTAGCCCTTTGGGGAGACAGAGGGAGAGTTTGCCAGCACACACCCAAGCGCTATAAATATATAGGGACAACCTTAAATAAGTGTGTTCCCCTTATAGCAGCTTAAATATTATGAATATCGCCAAATAAGTGCCCCCCCCTCTCTGATTTTACCCTGTTTCTGTAGTTTTTGCAGTGCAGGGGAGAGCCTGGGAGCCTTCCTACCAGCGGAGCTGTGTGGGAAAAATGGCGCTGTGTGCTGAGGAGATAGGCCCCACCCCCTTTTCGGCGGGCTCTTCTCCCGGGTTTTTCTGTAATCCTGGCAGAGGTTAAATACATCCATATAGCCCAGGGGCTATATGTGATGTATTTTTAGCCAGTATAGGTATTCTCATTGCTGCCCAGGGCGCCCCCCCCAGCGCCCTGCACCCTCAGTGACCGCGGTGTGAAGTGTGCTGAGAGCAATGGCACACAGCTGCAGTGCTGTGCGCTACCTTAAGAAGACTGGGAAGTCTTCAGCCGCCGATTTCTGGACCTCTTCTTCTCTTCAGCATCTGTAAGTGGGCCGGCGGCGCGGCTCCGGTGACCCATCCAGGCTGTACCTGTGATCGTCCCTCTGGAGCTAGTGTCCAGTAGCCTAAGAAGCCCAATCCATCCTGCACGCAGGTGAGTTCGCTTCTTCTCCCCTTAGTCCCGCGTTGCAGTGAGCCTGTTGCCAGCAGGACTCACTGAAAATAAAAAACCTAACAAACTTTTACTCTAAGCAGCTCTTTAGGAGAGCCACCTAGATTGCACCCTTCTCGGCCGGGCGCAAAAATCTAACTGAGGCTTGGAGGAGGGTCATAGGGGGAGGAGCCAGTGCACACCACCTAGTGGTCAAACTTTTAATTTTGTGCCCTGTCTCCTGCGGAGCCGCTATTCCCCATGGTCCTGACGGAGTCCCCAGCATCCACTTAGGACGTCAGAGAAATAATAATACCACATATCAGTGTGTGCCGGGAGCTGTGTTATTCCCCCTCATATATCACTGTGCAGTCCCCTCTCCCCTATATAATAATACCACATCATATCAGTGTGTTCCCCCTCATATATCCCCTATATAATAATAATAATACCACATATCAGTGTGTGCCAGGAGCTGTGTTATTCCCCTCATATATCACTATACAGTCCCCTCTCCCCTATATAATAATACCACATATCAGTGTGTGCCGGGGGCTGTGTTATTCCCCCTCATATATCACTGTACGGTCCCCTCTCCCCTATATAATAATACCACATATCAGTGTGTTCCCCCTCATATATCCCCTATATAATAATAATAATACCACATGATATAGCTATAGAATAAGTTACCTCGTGCATTAATGAGGATCTCCAAAATGGCGACTGAGGACTCCCTAACTCCGCCCCCTATGCTGCGTCACTTCAAGATGTTATGAGTATAGGGACTACAGAGAAAATGGCCGCTGCACACAAGATAACACCGCCGTCTGATTAGCTCTTAGGTACGTCATTCACAGAAATGAACAGGATGGGGCGGAAGCTGTAGCCATAGTGAGAGTGGGAGGGCGGGTTTGTCATACAGCCTGGACAGACGATTGGCTGATGTGGGGTGAGCGGGAGGGGACAGCTGCGGGGTGGGCGTGTCAGTAGGATAATAAGCAGCAAAGCAGCAGGGACAGTAACCATCGCTACAGAGAGACGCTGAGAAGGCCCCGCCCCTCCCCATAGTAACACTGGCTGTCATGTGACTAATGAGGGATATATAATAATGGTTGAGTATATTTTCTCTTCGCCGTGAGGACGTGGTCTTTATGATGAAGAGAAATTATCTCAATCTATGCAGAGCAGTCTACTTTACCTTCGTGATAAGGACCTTTTTGCCACCTAGTGGTCAGGTCCTGCACATGAAAGTAAATCAACCACTTCTACTAACACTTGGCTATTTTCTCTTCATGTAAAGGACTTTATTAGCCCTCTCATGGTTATGTCCTTACGGCGAAGAGAAAATAGCCAGAATATGCAAAAATCAGCTATTTTCTCTTCGCCATAAGGACATTATGGTCACGTTCTTATCCGAAAGGACCTTATTAGCCCTCTCATGGTTATGTCCTTACGGCAAAGAGAAAATAGCCAGATAATCCTAAAATCAGCTATTGTCTCTTCGCCATAAGGACATTATGGTCACGTTCTTATCCGAAAGGACTTTATTAGCCCTCTCATGGTTATGTCCTTACAGCGAAGAGAAAATAGCCAGATAATCCTAAAATCAGCTATTTTCTCTTCGCCATAAGGACATTATGGTCACGTTCTTATCCGAAAGGACCTTATTAGCCCCATCTCATGGTTATGTCCTTACGGCAAAGAGAAAATAGCCAGAATATGCAAAAATAAGCTATTTTCTCTTCGCCATGAGGACATTATGGTCACGTTCTTATCCGAAAGGACCTTATTAGCCCTCTCATGGTTATGTCCTTACGGCGAAGAGAAAATAGCCAGAATATGCTAAAATCAGCTATTTTCTCTTCGCTATGAGGACATTATGGTCACGTTCTTATCCGAAAGGACCTTATTAGCCCTCTCATGGTTATGTCCTTACGGCGAAGAGAAAATAGCCAGATAATCCTAAAATCAGCTATTTTCTCTTCGCCATAAGGACATTATTGTCACGTTCTTATCCGAAAGGACCTTATTAGCCCTCTCATGGTTATGTCCTTACGGCGAAGAGAAAATAGCCAGAATATGCTAAAATCAGCTATTTTCTCTTCGCCATAAGGACATTATGGTCACGTTCTTATCCGAAAGGACCTTATTAGCCCTCTCATGGTTATGTCCTTACGGCGAAGAGAAAATAGCCAGATAATCCTAAAATCAGCTATTTTCTCTTCGCCATAAGGACATTATGGTCACGTTCTTATCCGAAAGGACCTTATTAGCCCTCTCATGGTTATGTCCTTACGGCGAAGAGAAAATAGCCAGAATATGCTAAAATCAGCTATTTTCTCTTCGCCATAAGGACATTATGGTCACGTTCTTATCCGAAAGGACCTTATTAGCCCTCTCATGGTTATGTCCTTACGGCGAAGAGAAAATAGCCAGATAATCCTAAAATCAGCTATTTTCTCTTCGCCATAAGGACATTATGGTCACGTTCTTATCCGAAAGGACTTTATTAGCCCTCTCATGGTTATGTCCTTACGGCGAAGAGAAAATAGCCAGATAATCCTAAAATCAGCTATTGTCTCTTCGCCATAAGGACATTATGGTCACGTTCTTATCCGAAAGGACCTTATTAGCCCTCTCATGGTTATGTCCTTACGGCGAAGAGAAAATAGCCAGAATATGCTAAAATCAGCTATTTTCTCTTCGCCATAAGGACATTATGGTCACGTTCTTATCCGAAAGGACCTTATTAGCCCTCTCATGGTTATGTCCTTACGGCGAAGAGAAAATAGCCAGATAATCCTAAAATCAGCTATTTTCTCTTCGCCATAAGGACATTATGGTCACGTTCTTATCCGAAAGGACCTTATTAGCCCTCTCATGGTTATGTCCTTACGGCGAAGAGAAAATAGCCAGAATATGCTAAAATCAGCTATTTTCTCTTCGCCATAAGGACATTATGGTCACGTTCTTATCCGAAAGGACCTTATTAGCCCTCTCATGGTCATGTCCTTACGGCGAAGAGAAAATAGCCAGATAATCCTAAAATCAGCTATTTTCTCTTCGCCATAAGGACATTATGGTCACGTTCTTATCCGAAAGGACTTTATTAGCCCTCTCATGGTTATGTCCTTACGGCGAAGAGAAAATAGCCAGATAATCCTAAAATCAGCTATTGTCTCTTCGCCATAAGGACATTATGGTCACGTTCTTATCCGAAAGGACCTTATTAGCCCTCTCATGGTTATGTCCTTACGGCGAAGAGAAAATAGCCAGAATATGCTAAAATCAGCTATTTTCTCTTCGCCATAAGGACATTATGGTCACGTTCTTATCCGAAAGTACCTTATTAGCCCTCTCATGTTTATGTCCTTACGGCAAAGAGAAAATAGCCAGAATATGCTAAAATCAGCTATTTTCTCTTCGCCATAAGGACATTATGGTCACGTTCTTATCCGAAAGGACCTTATTAGCCCTCTCATGGTTATGTCCTTACGGCGAAGAGAAAATAGCCAGATAATCCTAAAATCAGCTATTTTCTCTTCGCCATAAGGACATTATGGTCACGTTCTTATCCGAAAGGACTTTATTAGCCCTCTCATGGTTATGTCCTTACGGCGAAGAGAAAATAGCCAGATAATCCTAAAATCAGCTATTTTCTCTTCGCCATAAGGACATTATGGTCACGTTCTTATCCGAAAGGACCTTATTAGCCCTCTCATGGTTATGTCCTTACGGCGAAGAGAAAATAGCCAGAATATGCTAAAATCAGCTATTTTCTCTTCGCCATAAGGACATTATTGTCACGTTCTTATCCGAAAGGACCTTATTAGCCCTCTCATGGTTATGTCCTTACGGCGAAGAGAAAATAGCCAGATAATCCTAAAATCAGCTATTTTCTCTTCGCCATAAGGACATTATGGTCACATTCTTATCCGAAAGGACCTTATTAGCCCCATCTCATGGTTATGTCCTTACGGCGAAGAGAAAATAGCCAGAATATGCTAAAATCAGCTATTTTCTCTTCGCCATAAGGACATTATGGTCACGTTCTTATCTGAAAGGACCTTATTAGCCCTCTAATGGTTATGTCCTTACGGTGAAGAGAAAATAGCCAGAATATGCTATAATCAGCTATTTTCTCTTCGCCATAAGGACATTATGGTCACGTTCTTATCCGAAAGTACCTTATTAGCCCTCTCATGGTTATGTCCTTACGGCAAAGAGAAAATAGCCAGAATATGCTAAAATCAGCTATTTTCTCTTCGCCATAAGGACATTATGGTCACGTTCTTATCCGAAAGGACCTTATTAGCCCTCTCATGGTTATGTCCTTACGGCGAAGAGAAAATAGCCAGATAATCCTAAAATCAGCTATTTTCTCTTCGCCATAAGGACATTATGGTCACGTTCTTATCCGAAAGGACTTTATTAGCCCTCTCATGGTTATGTCCTTACGGCGAGGAGAAAATAGCCAGATAATCCTAAAATCAGCTATTGTCTCTTCGCCATAAGGACATTAGGGTCACGTTCTTATCCGAAAGGACCTTATTAGCCCCATCTCATGGTTATGTCCTTACGGCGAAGAGAAAATAGCCAGAATATGCTAAAATCAGCTATTTTCTCTTCGCCATAAGGACATTATGGTCACGTTTTTATCCGAAAGGACCTTATTAGCCCTCTCATGGTTATGTCCTTACGGCGAAGAGAAAATAGCCAGATAATCCTAAAATCAGCTATTTTCTCTTCACCATAAGGACATTATTGTCACGTTCTTATCCGAAAGGACCTTATTAGCCCTCTCATTTGTCATGTCCTTACGGCGAAGAGAAAAAAGCCAGAATATGCTAAAATCAGCTATTTTCTCTTCGCCATAAGGACATTATGGTCACGTTCTTATCCGAAAGGACCTTATTAGCCCTCTCATGGTTATGTCCTTACGGCGAAGAGAAAATAGCCAGAATATGCTAAAATCAGCTATTTTCTCTTCGCCATAAGGACATTATGGTCACGTTCTTATCCGAAAGGACCTTATTAGCCCTCTCATGGTTATGTCCTTACGGCGAAGAGAAAATAGCCAGATAATCCTAAAATCAGCTATTGTCTCTTCGCCATAAGGACATTATGGTCACGTTCTTATCCGAAAGGACCTTATTAGCCCTCTCATGGTTATGTCCTTACGGCGAAGAGAAAATAGCCAGAATATGCTAAAATCAGCTATTTTCTCTACGCCATAAGGACATTATGGTCACGTTCTTATCCGAAAGTACCTTATTAGCCCTCTCATGGTTATGTCCTTACGGCGAAGAGAAAATAGCCAGAATATGCTAAAATCAGCTATTTTCTCTTCGCCATAAGGACATTATGGTCACGTTCTTATCCGAAAGGACTTTATTAGCCCTCTCATGGTTATGTCTTTACGGCAAAGAGAAAATAGCCAGATAATCCTAAAATCAGCTATTGTCTCTTTGCCATAAGGACATTATGGTCACGTTCTTATCCGAAAGGACCTTATTAGCCCCATCTCATGGTTATGTCCTTACGGCGAAGAGAAAATAGCCAGAATATGCAAAAATCAGCTATTTTCTCTTCACCATAAGGACATTATGGTCACGTTTTTATCCGAAAGGACCTTATTAGCCCTCTCATGGTTATGTCCTTACGGCGAAGAGAAAATAGCCAGATAATCCTAAAATCAGCTATTTTCTCTTCACCATAAGGACATTATTGTCACGTTCTTATCCGAAAGGACCTTATTAGCCCTCTCATGGTCATGTCCTTACGGCGAAGAGAAAAAAGCCAGAATATGCTAAAATCAGCTATTTTCCCTTCGCCATAAGGACATTATAGTCACGTTCTTATCCGAAAGGACCTTATTAGCCCTCTCATGGTTATGTCCTTACGGCGAAGAGAAAATAGCCAGATAATCCTAAAATCAGCTATTGTCTCTTCGCCACAAGGACATTATGGTCACGTTCTTATCCGAAAGGACCTTATTAGCCCTCTCATGGTTTAGTCCTTACGGCGAAGAGAAAATAGCCAGATAATCCTAAAATCAGCTATTGTCTCTTCGCCATAAGGACATTATGGTCACGTTCTTATCCGAAAGGACCTTATTAGCCCTCTCATGGTTATGTCCTTACGGCGAAGAGAAAATAGCCAGAATATGCTTAAATCAGCTATTTTCTCTTCGCCATAAGGACATTATGGTCACGTTCTTATCTGAAAGTACCTTATTAGCCCTCTCATGGTTATGTCCTTACGGCGAAGAGAAAATAGCCAGAATATGCTAAAATCAGCTATTTTCTCTTCGCCATAAGGACATTATGGTCACGTTCTTATCCGAAAGGACTTTATTAGCCCTCTCATGGTTATGTCCTTACGGCGAAGAGAAAATAGCCAGATAATCCTAAAATCAGCTATTGTCTCTTCGCCATAAGGACATTATGGTCACGTTCTTATCCGAAAGGACCTTATTAGCCCCATCTCATGGTTATGTCCTTACGGCGAAGAGAAAATAGCCAGAATATGCAAAAATCAGCTATTTTCTCTTCACCATAAGGACATTATTGTCACGTTCTTATCCGAAAGGACCTTATTAGCCCTCTCATGGTTATGTCCTTACGGTGAAGAGAAAATAGCCAGAATATGGTAAAATCAGCTATTTTCTCTTCGCCATAAGGACATTATGGTCACGTTCTTATCCGAAAGGACCTTATTAGCCCTCTCATGGTTATGTCCTTACGGCGAAGAGAAAATAGCCAGATAATCCTAAAATCAGCTATTTTCTCTTCACCATAAGGACATTATTGTCACGTTCTTATCTGAAAGGACCTTATTAGCCCTCTCATGTTTATGTCCTTACGGCGAAGAGAGAAAAGCCAGAATATGCTAAAATCAGCTATTTTCTCTTCGTCATAAGGACATTATGGTCACGTTCTTATCCGAAAGGACCTTATTATCCCTCTCATGGTTATGTCCTTACGGCGAAGAGAAAATAGTCAGAATATGCTAAAATCAGCTATTTTCTCTTCACCATAAGGACATTATGGTCACGTTCTTATCCGAAAGGATCTTATTAGCCCTCTCATGGTTATGTCCTTACGGCAAAGAGAAAATAGCCAGATAATCCTAAAATCAGCTATTTTCTCTTCGCCATAAGGACATTATTGTCACGTTCTTATCCGAAAGGACCTTATTAGCCCTCTCATGGTTATGTCCTTACGGTGAAGAGAAAATAGCCAGATAATGCTAAAATCAGCTATTTTCTCTTCATCATAAGGACATTGTGGTCAGGTCCTTATCAGAAATGAATGTCTTATTCCTCTGCTGGTTATGTCCTTATGGTGAAGAGAAACTAGTCAGATAATCCTAAAATCAGCTATTTTCTCTTCACCATAAAGACATTATGGTCACGTTCTTATCAGAAATTAATTTCTTAGTCCTCTAATGGTCATGTCCTTACGGCAAAGAGAAACTAGCCAGATTAATGAAAATAATGCTATTCTCTCTTCGCCATAAGGACCTCTTTGCTACTTATACCCCTTTCAGACATGCTCTAAATTCCCGGGGTTTTGCACATGAACGCGCATCAACCCAGGAATTTGGTATGTCTGAAATGCACCGACCCAGGAACATGATCCAGGTCGCCAACCCTGCAATTAACCAGGGTTTTTCCCGGGACTCAAGTCCCGGGAAGACAACCCAGTTTAGGTCTGAAAGGTGCTCCCAGGTCGCCCATGATTGGCGTGGCTGCCTGAAGGAGGCCGGAGTGAAGAGAGGGCGTGCGCCGGCTGCTGGAGTCCGTGCTGCTGGGAATAGTTGAAGCAGCCGGCGCAACCAAAAACAGGCCTGTTGGAGTGAGAGTGTGTGTGTGTGATTGAGTGTGAGTTTATGTGTATATATGAATTTGGCATGTGTGTATATATTACATGTATGTGTGTTTGAGTGTGACATGTGTATGTGTAAGATGTGTGTAAATGTACGAGTGTGACGTATGTGTGTCTGTATATAAGACTCATACTTTCCCGCCTGAATTGAAAACTCAAACGCGGCAAAACGTCATCATCCCACTGTCGGATTCTCACGGGATTTGGATTCCATATAAGGAGCCGCGCGTCGCAGCTATTTTCACTCCAGTCTCGGAGAGTGTATTGAGAGGACGTGTTCTCAGTGTCCAGTGTCTGTGTGGGGGCGGGAAAGTGGGGTGGTGAGTCTTGTGCTGTGTTGTGCTGCTCAGTCTAGTGTAGTCAGTGTATTGTGCTGCATCAGTCCAGCCAGTCACAGTGTTGGTGTTCTCTGCTGCCATATATCCAGTGTAGCTGTATAAAGTGGTGCTGTGTTGTGTTGTGCTGTCCAGTCCAGTGTAGTCAGTGTATTGTGCTGCATCTGTCCAGCCAGTCACAGTGTTGGTGTTCTCTGCTTCCTTATATCCAGTGTAGCTCTACAAAGTTTTGTTGTGTTGTGCTACATCAGGCCAGTGGTAGTGTCCTGTTCATCACATCAGTCACTCCAGTGACGATATACGATGCTGCTATATGTCCATTGCTGCCATATAATAATAATAATAACAACAACAACCACAAGTCCCTTACAGTGTTGTTGTGTTGTGCTGCATCAGACCAGTGGTAGTGTCCTGTTCATCAGTCATTCCCATCATTCCTGTGCCGCATATTGTCTCATAACTCCCAAAAAATTTAGAGGATAAAATAGTGAAAGATCAAGAAGAACCACTTCCTCCTAGTACTGAAGCTGCTGCCACTAGCCATGACATAGACAATGAAATGACATCAACGTTGTCGGCCAAGTCCGATGCCCAATGTCATAGTAGAGGGCATGTAAAATCCAAAAAGCCAAAGTTCATTCAAAAAATAAATAAATAAATAATTAAATCGTCTGGGGAGAAACGTGAACTTGCCAATATTCAATTTACGACACGGAGTGGCAAGGAACGGCTAAGGCTCTGGTCTATGTTCATGGCTAGTGGTTCAGCTTCACATGATGATGGAAGCCCTCTTCCTCCCGCTAGAAAAATTTAGAGTTAAGCTGGAAAAAGCACAGAAAAGAACTGTGCGTTTTGAGATGGTATCACAAATCCCCAAGGAGAGTCCAAATGTGTCGGCAGTTGCGATGCCTGACCTTCCCAACACTGGACGGGAAGAGGTGGCTCCATCCACCATTTTGCACGCCCCCTGCAAGTGCTGGAAGGAGCACCCACAGTCCAGTACCTGATATTGAAATTGAAGATTTCACTGTTGAAGTACACCAGGATGAGGATATGGGAGTTGCTGGCGCTGAGGAGGAAGTTGACGATTAAGATTCTGATGGTGATGTGGTTTGTTTAAGTCAGGCACCGGGGGAGACACCTGTTGTCCGTGGGATGAAGAATCCCATTGTGATGCCTGTGCAAACTACCAAAAAATCCACCTCTTCGGTGTGGAATTATTTCTACACAAATCCGGACAACAGGTGTCAAGCCATCTCTTGCCTCTGTCAATCCGTAATAAGTAAGGGTAAGGATGTTAACTTATGTGCATTACTTTACACATATCTGTATTGAAGTGCATTCTCCATTTCGCTGCCCAAGCTTCTAATTTAACTAAGTCCTTCTGAAGCGACTCAGCATCCCCCTCCGCATTTATAACTTTACACAATTTGGTATCATCTGCAAAAATTTACACCATGCTCTCTAGACCTTCTGTTAGGTCGTTAATGAAAATATTGAACAATAGCGGTCCTAATACTGAGCCTTGCGGCACACCACTTAGTACTTCAGTCCAAGTTGAAAAAGATCCATTAACCACAACGTGCTGCTCCCTATTATCTAACCAGTTTTTGACCCAAGTGCATATTGTGCTTCCTAGCCCTGAATCTTGCAGCTTGTAGAGAAGTCTCATGTGTGGTACAGTGTCGAACGCTTTGGCAAAATCTAAAAAGATTACATCCACCTCTTTACCCTGATCTAGGTTTACGCTTACTGTTTCATAAAAGCCAAGTAAGTTAGTTTGACAGGATCTGTCCTTCATAAACCCATGTTGATTCCTTTTAATGACCTTATTGACTTCAAGGAACTTCTGAATACTATCTCTTAGAATACCTTCCAATACTTTCCCCACTATAGACGTAAGACTAACTGGTGTCAGACTTGGTTTTGTCTGTGTCCCCGGAGGGGGCGCTAGTGGGTCAGTGGAGGTAGGAGGAAGAAAGTGAGGAGGCTGGATGAAGTTTCTGCGCATGGGCGCAATGATGTTTATTAAACAGAAAGTTCACAACGGCAGCAGAAACTAAACAATAAGAAATGCAAATGTCAATAGTGCAGCGTGGAAGCTGAAAGTCTATGGCAACGGAAATATGGCAAATGGATGAATGGTAACTGATGAATGATATCTGGTAAATGATAATAACTGATGAATGTACACTGATGAAATAATAACTTGACAGGAGATAATCTGGTATGGGAACCAGAGCAGTTTAAAACGTGGAGCCAGCAGAGATGGTCATGAATGGCAAACCTGGTAGCAGAGGCAGGAGACTGACAATGTCCACAGTGCAGGTGATGAGGCACTAGCAGCAAGCAAGCTGCATCACAGGTGGGGAGATGGAACACACCTGGAGTCAGTCTCTACTGCTAGGCTGAAGCACACAGAGATGATGATTAGTGTGAAGCCTGTAACAGAAGCAGGTGTTGCTGAGGCTTGTAGTTCCACGGAGCTGTGAGAGGTAACCAGGAGCACAGAGACTCAGGTAGATAGCCAGGAACACGGAACAACGGGTAGGTATCCAGGAACACGGAGGAACAGGAACCAGATACAGACACATGAGTCGCAGGAGTGACACAAAGTTCAGGATGCCTGCAGACTGATCCTGCAGCTCCTGATATACCCCCTGATGTGCAGTCATTGGTGGGAGTGAGGAAAGTAGGTGCGGCCAAGCACCGGATTGGCCGCCGTGCTCTGACCGATAGAGACTGTCATGGCGGCGCCTATGCCGCGGCCTAGCGGGAACGCGGCGTGCTACACGCCCGCTGTCACAGGAGCGCTCCCAGGCCCAGGATGACGTCTGATGGCAGAGGTGCGGATGACAGTGGAACGCAGGGACCCTGGACGGAGTCCGCACCGGCGGACAGATGTGACCATGGTGAGTCGATTCCTGACAACTGGTCTATAATTACCTGGTTCAGCTTTACTTCCCTTTTTGAATATAGGCACTACTTCCGCTATACACCAGTCTTTGGGAACCATACCTGATATTATTGAATCCTTAAAGATCAAAAATAGCGGTTATGCAAGTTCAGAGTGAAGCTCCATTAGAACCCTTGGGTGAATACTATCGGGACCTGGTGACTTATTAATCTTTAAATGTTTTAATCGGTCACAGACTATTTCCTCACTTAAATAAGTACCTATCAGTGGGCTATTCTCATTATTGAGATTATGTGTTAGTCCCTGAATTGGGTCCTCTCTAGTAAATACTGTTGAAAAAAACTAATTTAGTGTGTCCGCTATGTCATTATCATTTTTGCTTAAGACTCCCAACTTGTCTTTTAAAGGGCCTTTACTCTTTTTCTTTAATCTCTTGCTATTAATGTATTTAAGAAATTTTTGGGATTCGCTTTGCTTTCCTTTGCTACTAGTTTTTCAGTTTCTACTTTAGCCTCTTATTTCCTTTTTACATATTTTGTTACATTCCTTATAGTGCTGAAATGACTCTTTGTGTTAGACGTGCGTCCGGTATCGACCATTAGTTCAGTGGGACTTAGAGAATTGTTTGGCGGTACTATGTCCCTGGTATCAAGAACCATCTAGGTTCCAGTTATCTAGGCAGGCGATACCGAGAATCTACACAGACATCAGAAAAAGAGTCACCAGTGTCCTACAAAACGCGGTTGTATCCAGTGTCCACTTAACCATGGACATGTGGACAAGTGGAACAGGGCAGACTAAGGACTATATGACTATAACAGCCCACTGGGTAGATGTATGGCCTCCGGCAGCAACAACAGCGGCGGCACCAGTAGCAGCATATCGCAAACGCCAACTCATTCCTAGGCAGGACACGCTATGTATCACTGCTTTCCATAAGAGGCACACAGCTGACAACCTCTTACGGAAACTGAGGAACATCATCGCATAATGGCTTACCCCAATTGGACTCTCCTGGGGATTTGTGATATCAGACAACGCCACCAATATTGTACGTTAGTTACATCTGGCCTAATTGGAGATGCTGTCGTTAGCCCGAAAAATTGCGGGGCACTTTCGGTATTCTTCCACTGCGTGCCGAAGACTGGAGCGCCAGAAAACACTCCTGAACCTGCCCCGCCATCAACTGAAGCAAGAGGTGGTAAAGAGATGGAATTCAACACTCTATATGCTTCAGAGGATGGAGGAGATGCAAAAGGCCATTGAAGCCTATACATCCACCTATGATATAGGCAAAGGAGGGGTAATGCAACTGACTCAAGCACAGTGGAGAATGATTTCTGTCTTGTGCAAGGTTCTCCAACCCTTCGAACTTGCCACACGTGAAGTAAATTCAGACATTGCCAGCTTGAGTCAGGTCATTCCCCTCATCAGGCTTTTGCAGAAGCAGCTGGAGAGATTGAAGGAGGAGCTAAGATTGAGCGATTCCGCTAGGCATGTGGGACTTGTGGATGGAGCCCTTCATTCGCTTAACCAGGATTCACGTGTGGTCAATCTGTTGAAATCAGACCACTACATTTTGGCCACCGTGCTTGATCCTAGGTTTAAAGCCTACGTTGTATCTCTCTTTCCGGCAGACACAAGTCTGCATATGTTCAACGACCTGCTGGTGAGACAATTGTCAAGTCAAGCGGAACGTGACCCGCCAACAACTCCTCCTTCATTTTCTACCGCCACTGGAGCTGCCAGGAAAAGGATAACATTTCCAAAACCACCCGCTGGCGGTGATGCAGGGCAGTCAGGAGCAAGTGCTGACATCTGGTCCGGACTCAAGGACCTGCCAACGATTACTGACATGTCGTCTACTGTCACTGCATATGATTCTGTCACCATTGAAAGAATGGTGGAGGATTATATGAGTGAAAGCATCCAAGTAGGCACATCAGACAGTCTGTACGTATACTGGCAGGAAAGAGGCAATTTGGACGCCCTTGCACAAACTGGCTTTATTTTTCCTAAGTTGCCCCCCCTCCAGTGTGTACTCTGAAAGAGTGTTTAGTGCAGCCGGTCACCTTGTCAGCGTTCGGCATAGGAGGTTACTTCCACTAAATGTGCAGAAGATGATGTTTATCAAAATGAATTATAAATTCCTCCGTGAAGACCTTTGCCAGCAATTGCCTCCAGAAAGTACACAGGAACCTGTGATGGTGGATTCCAGTGGGGACAAATTAATACTCTGTGAGGAGGATGTACACAATGAAAGGGGTGAGGAATTGGAGGATGAGGTCGACATCTTGCCTCTGTAGAGCCAGTTTGTGCAAGGAGAGATTGATTGCCTCTTTTTTGGTGGGTGCCCAAACAAACCACTCATTTCAGCCACAGTCGTGTGGCAAACCCTGTTGCTGAAATGATTGGTTTGTTAAAGTGTTCATGTCCTGTTTATACAACATAAGGGTGGGTGGGAGGGCTCAAGAACAAATGCATCTTGCACTTCTTTTGCTTCTTATCATCATGTGCTGTTTGGGGACTAGTTTTTTAATAGTGCCATCCTGTCTGACACTACAGTGCCACTCCTAGATGGGCCAGGTGTTTGTGCCGCCCACTTGTGTCGCTTAGCTTAGTCATACAGCCACCTCGGTGCAACTTTTGGACCTAAAAACAATATTGTGAGGTGTTCAGAATAGACTGGAAAGGAATGTTATGGAGGTTTATAATACCGTAGGTGCAAATTTACCCCCAAATTCTGTGATTTTAGCTGTTTTTATGTTTTTTTCCCCAAAAATCATCCAGATCCAAAACACGAAAGGGTGGTTTTCCCAAAACCAAAACACTAACGTGGAATTAGAACCAAAACACGAAAAGTGTCCACCGGACATCTATAGCAGGGACGTGCAGTCAGGGGACGCAGTGCCTCCCCTGTCATTACTGATTAAAATAATAGAAGGAAGATACTTATGACACATATTCTGTGTCATAAGTATCTTCATTGTATTATTATATTCATTGTAAGCCCTGGAAGTAGGTTAGGAGGCACCGATAACAGTGCCTCCCGTTGTGAATGAGAATGAGGATAAAGTGGGGGGCGTGGCCAAGCACTGGGCTGTAAAAACCCATTGCAAATCGACGAGAAAGCGGCACTCTTATAAGTGCCTCATCGATAGGGCCAGTGTGATTGGACAGCGGATCCAGGGCTGGATCCGCTGGTCCAATCACCCATACGCTGAAAGATGAGTGCTCACCTCCCTCTCCGTTACCCGAGGCGGCCACTTCCTGGTCAGCCACAGTCCCCCTCCTGCCACATGTTTTCCCTCCTGTGTCTCTGTGTCCGCGCCGGTGGATTCTGAAATGAGCCGCTGGCAGACCTGCTCCCTCTGCCTGCAACAGAAGGCCACCCACACCTGATGCATGTTCCCCCTTCCTGTGCGTCTCTGTGTCCGCGCTGGGGTGTGCTGAAATGAGCCGCTTGCAGACCTGCTCCCTCCACCGGCAACAGAAGGAGCAGCTGGAGGCCGGAATCTACAGCTTCATCCAACGTGTGTGTCTCCCTCTCTCAAAACCTGAATTCTATCCTGAGTGTATAGGCAGGGAAGTCTTTTACAAAGCAAATTGTGTGCCCTCACTCCTCTACAGGTACCCCTATGGAATTCTACTGGACAAGTGGACGTGATCGGCGTGGGATGTAGGTAAGTAATCTCTCATTTTTACAGGTACCCCTATTGGATTCTACATGGACAAGTGAACGTGATAGGTGTAGGTAAGTATGTGTGAATGCGTAAGTGTGTTTTAATAAATTTGTACTTTCAAGGTGTGTGTGTTGTGTTTTTATTTGGGTATTTTTTTTGTTATAGAACTACAGTTACCAGCGGGCCCGTTATTTCCCCGCATGCTGGTACTTGTTGTTCTCCAAGTTCCAGAAAGCGGGGGAGGCTTGCTGGGCCTTGTAGTTCCACAACAAAAAAACAATATCCTTTTTTTTAAAAACACACTTATGCCTATCAGCCCGGCACCCACCACCCAGGGGTGCTGAGGTCAGCCTCGGGATTCACCTCTGGCCCTTGGGTGCCTGGAGGGGGGGGGACACCTTGATTAAAGGGGTCCCCACTCCTCTAGGGAACCCCAGCCAGGGGTGACTAGTTAGGGGGGGTAATTCCATGGCTGCAGGGAACAATATTAAAGTGTCCCCCAGCTGTGGCATTATCTCCCTGGCTAGTGGAGCCAGGTGCTGGTTTTGAAAATATGGAGGACCCCTACATCTTTTGTCCCCCATATTTTTGGAACCAGGACCAGTCTAAGAGCCTGGTGCTGGTTGTCTAAATACGGGGAACCCCTCTCCATTTTTCTCCCCTGTATTTAAACAACCAGGACTGGCTCAAAGAGCCCGAGGCTGGTTATACTTAGGAGGGGGGACCCCACGCATTTAAAAAAAAAAAAAAACTTTTTACCCATTCACACCCTTTTCCACAGATAAGCATGCACAAATCTCACTGATCCATGAATGACTATCACAACACGCCAGCAAAAAGCAGGTCTATTTGAAAGCTCCATTTTTTTACAAATTCCACGCTTTCCCGGCAGTGTTTGGCTATTGTCGGCAGTGATTGAGAATACAAATTCCTAGTAAATAAAGAGTTCTATTAAATAACAGCCGTGTTTGACCGATGGTCTATTGATTCGTATTTGTGTGGTCGGCTGTGTATCTCAATACAAATAGCCCCAACACTGCCGAGATTGCTGTTTAGTAAATTACCAAGATCACACTTAGAAAAAAAAAAAGCAAACTCGAATGAAATTGGGACCTTAGTAAATATACCCGTCAGTCCAGTCTGGCCAGAGGGGCCACGATCTCCCGCTTCTCTCACTCTCTCTCCCGACCCCAGATTCCTGTTCAGGCTGCTCTTGTCACGGGCGATCCCCGCAGTTCTAGGCCCATGTAAGTAAATACCAATATAATGGTAATTCACTGTCTGTTCCCATCACCCTTTACTTCTCTCTTTTATATTCTCACCCGCTGCTACCCTATCCCTGGCATCACCCTCTCCCTGTCACCCACTACAGCCACCCTTTCCCCGGCATCACCCACTGCTGTCACCCTCTACCTGGCGTCACCCCCTCCCTGGCATCACCCATTGCTGTCACCCTCTCCCTGGTATCACCCACTGCTGTCACCCTCTCCTTGGCATCACCCACTGCTGTCACCCTCTCTCTGGCATCAGCCTCCCTGTCACCTTCTCCCTGGCATCACCCACTGCTGTAACCCTCTCCCTGCTGTCACGCTTTTCCTGTCACCCTCTCCCTGGCGTCACTCACTCCCTGTCACCCACTGCTGTCACCCTCTCTGGCTATTTTGTTGACCAGGACTTTTATTAACTTAATAGCGCCGCATCCATGGTGCTATTAAGTTAATGGAAGCCGTTGGCAACAAAATTGCATTCATGTCCTCCTCCCACTCCCTTCCCAGTCCCAAACACTAATTTTTATTTTTCTCTAAAAATGTACAATATATATACAAGTATGTTGAGTAGGCAGCGGGCATTGGCGGTAGGGGTAATCGGCAGGATTCGGCGGACATTATGGTTGCAGTGCCTCACCAGCCACTGACCTCACCGCACGCCACTGATCTATAGAGTGAAAATCCCAGGTCTGAAGCAGGGAAATTACCCGGGTCTTATGTCTGAAAAGGGTATTAGTGGTCAGGTCATGCACATGAAGTGAAATTAACCAACCAAGCACAAAACATGTTCTTTACCCTTTGAGGAAAGGACACTTTTTACCCACCTGATGATTCTGTGCTTATGACTAAGGGAAACTAAGCAGCTATAAAGAAATGCTATTTTAACTTCAACCTTAATGATTTATTTACACTCCCAAGAGCACAGTTTCTCAAACTCTAGAGCAGGGTTTCTCAAACTCTGGGGCAGATGTATTAACCTTGAGAAGGCATAAGGAAGTGATAAGTGCAAGGTGATAACATACCAGCCAATCAACTCCAATATGTAAATTAACAGCTTGGAGCTGATTGGCTGGTACATTTATCACCTTGCACTTATCACTGGTTTATCACTTCCTTATGTCTACTACAGGTTAATACCAGGGACGTGCAGTCAGGGGAGGCAGTGCCTCCCCTGTCATAATGATTAAAATAATAAAAAGAAGATATTTATAACAGAGTCTGTTATCAATATCTTTTTTCCTTATTTTAATAATTCCCCTCCTGTGGCTGCTTGTGAGGGTGGGAGGCAGCGGGAGAGGTGCCTCCCGCTGCTTACACTAAAACTCCGGGCAACGGGGGGCGGGCAGAGGGCGGGGCGCAGCAATAGGCTGTGAAAGCCCATTGAAAATGAATGGACAAGCGGCACCTATACTGGTGCCGCAATGACAGGGGCGTGCATTCAGCCCCGATGAATGCACGCCCCTGTCAGTGTCCAGATGTGATTGGCCCAGCGGATCTCCCATGACGTCTCTCCCATAGTACAGAAGAGACGAGCCGGCGGCGGACGGACGGAGGACAGCACTGCAGGAGAGGTAAGTATGTGTGTGTGTGTGTGTGTGTGTGTGTGTTTTTTTTATGTGTTTGTGTTGGGGCACAGAAAGAGGGGCACAACAACTGGGGGGCACAGCAACTGGGGGGCACAGCAACTGGGGGGCACAACAACAAGGGGCACAGCAAGAGGGGCACAGCAACTGGGGGGCACAACAACAAGTGGAACAGCAAGAGGGGCACAGCAACAGGGGCACAACAACAAGGGGCACAGCAACTGGGGGGCACAACAACAAGGGGCACAGCAACTGGGGGGCACAACAAGAAGGGGCACAGCAACAGGGGCACAACAAGAAGGGGCACAGCAAGAGGGACACAGCAACTGGGGGGCACAGCAACTGGGGGGCACAACAACTGGGGGGCACAACAACAAGGGGCACAGCAACAGGGGCACAGCAACTGGTGGGCGCATCAACAAGGGGCACAGAAACAGGGGCACAGCAACTGGGGGGCACAACAACAAGGGGCACAACAACAAGGGGCACAGCAACAGGGGCACAGCTATAAGGTGCACAAGTACAAGGGGCACAGCAACTGGGGGGCACAATTACAAAGGGCACAGCAACTGGGGGGCACAACTACAAGGGGCACAGCAATTGGGGGCTCAACTACAAGGGGCACAGCAAATGGGGGCAAAATTACAGGGGTCACAGCTACTGGGGGCAAAGCGACTGGGGGCACAGCAAATGGGGGCACAACTACTTTGGGCACAGCTAGGGGCAAAGCTACAAGGGGCACAGCGACTGGGGTCACAACTACTGGGGGCACAGCAACAGGGACACAGCAACTGGGGGGCACAGCAACTGGGGGGCACATCAACAAGGGGCACAGCAACTGGGGGGCACAACAACAAAGGACACAGCAACAGGGGCACAACAACAAGGGGCACAAGTACAAGGGGCACAGCAACTGGGGGGCACAGCCACAAGGGGCAAAGCTACAGGGGGCACAGCTACAAGGGGCACAGCGACTGGGGTCACAACTACTCGGGGCACTGCTACTGGGGGCACTGCTACAGGGGGCAAAGCTACTAGGCGTACAGCTACTAGGCTCACAATTATTGGGAGAGCCTGCTCCATCATCCCAGTTAGCAACAGCACTGTCCCCTGTCTGTGCTAACGTCTTCCCGCGTCAGTGAGGGCATAATATTCATTAATTTCTCTCTCTCTCTCTCTCTCTCTCTCTCTCCCCCCTCCCCCACACTCCTGTGGATTACTTTGTTTGTAAGTATAATTTTCATTTTTACAGGTATCGGCCCTATTGGATTCTACTGGACAAGTGGACGTGACCGGCTTGGGATGTAGGTAAGTATGTGTGAGTGTGTAAGTGTGTTTTAATAAATTTTTACTTTCACGGTGTGTGTGTTGTGTTTTTATTTGGGTATTTTTGTTGTTGTAGAACTACAGGTACCAGCGGGCCCGTTATTTCCCCGCATGCTGGCACTTGAGGTTCTCCAAGTATCAGCAATCGGGGGAGGCTTGCTGGGCCTTGTAGTTCCACAACAAAAAAACAATATTCTATTTTTATACACACTTATGGCTATCAGCCCGGCACCCACCGCCCAGGGGTGCTGGGGACAGCCTCGGGCTTCACCCCTGGCCCTTGGGTGCCTGGAGGGGGGGGCCTCTTGATTTAAGGGGTCCCCACTCCTCCAGGGAACCCCGGCCAGGGGTGACAAGTTGGGGGGGGGGGGGGGTAATGCCACGGCCGCAGGGACCTACATAAATGTGTCCCCCAGCTGTGGCATTATGTCCCTGGCTAGTGGAGTCCGGTGCTGGTTTTAAAAATACGGGGGACCCCTA
The DNA here is from genome assembly GCF_028390025.1 of Pseudophryne corroboree. Taxonomy (NCBI): domain Eukaryota; kingdom Metazoa; phylum Chordata; class Amphibia; order Anura; family Myobatrachidae; genus Pseudophryne; species Pseudophryne corroboree. The sequence goes on along the minus strand of NC_086446.1, from coordinate 47,381,813 downwards.
CATCTTTTGTCCCCCGTATTTTTGGAACCAGGACTGGTCTAAGAGCCCGGTGCTGGTTGTCTAAATACGGGGAACCCCTGTCCAATTTTTCCCCAGTATTTAAACAACCAGGACCGGCTCAAAGAGCCCGAGGCTGGTTATACTTAGGAAAGGGGACCTCACGCATTTTTTTTTAACGTTTTTTAACCCATTCAGATCCTTCTCCATTAAGTTAATGGAAGCCCTGGACAACAAAATTGCATTCATGTCCTCCTCCCACTCCTTTCCCAAACACTCATTTTTATTTTTTTCTATAAAAATGTACAATATATCACAAGTATGATGAGCAGGCAGCGGGCATTGGCGGCATCGGACTGAGGTGCAAATTAGTGGCAGAGGGCTGGGTCAGTTGATGGTGGGCTAGTTTGTAAGCCATTGGCGGTGGCAGCAGGCATTGGCTAAGTGGCAGTAGTGGGCATTGGCTCGGCGGCGGTAGGGGTCATCGGCAGGATTCGGCGGACATTATGGCTGTAGTGCCTCACCAGCCTCTGACCTCACCGCACGCCACTGGTTAATACATCTGCCGTTCTCAGGACTCCACACAGTTCATATTGCAGGTCACCTGGCAGATGCACAGGTGTTTGCATTACTCACTGACACATGTTAAAACATCCACAGCTGGAGCAAATTAGCGCTTTTGATTCTGTGGTAAAACATTAACTGTTTGTAGTCTTGCGGGCAGATTTTCAGAATCACTCTCCTAGAGGATCAGCTCCTACTTGTCAGGTTCTGAAGATGAATGGGAACTAGCTAGCTTCATTTGAAGGCCATTTTCCCTTCAATGTAAGAATTTTGTTTTAGAGCACTAGTGCTTATGTCCTGCATACCAAGGTAGAATGTCCGGCTACAATGTAAAACATGTTTCCAAGTCTCTTTGTACCCCAATATCTCCAGAACCAGGGGGGTCTATAAAAATTCAGAGATATACGTTTTATTCAGCTGAGCCCAATCTTGAGTTTCCAGTACCCCAGGAACGTTAGATATTCCGTGTGACTTTTTTGTGTGGGGGTCAGTTTTGGGGGGCGATTGCTCGGTCCAGGGGGGGTATATTGAAAATCCGAGATATACATTTTGTAGGGCACTCTTTGGGCTACCCTTGACCCATAGGGTTCTGGGTCAAAGGTTACGACCCCTGACCTGTTTAGCATTCCGAACGATTTGGACCCAATTTTGGGGCACCCCCGAAATGTCCTGGAGCTTAACCCCCAATGTAACATAGGTAGCCCAAACTGTGGGCTACCCCAAAATGGTGACCACTAAGTCTCTAGACCCCAAATTGGTGAAACTTGGTAGGCTGGTTCAGATCACCCCTTCTGTCCACGTGCCAAATTTGGGGTCTCTAGCACCCCCAGAAACCAGTAAACTCGACTTTGAGTTAGCACCATCTGAGCTAGAGTCAACCTGTATAGTCTGTCTCTGGGACCCCTGTGTTGGCTAGCGGTCAAGCCGGGGACCTCGCGCCCTGAGCCGGGTACCTAGCGCCTGTTTTACCGGTCCACTTGAAACAAATTATCTTGCGAACCCGGGAACCCAGAAGCACGGGACTGGTGCCATACGGTTTGGACCCAGCAGAACCAGAGATATAGTCGTCCCAACCGGGTGACCCCAAGCCCCAGTTGGGACTTTCGAAATCACCGGTGAATATCTCTGGTTCCTGTGTACTGATTCACCAACGAGAGCCCAGACACCCCTGTCCATGTGGTCAAAATTTGGGGTCAATCGGTTCACAGGAACCGGAGATATCGACCTTTTAACCGGGGGCCCCTAGCCCCCATTCAAAGTCAATGGGCGAGTTGGGGTTCAATCGAACCCCGATATCTCCCGATCTAAGGGGTCTATAAAAATACCAAAATATGTTTTGTTCAGGAGACTCTTCTCTTTCCAACGAGCCTATCCTCAAAATTTAGCATACTTGGGGGGTCCGATTGCTTGGCTCCCTAATTTTTCATCAAAAATCCGAGATATACGTTTTGGAGAGGAGATTCTGAGCTACCCTCGGTACATAGGGGTCGGGGTCAAAGGTCATGACCCCTGACCTCTGGACGCTTCCAAACACTTTGATCCAAGTTTTGGGGGATCCCAATCCACTTTGGAGCTTAGACCCCAATGGGGCACAGGTAGCCCCAGCGATTCTGTACCCCAATTTCTAGTGTTTGTGGTCAAAAATGGGGGTGCTGGCCTCCGGGGGACACTGCCCCCCACCTCTTCCGGACCATGCACCCTAAAAACTTGGTGGGGTGATAGATAAGAGACTCTTCTGTATGCCTGCCAAATTTGGGGTCACTGGCACCCCAGGAACAGAAGATATAGCTCCCTAAGTGGACCACACTTGACCTGATCTCTTGCGGGAGAACACCGCTGGCTGGAAGTCATGGATCTCCGGTTCCTGTGGAGCTATTTACACCCACTAGTAGATGAGTATCTTCTCTATATTTGGGCCAATTTTGGGGTGATTCGGTCCAGGGGAACCGGAGATATAGACCGGCAAAGTCATGAACCTGTACCCGGGCACTCCCGGGTATGCTAATGGCCAAGTACCGCTGACTGGAAGTCATGGTTCTCCGGCTCCTGTGGAGCTATTTACACCCAATTTGGTAGACTAGAAGAGGGGTATCACCTGCATATTTGGGCCAAACATAGGGTGATCCGGTATTGGAGAACCAGAGATATAGACCGACAAAGTATAAAATCTTTACCGGCGCTCTCCCGGGTAAAGAAATGGCAAAGTACCGCTGAATGGAAGTTATGGATCTCCGGTTCCTGTGGAGCTATTTACACCCAATTTGGTACACTTGTAGAGGTATATTCGGTCCAGCAGAACCGGAGATATAGACCGTCAAACTGAAAAACATGTACCCAGGCACTCATCGGGTAAGTCCAAAGACCAAGTACCGGTGGCTGGAAGTCATGGATCTCTGGTTCCTGTGGAGCTATTTATTCCAAATTTGGTACACTAGTAGATGAGTATCCCCTCTATATTTGGGCCAAATTTGGGGTGATTCGGTCCAGCAGATAGGGGCACTGGCTTTCAACCGGTGTAGCTCCGTTTCCTCGGTAGCTGGTACTTGCCCAGAGAGGAGATCCAGACCTACAAAACGTATATCTCCAATAGTTGATTGACCCCTGGGAACCAGAGATACAACCGGCCAAAGTTCACCCAAATTCCCATAGACTATAATGGGACCCGTTCATTTCTGCCTGAACCCTGATATCTCAGCCGCCTTTGGGCTCACATGCTCTGTTATGATCTCACAAATTAGAGGGGACCCTCAGCTATCAGAGGGTATCAGAAGGTTTAATGTATCTACCCGGGAACCGGAGATATGACCGTTCAAAGTCGACCCCCATCCAAAGTCCACACTTTTTCAGCCTGACTTCCAAGTTGCTCCCCCTTCCACCCCAAAATTGGTGGAGATGTTCCCAGGATCAGGCTCCATAAGTGGTCAAAATTTGGGGTAAATCGGCCCCCAAGAAGGGAACCAGCCCCCCTCCAAAAAATATGGACTATTAAGCCCACCTCGATTGGCCCCCCTCCCTGGATTCAAAGCCCACCATCCACCGCCTGGAAGTTGTTGAGGCGCTGATTTCATTGCACTAAGTCTTGTTTCGGTACAAGTTCCCAGAGCACCGACTTATGGCCACAAATATCCTGGTTCCCGACCTGGGATTCACCAAAACGGCACCCACCGGGACAGGAGGGCCTCTTTAAACCCAGGGACCCTTCCATACACCCTGGATCCAAAACATCACTTCCACCGGTGGGGGCCATTATGGGGGCACATATTTTTTCTTTCTGGAGCCCTTTTTGGAGAGTACTTTATTGACAACGGCGCTTGTTGCAGCTCATCTCTGGTTCTTTGAATGGGACCAAAAGTTTCAAATTTGGGTCAAAATACCTCAGGTTCTGTTGGATCCAATGACCAATTTGGACCACATATAGGAGGTGATATTCAGCTACTACTGTACCAAATTTGGGGTCAATGGCTCCACAGGAACCGGAGATCCATGACTTCCAGACAGCGGTACTTGCCCATTGTCTTACCCGGGAGAGCTCCGGTAAAAGTTGGGGGATTTACCGGTCTATATCTCCGGGTCTGTTTGACCCAATGACCCCAAATTATGCCCAAATATAGAGGGGATACTCTGCTACTACTGTAACAAATTGGGTTTAAATAGCTCCGCGGGAACCAGAGATCCATGACTTCCAGCCAGCTGTGTTTTCCCATTGACTTACCCGGGTCTCTCCCGCAGGCGGAAAAGTCAAGTGGGGTCCACTTCTGGAGCTATAACTTCCATTCCTGGGGTGTCAGTGACCCCAAATTTGGCAGGCATACAAAAGAGTGTCTTCTCTATCAACCCAAGTTTCAACATTTTGGGGTGCATGGCACGGAAGCGGTGGGGGGCAGTGTCCCCTGGAGCCTAGCACCCCCATTTTTGACCCCAAAGACTAGAAATTTCATATTGGGGTAAAGAATCGCTGGGGCTGCCTGTGCCCCATTGGGGTCTAAGCTCCAAAGTGGATCGGGACCCCCCAAAACCTGGACCAAAGTGTTCTGAAGCGTCCAGAGGTCAGGACCTTTGACCCCTATATACCGAGGGTCCCCAATCAGTCCAAATTTCCAACCTGTGCCCCTCCAGATGCTGTGGAACAACACATCCCAGCATCCCCTGCCACAGTTTTGATATTAAGGCATGTTAAAACGTGTAGTTTCACAAAAGCTGGAGGGTCACAGATTGAAGACCTATGCAGTACAATCAAGCTATTTCCCCTTTGCTGATGTTACTTTTATTTCTTTCTTCTAATTGGTCCGCTTCTGTGAATAAAAATAATTTTTATGATATATTGGTCATCTTATTTTTTCAAATTACATATGTACTTTGAAGTTAGTTAATAATAGATATATAGCAATGGTTCTCAGACTCTGTCCACAGGACCACAAACCGAGCACATTTTAGAGATGAACTATCATGAACTTAGGTGTACTCATTGCTCACTGACATTTTAAAAGATCAACAGGTGGAGCCAACTATTATTATTCTTCTTTGTTTAGAACGTGAAAACATGAACTGTTTGGGGACCCGAGGACAGAGTTGGAGTCTGTCCTAGTACTTGTATACAAACGAGAGGGTATAAATATTGTAAACTCCCCTGGGGCAGAGACTGATGTGAATTTTTATAATTTAAAAGGTCTGTTTAAAATACGTGCGTTACTTAGATAATGTTATTTCACATGAAAAAATATTCTGCTTGAAGCTAGAGTTATCTTCCTAGGACAATAGCAGTCCATAAATAATTCAAAATGATGGATGTATTTTATCATTTTCAATTTACAAAGTATAATCTGACAAGCCTGTGGCCTTCACAATTGAGGACCAATATTCCAAACTAGGAATCTTTTTCAAGTTTGAAGAAGCACCAATACTGGAATAATAATCAGCCACAATGTAAAACTACTTTCATCTACAAGGTTCATTAATACATTTTTCCTTTAAAATTTAGTTGACGACATAGTGATAGGGTCTATATCAGGGCTGGCCAAACCGGTCCTCGAGATCTACCAACGGTTCATGTTTTCCAGGCCTCCTGGAGATCTGTAGAATTGTCAGTTAGGAATGAATGCAGCACATCTTAATTAGTAATGACTACACCTGTGTGCCAGCTGTCACAACTGAGGGCCCGAGCTGACGGGAGGCAGCCTCAGTTGTAGGGGCTGAGATGTAACGGAACCTGGGAGGTTGTATCAGACCCCTAGACATGTAAGTAACATGTAGAATAACTGCCCGAAGGCGTGACCACGACAACCAGGATAAAAGTCAATGATGTTTATTATGACAAACTCCGTAACACAGCAGCAGTAAAAGGAAACATAAAAGTCAACAGAGGATAAATACAATTCCTGGGTACTACAGGGTGGCAAGGGCCACAGGCACTGGTAGTGTGAGACAGTTCTTATAATCTTCTAGTTGGAAAGTCCTTACCAGGCCTGACTGTAGCAATGGAGAGAACCCAGGATCGTACCAGCCGGTGTTCCAGGAAAGGCTGGGCTGCTGAAGATAAAACGGCTGCTGTGGATACTGGCTGGAACCAGACTGTTGTTGATACGGAGTGGATACTGGCTGGGACCAGTTAAATAATAAACGAACTTGAGAGCGATGAAATAATAATGAAGTTTGGAGTTTGAGAGCGGTGAAATAATAATACCGGTGGAGAGTGGTAAACTGCAGAAAAGGACACCGGCCCTTTAAGAGAAGCTGTACACTGCTGGAAGCTGGGCTGGAAGCAGGTGATTGTTTGAGAGCGGTGAAATAATAATACCGGTGGAGAGTGGTAAAATAATAATACCGGTGGAGAGTGGTAAACTGCAGAAAGGACACCGGCCCTTTAAGAGAAGCTGTACACTGCTGGAAGCTGGGCTGGAAGCAGGTGATTGTTGTAGCTGGAAACAGGTGAGTCCAGAATGGATCGGAGAGTCAGGCTACACCGCAGATGGAATGCTGGTGCAGGTCTCTGTAGCAGAAGTCTGGAGACAGGAGCTGGAACCTGGAAGACAACCACAGGAGAGAGACAAACTGGAACTAGGTTAGACAACCAAAGCACTGACGCCTTCCTTGCTCAGGCACAGCTTACTTATACCTGCAGCAAGGAAGGGGTTGGCTAGGCAATTATGCAAAACAACAATACAGACAGCAGATTGGTGGAAATGATCAGATGACAAAATCCAAGATGGCTGCGCCCATGCAGACACTTGGAGGGAAGTTTGGTTTGTAATCCATGTGAGAATTGAAACAGTAATGGCGACGCCGGCCACAGGAGACAGGAGACGCCAGACTGACAAGCGCACATTTAACCACGCGGGCACAGCGGAGGCCGCGGCTGATGAAATCACCACTCTGACATTCTGCATGTGGAAACTCAGGAACAGCGGGATCCGGTCCTGGAACGCTGAGCCAGCCTTAGGAGGCATCTGAAGGGTAAGTAATGGCGTCCAGATACCCGAATCGTGACAGCACCCCCCCCTTTAGGAGTGGCCCCAGGACACTTCTTAGGCTTTAAAGGAAACTTTGCGTGGAAATTTCGGACCAAGGCAGGAGCATGGACGTCTGAGGCATTGGTCCAAGAGCGTTCTTCAGGACCATAGCCCTTCCAGTCAATGAGGTATTGTAACTGACCGTAACGGAAACGTGAGTCCAAAATCTTGGCCACCTCGTACTCGACTCCCCGTTGAGTCTGAACTTTGGGAGCTGGAGGAAGTGCGGAATGAAACCGATTCAGGATCAGCGGTTTCAACAAAGAAACATGAAATGTCCTGGGTATTTTCAAGAAGGATGGTAACTGTAACCTGTAGGCAACAGGATTGATGACTTGTTCAATCTTGAAGGGTCCGATGTAGCGAGGTGCAAATTTCATGCTGGGAACTTTCAACCTCAAATTCTTCGTGGACAGCCACACACGATCACCCACCTTGAGAGTAGGAACCGCTCTACGCTTCCTATCTGCAAACTTCTTATACCTGAATGATGCTTTAAGCAGGGCTGCGCGGACGTTCCTCCAGTTATTTGAAAACTGACGCAAGGTGACATCCACTGCTGGAACAGAAGTTGCGGGAAGCGGTTGGAATTCTGGGACTTTAGGGTGGAATCCATAATTAATGAAGAATGGTGTAGAAGAAGATGAGGAATGGTATTGATTGTTGTGGCTGAACTCGGCCCAAGGAAGGAGTTGAACCCAGTCATCTTGAGAGGAAGACACATATATACGGAGGAAGGCCTCCAAGTCCTGATTCACCCTCTCGGTTTGACCATTGGTCTGAGGATGGTAAGCCGTGGAAAACTTTAACTTGACTTGGAGGGCTTGACACAAACTTCGCCAAAATTTGGCTACAAATTGTACTCCACGATCCGAGATGATCTCTTCAGGAAGACCGTGAAGTCGGAAGATCTCTTGTATAAACACTTGAGCCAACTTGGAAGCTGACGGAAGACCGGTGAGAGGGATGAAATGTGCCATCTTGGTGAACCGGTCAACTACCACCCAGATGGTATTAAACTTGTTGCAGATAGGTAGATCGGAAACAAAGTCCATCGACAAATGGGTCCATGGTCGACGGGGAACAGATAATGGAACCAGTTGTCCCGCAGGCGACTGGCGGGAGACTTTGTGTTGGGCACACTTTGGGCAGGAGGCAATAAATTCCATAATGTCCTTCTTCAGAGTTGGCCACCAGTAGGACCTAGAAATAAATTCAAGGGTTTTCTGAATGCCTGTATGTCTAGCAAAACGGGAAGCATGGGCCCAATGCATGAGCTTCTTCCTTAGAACTGGCTTAACAAAACTTTTCCCTGGTGGAGGCGTAGAGTCCATCCCTACCGTGGAGAATGCCAACGGATTAATAGTAGGATGCTTGTCTGCAGACTCGGACTCATTTTCTTGCTCCCATGAGCGGGAAAGGGCATCGGCCTTACGATTCTGAGAACCCGGACAGAACTGGAGTTTAAAGTCAAACCTAGAGAAGAAAAGTGCCCATCTGGCCTGACGAGGATTCAGACATTGTGCGCCTTTGAGATATAAAAGATTTTTGTGGTCGGTAAGTATGGTGATTGAGTGGGAAGCTCCCTCCAACAGGTATCTCCACTCCTCCAGAGCGAGCTTGATGGCTAGCAACTCCTGATCGCCAATGGCATAGTTGCGCTCAGCTGGGGAGAACTTCCGGGAGAAGAAACTGCAAGGATGTAGATGTCCATCTTTGGCCCTCTGGGATAACACTGCTCCTACTCCAACGGAGGAGGCATCTACCTCTAAGATAAAAGGAGAGTCGGTGTCGGGCTGTTTCAGAACTGGTGCAGAGATGAACCGTTGCTTTAGAAGGTGAAAGGCCTGTGTAGCTTCCTCGGACCACTTGGACGGATTAGCACCTTTCTTGGTTAATGCAGTGATAGGCGCCACAATGGTGGAAAAGTCTCGTATAAATTTTCTATAATAATTGGCGAACCCTAAGAACCTCTGGACCCCTTTGAGGCTTAAGGGTATAGGCCAATTCTGGATTGCTTGGAGTTTCTCAGGATCCATCTCTAGTCCGGAACCGGACACAATGTAACCTAGAAACGGAATGGTTTTAACTTCAAACACACACTTCTCCAATTTACAATAGAGGTGATTGACACGGAGACGGGAAAGAACCTCTTTTACCCAGAAACGATGATCTTCGAGATTATTAGCAAAGATGAGGATGTCGTCTAGATAAACCACGACATGGCGGTACAAGATGTCCCTGAAGATCTCATTCACGAAGTGCTGGAAGACTGCTGGAGCGTTGCTCAATCCGAAGGGCATGACGAGGTACTCATAATGTCCGTCACGGGTGTTAAAGGCGGTCTTCCACTCGTCACCCTCACGGATTCGGATGAGATTGTAGGCACCCCTCAAGTCCAGCTTTGTGAAAATGATTGCACCACTAACTCTATCAAAGAGCTCGGTAATCAGGGGTAAAGGGTATCGGTTCTTGACGGTAATGCCGTTCAGACCTCTGTAGTCGATGCACGGACGCAGACCACCGTCTTTCTTCTTAACGAAGAAGAAGCCTGCGCTGGCTGGAGAAGAAGATGGTCGGATGAAACCCTTCGCCAGGTTCACTTTGATGTACTCTTCCATGGAGTGTGTCTCAGGCAGAGACAACGGATAAGTTCGGCCTCGCGGTGGAACCTTCCCTGGAATGAGGTCGATTGGGCAGTCCCATTCTCTATGAGGAGGAAGGATATCAGCAGAGGCTTTACTGAACACGTCCGTGAAGTCTTGATATGGAGGAGGCGGAACATCAATGACATGGGGAAGGAAGAACAAACAGGAAGAACTTTGGCTAAACAAGTCTCAGCACAGGAGGGACCCGATGCCAGTATTTGCGTAGTCGTCCAGTCAATTGATGGGTTGTGGAGACGGAGCCATGGAAGGCCTAAAACCACTGGATGTGTGGCTCTTGGAATCACTAAAAAAAGAAATATACTCAGAATGAAGAACTCCCACTCTCAGACGAACTGGAAGAGTCCTTAAGGAAATGACTGCGTCAAAAATCTTGCTGCCATCCACGGCAGTCAAAGAGATGGACGAGGACAGTCTCTCGGTGGGTAGGGACCACCGTTTAACATAAGCTTCGGTTATGAAATTCCCAGCTGCTCCGGAATCAAGGAGGGCAATGACGTTCCTGTAACGTTGAGCAATTTGGAGCGACACTGGGAGGTTACAGTCATGAGGAGATGGTGAGGAGATCATTACTCCTAGCCGGCCCTCTCCTTGGCGAGCTAGGATCTGGAGTTTCCCGGACGTTTGGGACAGGCATTGATAGTGTGCGACGGAGCTGCACAGTAGAGACAGAGAGACTCAGAGAGACGTCTTCGGCGCTCAGCGGGAGATAGACGGGAACGACTAATTTGCATAGGCTCATCCTTGGATGGAGATGGTTGACGAGGAGGAGGAGCAGAAGATTTAGGAGTAGATGATCTTCCTCGCTCGGTTGCTCTCTCTCTGAAACGTAGATCAACCTTTGTGCAAAGAGAAATTAGCTCATCCAACTTAGAGGGCAAGTCTCTGGTAGCTAACTCATCCTTGATGCGTTCTGATAAGCCATGCCAGAATGCAGCATACAGGGCCTCGTCGTTCCATGCCAGTTCGGATGCCAGGATTTTAAACTGTATAAGATACTGTCCCACAGTACGTGTTCCCTGGCGTAAACGAAGAATCTCAGATGAAGCAGATGTTATCCGGCCTGGCTCGTCGAAGATGCGCCTGAATGTAGCTACAAAGTCAGTATAGGAGGATAGCAGGGGATCAGACTTCTCCCATAAAGGTGATGCCCAGTCAAGGGCTGAGCCACTGAGAAGGGAGATGATATAGGCAATTTTGGTACGGTCACTGAAGAAATTGCCAGGTAGAAGCTCAAAGTGGATTTCACATTGATTGAGAAATCCCCTGCAGAACCTTGGAGATCCATCAAATTTTGCTGGCGTTGGAAGATGAAGATGTGGACTGGAAATGGGTAAGGTGGGTGGGGTTACAGCTGGTGTCACTGTAGTGGACGCACCGGACGTGCCAGGTCCACGGAGGGTCGTTTGAATCCCATCCAGCCGTGTAGAGAGATCCTGGAGACAGCGGATGATGTGGCCCTGTGCAGCCTCCTGATGTTCAAGTCTGGCTGCCAGTTCTTGCATCGGCCTGGCCGCTTGATCCTGGTCTCCGGCTGGATTCATCTGGTCAGTGCTTACTGTCACAACTGAGGGCCCGAGCTGACGGGAGGCAGCCTCAGTTGTAGGGGCTGAGATGTAACGGAACCTGGGAGGTTGTATCAGACCCCTAGACATGTAAGTAACATGTAGAATAACTGCCCGAAGGCGTGACCACGACAACCAGGATAAAAGTCAATGATGTTTATTATGACAAACTCCGTAACACAGCAGCAGTAAAAGGAAACATAAAAGTCAACAGAGGATAAATACAATTCATGGGTACTACAGGGTGGCAAGGGCCACAGGCACTGGTAGTGTGAGACAGTTCTTATAATCTTCTAGTTGGAAAGTCCTTACCAGGCCTGACTGTAGCAATGGAGAGAACCCAGGATCGTACCAGCCGGTGTTCCAGGAAAGGCTGGGCTGCTGAAGATAAAACGGCTGCTGTGGATACTGGCTGGAACCAGACTGTTGTTGATACGGAGTGGATACTGGCTGGGACCAGTTAAATAATAAACGAACTTGAGAGCGATGAAATAATAATGAAGTTTGGAGTTTGAGAGCGGTGAAATAATAATACCGGTGGAGAGTGGTAAACTGCAGAAAAGGACACCGGCCCTTTAAGAGAAGCTGTACACTGCTGGAAGCTGGGCTGGAAGCAGGTGATTGTTTGAGAGCGGTGAAATAATAATACCGGTGGAGAGTGGTAAAATAATAATACCGGTGGAGAGTGGTAAACTGCAGAAAGGACACCGGCCCTTTAAGAGAAGCTGTACACTGCTGGAAGCTGGGCTGGAAGCAGGTGATTGTTGTAGCTGGAAACAGGTGAGTCCAGAATGGATCGGAGAGTCAGGCTACACCGCAGATGGAATGCTGGTGCGGGTCTCTGTAGCAGAAGTCTGGAGACAGGAGCTGGAACCTGGAAGACAACCACAGGAGAGAGACAAACTGGAACTAGGTTAGACAACCAAAGCACTGACGCCTTCCTTGCTCAGGCACAGCTTACTTATACCTGCAGCAAGGAAGGGGTTGGCTAGGCAATTATGCAAATCAACAATACAGACAGCAGATTGGTGGAAATGATCAGATGACAAAATCCAAGATGGCTGCGCCCATGCAGACACTTGGAGGGAAGTTTGGTTTGTAATCCATGTGAGAATTGAAACAGTAATGGCGACGCCGGCCACAGGAGACAGGAGACGCCAGACTGACAAGCGCACATTTAACCACGCGGGCACAGCGGAGGCCGCGGCTGATGAAATCACCACTCTGACATTCTGCATGTGGAAACTCAGGAACAGCGGGATCCGGTCCTGGAACGCTGAGCCAGCCTTAGGAGGCATCTGAAGGGTAAGTAATGGCGTCCAGATACCCGGATCGTGACACCAGCTAGGTGGCCTGGAAAATGTGAACTGTTGGTAGATCTCGAGGACCGGTTTGGCCAGCCCTGGTCTATATGATGGTTGCAGTTTGATAGGCAGTGTCTTGTTAGACAGCCAATAGACACCATATGTTAGACAGACATTAGGTCGACATGGTCAAAATGTCAACATGAAAATGATTGACCACTAAAAAATAGACACCCTGTTTTTTGCATTTTTGTGGCTTGTGTGGATAATTTTGTCAACTGGGACTCCAAAGGTAGACTTACCCTCACCTCACTTGCCACAAGGTTTATAACGAACTCTATGCCAACATAGATAGAGAAGGTATGAAATAGTCCAAATACATGTTACATTTAAAAATAAATAAAAAAATAAGAATTTACTCACCGGTAATTCTATTTCTCGTAGTCCGTAGTGGATGCTGGGTACTCTGTAAGGACCATGGGGTATAGACGGGCTCCGCAGGAGACTGGGCACTCTTAAAAGAAAGATTAGGTACTATATATGGTGTGCACTGGCTCCTCCCTCTATGCCCCTCCTCCAGACCTCAGTTAGGGAAACTGTGCCCGGAAGAGCTGACACTACAAGGAAAGGATTTGGAATCCAGGGTAAGACTCATACCAGCCACACCAATCACACCGTACAACTTGTGATAACTATACCCAGTTAACAGTATGAACAAAAAACTGAGCCTCATTCAAAGATGGCTCATCAACAACAACCCTTAAGTTAAGCAATAACTATATACATGTATTGCAGAGAGTCCGCACTTGGGACGGGCGCCCAGCATCCACTACGGACTACGAGAAATAGAATTACCGGTGAGTAAATTCTTATTTTCTCTGACGTCCTAGTGGATGCTGGAAACTCCGTAAGGACCATGGGGATTATACCAAAGCTCCCAAATGGGCGGGAGAGTGCGGATGATTCTGCAGCACCGAATGAGAGAACTCAAGGTCCTCCTCAGCCAGGGTATCAAACTTGTAGAATTTTGCAAATGTGTTTGAATCTGACCAAGTAGCAGCTCGGCAAAGCTGTAAAGCCGAGACCCCTCGGGCAGCATCCCAAGAAGAGCCCACCTTCCTTGTGGAATGGGCTTTCACTGATTTAGGATGCGGCAATCCAGCCGCAGAATGTGCCAGCTGAATCGTGCTACAGATCCAGCGAGCAATAGTCTGCTTTGAAGCAGGAGCACCCAGCTTGTTGGGTGCATGCAGGATAATTAGCGAGTCAGTTTTCCTGACTCAAGCCGTCCTGGAAACATAAATTTTCAGAGCCCGGACTACGTCCAGCAACTTGGAATCCTCCAAGTCCCGAGTAGCCGCAGGCACCACAATAGGTTGGTTCAAATGAAACGCTGATACCACCTTTTGGAGAAATTGGGGACGAGTCCTCAATTCTGCCCTGTCCATATGGAAGATCAGATATGGGCCTTTACATGACAAAGCCGCCAATTCTGACACACGCCTAGCAGAAGCCAAGGCCAACAGCATGACCACCTTTCACGTGAGATACTTTAGATCCACGGTCTTAAGTGGCTCAAACCAATGGGATTTCAGGAAATCCAACACAACGTTAAGATCCCAAGGTGCCACTGGAGTCACGTAAGGAGGCTGAATATGCAGCACTCCCTTAACAAACGTCTGAACTTCAGGCAGTGAAGCCAGTTCTTTTTGAAAGAAAATAGATAGGGCCGAAATCCGGACCTTTATGGACCCCAATTTTAGGCCCATATTCACTCCTGACTGTAGGAAGTGCAGAAATCGACCCAGCTGGAATTCCTCTGTTGGGGCCTTCCTGGCCTCACGCCAAGCACCATATTTCCGCCATATGCGGTGATAATGTTTTGCTGTCACATCCTTCCTAGCTTTTATCAGCGTAGGAATCACTTCATCTGGAATGCCCTTTTCCGTTAGGATCCGACGTTCAACCGCCATGCTGTCAAACGCAGCCGTGGTCAGTCTTGGAACAGACAGGGCCCCTGCTGTAACAGGTCCTGTCTGAGAGGCAGAGGCCATGGGTCCTCTGAGATCATTCTTGTAGTTCTGGGTACCAAGTTCTTCTTGGCCAATCCGGAACTATGAGTATAGTTCTTACTCCTCTCCGTCTTATTATCCTCAGTATCTTAGGTATGAGAGGAAGAGGAGGGAACACATACACCGACTGGTACACTCACGGTGTCACTAGTGCGTCCACAGCTATCGCCTGAAGGTCCCTTGACCTGGCGCAATATATTTTTAGCTTTTTGTTGAGGCGGGACGCCCTCATGTCCACCTGTGGCCGTTCCCAACGATTTACAATCCGTGTGAAGACTTCTGGATGAAGTCCCCACTCTCCCGGGTGGAGGTCGTGCCTGCTGAGGAAGTCTGCTTCCCAGTTGTCCACTCCCGGAATAAACACTGCTGACAGTGCTCTTACGTGATTCTCCGCCCAGCGAAGAATTCTGGTGGCTTCTACCCTCGCCACCCTGCTCCTTGTACCGCCTTGGCGGTTTACATGAACTGCTGCGGTCTGACTGCATCAGAACCAGTTGGTCGCGAAGCAGGATCTCCGCTTGACTTAGGGCGTTGTATATAGCCCTTAGTTCCAGGATATTGAAGTGAAGGAAAGTCTGTTGACTTGACAACAGACCTTGGAAATTTCTTCCCTGTGTAACTGCCCCCCACCCTCGGAGCCTTGCATCCGTGGTCACCAGGATCCAGTCCTGAATGCTGAATCTGCGGCCCTCGAGAAGGCGAGCACTCTGCAGCCACACACAGGAGAGACACCCCGGCCCTGGGGGATAGGGTGATTAACCGATGCATCTGAAGAGGTGATGCGGACCACTTGTCCAGTAAGTCCCATTGGAAGGTCCTCGCATGGAACCTTCCTAAGGGGATGGCCTCGTATGATGCCACCATCCGTCCCAGGACTCGAGTGCAGTGATGCACTGATACCTGTTTTGGTTTTAATAGATTCCTGACCATTGTCATGAGCTCCTGAGCTCTCTCTATCGGTAGATAAACCCTTTTCTGGTCTGTGTCTAGGATCGTGCCTAGGAGAGGCAGATGAGTTGTAGGAACCAACTGCGACTTCGGAATATATAGAATCCAGCCATGTTGCCGTTTCACTTCCAGAGAAAGTGATACGCTGTTCAGCAACTGCTCTCTTGATCTCGCTTTTATGAGGAGATCGTCCAAGTACGTGATAATAGTGACACCTTGCTTCCGCAGGAGCACAATCATATCCGCCATTACCTTGGTGAATATTTACGGGGCCGTGGAGAGACCAAACGGCAACATTAGAAATTGGTAACGACAATCCCGTACCGCAATTCTGAGGTACGCCTAATGAGGTGGATAAATGGGGACATGAAGGTATGCATCCCTTATGTCCCGATCCTTTTTAGGCTTGCACTGACCGCTCTTAGCGATTCCATATTGAACTTGAACCTTCTTAGGTATATGTTCAGGGATTTTTAATTCAATATGGATCTGACCGAACCGTCTGGTTTCGGGATTACAACATGGTCGAATAATAACACCCTCTTGTTGAAGGAGGGGACCCTTGACCACCACCTGTTAAAGATACAATTTGTGAATTGCAGTTAACACTGACTCCCTCTCTTGGGGGGAAGCCCGCAGGGCCGTCTGTGAGGGGGCATCTTCTCACAGTACAGCTTGTATCCCTGAGACACAATATCTATTGCCCAAGGATCTAACAGGGAGTGAACCCACTTGTAGCTGAACTTACGAAGGTGTGTCCCCACCGGGCTGACATTGGTGGATTTTTGTAGAGGCCGGGGAGGACTTCTGTTCCTGGGAACTAGCTGTGTTGTGCAGCTTCTTTCCTCTGTCCCCGGCTCTGACAAGAAAGGACGCACGTCAGACTTTCTTGTTTCTTTATTCAAAAGGCTGCATTTAATAATGTCGTGCTTTCTTAGGCTGTGCAGTAATATAAGGCAAACTAGCAGAATTACCAGCTATAGCTGTGGAGACCAGGCCCGAGAACCCTTCTCCACACAACCCTCAGCCTTCCATATGCCTCTTAAGTCGGCATCATCTGTCCAATGCATATTCTACAGGACACGTCAAGCAGAGATCGACATAGCTATGACTCTAGGACCCAGTATACTCGTGTCTCTTTGGGCATGCTTTATAATTATATATCTTCACTTAAGACAGCATCTTTAATATATTTATATTAGGGTCTCAATCTCTGCTGATAAGGTACCTGTCCACGCTGTCACAACGCTATAAACCCATGCCGACACAATCGCCGGTCTGGGTAGTATACTAGAATGTGCACGCTATCTTCAAGATCCCTGAGAATAGCTGTTACGACAGGGCTACCTTTTGTGACACCCTAGGGAAGATTCTCAACACATCCTGGCCCTAGTGGGGAAAGGATACAGCCTGAGAATTCTCTTGTGGGAAGCTGCCGTCTCTTGTCTGGATATTCACGCTCTTTTTCCTCATGAGAGGAGGGAAATTTACCTAAGCATTCTTCCCCTTAAACGTGTACTCTCGCGTCAGAATAACCCTTTATATGGTACCTTATTTTCAACACAGGCATTTTTTCTGTATTTTTTTCTGTATTCTTTCTTTGTATTTATAAAGAGATAATGCATATATTTTTTTCCTTAAACATTATGATCTGACAGTTATATCCCTCTACTGTATATTTTACACACAGGCCTAATATCTTTACTCTCCATAAGACTTGTTATTTATGCTTGGTTACTTATGCATTTATTGAAAAAAATTTATTCACATGCCCTATTCCTGTCACCTTGAACCATACTATAAAAGCATGTATGATTACATAACTTTCTCTTAAAAATACTGTCCCATAGAACTTCAAGTCTCTGTGTAAAACATTATATTTTTCTGTCACGGCCAGGCCGTTCCTTTGTTTTTTCTTCCTATTTAAGCAATCAGCCATTTGGGCAATGCACGTATTTTACACATTAGTAGAGTTTTTTTCAGCAACCATGTACCGTCGTATATTTGTTCTCTGAAAATTATGTTGTCCATGTGACAAATCCTATTTCCAGTCCCACCCAAATTAAAGGGCAGGACGCCAGGGAGCTTCTCCTCACATCAATAGGAGTCCCTGCCACGGTCTGACATATTTTCTTGTTATAGTCAGGCCATACTTCACTTAAACTATTAGTAGGCTACATCAGCCCATCCATTGAGGATATCAACCTGTCATTCTGTCCACCTATTTCGTGGACTCTCATCCTCGATTCACGGAGCACGGTACCACATTCGTGGGAACTGTTGAACCGCGTCTAACGTGGAAAGCAGATCCACACATTTTCACCCACTTTTCTCATTAATTTTTTTCTATCCTTTCATTATCTCATACTATAACTTCATATATAGGTGCACTCTCATTGGTGTACAGGCCACATAAAACTCTACTACCATACCACGCGGTCAGCGCTCTATCTCGTTCGATCTTGGAAGCTAAACGGCGTTGGGCCGGGTCAGTATCAGGAGAGGAGACTACCTGTGAATACCTGGTGTTGTAGAGCAGGAATTATTTTTCCATCTTCATGTGACAAGAGACACCAACAGCAGCATCACCACTAATTCTATCTAGCATCTCTTTTCTAGTATGTCTAGCCTTTTCACTCTTTGATGTCAGTGCAATGCCCTCAATTTTGTTTGAAAATAATAGCTTTATCAACCACTCAGGTATGGAATTCATCATTTGGTGACCAATAATTATCATTTAATTTAAGTGACGAGAACCAGACTTCTTTACAGTATCTCACACTTTGATGACCATTAATTACCACTTAATGTAATTAATGAGAATTGGACTTCTTTACCTTACTCTGTTTGACCACCCCCGGTCTCATTAATACAGAAAATAAGAATTTACTTACCGATAATTCTATTTCTCGTAGTCCGTAGTGGATGCTGGGGACTCCGTAAGGACCATGGGGAATAGCGGCTCCGCAGGAGACAGGGCACAAAAGTAAAAGCTTTAGGATCAGGTGGTGTGCACTGGCTCCTCCCCCTATGACCCTCCTCCAAGCCTCAGTTAGGATACTGTGCCCGGACGAGCGTACACAATAAGGAAGGATCTTGAATCCCGGGTAAGACTCATACCAGCCACACCAATCACACTGTACAACCTGTGATCTGAACCCAGTTAACAGCATGATAACAGCGGAGCCTCTGAAAAGATGGCTCACAACAATAATAATCCGATTTTTGTAACAATAACTATGTACAAGTATTGCAGACAATCCGCACTTGGAATGGGCGCCCAGCATCCACTACGGACTACGAGAAATAGAATTATCGGTAAGTAAATTCTTATTTTCTCTGACGTCCTAAGTGGATGCTGGGGACTCCGTAAGGACCATGGGGATTATACCAAAGCTCCCAAACGGGCGGGAGAGTGCGGATGACTCTGCAACACCGAATGAGAGAACTCCAGGTCCTCCTCAGCCAGGGTATCAAATTTGTAGAATTTTGCAAACGTGTTTGCCCCTGACCAAGTAGCAGCTCGGCAAAGTTGTAAAGCCGAGACCCCTTGGGCAGCCGCCCAAGATGAGCCCACCTTCCTTGTAGAATGGGCATTTACAGATTTTGGCTGTGGCAGGCCTGCCACAGAATGTGCAAGCTGAATTGTACTACAAATCCAACGAGCAATCGTCTGTTTAGAAGCAGGAGCACCCAGTTTGTTGGGTGCATACAGGATAAACAGCGAGTCAGTTTTCCTGACTCCAGCCGTCCTGGAAACATATATTTTCAGGGCCCTGACAACATCTAGCAACTTGGAGTCCTCCAAGTCCCTATTAGCCGCAGGTACCACAATAGGCTGGTTCAGGTGAAACGCTGACACCACCTTAGGGAGAAACTGGGGACGAGTCCGCAGTTCTGTCCTGTCCGAATGGAAAAACAGATATGGGCTTTTGTGAGACAAAGCCGCCAATTCTGACACTCGCCTGGCCGAGGCCAGGGCCAACAGCATGGTCACTTTCCATGTGAGATATTTCAAATCCACAGATTTGAGCGGTTCAAACCAATGTGATTTGAGGAATCCCAGAACTACGTTGAGATCCCACGGTGCCACTGGAGGCACAAAAGGGGGTTGTATATGCAGTACTCCCTTGACAAACGTCTGGACTTCAGGAACTGAAGCCAATTCTTTCTGGAAGAAAATCGACAGGGCCGAAATTTGAACCTTAATGGACCCCAATTTGAGGCCCATAGACACTCCTGTTTGCAGGAAATGCAGGAATTGACCGAGTTGAAATTTCTTCGTGGGGGCCTTCCTGGCCTCACACCACGCAACATATTTTCGCCAAATGTGGTGATAATGTTGTGCGGTCACCTCCTTCCTGGCTTTGACCAGGATAGGGATGACCTCTTCCGGAATGCCTCTTTCCCTTAGGATCCGGCGTTCAACCGCCATGCCGTCAAACGCAGCCGCGGTAAGTCTTGGAACAGACATGGTACTTTCTGAAGCAAGTCCCTTCTTAGCGGCAGAGGCCATGGGTCCTCTGTGAGCATCTCTTGAAGTTCCGGGTACCAAGTCCTTCTTGGCCAATCCGGAGCCACGAGTATAGTTTTTACTCCTCTACGTCTTATAATTCTCAGTACCTTGGGTATGAGAAGCAGAGGAGGGAACACATACACCGACTGGTACACCCACGGTGTTACCAGAACGTCCACAGCTATTGCCTGAGGGTCTCTTGACCTGGCGCAATACCTGTCCAGTTTTTTGTTCAGGCGGGACGCCATCATGTCCACCTTTGGTCTTTCCCAACTGTTCACAATCATGTGGAAGACTTCTGGATGAAGTCCCCACTCTCCCGGGTGGAGGTCGTGCCTGCTGAGGAAGTCTGCTTCCCAGTTGTCCACTCCCGGAATGAACACTGCTGACAGTGCTATCACATGATTTTCCGCCCAGCGAAGAATCTTTGCAGTTTCTGCCATTGCCCTCCTGCTTCTTGTGCCGCCCTGTCTGTTTACGTGGGCGACTGTTGACTTTGAAGCAGAGGTCTTCCTAGGCTCAGAGCATTGTAAATTGCCCTTAGCTCCAGTATATTTATGTGGAGAGAAGTCTCCAGACTTGACCACACTCCCTGGAAATTTCTTCCCTGTGTGACTGCTCCCCAGCCTCTCAGGCTGGCATCCGTGGTCACCAGGACCCAGTCCTGAATGCCGAATCTGCGGCCCTCTAGTAGATGAGCACTCTGCAGCCACCACATAAGAGACACCCTTGTCCTTGGAGACAGGGTTATCCGCTGATGCATCTGAAGATGCAATCCGGACCATTTTTCCAGCAGATCCCACTGAAAAGTTCTTGCGTGAAATCTGCCGAATGGAATCGCTTCGTAAGAAGCCACCATTTTTCCCAGGATCCTTGTGCAATGATGCACTGACACTTTTCCTAGTTTTAGGAGGTTCCTGACTAGCTCGGATAACTCCCTGGCTTTCTCCTCCGGGAGAAACACCTTTTTCTGGACTGTGTCCAGAATCATCCCTAGGAACAGCAGACGTGTCGTCGGGATCAGCTGCGATTTTGGAATATTTAGAATCCACCCGTGCTGTTGTAGCAGTACCCGAGATAGTGCTACTCCGACCTCCAACTGTTCCCTGGACTTTGCCCTTATCAGGAGATCGTCCAAGTAAGGGATAATTAAGACGCCTTTTCTTCGAAGAAGTATCATCATTTCGGCCATTACCTTGGTAAAGACCCGGGGTGCCGTGGACAATCCAAACGGCAGCGTCTGAAACTGATAGTGACAGTTCAGTACCACGAACCTGAGGTACCCTTGGTGAGAAGGGCAAATTGGGACATGGAGGTAAGTATCCTTGATGTCCAGGGACACCATATAGTCCCCTCTTCCAGGTTCGCTATCACTGCTCTGAGTGACTCCATCTTGATTTGAACCTTTGTATGTAAGTGTTCAAAGATTTCAGATTTAGAATAGGTCTCACCGAGCCGTCTGGCTTCGGTACCACAAATAGTGTGGAATAATACCCCTTTCCTTGTTGTAGGAGGGGTACTTTCATTATCACCTGCTGGGAATATAGCTTGTGAATTGCTTCCAATACTGCCTCCCTGTCAGAGGGAGACGTTGGTAAAGCAGACTTCAGGAACCTGCGAGGAGGAGACGTCTCGAATTCCAATCTGTACCCCTGAGATACTACCTGTAGGATCCAGGGGTCCACTTGCGAGTGAGCCCACTGCGCGCTGAAACTCTTGAGACGACCCCCCACCGCACCTGAGTCCGCTTGTAAGGCCCCAGCGTCATACTGAGGACTTGGCAGAAGCGGTGGAGGGCTTCTGTTCCTGGGAAGGGGCTGCCTGCTGCAGTCTTTTTCCCTTTCCTCTACCCCTGGGCAGATATGACTGGCCTTTTGCCCGCTTGCCCTTATGGGGACGAAAGGACTGAGGCTGAAAAGACGGTGTCTTTTTCTGCTGAGAGGTGACTTGGGGTAAAAAGGTGGATTTTCCAGCTGTTGCCGTGGCCACCAGGTCCGATAGACCGACCCCAAATAACTCCTCCCCTTTATACGGCAATACTTCCATGTGCCGTTTGGAATCCGCATCACCTGACCACTGTCGTGTCCATAAACATCTTCTGGCAGAACTGGACATCGCACTTACTCTTGATGCCAGAGTGCAAATATCCCTCTGTGCATCTCGCATATATAGAAATGCATCCTTTAAATGTTCTATAGTCAATAAAATACTGTCCCTGTCAAGGGTATCAATATTTTCAGTCAGGGAATCCGACCAAGCCACCCCAGCGCTGCACATCCAGGCTGAGGCGATCGCTGGTCGCAGTATAACACCAGTATGTGTGTATATACTTTTTAGGATATTTTCCAGCCTCCTATCAGCTGGCTCCTTGAGGGCGGCCGTATCTGGAGACGGTAACGCCACTTGTTTTGATAAGCGTGTGAATGCCTTATCCACCCTAGGGGGTGTTTCCCAATGCGCCCTAACTTCTGGCGGGAAAGGGTATAACGCCAATAATTTCTTAGATATTAGCAATTTTTAATTCATCTGATTCAGGAAAAACTACAGGTAGTTTTTTCACACCCCACATAATACCCTTTTTTGTGGTACTTGTAGTATCAGAAATATGTAACACCTCCTTCATTGCCCTTATCATGTAACGTGTGGCCCTACTGGAAAATACGTCTGTTTCTTCACCGTCGACACTGGAGTCAGTGTCCGTGTCTGTGTCGACCGACTGAGGTAATGGGCGTTTTAAAGCCCCTGACGGTGTTTGAGACGCCTGGACAGGTACTAATTGGTTTGCCGGCCGTCTCATGTCATCAACCGACCTTGCAGCGTGTTGACATTATCACGTAATTCCATAAATAAGCCAACCATTCCGGTGTCGACTCCCTAGGGGGTGACATCACCATTACAGGCAATTGCTCCGCCTCCACACCAACATCGTCCTCATACATGTCGACACACACGTACCGACACACAGCACACACACAGGGAATGCTCTGATAGAGGACAGGACCCCACTAGCCCTTTGGGGAGACAGAGGGAGAGTTTGCCAGCACACACCAAAACGCTATAATTATACAGGGACAACCTTATAATAAGTGTTTTCCCTTATAGCATCTTAATATATTATAATATCGCCACACAAAATGCCCCCCCTCTCTGTTTTAACCCTGTTTCTGTAGTGCAGTGCAGGGGAGAGCCTGGGAGCCTTCCCACCAGCAGAGCTGTGTGGGAAAAATGGCGCTGTGTGCTGAGGAGATAGGCCCCGCCCCCTTTTCGGCGGGCTCTTCTCCCGGTTTTTATGGATTCCTGGCAGGGGTTAAATACATCCATATAGCCCAGGGGCTATATGTGATGTATTTTTAGCCAGTTTAGGTATTAACATTGCTGCCCAGGGCGCCCCCCCCAGCGCCCTGCACCCTCAGTGACCGCTGGTGTGAAGTGTGCTGAGAGCAATGGCGCACAGCTGCAGTGCTGTGCGCTACCTTAAGAAGACAGGGATGTCTTCAGCCGCCGATTTCTGGACCTCTTCTTTCTTCAGCATCTGCAAGGGGGTCGGCGGCGCGGCTCCGGTGACCCATCCAGGCTGTACCTGTGATCGTCCCTCTGGAGCTAGTGTCCAGTAGCCTAAGAAGCCAATCCATCCTGCACGCAGGTGAGTTCACTTCTTCTCCCCTAAATCCCGCGTTGCAGTGAGCCTGTTGCCAGCAGGACTCACTGAAAATAAAAAACCTAACAAAACTTTTACTCTAAGCAGCTCTTTAGGAGAGCCACCTAGATTGCACCCTTCTCGGCCGGGCACACAAATCTAACTGAGGCTTGGAGGAGGGTCATAGGGGGAGGAGCCATTGCATACCACCTGATCCTAAAGCTTTTACTTTTGTGCCCTGTCTCCTGCGGAGCCGCTATTCCCCATGGTCCTTACGGAGTCCCCAGCATCCACTTAGGACGTCAGAGAAACTCTGTACTGGTCAGGGGAAATGGGGGTATGACAATACAGTGTCTACAACCTTTCCGAACACTCTTTGAAATACAAGAGACCAGAACATTTTACCATTTTTTTAACTCTTTAATTTGTTCTATGGATCTTTTTGGATGGGAGATTATGGTTTAATAGTATCATTAAAAGTTATGTTTTAAATATTTCTCAAATTTTATACCATTTAATTAACCTTTCCTTACAAGAGTGCGCCCACACAAGAGCCTTCTTTTTTCTTCCATTATAAGTCGGCACTCCCATATAATAAGGACAACAGAACCTGTAATGGGGAACACTGCCCAGCACCCCCCATCCCAGTCCCCAAATGGCTGCTGCCTGTCAACAGCTCCCCACTACCTGACATGGCGCTTCTACAGTGTGCCTCTGCCTCTCGCCCTCCCATCTGTGCCTCTGCCCAAGCCCTCCACAAGTGTGCCTCTGCCTCTCCTCCTCCCACGTGTACCTCTGCCCAAGCCCTTCACAAGTGTGCCTCTGCCTCTCGCCCTCCCATGTGTGCCTCTGCCCAAGCCCTCCACAAGTGTGCCTCTGCCTCTCCTCCTCCCACGTGTACCTCTGCCCAAGCCCTTCACAAGTGTGCCTCTGCCTCTCGCCCTCCCACGTGTGCCTCTGCCCAAGCCCTCCACAAGTGTGCCTCTGCCTCTCCCCCTCTAACGTGTGCCTCTGCCCAAGCCCTCCACAAGTGTGCCTCTGCCTCTCCCCCTCCCACGTGTGCCTCTGCCCAAGCCCTCCACAAGTGTGCCTCTGCCTTTCCTCCTCCCACGTGTGCCTCTGCCCAAGCCCTCCACAAGTGTGCCTCTGCCTCTCCCCCTCCCACGTGTGCCTCTGCCCAAGCCCTTCACAAGTGTGCCTCTGCCTCTCCCCCTCCCACGTGTGCCTCTGCCCAAGCCCTCCACAAGTGTGCCTCTGCCTCTCCCCCTCCCACATGTGCCTCTGCCCAAGCCCTCCACAAGTGTGCCTCTGCCTCTCCTCCTCCCACGTGTACTTCTGCCCCAGCTCTCCCCATGTGTTCCAAATGACATCTTCCAGATCAAGTCATAAAATTGCCCAGTCCGGTATATTGATAAATTATAAGTTATAGTCTTCACACAGAATGAAACAAGAGAAGTAAGGGCCCCTGTTTATTTGACCAGGAAACCCCAGGGGATGGGCTCACAGAGGATCTGCAGATACCTAAGCACAATCAATCAATTATGGTTTTAATAAGATTTTAAACCTACCGGTAAATCTTTTTCTCATAGTCCGTAGAGGATGCTGGGGACTCCGTAAGGACCATGGGCAGGAGACATGGGCACTTTAAGAAAGACTTTAGATCTGGGTGTTCACTGGCTCCTCCCTCTATGCCCCTCCTCCAGACCTCAGTTAGAGAAACTGTGCCCAGAGGAGACGGACAGTACGAGGAAAGGATCTTTGTTAATCCAAGGGCAAGACTCATACCACCCACACCAATCACACCGTATAACTTGTGATAAACTACCCAGTTAACAGTATGAAACAACATAGCATCAGTTCAAAACTGATGCAACTAAAACATAACCCTTATTTAAGCAATAACTATATACAAGTATTGCAGAAGTAGTCCGCACTTGGGACGGGCGCCCAGCATCCTCTACGGCAGGGGTGGGCAACCTCAGGCCCGAGGGCCATATAAGGCCCGCAGAGCCACTTGATCCGGCCCGGCCTGAGATTTTGTTACTAGCGGGCGCCTGGCTTCTTACCCTCAGTACCAGCCGGAGGCAGGAGCTTGCTCCTGAGCTCCGGCTTACGGCTCCTGCAGTATGCGTGTGCTGCTGTGCTGTGTTATGGGAGAGATGTCATGACTTCTCTCCCATAGTTCTGAGGAGCGGGCGGCCAGGCAGAAGGCAACGTTCTGGAAGCAGGAGCGGGGCTGGTGAGTATTGTGTTTTTTTTTCTTTTAATGTGTGTGTGTAAGCGTCGCTACTAGGGGCATATCTTATGGGGCATAACAACTGACTGGTGGCATATCTAATGGGGCATAACAAGTGACGGGGCATATCTAAAGGGGCATAACAAGTGACTCGTGGCATATCTAATGGGGCATAACAAAGTGACAGGGCATATCTAATGGGGCATAACAACTGACTGGTGGCATATCTAATGGGGCATAACAAGTGAAGGGGCATATCTAATGGGGCATAAAAACTAGAGATGAGCGCCGGAAATTTTTCGGGTTTTGTGTTTTGGTTTTGGGTTCGGTTCCGCGGCCGTGTTTTGGGTTCGACCGCGTTTTGGCAAAACCTCACCGAATTTTTTTTGTCGGATTCGGGTGTGTTTTGGATTCGGGTGTTTTTTTCCAAAAAACCTAAAAAACAGCTTAAATCATAGAATTTGGCGGTCATTTTGATCCCAAAGTATTATTAACCTCAAAAACCATAATTTCCACTCATTTTCAGTCTATTCTGAATACCTCACACCTCACAATATTATTTTTAGTCCTAAAATTTGCACCGAGGTCGCTGTGTGAGTAAGATAAGCGACCCTAGTGGCCGACACAAACACCAGGCCCATCTAGGAGTGGCACTGCAGTGTCACGCAGGATGGCCCTTCCAAAAAACCCTCCCCAAACAGCACATGACGCAAAGAAAAAAAGAGGCGCAATGAGGTAGCTGTGTGAGTAAGATTAGCGACCCTAGTGGCCGACACAAACACCGGGCCCATCTAGGAGTGTCACTGCAGTGTCACGCAGGATGTCCCTTCCAAAAAACCCTCCCCAAACAGCACATGACGCAAAGAAAAAAAGAGGCGCAATGAGGTAGCTGTGTGAGTAAGATAAGCGACCCTAGTGGCCGACACAAACACCGGGCCCATCTAGGAGTGTCACTGCAGTGTCACGCAGGATGTCCCTTCCAAAAAACCCTCCCCAAACAGCACATGACGCAAAGAAAAAAAGAGGCGCAATAAGGTAGCTGTGTGAGTAAGATAAGCGACCCTAGTGGCCGACACAAACACCGGGCCCATCTAGGAGTGTCACTGCAGTGTCACGCAGGATGTCCCTTCCAAAAAACCCTCCCCAAACAGCACATGACGCAAAGAAAAAAAGAGGCGCAATGAGGTAGCTGTGTGAGTAAGATAAGCGACCCTAGTGGCCGACACAAACACCGGGCCCATCTAGGAGTGGCACTGCAGTGTCACGCAGGATGTCCCTTCCAAAAAACCCTCCCCAAACAGCACATGACGCAAAGAAAAAAAGAGGCGCAATGAGGTAGCTGTGTGAGTAAGATAAGCGACCCTAGTGGCCGACACAAACACCGGGCCCATCTAGGAGTGGCACTGCAGTGTCACGCAGGATGTCCCTTCCAAAAAACCCTCCCCAAACAGCACATGACGCAAAGAAAAAAAGAGGCGCAATGAGGTAGCTGTGCGAGTAAGATAAGCGACCCTAGTGGCCGACACAAACACCGGGCCCATCTAGGAGTGGCACTGCAGTGTCACGCAGGATGTCCCTTCCAAAAAACCCTCCCCAAACAGCACATGACGCAAAGAAAAAAAGAGGCGCAATGAGGTAGCTGTGTGAGTAAGATAAGCGACCCTAGTGGCCGACACAAACACCGGGCCCATCTAGGAGTGGCACTGCAGTGTCACGCAGGATGTCCCTTCCAAAAAACCCTCCCCAAACAGCACATGACGCAAAGAAAAAGAAAAGAAAAAAGAGGTGCAAGATGGAATTGTCCTTGGGCCCTCCCACCCACCCTTATGTTGTATAAACAGGACATGCACACTTTAACCAACCCATCATTTCAGTGACAGGGTCTGCCACACGACTGTGACTGATATGACGGGTTGGTTTGGACCCCCACCAAAAAAGAAGCAATTAATCTCTCCTTGCACAAACTGGCTCTACAGAGGCAAGATGTCCACCTCATCATCATCCTCCGATATATCACCGTGTACATCCCCCTCCTCACAGATTATCAATTCGTCCCCACTGGAATCCACCATCTCAGCTCCCTGTGTACTTTGTGGAGGCAATTGCTGCTGGTCAATGTCTCCACGGAGGAATTGATTATAATTCATTTTAATGAACATCATCTTCTCCACATTTTCTGGATGTAACCTCGTACGCCGATTGCTGACAAGGTGAGCGGCGGCACTAAACACTCTTTCGGAGTACACACTTGTGGGAGGGCAACTTAGGTAGAATAAAGCCAGTTTGTGCAAGGGCCTCCAAATTGCCTCTTTTTCCTGCCAGTATAAGTACGGACTGTGTGACGTGCCTACTTGGATGCGGTCACTCATATAATCCTCCACCATTCTTTCAATGGGGAGAGAATCATATGCAGTGACAGTAGACGACATGTCCGTAATCGTTGTCAGGTCCTTCAGTCCGGACCAGATGTCAGCATCAGCAGTCGCTCCAGACTGCCCTGCATCACCGCCAGCGGGTGGGCTCGGAATTCTGAGCCTTTTCCTCGCACCCCCAGTTGCGGGAGAATGTGAAGGAGGAGATGTTGTTGACAGGTCGCGTTCCGCTTGACTTGACAATTTACTCACCAGCAGGTGTTTGAACCCCAGCAGACTTGTGTCTGCCGGAAAGAGAGATCCAAGGTAGGCTTTAAATCTAGGATCGAGCACGGTGGCCAAAATGTAGTGCTCTGATTTCAACAGATTGACCACCCGTGAATCCTTGCTAAGCGAATTAAGGGCTCCATCCACAAGTCCCACATGCCTAGCGGAATCGCTCCGTGTTAGCTCCTCCTTCAATGTCTCCAGCTTCTTCTGCAAAAGCCTGATGAGGGGAATGACCTGACTCAGGCTGGCAGTGTCTGAACTGACTTCACGTGTGGCAAGTTCAAAGGGCATCAGAACCTTGCACAACGTTGAAATCATTCTCCACTGCGCTTGAGACAGGTGCATCCCACCTCCTATATCGTGCTCAATTGTATAGGCTTGAATGGCCTTTTGCTGCTCCTCCAACCTCTGAAGCATATACAGGGTTGAATTCCACCTCGTTACCACTTCTTGCTTCAGATGATGGCAGGGCAGGTTCAGTAGTTTTTGGTGGTGCTCCAGTTTTCTGTACGTGGTGCCTGTACGCCGAAAGTGTCCCGCAATTCTTCTGGCCACCGACAGCATCTCTTGCACGCCCCTGTCGTTTTTTAAAAAATTCTGCACCACCAAATTCAAGGTATGTGCAAAACATGGGACGTGCTGGAATTGGCCCAGATTTAATGCACACACAATATTGCTGGCGTTGTCCGATGCCACAAATCCACAGGAGAGTCCAATTGGGGTAAGCCATTCCGCGATGATCTTCCTCAGTTGCCGTAAGAGGTTTTCAGCTGTGTGCGTATTCTGGAAACCGGTGATACAAAGCGTAGCCTGCCTAGGAAAGAGTTGGCGTTTGCGAGATGCTGCTACTGGTGCCGCCGCTGCTGTTCTTGCGGCGGGAGTCCATATATCTACCCAGTGGGCTGTCACAGTCATATAGTCCTGACCCTGCCCTGCTCCACTTGTCCACATGTCCGTGGTTAAGTGGACATTGGGTACAGCTGCATTTTTTAGGACACTGGTGACTCTTTTTCTGAGGTCTGTGTACATTTTCGGTATCGCCTGCCTAGAGAAATGGAACCTAGATGGTATTTGGTACCGGGGACACAGTACCTCCAACAAGTCTCTAGTTGGCTCTGCAGTAATGATGGATACCGGAACCACGTTTCTCACCACCCAGGATGTCAAGGCCTCAGTTATCCGCTTTGCAGTAGGATGACTGCTGTGATATTTCATCTTCCTCGCAAAGGACTGTTGGACAGTCAATTGCTTGGTGGAAGTAGTAAAAGTGGTCTTACGACTTCCCCTCTGGGATGACCATCGACTCCCAGCAGCAACAACAGCAGCGCCAGCAGCAGTAGGCGTTACACGCAAGGATGCATCGGAGGAATCCCAGGCAGGAGAGGAATCGTCAGAATTGCCAGTGACATGGCCTGCAGGACTATTGGCATTCCTGGGGAAGGAGGAAATTGACACTGAGGGAGTTGGTGGGGTGGTTTGCGTGAGCTTGGTTACAAGAGGAAGGGATTTACTGGTCAGTGGACTGCTTCCGCTGTCGGCCCAAGTTTTTGAACTTGTCACTGACTTATTATGAATGCGCTGCAGGTGACGTATAAGGGAGGATGTTCCGAGGTGGTTAACGTCCTTACCCCTACTTATTACAGCTTGACAAAGGGAACACACGGCTTGACACCTGTTGTCCGCATTTCTGGTGAAATACTTCCACACCGAAGAGCTGATTTTTTTGGTATTTTCACCAGGCATGTCAACGGCCATATTCCTACCACGGACAACAGGTGTCTCCCCGGGTGCCTGACTTAAACAAACCACCTCACCATCAGAATCCTCCTGGTCAATTTCCTCCCCAGCGCCAGCAACACCCATATCCTCCTCATCCTGGTGTACTTCAACACTGACATCTTCAATCTGACTATCAGGAACTGGACTGCGGGTGCTCCTTCCATCACTTGCAGGGGGCGTGCAAATGGTGGAAGGCGCATGCTCTTCACGTCCAGTGTTGGGAAGGTCAGGCATCGCAACCGACACAATTGGAGTCGGACTCTCCTTGTGGATTTGGGATTTCGAAGAACGCACAGTTCTTTGCGGTGCTACTGCTTTTGCCAGCTTTAGTCTTTTCATTTTTCTAGCGA
Organism: Pseudophryne corroboree; assembly: GCF_028390025.1. Classification (NCBI taxonomy): domain Eukaryota; kingdom Metazoa; phylum Chordata; class Amphibia; order Anura; family Myobatrachidae; genus Pseudophryne; species Pseudophryne corroboree. The sequence goes on along the minus strand of NC_086446.1, from coordinate 47,351,031 downwards.
GAGGCTGAGTGCTTCCATCCTCATGTGAAGCTGAACCACTAGCCATGAACATAGGCCAGGGCCTCAGCCGTTCCTTGCCACTCCGTGTGGTAAATGGCATATTGGCAAGTTTACGCTTCTCCTCCGACAATTTTATTTTAGGTTTTGGAGTCCTTTTTTTACTGATATTTGGTGTTTTGGATTTGACATGCTCTGTACTATGACATTGGGCATCGGCCTTGGCAGACGACGTTGCTGGCATTTCATCGTCTCGGCCATGACTAGTGGCAGCAGCTTCAGCACGAGGTGGAAGTGGATCTTGATCTTTCCCTAATTTTGGAACCTCAACATTTTTGTTCTCCATATTTTAATAGGCACAACTAAAAGGCACCTCAGGTAAACAATGGAGATGGATGGATTGGATACTAGTATACAATTATGGACGGGCTGCCGAGTGCCGACACAGAGGTAGCCACAGCCGTGAACTACCGCACTGTACTGTGTCTGCTGCTAATATATAGACTGGTTGATAAAGAGATAGTATACTCGTAACTAGTATGTATGTATAAAGAAAGAAAAAAAAAACACGGTTATGTGGTATATACAATTATGGACGGGCTGCCGAGTGCCGACACAGAGGTAGCCACAGCCGTGAACTACCGCACTGTACTGTGTCTGCTGCTAATATATAGACTGGTTGATAAAGAGATAGTATACTCGTAACTAGTATGTATGTATAAAGAAAGAAAAAAAACCACGGTTAGGTGGTATATACAATTATGGACGGGCTGCCGAGTGCCGACACAGAGGTAGCCACAGCCGTGAACTACCGCACTGTACTGTGTCTGCTGCTAATATAGACTGGTTGATAAAGAGATAGTATACTCGTAACTAGTATGTATGTATAAAGAAAGAAAAAAAAACCACGGTTAGGTGGTATATACAATTATGGACGGGCTGCCGAGTGCCGACACAGAGGTAGCCACAGCCGTGAACTACCGCACTGTACTGTGTCTGCTGCTAATATAGACTGGTTGATAAAGAGATAGTATACTCGTAACTAGTATGTATGTATAAAGAAAGAAAAAAAAACCACGGTTAGGTGGTATATACAATTATGGACGGGCTGCCGAGTGCCGACACAGAGGTAGCCACAGCCGTGAACTACCGCACTGTACTGTGTCTGCTGCTAATATAGACTGGTTGATAAAGAGATAGTATACTTGTAACTAGTATGTATGTATAAAGAAAGAAAAAAAAACCACGGTTAGGTGGTATATACAATTATGGACAGGCTGCCGAGTGCCGACACAGAGGTAGCCACAGCCGTGAACTACCGCACTGTACTGTGTCTGCTGCTAATATATAGACTGGTTGATAAAGAGATAGTATACTCGTAACTAGTATGTATGTATAAAGAAAGAAAAAAAAAACACGGTTAGGTGGTATATACAATTATGGACGGGCTGCCGAGTGCCGACACAGAGGTAGCCACAGCCGTGAACTACCGCACTGTACTGTGTCTGCTGCTAATATATAGACTGGTTGATAAAGAGATAGTATACTCGTAACTAGTATGTATGTATAAAGAAAGAAAAAAAAAACACGGTTAGGTGGTATATACAATTATGGACGGGCTGCCGAGTGCCGACACAGAGGTAGCCACAGCCGTGAACTACCGCACTGTACTGTGTCTGCTGCTAATATATAGACTGGTTGATAAAGAGATAGTATACTCGTAACTAGTATGTATGTATAAAGAAAGGAAAAAAAAACACGGTTAGGTGGTATATACAATTATGGACGGGCTGCCGAGTGCCGACACAGAGGTAGCCACAGCCGTGAACTACCGCACTGTACTGTGTCTGCTGCTAATATAGACTGGTTGATAAAGAGATAGTATACTCGTAACTAGTATGTATGTATAAAGAAAGAAAAAAAAACCACGGTTAGGTGGTATATACAATTATGGACGGGCTGCCGAGTGCCGACACAGAGGTAGCCACAGCCGTGAACTACCGCACTGTACTGTGTCTGCTGCTAATATAGACTGGTTGATAAAGAGATAGTATACTCGTAACTAGTATGACTATAAAGAAAGAAAAAAAAAACACGGTTAGGTGGTATATACAATTATGGACGGGCTGCCGAGTGCCGACACAGAGGTAGCCACAGCCGTGAACTACCGCACTGTACTGTGTCTGCTGCTAATATAGACTGGTTGATAAAGAGATAGTATACTACTAATATTATATATACTGGTGGTCAGGTCACTGGTCACTAGTCACACTGGCAGTGGCACTCCTGGAGCAAAAGTGTGCACTGTTTAATTTTAATATAATATTATGTACTCCTGGCTCCTGCTATAACCTATAACTGGCACTGCAGTGCTCCCCAGTCTCCCCCACAATTATAAGCTGTGTGAGCTGAGCACAGTCAGATATATATATACATTGATGCAGCACACTGGGCTGAGCAGTGCACACAGATATGGTATGTGACTGAGTCACTGTGTGTATCGTTTTTTTCAGGCAGAGAACGGATCTATTAAATAAAACAAACAACTGCACTGTCTGGTGGTCACTGTGGTCGTCAGTCACTAAACTCTGCACTCTCTTCTACAGTATCACAGCCTCAGGTCAATCTCTCTCTCTCTCTCTCAACCCTAATCTAAATGGAGAGGACGCCAGCCACGTCCTCTCCCTATCAATCTCAATGCACGTGTGAAAATGGCGGCGACGCGCGGCTCCTTATATAGAATCCGAGTCTCGCGAGAATCCGACAGCGTCATGATGACGTTCGGGCGCGCTCGGGTTAACCGAGCAAGGCGGGAGGATCCGAGTCTGCTCGGACCCGTGAAAAAAACATGAAGTTTGTGCGGGTTCGGATTCAGAGAAACCGAACCCGCTCATCTCTAATAAAAACTGACTGGTGGCATATCTAATGGGGCACAACAAGTGACGGGCATATCTAATGGGGCATAACAAGTGACTGGGGGCATACTTACTGGGGGCATATCTACTGGGGCATTACAGCTGAATGGGGGTATATCTACTGGGGGCATAACTACTGACTGTGGCAAATCTACTGGGGGCAGGCTCATTTTTAAGTTGATCATTTTTGTATGGCCCTCGAAGGATTTTATAAATATCCAAATGGCCCTTAGTAGAAAAAAGGTTCCCCACCCCTGCTCTACAGACTAAGAGAAAAAGATTTACCGGTAGGTTTAAAATCTTATTTTCTCTTACGTCCTAGAGGATGCTGGGGACTCCGTAAGGACCATGGGGATTATACCAAAGCTCCCAAACGGGCGGGAGAGTGCAGATGACTCTGCAGCACCGATTGAGCAAACAGGAGGTCCTCCTCAGCCAGGGTATCAAACTTATAGAACTTTGCAAAGGAGTTTGACCACGACTAAGTAGCAGCTCGGCACAGCTGTAGTGCCGAGACCCCTCGGGCAGCCGCCCAGGAAGAGCCCCCTTTCCTAGTGGAATGGGCCTTGACCAATTTTGGTAACGGCAATCCAGCCGTAGAAAGCACTTGCTGAATCATGTTACAGATCCAGCAAGCAATAATCTGCTTTGAAGCAGGGGCACCAATCTTGTTGGTCGCATACAGGATAAACAGTGCTTTTGTTTCTCTGACTCTAGCCGCTCTGGCGACGTCAATTTTTAAAGCCCTGACCACATCAAGGGACTCGGAATCCTCCAAGTCAAGCGTAGCCACAGGCACCCCAATAGGTTGGTTCATATGAAAGGATGAAACCACGTTTGTCAGGAATTGTGAACGAGTCTGCAATTCCGCTCAATCCATATGGAAAACTAGATAGGGGCTTTTATGTGACAAAGCCGCCAATTCCGACACTCGCCTAGCCGAAGGAAGGCTAATAACATGACCACCTTCCAAGTGAGATATTTTAACTCTACCGTTTTAAGTGGTTCAAACCAGTGTGACTTAAGGAAACTTAACACCACGTTAAGGTCCCAAAGCTCCACCAGAGGTACAAAAAGGAGGCTGAAAATGCAGCACTCCCTTCACAAAAGTCTGAACTTCTGGGAGAGAAGCCAATTATTTTTGAAAGAAAACGGACAGGGCCGAAATCTGAACCTTAATGGAGCCTAATTTTAGGCCCAAATTCACTCCAGTTTGTAGGAAGTGAAGGATGGAATTCTTCCATTGGAGCACTCCTGGCCTCACACCAAGAAACATATTTTCGCCATATACGGTGATAATGTTTAGATGTTCTTGCTAGCCTTTATCAGCATAGGAATGACCTCATCCGGAATGCCTTTTTCCGCTAGGATCCGGCGTTCAACTGCCATGCCGTCAAACTCAGCCGCAGTAAGTCTTGGAACAGACATGGCCCCTGTTGCAACAGGTCCTGTCTTAGAGGAAGAGGCCAGAAGCATTTCCTGCAGACCCGGATACCAGGTCCTTCGTGGCCAATCTGGAACAATGAGGATTGTTCTCACTCCTCTTTTCCTTATTATTCTCAACACTTTAGGTATGAAAGGAAGGGGAGGAAATACACAGACTGACTGGAACACCCACGGTGTCACTAGGGCATCTACCGCTACTGCCTGAGGGTCTCTTGACCTGGCGCAATACCTCTGTAGCTTTTTGTTGATGCGGGACGCCATCATCTCTATCTGTGGCAGTCCCCACCGACTTGCAATCTGTGCGAAAACTTCCTGATGAAGTCCCCACTCTCCAGGATGTAGGTCGTGTCTGCTGAGGAAGTCTGCTTCCCAGTTGTCCACTCCCGGAATGAACACTGCTGCGCTTACATGATTCTCCGCCCAGCGAAGAATTCTGGTGGCTTCCGCCATCGCCACTCTGCTCCTTGTGCCGCCTTGGCAGTTTACTTGAGCTACTGCAGTGACGTTGTCTGATTGGATCAGAACCGGTTGGTCGCGAAGTAAGGTCTCCGCTTGACGTAAGGCGTTGTATATGGCCCTTAGTTCCAAGATGTTGATGTGAAGACAAGTCTCTTGACCAAAGAGCTTGGCAATTTCTTCCTTGTGTGACTGCTCCCCAACCTCGGAGGCTCGCATCCGTGGTCACCAGGATCCAGTCCTGAATGCCGAACCTGCGGCCCTCTAGAAGGTGAGCACTCTGCAGCCACCACAGGAGATATACCCTGGCCCTGGGGGATAGGGTGATCAACTGATGAATCTGTAGATGTGACCCGGACCACTTGTCCAGTAGGTCCCATTGGAAAGTCCTCGCATGGAACCTGCCAAAGGGAATGGCCTCGTATGATGCCACCATCTTTCCCTGGACTCGAGTGCAGTGATGCACTGACACCTGTCTTGGTTTCAACAGGTTCCTGACCAGAGTCATGAGTACCTGGGCCTTCTCTATCTGAAGGTAAACCCATTTCTGGTCCGTATCCAGAATCATACCCAAGAAGGGCAGACGAGTCATAGGAACCAACTGTGACTTCAGGATATTGAGAATCCAGCCGTGTTGCTGTGACACCTTCAGCGAAAGTGACACGCTGTTCAACAACTGCTCTTTTGATCTCGCCCTTATTAGGAGATAGTCCAAGTATGGGATAATTGTGACTCCTTGCTTGCGTAGGAGCACCATCATTTCCGCCAATTACCCTGAAATTGGTAATGACAATACTGTACCGCAATTCTCAGGTACGCCTGATGGGTACGCCTGATGGGGTGCATAAATGGGAACATGAAGGTATTCAGCCTTTATGTCTAGATACACTATAAAATCTCCGCCTTCCAGGCTGGCAACGATCGCTCTGTTATGATTCCAGCACTCTGGTCTGAGGTGGTTCTATTGCAAGGACCGGAGCACTGGAACGGAATGCTGGGGAAGGGAGCGGGAATAGAAAGTAGCCCCTGGCGCCCTAACTCCGTTGTCTCGCCCGTGTTGTCAGAAATCCCCTGCGAGACTATGGTTGCTTGAGCCCATGGCAGCCGCGTTTGAAGGGCGGATTATGTCTGCCCAACTCCGATGCCCCCTCAGGTCTTAATGGGAGACAAAGGGAAATCCGAGACAGGGTGATAACAAGGGGCCCTCTGACTAAACAACCAGGCCAGGGGCTACAAGCTAACTGACTAAACCTGAGGTATGTGCGGTAACCCGCCAGGGAAAAGGACAACCAAAATCCACTAGTCCGTACTCCTACCCAGCACCGCCGGATACCAGAGTGGATCTGTGGGAGCGGAATCCTCCGCAAAAGCTCCGAAACACAAATAATAAATGATAAATAATAAAGCGGCCCAAGCCGCAACACACGGCTACGCCGTGACTCACGAACACCACTGGATGTTCAAAGGTGCTCAGACAGGACTCCAGGAACAGATGACGACTTCCGAGTACAGGACAACTGAGAACAGGAACGACCGGATACAGCAGGACTGGAAACACTCACAGCAAACAGATTCAGCATGCAGGAAGCTATTACCGGCGTCTGTGAAAGGCCCAGGCAGTGTATTTAACAGGGAGTCCTCCAATCAGCTGTTTGGAGGCTGATTGGATTAGATGCCATACAGCTGCCAAGCTGCATGGCCAGGAAAACAGATATCTCATTAATTAAATTGAACCCAGCAACGGGGAAAGGCAGTCCGTAAGTGGCGTCCCCGTTGCTAGGGTCCGTGCGGCTCCGTGCGCCCGGCGTCTAGCGTTGCCAGGGAGCCGGCGGCTGTACGCGCACGGCGTCCCTGGTTGCTAGGCGCCGGGCCGCACCGACGAGCGGACCCCGGCGCCTAACAGTACCCCCCCCTTGAGGAGGGGTCAAAGAACCCCTAAAGCCAGGTTTCCGAGGAAATTCCCGAAAAAATGCCCTCTTGAGCCTCGGGGCATGGAGATCCTTATCCAGGACCCAAGACCTTTCCTCTGGACCATAGCCTCTCCAGTGCACCAGAAAATAAAGCCGACCCCGGGACAATTTGGAATCGAGAACCTTCTCCACCAAGAACTCCTGATGACCCTGTACATCTACTGGTGATTTTCCCTGAGAGATCTTCCGAGGAAACCTACTGGAAGAAACGTATGGTTTCAACAAGGAGCAATGGAACGTATTTCCGATCCGGAGAGCTCTTGGTAAACGTAACCGGAAAGCAACTGGATTGATTTTTTTAATAATATGAAATGGTCCAATAAATTTGGGGCCCAATCTAGCTGAGGTTTGTCGAAGTTTAATGTTACGAGTCGACAACCATACCCTATCTCCCACCTTAAAAGTGCAAGGCCGGCGGAGCCTGTCAGAAAATTTTTTCTCTCGAAATGCCGCTTTTCTGAGAGCAAGGTGCACTTTTCTCCAAATGAGTCTGAGATGAGAGGTTAAGGTTAGCGAGGAGACAGAGGAATGTTGAAAAAAAGAATTAGCTCTGGGGTGAAAACCAAAAACTGAAAAGAATGGAGACACATTAGTGGAGGAATGACAAGAATTGTTGTAAGCAAACTCCGCCAAAGGAAGAAACTCGGACCAATCATTCTGGAGTTTGGCTGAGTACAAACGCAAATACTGTTTTAATGATTGATTAACTCGCTCGGTCTGCCCGTTGGATTGGGGATGGTAGCCGGACGTTAAAGACAATTTCATCTTTAATGAGGCACAAAAAGACTTCCAAAATTGTGCAATGAATTGTGGACCCCGATCAGAAACAATATCAGTGGGTAACCCATGAAGTCTGAAAACATGGCGGAGAAACAAAACTGCCAATTCCTGGGCAGATGGCAGTCGGGGAAGAGCAATGAAATGGGCCATCTTGCTAAAACGGTCCACTACCACCCATATGACTCGGAATCCGGCTGACAGAGGGAGGTCTACTACAAAATCCATGGAAATATGAGACCATGGCCTGAGAGGAACATTTAAGGGCATAAGTTGCCCGATGGGCAAGGAACGGGGAACTTTATGCTGTGCACAGACCTGACAAGAAAAAACAAACTCCTTAATGTCTTTAGAAAGACCAGGCCACCATACTGAGCGGGAGACTAATTCCAAAGTCTTAGAGGTCCCCGGATGCCCGGCAACTTTGCTATCATGAAACTCAGTCAAGACAGTAGCTCTCAAAAACTCAGGGACATAAAGACGACCAGCAGGAGTATTTCCAGGAGCTTGATGTTGAAGCTGCTTTAACTGGGTAAATAAATCTTGTGTGAGGCCTGCCCAAATGACTGAAGACGGAAGTATGGGAGTAACAGGACTGTTATTATGAACTGGAAGAAAACTGCGTGACAGGGCATCCGCCTTGGTATTCTTGGAACCTGGCCTGAAGGTGATAATAAACTTGAAACGAGTAAAAAATAAAGCCCAACGAGCCTGCCGGGCATTCAGCCGTTTAGCTGATTCGATGTACTGAAGATTTTTGTGGTCAGTCAATACTGAAATGGTATGTGTAGCTCCCTCAAGCCAATGCCTCCACTCCTCGAAAGCCCATTTAATAGCCAGTAACTCCCGGTTACCAACATCGTAGTTGGATTCAGCGGATGAGAATTTCCTGGACATAAAGGCACAAGGATGTAATTCTAGAGAGTCCAGATCCTTCTGAGATAGGATAGCCCCCACTCCAACCTCCGAGGCATCAACCTCAACAATGAAGGGCAATTCTGGGTTGGAATGTCTGAGAACTGGGGCTGAGACGAAAGCTTGTTAGAAGGCCTGAAAGGATAACTCAGCTTCACGTGACCAGTTGGTAGGATCCGCTCCCTTCCTAGTCAGTGCCACAATGGGAGCAACCAGGTCGGAAAAAGAATGAATAAATCTTCTATAATAATTCGCAAACCCTAAAAAGCGCTGAATTGCTTTTAAGTTGGTGGGTTGCGCCCAACTAAGGATGGCTTGGAGCTTCTTTGGTTCCATACAGAATCCCCGAGGGGAAAATGTAACCTAAAAAGGATACCTCCGTGACATGAAACTCACACTTCTCTAGCTTGGCATAAAGGTGATTCTCACGTAATTTTTGAAGAACCTGACGCACCTGGGTAACATGTTGTTCAATAGAGTCAGAATAGATCAGGATATCGTCTAAGTAAACGACCACGAATCTTCCAAGAAAATCACGGAGCACATCGTTAATGAGATCCTGGAAAACTGCCGGAGCGTTAGACAAGCCGAACGGCATCACCAGATACTCGTAGTGACCCGACTGAGTACTGAACGCCGTTTTCCACTCATCTCCCGACTTGATTCGGATGAGGTTATACGCTCCCCTCAGGTCAATCTTAGAAAAAAAATCACAGCCGAACGCAGCTGATCAAAGAGGACAGAAATCAGCGGCAGAGGGTAAGTATTTTTAATTGAGATCTTATTCAGAGCTCTAAAGTCAATGCAAGGTCTGAGTGATCCATCTTTCTTCTCCACAAAGAAGAAGCCTGCACTTAAAGGGGATTTAGATGGCCTGATAAATCCTTTCCCTAGGCTCTCCTTAACATACTCATTCATGGCCGCAGTTTCTGGTCCGGACAATGCATATAACCTTCCCTTTGGTAATGTGGCACCAGGAATTAGCTCAATAGCACAATCATAAGGCCGATGGGGAGGCAGAATGTCCGCATTGCCCTTGGAAAATACATCAACAAAGTCCTGGTATTCCACGGGAATGGGTTCGGGAATGGCAGCAGCTATTCTGACGGGAAACGTAATACATTCCTTATTACAGATGGTACCCCATTGTGAGATCTCCCCCGACTGCCAATCAATGATGGGATTATGAAAGGCCAGCCAAGGGTGACCCAGAACCACTGGAACTGCTGGGCAATGGGTAAGGAAAAACTCAATCTTTTCGGAATGAAGAGCTCCTACCGTAAGTAGTACAGGGGGTGTACAGAGGGAAATAACCCCATTGGACAAGGGACTCCCATCTAAACCATGCATGGTGATACACCTACCCAAGGTTAACTGAGGAATACCTAAGGCCTTGGCCCACGTTAAGTCCATAAAGTTCCCTGCAGCTCCACTGTCAACAAAAGCCGACACCGAAGAACTGAGGCTGCCAAAGGAAACTTTAGCTGGGACTAACAGGGAGTTATTCGAGTAGATAAGCTGCAGACCAAAGTGAACCCCCTCACAATTCACTTGGTCGAGGCGTTTCCCGACTTGTTCGGACAATTACGGGCAAAATGTCCCTTACCCCCACAGTACAAACAAAGACCAGAGTTTTGCCTTCTGGCTCTTTCTTCTGGAGACAGCCTGGAGAGACCCATCTGCATGGGCTCCTCTATGTCTTCAGGAATGGAAAATACACAAGGAGTAGACCTGACAGGTGCTCCTTTTTCAGCCCTCCGCTCTCTGAGACGACGATCAATCTTAATAGAAAGCTCCATGAGTTTATTGAGCGTCTCAGGAGCGGGATACTGAAGGAGACTGTCTTTTATAGACTCAGATAAGCCGAGGCGAAACTGACTGCGCAGAGCTGGGTTATTCCAGCCACAGTCGTTCGACCAACGGCGAAACTCTGTACAATAAACCTCTGCAGGATTTCTACCTTGTCTGAGAGCGCGTAACTGACTCTCGGCGGATGCCTCTCTATCAGGGTCATCATACAAAAGCCCTAAAGACCCCAGAAAGGCGTCTACTGACAACAATGCCGGATCCTCTGCTTTTAAACCAAAAGCCCAGGTCTGGGGATCCCCCTGGAGCAAAGAAATAATAATTCCGACCCGCTGAGATTCAGTACCTGAGGAGATTGGTCTTAAACGAAAATAAAGTTTACAGGACTCTTTAAAATTAAAAAACTGCTTCCTATCACCAGAAAAACGGTCAGGCAAGTGCATTTTTGGTTCAGGAACTACCCTCGGGGAAGTTCGTAAAAGATCTTCCTGCGACTTCACCCGAAGGGAAAGATCCTGAACCATTTGAGTAAGTTCTTGAATCTGGCTAACTAGAAGCTGGCCAGGATTTGGCCCTAAACCAGTGGGATTCATGAGGCCGACAAATCTTACAAAACTGAATAAGGGAAAAAATCAAACCCTGTTTAATTTTAAGTTTTGGTTTGGCCGGTAATAATGTTATGATTCCAGCACTCTGGTCTGAGGTGGTTCTATTGCAAGGACCGGAGCACTGGAACGGAATGCTGGGGAAGGGAGCGGGAATAGAAAGTAGCCCTGGCGCCCTAACTCCGTTGTCTCGCCCTAACTCCGTTGTCTCGCCCGTGTTGTCAGAAATCCCCTGCGAGACTATGGTTGCTTGAGCCCATGGCAGCCGCGTTTGAAGGGCGGATTATGTCTGCCCAACTCCGATGCCCCCTCAGGTCTTAATGGGAGACAAAGGGAAATCCGAGACAGGGTGATAACAAGGGGCCCTCTGACTAAACAACCAGGCCAGGGGCTACAAGCTAACTGACTAAACCTGAGGTATGTGCGGTAACCCGCCAGGGAAAAGGACAACCAAAATCCACTAGTCCGTACTCCTACCCAGCACCGCCGGATACCAGAGTGGATCTGTGGGAGCGGAATCCTCCGCAAAAGCTCCGAAACACAAATAATAAATGATAAATAATAAAGCGGCCCAAGCCGCAACACACGGCTACGCCGTGACTCACGAACACCACTGGATGTTCAAAGGTGCTCAGACAGGACTCCAGGAACAGATGACGACTTCCGAGTACAGGACAACTGAGAACAGGAACGACCGGATACAGCAGGACTGGAAACACTCACAGCAAACAGATTCAGCATGCAGGAAGCTATTACCGGCGTCTGTGAAAGGCCCAGGAAGTGTATTTAACAGGGAGTCCTCCAATCAGCTGTTTGGAGGCTGATTGGATTAGATGCCATACAGCTGCCAAGCTGCATGGCCAGGAAAACAGATATCTCATTAATTAAATTGAACCCAGCAACGGGGAAACGCAGTCCGTAAGTGGCGTCCCCGTTGCTAGGGTCCGTGCGGCTCCGTGCGCCCGGCGTCTAGCGTTGCCAGGGAGCCGGCGGCTGTACGCGCACGGCGTCCCTGGTTGCTAGGCGCCGGGCCGCACCGACGAGCGGACCCCGGCGCCTAACACGCTCTGAGCGATTCCATTTTTAATTTGAACCTTTTCAAGTATAAGTTCCGAGATTTTAATTTTAAAATAGGTCTGACCGAACCGTCCGGTTTAGGGACTACAGCCAAGGTTAAGTAATATCACCTTCCTTGTTGCAGGAGGGGAACCTTGAGCACCACCTGTTGGAGATACAATGTGTGAATTGTATTTAATATTATCTCCCTTTCTGGGGGAGAAGCCGGTAGGTCCGATAAGGAAAACCGGCGAGGAAGCACCTCTTCGAATTCCAGCTCGTAACCCTGAGATTTATCGTCCAGGGATCCACCTGTGAGTTAACTCAGATGTGGCTGAAGAGTCGAAGACGTGCTCCCACTAGCGGAGCCCCAGTGTCATGCAGTGGATTTAGTAGAGGCCGGGGAGGACTTCTGTTCCTGGGAACTAGCTGTGCCCTTACACCTGGTAAGAAAGGACGCTCCTCGTACCTTCTTGTTTTTCTGCGACCGAAAGGACTGCATTTGATAATGTCGTGCTTTCTTCAGCTGTGACGGAATATAAGGCAAAAGATCAGAATTACCAGCTATAGCTGTGGAGACCAGGGGGTATATTTACAAAGATTCGTGTTTTTTGCCGTTTTGAAGGGTGTTTGAACTCGAATGGTTTCGGGCGCATTTTACTGCAACTTTTTAAATCCTGATACGATCATTCACTAAGCTGCTGAGTTTTGCACAATCGTTTTTTTCCCATGTCAATGTGATTCGTAATATCAGGCAGTGTTTTACGGGAGTGATGAGTAAAACACTACCTGACAAAACACAAGGAATCCCGGCCGGATCTGTGAGATCCGTGCAGGGCTTCATTGTGTACCTTAAAAAGTTGAATAAAGTCTTAAAAAATCTGGAAAAAATTGCGGCCGGGGTACCCTGGAGGAGTGGGACCCCTTTCAGTGCGTTGTCGGGTTTCCATTTTATTATTTTGCCAAGTACGTGGATTATACAAAGGTCTGATTCTACACTGGATTATGTGAGTATTATTTTTTTCACAGGTACCCCAAGGATTCTACATGGAGAAGAGTAGCGAGCCTCGTGGGAACATAGGTAAGTATGTATGTATGTATGGAGGTGTGCATGTATGTAATAAACTTATACTTTCACGGTGTGTGTGTTCTGTTTTCTTGGGGGTATTTTTTTAGTAGTAGTACCACCACAGGTACCAGCGGGCCCGGTTTTCCACCGCATGCTGGTACTTGTGGTTCTCCAAGTACCAGCTTGCGGGAGAGGCTTGCTGGGACTTGTAGTACTGCTACTAAAAACAATATTCACATTTTTTCTAAAGGCTATCAGCCCCCCATCCGCCGCCCTTGGATGGGGGGGGACAGCCTCGTGCTTCACCCCTGGCCCTTGGGTGGCTGGAGGGGTGGACCCCTTGATTTAAGGGGTTCCCACTCCTCCAGGGTACCCCGGCCAGGGGTGACTAGTTGGATATGTAATGCCAGGGCCGCAGGGACCAGTATAAAAGTGTCCCCCGGCTGTGGCATTATGTACCTGGCTAGTGGAGCCCAGTGCTGGTCTCAAAAATATGGGGGACCCCTATGCTTTTTGTCCCCCGTATTTTTGGAACCAGGACCAGTCGCAGAGCCCGGTGCTGGTTGATTAAATATGGGGGAACCCCTGTCATTTTTCCCCCCATATATTTTCAACCAGGACCGGCTCAAAGAGCCCGAGGCTGGTTATGCTTAGGAGGGGGGATCCCACGCAATTTTTTTTTCCGTTTTTACACTAAACAGACCCTTTCCCATAGATAACCATGCACAGATCTCACTGATCCATGCATGGTTATCCAAACTCGACTGGAAAAAGCAGGCCTATTTTTTTGCTGCTTTTTTAAACGAATCGGAAAAAAAACAGCCCCGCACTTAAGCACTCAGAAACTAACACCCAAATACGAATGAATAGTGAATGCCCGTATTGTATGAAATAACAGCCGTGTTTGACCGATGGTCTATTCCAGGCCTGGCCAACCTGTGGCTCTCCAGCTGTTGTAAAACTACAAGTCCCATCATGCTTTGCCACAGTTTTGCTAATAGGGAAAGTTAAAACTGTGGCAGGGCATGCTGGGATGTGTAGTTTCACAACATCTGGAGAGCCACAGGTTGGCCAGGCCTGGTCTATTCATTCGTATTTCGGAAATTTGCTAATTAAACCATTACGAATAGTCCAAACACTGCCGAGATTGGTGCTTAGTGAATTCCCGGATTGGGACTTAGAAAAAAAAGCCACAAATCGGACATACTCGAATTCTTAGTAAATATTGGCCCAGGTCCAGAGCCCTTCTCCACACAATTCCTCAGCCTTGTAAGGTAAAACCTCCATATGCCTCTTTTAGTCGGCATCACCTGTCCATTGCATGTTCCACAGGACACGTCTAGCAGAAATCAACATAGCGTTGACTCTAGAACCCAGTAGACCAATGTCTCTTTAGGCATGTCTTATATATAAGACAGCATCTTTTATATACATAATAAGATTTTACTCACCGGTAAATCTATTTCTCGTAGTCCGTAGTGGATGCTGGGAACTCCGTAAGGACCATGGGGAATAGCGGCTCCGCTGGAGACTGGGCACAATTAAAGAAAGCTTTTAGACTACCTGGTGTGCACTGGCTCCTCCCACTACGACCCTCCTCCAAGTCTCAGTTAGGATACTGTGCCCAGAAGAGCTGACACTATAAGGAAGGATTTTGAATCCCGGGTAAGACTCATACCAGCCACACCAATCACCGTACAACTCGTGATACTATACCCAGTTAACAGTATGAACTATAAAACTTGAGCCTCTCAATAGATGGCTCACAACAATAACCCTTTAGTTAGGCAATAACTATATACAAGTATTGCAGACAATCCGCACTTGGGATGGGCGCCCAGCATCCACTACGGACTACGAGAAATAGATTTACCGGTGAGTAAAATCTTATTTTCTCTGACGTCCTAGTGGATGCTGGGAACTCCGTAAGGACCATGGGGATTATAAGAAAGCTCCCAAACGGGCGGGAGAGTGCGGATGACTCTGCAACACCGAATGAGAGAACTCAAGGTCCTCCTCAGCCAGGGTATCAAATTTGTAGAATTTAGCAAATGTGTTTGCCCCTGACCAAGTAGCAGCTCGGCAAAGTTGTAAAGCCGAGAACCCTCGGGCAGCCGCCCAAGATGAGCCCACTTTCCTCGTGAAATGGGCTTTTACTGATTAAGGATGCAGCAGTCCAGCCGCAGAATGCGCCAGCTGAATTGTGCTACAAATCCAGCGAGCAATAGTCTGCTTAGAAGCAGGATCACCCAGTTTGTTGGGTGCATACAGGATAAAAAGCGAGTCAGTTTTCTTGACTCCAGCCGTCCTGGAAACATAAAGTTTCAAGGCCCTGACTACATCCAGTAACTTGGAATCCTCCAAGTCCCTAGTAGCCGCAGGCACTACAATAGGTTGGTTCAAGTGAAAGGCTGATACCACCTTAGGTAGAAACTGGGGACGAGTCCTCAATTCTGCCCTATCCATATGGAAAATCAGATAAGGGCTTTTACACGACAAAGCCGCCAATTCTGACACACGCCTGGCCAAAGCCAAGGCCAATAACATGACCACTTTCCACGTGAGATATTTCAGATCCACGGTTTTAAGTGGTTCAAACCAATGTGATTTTAGGAAATTCAACACCACGTTGAGATCCCAAGGTGCCACTGGAGGCACAAACGGGGGCTGAATATGCAGCACTCCCTTTACAAATGTCTGAACTTCAGGCAATGAAGCCAGTTCTTTCTGGAAGAAAATCGACAGAGCCGAAATCTGGACCTTAATGGAACCCAATTTTAGGCCCATAGTCACTCCTGACTGTAGGAAGTGCAGAAATTGACCCAGCTGAAATTCCTCTGTTGGGGCCTTCCTGGCCTCACACCACGCAACATATTTTCGCCAAATACGGTGATAATGGTTTGCAGTTTCTTCTTTCCTGGCTTTAATCAGCGTAGGAATGACTTCATCCGGAATGCCCTTTTCCTTTAGGATCCGGTGTTCAACCGCCATGCCGTCAAACGCAGCCGCGGTAAGTCTTGGAACAGACAGGACCCCTGCTGTAGCAGATCCTGTCTGAGCGGTAGAGGCCATGGGTCCTCTGATATCATTTCTTGAAGTTCTGGGTACCAAGCTCTTCTTGGCCAATCCGGAACCACGAGTATCGTTCTTACTCCTCGTCTTCTTATTATTCTCAGTACCTTTGGTATGAGAGGCAGAGGAGGGAACACATAAACCGACTGGTACACCCACGGTGTCACTAGAGCGTCCACAGCTATCGCCTGAGGGTCCCTTGACCTGGTGCAATATCTCTCTAGTTTTTTGTTTAGGCGGGACGCCATCATGTCCACCTGTGGCCTTTCCCAACGGTTTACCAACAGTTGGAAGACTTCTGGATGAAGCCCCCACTCTCCCGGGTGTAGGTCGTGTCTGCTGAGGAAGTCTGCTTCCCAGTTGTCCACTCCCGGAATGAACACTGCTGACAGTGCTAAGACGTGATTTTCCGCCCATCGGAGAATCCTTGTGGCTTCTGCCATCGCCATCCTGCTTCTTGTGCCGCCCTGTCGGTTTACATGGGCGACTGCCGTGATGTTGTCTGATTGGATCAGTACCGGCTGGTTTTGAAGCAGGGGCCTTGCCTGACTTAGGGCATTGTAAATGGCCCTCAGTTCCAAAATATTTATGTGTAGGGACGACTCCTGACTTGACCAAAGTCCTTGGAAATTTCTTCCCTGTGTGCCTGCCCCCCAGCCTCGAAGGCTGGCATCCGTGGTCACCAGGACCCAGTCCTGTATGCCGAATCTGCGGCCCTCTTGAAGATGAGCACTCTGCAGCCACCACAGTAGAGATGCCCTGGTCCTTGGAGACAGGGTTATCAGCCGATGCATCTGAAGATGCGATCCCGACCACTTGTCCAAGAGGTCCCACTGAAAAGTCCTTGCATGGAACCTGCCGAATGGAATTGCTTCGTAGGAAGCTACCATTTTTCCCAGGACTCGTGTGCAGTGATGCACCGATACCTGTTTTGGTTTCAGGAGGTCTGTGACTAGAGATGACAGCTCCTTGGCTTTCTCCTGCGGGAGAAATACTTTTTTCTGTTCTGTGTCCAGAACCATCCCAGGAACAGTAGGCGTGTGGTAGGAACCAGCTGTGACTTTGGAATGTTTAGAATCCATCCATGCTGTTGTAGCACTTCCCGAGATAGTGCTACCCCGCCCAACTACTGCTCCTTGGACCTCGCCTTTATAAGGAGATCGTCCAAGTACGGGATAATTAAAACTCCCTTTTTTCAAAGGAGTATCATCATTTCTGCCACTACCTTGGTAAACACCCTCGGTGCCGTGGATAGTCCAAACGGCAGCGTCTGGAATTGGTAATGGAAATCCTGTACCACAAATCTGAGGTACTCCTGGTGAGGATGGTAATGGGGACATGCAGGTAAGCATCCTTGATGTCCAGGGATACTATGTAATCCCCCTCGTCCAGGCTTGCAATAACTGCCCTGAGCGATTCCATCTTGAACTTGAATTTTTTTATGTATGTGTTCAAGGATTTCAAATTTAAAATGGGTCTCACCGAACCGTCCGGTTTCGGTACCACAAACATTGTGGAATAGTAACCCCGTCCTTGTTGAAGTTGGGGCACCTTGACCATCACCTGCTGGTGATACAGCTTGTGAATTGCCTCTAGCACAGCCTCCCCGCTTGAGGGAGTTGTCGGCAAGGCAGATTTGAGGAAACGGCGGGGGGGAGACGTCTCAAATTCCAGCTTGTACCCCTGAAATACTACTTGAAGGACCCAGGGATCCACCTGTGAGCGAGCCCACTGATCGCTGAAATTTTTGAGGCGGCCCCCCACCGTACCTGGCTACACCTGTGGAGCCCCTGCGTCATGCGGCGGACTCAGAGGAAGCGGGGGAAGATTTTTGATTCTGGGAACTGGCTGACTGGTGCAGCTTTTTCCCTCTTCACTTGTCTCTGTGCAGAAAGGAAGCGCCTTTGACCCGCTTGCTTTTCTGAAGCCGAAAGGACTGTACCTGATAATACAGTGCTTTCTTAGGCTGTGAGGAAACCTGAGGTAATTTTTTCTTCCCAGCTGTTGCTGTGGATACGAGGTCCCAGAGACCATGCCCAAACAGTTCCTCACCCTTATAAGGCAGAATCTCTGTGCCTTTTAAAGTCAGCATCACCTGTCCAGTGCCGGGTCTCTAATACCCTCCTGGCAGAATGGACATTGCATTAATTCTGGATGCCAGCCGGCAAAATATCCCTCTGTGCATCCCTCATATATAAGACGTCTTTAATATGCTCTTATGTTAGCAAAATAGTATCCCTGTCTGACAGCGTCACAGACCACGCTGCAGCAGCACTATCCATGCTGAGGCAATTGCCAGTCTCAGTCTAGTACCTGAGTGTGTAAATACAGACTTCAGGATAGCCTCCTGCTTTTTATCAACAGGTACCTTCAAAGTGGCCGTATCCTAAGACGGCAGTGCCACCTTTTTTGACAAACGTGTGAGCGCCTTATCCACCCTAGGGGATATCTCCCAGCGTAACCTATCCTCTGGCGGGAAAGGGTACGCCATCAGTAACTTTTTAGAAATTACCAGTTTTGAGCCTCTGATGGCCTTTGAGACGCCTGGGCAGGCGCGGGCTGAGAAGCCGGCTGTCCCACAGCTGTTACGTCATCCAGCCTTTTATGTAAGGAGTTGACACTGTCGGTTAATACCTTCCACCTATTCATCCACTCTGGTGTTGGCCCCACAGGGGGCGACATCACATTTATCGGCATCTGCTCCGCCTCCACATAAGCCTCATCAAACATGTCGACACAGCCGTACCAACACACCGCACACACACACAGGGAATGCTCTGACTGAGGACAGGACCCCACAAAGCTCTTTGGGGAGACAGAGAGAGAGTATGCCAGCACACACCACAGCGCTATATAATGTAGGGATTAACACTATAACTGAGTGAATTTTCCCCAATAGCTGCTTGTATATACAATATTGCGCCTAAATTTAGTGCCCCCCCCCCTCTCTATTTAACCCTTTGAGCCTGAAAACTACAGGGGAGAGCCTGGGGAGCTATCTTCCAGCTGCACTGTGAAGAGAAAATGGCGCCAGTGTGCTGAGGGAGATAGCTCCGCCCCTTTTTCGGCTGACTTTTCTTCCGCTTTTTTATGGATTCTGGCAGGGGTATTTATCACATATATAGCCTCTGGGGCTATATATTGTGATTATTTTGCCAGCAAGGTGTTTATATTGCCCTCAGGGCGTCTCCCCCTCCCCCCCCCCCCAGCGCCCTGCACCCATCAGTGACCGGAGTGTGAGGTGTACATGAGGAGCAATGGTGCACAGCTGCAGTGCTGTGCGCTACCTTGGTGAAGACTGAAGTCTTTTGCCGCTGATTTTCCGGACGTCTTCTTGCTTCTGGCTCTGTAAGGGGGACGGCGGCGCGGCTCCGGGAACGAACACCAAGGACGGGTCCTGCGGTTGATCCCTCTGGAGCTAATGGTGTCCAGTAGCCTAAGAAGCCCAAGCTAGCTGCAAGCAGGTAGGTTTGCTTCTTCTCCCCTTAGTCCCTCAATGCAGTGAGCCTGTTGCCAGCAGGTCTCACTGTAAAATAAAAAACCTAAAATATACTTTCTTTCTAGGAGCTCAGGAGAGCCCCTAGTGTGCATCCAGCTCGGCCGGGCACAAAAATCTAACTGAGGCTTGGAGGAGGGTCATAGTGGGAGGAGCCAGTGCACACCAGGTAGTCTAAAAGCTTTCTTTTAGTTGTGCCCAGTCTTCTGCGGGACGCTATTCCCCATGGTCCTTACGGAGTTCCCAGCATCCACTAGGACGTCAGAGAAAATAAGAATTTACTCACCGGTAATTCTATTTCTCGTAGTCCGTAGTGGATGCTGGAAACTCCGTAAAGACCATGGGGAATAGCGGCTCCGCAGGAGACTGGGCACAAAAGTAAAGCTTTAGGACTAGCTGGTGTGCACTGGCTCCTCCCCCTATGACCCTCCTCCAAGCCTCAGTTAGGATACTGTGCCCGGACGAGCGTACACAATAAGGAAGGATTTATGAATCCCGGGTAAGACTCAAACCAGCCACACCAATCACACTGTACAACTTGTGATCTGAACCCAGTTAACAGTATGATAACAGAGGAGCCTCTCAAAGGATGGCTCACTCCAACAATAACCCGATTTAGTTAACAATAACTATGTACAAGTATTGCAGATAATCCGCACTTGGGATGGGCGCCCAGCATCCACTACGGACTACCACCGGTGAGTAAATTCTTATTTTCTCTGACGTCCTAGTGGATGCTGGGAACTCCGTAAGGACCATGGGGATTATACCAAAGCTCCCAAACGGGCGGGAGAGTGCGGATGACTCTGCAGCACCGAATGAGAGAACTCCAGGTCCTCCTCAGCCAGGGTATCAAATTTGTAGAACTTAGCAAACGTGTTTGCCCCTGACCAAGTAGCTGCTCGGCAAAGTTGTAAAGCCGAGACCCCTCGGGCAGCCGCCCAAGATGAGCCCACCTTCCTTGTGGAGTGGGCATTTACAGATTTTGGCTGTGGCAGGCCTGCCACAGAATGTGCAAGCTGAATTGTACTACAAATCCAACGAGCAATAGTCTGCTTAGAAGCAGGAGCACCCAGCTTGTTGGGTGCATACAGGATAAACAGCGAGTCAGATTTTCTGACTCCAGCCGTCCTGGAAACATATATTTTCAGTCCCTAACTACGTCCAGCAACTTGGAGTCCTCCAAGTCCCTAGTAGCCGCAGGTACCACAATAGGCTGGTTCATGTAAAACGCTGAAACCACCTTAGGGAGAAATTGAGGACGAGTCC
This sequence comes from Pseudophryne corroboree, assembly GCF_028390025.1. Taxonomy (NCBI): domain Eukaryota; kingdom Metazoa; phylum Chordata; class Amphibia; order Anura; family Myobatrachidae; genus Pseudophryne; species Pseudophryne corroboree. The sequence continues at coordinate 47,330,182 of NC_086446.1, read as the reverse complement.
TCAATTCCGCCCTATCCGTATGAAATATCAGGTAAGGGCTTTTCTAGGATAAACCCGCCAATTCTGATACGCGCCTGGCTGAAGCCAGGGCCAACAGCATTACCACTTTCCATGTGAGATATTTTAAGTCCACAGTGGTAAGCGGTTCAAACCAATGTGATTTTAGGAATCCCAAAACCACATTGAGATCCCAGGGTGCCACTGGAGGCACAAAAGGTGGCTGTATATGCAGTACCCCCTTGACAAACGTCTGGACTTCAGGAACTGAAGCCAATTCTTTCTGGAAGAAAATCGACAAGGCCGAAATTTGAACCTTAATGGACCCTAATTTTAGGCCCATGTTTGCAGGAAATGAAGGAAACGACCTAGTTGAAATTCCTCTGTAGGGGCCTTCCTGGCCTTGCACCACGCAACATATTTTCGCCAAATACGGTGATAATGCTGTGCGGTTACATCCTTCCTGGCTTTGATCAGGGTAGGGATGACTTCATCCGGAATGCCTTTTTCCTTCAGGATCCGGCGTTCAACCGCCATGCCGTCAAACGCAGCCGCGGTAAGTCTTGAAACAGACAGGGTCCTTGCTGGAGCAGGTCCCTTCTTAGAGGTAGAGGCCACGGGTCCTCCGTGAGCATCTCTTGAAGTTCCGGGTACCAAGTCCTTCTTGGCCAATCCGGAGCCACGAGTATAGTTCTTACTCCTCTCCGTCTTATAATTCTCAGTACCTTGGGTATGAGAGGCAGAGGAGGGAACACATACACTGACTGGTACACCCACGGTGTTACCAGAGCGTCCACCGCTATTGCTTGAGGGTCCCTTGACCTGGCGCAATACCTTTCTAGTTTTTTGTTGAGGCGGGACGCCATCATGTCCACCTTTGGTTTTTCCCAACGGTTTACAATCAAGTGGAAGACTTCTGGATGAAGTCCCCACTCTCCCGGGTGGAAATCGTGTCTGCTGAGAAAGTCTGCTTCCCAGTTGTCTACTCCCGGAATGAACACTGCTGACAGTGCTATCACATGATTTTCCGCCCAGCGAAGAATCCTTGCAGCTTCTGCCATCGCCTTCCTGCTTCTTGTGCCGCCCGTTCTGTTTACGTGGGCGACTGCCGTGATGTTGTCCGACTGGATCAACACCGGCTGACCCTGAAGCAGAGGCCTTGCTTGACTTAGGGCATTGTAAATGGCCCTTAGTTCCAGGATATTTATGTGGAGTGACGTTTCCAGGCTTGACCACAAGCCCTGGAAATTTTTTCCCTGTGTGACTGCTCCCCAGCCTCTCAGGCTGGCATCCGTGGTCACCAAGACCCAGTCTTGAATGCCGAATCTGCGACCTCTCTAGAAGATGAGCACTCTGCAACCACCACAGGAGAGACACCCTTGTCCTCGGAGACAGGGTTATCCGCTGATGCATGTGAAGATGCGATCCGGACCATTTGTCCAGCAGATCCCACTGAAAAGTTCTTGCGTGGAATCTGCCGAATGGAATCGCTTCGTAAGAAGCCACCATTTTCCCCAGGACCCTTGTGCATTAATGCACTGACACTTGGCCTGGTTTTAGGAGGTTCCTGACTAGCTCAGATAACTCCCTGGCTTTCTCCTCCGGGAGAAACACCTTTTTCTGGACTGTATCCAGAATCATCCCTAGGAACAGCAGACGTGTCGTCGGAATCAGCTGCGATTTTGGGATATTTAGAATCCACCCGTGCTTGAGATAGTGCTACTCCGACTACTAACTGTTCCCTGGACCTTGCCCTTATCAGGAGATCGTCCAAGTAAGGGATAATTAAGACGCCTTTTCTTCGAAGAAGTATCATCATTTCGGCCATTACCTTGGTAAAGACCCGGGGTGCCGTGGACAATCCAAACGGCAGCGTCTGAAACTGATAATGACAGTTCCGTACCACAAACCTGAGGTACCCTTGGTGAGAAGGGCAAATTGGGACATGGAGGTAAGCATCCTTGATGTCCAGCGACACCATATAGTCCCCTTCTTCCAGGTTCGCGATCACTGCTCTGAGTGACTCCATCTTGAACTTGAACCTTTGTATGTAAGTGTTCAAGGATTTCAGATTTAAAATAGGTCTCACCGAGCCGTCCGGCTTCGGTACCACAAATAGCGTTTAATAATACCCCTTGCCCTGTTGCAGGAGGGGTACCTTGATTATCACCTGCTGAGAATACAGCTTGTGAATGGCTTCAATCCCTGTCGGAGGGAGACGTCGGTAAAGCAGACTTTAGGAAACGGCGAGGGGGAGATGTCTCGAATTCCAACCTGTATCCCTGAGATACCACCTGAAGGACCCAGGGGTCTACTTGCGAGTGAGCCCACTGCGCGCTGAAATTCTTGAGACGTGCCCCCACCGAGCCTAAGTCCGCTTGTAAAGCCCCAGCGTCATGCTGAGGACTTAGCAGAAGCGGGAGAGGGCTTCTGATCCTGGGAACTGGCTGCTTGCTGCAGTCTTTTTCCCCTTCCTCTGCCCCTGGGCAGAAATGAGGAGCCTTTCGCTCGCTTTCCCTTATGGGAACGAAAGGACTGCGCCTGATAATACGGCGTCTTCTTATGTTGAGAGGCGACCTGGGGTAAAAAATAAGATTTTACTTACCGATAAATCTATTTCTCGTAGTCCGTAGTGGATGCTGGGACTCCGTAAGGACCATGGGGAATAGCGGCTCCGCAGGAGACAGGGCACAAGAATAAAAGCTTTAGGATCAGGTGGTGTGCACTGGCTCCTCCCCCTATGACCCTCCTCCAAGCCTCAGTTAGGATACTGTGCCCGGACGAGCGTACATAATAAGGAAGGATATTGAATCCCGGGTAAGACTCATACCAGCCACACCAATCACACCGTACAACTCGTGATCTGAACCCAGTTAACAGTATGATAAAACGAAAAGGAGCCTCTGAAAAGATGGCTCACAACAATAATAACCCGAATCTTTGTAACAATAACTATATACAAGTATTGCAGACAATCCGCACTTGGGATGGGCGCCCAGCATCCACTACGGACTACGAGAAATAGATTTATCGGTAAGTAAAATCTTATTTTCTCTGACGTCCTAGTGGATGCTGGGACTCCGTAAGGACCATGGGGATTATACCAAAGCTCCCAAACGGGCGGGAGAGTGCGGATGACTCTGCAGCACCGAATGAGAGAACTCCAGGTCCTCCTCAGCCAGGGTATCAAATTTGTAGAATTTAGCAAACGTGTTTGCCCCTGACCAAGTAGCTGCTCGGCAAAGTTGTAAAGCCGAGACCCCTCGGGCAGCCGCCCAAGATGAACCCACTTTCCTAGTGGAATGGGCTTTTACCGATTTTGGCTGTGGCAGGCCTGCCACAGAATGTGCAAGCTGAATTGTACTACAAATCCAACGAGCAATCGTCTGCTTAGAAGCAGGAGCACCCAGTTTGTTGGGTGCATACAGGATAAACAGCGAGTCAGATTTCCTGACTCCAGCCGTCCTGGAAACATATATTTTCAGGGCCCTGACCACGTCCAGTAACTTGGAGTCCTCCAAGTCCTTAGTAGCCACAGGTACCACAATAGGTTGGTTCATGTGAAATGCAGAAACCACCTTAGGTAGAAATTGAGGACGAGTCCTCAATTCTGCCCTGTCAGAATGAAATATTAAGTAAGGGCTTTTATATGATAAAGCCGCCAATTCTGACACACCCCTGGCTGAAGCCAGGGCTAACAGCATCGTCACCTTCCATGTGAGATATTTTAAGTCCACAGTGGTGAGTGGTTCAAACCAATGTGACTTTAGGAACCTCAACACAACATTGAGATCCCAAGGTGCCACTGGAGGCACAAAAGGAGGCTGTATATGCAGTACCCCTTTTACAAATGTCTGAACTTCAGGTACTGAAGCCAGTTCTTTTTGGAAGAAAATCGACAGGGCCGAAATTTGAACCTTAATGGACCCTAATTTTAGGCCCATAGACAGTCCTGTTTGCAGGAAATGGAGGAAACGACCCAGTTGAAATTCCTCTGTAGGGGCCTTCCTGGCCTCACACCACGCAACATATTTTCGCCAAATGCGGTGATAATGTTTTGCGGTTACGTCCTTCCTGGCCTTGACCAGGGTAGGGATGACTTCATCTGGAATGCCTTTTTCCTTCAGGATCCGGCGTTCAACCGCCATGCCGTCAAACGCAGCCGCGGTAAGTCTTGGAACAGACAAGGCCCCTGTTGGAGCAGGTCCTTTCTTAGAGGTAGAGGCCACGGTTCGTCCGTGAGCATCTCCTGAAGTTCCGGATACCAAGTCCTTCTTGGCCAATCCGGAACCACGAGTATAGTTCTTACTCCTCTCCTTCTTATGATTCTCAGTACTTTTGGTATGAGAGGCAGAGGAGGGAACACATACACTGACTGGTACACCCACGGTGTTACCAGAGCGTCCACCGCTATTGCCTGAGGGTCCCTTGACCTGGCGCAATACTTGTCTAGTTTTTTGTTTAGACGGGACGCCATCATGTCCACCTTTGGTTTTTCCCAACGGTTTACAAATCAGATGGAAGACTTCTGGGTGAAGTCCCCACTCTCCCGGGTGAAGGTCGTGTCTGCTGAGGAAGTCTGCTTCCCAGTTGTCCACTCCCGGAATGAACACTGCTGACAGTGCTATCACATGATTTTCCGCCCAGCGAAGAATCCTTGCAGCTTCTGCCATTGCCCTCCTGCTTCTCGTGCCGCCCTGTCTGTTTACGTGGGCGACTGACGTGATGTTGTCCGATTGGATCAATACCGCCTGACCCTGAAGCAGGGGTTTCGCTTGACTTAGGGCATTGTAAATGGCCCTTAGTTCCAGAATGTTTATATGAAGAGATGTTTCCATGCTTGACCACAAGCCCTGGAAATTTCTTCCCTGTGTGACTGCTCCCCAGCCTCTCAGGATGGCATCCGTGGTCACCAGGATCCAATCCTGAATGCCAAATCTGCGGCCCTCTAGTAGATGAGCACTCTGCAGCCACCACAGAAAAGACACCCTTGTCCTTGGCGACAGGGTTATCCGCTGATGCATCTGAAGATGCGATCCGGACCATTTGTCCAGTAGATCCCACTGAAACGTTCTTGCATGGAATCTTCCGAATGGAATCGCTTCGTAAGAAGCCACCATTTTTCCCAGGACCCTCGTGCACTGATGCACTGACACCTGGGCTGGTTTTAGGAGGTTCCTGACTAGCTCGGATAACTCCCTGGCCTTCTCCTCTGGGAGAAACACCTTCTTCTGGACTGTGTCCAGAATCATTCCTAGGAACAGAAGACGTGTCGTTGGAATCAGCTGCGATTTTGGAATATTTAGGATCCACCCGTGCTGACGTAACACTACCTGAGATAGTGCTACTCCGACTTCTAACTGTTCCCTGGACCTTGCCCTTATCAGGAGATCGTCCAAGTAAGGGATAATTAAGATGCCTTTTCTTCGAAGAAGAATCATCATTTCGGCCATTACCTTGGTAAAGACCCGAGGTGCCGTGGATAACCCAAACGGCAGCGTCTGAAACTGATAATGACAGTTTTGTACTACAAACCTGAGATACCCTTGGTGAGAAGGGTAGATTGGGACGTGGAGATAAGCATCCTTGATGTCCAGAGACACCATATAGTCCCCTTCTTCCAGGTTCGCTATCACCGCTCTGAGTGACTCCATCTTGAATTTGAACCTTTTTATGTAAGTGTTCAAGGATTTCAGATTTAAAATTGGTCTCACCGAGCCGTCCGGCTTCGGTACCACAAACAGCGTGGAATAATACCCCTTTCCCTGTTGTAGGAGGGGTACCTTGATTATCACCTGCTGGGAATACAGCTTGTGAATGGCTTCCAAAACTGCCTCCCTGTCTGAGGGAGACTATGGTAGAGCAGACTTCAGGAACCGGCGAGGGGGAGACGCCTCGAATTCCAGTTTGTACCCCTGCGACACTACCTGTAGAATCCAGGGGTCCACTTGCGAGTGAGCCCACTGCGCGTTGAAATTCTTGAGACGGGCCCCCACCATGTCTGAGTCTGCTTGTACAGCCCCAGCGTCATGCTGAAGACTTGGCAGAAGCAGGGGAGGGCTTCTGCTCCTGGGAAGCGGCTGCATGGTGCAGTCTTTTTCCCCTTTCTCTGCCCCGGGGCAGAAAAGAGTGGCCTTTTGCTCGCTTGCATTTATGGGAACGAAAGGACTGGGTTTGAAAAGACGGTGTCTTTTTCTGCTGATGTGAAGTGACCTGGGGTAAAAAGGTGGACTTTCCAGCCGTTGCCGTGGCCACCAGCTCCGATAGACCAGCCCCAAATAACTCCTCCCCTCTATACGGCAATACTTCCATATGTCGTTTAGAATCCGCATCCCCTGACCACTGTCGCGTCCATAACGCTCTTCTGGCAGAAATGGACATAGCACTTACTCTTGATGCCAGGGTGCAAATATCCCTCTGTGCATCACGCATATATAGTAATGCATCCTTCAAATGCTCTATAGTTAACAATATATTGTCCCTATCCAGGGTATCAATATTTTCAGTCAGGGAATCCGACCATGCGACTCCAGCACTGCACATCCAGGCTGAAGCGATTGCTGGTCGCAGTATAACACCAGTATGTGTGTATATACTTTTTAGGATATTTTCCAGCCTTCTATCAGCTGGTTCTTTGAGGGTGGTCGTATCAGGAGACGGTAACGCTACTTGTTTAGATAAACGTGTGAGCGCCTTATCTACCCTAGGGGGTGTTTCCCAACGTGTCCTAACCTCTGATGGGAAAGGATATAGTGCCAATAATTTATTAGAAATTAGCAGTTTTTTGTCGGGGGAAACCCACGCTTTATCACACACCTCATTCAATTCATCTGACTCAGGAAAAACTATTGGTAGTTTTTTCACACCCCACATAATACCCTTCTTAGTGGTACTTGTAGTGTCAGAAATGTTCAATGCCTCCTTCATTGCCGTGATCATGTAACGTGTGGCCCTACTGGACATTACGTTTGACTCATCACCGTCGACACTAGACTCAGTATCTGTGTCTGGGTCTGTGTCGACCCACTGAGGTAACGGGCGTTTTAGGGCCCCTGACGGTGTCTGAGACGCCTGGACAGGCACTAATTGATTTGCCGGCTGTCTCATGTCGTCAACAGTTTTTTGCAAAGTGCTGACATTATCACTTAATTGTTTAAATACGATCATCCAGTCAGGTGTCGACTCCCTAGGGGGTGACATCACTAACGCAGGCAATTGCTCCGCCTCCACATCATTTTCCTCCTCATACATGTCGACACACGCGTACCGACACACAGCACACACACCGGGAATGCTCCGATAGAGGACAGGACCCCACGAGCCCTTTGGAGAGACAGAGGGAGAGTCTGCCAGCACACACCCAGCGCTATATATATATATACAGGGATAACCTTATATAAGTGTTATTCCCTTATAGCTGCTGTTTATATTGTTATTTGCTGCCAAAAGTGCCCCCCATTCTCTTTTTTACCCTGATTCTGAAGCAGGACTGCAGGGGAGAGTCAGGGAGCCGTCCTTCCAGCGGAGCTGTGAGGAAAAATGGCGCTTGTGTGCTGAGGAGATAGGCTCCGCCCCTTCACGACGTCCTTATCTCCCGCTCTTTTGTGTAAAAATGGCAGGGGTTAAAATACATCCATATAGCCCAGGAGCTATATGTGATGTATTCTTTTGCCACCTAAGGTATTATCTCTTATATTGCGTCTCAGGGCGCTCCCCCCCCAGCGCCCTGCACCCTCAGTGACCGGAGTGTGAAGTGTGCTGAGAGCAATGGCGCACAGCTGCGGTGCTGTGCGCTACCTTAGTCTGAAGACAGGATCGTCTTCTGCCGCCGATTTCACCGGACCTCTTCGTCTCTTCTGGCTCTATAAGGGGGACGGCGGCGCGGCTCCGGTGACCCATCCAGGCTGTACCTGTGATCGTCCCTCTGGAGCTAATGTCCAGTAGCCTAAGAAGCCCAATCCACTCTGCACGCAGGTGAGTTCGCTTCTTCTCCCCTTAGTCCCACGATGCAGTGAGCCTGTTGCCAGCAGGACTCACTGAAAATAAAAAACCTAAATTAAACTTCTATTCTAAGCAGCTCAGGAGAGCCACCTAGCCTGCACCCTTCTCGTTCGGGCACAAAAATCTAACTGGGGCTTGGAGGAGGGTCATAGGGGGAGGAGCCAGTGCACACCACCTGATCCTAAAGCTTTTATTCTTGTGCCCTGTCTCCTGCGGAGCCGCTATTCCCCATGGTCCTTACGGAGTCCCAGCATCCACTAGGACGTCAGAGAAATGTGGATTTCCCAGCCGTTGCCGTGGCCACCAAGTCTGAAAGACCTACCCCAAATAACTCCTCCCCTTTATAAGGCAGCACTTCCATATGTCGTTTGGAATCTGCATCACCTGACCACTGTCGCGTCCATAACCCTCTTCTGGCAGAAATGGACAGCGCACTTACTCTTGATGCCAGTCGGCAAATATCCCGCTGTGCATCACGCATATATAGAAAAGCATCTTTTAAATGTTCTATAGTCAGTAAAATAGTGTCCCTGTCTAGGGTGTCAATATTTTCAGTCAGGGAATCCGACCAAGCCAAACCAGCACTGCACATCCAGGCTGAGGCGATTGCTGGTCGCAGTATAACACCAGTATGTGTGTAAATACATTTTAGGATACCCTCCTGCTTTCTATCAGCAGGATCCTTCAGGGCGGCCGTCTCAGGAGAGGGTAGAGCCACCTGTTTTGACAAGCGTGTGAGCGCTTTATCCACCCTAGGGGGTGTTTCCCAACGCACCCTAACCTCTGGCGGGAAAGGATATAATGCCAATAATTTTTTAGAAATTATCAGTTTTTTATCGTGGGAAACCCACGCTTCATCACACACTTCATTTAATTCCTCAGATTCGGGAAAAACTACAGGTAGTTTTTTCTCACCAAACATAATACCCCTTTTAGTGGTAGTGGTATTATCAGAAATATGTAAAACATTTTTCATTGCCTCAATCATATAACGTGTGGCCCTACTGGAAGTCACGTTTGTCTCTTCCCCGTCGACACTGGAGTCAGTATCCGTGTCGACGTCTGTATCAACCATCTGAGGTAATGGGCGTTTTAGAGCCCCTGATGGCTTTTGAGACGCCTGGACAGGCACAAGCTGAGTAGCCGGCTGTCTCATGTCGTCAACTGTCTTTTGTAAAGAACTGACACTGTCACGTAAATTCCTTCCAGCATCTCATCCACTCAGGTGTCGACTCTCTAGGAGGTGACATCTCTATTATAGGCAATTGCTCCTTCTCCACATCATTTTCCTCCTCATACATGTCGACACAACGTACCGACACACAGCACACACACAGGGAATGCTCTGACAGAGGACAGGACCCCACTAGCCCTTTGGGGAGACAGAGGGAGAGTATGCCAGCACACACCACAGCGCTATATTAATATACAGGGATAACCTTATATAAGTGTTTTTCCCTTATATAGCTGCTATATGTTTAAATATCGCCAATTAGTGCCCCCCTCTCTTTTTTACCCTGTTTCTGTAGTGCAGGACTGCAGGGGAGAGTCAGGGAGACGTCCTTCCAGCGGAGCTGTGAGGGAAAATGGCGCCTGTGTGCTGAGGAGATAGGCCCCGCCCCCTTCTCGGCGGCCTTTTCTCCCGCATTTATGAGGAATCTGGCAGGGGTTAAAATTCATCCATATAGCCCTGGGGGCTATATGTGATGTATTTTTGCCAGCCAAGGTGTTTTTTATTGCTGCTCAGGGCGCCCCCCCCTAGCGCCCTGCACCCTCAGTGACCGAAGTGTGAAGTGTGCTGAGGAGCAATGGCGCACAGCTGCAGTGCTGTGCGCTACCTTGGTGAAGACAGGATGTCTTCTGCCGCCGATTTTCCGGACCTCTTCTTGCTTCTGGCTCTGTAAGGGGGCCGGCGGCGCGGCTCCGGGACCGAACTCCATGGCTGGGCCTGTGTTCGATCCCTCTGGAGCTAATGGTGTCCAGTAGCCTAAGAAGCCCAATCCACTCTGCAAGCAGGTGAGTTCGCTTCTTCTCCCCTTAGTCCCTCGATGCAGTGAGCCTGTTGCCAGCAGGTCTCACTGAAAATAAAAAACCTAAAACTAAACTTTTCACTAAGCAGCTCAGGAGAGCCACCTAGTGTGCACCCTTCTCGTTCGGGCACAAAAATCTAACTGAGGCTTGGAGGAGGGTCATAGGGGGAGGAGCCAGTGCACACCAGCTAGTCCTAAAGCTTTACTTTTGTGCCCAGTCTCCTGCGGAGCCGCTATTCCCCATGGTCCTTACGGAGTTCCCAGCATCCACTAGGACGTCAGAGAAATATATATATATATATATATATATATATATATCTCCTAGGGTCAATAACATGGTATCCTTATCTAGGGTGTCAATCTCTGCTGATAAGGTATCTGTCCACGCTCTATAAACCCATGCCGACACAATCACCGGTCTGAGTAGTGTACCAGAATGTGTGTAAATGGACTTCAAAGTACTTTTACTGCATGCTATCTGCAGGATTCCTGAGGATAGCTGTTAAGTCAGCGCTACCTTTTGGGTAAACCTGTCAATGCCTTGTCCACCCTAGAGGAAGATTCCCATCGTATCCTGGCCCTAACAGGGAAAGGAAACGCCATGAGAATTCTTTTTGGGAATCTGCCGTTTCTTGTCTGGAGATTCCGGCTCTTTTTCTTCATGAGAGGAGGGAAATTTACCTCCGCTTTCTACCCCTTAAACATGTGTACCCTCGTGTCAGGGACAGATGAGTCATCAGTGATATGCAAAACATCTTTTATTACAATAATCATATATTGAATACTTTTCTGCCAGTTTTGGCTTTAATTTTGCATTATCGTAGTCGACACTGGAGTCAGACTCCGTGTCGGTATCAGTGTCTATTATTTTGGATATTGGGCGTTTTGAGACTCTGAAGGTCCCTGCGACATAGGGACAGACATGGGTAGATTTCCTGTCTGTTCTCTAATCTTTTGTGCAATAAATTTACCTCAGCACTTAATTCCGCATATCCAGTCAGGTGTCGATGGAGACACCACACACACACAGTAGCTCCATCTCCTTCTTAGGAGAGCCTTTTACCTCAGACATGTCAACACACACGTACCGACACACCACACACTCAGGGAACCCTCTTATCTGAAGACAGTTCCCCCACAAGGCCCTTTGGAGAGACAGAAAGAGAGTATGCCAGCACACACCCCAGCGCTATATGACCCAGGAAAAAAACACAGTAATTTAATGTTTTACCCAGTAGCACTGTTATATATTATCTGCGCCGAAATATGTGCCCCCCTCTTCTTTAAAACCCTCTTTTCTACCATGGTCTGGGGGTGCTCTGCGTCCCGGAGGTGAACCCCTATAGTGTTAGGGACCTGTCCGATGAGGTCACCGTGAAGCAGGTGGGCAGGCTCATATACTGGCCAATATATGCCAAGAACCTCAAATATTATATTATGGTTATAATAATTTTAATGGTGTATGGTGCACCTGCACCCTTTGTTCCTTTGTTGTAGTATTGCAGTACTTCGTCCCAGCAAGGTAGCACATCCCATTATAATAAGCTAGGGTGTGCAGTCCAGGCCCCGTTTCCATATAGTCTACGTTATGTGTGTGTATACACACCTGAGGGATTGGGACAGCCCTCATCTCTGGATTAGCACCCCACCCACTGCCTCTCATGATTTTAAACAGGGAACCAGCACATTCAGACTGCACAAAAGACATAGGTATGATCCTTTTAATTATATACAAAGTCAGTTTGGGGGTGAGCTTTTGGGGCGTGGGGCTCCCTGTATTGCTCTGGCTGGGCCACCACCACCTTACATTTACTTTTAACACTTATATCACATTGTGTTTGTTTTATATTTATGTAGCTTTTTCACATATCTCTTACACTTATAACACTGCTCAGCTAAACTTCACATTCTGATACTTTACTGCTGTCCTCCACTTTTCTTTTATATTCAGCAGCCTCTTTCATTTGCTTAACACTGACCTTTCACTCCTATCCTTTTTCTGTGTGATGCCCTGGGGTGGTTTGGCTGGGGTGGTCTGGGGGTGCTCTGCGTCCCGGAGGTGAACCCCTATAGTGTTAGGGACCTGTCCGATGAGGTCACCGTGAAGCAGGTGGGCAGGCTCATATACTGGCCAATATATGCCAAGAACCTCAAATATTATATTATGGTTATAATAATTTTAATGGTGTATGGTGCACCTGCACCCTTTGTTCCTTTGTTGTAGTATTGCAGTACTTCGTCCCAGCAAGGTAGCACATCCCATTATAATAAGCTAGGGTGTGCAGTCCAGGCCCCGTTTCCATATAGTCTACCATGGTATAAGCAGGGGAGAGTCCAGGGAGCTTCCTCTCAGCGGTGCTGTGGAGAAAAAATGGCGCTGGTAAGTGCTGAGGGAGAAGCCCCGCCCCCTCGACGGCGGGCTACTGTCCCGCTCAAATATACTGTACACTGGCGGGGGCTCTTTATATATACAGTGGTTAGCTGTATATATCCTTTTTTGCCAGAAGAGATTTACATGCTGCCCAGGGCGCCCCCCCCCCCCCCGCGCCCTGCACCCTTACAGTGACTGCCGTGTGTGAGGTGTATGGGAGCAATGACGCACAGCTGCAGTGCTGTGCGTTACCTCAGTGAAGATCATGAAGTCTTCTGCCGCCTCTGAAGTCTTCTTTTCTTCTCATACTCACCCGGCTTCTATCTTCCGGCTCTGCGAGGGGGACGGCGGCGCGGCTCCGGGACGAACTCCAGGGTGAGACCTGTGTTCTGACTCCCTCTGGAGCTAATGGCGTCCAGTAGCCTAAGAAGCAGAGCCTTGAAACTCACAGAAGTAGGTCTGCTTCTCTCCCCTCAGTCCCTCGATGCAGGGAGTCTGTTGCCAGCAGTGTTCCCTGAACATAAAAAACCTAACAAATATACTTTCTGACAGGAAACTCAGGAGAGCTCCCTGAAACGCACCCTATCTCCTCTGGGCACAGTAGTAAACTGAGGTCTGGAGGAGGGGCATAGAGTGAGGAGCCAGTGCACACCCAGATCTAAAGTCTTTCTTAAAGTGCACGTCTCCTGCGGAGCCCGTCTATCCCCATGGTCCTTACAGAGTCCCCAGCATCCTCTAGGACGTAAGAGAAAAAAGGTTTAAAATCTCCAAAGGTGGAGGCCAAGCAGCAGGACTGGAGATCAATCTGCCTGTTTAGCCGATTCCAGTGTTCATTACCCAAGGAGAAGATAAAACAGGAAGGAGAAGACAATTGAGCCCTTGAGCTGCTTAAAGTCCCACCTGGTAAATGGTATCACCTAACACCTCCAACAAGAACAATCAAAACAATGTCACCACTGGGTCCATACGCACTGTAGACAATAAATGTGGGTTTGTAGTCTTCAAAGGATTTCTCCTGACCACAATTCCTTCAGTAGATACACTCAAAAAGGAAAAAAAAATAGAAAACACACAATAATGTAATACTGTAGTATCCAAGGTTTAAATGAAAGTAATATCAAATGTTTGTAGTCCGTACCAGAGATAGAGGTCTATTCAATGTAGTAGACTAAATAGCACACTATTGAGAAGGTCAAGCCTTAGTCCACACAGATCTCCTTATCCTCTTTCTCTGCCTTTGTTCTTTTATTCATATCATGCTCCCCAGTATACGGCACATGAAAAGGAAAGAACTGCTCCAAATAGTGCAATAAATGATTTAATCAAAAACATAAACAATAATATACATAAAAGCAGTAAGAGTGGACTCTCACCATTTGAGTATGTCTACAAAATCCAGTAGACCAGGGCTGGCCAAACCGGTCCTCGAGATCTACCAACAGTTCATGTTTTCCAGGCCTCCTTGAGATCTGTAGAATTGTCAGTTAGGAATGAATGCAGCACATCTTAATTAGTAATGACTACACCTGTGCACCAGCTGGGTGGTCTGGAAAATGTGTACTGTTGGTAGATCTCGAGGACTGGTTTGGCCAGCCCTGCAGTAGACAAAGCCATATATATAATATCCCACCAGGCGTCCGCACAGTCGCCAAATGGATCAGGTCCACACGTCCCCCAAAGGTCTTCTCTACCTAACGCATTCTAATACCCTAAGGCAGGCATGTCCAAACTGCGGCCCTCCAGCTGTTAAGACACTACACGTCCCAGCAAGCCCTGACACAGCTTTAGCATTCACTGACAGCAAAACTGAGTCAGGGCATGATGGGATATGTAGTTTCACATCTGGAGGGCTGCAGTTTGGACATGCCGGCCCTAAGGTATTGAAAAAGATACCACACTTTTATTCTCCTGTGTGGTCAGTAAGGGACTGTTACTACTTGCTGCAGTGTTAGTGAGCTGGGTTTAGTCCATTCTAAATTCATACTACCATAATACTGTACGTGGCCAATACACACTGTGGCTGTATTACCACTGTATATTGTTGTGTGTATTAGTGATATACTTAGACTAGTGTCATATCCTCCTAAAGTTATCTAGACTAGGGTTGGCAATCCATGGTTAGCAAGAAATGGCCATTGGACTCGACATCGATGGTGGAGGGCAGATGGATCTCTGCCATAGATGGCAGGAAACAATGCTATGGTTAATCATCCTGGCACAGGGGTCACATACAGGGGGTAATGGTTAATATTACTGCCTCACAGCACGGAGGTCATGGGATCAATTCCCACCAAGGCCCTGTATATTCTCCGTGTGCTTGAGTAAGTTTCCTACAGGTACTCCAGTTTCCTCCGACACTCCAAATATATACCAGTAGGTTAATATTACTCCCAATAAAAATGAACCCTAGTGTGAATGAGTGTGCGTGTCTGTGTGGTAGGGACAGATGTGAATGGCCAAATAGTCTCTGTAAAGCGCTGTGGAATATGTGTGCGCTATCTAAATAACTGGTAATAATAATAAATACGGCCACAGACAATGTTCTTCACACTGAGATGCCAATTTGCATCTGGCTTGCGGCATTCGACACACCATGCAGTAGCTCTATGGCAAGAGCAGTTTCTCCATCTGAACATGGCGTCCTGTGTGAGTGGTTCTGTATTTTTAGATGCAGACACTACCTGCAGCGTTCCACTATCTGGCTAGCCACCTTCATTGCCTCCCAGGCATGCCCACTGAAATCCACTGAAAGCCAGGCTTATCTAATATCTTTTATTCCACCATCAATGGACCATCCTTCGATGAAATGAGATTGTTAGTATCTTCAAACAAGTGCAATCAATTCCCAACACCAACAAACACAAGAGGCTATCAAAGTGTGTTACTGTAAATTTATTAAATACAAAAGGGTTAAAAAGCCGTACATTAAAAGAAATAATACATCAGTGCACATATCAATAACACATCATCAAGGTCCAGGAAAGTCAATGCACGTCCATTGAATGCAATACAGAACCATACAATGGGGTAAATTTACTAAGGTGAGAGATTTTTAGAACTGGTGATGTTGCCCATAGCAACCAATCAGATTGTATCTATTATCTTCTAGAAGCAGCTCGACAAATGTTAAGTAGAATCTGATTGCTTGCTATGGGCAACATCACCAGTTCTAAAAAACTCTTCCTTAGTAAATTTACCCCAATGCGTTTCGTTCAATGACCTTCTTCAGGGATGTGTTACTGCTGTAATCCCTGGAGGACCCATCTGACCAAGAGGAGGACCAACGTGTTACCAGACAGGTGTCTTTAGGGTTTTCTGGCACATGAGATTACATATACAGTATGTGTGTGTGTTATATATATATATATATATATATCTCTCTCTATATATATATATATATATATATATATATATATATATATATATAGATGATGCCACGCTTATCGTGGCTTCACCGCAGCCGTGAAGATGTAAATATTTTAGCAATTATTTAAAAATAAAATAAGATTTTATTCACCGGTAAATCTATTTCTCGTAGTCCGTAGTGGATGCTGGGGACTCCGTAAGGACCATGGGGAATAGACGGGCTCCGCAGGAGACTGGGCACTCTAAAATAAAGATTTAGTACTACCTGGTGTGCACTGGCTCCTCCCTCTATGCCCCTCCTCCAGACCTTAGTTAAGGAAACTGTGCCCGGAAGAGCTGACAGTACAAGGATAGGATTTTTGGAATCCAGGGTAAGACTCATACCAGCCACACCAATCACACTGTATAACTTGTGATTACATACCCAGTTAACAGTATGAACAACAAACAAGCATCACTCAACTGATGCCACATAACATAACCCTTTATTAAGCAATATCTATATACACGTATTGCAGAAAGTCCGCACTTGGCGCCCAGCATCCACTACGGACTACGAGAAATATATTTACCGGTGAGTAAATTCTTATTTTCTCTAACGTCCTAGTGGATGCTGGGGACTCCGTAAGGACCATGGGGATTTTATCAAAGCTCCCAAACGGGCGGGAGAGTGTGGATGACTCTGCAGCACCGAATGGGCAAACTCAAGGTCCTCCTCAGCCAGGGTATCAAACTTGTAGAATTTTGCAAATGTGTATGAACCCGACCAAGTAGCAGCTCGGCAAAGCTGTAATGCCGAGACCCCTCGGGCAGCCGCCCAAGAAGAGCCCACCTTTCTTGTGGAATGGGCTTTCACTGATTTTGGATGCGCCAATCCAGCCGCAGAATGAGCCTGCTGAATCGTGCCACAGATCCAGCGAGCAATAGTTTGCTTTGAAGCAGGAGCACCCAGCTTGTTGGATGCATACAGGACAAACAGCGAGTCAGCCGTTCTGGTCACATAAATCTTCAAAGCCCGGACTACGTTAAGCAACTTGGAATCCTCCAAGTCACAAGTAGCCGCAGGCACCACAATAGGTTGGTTCAAATAAAAGGATGACCGCAATTCTGCCCTATCCATATGGAAAACCAGGTAGGGGCTTTTACATGACAAAGCCGCCAATTCGGACACACGCCTAGCCGAAGCTAAGGCCAACAGCATGACCACTTTCCACGTGAGATACTTTAGCTCCACGGTCTTAAGTGGCTCAAACCAGTGGGATTTCAGGAAACTCAACACCACATTAAGATCCCAAGGTGCCACTGCTGGCACAAAAGGGGGCTGAATATGCAGCACTCCGTTAACAACGTCTGAACCTCAGGCAGTGAAGCCAGTTCTTTTTGAAAGAAAATGGATAGGGCTGAAATCTGGACCTTTATGGACCCTAATTTTAGGCCCATAGTCACTCCTGACTGTAGGAAGTGCAGGAATCGACCCTGCTGGAATTCCTCTGTTGGGGCATTCCTGGCCTCACACCAAGCAACATATTTTCGCCATATACGGTGATAATGCTTTGCTGTCACGTCCTTCCTAGCCTTTATCAGCGTAGGAATAACTTCATCTGGAATGCCTTTTTCCGCTAGGATCCGGCGTTCAACCGCCATGCCGTTAAACGCAGCCGCGGTAAGTCTTGGAACAGACAGGGCCCTTGTTGTAACAGGTCCTGTCTGAGAGGCAGAGGCCATGGGTCCTCTGTGAGCATTTCTTGCAATTCCGGGTACCAAGTCCTTCTTGGCCAATCCGGAACAATGAGTATTGTTCTCACTCCTCTTTTTCTTACAATTCTCAGCACCTTTGATATGAGAGGAAGAGGAGGAAACACATAGACCGACTGGAACAGCGACAATGTTACTAGTGCGTCCACAGCTATCGCCTGAGGGTCCCTTGACCTGGCGCAATACTTTTTTAGCTTTTTGTTGAGACGGGACGCCATCATGTCCACCTGTGGCAGCTCCCATCGATTTGCAATCTGCGTGAAGACTTCTTGATGAAGTCCCCACTCTCCCGAGTGGAGGTCGTGCCTGCTGAGGAACTCTGCTTCCCAGTTGTCCACTCCCGGAATGAACACTGCTGACAGTGCTAGGACGTGATTCTCCGCCCAACGAAGAATCCTGTTGGCTTCCGCCATTGCCACCCTGCTTCTTGTGCCGCCCTGGCGGTTTACATGGGCCACTGCAGTGATGTTGTCTGACTGAATCAGCACTGGTTGGTTTCGAAGCAGAGACTCCGCTTGACTCAGGGCGTTGTATATGGCCCTTAGTTCCAGGATATTGATGTGCAGACAAGTCTCCTGACTTGACCACAGCCCCTGGAAGTTTCTTCCCAGAGTGACTGCCCCACATCCTCGGAGGCTTGCATCCGTGGTCAACAGGACCCAGTCCTGTATGCGAACCTGCGGCCCTCGAGGAGGTGAGCACTTTGCAGACACCACAGAAAAGACACCCTGGCCCTGGGGGACAGGGTGATCAGCCGATGCATTCGAAGATGCGATCCGGACCATTTGTCCAACAGATCCCACTGAAAAATCCTCGCATGGAACCTGCCGAAGGGAATGGCTTCGTATAACGCCACCATCTTTCCCAGGACTCGCGTGCAGAGATGCACCGATACCTGTTTTGGTTTTAGGAGGCCTCTGACCAGAGTCACGAGCTCCTGAGCCTTATCCTCCGGGAGAAACACCTTTTTCAGGTTTGTGTCCAGAATCATGCCCAGGAAGGGCAGACGCGTCGTAGGAATCAGCTGCGACTGTTGTTGCAACACTTCCTTAGAGTGTGCTACGCTGATCAGCAACCGCTCCCTGGACCTCGCCTTTATGAGGAGATCGTCCAAGTATGGGATACTTGTAACCCATTGCTTCCGCAGGAGCACCATCATTTCCGCCATCACCTTGGTAAATATTCTCGGTGCTGTGGACAGGCCAAACTGCAACGTCTGGAATTGGTAATGACAGTCCTGTACCACAAACCTGAGGTACTCCTGATGAGGTGGATAAATGGGGACATGCCAGTACGCATCCTTGATGTCCAGAGACACCATAAAATCCCCTTCCTCCAGGCTTGCAATGACCGCTCTGAGCGATTCCATCTTGAACTTGAATTTCTTCAGATAAATATTCAGGGATTTTAAATTCAAAATGGGTCTGACCGAACCATCCGGTTTCGGTACCACTAACATGGTGGAATAGTAACCCCTTCCCTGTTAAAGGAGGGGAACCTTCACTACCACCTGCTGGAGATATAGCTTGTGGATTGCTGCCAACACTACCTCCCTTTCCCTGGGGGAAGCTGACAAGGCCGATTTTAGGTAACGGTGAGGGGGCGTCACCTCGAATTCCAGCATGTATCCCTAAGACACCATTTGTATAGCCCAAGGATCCACCCGTGAGCGAACCCACTGGAGGCTGAAATTTTGGAGACGCGCCCTTACCGCTCCTGGCTCCGCCTGTGGAGCCCCAGCGTCATGCGGTGGATTTAGTGGAAGCCGGGGAGGACTTTTGTTCCTGGGAACTAGCTGCATGTTAGGGTCTCCTGCCCTGTGCTGCCAAGTCGTCATGGCAACCGGGAGACAAGTGCTAGCGGCGTAACCTGAGCGCAGCTGATACTCCGGTTCGGGTCTTTTGCTGTGCAGTGGTTACAGGCTTTGTGCACGGCAGGGGATCCGGTGCTGGTTTTTGTGCTCACAGTCTGTGAGGTCTGAGTGGGGCGTGGACAGCACCTGCTATATAAACCCTCTCCTCAGGTTAAGCAGATGCTGCTGAATCTTTGTTGGTTAGTCAGTTCCTGAAAGTTAGCCAGTACTGTGTAACTTTGTATTTGTTTGTTGCTTACTGCAAATAGGCCTTGGGATTTGGTACTACACTCTGCCAATCCAGACCTATCAGTAAAACTGGAGTCAGTCGTTTAACTTGCTGGGGTTCTTTTGCTACTCTGTGAACTTAGCAAGTTTGCGGCTGTATTCTCAGACATGCCTGCCAAAATCCTTTCTCACTGTACATGGTGTTCAGGTGTCAGTTTAGTGGCAGTAAGCTGAACCAGTGCACTGCAAGTGAGGACTAGGATTGTGGAGACTCTCCTTGTGTCTATTATTCCATCTCTGACCAAGGAGTTTACTGCCACACCCGTTGGTAACCCTTTAGGGTTTTGCTGTTGCCCTTAGCAACAGCATTTTGGGTTCTCTACGTATTAAAACACAACATCTCGCTTCTTTCCATCTGAGCATTCCTAATACTAGGGAGACACCCAGTTTCTTAGCCTCTGGGCTTCTCTGTTCACTTTGTGTTTATTTTGGTACCCTATCACCTTCTGTGTACGTAATGTCATATTCCCCAGTCTGTCTGTGAGTTCATTTGTTTTGCATCCCTCTCCGTTCAGACACCAGTACATTCCTGCAGGCACTGGTGTGCATAACATATTCAGCAGCCCAATACTCCTGTTGAAATTTTGTGGGAATATGGAGCATACCCCTCAAAATACTTTGCAACAGGTCTTGACTCGACAATTTAATGATTTGTCCATTAAAATGCACACCTCCCAGGCCGCTGGCGGAGCTCCCGCAGCAGCAGCACCTTCAGGGGTTAAGGAGCCGAAAGTAAATCTCCCGGATCGTTTTTTTGGAGATCGCTCACAGTTCTTTTGTTTCAAGGAGAGCTGCAAGCTATATTTCCAGCTCAGGCCTCAGTCTTCTGGGTCGGAGATTCAGCGGGTGGGCATAGTGATTTCCTTGCTACAAGGAGACCCACAGGTCTGGGCATATGGGTTGCAGCCTGACTGTCCGTCGCTTAAAAGTGTTGATGCTTTTTTTACGGCACTGGGCATGTTGTATGATGACCCTGACAAGACGGCCTCAGCCGAGGCTCAGATTTCGATCCTTAAGCAAGGGCGAAGGCCAGTTGAGGTTTACTGTACGGAGTTTCGGAGGTTGGCCCATGATACCCAGTGGAATGACCCAGCCCTGAGACACCAGTACCGAAGAGGTCTTTCTAACCAGATAAAAGACTAACTGGTACAATATCCCTTGCCTGATAGCTTGGATCAGCTCATGAAGTTATCCTTTCGGGTGGATAGATGGCTGAGAGAGCGTAGGCTTGAAAGGGAGACCAAGGTTTCCTTCCTTCCCAAGGGAACCTCAGACTCTGAGGAATTTTCCGAGGAGCCTATGCAGATTGGGGCTACCCGCCTCTCCTCGCGTGAGAAGACGCGGAGGAGACAGCAGGGGTTGTGTTTGTACTGTGGGAATAAAGGTCATGTGGTAGTATCATGCCCAGAAAAGCCAGAAAACTTCAGGGCCTGAGGGTGATGGGAAATATCCTGTCAGGCCAGAAGTCAGAATTTCCCAAGAAGACTTTTATCATTCCGGTGACCTTGAAGATCCTCGGTCAAACTGTCAAGACTGAGGCCTTTGTGGACAGTGGGGCAGACGGGGTTTTTATGGACCGCCAATTCGCCCTGAAACACTCTGTTCCCTTAGTACCCTTGGCATCGGAAATTGAGATCTGTGGGTTACACGGGGAACCATTATCCCAGGGTAAAATTACCTCTTACACTAGCCAGATTTCTTTGTTTATTGGAGCCACACACTCTGAAAAATTGTCCTTTCATGTGACTGTCTGTACTTTTGCCCCATTGGTGTTGGGGTTACCCTGGTTAAGGGCCCACAATCCTCAATTTGATTGGGTCTCTGGGGAGATTCTTAGTTGGGGTACTGATTGTTTCAGGAGTTGCTTGAGCCTTCCAGTCAGGCTTTCGCAGCTAAGTTTACCAGGATTGCCAGGATGTTATGCAGATTTTGCGGACGTGTTCTCCAAAAAAGTTGCAGAGGTACTACCTCCCCATCGCCCCTATGACTGTGCCATTGATTTGTTGCCGAATGCTAAGCTTCCCAAGAGCAGGTTGTACTCCCTGTCACGTCCTGAGACTCAGGCTATGGCAGAGTACATTCAGGAGAACTTGGCTAAGGGATTTATCAGACCTTCACAGTCTCCAGTTGGGTCGGGGTTCTTCTTCGTGGATAAAAAGGACGGCTCGTTGCGACCCTGCATCGACTTCAGGGAATTGAACCGTATCACGATTAACAACTCATACCCACTGCCTCTCATTTCGGTCTTGTTTGACCAGCTTCGTACTGCTACCATTTTTTCTAAGATTGACCTACGCGGTGCGTACAATCTAATCCGAATAAAAGAGGGGGATGAATGGAAGACTGCCTTTAATACCCACTCAGGGCATTATGAATATTTGGTGATGCCTTTTGGGCTCTGTAATGCCCCGGCAGTCTTCCAGGATTTCAAGAACGATGTGCTCAGGGAATATTTGGATAGATTCTTAGTTGTATACTTAGATGACATCCTAATCTTCTCCCATTCCCTGGAGGAACATCGGAAGCATGTACGCTTAGTCCTCCAGAAACTCAGAGACCACCGGCTTTGGGCGAAGCTGGAGAAGTGCGAATTTGAAGTTCAGCAAATTGCATTTCTAGGATATATTATCTCCCCAGAAGGTTTCCAAATGGAGGGTTCCAAGGTACAGGCAGTCCTGGATTGGGTGCAGCCCACTAGTTTGAAGGCGCTTCAGCATTTCCTGGGCTTTGCGAATTTTTATAGACTATTTATTGCTGGATTTTCGTCTATAGTGGCGCCCTTGGTGGCACTCACTAAGAAAGGGGCGGATGTTGCTCACTGGTCTTGTGAGGCCAAAGCGGCTTTTGCACGTCTCAAAAGGGCATTTGTTTCGGCCAAGGTGTTGCGACACCCAGATCCAGAGCGTCCTTTCGTGGTGGAGGTGGATGCCTCTGAGATGGGTATTGGGGCAGTGCTCTCTCAGATGGGAGTGTCTGATAATCGCCTTCATCCCTGTGCTTACTTTTCCCGTAAATTTTCGCCTGCCGAGATGAATTATGACGTGGGTAACCGGGAATTGTTGGCTATTAAGGATGCACTCGAGGAGTGGAGACACTGGCTTGAGGGGGCTAAGTTTGTGGTCTCAATTCTCACCGACCATAAGAATTTGGCATATTTAGAGTCAGCGAAGCGTCTCAATGCCAGGCAGGCACGATGGGCTTTGTTTTTTGCTCGCTTTAATTTTTTGATAACATATCGCCCTGGGTCAAAAAACATCAAGGCTGATGCGCTCTCGCAGAGTTTTGCTCCAATCCAGGAGATCACCGAGGAGCCATTGCCCATTGTGTCCCCATCATGTATTAAAGTGGGCATTACCCAGGACCTCTTGTCATTAGTCCTTAGAGCACAGGAGCAGGCTCCTCCAGACCTTCCGGTAGGTCTTTTGTTTGTGCCTCCTAGGTTAAGACAGCAAGTGTTCCTGGAATTCCATGCCAAGAAGTCGGCAGGTCACCCGGGTATTGTCAGAACTCGGGAGTTGCTATCTAGGGCGGTGTGGTGGCCCTCGGTGGCTAAGGATGTGGATCAGTGGGTTCGGGCATGTGACATCTGTGCCCGAAATAAGACTCCTAGAGGGGTTCCTGTTGGCCCATTACATCCACTCTCTATTCCATCTAAGCCATGGACCCACATTTCAATGGATTTTGTGGTGGACTTGCCCAAATCCTCGGGGATGACAGCCATCTGGGTTGTCGTTGACAGGTTTTCGAAGATGGCGCACTTCGTTCCACTGGTTGGGCTGCCATCGGCCAGACGCCTGTCTGAATTATTTATGCTGCATGTTGTGCGCCTCCACGGGTTGCCACTTGATGTGGTCTCTGACCGTGGATCCCAGTTTGTGGCCAAATTCTGAAGGGCATTTTGTTCCGATCTCCAGATTTCTGTCAGCTGGTCGTCAGGCTACCATCCGCAGTCTAATGGGCAGACTGAAAGGGTGAACGAGTCCTTGGAGCAGTTCCTCAGGTGTTATGTCTCCAAGTGTCAGACTGACTGGGTTGCTCATCTGTCCATGACGGAGTTTGCCTATCACAACGCGGCTCACTCTGCTACAGGGATCTCTCCCTTCCTTTGTGTGTATGGGCATCATCCTAAAGACAATTCTTTTGACCTCCTGGACTCCACGCCTGGTGGTTCCTCTGTGGTTTCGGTCCTTAGGGGTATTTGGAGGAAAGTGAAGAAAGCCCTTATGTCGGTGTCATTAGTGACCAAAAGGGTTTTTGATAAGCGGAAAAGACCCTGCAGCTTCAAATTAGGAGACTTCGTCTGGTTGTCTACCAAGAATTTAAAGTTGAGACAGCCATCTCATAAGTTAGGCCCCCGGTTCATCGGCCCTTATAAGATCACTAGGGTTATCAATCCGGTGGCATTTCAGTTAGATCTGCCCCGTTCTTTGGGTATCAATAAAACATTTAATTGTTCCCTTTTAAAACGGGCGATTAGTAATCCTTCTTCCAGTGGAAGACCTTCTCTTCTGATACGTGGCCAGAGGGAGTTTGTTGTTGAAAGAATTCTTGACTCCAAGATGGTTTGGGGTCGGCTGTCATTTTTGGTGCACTGGAAGGGGTATGGCCCGGAGGAGCGGTCGTGGGTGCGCAGTTGTGATCTTCATGCCCCCAGACTGATACGCTCTTTCTTCTCGCAGTTCCCCGATAAACCCGGTGGTAGGGGTTCTTTGACCCCTCGTCAGACGGGGGGTACTGTTAGGGTCTCCTGCCCTGTGCTGCCACGTCGTCATGGCAACCGGGAGACAAGTGCTAGCGGCGTAACCTGAGCGCAGCTGATACTCCGGTTCGGGTCTTTTGCTGTGCAGTGGTTACAGGCTTTGTGCACGGCAGGGGATCCGGTGCTGGTTTTTGTGCTCACAGTCTGTGAGGTCTGAGTGGGGCGTGGACAGCACCTGCTATATAAACCCTCTCCTCAGGTTAAGCAGATGCTGCTGAATCTTTGTTGGTTAGTCAGTTCCTGAAAGTTAGCCAGTACTGTGTAACTTTGTATTTGTTTGTTGCTTACTGCAAATAGGCCTTGGGATTTGGTACTACACTCTGCCAATCCAGACCCAGCAGTAAAACTGGAGTCAGTCGTTTAACTTGCTGGGGTTCTTTTGCTACTCTGTGAACTTAGCAAGTTTGCGGCTGTATTCTCAGACTTGCCTGCCAAAATCCTTTCTCACTGTGCAAGGTGTTTAGGTGTCAGTTTAGTGGCAGTAAGCTGAACCAGTGCACTGCAAGTGAGGACTAGGATTGTGGAGACTCTCCTTGTGTCTATTATTCCATCTCTGACCAAGGAGTTTACTGCCACACCCGTTGGTAACCCTTTAGGGTTTTGCTGTTGCCCTTAGCAACAGCATTTTGGGTTCTCTACGTATTAAAACACAACATCTCGCTTCTTTCCATCTGAGCATTCCTAATACTAGGGAGACACCCAGTTTCTTAGCCTTTGGGCTTCTCTGTTCACTTTGTGTGTATTTTGTTACCCTATCACCTTCTGTGTACGTAATGTCATATTCCCCAGTCTGTCTGTGAGTTCATTTGTTTTGTATCCCTCTCCGTTCAGACACCAGTACATTCCTGCAGGCACTGGTGTGCATAACACTGTATGGTGCAGCTTTTTTCCTCTACCCCTGCCTCTGGCAAGAAAGGATGCACCTCTGACTTTCTTGCATTTTTGTGAACGAAAGGACTGCATTTGGTAATACGGTGCTTTCTTTGGCTGTGAGGGAATATATGGGAAGAAATTTGACTTCCGAGCCGTAGCTGTGGAAACCAGGTCCACGAGGCCATCCCCAAACAATTCCTCACCCTTATAAGGCAACACCTCCATGTGTTTTTTAGAGTCGGCATCACCTGTCCATTGCCGAGTCCATAGGACCCTTCTGGCAGAAATCGACATTGCGTTTATTCTATAGCCCAGCAGGCAAATGTCCCTCTGGGCATCCCGCATATATAGGACAGCGTCTTTGATATGTCCTAGGGTCAGTAAAATAGTCTCCCTGTCCAGGGTTTCTAACTCCTCAGAAAGAGTATCTGTCCATGCTGCTACAGCACTACACATCCAGGACGAAGCAATTGCTGGCCTCAGAAGAGTACCGGAATGTGTATAAGCAGACTTCAGGATACCTTCCTGCTTCCTATCAGCAGGATCCTTTAGGGCGGCTGTATGCTGTGACGGCAGGGCCACTTTCTTAGATAAGCGCGTCAACGCTTTGTCTACCCTAGGGGAGGATTCCCAGCGTAACCTATCCGTTGGCGGGAAAGGATACGCCATAAGTAATCTTTTAGAAATCAGTACTTTCCTATCAGGGGAATCCCACGCTTTTTCACATAACTCATTTCATTCATGTGAAGGGGGAAAAGTCGCTTCTTGCTTTTTCTCCCCAAACATATAAACCCTCTTATCAGGGACAGGGTTTTCCTCCGATATGTGCAATACATCCTTCATTGCTATAATCATGTATCGGATGGCTTTAGTCATTTTAGGCTGCAACTTTGCATCATCGTCATCGACACTGGAGTCAGAATCCGTGTCGACATCTGTGTCAACCAACTGGGATAGTGGGCGCTTTTGAGACCCTGACGGCCTCTGAGCTGTAGAATCAGACATGGGTTGGGACCCTGACTGATTATCCAACGTTTTATGCAAGGAGCTTACGTTATCATTTAACACCTTCCACATATCCATCCAATCAGGTGACGGCGCTGTCGGCGGCGACACCACATTCACTTGCACTTGTTCTGCCTCCACGTAACCGTCCTCGTCAAACATGTCGACACAAACGTACCGACACACCGCACACACACAGGGAATGCTGTAATTGAGGACAGGACCCCACAAGGCCTTTTGGGGAGACAGAGAGAGTATGCCAGCACACACCCCAGCGCTATATAACCCAGGGATTACACAGTAACTTAGTGTTTACCCAGTAGCTGCTGTTTATGATAATTTGCGCCTAAATGTATGTGCCCCCCCCCTCTCTTTTTACCCTTTTTCTACCTTGATACTGCAGGGGAGAACCTGGGGAGCTTCCTCTCAGCGGAGCTGTGAAGAGAAAAAGACGCTGGTTAGTGCTGAGGAAGAAGGCCCCGCCCCCTCAGCGGCGGGCTTCTGTCCCGGGTCTGTGTAAATAAAATGGCAGGGGCTCGTACATATATACAGTGCCCAGCTGTATATATGTGTCTTTTTGCCAAGAGGTATCCTAATTGCTGCCCAGGGCGCCCCCCCTGCGCCCTGCAGTGACCGGAGTGTGTGGGTAGTGTGGGCGCAATGGCGCACAGCTGCAGTGCTGCGCGCTACCTCATGTGAAGACAGGAGTATTCTGCCGCCGATTTCGATGTCTTCTTGCTTCTGCCGGCTTCTGACTTCTGGCTCTGCGAGGGGAACGGCGGCGCGGCTCCGGGAACGGACGACCAAGGTTAAGATCCTGTGTTGAACCCTCTGGAGCTAATGGTGTCCAGTAGCCTAAGAAGCGCAAACTAGCCGCAGTTAGTAGGTTTGCATCTCTCCCCTCAGTCCCTCGTAGCAGAGAGTCTGTTGCCAGCAGAAGCTCTCTGAAAATAAAAAACCTAACTAAAATACTTTCTTATTAGCAAGCTCAGGAGAGCTCACTAAAAGCACCCAGCTCTGGCCGGGCACAGATTCTAACTGAGGTCTGGAGAAGCGGCATAGAGGGAGGAGCCAGTGAACACCAGGTAGTACTAAATCTTTCTTTAGAGTGCCCAGTCTCATGCGGAGCCTGACTATTCCCCATGGTCCTTACAGAGTCCCCAGCATCCACTAGGACGTTAGAGAAAGGTTTATAAGGTTATGAGAATTATAGGAGTATTTAAGGGAGTATAAAATAAAGGTGCTGCAATAGCTACACCCTGGGTTGGGCATACTTGTAAATTATAACTGGTTTCTCATTAATTTCAGACTTGGTAACAATGATAGAAATGAAGTAGACACTACATGCAGTATATAAGGTATCCACCAAATTGCACAGCAATTATTCTTACAAATACACGTAATCAGGAAAAAACGGAATAAAGTAAAAGCTTCTATGCACGGAATAATTACTTGGCAAAGCAAATAGAACTGTCTATACTAAGGAACACGCCCGCTGCCAGTGGGGTCTCTCATACATCCATAGGTTACTTTCTGCCCACAGGACAATTCCCCACTAGGAACATGAATATGGGTTATCTCTATAGTAAGGAACACGCCCGTTACCTGTGGGGTCTCTCATACATCCATAGGTTACTTTCTGCCCACTAGGAACATGAATATGGATTATGACGTATAATGAGAGATGAGCTGTAAGTAAAACCTTTCACACATTCTGCAGGAGAATATCATACGTTTTATCACCTGCATGAGTATGTAAGACCTACAAATGCAGATACTGATTATTCACACACTACGGGCTAGATGTAATGCAGTTAGAGACAGCCGGAGCTCCGAGATTCTGGCCAAACGTGAATTATTATTTTTAAAGCAGAAATCACTTACAAGGCAAAACCAAATTGCAAAGGATTGCCGCTTTAAAAAAAGTAAGAGTTTGTCCAGAACCTCGGCGCTCCGGCCGTCCCGCTTAAAGATGAAATCTCACATAATGGAGCCATACCGGTAACTGTGCCGGGCTCCCACGTTTGAACAGTTGGACACAGCAGGAAACCTAAAATCCTCTGGGACTCCACCGAGCAAATACTTCCTCCCTATACCAAGGAGTGACTACTCTGCCCAAATGGGCCCCTAAAGGAACCTATACATAATACAGATGGGTCCTTATAAATTGTTACTGTAGTCCTGCCAAACAGCTCCTCTTGGCGTTCCAGGTCCTGGGAGGCTGTTAATAACTCTGATTATTATGGTTTAGTGGTTCCCAATGTTATAAAATGACGGGAAGGCTGCAGATTAGATCAGCTCTGTCTTTGGTTTTTCAGACCAATGTCTGTATTAGATTGTAAAGATTTTCTAATGTTCAGAATAAGAATATTGGGGGTAATTGAGATCTAATGGCTGCTGCGCGTTTTCTCACCGCAATGCACATGCGCGTCGGACAACAACAAAGGGCATCTCTGGTCAGCGGCGGATTGGTGCGAAAAATCCATACGCAAGGTGATTGACAGGAGGAAGCAGTTTGTGGGTGGCAACTGACCGTTTTCTGGGAGTGTTTGGAAAAACGCAGGCGTGCCCAAGCGTTTTCAGGGAGGGCGTCTGACATCAGCTCTGGCTCCGATCAGCCTGATGTGATCGCAATGGATAAGTCCTGGGCTGCGTACAGACTGCACACACTGAATTTTAGCAGCTCGGCGTACACATGCAATTGCAAACTTGCACGGCAAAAATACACTCCCCCTGTAGGCAGCGACTATCTGAATGCTGGACACCAATAAAAGCAGCCCAGCGATCAGATCTGAATTACCCCCATTGGCTTCTCTCCTGTGTAGATTTTCCAAAACTCTTCTGAGATAAAGGAAGACCATTTACAACATTCAGAACAATAATAAGAATTTACTCACTGGTAATTCTATTTCTCGTAGTCCGTAGTGGATGCTGGGAACTCCGTAAGGACCATGGGGAATAGCGGCTCCGCAGGAGACTGGGCACAAAAGTAAAGCTTTAGGACTAGCTGGTGTGCACTGGCTCCTCCCCCTACGACCCTCCTTCAAGCCTCAGTTAGGATACTGTGCCCGGACGAGCGTACACAATAAGGAAGGATTTTGAATCCCGGGTAAGACTCATACCAGCCACACCAATCACACCGTACAACCTGTGATCTGAACCCAGTTAACAGTATGATAACAGAGGAGCCTCTCAAAGGATGGCTCACTACAACAATAACCCGATTTAGTTAACAATAACTATGTACAAGTATTGCAGATAATCCGCACTTGGGATGGGCGCCCAGCATCCACTACGGACTACGAGAAATAGAATTACCGGTGAGTAAATTCTTATTTTCTCTGACGTCCTAGTGGATGCTGGGAACTCCGTAAGGACCATGGGGATTATACCAAAGCTCCCAAACGGGCGAGAGAGTGCGGATGACTCTGCAGCACCGAATGAGAGAACTCCAGGTCCTCCTCAGCCAGGGTATCAAATTTGTAGAATTTAGCAAACGTGTTTGCCCCTGACCAAGTAGCTGCTCGGCAAAGTTGTAAAGCCGAGACCCCTCGGGCAGCCGCCCAAGATGAGCCCACCTTCCTTGTGGAATGGGCATTTACAGATTTTGGCTGTGGCAGGCCTGCCACAGAATGTGCAAGCTGAATTGTACTACAAATCCAACGAGCAATAGTCTGCTTAGAAGCAGGAGCACCCAGCTTGTTGGGTGCATACAGGATAAACAGCGAGTCAGATTTTCTGACTCCAGCCGTCCTGGAAACATATATTTTCAGGGCCCTGACTACATCCAGCAACTTGGAGTCCTCCAAGTCCCTAGTAGCCGCAGGTACCACAATAGGCTGGTTCAGGTGAAACGCTGAAACCACCTTAGGGAGAAATTGAGGACGAGTCCTCAATTCCGCCCTATCCGAATGAAATATCAGGTAAGGGCTTTTATAGGATAAAGCCGCCAATTCTGATACGCGCCTGGCTGAAGCCAGGGCCAACAGCATTACCACTTTCCATGTGAGATATTTTAAGTCCACAGTGGTAAGTGGTTCAAACCAATGTGATTTTAGGAATCCCAAAACCACATTGAGATCCCAGGGTGCCACTGGAGGCACAAAAGGAGGCTGTATATGCAGTACCCCCTTGACAAACGTCTGGACTTCAGGAACTGAAGCCAATTCTTTCTGGAAGAAAATCGACAAGGCCGAAATCTGAACCTTAATGGACCCTAATTTTAGGCCCATGGACAGTCCTGTTTGCAGGAAATGCAGGAAACGACCTAGTTGAAATTCCTCTGTAGGGGCCTTCCTGGCCTCGCACCACGCAACATACTTTCGCCAAATACGGTGATAATGTTGTGCGGTTACATCCTTCCTGGCTTTGAACAGGGTAGGGATGACTTCATCCGGAATGCCTTTTTCCTTCAGGATCCGGCGTTCAACCGCCATGCCGTCAAACGCAGCCGCGGTAAGTCTTGAAACAGACAGGGTCCTTGCTGGAGCAGGTCCCTTCTTAGAGGTAGAGGCCACGGGTCCTCCGTGAGCATCTCTTGAAGTTCCGGGTACCAAGTCCTTCTTGGCCAATCCGGAGCCACGAGTATAGTTCTTACTCCTCTCCGTCTTATAATTCTCAGTACCTTGGGTATGAGAGGCAGAGGAGGGAACACATACACTGACTGGTACACCCACGGTGTTACCAGAGCGTCCACCGCTATTGCTTGAGGGTCCCTTGACCTGGCGCAATACCTTTATAATTTTTTGTTGAGGCGGGACGCCATCATGTCCACCTTTGGTTTTCCCAACGGTTTACAATCAAGTGGAAGACTTCTGGATGAAGTCCCCACTCTCCCGGGTGGAGATCGTGTCTGCTGAGAAAGTCTGCTTCCCAGTTGTCCACTCCCGGAATGAACACTGCTGACAGTGCTATCACATGATTTTCCGCCCAGCGAAGAATCCTTGCAGCTTCTGCCATCGCCCTCCTGCTTCTTGTGCCGCCCTGTCTGTTTACGTGGGCGACTGCCGTGATGTTGTCCGACTGGATCAACACCGGCTGACCCTGAAGCAGAGGCCTTGCTTGACTTAGGGCATTGTAAATGGCCCTTAGCTCCAGGATATTTATGTGAAGTGACGTTTCCATGCTTGACCACAAGCCCTGGAAATTCTTTCCCTGTGTGACTGCTCCCCAGCCTCTCAGGCTGGCATCCGTGGTCACCAATACCCAGTCCTGAATGCCGAATCTGCGGCCCTCTAGAAGATGAGCACTCTGTAACCACCACAGGAGAGACACCCTTGTCCTCGGAGACAGGGTTATCCGCTGATGCAAGTGAAGATGCGATCCGGACCATTTGTCCAGCAGATCCCACTGAAAAGTTCTTGCGTGGAATCTGCCGAATGGAATCGCTTCGTAAGAAGCCACCATTTTCCCCAGGACCCTTGTGCACTGACACTTGGCCTGGTTTTAGGAGGTTCCTGACAAGCTCAGATAACTCCCTGGCTTTCTCCTCCGGGAGAAACACCTTTTTCTGGACTGTGTCCAGAATCATCCCTAGGAACAGCAGACGTGTCGTCGGAATCAGCTGCGATTTTGGGATATTTAGAATCCACCCGTGCTGCCGTAACACTACTTGAGATAGTGCTACTCCGACTACTAACTGTTCCCTGGACCTTGCCCTTATCAGGAGTTCGTCCAAGTAAGGGATAATTAAGACGCCTTTTCTTCGAAGAAGTATCATCATTTCGGCCATTACCTTGGTAAAGACCCGGGGTGCCGTGGACAATCCAAACGGCAGCGTCTGAAACTGATAATGACAGTTCTGTACCACAAACCTGAGGTACCCTTGGTGAGAAGGGCAAATTGGGACATGGAGGTAAGCATCCTTGATGTCCAGAGACACCATATAGTCCCCTTCTTCCAAGTTCGCTATCACTGCTCTGAGTGACTCCATCTTGAACTTGAACCTTTGTATGTAAGTGTTCAAGGATTTCAGATTTAAAATAGGGCTCACCGAGCCGTCCGGCTTCGGTACCACAAATAGCGTTGAATAATACCCCTTGCCCTGTTGCAGGAGGGGTACCTTGATTATCACCTGCTGAGAATACAGCTTGTGAATGGCTTCCAATACCGCCTCCCTGTCGGAGAGAGACGTCGGTAAAGCAGACTTTAGGAAACGGCGAGGGGGAGATGTCTCGAATTCCAACCTGTACCCCTGAGATACCACCTGAAGGACCCAGGGGGTCTACTTGCGAGTGAGCCCACTGCGCGCTGAAATTCTTGAGACGTGCCCCCACCGAGCCTAAGTCCGCTTGTAAGGCCCCAGCGTCATGCTGAGGACTTAGCAGAAGCGGGAGAGGGCTTCTGATCCTGGGTACTGGCTGCTTGCTGCAGTCTTTTTCCCCTCCCTCTGCCCCGGGGCAGAAATGAGGAGCCTTTCGCTCGCTTTCCCTTATGGGAACGAAAGGACTGCGCCTGATAATACGGCGTCTTCTTATTTTGAGAGGCGACCTGGGGTAAAAATGTGGATTTCCCAGCCGTTGCCGTGGCCACCAGGTCTGATAGACCTACCCCAAATAACTCCTCCCCTTTATAAGGCAGCACTTCCATATGTCGTTTGGAATCTGCATCACCTGACCACTGTCGCGTCCATAACCCTCTTCTGGCAGAAATGGACAGCGCACTTCATTTAATACCTCAGATTCGGGAAAAACTACAAGTACTTTTTTCTCACCGAACATAATACCCCTTTTAGTGGTATTATCAGAAATATGTAAAACATTTTTCATTGCCTCAATCATATAACGTGTCGCCCTACTGGAAGTCACATTCGTCTCTTCACCGTCGACACGAGTCAGTATCCGTGTCGACGTCTGTATCTACCATCTGAGGTAATGGGCGTTTTAGAGCCCCTGATGGCTTTTGAGATGCCTGGACAGGCACAAGCTGAGTAGCCGGCTGTCTCATGTCGTCAACTGTCTTTTGTAAAGAACTGACACTGTCACGTAATTCCTTCCAGCATCTCATCCACTCAGGTGTCGACTCTCTAGGAGGTGACATCTCTATTATAGGCAATTGCTCCGCCTCCACATCATTTTCCTCCTCATACATGTCGACACAACGTACCGACACACAGCACACACGCAGGGAATGCTCTGACAGAGGACAGGACCCCACTAACCCTTTGGGGAGACAGATTGAGAGTATGCCAGCACACACCAGAGCGCTATATAAATATACAGGAATAGCCTTATATAAGTGTTTTTCCCTTTTATAGCTGCTATATGTTCAAATATCGCCAAATTAGTGCCCCCCTCTCTTTTTTACCCTGTTTCTGTAGTGCAGGACTGCAGGGGAGAGTCAGGGAGACGTCCTTCCAGCAGAGCTGTGAGGGCTCCGCCCCCTTCTCGGCGGCCTTTTCTCCCGCTTTTATGAGGAATCTGGCAGGGGTTAAAATTCATCCATATAGCCCTGGGGGCTATATGTGATGTATTTTTGCCAGCCAAGGTGTTTTTTATTGCTGCTCAGGGCGCCCCCCCCTAGCGCCCTGCACCCTCAGTGACCGAAGTGTGCTGAGGAGCAATGGCGCACAGCTGCAGTGCTGTGCGCTACCTTGGTGAAGACAGGATGTCTTCTGCCGCCGATTTTCCGGACCTCTACTTGCTTCTGGCTCTGTAAGGGGGCCGGCGGCGCGGCTCCGGGACCGGACTCCATGGCTGGGCCTGTGTTCGATCCCTCTGGAGCTAATGGTGTCCAGTAGCCTAAGAAGCCCAATCCACTCTGCAAGCATGTGAGTTCGCTTCTTCCCCCTTAGTCCCTCGATGCAGTGAGCCTGTTGCCAGCAGGTCTCACTGAAAATAAAAAACCTAAAACTAAACTTTTCACTAAGCAGCTCAGGAGAGCCACCTAGTGTGCACCCTTCTCGTTCGGGCACAAAAATCTAACTGAGGCTTGGAGGAGGGTCATAGGGGGAGGAGCCAGTGCACACCAGCTAGTCCTAAAGCTTTACTTTTGTGCCCAGTCTCCTGCGGAGCCGCTATTCCCCATGGTCCTTACGGAGTTCCCAGCATCCACTAGGACGTCAGAGAAATTATAGTTTTTCTCCTGCGTGACTTGTTTTATATACTTTCTGATTTGACTTAGGACTGAAACTTTTCCCACTTTTGGAGCCAGAACATGGTTTCTGCTCTGTATGTATCTTTTGATGTGTTTTCAGACTTGTGCTAACGGTAAAACATTTCCCACACTCAGAGCAGGAAAATGGCTTCTTTCCTATGTGTGGCTCTTCTGATGTCTTTTCAGATGTGACCCATGGTAAAAACATTTTCCACACTCAGAACATGGAAATGGCCTCTCACCCGTGTGACGTCTCTGATGTATAACAAGACATAATTTCTGTTTAAAACTTTTACCACACTCAGAGCATGGAAATGGTTTCTCACCTGTGTGACTTCTCTGATGTTTAACAAGATCAGAATTCTGTACAAAACATTTCCCACACTCAGAACATCTAGCTGGTCTCTCACCTGTGTGACCTCTCTGATGCAAAGTAAGTTGTGCTTTCGCTTTAAAACATTTCCCACACTCAGAGCATGGATATGGTCTCTCACCTGTGTGAACTCTCTCATGTATTACAAGATCTGATTTACATATAAAACATTTCCCACACTCAGAGCAGGATAATGGCCTCTCACCTGTGTGGATCTTCTGATGTTTTTTCAGATGTGAGCTACGGTTAAAACATTTCTCACACTCAGAACAAGGAAATGGCTTCTCTCCTGTGTGACTTCTCTGATGTGTAACAAGGTCAGATTTGCGCATAAAACATTTTCCACATTCAGAGCAGGAAAATAATTTCTCTCCTGTATGGATCTTCACATGAATTTTCAGATTTGAGGTAGCGTAAAAACATTTCCCACACTCAGAACATGGAAATGGCTTCTCTCCTGTGTGATTTCTCTGATGTACAACAAGAGAGTATTTCCGTGGAAAACATTCCCCACATTCAGAACATGGAAATGGCTTCTCGCCTGTGTGATTTCTCTGATGTATAACAAGAGATGATTTCCGTGGAAAACATTCCCCACATTCAGAACATGGAAATGGCTTCTCGCCTGTGTGAGTTCTCTGATGTTTAACAAGATGTGATTTAAATGTGAAACATCTGCCACACTCAGAGCAGGAAAATGGTTTCTCTTCCATGTGACTCCTCTGATGCTTATTAAACAGGGTTTTACTAGTAAGACATTTTCCACATACAGGGCAGGACCAAGATTTGTCTCTATTGATATTTAGATGTTTTTTCCTCTGGTGTCCAACATGACTGGGCCTGTTCTTAACACATGTTTCACCTTTGGAAGAAGACCCTAGTTCCTCCTCAGTTTGAGTAGATGTATACGGTGTATGATCTGTGGGTGTATACATGTCAGTATGTGTGAGGGTTCCCCTGTCATATGAGGCTGGTTCCTCCTTAATATGAGTAGATGTATACTGTGTATGACCTGTGGGTGTATACATGTCAGTGTGTGTGAGGTCTCCTTCATCACCCGAGGCTGGTTCCTCCTTAATATGAGTTGATGTATACTGTGTATGACCTGTGGGTATATACATGTCAGTGTGTGTGAGGTCTCCTCCATCAAATGAGGCCGGTTCCTCCTTAATATGAGTAGATGTATACTGTGTATGATCTGTGGGTGTATACATGTCAGTGTGTGTGAGGTCTCCTCCATCACAGGAGACTGGTTCCTCCTTAATGTCAGGATGTAGAAGATTTTCTTTTTCACAAGGGACATATTCCTCAATATGAACAGATGGATCTTCATGTAATTCTGTTGGGAAAAATAGATGTTGGTTATAAAATCAGGATTGTTTTGTACTCACCACATAATCAGTTTCTGGCAATCCATCCAGGGTGAACAGGTAACTCTGGCTACAGAGGATGGGCAATTAAAATGGACACTAAACAGCTGAACTTACTAAACCGACGCTCCATCATATATTCACCTCCCACCTCCAACAGGACCTCAGGTTTTTTTTTTATTCTCATAGCTCTAATGGAGAAAACATCAGGCAAAATGAAAAGGACAGGAACAAGTGGAACACAACATATCAGAACAGAGAACAGGAAAGAGTCTTTACGTAGAGTATACAAATTCTGATTTCTGTTACATCCTATCTCGGGGACAATGCTTACTCTGGGATTTCCCTATGCAAGCGAGGGGAGTGTTCCGGCAATGCCATACGCAACCTTCAATGCCCAAAACTGCTTGAAGAAAAGGTGTTGTCATATATGTCTGCACAGATGATCATGTCGATGCCTTGCACAGCTGTTAGACAATGGCCCCATGCCACGCCACCCATTAAGCACTTACAGCACAAGTAGCGTGATCCCAGATGTTCGCCGCTACCAGCAGACACGTACACCTGCAGCATCGTAGCGGTAAGCTATATTGCTACAGATTATTTGGATGCTGGCCAACACCATTTATGGGCATAACAGAGAACAAGACGAACATCTGTTCTACGTTTGAAGTCCACTCAATGTAAAATTCGTAAAGCTCAAACCACATCCAGGAGATGGAGGATTCACTGAACTAAAAGAAATGTTCCCGACAAACCCATGTTTCCTGAGTTACATGGAATCCAGCTGATAGGATTGACGAGTTGGAAGGACTACCTTGTCAGGATGGGAAACCAGTAAGGGAAATTACAAGACAGGGCTGCCACAGGACAGGAAGAAGAGCTGCATAGTAAGTCAGAAGATGGAACCGGAAGTGACGAGTCGTGAGCGAGAGCGCGCGCCTGTGTACACGCGGGATGGAGCGGACGAGTCGGCTGCAAGATACGAGTGCAAGTGCCGCTAGACGAGAGCAGGGAAGCAAGGTGCCAGACGGAGGGGCAGTGATTACTGTGACGCAAGTAGCCGGAACCGCAGCCGGAGCCACAGCAACTACAGGCAGCAAATGTAGGAGCCGCTGGCGAGCGCTGATCGGAGGACTTGACGGAGGTGCCAGGGGGCTGAGAGCTTAAAACAGGACTGTGCCATTTGTAACGGCGACTGTCTGCAGTGGAGGAGGAGCAGTGAGACCAGAAGCAGTGCAATTCAGCAAGTAGTGCGGAGGAGCAGGGAGCAGATGCCGATTCGCTTTTCCTACGTTATTGTATAATGGATTGTTCTCCCTTTGTCCTTTAACTGTATTTTATTGTACTTAAATTGTCCTTTATTTCTCATACGTCCTACAGGATGCTGGGGTTCACTTCAGTACCATGGGGTATAGACGGTTCCGCAGGAGCCATGGGCACTTTAAGACTTTTCAAGGGTGTGAACTGCCTCCTCCCTCTATGCCCCTCCTCCAGACTGCAGTTTAGAAAATGTACCCAGGGAGACTGGATGCACTCCAGAGGAGCTCTACTGAGTTTCTCTGAAAAGACTTATGTTAGGTTTTTTATTTTCAGGGAGAACTGCTGGCAACTGTCTCCCTGCTTTGTGGGACTTAGGGGGAAGAAGTAGGAACCAACTTCCTGAATAGTTTCATGGCTCTGCTTCTGGCTGACAGGACACCATTAGCTCCTGAAGGGAACTGAACACTAGCTGCGGCTATGCGCTCACTCCCACAGCCCGCCGTCACCCCCCTTACAGAGCCAGAAGTCAGGCGAGTATAAGAAAAGGATCTTCAGACATCGTGACGGCTGAAAGGAACCGCGCAGCGGGCGGGAACGCTGCGCGCCATGCTACCCATCACACACAGCCACTGCAGGGTGCAGGGCGCGGGGGCCTGGGCAGCATGAAACCTACTAAAACTGGCATAAATAAGGGGCATAAGATGCTGAGGCACAATCCTACCCCCGCCAGTATAAATATTAGTTCAAAAGATCTGAGGGGAAGCGCGCCATTAAAGGGGCGGGGCTTCCTCCTCAGTCAGCCAGCACACTGCTCAGCGACATTTTCTCTCCCTCCAGGCTGCATAAAAGAACGCTGGCCCTCCTCCACTGCTGAACTAAGTATCAGCGTGCTAAACAGGGAGAGCACAGTGAAATATGGTGAAATACATATATAATATTGTGTGATTATAAAAGCGCTACAGGATTTCAAATAATAATAATTTCAAATAATAATAATGGATTTCAGGGTATTTTCCTGCTTATGATCCGCAGGATCCTTTAGGGCAGCCGTGTCAGGGGACAGAAGCGCCACCTTTTTGGATAGACGCGATAAAGCTTTGTCTACCGTGGGGATTGATTCCCAGCTTTCCCTGTCCCCAGAGCATCCTCCATGGATTTTCTCCATGTCTGGTTCTTAGACTCCGATGTATCAAACCTCTTAGCCAACTTAGTCACATTTGTATTTAAAACACTCAGCATATTGACCCAATCATCCGTCGGCGGTGCCGACACTGTCACTCTCACAGAACTGTCAGTCGCCACGCCTGCCTCCTCCTGGGAAGAGCACTCAGCCTCAGACATGTCGACACACACACGTACCAACAGCCACAGACACACTGGGCTATAGGGGACAGACCCACAGCAGAGCCTGTTAGAAAGACACAGAGAGAGTTCAGCCAGCTCACACCAAGCGCCTTTCCCGGTTCTGAATTCCGTAACAATGCTGCCCAGACCTGCTAGCGCTTTTATGAACAATATAAATCACCAATTACAAGTGCCCCCACCCCTTTTGCACCCTGTTACTTTCACAGCAGTGTGGAGGATCAGGGCCAGCGTCTCTGCAGCCTTCTGTGAGGAGAGAAATGGAGCTGGTGAGAGCTATGCGGCTAAGCCCCGCCCCTGACATGGCGCGCTTCAGTTCTGCTCAAAATTCTTTATACTGGCGGGGGTCCCTTAACAAGTGCCTGGGCACTGTTAACTTGCATGCCAGTGGTAATATGCGGCCCCCCATGCTGCCCAGGGTGCCACCCCTGCGCCCTGCAGTGCTGTGATCAGTGTGGGAGCATGGCGCACAGCGCGGCCGCTGCGCGGTACCTCAAGCCGTCTTCTGATCTTCTTTATACTCACCCGGCTTCTATCTTCTGGCGTTGTGAGGGGGCGTCGGCACGGCTCCGGGAACAAGTAGCTAGGCGTACCGTAGTGATCCCTCTGGAGCTAATGGTGTCCAGTAGCCTAAGAAGCAGAGCCCTTGAACTCTGAAGAAGTAGGTCTGCAATGCAGGGAGCCTGTAGCCAGCAGGTCTCCCTGAAAATAAAAAACCTAATAATAAGATTTTAAACCTACCGGTAAATCTTTTTCTCCAAGTCCATAGAGGATGCTGGGGACTCCGTAAGGACCATGGGGTATAGACGGGCTCCGCAGGAGACATGGGCACTATAAAGAACTTTAGAATGGGTGTGCACTAGCTCCTTCCTCTATGCCCCTCCTACAGACCTCAGTTAGAGAAACTGTGCCCAATGGAGATGGACAGTACGAGGAAAGGATTTTGTTAATCTAAGGGCAAGATTCATACCATCCCACACCATCCACACCATATAACCTGGAATATACGCAACCAGATAACAGTATGAACAAAACAGTATCAGCTTAAGACTGATCTCAACTGTAACATAACCCTTATGTAAGCAACAACCATATACAAGCCTTGCAGATTTAGTCCACACTGGGACGGGCACCCAGCATCCTCTACGGACTAGAAGAAAAAGATTTACCGGTAGGTTTAAAGTCTTATTTTCTCTTACGTCCTAGAGGATGCTGGGGACACCGTAAGGACCATGGGGTTTATACCAAAGCTCCAGACCGGGTGGGAGAGTGCGGATGACTCTGCAGCACCGACTGAGCAAACTCAAGGTCCTCATCAGCCAGGGTATCAAACTTATAGAACTTTGTAAAAGTGTTTGACCCCGACCAGGTAGCTGCTCGGCAAAGCTGTAAAGCTGAGACGCCTCGGGCAGCCGCCCAAGGAGAGCTCACCTTCCTAGTGGAATGGGCCTTTACCGAATTTGGTAACGGCAATCCTGCCGTAGAATGAGCCTGCTGAATCGTGTTACAGATCCAGCGAGCAACAGTCTGCTTCGAAGCAGGAGCGCCAATTTTGTTGGCTGCATACAGGACAAACAGTGCTTCTGTTTTCCTAACCCGAGTCGTCCTGGCTACATAGATTTTTAAGGCCCTGACTGCATCCAGGGACTTGGAGTCCTCCAAGTCACCCGTAGCCACAGGCACCACAATAGGTTGGTTCAAATGAAAATAAGAAACCACCTTAGGCAAAAATTGAGGACGAGTCCTCAACTCTGCTCTATTCACATGGAAAATCAAATGGGGGCTCTTGTGAGACAAGGCCGCCAATTCGGACACCCGCCTTGCAGATGCCAAGGCCAACAACATGACCACCTTCCAAGTGAGAAATTTTAATTCAACCGTTTGAAGAGGTTCAAACCAGTGAGACTTCAGGAACCGTAACACCACGTTAAAGGTCCCATGGTGCCAATGGGGGCACAAAAGGAGGCTGGATGTGCAGCACTCCCTTTACAAAAGTCTGGACTTCTGGGAGAGAAGCCAATTTTTTCTGAAAGAAAATAGACAGGGCCGAAATCTGAACCTTAATGGAGCCTAATTTTAGGCCCATATTCACTCCTGTCTGTAGAAAATGGAGAAAACGGCCCAGATGGAAATCTTCTGTAGGAGCATTCTTGGCTTCACACCAAGATACATACTTCCTCCAGATTCGGTGATAATGTTTCGCCGTCACCTCCTTCCTAGCCTTTAGTAGGGATGACTTCCTCCAGAATACCATTCCCAGCTAGGATTTGGTGTTCAACCGCCATGCCGTCAAACGTAACCGCGGTAAGTCTTAGAACACGCAGGGCCCCTGTTGCAACAGGTCCTCCCTGGGAGGAAGAGGCCACAGATCTTCTGTGAGCATTTCCTGAAGATCTGAATACCAGGCCCTTCGAGGCCAATCTAGAACAATGAGTATTGTTTGCACTCTTTTTCGTCTTATGATTCTCAATATTTTTGAGATGAGAGGAAGAGGAGGGAACACATAGACCAACAAACACCCGTGGTGTCACCAGGGCGTCCACCGCTACTGCCTGAGGGTCCCTTGACCTGGCACAATACCTCCGAAGCTTCTTGTTGAGGCGGGAAGCCATCATGTCTATGTGAGGAATTCCCCAAAGACTTGTTATCTCTGCAAAAACTACCTGATGAAGTCTTCACTCTTCTGGATGGAGATCGTGTCTGCTGAGGAAGTCTGCTTCCCAGTTGTCCACTCCCGGAATGAAGACCGCTGACAGAGCGCTTACGCGAGTTTCCGCTCAGCGAAGAATCCTGGTGGCTTCCGCCATTGCCACTCTGCTCCTTGTCCCGCCTTGGCGGTTTGCATGAGCCACGGCTGTGACGTTGTCTGATTGAATCAGAACCGGTAGGTTGCGAAGAAGATTCTCCGCTTGTCGTAGGCTGTTGTATATGACCCTCAATTCCAGTACGTTGATGTGTAGACAAGCCTCCTGGCTTGACCATAGCCCCTGAAAATTTCTTCCTTGTGTGACTGCTCCCCATACACGGAGGCTCGCGTCCGTTGTCACCAGAACCCAGTCTTGAATGCCGAACCTGCGACCCTCTAGAAGGTGAGCACTTTGCAGCCACCACAGAAGAGACACCCTGGCCCTGGGGAACAGGCTTATCTTCTGATGTATTTGTAGATGGGACCCGGGCCACTTGTCCAGAAGGTCCCACTGAAACGTCCTTGCATAAAACCTGCCGAAGGGGATGGCCTCGTAGGCTGCCACCATTTTCCCCAGAACTCGAGTGCATTGATGAACAGACACTCTTTTTGGTTTTAGCAGGTCTCTGACCATGTTCTGGAGGTCCTGGGCTTTTTCCATCGGGAGAAAAACCCTCTTCTGTTCCGTGTCCAGAATCATGCCTAGGAATGATAGTTGAGTCGTTGGAATCAATTGTGACTTTGGCAGATTGAGAATCCAACCGTGATGTTGTAGCACTCTCAGGGAGAGCGACACGTTCTTCTGCAATTGATCTCTCGATCTCGCTTTTATCAGGAGATCGTCCAAGTATGGGATAATTGTGACTCCCTGCCTGCGCAGGATCACCATCATCTCCGCCATCACCTTGGTGAAAATCCTCGTTGCCATGGAAAGCCCAAACGGCAACGTCTGAAACTGGTAATGACAGTCCTGTACAGCGAATCGCAGGTACTCCTGATGAGGAGGATATATGGGGACATGAAGGTATGCATCCTTTACGTCCAGTGACACCATAAAATCCCCCCCTTCCAGACTGAAGATCACCGCCCGGAGCGATTCCATCTTGAATTTGAACTTTTTCAAGTACAGGTTTAGGGATTTTAGATTTAAAATGGGTCTGACCGAACCATCCGGCTTCAGGACCACGAACAGGGTTGAATAGTACCCTTTTCCTTGTTGGACTAGGGGAACCTTGACAATCACTTGCTGTTGATACAGCTTTTGAATTGCAGCTAACACTACTTCCCTCTCTGGGGGAGAAGCTGGCAAGACCGACTTGAAAAATCGGCGAGGGGGCACCTCTTTGAATTCCAGTTTGAAGCTTTGGGATACAATATCCATCGCCCAAGGATCCACGTCTGACAGGACCCAGACCTGGCTGAAGAGTCGAATACGTGCGCCCACCGGTGCGGACTCCCTCAGTGGAGCCCCAGCGTCATGCGGTGGATTTAGTAGAAGCCTGAGAACCAGCCGAAGCAGGTGTTCTCTTCCCTCTACCCTTACCTCTGGCGAGGAAGGATGAGCCCCAACCTCTTCTGGACTTATGCGACCGAAAGGACTGCATCTGATATTGTGGAGTTTTCTTTTGCTGTGGGGGAACAAAAGGCAAAAAATAAGAATTTACTCACCGATAATTCTATTTCTCGTAGTCCGTAGTGGATGCTGGGAACTCCGTAAGGACCATGGGGAATAGCGGCTCCGCAGGAGACTGGGCACAAAAAGAAAGCTTTAGAACTACCTGGTGTGCACTGGCTCCTCCCCCTATGACCCTCCTCCAAGCCTCAGTTAGGATACTGTGCCCGGACGAGCGTACACAATAAGGAAGGATTTTTGAATCCCGGGTTAAGACTCATACCAGCCACACCAATCACACCGTACAACTTGTGATCCAAACCGCAGTTAACAGCATGAAAACAGAGGAGCCTCTGGATAGATGGCTCACAACAATAACCCGATTAGTTAACAATAACTATATACAAGTATTGCAGACAAACCACACTTGGGATGGGCGCCCAGCATCCACTACGGACTACGAGAAATAGAATTATCGGTAAGTAAATTCTTATTTTCTCTGACGTCCTAGTGGATGCTGGGAACTCCGTAAGGACCATGGGGATTATACCAAAGCTCCCAAACGGGCGGGAGAGTGCAGATGACTCTGCAGCACCGAATGAGAAAACTCAAGGTCCTCCTCAGCCAGAGTGTAAAATTTGTAAAATTTTACAAAGGTATTTGACCCTGACCAAGTAGCAGCTCGGCAAAGTTGTAACGCCGAGACCCCTCGGGCAGCCGCCCAAGATGAGCCCACCTTCCTTGTGGAGTGGGCATTTACAGATTTTGGCTGTGGCAGGCCTGCCACAGAATGCGCAAGCTGAATTGTATTACAGATCCAGCGAGCAATGGTCTGCTTAGAAGCAGGAGCACCCAGCTTGTTGGTTGCGTACAGGATAAACAGCGAGTCAGATTTTCTGACTCCA
This sequence comes from Pseudophryne corroboree, assembly GCF_028390025.1. Taxonomy (NCBI): domain Eukaryota; kingdom Metazoa; phylum Chordata; class Amphibia; order Anura; family Myobatrachidae; genus Pseudophryne; species Pseudophryne corroboree. The sequence continues at coordinate 47,286,220 of NC_086446.1, read as the reverse complement.
GCCGTCCTGGAAATATATATTTTCAGGGCCCTGACAACGTCTAGCAACTTGGAGTCCTCCAAGTCCCTAGTAGCCGCAGGCACCACAATAGGCTGTTTCAGGTGAAACGCTGACACCACCTTAGAGAGAAACTGAGGACGAGTCCTCAATTCCGTCCTGTCCGAATGGAAAATCAGATAAGGGCTTTTACAGGATAAAGCCGCCAATTCTGACACGCGCCTGGCCGAAGCCAGGGCCAACAGCATGACCACTTTCCATGTGAGATATTTTAAATCCACAGATTTAAGCGGTTCAAACCAATGTGATTTTAGGAACCCCAAAACTACATTGAGATCCCAAGGTGCCACTGGAGGCACAAAAGGAGGCTGTATATGCAGCACCCCCTTGACAAACGTCTGAACTTCAGGAACTGAAGCCAGTTCTTTCTGGAAGAAAATTGACAGGGCCGAAATCTGAACCTTAATGGATCCCAATTTGAGGCCCATAGACACTCCTGTTTGCAGGAAATGCGGGAATCGACCCAGTTGAAATTCCTCCGTCGGGGCCTTCCTGGCCTCGCACCACGCAACATATTTCCGCCAAATGCGGTGCTAATGCTTTGCGGTGACATCCTTTCTGGCTTTTATCAAAGTAGGGATGACTTCTTCTGGAATGCCTTTTTCCTTCAGGATCCGGCGTTCAACCGCCATGCCGTCAAACGTAGCCGCAGTAAGTCTTGAAACAGACAGGGTCCTTGCTGGAGCAGGTCCCTTCTTAGAAGTAGAGGCCACGGGTCCTCTGTGAGCATCTCTTGAAGTTCCGGGTACCAAGTCCTTCTTGGCCAATCCGGAGCCACGAGTATAGTTCTTATTCCTCTCCGTCTTATAATTCTCAGTACCTTGGGTATGAGCGGCAGAGGAGGGAACACATAAACCGACTGGTACACCCACGGCGTTACCAGGGCGTCCACAGCTATTGCCTGAGGATCCCTTGACCTGGCGCAATAACTTTTTAGTTTTTTGTTGAGGTGGGACGCCATCATGTCCACCTTTGGTTTTTCCCAACCGCTTACAATCATGTGGAAAACCTCCGGGTGAAGTCCCCACTCTCCCGGGTGGAGGTTGTGTCTGCTGAGGAAGTCTGCTTCCCAGTTGTCCACTCCCGGAATGAACACTGCTGACAGTGCTATCACATGATTTTCCGCCCATCGGAGAATCCTTGCAGCTTCTGCCATTGCCCTCCTGCTTCTTGTGCCGCCCTGTCTGTTTACGTGGGCGACTGCCGTAATGTTGTCCGACTGGATCAACAACGGCTGGTTCTGAAGCAGAGGTCTCGCTTGGCTTAGGGCATTGTAAATGGCCCTTAGCTCCAGGATATTTATGTGGAGTGAGGTCTCCAGGTTTGACCACACTCCCTGGAAATTTCTTCCCTGTGTGACTGCTCCCCAGCCTCGAAGGCTGGCATCCGTGGTCACCAGGACCCAGTCCTGAATGCCGAATCTGCGGCCCTCTAAAAGATGAGCACTCTGCAACCACCACAGGAGAGACACCCTTGTCCTTGGTGACAGGGTTATCCTCTGATGCATCTGAAGATTCGATCCGGACCATTTGTCCAGCAGGTCCCACTGGAAAGTTCTTGCGTGGAATCTGCCGAATGGAATTGCTTCGTAAGAAGCCACCATTTTCCCCAGGACCCTTGTGCATTGATGCACCGATACTTGACCTGGTTTTAGGAGGAAATATCTTTTTCTGGACTGTGTCCAGAATCATCCCTAGGAACAGAAGACGTTTTGTCGGGATCAGCTGCGATTTTGGAATATTGAGAATCCAACCGTGCTGTCGTAACACTTCTTGAGATAGTGCTACCCCGACTAGCAACTGTTCCCTGGATCTCGCCTTTATCAGGAGATCGTCCAAGTACGGGATAATTAAAACTCCCTTCCTTCGAAGGAGTATCATCATTTCGGCCATTACCTTGGTAAAGACCCGCGGTGCCGTGGACAATCCAAACGGCAGCGTTTGGAACTGATAGTGGCAGTTCTGTACTACAAACCTGAGGTACCCTTGGTGATAAGGGTAAATTGGGACATGCAGGTAAGCATCCTTGATGTCCAGAGACACCATATAATCCCCGTCCTCCAGGCTCGAGATAACTGCTCTGAGTGACTCCATCTTGAATTTGAACTTCTTTATGTAAGTGTTCAATGACTTCAGATTTAAAATGGGTCTCACCGAGCCGTCCGGCTTCGGTACCACAAACAATGTGGAATAATACCCCTTTCCTTGTTGTAGGAGGGGTACCTTGATTATCACCTGCTGGGAATACAGCTTGTGAATAGCTTCTAATACCGCCTCCCTGTCGGAAGGAGTCGTCGGTAAGGCAGACTTTAGGAAACGGCGAGGGGGAGACGTCTCGAATTCCAATTTGTACCCCTGAGATACCACCTGAAGGGTCCAGGGATCTACCTATGAGCGAGCCCACTGTGCGCTGAAATTCTTGAGACGGGCCCCCACCGTACCTGAGTCCGCCTGTAGAGCCCCAGCGTCATGCTGAGGACTTGGCGGAAGCGGGGGAGGACTTCTGTTCCTAGGAACTGGCTGTTTGCTGCAGCCTTTTTCCTCTTCCTCTGCCACGGGGCAGAAAAGAGGAGCCTTTTGCCCGCTTGCCCTTATGGGGCCGAAAGGACTGCGCATGATAATACGATGTCTTCTTTTGCTGAGAGGCGACCTGGGGTAAAAACGTGGATTTTCCAGCAGTTGCCGTGGAAACCAGGTCCGACAGACCTACCCCAAATAACTCCTACCCTTTATAAGGCAATAGTTCCACATGCCTTTTAGAATCGGCATCACCTGACCACTGCCGAGTCCATAACCCCCTTCTGGCGGAAATGGACATAGCACTTACTCGTGATGCCAGTCGGCAAATATCCCTCTGTGCATCACGCATGTATAAAAATGCATCTTTCAAATGCTCTAGAGTCAGTAATATACTGTCCCTATCCAGGGTATCAATATTGTCAGTCAGGGAGTCTGACCAAGCCACCCCAGCACTGCACATCCAGGCTGAGGCGATTGCTGGTCGCAGTATAACACCAGTGTGTGTGTATATACACTTCAGGATAGTTTCCTGCTTTCTGTCAGCAGGATCCTTAAGGGCGGCCGTATCCGGAGATGGTAGTGCCACCTGTTTGGACAAGTGTGTGAGCGCTTTATCTACCCTAGGGGGAGTTTCCCAACGTGCCCTATCCTCTGGCGGGAAGGGGTACATTGCCAATAATTTCCTAGGAATTATCTGCTTTTTATCGGGAGAAACCCACGCTTCATCACACACTTCATTTAATTCCTCAGATGCAGGAAAAACTACAGGTAGTTTTTTCTCACCAAACATAATACCCTTTTTAGTGGTACCTGTGGTATTATCAGAAATGTGTAAAACATTTTTCATTGCCTCAATCATGTAACGTGTGGCCCTACTGGAAGTTACATTTGTCTCCTCGTCGTCGACACTGGAGTCAGTATCCGTGTCGACGTCTATATCTGCCGTCTGAGGTAGCGGGCGTTTTAGAGCCCCTGACGGCCCTTGAGACGCCTGGACAGGCACAAGCTGAGAAGCCGGCTGTCCCATGTCATCAAACTTCTTATGTAAAGAGTTAACACTTTCACGTAATTCATTCCATAAGCCCATCCACTCAGGTGTCGATCCCCTAGGGGGTGACATCTCCATTACAGGCAATTGCTCCGCCTCCACATAATTTTCCTCTTCATACATGTCGACACAGCCGTACCGACACACAGCACACACACAGGGAATGCTCTGTAAGAGGACAGGACCCCACTAGCCCTTTGGGGAGACAGAGGGAGAGTATGCCAGCACACACCAGAGCGCTATATATATATAGGGATATCACTATATAATGTGTTTTCCCTTATAGCTGCTGATAACTGTAAAACTGCGCCAAATTAGTGCCCCCCCTCTCTTTTTTACCCTTTTCTGTAGTGCAGGACTGCAGGGGAGTCAGGGAGACGTCCTTCCAGCGGAGCTGTGAGGGAAAATGGCGCCAGTGTGCTGAGGGAGATAGCTCCGCCCCTTTTCGGCTGACTTTCTCCCGCTCTTATTGAAAATCTGGCAGGGGTTAATTTACATCGATATAGCCCTGGGGGCTATATGTGATGTATATTTGCCAGGCAAGGTGTTAATATTGCTGCTCAGGGCGCGCCCCCCCCCCCCCCAGCGCCCTGCACCCATCAGTGACCGCAGTGTGAGGTGTGCATGAGGAGCAATGGCGCACAGCTGCAGTGCTGTGCGCTACCTTGATGAAGACTGATGTCTTCTGCCGCCGATTTTCTGGACCTCTTCTTGCTTCTGGCTCTGTAAGGGGGCCGGCGCGCGGCTCTGGGACTTGACTCCGAGGCTGGGCCTGTGTTTGATCCCTCTGGAGCTAATGGTGTCCAGTAGCCTAAGAAGCCCAAGCTGGCTGCAAGCAGGCAGGTTCGCTTCTTCTCCCCTTAGTCCCTCGATGCAGTGAGCCTGTTGCCAGCAGGTCTCACTGAAAATAAAAAACCTAAAACTATATTTTTTCTAAGGAGCTCAGGAGAGCCCCCTAGATTGCACCCTGCTCGGTCGGGCACAAAAATCTAACTGAGGCTTGGAGGAGGGTCATAGGGGGAGGAGCCAGTGCACACCAGGTAGTTCTAAAGCTTTCTATTTGTGCCCAGTCTCCTGCGGAGCCGCTATTCCCCATGGTCCTTACGGAGTTCCCAGCACCCACTAGGACGTCAGAGAAAAGTAGATTTACCCGCGGTAGCTGTGGAAACCAGGTCCGCGAGACCTTCCCCAAATAAAACTTCACCGTTGTAAGGTAAAACCTCCATATGCTTCTTTGAGTCGGCATCACCCGTCCATTGGTGGGTCCACAGGGCTCGCCTAGCAGAAATCGCCATGGCGTTGGCTCTCGAACCTAGCAGCCCAACGTCTCTTTGAGCGTCTCTCAAATATAAGACTGCATCTTTAATGTGACCTAAGGTCAATAAAATGGTATCCCTGTCTAGGGTAGCAATGTCAGCTGACAAGGTATCTGTTCAAGCTACAACTGCGCTACATACCCATGCAGATGCTATTGCCGGTCCGAGTAACGCACCCGTATGCGTATAAATAGATTTTAAGGTAGTTTCCTGTCTGCGATCAGCAGGATCCTTGAGGGCTGCCGTGTCTGGAGACGGTTGCGCCACCTTCTTGGACAGGCGCGTTGAAGCCTTGTCCACCCTGGTCGAGGATTCCTACCGTACCCTGTCCTGTGCAGGGAAAGGATACGCCATAAGAATCCTTTTGTGAATCTGCAGTTTTTTGTCTGGAGTTTCCCAAGCTTTTTCAAATAACTCGTTCAGCTCATGAGATGGGGGAAAGGTTACCTCAGGTTTCTTTTCCTTATACATGCGCACCCTGGTGTCAGGGAAAGAGGGGTCATCAGTGATATGCAAAACATCTTGCATCATCGTAGTCGACACTGGAGTCAGAATCCGTGTCAGTATTAGTGTCTGCTATTTGGGATAGGGGACGTTTTTGAGACCCTGAAGGGCCCTGTGACACAGTCAAAGCCATGGATTGAGTCCCTGCTTTTTCCCTGGACTCTGCTTTGTCCATTCTCTTAAGTAATAAGGTCACAATTGCATTTAAAACATTCCACATGTCCAACCAATCATGAGTCTGCGTTGCCGACGGAGACACCACAATCATCTGCTCCACCTCCTCCTTAGATGAGCCTTCCGCTTCAGACATGCCGACACACGTACCGACACCTCCACACAGACAGGGATATATCTATAAGGAGACAGTTCCCCAATAAGGCCCTTTGTAGAGACAGAGAGAGAGTATGCCAACACACACCCAGCGCCAACTGACACTGGAAACAATTCCCAGATAATATAGCGCTTTTATATATAATTACCTGTGTAATACACTCACTGCGCCTCACAAGTGCCCCCCCCCCCCCCCCCCTTTCAGCCCTGTGTCACCGTATTCAGGTGTTCAGCAGGGGAGAGTCCGGGGAGCCAGCTTCTCTGCAGTGCTCTGTGGAGAAAATGGCGCTGGTTAGTGCTGTGGGACCAAGCTCCGCCCCTCCAGCGGCAGGCTTCGGTCCCGCTCAATTGTATAAAACTGGCGGGGGATTTTTATAATTACTGCCTCCGCAGCCTATATACATATAAATGCCAGACTTAGAGGTTAATATTGCTGCCCAGGGCGCCGCCCCTGCGCCCTGCACCCATCCGTGCCTGCTAGTGTGTGTTGTGTGTGTGAGCAATGGCGCACAGCGGTAACGTTGCGTGCTTACCTCAGGGAAGATCTGAAGTCTTCTGCCGCCTTTGAAGTCTTCTTTCTTCTTATACTCACCCGGCTTCTATCTTCCGGCTCTGTTAGCAGGACGGCGGCGCGGCTCCGGGGCGAACAGCGAGGGGAGACCTGCGTTCCGACTCCCTCTGGAGCTAATGGTGTCCAGTAGCCTAAGAAGCAGAGCCTATCACTTAAGTAGGTCTACTTCTCTCTACTCAGTCCCACGATGCAGGGAGCCTGTTGCCAGCAGTGCTCCCTGAAAATAATAAACCTAACAAAAGTCTTTTTCAGAGAAACTCAGGAGAGCTCCCCTGTAATGCACCCAATCTCCTCTGGGCACAGGATCTAACTCAGGTCTGGAGAAGGGGCATAGAGGGAGGAGCCAGTGCACACCCATCCTAAAGTTCTTTATAGTGCCCATGTCTTCTGCGGAGCCCGTCTATACCCCATGGTCCTTACGGAGTCCCCAGCATCCTCTAGGACGTAAGAGAAAACTTATTTTTCTGAAAAACTCAGGAGAGCTCCTCAGTGTGCATCCAGTCTCGCTGGGCACAGAATCTAACTGGAATCTGGAGGAGGGGCATAGAGGGAGGAGCCAGTTCACACCCATTCAAAGTCTTATAGTGTGCCCATGTCTCCTGCGGATCCCGTCTATACCCCATGGTTCTTTAAGCATCCCCAGCATCCTCTAGGACGTATGAGAAAAAGGAATGGATACATTTCTGAATGAAAAAGCTATCCAAGGTTATAATACTTAAATATCAACGTGGTTAATCCGTGGGTAATATGAGTTATAGTAGCTAACTAGTCATAAAACATTATTCAACAAGTATGTAAAATCATCACAACTTAAAACAGGTTGCACACAATGGGCAAGTTGCCTCTATTCAACCTCAAATACTATGTAACTTTCCCTCCATACATGCTGGAAGCTATGAAGGATATTGGACTCTTGGGTTCAACAGCCGCTACCATGGCAGTCTCGGCTAGGAGGGCGTTGTGGATTCGCTAGTGGAATGCTGATGCAGATTTCAACAGAAATGTGGAGGCTCTCCCTTATAACGGTGAGGCCTTGTTTGGAGATGGGTTGGATGCGTTGGTCTCTGCGGCTACCGCAGGTAAATCGTCATTCTTGCATTAAGCTCCAGCACCGACAAAAAAACACATCACTCTCAGATGAAGTCCTTTCGGCCCAACAAATATAAAAAGGCCAAAGGTTCCCCCTTCTTTGCAGGTAGAGGGAGAGGACGAGAAAAAAAGTCTGCAGCGTCTCCCGGATCGCAGGAGCAGAAGTCCACCCCTGCTTCTGCAAATCTGCAGCATGACGCTGGGGCTCCCTTGCGGGAGTCCGCTCGGGTGGGAGCATGTCTGAAACTTTTCAGTCAGATCTGGGCTCAATCTGGCCTGGACCCTTGGGTTTTGCAAATAGTGTCCCAGGGATACCAGCTGGAGTTTCAAGACGTCCCCCCATGCCGATTTTTCAAATCGACCCTGCCAGCTTCTCTTCCAGACAGAGAAGTAGTAAAGGCGGCAATTCAAAAATTATGCCAGGATCAAGTCATTGTCCTGGTACCCTGGTCACAGCAGGGAGGAGGTTTTTATTCAAGCCTCTTCGTAGTTCCGAAGCCGGACGGCTCGGTCCGACCAATTCTGAACCTAAAATCTCTGAATCTCTACCTGAAAAGGTTCAAGTTCAAGATGGAATCTCTGTGGGCAGCGATTTCCAGTCTGGAGGAACGAGATGTCACCAAGATGGCTGCATCACCTTTTGCATGCTCCTGATCATCCCCATAAAACAGCTGAAATTCACCACAACTGACCTATAAATCATCGTAAATATCCAAGGACTCTACGCGGACATCTGATCAAAACCAACGGATTGCATTCCTGAGCTGAGATACACACTAGATTGAAACCTCTGCAACTCTCCACTTAGAAGTCCTTCAGTTTGGAATCTACTGTGCTCTGCATTGGACATCCCAGACAAGGTACTGTGAACTACAACCTATATTTGGCTCCATCCAGCCCCTCACTTAGACATCATTCACCTCTGTTCTCTGAGCAAAAAATAACTGACTTCTTGCATTAATCAAATAATATACAGCATATTCAGGCTGAATCACTGAAGGGTCACTGCTCACTTCAGTTTGCAAGAGCCATTCCAAAGGACACATGTTATCACTACCCCCACAAGAAATTTACTTCAAAGGCCTCTCACACGAGATCTTTCACACCTACACAACAGGAATTGGATTCTAAAACCTCACCACAAGGCTGCTTTTAGTTTTTACTAAATCAGCAACAGAAAAATAAGAATTTACTCACCGGTAATTCTATTTCTCGTAGTCCGTAGTGGATGCTGGGGACTCCGTAAGGACCATGGGGAATAGACGGGCTCCGCAGGAGACTGGGCACTCTAAGAAAGATTTAGGACTACCTGGTGTGCACTGGCTCCTCCCCCTATGACCCTCCTCCAAGCCTCAGTTAGGACACTGTGCCTGGAAGAGCTGACACAATAAGGAAGGATTTTGAATCCCAGGTAAGACTCATACCAGCCACACCAATCACACCATGTAACTCGTGATAGGAACCCCGGTTAACAGTATGATAACAAAAAGGAGCCTCTGAAGAGATGGCTCACAATAACAACCCGATTTGTGTAACAATAACTATTTACAAGTATTGCAGACAATCCGCACTTGGGATGGGCGCCCAGCATCCTCTACGGACTACGAGAAATAGAATTACCGGTGAGTAAATTCTTATTTTCTCTAACGTCCTAGTGGATGCTGGGGACTCCGTAAGGACCATGGGGATTATACCAAAGCTCCCAAACGGGCGGGAGAGTGCGGATGACTCTGCAGCACCGAATGAGAGAACTCCAGGTCCTCCTCAGCCAGGGTATCAAATCTATAGAACTTTGCAAACGTGTTTGCCCCTGACCAAGTAGCAGCTCGGCCAAGTTGTAAAGCCGAGACCCCTCGGGCAGCCGCCCAAGATGAGCCCACCTTCCTTGTGGAATGGGCTTTTACTGATTTAGGCTGCGGCAATCCTACCGCAGAATGCGCTAGCAAAATAGTGCTACAAATCAAGCGCGATAGTCTGCTTAGAAGCAGGAGCACCCAGCTTGTTGGGTGCATACAGGATAAACAGCGAGTCAGTCTTCCTGACTCCAGCCGTCCTAGAAACATATATTTTTAGGGCCCTGACTACATCAAGGAACTTGGAATCCTCCAAGTCCCTAGTAGCTGCAGGCACCACAATAGGTTGGTTCAAGTGAAAAGCTGAGACCACCTTTGGGAGAAACTGAGGACGAGTCCTCAATTCTGCCCTATCCATATGGAAAATCAGATAGGGGCTTTTACAGGACAAAGCCGCCAATTCTGACACACGTCTGGCCGAAGCCAGAGCCAACAACATCACCACTTTCCACGTGAGATATTTAAAATCCACAGTCTTAAGTGGCTTAAACCAATGTGATTTTAGAAATTCCAAGACCACATTGAGATCCCAAGATGCCACCGGGGGCACAAAAGGAGGCTGAATATGCAGAACTCCCTTGACAAAAGTCTGAACTTCAGGCAGCGAAGCCAGTTCTTTCTGGAAGAAAATCGACAGGGCCGAGATCTGTACTTTAATGGACCCCAATTTGAGGCCCAAAGTCACACCTGCTTGCAGGAAATGTAGGAATCGACCCAGTTGAAATTCCTCCGTTGGGGCCTTCTTGGCCTCACACCAAGCAACATACTTCCGCCAAATGCGGTGATAATGCTTTGCGGTGACATCCTTCCTGGCCTTGATCAGGGTAATAATAATAATAATAATAATTTTATTTATATAGCGCTCTCTTTCTCCAATAGGACTCAAGGCGCTTAACAGATATATAGCATAATATAGTACAGAAAATAATGAAGTACATTTTCATAAAATACAGAAGCATGAAGATACTAAAAGAGACACTATGGAAATGCTTGAGTAAACAGGAAAGTCTTGAGTCTACTTTTGAAGGATTCTATAGTGGGGCCTCTCGCACTGTGCGGGGAAGTGAGTTCCATAGAGTCGGAGCCACATGACTAAAAGCTCGACCCCCAGATGAATTACGGTAGATTATAGGTACTGCTAAAAGTCCTTCATCTACAGATCGCAGTAATCGAGTGGGGCAGTATGGGGTCAGAAGCTGTTTCAGGTACCTTGGGCATTGGTCATGTAATGCTTTGAAACTCAGTAAGCCAATCTTGAAGAGGATTCGCCATTTTACAGGCAGCCAGTGAAGGGAGTAGAGGATGGGTGTTATGTGGCTAGAACGGGGCTGGTTGGTTAGCAGCCTGGCAGCTGTGTTTTGCACCAGCTGTAAGCGTTGCAATGCTTTTGCTGGTAGACCAAGGTAGAGGGCATTACAGTAGTCTAATCGAGATGATACAAATGCATGTATGACTTTTGGCATATCATCTGAGGGAATTAAGTGCTTGATTCTGGCTATGTTCCTCAGGTGAAAGAATGAGGATTTGATTGTGGCTGATATCTGATGTTTAAGTGTCAAGCCATCATCCAGGACAACGCCAAGATTCCGCACATGATCACTGGTCTGTAATTCTGAATCCCCGAGTGTAAGTCCAGTTGGTTGGCTATGCTGCAGTCTTGTCCTTTGATGTTGCGGTCGTATTATAAGGACCTCTGTTTTATCCGGGTTCAGTCGCAGCCAACTGGCGCTCATCCACTCCCGTAGTTCAGCTAGACAGCCATTTAGGGTTGCTACTGGGTTATCAGTGCCCGGAGCAAAGGACAAGTACAGTTGTGTATCATCTGCATAGCAGTGGTAGACCAGGCCATGGCGCCTGATTATTTCACCCAATGGGAGCATGTATACTGCAAAAAGCATGGGGGATAGTATAGAACCTTGTGGGACACCACATGGCAATGGCACTGGTGGTGATGAGTATAATCCAGATGATACTCTCTGTGACCTGCCTGTGAGAAATGATTTGAACCAGTTTAGGACTGTGCCATCCAGACCACAGAAGTGTATCAGTCGCTCAATCAGAAGGCCGTGGTCCACGGTATCAAATGCTGCCGAGAGATCCAGAAGAATTAATATTGAACAGTCACCTCTGTCTTTTGCCATCAGAAGATCATTTAACACACACACCAGGGCTGTTTCAGTGCTATGTCTTCTCCTGAATCCTGATTGAAATGGATCATAAATATCATGGGTTGTCAGGCGGGTTTCCAGTTGATTTGAAACCACTTTCTCAATAACCTTTCCTAGGAAAGGAAGGTTTGATACCGGTCTGTAGTTGGTCATGCAGTCGGGATCTAAATTAGGTTTTTTAAGAAGCGGTCTAACAATTGCTTCCTTTAGGGGTCCAGGAAAAATGCCTGTCTGCAAAGAGCATTGAACAATTTTTGCAAAGACAGGACCAATTATATCCGTACAACCTATTAGAAGCTTGGTTGAGGCTGGGTCCAGACCACAGGTGGTGGGACGCAAAATCAGAGCAATTTCAGCAGTGTCCTTTACATCCACTGGGTCAAAGCTGGTCCATGAAGGCAGGTAGCTTATATTGGCAGGCTTTGTAGTTTGGTTCTCCTTTGATGGCACTGTGGATATTCCAGCCCGGATGGTGGATATTTTATCTGCAAAGAAGTTTGCAAACTCGTTGCATCTTGCTTGGGAAAGGGTCTCATCAGTCTGCAGGCATGCTGGCTTGCAAAGCATCTCCACTGTGCGGAAAAGTTGAGCTGGCCTATTGTTTGCTGCTGTGATCTCATTTGACAGGAACTGTGATTTCTTACGAGTGATTGTCGATTGATATTCTTCGTTATGCTTTATTAGTTTTATTTTGTCATCCACTAGGTTAGTCTTCCTCCATCGTCTTTCCAGTCTACGCCCCCTTTTCTTGAGCTCACTAACACTGTTGTCGAACCATGGAGCTTGACGCTGTGGTTTACGAGGTCTTATACGCACAGGGGCGATAATATCAATTGCAGCCATAACATCCCTATTATAATAACGGACTGGGGTAGGGATGACTTCCTCCGGAATGCCTTTTTCCTTTAGGATCCGGCGTTCAACCGCCATGCCGTCAAACGTAGTCGCGGTAAGTCTTGGAACAGACAGGGTCCCTGCTGCAGCAGGTCTTGTCTGAGCGGCAGAGGCCAAGGGTCCTCTGCAAGCATCTCTTGAAGTTCCGGGTACCAAGTTCTTCTTGGCCAATCCGGAGCCACGAGAATAGTTCTCACTCCTCGCCTTCTTACTATTCTCAGTACCTTGGGTATGAGAGGCAGAGGGGGAAAAACATAAACCGACTGGTACACCCACGGTGTCACTAGAGCGTCCACAGCGATCGCCTGAGGGTCCCTTGACCTGGCGCAATACCTTTTTAGCTTTTTCTTGAGGCGGGACGCCATCATGTCCACCTGTGGTTTTTCCCAACGGTTTACCAGCATCTGGAAGACTTCTGGATGAAGTCCCCATTCTCCCGGGTGGAGGTCGTGCCTGCTGAGGAAGCCTGCTTCCCAGTTTTCCACTCCCGGAATGAATACTGCTGTCAATGCTAGCACATGATTCTCTGCCCATCTGAGAATTCTTGTGGCTTCTGCCGCCCTGTCTGTTTACATGGGCGACCGCCGTGATGTTGTCTGACTGGAACAGCACCGGCCGGTTCTGAAGCAGGGGTCTTGCTTGACTTAAGGCATTGTAAATGTCCCTTATCTCCAGAATATTTATGTGCAGCGATATCTCCTGAGCTGACCACAGCCCCTGGAAATTTCTTCCCTGTGTGACTGCCCCCCAGCCCCGAAGGCTGGCATCCGTGGTCACCAGGACCCAGTCCTGTATTCCGAATCTGCGGCCTCTAGAAGATGAGCCCTCTGCAGCCACCACAGCAGCGACACCCTGGTTCTCGCCGACAGGGTTATCCGCTGTTGCATCTGGAGATGGGACCCGGACCATTTGTCCAACAGGTCCCACTGGAACGTCCTTGCGTGGAACCTTCCGAATGGAATTGCTTCGTATGAAGCTACCATTTTTCCCAGGACTCATGTGCATTGATGTACCTACACTTTTCCTGGTTTTAGGATGTCTCTGACCAGGGATGACAATTCCTCTGCTTTTTCCACTGGAAGAAACACTCTTTTCTGGTCTGTGTCCAGAATCATTCCCAGGAACAGAAGACGTGTCGTCGGAACCAGCTGCGACTTTGGAATATTGAGAATCCAGCCGTACTGTAGTAGCACTTCCCGAGAAAGTGCTACCCCCATTACCAACTGTTCCTTGGACTTCGCCTTTATCAGGAGATCGTCCAAGTACGGGATAATTGAAACACCTTTCTTGCAAAGGAGTATCATCATTTCGGCCATTACCTTGGTAAAGACCCTCGGCGCCGTGGATAACCCAAACGGCAGCGTCTGGAACAGATAGTGACAGTCCTGTACCACAAATCTGAGGTACTCCTGGTGAGGAGGATAAATGGGGACATGAAGATACGCATCTTTTATGTCCAGGGAGACCATGTAGTCCCCCTCCTCCAGGCTTGCAATAACCGCTCTGAGCGATTCCATCTTGAACTTGAACCTTATGATATAAGTGTTCAAGGATTTTAAATTTAAGATGGGTCTCACCGAACCGTCCGGTTTCGGTACCACAAACAGTGTGGAATAGTAACCCTTTCCTTGTTGAAGGAGGGGTACCTTGACAATCACTTGCTGTGAATACAGTTTCTGAATAGCCACCAACACTGCCTCCCTGGCAGAGGGAGTTGTCGGTAAGGCAGACTTTAGGAAACGGCGGGGGGGAGACGCCTTGAATTCCAGCCTGTACCCCTGAAGTACTACTTGAAGGACCCAGGGATCCACCTGTGAGAGCCCACTGTGCGCTGAAATTTTTGAGACGGGCCCCCACCGTGCCCGGGTCCACCTGAGCAGCCCCAGCGTCATGCTGTGGACTTACCGGACGAAGGGGAGGACTTCTGCTCCTGGGAACTAGCTACGTGTTGCAGCTTTTTTCCTCTACCTCTGCCTCTCGGCAGAAAGGAGGAGCCTCTAGCCCTCTTGATTTTCTGGGGCCGAAAGGACTGTACCTGCTAATACGGTGCTTTCTTTTGCTGTGGGGTAGTCTGTGGCAAAAAGGTCGATTTCCCAGCCGTGGCTGTGGACACGAGGTGTGAAAGACCATCCCCAAACAGTTCCACCCCTTTATAGGGTAAAACTTCCATGTGCCGCTTTGAGTCGGCATCACCGGACCATTGCCTAGTCCATAACCCCCGTCTGGCGGCAATGGACATAGCGCTTACTCTTGATGCCAGCCGGCAAATATCCCTCTGTGCATCACGCATGTATAAGACTGCGTCTTTTATATGCTCAAGCGTCAGCAAAATATTGTCCCTATCCATGTTATCAATATTATCCAAAAGGGAATCTGACCACGCAGCAGCAGCACTGCACATCCAAGCTAATGCAATCGCTGGTCGCAATATAATGCCTGAGTGTGTGTAAATAGCCTTTAGGGTATTTTCCTGCTTTCTATCAGCAGGTTCCTTCAGGGCGGCCATATCTGGAGACGGTAGTGCCACCTTCTTTGACAAGCGTGTCAGCGCCTTGTCTACCCTAGGGGGTGTTTCCCAACGTGACCTATCCTCTAGCGGGAAAGGGTACGCTGCCAATAATCGTTTTGAAATTATCAATTTCTTATCAGGGGAAGTCCACGCTTCCTCACACACCTCATTTAATTCCTCAGATGCAGGAAAAACTACAGGTAGTTTTTTCTCACCGAACATAATACCCTTTTTTGTGGTACCTGGGGTATTATCAGAAATGTGTAAAACATTTTTCATTGCCTCAATCATGTAACGGGTGGACCTATTGGAGGGTACACTAGTCTCATCACCGTCGACACTGGAGTCAGTATCCGTGTCGACGTCTGTATCTGTCACCTGAGGTAGCGAGCGTTTTAAGGCCCCTGATGACATTTGAGACGCTGGAACAGGCACAAGCTGTGTAGCCGGCTGTCCTATGTCGTCAAATCTTTTGTGTAAGGAGTTGACACTTTTACGCAATTCCTTCCATAAGTCCAACCACACCGGTGTCGACCCCTCAGGGGGTGACAGCACATTCACAGGCATTTGCCTCCACATCATTTTCCTCCTCATACATGTCGACACAGCAGCACCGACACCCAGCAGACACACAGAGGACAGGACCCCACAAAGCCCTTTGGGGAGACAGAGGGAGAGTATGCCAACACACACCAGAGCGCTATATATCACAGGGATATCACCTATAAAAGTGTGTTTTCCCCTTATAGCTGCATATATACTTATACTGCGCCTAATTTGTGCCCCCCCCTCTCTTTTTTACCCTTTTCTGTAGTGCAGGACTGCAGGGAAGAGCCAGGGAGCTTCCTTTCAGCGGAGCTGTGAGGGAAAAATGGCGCCAGTGTGCTGAGGGAGAAGGCCCCGCCCCTCTTTCGGCTGGCTTTCTCACGCTATTTTAATGTATCTGGCAAGGGTTAATATACACCTATATAGCCCCTGGGGCTATATATGGTGTTAGTTTGCCAGCCAAGGTGTAATATTTGCAGCTCAGGGCGCCCCCCCCCATCCCCCCCCATCCCCCCCAGCGCCCTGCACCCATCAGTGACCGCAGTGTGTGGTGTGCATGAGGAGCAATGGCGCACAGCTGCAGTGTTGTGCGCTACCTTGGAGAAGACAGAAGTCTTCAGCCGCCGAGTTTCTGGACCTCTTCTTGCTTCTGGCTCTGTAAGGGGGACGGCGGCGCGGCTCCGGGAACGGACGACGAGATCGGTGCCTGTGTTCGAACCCTCTGGAGCTAATGGTGTCCAGTAGCCTAAGAAGCCCAAGCTACCACCACTTAGGTAGGTTCGCTTCTTCTCCCCTTAGTCCCTCGATGCAGTGAGCCTGTTGCCAGCAGGTCTCACTGAAAATAAAAAACCTAACAAACACTTTCTTTCTAAGAGCTCAGGAGAGCCCCTAGTGTGCATCCAGCTCAGCCGGGCACAGAAATCAATCTGAGGCTTGGAGGAGGGTCATAGGGGGAGGAGCCAGTGCACACCAGGTAGTCCTAAATCTTTCTTAGAGTGCCCAGTCTCCTGCGGAGCCCGTCTATTCCCCATGGTCCTAACGGAGTCCCCTGCATCCACTAGGACGTTAGAGAAATAAGATTTTACTCACCGGTAAATCTATTTCTCGTAGTCCGTAGTGGATGCTGGGACTTCGTAAGGACCATGGGGAATAGCGGCTCCGCAGGAGACTGGGCACAACTATAAAGAAAGCTTTAGGTCTAACTGGTGTGCACTGGCTCCTCCCACTATGACCCTCCTCCAGACCTCAGTTAGGATACTGTGCCCGGAAGAGCTGACATAATAAGGAAGGATTTTGAATCCCGGGTAAGACTCATACCAGCCACACCAATCACACCGTATAACTCGTGATACAATACCCAGTTAACAGTATGATAACAACTGAGCCTCTCAACAGATGGCTCAACAATAACGCTTTAACAACAATAACTTTGTACAAGTATTGCAGACAATCCGCACTTGGGATGGGCGCCCAGCATCCACTACGGACTACGAGAAATAGATTTACCAGTGAGTAAAATCTTATTTTCTCTAACGTTCTAAGTGGATGCTGGGACTCCTTAAGGACCATGGGGATTATACCAAAGCTCCCAAACGGGCGGGAGAGTGCGGATGACTCTGCAGCACCAAATGAGAGAACTCAAGGTCCTCCTCAGCCAGGGTATCAAATTTGTAGAATTTAGCAAACGTGTTTGACCCTGACCAAGTAGCAGCTCGGCAAAGTTGTAAAGCCGAGACCCCTCGGGCAGCCGCCCAAAAAGAGCCCACCTTCCTTGTGGAATGGGCTTTTACAGATTTAGGATGCGGCAGTCCAGCCGCAGAATGCGCAAGCTGAATTGTGCTACAAATCCAGCGAGCAATAGTCTGCTTAGGAGCAGGAGCACCCAGCTTGTTGGGTGCATACAGGATAAATAGTGAATCAGATTTCCTGACTGACAGCCGTCCTGGAAACATATATTTTCAAGGCCCTGACTACGTCCAGTAACTTGGAATCCTCCAAGTCCCTAGTAGCCGCAGGCACCACAATAGGTTGGTTCAAGTGAAAAGCTGATACCACCTTAGGGAGAAACTGGAGACGAGTCCTCAATTCTGCCCTATCCATATGGAAAATCAGATAAGGGCTTTTACATGACAAAGCCGCCTATTCTGACACACAAGTAAGGAGAAATATGGATGGGGTGCGCTGTCAGTAGCAGCTGGTGTAGGGGGTGGTAATCCCCAATAAAGTCACAAAACAGAAAAGAAAAAACACCTGCGCTATGTTGTACCAATGGGTTATTCCCTCTAATCTCTCATAAAATCAAGATAACATAATTAGATACAAATCAAAAAGGACGGTAGGTTTTATATTGAATTAATATAACAATTTATTAAAATATTTATTTAAATATTTATTTAAAAACATAGAATTTGTGACATCTGTATTTGACTAAAATAGACTCAATTCATAAGTCATCAGCTTAAAACGTTCAGTTCATGGGTCAACGACAATCACTTATCCCCTAGGAGAATTTAAATAGTACCCCAGGCTAGGATTCTCTCCAAATTATGGTCCACAGTATAGATGTTTGGTGAGTGACAGCTTTTGAAAGTCCCTCTTTTAAGCACAATGTGCAAGCTTTTTCATGCAGGTAGGGATTTATTTCTCAATCTCACCATAGCAGGTTGGGTCCAAAGTGGAGAGACCAATTCGTGCCGTCCGGGTCAATCAAAGGTAGAAATTTCTCCAATTTAGCAGGGGATAAGTAGTGAAATCTGTCCAGCAATTGCTGGACAGATTTCACTACTTATCCCCTGCTAAATTGGAGAAATTTCTACCTTTGATTGACCCGGACGGCACGAATTGGTCTCTCCACTTTGGACCCAACCTGCTATGGTGAGATTGAGAAATAAATCCCTACCTGCATGAAAAAGCTTGCACATTGTGCTTAAAAGAGGGACTTTCAAAAGCTGTCACTCACCAAACATCTATACTGTGGACCATAATTTGGAGAGAATCCTAGCCTGGGGTACTATTTAAATTCTCCTAGGGGATAAGTGATTGTCGTTGACCCATGAACTGAACGTTTTAAGCTGATGACTTATGAATTGAGTCTATTTTAGTCAAATACAGATGTCACAAATTCTATGTTTTTAAATAAATATTTAAATAAATATTTTAATAAATTGTTATATTAATTCAATATAAAACCTACCGTCCTTTTTGATTTGTATCTAATTATGTTATCTTGATTTTATGAGAGATTAGAGGGAATAACCCATTGGTACAACATAGCGCAGGTGTTTTTTCTTTTCTATTCTGACACACGCCTGGCCGAAGCCAAGGCCAATAACATGACCACTTTCCACGTGAGATATTTCAGATCTACCGTCTAAAGTGGCTCAAACCAATGTGATTTTAGGAAACTCAACACCACGTTGAGATCACAAGGTGCCACTGGAGGCACAAAAGGGGGCTGAATATGCAGCACTCCCTTTACAAAATGTCTGAACTTCAGGCAGTGAAGCCAGTTCTTTCTGGAAGAAAATCGACAGAGACGAAATCTGGACCTTAATGGAACCCAATTTTAGGCCCATAGTCACTCCTGACTGTAGGAAGTGCAGAAAACGACCCAGCTGAAATTCCTCTGTTGGGGCCTTCCTGGCCTCACACCACGCAACATATTTTCGCCAAGTACGGTGATAATGGTTTGCGGTTACTTCTTTCCTAGCTTTAATCAGCGTAGGAATGACTTCCTCCGGAATGCCTTTTTCTTTTAGGATCCAGTGTTCAACCGCCATGCCGTCAAATGCAGCAGCGGTAAGTCTTGGAACAGACAGGGCCCCTGTTGTAACAGATCCTGTCTGAGCGGTAGAGGCCATGGGTCCTCTGATATCTTTTCTTGAAGTTCTGGGTACCAACCTCTTCTTGGCCAATCCGGAACCACGAGTATCGTTCTTACTCCTCGTCTTCTTATTATTCTCAGTACCTTGGGTATGAGAGGCAGAGGAGGGAACACATAAACAGACTGGTACACCCACGGTGTCACTAGAGCGTCCACAGCTATCGCCTGAGGGTCTCTTGACCTGGCGCAATATATCTCTAGTTTTTTGTTTAGGCTTACAATCAGTTGGAAGACTTCTGGATGAAGTCCCCACTCTCCCGGGTGTAGGTCGTGTCTGCTGAGGAAGTCTGCTTCCCAGTTGTCCACTCCCGGAATGAACACTGCTGACAGTGCTAAGACATGATTCTCCGCCCATCAGAGAATCTTTGTGGCTTCTGCCATCGCCGACCTGCTTCTCGTGCCGCCCTGTCGGTTTACATGGGAGACCGCCGTGATGTTGTCTGACTGGATCAGCACCGACTGGTTTTGAAGCAGTGGTTTTGCCTGACTTAGGGCATTGTAAATGACCCTCAGTTCGAGGATATTTATGTGCAGGGAAGTCTCCTGTCTTGACCAAAGTCCTTGGAAGTTTCTTCCCTGTGTGACTGCCCCCCAGCCTCGAAGGCTGGCATCTGTGGTCACCAGGACCCAGTCCTGTATGCCGAATCTGCGTCCCTCTTGAAGATGAGCACTCTCCAGCCACCACAGCAGGGACACCCTTGTCCTTGGAGACAAGGTTATCAGACAATGCATCTGAAGATGCGATCCGGACCACTTGTCCAACAGGTCCCACTGAAAGGTTCTTGCATGGAACCTGCCGAATGGAATCTCTTCGTAAGAAGCTACCATTTTTCTAAGGATCCGCTTGCAGTGATGCACCGACACCTGTTTTGGTTTTAGGAGGCCTCTGACTAGAGATGACAGCTCCTTGGCCTTCTCCTCCGGGAGAAACACTTTTCTCTGTTCTGTGTCCAGAACCATCCCTAGGAACAGTAGACGTGTCGTAGGAACCAGCTGTGACTTTGGAATGTTTAGAATCCAACCGTGCTGTTGTAGCACTTCCCGAGATAGTGCTACCCCGGCCAACAACTGCTCTCTGGACCTCGCCTTTATCAGGAGATCGTCCAAGTACGGGATAATTAAAACTCCTTTCTTTCGCAGGAGTGTTATCATTTCGGCCATTACCTTGGTAAAGATCCTCGGAGCCGTGGATAGACCGAACGGCAACGTCTGGAATTGGTAATGACAATCCTGTACCACAAATCTGAGGTACTCCTGGTGAGGATGGTAAATGGGGACATGCAGGTAAGCATCCTTGATGTCCAGTGATACCATGTAATCCCCCTCGTCCAGGCTCGCAATAAACGCCCTGAGCGATTCCATCTTGAACTTGAATTTTTTGATATACGTGTTCAAAGGATTTCAAATTTAAAATGGGTCTCACCGAACCGTTCGGTTTCGGTACCACAAACATTGTGGAATAGTAACCCCTTCCTTGTTGAAGTAGGGGTACCTTTACTATCACCTGTTGTGAATACAGCTTGTGAATTGCCTGTAACACTGCCTCCCTGTCTGAGGAAGCGGTTGGCAAGGCAGATTTGAGGAAACGGCGGGGAGGAGACGTCTCGAATTCCAGCATGTACCCCTGAGATACTATTTGAAAAATCCAGGGGTCCACCTGTGAGCGAGCCCACTGATTGCTGAAAAATTTGAGACGGGCCCCCACCGTGCCTGGCTCCGCCTGTGGAGCCCCAGCGTCATGCTGTGGACTTAGAGGAAGCGGGGGAGGACTTTTGCTCCTGGGAACTGGCTGCACGATGCAGCTTCTTGCCACTACCTCTGCCCTTGGGCAGAAAGGACGCACCTCTAACCCGCTTGCCCTTACTGGGCCGAAAGGACTGTACCTGATAATACGGTGCTTTCTTTGGTTGTGAGGGAACATGGGGTAAAAATGTAGACTTCCCAGCTGTCGCTGTGGAAATGAGGTCCGAGAGACCATCCCCGAACAACTCCTCACCCTTATAAGGCAGAACTTTCATGTGTCTTTTGGAATCTGCATCCCCTGTCCACTGCCGAGTCCATAGCCCTCTCCTGGCAGAAATGGACATTGCACTAATTTTGGATGGTTAGCAATATAGTGTCCCTATCTAGGGTATCTATATTTTCTGATAGGGAATCTGACCACGCAGCAGCAGCACTGCACATCCAGGCTGAAGCAATAGCTGGTCTCAGTATGACACCTGTGTGTGTATATATATTTCAGGACAGCCTCCTGTTTTCTATCAGCAGATTCCTTCAGGGCGGCCGTACCCGGAGAGGGTAGTGCCACCTTTTTTGACAAGCGTGTGAGCGCTTTATCCACCCTAGGGGATGTTTCCCAGCGTGACCTATCCTCTGGCGGGAAAGGGTACACCATTAGTAACCTCTTAGAAATTACCAGTTTCTTATCGGGAGAAGCCCACGCCTCTTCACACACTTCATTTAACTCCTCAGGTGGAGGAAAAACTACTGGTAGTTTTTTCTCTCCAAACATAATACCCTTTTTTGTGGTACCAGGGGTAACATCAGAAATGTGCAACACATTTTTCATTGCCTCAATCATGTAACGTGTGGCCCTACTGGAAGTTACATTAGTCTCATCGTCGTCGACACTGGAATCAGTATCCATGTCGACATCTGTGTCTGCCATCTGAGGTAGTGGGCGTTTTAGAGCCCCTGATGGCTTTTGAGACGCCTGGGCAGGCACAGGCTGAGAAGCCGGTTGTCCCACGTTAGGTATGTCGTCAAACCTTTTATGCAAGGAGTCGACACTATCACGTAATTCCTTCCACAGCACCATCCACTCAGGTGTCGACCCCACAGGGGGTGACATCACATTCACAGGCATCTGCTCCGCATCCACATATGCTTCCTCATCAAACATGTCGACACAGCCGTACCGACACACCGCAACCACACAGGGAATGCTCTGACAGATGACAGGACCCCACAAAGCCCTTTGGGGAGACAGAGAGAGAGTATGCCAGCACGCACCAGAGCGCTATATAACACAGGGATCCCACTATAATGAGTGTTTTCCCTTATAGCTGCTTTTTTTTAAATATTATATATATATATATATATATATATATATATATATATATATATATATATATATAGACAGCGGAGTGGGTCCGGCACAACCACTTATATAAATAGCACATCGGGTGCCCTCACAAAAGGTAGACAGCAAGTACAGGATGGTGCGGCACTCCAATGATTCACAAAGGCAGAGGGTTATTATTTGCAACGTTTCAATGCCCGTTTATTTAGAATGGCATTTTCGTCAGGTATATAACAAAAGTTAAAAGCAGCTTACCTTAAGTACGGTATAACACCCATTGTGGCGCGAACACCGAAGCGGGACTGCACGCCCGGTGGCCGCGCAAAGAAATGACGTCATGCCGTTCTGAAACAGAAACGTGCAGCGTCATGTGAAAGAGACCCATCACCATGGCAACAAAACAAAACAAAATATCACAGTGGCTGAAATAACAATGCAGGATAGGCAATAATGAACCCTGAATCATTCTTCCTCAAGGTATTATCCATTGTGCTTTTTATGGTACATATGTTTTTACAAACAGGACTTTATTGATTTTCTTGTTATTACTTTTGTTACTTCATTTTTTCATTATGGCTGAATCTGTACCTGACCAAATTACAGAAAGTCTTACTACTGTGTCTTACCCTGTTGGAGATGTATACTCTTATTCAGAAGCTGAGGCTGATGTCATTTTATGTGCTGGAGCATTATTGGAACAGGCTGAAGCCTTACCATTGGAAGATATTTATCGTGAGTTATTGAGACTCAGACGTAAAGAAATTGACTATCAGTTCCATGCACTTTCTTTAAGTGATTATCACAAAGCCAAAAAGATACCAAGGGGCTTACGTGTCCGCAATGGACCTACTATTGGTAAACATGACCCCGCCTTTTGCCGGAGGTGGGTGTCTATTGTTAATAAATGCTCCTTCGATTTAATGCTATTAATAATAGAGTTCTCCACAAAAGAGGTAGCATCTGTTAAAGCTAAAATAGATGCATATGAGACCATACACAAACCAAGTCTGATTGAAGACAAAAATATAGATTGGTATAATAAATTGAATTCCCAGATTCAGACCTACAAAAGGGATCTGATTAAATTCAAGTCGGCCAAACTGGCCAAAGTAGAGGCCGACTATGAATCAAATACTGTCTATCAATGGACTTACCCTTCCAGGGGTACAGACTACAGAAGACCGTTTTTTAGACGCAACCGCCGATATGCAGGAAGACAACCTGAGTCCTCCACTGACTTCAATTCTTCTGCTAGTGACACAGACAGAGGCGTGTCAGGCCCTTCTTCCCGTGGTCAGAATTACCCTTTAGGAATGACCACACGGGCACAATACATCAGAGGCGACGCCGATACACCAGACGGGGCGGCCAAAGTCAAAGGCAGAGGACGTGGTGCAAAACAAATAAAGAAGAAAACTTAATTGTGAATCTATCTTCATATGAATTATCTACATCTGAGACGTCAGTACTATCTCGTGGGTTATCTTTTGTGCCGACAACAAGACTTAACCCTCTGGACTGGCGGGTAGAACAATATAGATTAAATCG
Source organism: Pseudophryne corroboree (assembly GCF_028390025.1). NCBI lineage: Eukaryota > Metazoa > Chordata > Amphibia > Anura > Myobatrachidae > Pseudophryne > Pseudophryne corroboree. The sequence continues at coordinate 47,262,303 of NC_086446.1, read as the reverse complement.
TCAACTCAAATTGAAAGAATTTTATGGCAAGCAACAAAATGTCAGCTCGAACCAACCTCTTTCAATAGACATTCCAGCTCAATTATCTAAATTGGTTCCACGCTCTTCATTTGAGCCTCAATCAACTAATCCATCAATCAAGACATTCATGCGTTTATTGCAAAATGATGCTGATATTGCCATCTCTTCACATCCTCCTCAACGGGCAACCTGTCTTCCATTGAACAACAGGCATTGGAGAATCTTGCTAATAATAAGAACTTGATATTCCGTCCAGCGGATAAGGGGGGTGCCCTAGTTATCCAGGACCTGGATAACTACAAACGACAAGTCGCAGTACATGTGAATGACTCCTCTACTTACAGACTGCTTCCTCATGACCCTTCAAGTATTTTCAAAAATGAACTATCACAAATTTTGAAACAAGCCTGTAATGATAAATTGATTTCAGAGCAGTTGTCTAAGGCCCTACTTCCAGCTTTCCCTTTGGTCCCTCTGTTGTACACTGTCCCAAAGATCCACAAGTCTATGTCGGACCCACCGGGCAGACCAATCATTGCTGCGCGTGGGGGTTTGACACAGCCAGCATCGGTATTTGTTGACAGTGTATTGCAAACGTACATAAAAGAGCATCCTAGATATCTCTTAGACACCACCACATTACTTGTCAAACTTATGTCTTTACCAAGGTTTGCGGTTGATATTACCATGTTCACCATTGATGTGGTTAGTTTATATACTATAATACCCCACGATCAGGGATTAACGGCTGTGGGACACTTCCTACATGGGCAGACCACATACAATGGTCCTGATATTTCATTTTTGTTGGATCTACTTCGGTTCATATTAACAAAAAAATTTTTCCTTTATGATGGTTCTTTTTATTTACAGTTGATCGGCTGTGCGATGGGGGCGGCGGTGGCCCCCTCTTACGCAAATATTTACATGTTCGAAGCTGAGCATTCAATATTTTTTTCTGACACAAATATTTCCAATAGGATTTTATTCTTTTGTCGTTATATCGACGACTTACTGATTTTTTGGCAGGGAGATGCCCAAGATTTGATACAACATCTCGAGTCACACAATTCCAGTGACAGTCCTGTCAAACTCACTTTTTCCCACAGTTCCACTGAGATACAGTATCTTGATGTAGCCATCTCCATTAAAGATGGCTGCATCTCAACTAACCTGTATTCAAAACCCACTGATCGCAATAATCTTTTGTTAGCATCTAGCTGCCATCCCAGATCGTTGATACAAGGCCTGCCATATTCACAATTCATCAGAATCAGACGAATCACGTCTGACATTAAAATAGCAGAAGCAGAGATTGATTCTTCTTTAAAAAAAATTTTGGCACGAGGATATGATTACACCCAGCTTCAACACACTAAAGCCAGGGTTCTACGCATTGATAGAACAACATTGTTAAAACCCAAACAAAATAACACCAAACTTTCATTACCTTGGGTTACACAATACACCCCTATTAGCTCTAAGATCAATAAAATAGCCAAGACCCATTGGCCGATCATCAGGTCTGACCCAGATTGTCATCTAGCGGACACAGCATTAATGCCCAGCTACAAACGCGGACGCAACATCCGCGATATCCTAGTGAAATCTGATATCTCCCAACCCACCCCTAATTTGTATAGGGGTAAAACAGGATGTATACGATGCACTTGTGTGACCTGTAAATTTTTAATCCAGGTGACACATTCTACCATCCCCTCACTGGTAAATCTCTAAAAATTTACCATAGACTTACCTGTAACTCTGTCTATACAGTTTATCAAATTATCTGTCCGTGCGGTCTTTCCTACATAGGAAAGACTGAACGTCCTTTTAAAGAACGAATGGCAACTCATCGCTCCACCATAAAAGCTGCCTTGGCCTCTGGTAAAAGCGATCAACCAGTTGCCAGGCACTTTGCCCTTGCTTCACATAGCTTAGCCTCACTGAAATATAGAATGATTGACCACATCCCACATTCTATACGTGGTGGGAACCGTGGCCTTAAGCTATTACAATGTGAGGCCAAGTGGATCTTTCGTTTAGGCACCTTGTCACCAAAGGGCCTTAATGAATATTCAGGAATTAGTATGCTGGCTAGCAATATCTAACTGTCATGAATTGTGTGATAATACATTGCAGTTATTTCTTTTCCAGTGCCTAGTCCTCGTATAATACACTGCATATCTGCACGTTCATTATTGCCTATCCTGCATTGTTATTTCAGCCACTGTGATATTTTGTTTTGTTTTGTTGCCATGGTGATGGGTCTCTTTCACATGACGCTGCACGTTTCTGTTTCAGAACGGCATGACGTCATTTCTTTGCGCGGCCACCGGGCGTGCAGTCCCGCTTCGGTGTTCGCGCCACAATGGGTGTTATACCGTACTTAAGGTAAGCTGCTTTTAACTTTTGTTATATACCTGACGAAAATGCCATTCTAAATAAACGGGCATTGAAACGTTGCAAATAATAACCCTCTGCCTTTGTGAATCATTGGAGTGCCGCACCATCCTGTACTTGCTATATATATATATATATATATATATTATATATATGTAACTATCCTGCGCCTAAATTTAGTGCCCCCCCCCCTCTCTTTTTTACCCTTCTGTAGTGTTCAGACTGCAGGGGAGAGCCAGGGAGCTTCCTTCCAGCGGAGCTGTGAGGGAAAAATGGCGCCAGTGTGCTGAGGGAGATAGCCCCGCCCCTTTTCCGGCGGACTTCTCCCGCTTGTTCTAAAATACTGGCAGGGGTATTTTTACATCTATATAGCCTCTAGAACTATATATGATGTAGATTTGCCAGCCAAGGTGTCATATATTGCCCTCAGGGCACCCCCCCCCCCCCCCCCCCAGCGCCCTGCACCCATCAGTGACCGAAGTGTGAGGTGTACATGAGGAGCAATGGCGCACAGCTGCAGTGCTGTGCGCTACCTTGGTGAACACTGAAGTCTTCTGCCGCCGATTTTCCGGTTTTCTTCATGCTTCTGGCTCTGTAAGGGGGTCGGCGGCGCGGCTCCGGGACCGAACATCAATGGCCAGTTCCATGCGGTCGATCCCTCTGGAGCTAATGGTGTCCAGTAGCTTAAGAAGCCCAAGCTACCACCAGTTAGGTAGGTTCGCTTCTTCTCCCCTTAGTCCCTCGCTGCAGTGAGTCTGTTGCCAGCAGATCTCACTGTAAAATAAAGAACCTAAATTATACTTTCTTTCTAGGAGCTCAGGAGAGCCCCTAATGTGCATCCAGCTCGGCCGGGCACAGAATTCTAACTGAGGTCTGGAGGAGGGTCATAGTGGGAGGAGCCAGTGCACACCAGTTAGACATAAAGCTTTCTTTATAGTTGTGCCCAGTCTCCTGCGGAGCCGCTATTCCCCATGGTCCTTACAGAGTCACAGCATCCACTTAGGACGTTAGAGAAAAAGCAGTTAATTTATTTACAGTATCACTTGTTTCAAATATACCCATTGTATTAAGGAGCAGCAATAGGTTACAGCAACAACGATTATAGCGATTACAATCTAAGATGGCGCCACAGATGGCTGCCTCGGAGCTACGCAGCTCAGCCAAAATACCTGTTTCCCCTTGCCCTTGTCTACCCCACCGGTGACCATATACAGCAGGGAAGCCCTCCTAAGTTGGAGTGCTCCCGAGGTGCTTACCACACGTTCGGGCCCGTCGGCGGGCGGATCAGCGGCCCTTGCAGCCCTCACTGCCCTGTGTGGCACGGATGCAGACTTTGTGGACACCGAAGTGGATGACCGAGCGGCCGCGTCCCCCTCCCCCGCAGCCCAGGTGGCGACTGGCGGATGGATCACCGGCCCCGGAAAGAGAATGACAGAGGCCCCCATGTTGGCCCTAGTAGAAGGACCTGGACCCAGAGGAGGCTGTCGAGCAGGCGCCCTAGCGAGGTGGCGGCGGCGAGGGCACCAGTCTGCACTTCCCGCGATCCTGCTTTCGAATGTGCGCTCACTGGCAAACAAGTTCAACGAATTGCCCCACCTTCTGGGCAGCGCAGGGTCAGGCATTACAGGGTCATCCGTCCTCTGCTTTACAGAGACGTGGCTGGATGACCATATTGCGGACAACCCGATGTCTCTGCCGGGCTTCAGTCTCTTCAGGGCCGATCGCTCAAAGGATCTCTCAGGAAAAACGAAGGGGGTGGCATCTGCTACTACATCAACGATGGATAGTGCACAAATGTCACGATCATAGGCAAATCATGCAGCCCTCACCTGGAGATGCCGAGTATCAACTGCAACCCCTTCTATTCCCCCCAGGAATTTGCCTCTATTGTCCTTGTGGGGGTGTACATCCCCCCCCCCCTCACCTGCGCAAACGAAGCCTTGCACCACCTGGCCATATGTATATCCGACATAGAACAAAAGCACCCAGGCTCTCTGCTTATAGTACTGGGTGATTTCAACAGAACTAACCTGAGCAAGGAGCTACCCAAGTACAAACAACAAATCACGTGTCCCACTAGAGAAGGGTGCTACACTACCCTCAAGTCTGCCTTCCGGTCTATCCCGCATGCTGTACTCGGCCTATCTGACCACTGCCTCGTCCACCTACTCCCTACCTATACACAGAAGCCGAGAGCAGTTAAGCCTGTCGTTAAGACTGTTAAGAAATGGACCAATGAGGCCTGCTTTGACTGCACGGAATGGGGGGTCTTTGAAGCCTCGGCAACCGACCTGAATGACTTGACAGACACTGTCACATCCTACATCAGCTACTGTGAGGACATGTGTGTACCTACCAAGACTTACCGCATTTACAACAATAACAAGCCCTGGTTCAATGCCCAGCTCAGGCAACTTCGTCGAGCCAAAGAGGAGGCCTATAGCAGCGGTGACAGAGCACTATACAACCGTACTAGGAACTCTCTGACTAAAGGAATCAGGCTAGCAAAAAAGCGGTTCTCAGACAAACCGACAAACGATCTCTCCACCAATGACCCCCATATCTGTATGGAAAGGAATGCAATCCATAACTAACTATAGGAAAACATCAAAGTCCACCGCCATGCACCAAGACCTTGCAGATGAACTGAACCACTTTTATTGCAGGTTCGCAAAAGAAGTCCCCTGCAACCCAAACAATCACCTCTACGATGCCCCGAACACCGACGGCCAACCCCAGGCACTGCAAGTCACCCAAGAAGAGGTGGAGGCATTGTTCAAAAGGGCCAAAACCAGGAAAGCTCCGGATCCTGACGGAGTGTCACCATCTGCCCTAAGAGTATGTGCGGGTCAGCTCGCCCCCATATTCACCAAGATCTTCAATAAATCGCTGGAGCTACAGAAAGTCCCTTCCTGCCTCAAAAGGTCTACTATAGTCCCGGTCCCCAAGAAACCCACTATCACGAACCTGAACGACTACAGGCCGATAGCACTGACGTCTGTGGTCATGAAAATGTTCGAGCGTCTGGTTTTGAATCACCTGAAAACTGTGACTGCCCCCCAACTGGACCCCCTGCAGTTCGCCTATCGCTCGAATCGGTGTGTCGAGGATGCAGTCAACCTGGGCCTGCACTACATTCTACAGCACCTAGACATTCCCGGTACCTAAGCGAGGGTCCTGTTTGTCGATTTCAGCTCGGCCTTCAATGCAATCGTCCCCAGCATCCTCCACCCCAAATTACTTTGCCTAGGGGTCCCAGAAGCTACCTGTTCCTGGATAATAGACTTCCTGACAGATAGGACACAGGTGGTGAAAGCGGGGGAAATCACCTCTCAAGCGCGGTCCATTAGTACAGGGGCCCCTCAGGGCTGTGTCCTCTCACCCCTGCTTTTCTCCCTGTACACAAATGACTGTACCTCAAAGGCGCAATCAGTAAGAATCATCAAATTCGCCGATGACACCACCGTCATCGGCCTCATCAAGAATGGGGAGGAATCGGCCTATAGACGGGAAGTAGACCGGCTGGCCCAGTGGTGCATCCACAACAACCTTGAGCTCAACCCCCTCAAAACTGTCGAGATGATAGTGGACTTCAGGAAGAAGTCATCTAGTGCACCTCCGCTAACGATTGCTGACAGTGTGGTATCGCTAGTGGACTCCTTTAAGTTTCTAGGGACCACAATCTCCAGGGACCTTAAATGGGGGTCCAACGCTGACGCCACTGTTGGGAAAGCGCAGCAGAGGTTGTTCTTCCTCAGGAAACTAAGGAAGTTCAACATCCCACAGTAGCTTCTGCTCCTCTTCTACTCCGCGATTGTGGAGTCGGTACTGTGCTCCTCGATACTCATATGGTACAGCTCCGCCAGCGCAAGGGACAGATACAGGCTCCAAAAGGTGGTCAGAACCGCAGAGAAGATCATCGGGGCCGACCTTCCCTCAGTCCAGGACCTATACTTGTCCAGAGCTAAAAAGCGGGCAATGAAGATAGTAAAAGACCAGCTACACCCCGGCCACAGCATGTTTAACTTGCTTCCTTCAGGCAGGCGTTACAGGGCTCTTTCCCCAAGCGGTCCGCCTGCTGAACTCCTGAACATTGACTGACTAGACGTACATGTAACTAACTTGTGTCCCTACGGTATACCTATCTGTGTAACTTTACTTGCCCCCCCCCCCCACACACACACACACACACACACACACACACACACACACACACACCTGCTTGCCTGTTACCTACTTGGCTGTTGTACAGCAAACCGAAGACAAATTCCTAGTATACGCAAGTATACCTGGCCAATAAAGCTGATTCTGATGTCATGGTGTCGGTCGACATAAAAGATGCCTACTTACATGTTTCCATTTATCCCCCACATCAGGCTTATCTGAAGTTTGCTATACAGGATTGCCATTTGCCATTACCAGTTCCAGACGTTGCCGTTCGGACGCTCCACGGCACCGAGGGTATTCACAAAGGTGATGGCAGAGATGATGGTCCTCCTTAGACAACAAGGAGCCCATATAATTCCTTACCTGGACGATCTCCTGATAAAAGCGAGATCCAGGGAACAGTTGGTGCAGAACATCGCACTCTCCCTGTCAGTGCTCCTCCAGCACGGTTGGATTTTGAATTTTCCAAAGTCACAGTTGGAACCAACGACACGATTGTCTTTTCTGGGGATGATACTGGACACAGAAGTTCAGAGGATATTTCTTCCAGTGGAAAAAGCTCTGGAGATCCAGAAAATGGTCAAACAAGTTTTGAAACCGACAAGTGTCAATACACCAATCCATTCGGTTGTTGGGAAAGATGGTAGCGGCCTACGAGGCCATACAGTTTGGCAGATTTCATGCCAGAGTTTTCCAGTGGGGTCTGTTGGACAAGTGGTCCGGATCCCACCTACACATGCACCAGAGGATAATCCTGTCATCCAAAGCCAGGATTTCACTCCTGTGGTGGCTGGACAGTTCTCACCTATTAGAGGGACGCAGATTTAGGATTCAGGACTGGGTCAGAGTAACCACGGATGCAAGTCTCCGAGGCTGGGGAGCAGTCACACAGGGAAGAAGCTTCCAAGGTAAATGGTCAAGTCAGGAATCCTGTCTTCACATAAACGTTCTGGAATTGAGAGCCATTTACAACGGCATTCTACAAGCGATGCATCTTCTACAAGATCGGCCAGTGCAGATCCAGTCAGACAATGTAACAGCAGTCGCATACATAAACCGTCAGGGCGGAACGAAAAGCAGAGCAGCAATGGCAGAGGTGACAAAGATCCTCCTCTGGGCAGAAAGACATGCAAAAGCTCTGTCAGCAATTTTCATTCCGGGAGTGGACAACTGGGAAGCAGACTTCCTCAGCAGACACAATCTTCATCCAGGAGAGTGGGGCCTCCACCAAGATGTCTTTGCAGAGGTGACAAGTCTTTGGAAAGTTTCTCAAGTAGACATGATGGAATCTCGTCTAAACAAGAAGCTTCAGAGATATTGTTCTAGGTCGAGAGACCCTCCAGCAGTAGCAGTGGATGCACTGGTGACCCAGTGGGTGTTTCGGTCATTATACGTCTTCCCTACTCTTCCACTAATACCAAAAGTTCTCAAAATAATAAGAACAAGGGTTCGAGCAATCCTCATTGCCCCGGACTGGCCAAGGAGGGCTTGGTATCCAGATCTTCAGGAGTTACTCATGAAAGATCCTCAGCCTCTTCCTCCTCGCGAGGACCTGCTACAGCAGGGGCCGTGCGTATATATCAAGACTTACCGCGGCTACGTTTGACGGCATGGCTGTTGAGCGCCGGATCCTAGCCCGAAAGGGGATTCCTAAGGAAGTTATTCCCACTCTTGTTCAGGCCAGGAAAGGAGTAACGTCAAAACATTACCATCGTATTTGGAGAAAATGTGTCTTGGTGTGAATCCAAGAAGGCGTCTACGGAAGATTTTCAGTTGGGACGTTTTCTCCATTTTCTGCAGGCAGGTGTGGATGCGGGCCTAAGATTGGGTACAATCAAGGTTCAGATTTCGGCCTTACCAGTTTTCTTTCAAAAACAATTAGCCTCCTTTCCAGTTCAGACGTTCGTGAAAGGGGTGCTGCACATCCTACCTCCATTTGTGCCTCCGGTGGCACCAAGGGACCTTAATTCCTTCAATCGGATTGGTTTGAACCTCTACAGGAGATATAATTTAAGTTTCTCATTTGGAAAGTGGTCATGCTGTTGGCATTGTCTTACAAGAGCCCTTACCTGATCTTCCATGAAGATAGGGCAGATTTAAGAACTCATCAACAATTTCTTTCGAAGGTGGTTTCGTCTTTCCATGTAAAACAAACTATTGTGGTGCCAATGGCTACTGACATTTTCACTGCGTCAAAATCTCTTGATGTGGTCAGAGCTTGGAAAATTTATGTCGCTAGAACAGCTCGTTTACGGAAAATAGAGGCTCTTGTATGCTCCCAACAAGATTGGGTGTCCTGCTTCTAAGCAGACCATTGCGCGCTGGATCAGAGGGACGATTCAGCACGCTCATTCCACAGCAGGATTGCCGATTCTGAATTCGGTAAATGCCCATTCTACTAGAAAGGTGGGCTCATCCTGGGCGGCTGCTCGGGGGGTCTCGGCATTACAAATTTGCTGAGGAGCTACTTGGTCAGGGGCAAACACGTTTGCAAAGTTTTACAAGTTTGACACCTTGGCCGATGAGGACCTCAAGTTTGGTCAATCGGTGCTGCAGGGTCATCCGCACTCTCCAGCCCGTACTGGAGCTTTGGTATAACCCCATGGTACTGAAGTGGACCCCAGCATCCTCTAGGACGTATGAGAAAACAGGATTTTAATACCCACCGGTAAATCCTTTTCTCCTAGTCCATACAGGATGCTGGGCACCCGACCCAGTGCGTACTTTGGGGGTTACTCCAAGTTGATCGCAGCAGGAATATTTTTAGCAGTTGGGCAAAACCATGTGCACTGCAGGGGAGGCAGATATAACATGTGCAGAAAGAGTTAGATTTGGGTGGGTTATTTTATTTCTGTGCAGGGTAAATACTGGCTGCTTTATTTTTACACTGCAAATTAGATTGCAGATTGAACACACCACACCCAAATCGAACTCTCTCTGCACATGTTAAATCTGCATCCCCTGCAGTGCACATGGGGGGTAATTCCTAGTTGATCGCAGCAGGAATTTAGTTAGCAATTGGACAAAACCATGTGCACTGCAGGGGAGGCAGATTTAACATGTGAAGAGAGAGTTAGATTTGGGTGGGGTGTGTTCAATTTGCAATCTAATTTGCAGTGTAAAAATAAAGCAGCCAGTATGTACCCTGCACAGAAATAAAATAACCCACCCAAATCTAACTCTCTCTGCACATGTTAAATCTGCCTCCCCTGCAGTGCACATGGTTTTGCCCAATTGCTAACTAAATTCCTGCTGCGATCAACTTGGAATTACCCCCATGGTTTTGCCCAACTGCTAAAAAATATCCTGCTGCGATCAACTTGGAATTACCCCCTTTACCTGCAGTTGTTAGTTGTTGTTACACGAGTGTTGTGTTACGATCATTTTCAGCATGTTGCTGCAATTGCTCATGCCCGTTGGCGTGTGTTAAGTTAAATTCCATGTTGTGCGGCATGGTTGAGGTGTGAGCTTGTATGAATCTCCCCCTTAGTTTAAAAGTAATCTAACGGAGGCTTGGAGGAGGGTCATAGGGGGAGGAGCCAGTGCACACCAGATAGTCTTAAATCTTTCTTTAGATGTGCCCAGTCTCCTGCGGAGCCGTCTATTCCCCATGGTCCTTACGGAGTCCCCAGCATCCACTAGGATGTCAGAGAAATACGGGGGACCCCTACGCTTTTTGTCCCCCGTATTTTTGGCACCAGGACCAGGCGCAGAGCCCGGTGCTGGTTGTTTAAATATGGGGTTCACCTGTCAAATTTTTCCCCATATTTTTACAACCAGCAGCGGCTCAAAGAGCCCGAGGCTGGATATGCTTAGGAGGGAGGACCCCACGCAATTTTTTTCCAGATTTGACACTAAACAGACCATTTCCCATAGATAACCATGCACAGATCTCACTGATCCGTGCATGGTTATCCAAACTCGACTGAAAAAAGCAGGTCTATTTTTTTGCTGCTTTTTTTTAAGGAATCGCAAAAAAATACACCCGAACTTGAGCACTCAGAGACTAACACCCAAATACGTATTAATAGTGAATACCCGTGTTGTATGAAATAACAGCCGCGTTTGACCGATGGTCTATTCATTCGTATTTCTGAACTTTGCCGTTAAAACCATTACGAATAGCCCCAACACTGCCGAGATTTGTGCTTAGTGAATTCCCGCGTTGGGACTTAGAAAAAAAAACACAAATCGGTCAAACTCGGATTATTAATAAATATAGGCCCTGGAATGAAGATCACTAACAGAGCGCTTGTATGCCTTTCCGCCCAACGGAGAACCTTTGTGGCCTCTGCCGTTGCCGCCCTGCTCTTTGTTCCGCCCTGGCGGTTTATGTGCGCTACTGCTGTTATGTTGTCTGACTGAATCTAGACGGACTGACTGCGAAGAAGATGTTCCGCTTGCAGAAGGCCGTTGCGAATGGCCCTTAACTCCAGAACGTTTATGTGTAGACCCATTTCCTGGCTTGACCATCTTCCCTGGAAGCTTACCCCCTGTGTGACTGCTCTCCAGCCTCGGAGACACGCATCTGTGGTCACTAAGATCCAGTCCTGGATCCCGAACCTGCGTCCCTCTAGGACAGGGGTAGGGAACCTTTTTTCTACTAAGGGCCATTTGGATATTTATAAAATCCTTCGGGGGCCATACAAAAATTCTCAAATTAAAAATGAGCCTGCCCCCAGTAGTTATGCCCCAGAAGATTTGCCCCAGTCAGTAGTTATGCCCCCAGTAGATACACCCCCATTCAGCTGTTATGCCCCAGTAGATATGCCCCCAGTAAGTATGCCCCCAGTCACTTGTTATGCCCCATTAGATATGCCCCGTCACTTGTTATGCCCCATTAGATATGCCCCCAGTCACTTGTTATGCCCCATTAGATATGCCCCGTCACTTGTTATGCCCCATTAGATATGCCACCAGTCAGTTGTTATGCCCCATTAGATATGCCCCGTCACTTGTTATGCCCCATTAGATATGCCCCCAGTCAGTTGTTATGCCCCATAAGATATGCCACCAGTCAGTTGTTATGCCCCATTAGATATGCCCCGTCACTTGTTAGGCCCCATTAGATATGCCCCCTAGTAGCGACACTTACACACACACACACACACACACACACATTAAAAGAAAAAAAAACCCACAATACTCACCAGCCCCGCTCCTGCTTCCGGATCGTTGCCCTCTGCCTGGCCGCTCGCTCCTCAGAACTATGGGAGAGAAGTCATGACATCTCTCCCATAACACCGCACAGCAGCACACGCACACTGCAGGAGCCGGAAGCCGGAGCTCAGGAGTAAGCTCCTGCCTCCGGCTGGTACTGAGGGTAAGAAGCCAGGCGCCCGCTAGTAACAAAATCTCTGCGGGCGCCCGGCTAGGTGATCCTGGCCGAGCCGGATCAAGTGGCTCTGCAGGCCTTATATGGCCCTCGGGCCTGAGGTTCCCCACCCCTGCTCTAGGAGGAGGTGAGAGCCGTGCAGCCACCACAGGATTGAGATTCTGGTCTTGGAAGACAGGGTTATCCTTCGGTGCATGTGCAGATGGGACCCGGACTACTTGTCCAACAGGTCCCACTTAAACACTCTGGCATGGAATCTGCCAAACTGAATGGCCTCGTAGACCGCCACCATCTTCCCCAGCAACCGAGTGCATTGATGGATCGATACTCTTGGCGGTTTCAGGATTTGTTTGACCAGGTTCTGAATTTCCAGAGCCTTTTCACTGGAAGAAAAACTCTCTGTACCTCTGTGTCCAGAATCTTTCCCAAAAACGACAGCCGTCTCGTCGGAACCAACTGTGATTTTGGCAAGTTTAGGAGCCAACCATGTTGCTGCAGAATTGTCAGGGAGAGCGTAATGTTCTGCAGTAATCGGTCCCTGGATCTCGCCTTTATCAGGAGATCGTCCAAGTACGGGATAATTGTGACTCCTTGCTTGAGCAGGAGAACCATTATTTTGGCCATTACCTTGTTGAAAACCCTCGGAGCCGTGGACAGACCAAACATCAACGTCTGAAATTGGTAATGACAATCCTGCACTGCAAACCTCAGGTAAGCCTGATGTGGAGGATAAATGGGAACATGTAAGTAGGCATCCTTTATGTCTACTGACATCATAAAATACCCCTCCTCCAGACTGGAGATCACTGCCCGGAGAGATAGCATCTTGAATTTGAATTTCTTTAGGCAGAAATTGAGGGATCTGAGGTTCAGGATTGGTCTGACTGAGCCATCTGGCTTCGGGACCACGAACAGGCTCGAATAAAAGCCTTCTCCCTGTTGCGACGGGGGAACCCCGACAATGACTTGATTGAGACATAATTTTTGTATTGCGGCGCATACCACCTCCCTGTCCGGAAGAGAAGCTGGAAAGGCCAATTTGAAAAATTGGCGAGGGGGAATGTCTTGAAACTCCAGTTTGTACCCCATGGACACTATTTCTAAAACCCAAGGGACAGGGCCGATCGAGCCCAGAACTGACTGAAGAACCTGAGACGTGCCCCCACCGGTGCGGACTACCGCAGAGGAGCCCCAGTGTCATGTAGTGGATTTGGCAGAGGCCGGGGAGGACTTCTGCTCCTGGGAACCGGCCACAGCCGGTGATCATTTACCTTTTCCCTTTCCTCTAGTAGCAAGGAAGGAAGACCCTTGGCCTTTTCTGTATTTATTGGGCCAAAAGGACTGCATCTGATACTGGTGTGCTTTCTTTTGTGGTGCAGGCACATAACGTAAAAATGATGACTTACCCGCGGTATCTGCAACTACCAACTCAGCGAAGCCGTCACCAAATAATACACCACCTTTATACGGTAGAGACTCCATAGTCTTTTAGAATCAGCATCAGCATTCCATTGATGAATCCACAATGCTCTCCTAGCTGAGACTGCCATGGCATTGGCCCTTGATCCCAAGAGGCCAATATCCCTCGCCGCATCCTTTAGGTAGGCTGCAGCGTCCCTGATATAACCTAGTGTCAAAAGAACGTTATCCCTATCCAGGGTATCTATTTCAGATGACAAGTTATCTGCCCATCTTTCGCTAGCACTACTCACCCACGCAGGCGCAATGGCTGGTCTGAGTAGCGTACCCGTGGTGATATAAATGGATTTCAATGTATTTTCCTACCTAAGATCCGCAGGATCCTTTAGGGGTGCCGTGTCAGGGGACGGAAGAGCCACCTTTTTGGACAGCAGTGATAAAGCGTTGTCCACAATGGGGGGTGACTCCCATTTTTCCCTATCCCCAGAGGGAAACGGATATGCCACTGGAATCCTTTTGGGAATCTTAAACTTTTTGTCAGGATTTTCCCAAACCTTTTCACAAAGCGTGTTCAGTTCGTGAGAGGGAGGAAACGTTACCTCAGATTTCTTTCCTTTATACATACAGACCCTAGTATCAGGAACAGTAGGGTCCTCATTGGTATGTAATACATCTTTTATAGCCACAATCATGTACTGAATGCTCTTTGCCAATTCTGGATCTAATCTGGTATCACTATAGTTGACACTTGAGTAGGTGTCCATGTCGGTATCCGTGTCTGCCAGCTGGGTAAATGAACGTTTTTGTGACCCCGAGGGGGTCTGGACTTTTAACAACACATCCTCTATGGATTTCTTCCAAGCCTGGTTCTGAGACTCAGATTTATCCAATGTCTTATTTATCAGAGCCACATTAGCATTCAGAGCACTCGAAACATTCACCCAATCAGGTGCCGACCGGGTCACTCCGACAGCAGTTTGTGTCCCTAACATCGTCTCCTCCTGGGAAGCCTCAGACATGCCGACACACGTGCACGCAGCACACACAGACATACTGGGCATATAGGGGACAGACCCACAATAAAGCCTGTCAGAGAGACACAGAGGCGCTTAAACCCGGTTCTGACAGTTACAGAATGTCCCAGACCTGCAGCGCTTTTATAATAACTTATATTGCACCAAAAATCACTGTCCCCCCCCCCCCCCCCTTTGCAACATGTTACTTGTACAGCAGTGTGAGGAAGGACTAGCTTCTCTGCAGCTTCTGTGAAGGGAAAATGGCGCTGATGTGAGCTGTGAGGACTAAGCCCCGCCCCAAGAATGGCGTGCTTCAGCCCCGCTATTTTTCCAAAATCTTTATACTGGCGGGGGTTTAGACAGAGGTTTGGCACCTTGTCCCCTCTTGCTAGTCACTTTTTTAGAGGTTAACATGCTGCCCAGGGCGCCCCCCGCACCTTGCACCCTGTAGTGCCGCTGAGTGTGGGAGCATGGCGCGCAGCGCGGCCGCTGTGCGGTAGCTCTGAAGCCGTCACTGAAGTCTTCTGTCTTCTTCTACTCACCTGTCTTCTGACTTCTGGCTCTGCAAGGGGGGTGACAGCGGGCTCTGGGAACGAGCATCAAGGCGTACCTAGTGATCAGACCCTCAGGAGCTAATGGTGTCCTGTAGCCAAAGAAGCAGAGCCTTTAAACTCACAGAAGTAGGTCTGACTTCTCTCCCCTAAGTCCCATGAAGCAGGGAGACTGTTGCCAGCAGTTCTCCCTGAAAATAAAAACCTAACATAAAGTCTTTTTCAGAGAAACTCAGTAGAGATCGTTAGAGTGCATCCAGTCTCACTGGGCACAGATTCTAAACTGGAGTCTGGAGGAGGGGCATAGAGGGAGGAGCCAGTTCACACCCCTTTGAAAGTCTTAAAGTGCCCATGTCTGCTGCGGATCCCGTCTATACCCCATGGTTCTTGAAGTGAGCCCAGCATCCTCTAGGACGTATGAGAAATGCAGATATGCATCCTGTATATCCAGGGAAACCATGTAGTTCCCAGATTCTATGGCCATAACTATTGAACGCAAAGTTTCCACACGAAGTTTGGAGACTCTCACAAACTTGTTCAAAGATTTGAGGTTGAAAATAGGTTGTGTGACTCGTTGGGTTTTGGAACCAGAAACAGTCGAGTAGTAACCTCTGCCCCTTCGAGACTGAGGAACCGGCACAATCACTCCCAAGTAAAGGAGAGAACTGACCACAGTTTGTAAGATTTGTGCCTTTATCGGGTCCGATGGTAGGCCCACGGTGAAATACTGGTAAGGGGGGTCTCTTGAACAAAACAGCGTACCCATGAGCGACAACTTCTAGCACCCAAGCATCTGAAGTTGTCGTGTGCCAAGCTTGAGCAAAGTGCAGAGGTCGGCCTCCCACCCTGGGGTCCGCTAGGGGAAGGCCTGTCCCGTCAGGACACAGATTTTTCGCGGCAGGCTGAAAGGTCGCCCAGGAGGATTTGGAAGGGTGAGTTTGTCTAGGGAATGACTGTCCCTTAGCCTTTCCTTGTGGATGAAAGGAGCGAAAAGTAGTACTTTTAGCCTTCTGAGCACGGTTAGTTGGGGGTAGAAAATCTGTCTTGGCTGCCACTAATCTAGGTCCATCTTCCAAGGTCTTAACTACAGGATACGGCGCGCCAAAATGGATGTAGCAGACGCCTTGGCGGCCAACACACCAGCCTCAGATGATGCTTCCTGAATGTAATAATAGGATTTTGGTACCTACCGGTAAATCCTTTTCTCTTAGTCCGTAGAGGATGCTGGGGACTCCAAAAGGACCATGGGGTATAGACGGATCCGCAGGAGCTTGGGCACACTATAAAGACTTAAGACTGGGTGTGAACTGGCTCCTCCCTCTATGCCCCTCCTCCAGAACTGTGCCCAGAAGAGATGGACATTTCGAGGAAAGAATTTATTGTTACAAACACAGTGAGTTTCATACCAGCTCACACCTCAAACACACCGTAGAACGCGGCATTCACTAGAATACCAGTCAACGGCATGAACCAAACACAGCCACATGCTGAAAAATATGTAACACAAACGGTGTGTCCACATAAACGAAATTAAGACCCCACATGCCAGGGCATGAACAACAGTAGCGACCGCCCTACCGAAAATACACACCACCAGGGTGTAACCAAAAAGCAATAACTGCAGACACAGAACGCACTGGGACGGGCGCCCAGCATCCTCTACGGACTAAGAGAAAAGGATTTACCGGTAGGTACCAAAATCCTATTTTCTCCTACGTCCTAGAGGATGCTGGGGACTCCAAAAGGACCATGGGGTTTATACAAAAGCTCCAAAACGGGCGGGAGAGTGCGGACGACTCTGCAGCACCGAGTGAGCCAACATAAGGTCCCCAGAATCAAGGTATCAAACTTGTAAAGCATAGTAAAAGCGTTTGACCCCGATCAAGAATTCGCTCGACAATAGCTAAACCGTCGAGACTCCTCGGGCATCCGCCCAAGAAAAAACCCATCTTCCCACAGGAAGAAACCTCCACCGACTTCGGTGACGACAATGCAGTCGCAGAACGAACATATCAAGCTTCATCACTGATTCAGCATGTAACTGACTGAATAAACAGTCTCCCAAATCAAGATGGGAACACACCAGACCCACAGGGCCTCTGCTTTTCCAAAGTGAGCCAAAGTGATGACCTACCTACTCAAATCCCCGACTAGACCAAGGGAATTTGAGCCAGCTAATGCCTAAGTAACCCCCGGCATCAACATATGCCGATTTCTGTGAAAGCCAGAAAAACTAATGGTAGAAGTACCAACTGGAAACTCAATTCCTCTCTAGCCACCTGAAAGATCAAACAAGGCTCTTGTGAGCCAAAAACACCACTTCCGACACCCGCCTTGCGGACGTCAAAGTCAATAGCCTGACCACTTTCCTAGAGAGACATTTCGCACAGGAACTTATTAGGCTTTCCTCCACCTCGGCTTGTATGGCTAAGCACTAGCTAGCTGAAAGTCCTCCAAAGGAGCCTTCCTGGCTACACCCTGAGACACATAATTACTCCAACAATGGTGGAAGCGCTGTGCCGTCAGTTCTTTCGTAGCTTAAATATTTGAAGAACCTACTTCACTGGGAACAACCTTTCGACTTAGGACATGACCTTCAACCGTCTCGTCGCCAGACGCAGACGCGTTATGTCCTGATACACGCCATGATCTTATTGTAACATTACCTCACATAAAGGAAGACGGCAGTAATTTCTTATGATTAACCCATGAAAAACTGGATAGCCAACCCTCGCTGGCTAAACCGTATTTTAAGAGGATCATCAGAGCCTCAGATCATTTTACGCTTACCACTGTCAGAAAAGTGAAAACGAAGAGGCCACCTAGACCGACTAAAAACACCCACGGTGTCACGAAGATGTCTACTGCTATAACCTGAGTGTCCCTTAACCTGGAACAATCACCTCGAGGCCTCTCGTTGAAGAGAGACGCCAACGTGACCAATTGCGACACTCCACAAAGACTTGTCACGTCCGGGAAAGCATCTCGATGATGACAGAGTTTTTTGTTTTTTGTTTTTTTTTCCGGCTGGATAACGTGTCCGCAGAGGAAATGTATTTCTCCGTTTTTCTCCGGAACGAAGGCTGCTAATATAGCGTTTACCAGACCTCCCACTCAACTGCAAACTGTGCATCCTCTGTCAGTTCCGCTTTTTTCTTGTTCCGCACTAGCGGCTTACTTATGCCAGTGCTGACAAGTCGTCTGGCAGAATTAATACGGGCAGAACATGAAGAATATTTCAAGAAAACTTACAGCAGACAAGCTTCCCAACGTGACCA
Organism: Pseudophryne corroboree; assembly: GCF_028390025.1. Lineage (NCBI taxonomy): Eukaryota > Metazoa > Chordata > Amphibia > Anura > Myobatrachidae > Pseudophryne > Pseudophryne corroboree. The sequence continues at coordinate 47,244,113 of NC_086446.1, read as the reverse complement.
CATCCTCTGGAAAACGTCCCTTGCAAAGGACTGCTCTCCAGCTTTGGAGATCTGAATGCACGTACACCAGGATCTAAACCTGGATCCCGAACCTTCATACCTCTAGAAGGAAAGAACCGAGCAAACAGCACATGAGCGAAGTCCTGGCCATTTTGAGTATAGTCCGTTGCAGGCGCAGGTGAGACCCGGACCACATTTCTAACCGGTCTCATGAAACCCGCTCTGGTATTAGACCTGCTCACCGCAAAAGGCTTCTTATGCCGCAACCATCTGTCTTATTAATGGAACTTATTGATGAGGTGTCATCTCAAAGCCGATTGCACTCTGGATCCCCAGACCTCTTTCCACAGGAAAAAACACCTAACCCTAACCGGTCAGTATCAACTCTGAAACCCACTTCAGACATCTGCGTCATTGGTAACACCAGGCCAATCCCTGCGCCGAAGAACAGCCAGGAATAAACAACGACGACATGCACCGCGTAGAGGATGCTGGGGATCTTACAAGGACAACCAATGTCCTGAGCTTGACGCACATTTGTATAGCGTCGCGTGCTACCTCCCCTTCCATAGAGGAAAGGCAAGATCCATTAGATAAAATAGCCAGGGGAAACAACCGTAGCTCAGAATGTTCCCCTTTGGCTTCTATAAATAACTCACAAGTACTAGTATATTCCTGGACTAACTGAAAATTGGTAAACAAGTGGTCACCCGAGCGGGGACCAGTCAGATACGATAAGTGGTGTAGGTAGTGGAAACCGAAAACTACGTCCACTTCTGCGAACCTAACAAGGCTGCAGAACACTTACCTTTTCACCTTCCACTGTCTTCACAGAAAAGGAAAAAAGAACGGTATCGAACCGGTGAAAACGACTGCATCCCACAAAAGAATGCGTCGCCAACCGTTGTAAAGGAGGCTAATTCACTAATTTAGACTTACCAGCGGATACCGCCGAGATTGACTGAAGAGAGGCCACACCAGCAGCTATATATCTCTCACCAGCATCTCCCGGAGACCTCTTCCGCATTTTTCCAGTCACACCACCTGCTGTCACTTGACAGCCTGCTGTAATGTTATAAGGAAAAAATAAACATAGGCAAGCCTACGCCCCCTGAGTAGGATCAGTCCAGTGGCTGCTGACCCAACTATCGCACTCCCCCAAGTGCGTACATTACATCTAATGTCAAAACATAGAAATAAACTTTCACTTAGCTGCCTGTGTATGATCCTTTGCGAACGACCCTGCGTCGATCAGGAGTTGACTGCCACACTTTTCTCTCCGCGTTGTGAAGAGATTAATATTCGGACTCCTTGAGAGGATCGAAACCAACTCGTCCTGGACAAACTATAACTTAATCAACAGAGCGGTCAGTACATGAGAATACCATTATCTCAGCATTCATGGATATACATAATGTAATACACAATACAACACCCGTATCGTAATGATACATATATAAAGTTATATCTACACATATATACGTATAGACGTAACCTATACGCAAGTGGATTACCCAGACCCGTCAGGTCCCTAGTGACAGTAGTGTGTTGTGAAAGTGTATGACCATGTACTGACGTGCCCCCGATGTGAAACTACCAGGAACTTTACGGTCGACAGAAACGGAGTAAATGTCGACAGCACGGCCTAGTAAACGGGCCAAAATAATAATATTCTGGGCCCCCTAAGGGGTCTGAGGAAAGCATACCTCTACAAATGTAATAAGACTCCCGCTACATATTATATATATATATCTATATATATATACAAATCAATATAGGTACAAGGCATTTACAGTCTGTAAAAGTCTTCCCCAGGCATTACCATTGACGCCGACAGGACATCGTCCGACTGTCGCCTCTAACGTGCTTACTTATTTTTAAGTACACAAAAGCCACCTGCTTAAACTTAAGTGTTTAAACCAAATACTGGCCAGTGTCGGCGAAAACGCCAGTCATCCCCACAGGAGCTGTCGACCAAATCCTCACATCTGTCGACATAAGTATTGTGAAAAAAGGAAAACAATGACTTCGTGTTAACACCACCAGTAGTATGCGCCCATTAAATAACATAATGCTACATTATCCTATAGCATTAAGAACAATAAGTCCCCCAAAATTTAGAAATGCTGCCCAGGACGCTCCCCCCCCAGCGCCCTGCACCCATGGGGCCTGCTGAACAACTAGCGCACAGTGCGCTGCAACCACCGGTGGGGTCCGATACACGGAGCCCCGGAGCCGCCCGCTACCGCTTACCTGCACCGCACTCCCTTCCATCTCGGCTCCTTCGGAGACCGGCGTGGGAGCATGCTGGCGGGGTCCGGGGCGAAGCGCCTCGGCCCCGTCGGGCGCGCTAGGCGGGAAGCTTAGTGGCGGCTAGGTAACGGCGCGTAATGCGCCACACTGAGCTGCCGGGAGGGGGGAGAGGGGGGGGTGGTGGGAACGAGCGCCAAAGCCCTGGCCCCAGAATAATGTTAATAAACATAAATAAAAATATATCCCCCATGAATAAGCCTGGGAAGCTGGTTGTGCGGGGAAGGGGGGGGGGGGTAGGTAGGGTATACGCTGACGGGGGTAGGACTACAGTGCCCAGGCACTAATCCACTTTTGTGTCAGCCCCGTTATTGGAAAACCCAGTAACTGCTGCCCAGGGCGCTCCCCCCCAGCGCCCTGCACCCTGTGAGTACGTTGGTGTGTGGGAGCACGGAGCGCAGCACTACCACTGTACCTCCGTTACTGAAGTCTTCTGCCGTCACTGAAGTCTTCTGTTCTTCTCATACTCACCCGACTTCTGTCTTCTGGCTTCTGTGAGGGGGTGACGGCGTGGCTCCGGGAACAAGCAGCTAGGCGCACCAAGTGATCGAACCCTCTGCAGCTAATGGTGTGCAGTAGCCGAGAAGCAGAGCCTTGAAACTCACAGAAGTAGGTCCTGCTTCTCCCCCCTCACTCCCACGCTGCAGGGAGCCTGTAGCCAGCAGGTCTCCATGAAAATAAAAAACCTAACAAAGTCTTTTAGAGAAACTCCAGAGAGCTCCCCTAGTGTGTGTCCATTCACTTCTGGGCACAAAATCTAACTGAGGTCTGGAGGAGGGGCACAGAGGGAGGAGCCAGTTCACACCCAGTCTTAAGTCTTTATAGTGTGCCCAAGCTCCTGCGGATCCGTCTATACCCCATGGTCCTTTTGGAGTCCCCAGCATCCTCTAGGACGTAGGAGAAAAGAAGAAGTTTTAATGAGTCAGATACAGTCTACCTTCCTCAGAGATATCCGCATGCAGCTCTTCCTAAAGTGCCTGTACCCAGGCTTCTATAGCCTTAGCAGCCCAGGAAGCAGCTATACTGGACCTATGTATGGCCCCTGTAAAGGAATAAATAGATTTCAGGCAACCCTCAATACGTTTATCTGTTGGTTCCCTCAGGGATGTAACAGTGGTAACAGGCAGGGTGGCTGACACCACCAGACGGGTGACATTAGAGTACACCAAAGGTGTATTTTCCCATTTGCTACATATATCTGCTGGCAGAGGATAACGAGCTAAAGCCCATTTAGATACAGGGAACTTCTTACCGGGAGTGTTCCAGGGTTCCAGTCTAATGTCCAATAAATGATCAGAATGCTGCAATTCAGTTTTAAATACCTTCTGCTTCTTACACATATCAGTTTTCTTATCCACTGTTGTGGGTTCCTCCTTGTCTGCGAGTTGAAGAATATAGCATCCACAAGGGCAGAGACATCTACTAACAGTGGAGCATTCTCTTCTGCACCACATGAGTCAGATAGAGCCATATACTCCCCCCTCCTCTTCAGATGAGACATGAGAGGATTGTGGATTGCGAGGATGAAGTAGACTGCTTAGAGTGACTAGACACACGTTTATGTCCTGTTGGAGCCTTATGTCTTGTCAGGGACTGATTTAGTTGCTGTAGCTGATTAGACAAATTTTCTGCCCACAGCGGGTCCACAATAGGTACTACATTAGGGGGTAAAGCCACAAGTGGACCCATAGGGGGTGCGAGGCGATCTACCAGAGTACCCAACAGAGTGGAAAAGGCTGCCCATGGAGGCTCCTGCGTGGGGGAAGGAGCCGCAGACTGACTGGGAGATAATAAAAAGCACAGAGACCATCATGTAACATATCTTCCTCAGCTACACCGGCTGAGCACACTCTGCAGGAGAGTAACACAGGAGCTACAGCCTGTTTGTCTCCCTTTTTGTTAGACACATCAGCAACACAAAGTGGATGTACCAGTACAATATATGCAAAGTAATTAGTGTAGGGTATTATGTGACTGAAACACAGATATAATATTCATATATAGATATAATCTGTGAAATATAACCCAAACAGCACTGAAGCCCAGGGTATGAAATAACAGTGATAGATATCTGAGATACACTGAAAGTGAAACCAGACAGCAGAAAAATGCACAGTCACACACAAGGCAGGATATTATACAATAATGCTGCAATGGATACTTATATCAACTACTCAGACATTATAAGGCATGTAGGGTAATGCAGAAACTTGTACAATATAACTGCAGATAACACTTATATCAACTACACAGCCTCATGAGGCAGGTAGAATAATTAAGCGATATAAAAACCTGGCCTGTTCAGGCATTTTTACAAAAAGACATAGCATAGCAATCCAGGAGACCTGCTTGCCGCCTTGCTGTAAAATGGCTGCCCAGTCTCTGTGAGAGAAGAGAGAGAGTGAGACAGCTAAAGGGCAGGAAATCTGCAGTAGATGGCGCCCAGAGGCGGGGGAGGGGCTACAGGTCAAAGCTCCCCCTCCCCCTATGTTGGTTTTCAACCCCAGGTACTGTAGGCCTTATTAAAGTGGTGTTAGAACACTGGACCTGTGCCCAGTTGCCCTGGTGGTCTAGTGCGGTCCCTGCTCGCAGCAATGTCCAGCGGACCGCGATTTAGCAGCAGGTCCTGCAAGGAGAACCCTCTTACATGCCTCCCTTGTGTCGGCCATGCAGTCCTAGGTCTATAAATGTAGCGGTGCCAGAGATGCGGATGCCCCACCGCAAGTACCCATTTCAGAAGTTGTCCCCAGCAGGAATAAGATGAAAAATTATAAAGCTTTTAGGGCTGCAATAGCAGCCCTCTGTTCAGTGCTCCTGCTTTACTGCAGGCACCAACTTAAAACTAAGGCCCTCATTCCGAGTTGTTCGCTCGTTCTTTTTCTTCGCATCGGTGCGATAAGTCGCAAACTGCGCATGCGCAATGTTTGCAGTGCGTCTGCGCCAAGTAAATTAGCACAAAAGTTTGGTATTTTATTCACAGCGTAACGAAGAATTTTCATTGTTCTGGTGATCGGAGTGTGATTGACAGTAAGTGGGTGTTTCTGGGCGGAAACTGACCGTTTTATGAGTGTGTGTGAAAAAAAATAAGAATTTACTCACCGGTAATTTCACGTAATTTCCTAAATAAGCCAATAAATCACGTAATTTCCTAAATAAGCCATCCATTTCGGTGTCGACTCCCTAGAGAGTGACATCACCATTACAGGCAATTGCTCCGCCTCCTCACCAACATCGTCCTCCTACCTGTCGACACACACGTACCGACACACAGCACACACACAGGGAATGCTCTGATAGAGGACAGGACCCACTAGCCCTTTGGAGAGACAGAGGGAGAGTTTGCCAGCACACACCAAAAACGCTATAATTATATAGGGACAACCTTATATAAGTGTTTTCCCTTATAGCATCTTAATATATATATAAGCATATCGCCAAATTAGTGCCCCCCCTCTCTGTTTTAACCCTGTTTCTGTAGTGCAGTGCAGGGGAGAGCCTGGGAGCCTTCCCTCCAGCCTTTCTGTGAGGGAAAATGGCGCTGTGTGCTGAGGAGATAGGCCCCGCCCCTTTTTCGGCGGCCTCGTCTCCCGCTCTTAACGGATTCTGGCAGGGGTTAAATATCTCCATATAGCCTCCGGAGGCTATATGTGAGGTATTTTTAGCCAAAATAGGTATTCATTTGCCTCCCAGCGCGCCCCCCTCCCAGCGCCCTGCACCCTCAGTGACTGCCGTGTGAAGTGTGCTGAGAGGAAAATGGCGCACAGCTGCAGTGCTGTGCGCTACCTTTAGAAGACTGAGGAGTCTTCTGCCGCCGATTCTGGACCTCTTCTTACTTCAGCATCTGCAAGGGGGCCGGCGGCAAGGCTCCGGTGACCATCCAGGCTGTACCTGTGATCGTCCCTCTGGAGCTGATGTCCAGTAGCCAAGAAGCCAATCCATCCTGCACGCAGGTGAGTTCACTTCTTCTCCCCTAAGTCCCTCGTTGCAGTGATCCTGTTGCCAGCAGGACTCACTGTAAAATAAAAAACCTAAGCTAAACTTTCCTAAGCAGCTCTTTAGGAGAGCCACCTAGATTGCACCCTTCTCGGCCGGGCACAAAATCTAACTGGCTTGGAGGAGGGTCATAGGGGGAGGAGCCAGTGCACACCACCTGATCCTAAAGCTTTACTTTTTGTGCCCTGTCTCCTGCGGAGCCGCTATTCCCCATGGTCCTTTCAGGAACCCCAGCATCCACTAGGACGATAGAGAAATTCTATTTCTCGTAGTCCGTAGTGGATGCTGGGTACTCCGTAAGGACCATGGGGTATAGACGGGCTCCGCAGGAGACTGGGCACTCTAAAAGAAAGGTACTATATCTGGTGTGCACTGGCTCCTCCCTCTATGCCCCTCCTCCAGACCTCAGTTAGGGAAACTGTGTCCGGAAGAGCTGACATTACTAGGAAAGGATTTGGAATTCAGGGTAAGACTCCTACTAGCCACACCAATCACACCGTACAACTTGTGATAACTATACCCAGTTAACAGTATGAACAATAACTGAGCCTCATTCAAAGATGGCTCATAACAATAACCCTTTAGTTAAGCAATAACTATATACATGTATTGCAGAGAGTCCGCACTTCGGACGGGCTCCCAGCATCCACTACGGACTACGAGAAATAGAATTAACCGGTGAGTAAATTCTTATTTTCTCTGACGTCCTAGTGGATGCTGGGTACTCCGTAAGGACCATGGGGGATTATACCAAAGCTCCCAAACGGGCGGGAAAGTGCGGATGACTCTGCAGCACCGAATGAGCAAACTCAAGGTCCTCCTCAGCCAGGGTATCAAACTTGTAGAATTTTGCAAAAAAGTGTTTGAACCCGACCAAGTAGCAGCTCGGCAAAGTTGTAAAGCTGAGACTCCTCGGGCAGCCGCCCAAGAAGAGCCCCCTTCCTCGTGGAATGGGCTTTCACTGATTTAGGATGCGGCAGTCCAGCCTCAGAATGTGCAAGTTGAATCGTGCTACAGATCCAACGAGCAACAGTCTGCTTTGAAGCAGGAGCACCCAGTTTGTTGGGTGCATACAGGATAAATAGCGAGTCCTCAATTCTGCCCTGTCCATATGGAAAATCAGATATGGGCTTTTACACGACAAAGCCGCCAATTCTGACACCCGCCTGGCCGAAGCCAAGGCCAACAGCGTGACCACCTTCCACGTGAAATATTTTAACTCCACGGTCTTAAGTGGCTCAAACCAATGTGATTTTAGGAAATCCAACACAACGTTGAGATCCCAAGTTGCCACTGGTGGCACAAAAGGGGGCTGAATACGCAGCACTCCCTTAACAAACGTCTGAACTTAAGGCAGTGAAGCCAGTTCTCTTTGAGAGAAAATAGACAAGGCCGAATTCTGGACTTTTATGGATCCCAATTTTAGGCCCATAGTCACTCCTGACTGTAGGAAGTGCAGAAAACGACACAGCTGAAATTCCTCTGTTGGGGCCTTTCTGGCCTCACACCAAGCAACATATTTTCGCCATATGCGGTGATAATGTTTTGCTGTCACGTCTTTCCTAGCTTCTATCAGCGTAGGAATGACTTCATCTGGAATGCCTTTTTCCATTAGGATCTGGCGTTCAACCGCCATGCCGTCAAACGCAGCCGCGGTAAGTCTTGGAACAGACAGGGCCCCTGCAGCAGCAGGTCCTGTCGGAGCGGCAGAGGCCATGGGTCCTCTGAGATCATTTCTTGTAGTTCTGGGTACCAAGTTCTTCTTGGCCAATCCGGAGCAAAGAATATTGTTCTCCCTCCTCCTTTTATTACAATTCTCAGCCCTTGGGTATGAGAGGAAGAGGAGGGAATACCTAAACCGACTGGAACACCCACGGTGTTACTAGTGCGACCACAGCTATCGCCTGAGGGTCCCTTGACCTGGCGTAAAACCTTTTTTAGCTTTTTATTGAGGTGAGACGCCATCAAGTCCAGCTGAGGCAGTTCCCATCAATTTGCAAACTGCGTGAAGACTTCCTGATGAAGTCCCCACTCTCCCGGGTGGAGGTCGCTCCCGGAATGAACACTGCTGACAGTGCTCTTATTTGATTCTCCGCCCAGCGAAGAATTCTGGTGGCTTCTACCCTCGCCACCCTGCTCCTTGTGCCGCCTTGGCGGTTTACATGAGCCCCTCCGGTCTGACTGGATCAGAACCGGTTGGTCGCGAAGTAGGATCTCCGCTTGACTTAGGGCGTTGTATATGGCCCAATAGTTCCAGGATATTGATGTGAAGGCAAGTCTGTTAACTTGACCACAAACCTTGGAAATTTCTTCCCTGTGTAACTGCCCCCCACCCTCGGAGGCTTGCATCCGTGGTAACCAGGACCCAGTCCTGAATGCCGAATCTGCGGCCCTTGAGAAGGTGAGCACTCCGCAGCCACCACAGGAGAGACACCCTGGCCCTAGGGGATAGGGTGATTAACCGATGCATCTGAAGATGTGATCTGGACCACTTGTCTAGTAAGTCCCATTGGAAGGTCCTCGCATGGAACCTGCCGAAAGGGATGGCCTCGTATGATGCCACCATCCTTCCCAGTACTCGAGTGCAGTGATGCACTGACACCTGTTTTGGTTTTCAATAGATTCCTGACCAGTGTCATGAGCTCCTGAGCTCTCTCTATCGGGAGATAAACCCTTTTCTGGTCTGTGTCTAGGATCATGCCTAGGCGAGGCAGATGAGCTGTAGGAACCAACTGCGACTTCGAAATATATAGAATCGAGTCGTGTTGCCGTTTCACTTCCAGAGAAAGTGATACGCTGTCCAGCAACTGCTCTCTTGATTTCGTTTTTATGAGGAGATCATCCAAGTATGTGATAATAGTGACACTTTGCTTCCGCAGGAGCACAATCATATCCGTCAATACCTTGGTGAAATTGGTAATGACAATCCCTTACCGCAATTCTGAGGTACGCCTGATGAGGTGGATAAATGGGGACCTGAAGGTATGCATCCCTTATGTCCCGATTCACGATAAAGTCTCCCCCTTTTCTGGCTTGCAATGACCGCTCTTAGCGATTCCATCTTGAACTTGAACCTTTTCAGGTATATTTTCAGGGATTTTAATTAAATATAGGTCTAACCGAACCGTCTGGTTTCGGGATTACAACATGGTCGAATAATAACACCCTCTTTTTTAAGGAGGGGACCCTTGACCACCACCTGTTGAAGATACAATTTGTGAATTGCAGTTAACACTGGCTCCCTCTCTTGGGGTGAAGTCCACCGGGCCATCGGTGAGGATGCATCTTCTCACAGTCCAACCTGTAATCCTGTGACACAATTTCTATTGCCCAGTGATCTAACAGGGAGTGAACCCACTTGTGGCTGAACTTACGAAGGCGTGTCCCCACCGAGCCTAGCTCCGCCTATGGAGCCCCAGCGACATGCGGTGGATTTTTGTAGAGGCCGCGGAGGACTTCTGTTCCTGGGGACTAGCTGTGTTGTACAGCTTCTTTTCCTCTGCCCCCGGCTCTGACAAGAAAGAATGCACCTCAGACTTTCTTGTTTCTTTATTCGAAAGCTGCATTTAATAATGTCGTGCTTTCCTAGGCTGTGCAGGAATATAGGGCAAACTAGCAGAATTACCCACTATAGCTGTGGAGACCAGGCCCGAGAACCTTTCTCCACTCAATCCTCAGCCTTCCATGTGCCTCTTAAGTCGGCATCATCTGTCCAATGTATATTCTACAGGACACGTCAAGCAGAAATCGACATAGCTTTGACTCTAGGACCCAGTATACTCATGTCCCTTTGGGCATGCTTTATAATTATATATCTATCACTTAAGACAGCATCTTAATATATTTATATGCATACTAGGGTCTCAATCTCTGCTGATAAGGTACCTGTCCACGCTGCCACAGCGCTATAAACCCTTGCCGACACAATCGCCGGTCTGGGTAGTCTAATATAATGTGCACACTATCTGCAGGATCCCTGAGAATAGCTAGTGCAAACAGGACACCCAAGGGGAAGATTCTCAACACATCCTGGCCCTAGTGGGAAAAGGATACAACCTGAGAATTCTCTTGTGGGAAGCTGCCGTCTCTTGTCTGGAGATTCCCGCTCTTTTTCCTCATGAGAGGAGGGAAATTTACCTCAGCATTCTTCCCCTTAACATGTGTACTCTCGTGTCAGGGACAGATGAGTCATCAGTGATATGCAAATCATCTTTTATTCCAATAATCATATATTGAATATTTTTTTAGCCCTCTTGGCTGTAACTTTGCATTATCATAGTCGACAGTGGAGTTAAACTCCGTGTAGATACCAGTGTTTGTCAATTTGGATAGTGAGCATAGAGAGACTCTGAAGGTCTCTGTGACATAGGGACAGACCAGGGTAGATTTCCTTTCTGTTCCCTAACCTTTTGTGCAATAAGTTTACCTCAGCACTTACACATATCCAAACAGGTGTCGGCGTTGTCAACGGAGACACCCTCCCACACACATATCCGCTCTATCACCTCCTTAGAGGAGCCTTTTCCCTCAGACATGTCGACACACTATTTGAAGACAGTTCCCCCACAAGACCCTTTGGAGAGACAGAGAGAGAGTATGCCAGAACACACCCCAGCGCTATATAACCCAGGGATTACACAAATTTATGTGCCCCCCATCTCTTTCCACCTTTTGTGTACCAGGATACTGCAGGGGAGAGCCTGGGGAGCTTCCTTCCAGTGGAGCTGTGAAGAAAAAATGGCGCCGGTGTGCTGAGGAAGAAGGCCCGGCCCCCTCAGCGGCGGGCTTCTGTCCTTTTATGTAGTTTAATGGCGGAGGTTTTTACACATATACAGTGCTAGACTGTATTATGTGTGTTTTTATTGCCAAAAGGTAATCTAATTGCTGCCCAGGCCCCCCCCCCCCCCCCCTGCGCCCTGAACCCACCAGTGACCGGAGCGTGTGGTGTGCTGTGGGAGCAATGGCGCACAGCTGCAGTGCTGTGCGCTACCTTAATGAAGACCGGAGTCTTCAGCCGCCAATTTTCTCCTGGTTCTTCAGTCTTCTGGCTCTGCAAGGGGGACGGCGGCGCGGCTCTGGGACCGGACGACCGAGGCTGGGCCTGTGTTCGATCCCTCTGGAGCTAATGGTGTCCAGTAGCCTTAGAAGCCCAAGCTAGCTGCAAGCAGGTAGGTTCGCTTCTCTCCCCTCAGTCCCACGAAGCAGTGAGTCTGTTGCCAGCAGATCTCACTGAAAATAAAAAACCTAACAAATACTTTCTTTCTAGGAAGCTCAGGAGAGCCCCTAGAGTGCATCCAGCTCTGGCCGGGCACAGATACTAACTGAGGTCTGGAGGAGGGGCATAGAGGGAGGAGCCAGTGCACACCAGATAGTACCTAATCTTTCTTTTAGAGTGCCCAGTCTCCTGCGGAGCCCGTCTATACCCCATGGTCCTTACGGAGTACCCAGCATCTACTAGGACGTCAGAGAAACGCTGGCGTTTCTGGAAAAAACACGGGAGTGGCTGGAGAAATGGGGGAGTGGCTGGGCGAACGTTGGGTGTGTTTGTGACTTCAAACAAGGAACGAAACTGACTGAACTGATCGCAGTGGCAGAGTAAGTCTCAAGCTACTTGGAAACTGCAAAAAAAATTCTATTCGCAATTCTGCTAATCTTTCGTTCGCAATTCTGCAAAGCTAAGATTCACTCCCAGTAGGCGGCGGCTTAGCGTGTGCAATGCTGCTAAAAGCAGCTAGCGAGCGAACAACTCAGAATGAGGGCCTAAGTTGCCTGTGCCTGGAGACAGGGTTATAGAGGAGGGAAGCCATGCATCTTGGGACAGCTGAAACCTTTAACTGTTAGGTGCCCGGATTCCTGATCCACCAGTTCACCCCAATGTTTCCCTGTGGAAACCTTATGTACCCTGCAGCAGAAAATAAGAATTTACTTACCGATAATTCTATTTCTCGGAGTCCGTAGTGGATGCTGGGGTTCCTGAAAGGACCATGGGGAATAGCGGCTCCGCAGGAGACAGGGCACAAAAAGTAAAGCTTTCCGATCAGGTGGTGTGCACTGGCTCCTCCCCCTATGACCCTCCTCCAGACTCCAGTTAGGTACTGTGCCCGGACGAGCGTACACAATAAGGGAGGAATTTTGAATCCCGGGTAAGACTCATACCAGCCACACCAATCACACTGTACAACCTGTGATCTGAACCCAGTTAACAGTATGATAACAGCGGAGCCTCTGAAAAGATGGCTCACAACAACAATAACCCGATTTAGTTAGCAATAACTATGTACAAGTATTGCAGATAATCCGCACTTGGGATGGGCGCCCAGCATCCACTACGGACTCCGAGAAATAGAATTATCGGTAAGTAAATTCTTATTTTCTCTATCGTCCTTGTGGATGCTGGGGTTCCTGAAAGGACCATGGGGATTATACCAAAGCTCCCAAACGGGCGGGAGAGTGCGGATGACTCTGCAGCACCGAATGAGAGAACTCCAGGTCCTCTTTTGCCAGGGTATCAAATTTGTAGAATTTTACAAACGTGTTCTCCCCCGACCACGTAGCTGCTCGGCAAAGTTGTAATGCCGAGACCCCTCGGGCAGCCGCCCAAGATGAGCCCACCTTCCTTGTGGAATGGGCCTTAACAGATTTAGACTGTGGCAGGCCTGCCACAGAATGTGCAAGTTGAATTGTGCTACCAATCCCACGAGCAATCGACTGCTTAGAAGCAGAAGCACCCAGCATTGTTGGGTGCATACAGGATAAACAGCAAGTCAGATTTCCTGACTCCAGCCAACCTGGAAACTATATTTTCAGGGCCCTGATAACATCCAGCAACTTGGAGTCCTCCAAGTCCCTAGTAGCCGCAGGTACCACAATAAGCTGGTTCAGGTGAAACGCTGACACCACCTTAAGGAGAAACTGGGGACGAGTCCGCAGCTTTGCTTTGTCCGAATGGACAATCAGATATGGCTTTGTGAGATAAAGCCGCCAATTCTGACACTCGCCTGGCCGAGGCCAGGACCAACAGCATGGTCATTTTCCATGTGAGATATATCAAATCCACAGATTTGAGTTGTTTAAACCAATGTGATTTTTTAGGAATCCCAAAACTACGTTGAGATCGCCCAGTGCCACTGGAGACATCAAAGGGGCTGTATATGCAGTACTCCCTTAACAACTTCTGGACTTCAGGAACTGAAGCCAATTTCTTTCTGGAAGAAAATCAACAGGCCAAAATTTGAACCTTAATGGACCCAATTTGAGACCCATAGACACTCCTGTTTGCAGGAAATGTAGAAATTAACCTAGTTGAAATTCTTCCGTGGAGCCTTCCTGGACTCACACCCTGGCACATATTTTCACCTAAGTGGTGATAATGTTGTGCGGTCACCTCCTTCCTGGCTCTGACCAGGGTAGGGATGACCTCTTCCGGAATGCCTCTTTCCCTTAGGATCCGGCGTTCACCCGCCTTGGCGTCAACGCAGTTGCGGTAAGTCCCGGAAAAGACACGGTTCTTGCCGAATCAAGACCCTTCTTGGTATCTCTTGAAGTTCCGGGAACCAAGTCCTTCTTGGCCAAACCGGAGCCACGAGTATAGTTCTTACTCCTCTCCTTCCTATCATTTTCAATACATTGGGTATGAAAAGCAGAGGATGGAACACATACACCGACTGGTACACCGACGGTGTTACCAGAGCGTCCCAGCTATTGCCTGAGTGTCTCTTGACCTGGCGCTTCAGGTGGGACGCCATCATAACCACCTTTGGTCTTTCCCAACGGTTTACAATCATGTGGAAACTTCCAGATTAAGTTTCCACTTTTCCGGGTGGAATTCATTTATGCTGAGGAAATCTTCCCAGTTGCCCACTCCCGGAATGAACACTGCTGACAGTGTTATCACATGATTTTCCGCCCAGCGAAGAATCTGTCATTGCCCTCCTGCTTCTTGTGTCGCCCCGTCTGATAACGTGGGCGACCGCCATGATGATGTCCTACTGGATCAGCACCGGTTGACTTTGAAGCAGGAGTCTTCCTAGGCTCAGAGCATTGTAAATTGCCCTTAGCTCCAGTATATTCATGTGGAGAGAAGTCTCCAGACTTGACCACACTTCCTTGGAAATTTTTTCCCTGTGTGACTACTCCCCAGCCTCTCAGGCTGGTATCCGTGGTCCCCAGAACACAGTCCTGAATGCTGAGTGTGCTGCCCTCTAAAAGATGAGCACTCTGCAGCCCCCACAGAAGAGACACCCTTGTCCTTGGAGACAGGATTATCCGCTGATGCATCTGAAAATGCGATCCGGACCATTCGTCCAGCAAATCCCCTGAGATCTGCCGAATGGAATCGCTTCGTAAGAAGCCACCATTTTTCCCAGGACTCCTGTGCATTGATGCACTGATACTTGGCCTGGTTTTAGGAGGTTTCTGACTAGGTCGAATAACTCCTTGGCTTTTTCCTCCCGGAGGAACACCTTTTTCTGGACTATGCCCAGAATCATTCCTAGGAACAGCAGACGTATCGTCGGAAAACAGCTGCGATTCTTGGAATATTTAGAATCCAGTCGTGCTGTCGTAGAACTACTTTAGATAGTGCTCTTCCGACCTCCAACTGTTCTCTGGAACTTGCCCTTTTCAGGATATCGTCCAAGTAAGGAATAATTTAGATGCCTTTTTTCTTTGAAGAAACATCTTTTCGGCCATTACCTTGGTAAAAGGCCCGGGGTGCCGTGGATAATTCAAACGGCATCGTCTGAAACTGATATTGACAGTTCTGTACCACGAACCAGAGGTACCCTTGTTGAGAAGGGCAAATTTGGACATGGAGGTAATCCTTGATGTCCAGGGACACCATATAGTCCCCTTTTTTCCGGTTCGCTATCACTGCTCTGAGTGACTCCATCTCGATTTGAACCTTTTATGTAAGTGTTCAAAGATTTCAGTTTAGACTATGTCTCACCAAGCCGTCTGGCGTCAGTACCACAATATAGTGTGGAAAAATAATACCCTTTTCCTTGTTGTAGGAGGGGTACTTTGATTATCACCTGCTGGATATACAGCTTGTGAATTGTTTCCAATGCTGCCTCCCTGTCGGAGGGAGCCGTTGGTAAAGCAGACTTCAGAAACCTGCGAGGAGAAGATGTCTCGACTCTCCAATCTGTACCCCTGGGATAATACTTGTACTATCTAGGGGTCAACCTGCGAGTGATCCCACTGCGCGCTGAGACTCTTGAGACTACCCCCCCACCTTGAGTCCGCTTGCATGGCCCCAGCGTCATGCTGAGGACTTGGCAGACGCGGTGGAGGGCTTCTTTTCCTGGGAAGGGGCTGCCTGCTGCAGTCTACTTCCCTTACCTCTATGTCTGGGCAGATATGACTGGCCTTTTGCCTGCATGCCCTCATGGGAAAGGAAGGATTGAGGCTGAAAAGACGGTGTCTTTTTCAGCTGAGATGTAACTTGGGGTAAAAAGGTTGGATTTCCCAGCTGTTGCCGTGGTCCCCAGGTCCGATGGACCGACCCCAACTAACTCCTTCCCTTTATACGGCAATACTTCCATGTGCCGTATGGGATCTGTATCACCTGACCACTGTCGTGTCCATGACATCTTCTAGGTGATATGGACAACGTACTTATCTTGATGCCAGAGAGCAAATATCCCTCTGTGCATCTCACGTACATATATATAGAATGCATCCTATTAAATGCCCTATATGAATAAAATATTTTCAGTCAGGGAATCCGACCAAGCCAACCCAGCACTGCATCTCCAGGCTGATGGCGATCGCTGGTCGCAGTATAACCACCGTATGTGTGTATATACTTTTTAGGATATCTTTCCAGCTTCCTATCAGCTGGCTCCTTGAGGGCGGCCGTATCTGGAGACGGTAACGCCACTTGATAAGCGTGTGAGCGCCTTATCACCCTAAGGGGTGTTTCCCAACGCGCCCTAATTTCTGGCGGGAAAGGGTATAACGCCAATATTTGCTATCGGGGTAACCCCACGCATCATCACACACTTCATTTTATTTTATCTGATTCAGGAAAAACTACAGGTAGTTTTTTCACTCCCACATAATACCCTTTTTTGTGGTACTTGTAGTATCAGAAATATGCAACACCTCCTTCATTGCCCTTAACGTGTGGCCCTAATGAGAAATACGTTTGTTTATTCACCGTCGACACTGGATTCAGTGTCCGTGTCTGTGTCTGTGTCGACCGACTGAGGTAAATGGGCGTTTTTAACGCCCCTGACGGTGTTTCTGAGACGCCTGGACCGGTACTAATAGTTTGTCGGCCGTCTCACGTCGTCAACCGACCTTGCAGCGTGTTGACATTCTCACGTAATTCCCTAAATAAGCCATCCATTCCGGTGTCGACTCCCTAGAGAGTGACATCACCATTACAGGCAATTTCTCCGCCTCCTCACCAACATCGTCCTCAACATGTCGACACACACGTACCGACACACAGCACACACACCGGGAATGCTCTGACAGAGGACAGGACCCACACTAGCCCTTTGGGGAGACAGAGGGAGAGTTTGCCAGCACACACCAAAACGCTATAATTATATAGGGACAACCTTATATAAGTGTTTTCCCTTATAGCATCTTTATATATCTCAATATCGCCAAAATCAGTGCCCCCCCTCTCTGTTTTAACCCTGTTTCTGTAGTGCAGTGCAGGGGAGAGCCTGGGAGCCTTCTCTCCAGGCTTTCTGTGAGAGAAAATGGCGCTGTGTGCTGAGGAGATAGGCCCCGCCCCTTTTTCGGCGGGCTCGTCTCCCGCTATTTAGTGAATCTTGGCAGGGGTTAAATATCTCCATATAGCCTCTGGGGGCTATATGTGAGGTATTTTTCGCCAAAAAAGGTTTTCATTTGCCTCCCAGGGCGCCCCCCTCCCAGCGCCCTGCACCCTCAGTGACTGCCGTGTGAAGTGTGCTGAGAGGAAAATGGCGCACAGCTGCAGTGCTGTGCGCTACCTTTAGAAGACTGCAGGAGTCTTCAGCCGCCGATTCTGGACCTCTTCTTACTTCAGCATCTGCAAGGGGGCCGGCGGCGCGGCTCCGGTGACCATCCAGGCTGTACCTGTGATCGTCCCTCTGGAGCTGATGTCCAGTAGCCAAGAAGCCAATCCATCCTGCACGCAGGTGAGTTCACTCCTTCTCCCCTAAGTCCCTCGTTGCAGTGATCCTGTTGCCAGCAGGACTCACTGTAAAATAAAAAACCTAAGCTAAACTTTCTCTAAGCAGCTCTTTAGGAGAGCCACCTAGATTGCACCCTTCTCGGCCGGGCACAAAAATCTAACTGGAGTCTGGAGGAGGGTCATAGGGGGAGGAGCCAGTGCACACCACCTGATCGGAAAGCTTTACTTTTTGTGCCCTGTCTCCTGCGGAGCCGCTATTCCCCATGGTCCTTTCAGGAACCCCAGCATCCACAAGGACGATAGAGAAATTAGGGTGTGCATCCCATATCACCCCCCCTCCCCTCTTCCTTAGGACTGTGATTACGCCTCCTCTTACCCAGTGACGTGGGGACACGGCCATTCTCCATTATCGCCTTCTGTTCCCGGCCTCTGTGTGCGTCTGAGTTACTGGTTCTAATCCTTTCTGCTGTCCGGCACCTGAGGAATATATCAGATGTGTAGGTCAGGAGAGGATACGTGACTGCAATATACAGGATTACTGACATCCAGCTTACACTGTACATGTAATTCCTGCTGCTTATTATAGTAATACCCCTGACGTGGGGCTCTATTACCTGTGTCTGGAGTAGAGGAATAGAGTGACATTGGCTACATGCCCCTGAGTACTCATCATATATTGCTGTATGACTGTGTATTATCACCTGTTATTAGATATAGCCAGATGTGTGCTATTAGGTCCCTGTAAGATAGCGGGTAGGAAAGCGCTGCGGGTCCCTGTATTGCTGCATTGTGTATTGGTTATCGCCTGTCACCCATCACTTAACTTCCACATCTCTGATACTGTCTGTCCCAATCACAACCGCTATTACAGGTTGCGGACTCTAAATAAAGAACTCAGGCACAGGCAATGTATACTTACAGGCACTTACCTCAAGCTGGAACTTCTACTGCCTGGTTGTTTTCTGTGTCACCAGTGCGGTATGTTGTTACCCAGGCACACTGGTGAGCTGCAAATGTGACTGTGATGCTGCTGGGGCTGTGATGTGGTGCAGACACTTCCGTAATCTCCTCTCACTGTACGGTCCCCTCTCCCCTATATAATAATACCACATATCAGTGTGTGCGTGGAGCTGTGTTATTCCCCTCATATATCACTGTGCAGTCCCCTCTCCCCTATATAATAATACCACATACCAGTGTGTGCCGGGAGCCGTGTTATTCCCCCTCATATATCACTGTACGGTCCCCTCTCCCCTATATAATAATACCACATATCAGTGTGTGCCGGGGGCGGTGTTATTCCCCTCATATATCACTGTACGGTCCCCTCTCCCCTATATAATAATAATACCACATATCAGTGTGTGCCGGGAGCTGTGTTATTCCCCCTCATATATCACTGTACGGTCCCCTCTCCCCTATATAATAATACCACATATCAGTGTGTGCCGGGGGCGGTGTTATTCCCCTCATATATCACTGTACAGTCCCCTCTCCCCTATATAATAATACCACATATCAGTGTGTGCTGGGAGCTGTGTTATTCCCTCTCATATATCACTGTACGGTCCCCTCTCCCCTATATAATAATAATACCACATATCAGTGTGTGCCGGGGGCTGTGTTATTCCCCCTCATATATCACTGTACGGTCCCCTCTCCCCTATATAATAATAATACCACATATCAGTGTATGCCGGGAGCTGTGTTATTCCCCTCATATATCACTGTACGGTCCCCTCTCCCCTATATAATAATACCACATATCAGTGTGTGCCGGGGGCTGTGTTATTCCCCCTCATATATCACTGTACAGTCCCCTCTCCCCTATATAATAATAATACCACATATCAGTGTGTGCAGGGAGCTGTGTTATTCCCCCTCATATATCACTGTATGGTCCCCTCTCCCCTATATAATAATAATACCACATATCAGTGTGTGCAGGGAGCTGTGTTATTCCCCCTCATATATCACTGTATGGTCCCCTCTCCCCTATATAATAATACCACATATCAATTTGTGCCGGGAGCTGTGTTATTCCCCTGATATATCACTGTACTGTCCCCTCTCCCCTATATAATAATAATACCACATATCAGTGTGTGCCGGGAGCTGTGTTATTCCCTCTCATATATCACTGTACGGTCCCCTCTCCCCTATATAATAATACCACATATCAGTGTGTGCAGGGAGCTGTGTTATTCACCTCATATATCACTGTACGGTCCCCTCTCCCCTATATAATACCACATATCAGTGTGTGACAGGAGCTGTGTTTTTCCCCTCATATATCACTGTACGGTCCCCTCTCCCCTATATAATAATAATACCACATATCAGTGTGTGCCGGGAGCTGTGTTATTCCCTCTCATATATCACTGTACGGTCCCCTCTCCCCTATATAATAATACCACATATCAGTGTGTGCAGGGAGCTGTGTTATTCACCTCATATATCACTGTACAGTCCCCTCTCCCCTATATAATAATAATACCACATAACAGTGTGTACCGGGAGCTGTGTTATTCCCCTCATATATCACTGTACGGTCCCCTCTCCCCTATATAATAATAATACCACATCAGTGTGTGCAGGGAGCTGTGTTATTCTTCCTCATATATCACTGTACGGTCCCCTCTCCCCTATATAATAATACCACATATCAGTGTGTGCCGGGGGCTGTGTTATTCCCCTCATATATCACTGTACGGTCCCCTCTCCCCTATATAATAATACCACATATCAGTGTGTGCCGGGAGCTGTGTTATTCTTCCTCATATATCACTGTACGGTCCCCTCTCCCCTATATAATAATACCACATATCAGTGTGTGCCGGGAGCTGTGTTATTCCTCCTCATATATCACTGTACGGTCCCCTCTCCCCTATATAATAATACCACATATCAGTGTGTGCCGGGGGCTGTGTTATTCCTCTCATATATCACTGTACGGTCCCCTCTCCCCTATATAATAATACCACATATCAGTGTGTGCCGGGGGCTGTGTTATTCCCTCTCATATATCACTGTACAGTCCCCTCTCCCCTATATAATAAACTTATAATAGTACATAGCTGAACAAGTTACCTCAGGATGGGTGTGGATGAAAGTTCCTATAATGGCGACGAACTCTGTAGCCCCGCCCCTTCAGTACTGTCGTATTAGAATACTTTAATTATTATATTTGTTACTTTAAGACAATAACAAAATGGCCGCAAACTGTTCTGATTGGTCCATCAGGACGTCACTCATCACAATGCAATCATGGAGCGTTCGCTGTAGCCAGTGAGTGGGTGGGCGGGGCCGGACAGACGATTGGCTGATGTGGGGTGAGTGGGAGGGGACAGCTGCGGGGTGGGCGTGTCAGTAAGATAATAGGAGGTAGAGCGGCAGGGACAGTAACCATGGCTACAGAGAGACGCTGAGAAGGCCCCGCCCCTCCCCATAGTAACACTGGCTGTCATGTGACTAATGAGTGATATATAATAATCTCCTGACTGTATTAGTAACAGGTAGTAATGTGCTGCTCTGTCCCCAATATGTCCCCCCGGGCAGTGTCCTGTGTTATTATATATCAGCTATGGCTTATACTCCAGCCTGTGGTGTCACCTTACTGTACCGCAGGGGGAGCAGCCTGTGGTGTCACCTTACTGTACCGCAGGAGGAGCGGCCTGTGGTGTCACCTCACTGTACCGCAGGGGGAGCGGCCTGTGGTGTCACCTCACTGTACCGCAGGTGGAGCAGCCTGTGGTGTCACCTTACTGTACCGCAGGAGGAGCGGCCTGTGGTGTCACCTCACTGTACCGCAGGGGGAGCTGCCCGTGGTGTCACCTTACTCTACCGTAGGGGGAGCGGCCTCTGGCATCGCCTTACTGTACCGCAAGGGGAGCAGCCTGTTGTGTTATAGGCAGAATCCATCCCTCTGCTGTGTGCTGTTCTGTGCTCTCCCCAGATCCTGCCAGGAGTGAGCCGCTCCATGGATCATTAGGCTTACTCTGCAACTTTATACCAATCCTGTTCCCCTACTGTAAGTACATAGCACACTATGGGCTGATTCAGAGATGGAATATAATTGCATCACTCCTTTGTCTTTGGACGTAGTAGTGACGCTAAAATATACTAATGCTGCCGGAGGCATCTGGGGGTAAGAGACGCCTACAGCCGGCATAGCAGATATGAGTGCTGCGTCCGAGGAAGCAACATCGGATCACCATCAAGACCATCGGTCACAGTGTTTGCGGGTATTGAACGTCACAGTAAGCATAAATCTACTCAGATTGGCCGCCTCATCTGTAAATCTGCATTGCAAGAGCCAGCTACTGGCCACGGCACTCCCATAAAATGGGGATACCAGAATCTGTAAGGGGGAACACTGCCCAGCACCCCCCATCCCAGTCCCCAAATGGCTGCAGCCTGTCACTCATGCTGCCGCTTAGGAGGTGCTGCATACAATAACGCAGGAGCTATTCTACACATGCGCAGTCCAACCGCCATCATAGTTGTACGCCAACCATCGTGTATATGTGATCTAACGTGCAACACTGAGGAAATTGTATGCAGTACAGGAATCATACCAGAGATCTCCACCCAGGGCCACCATCAGGGGGGTACAGCTGGCACTCTTGTACCGGGCCCGGGTTCAGAGGTGGCCCTCAGCGCTCAGAAGTCTCTGACTGCATAAAGCATGTGTGCCTGTGAGGAAACAGACAATGCTGTGGGCTCCATGTCACTCTCTCAGACTTAGATGGGAGGAAGTGCATGCCCCTGCTGAGTCTATCTCCAGAGACTGACAGGATTACTGTTATTACTTGGATCTCCGGTATTATAATAATAATAATAATAAGAAGAAGAAGAAGATTTTACTCACTGGTAAATCTATTTCTCGTAGTCCGTAGAGGATGCTGGGGACTCCGTAAGGACCATGGGGAATAGACGGGCTCCGCAGGAGACTGGGCACTCTAAGAAAGATTTAGTACTACTGGTGTGCACTGGCTCCTCCCCCTATGACCCTCCTCCAAGCCTCAGTTAAGGAAACGGTGCCCGGAAGAGCTGACATTACAAGGAAAGGATTTTGGAATCCAGGGTAAGACTCATACCAGCCACATCAATCACACCGTATAACTTGTGATAACATACCCAGTTAACAGTATGAACAAACAACAGAGCATCAATCAATGGATGCCAACATCACATAACCCTTTATTAAGCAATAACTATATACACGTATTGCAGAAAGTCCGCACTTGGGACGGGCACCCAGCATCCACTACGGACTACGAGAAATAGATTTACCGGTGAGTAAAATCTTATTTTCTCTAACGTCCTAGTGGATGCAGGGGACTCCGTTAGGACCATGGGGAATAGACGGGCTCCGCAGGAGACTGGGCACTCTAAGAAAGATTTAGGACTACCTGGTGTGCACTGGCTCCTCCCCCTATGACCCTCCTCCAAGCCTCAGTTTGATTTCTGTGCCCGGCTGAGCTGGATGCACACTAGGGGCTCTCCTGAGCTCCTAGAAAGAAAGTGTTTGTTAGGTTTTTTATTTTCAGTGAGACCTGCTGGCAACAGGCTCACTGCATCGAGGGTCTAAGGGGAGAAGAAGCGAACCTACCTAAGTGGTGGTAGCTTGGGCTTCTTAGGCTACTGGACACCATTAGCTCCAGAGGGTTCGAACACAGGCACCGATCTCGTCGTCCGTTCCCGGAGCCGCGCCGCCGTCCCCCTTACAGAGCCAGAAGCAAGAAGAGGTCCAGAAACTCGGCGGCTGAAGACTTCTGTCTTCTCCAAGGTAGCGCACAACACTGCAGCTGTGCGCCATTGCTCCTCATGCACACCACACACTGCGGTCACTGATGGGTGCAGGGCGCTGGGGGGGGGGCGCCCTGAGCAGCAATATCTATACCTTGGCTGGTAAAACTGACACCATATATAGCCCCAGGGGCTATATAGGTGTATATTAACCCTTGCCAGATACATTAAAATAGCGGGAGAAAGCCAGCCGAAAAAGGGGCGGGGCCTTCTCCCTCAGCACACTGGCGCCATTTTTCCCTCACAGCTCCGCTGAAAGGAAGCTCCCTGGCTCTTCCCTGCAGTCCTGCACTACAGAAAAGGGTAAAAAAGAGAGGGGGGGGCACAAATTAGGCGCAGTATAAGTATATATGCAGCTATAAGGGGAAAACACACTTTTATAGGTGATATCCCTGTGATATATATAGCGCTCTGGTGTGTGCTGGCATACTCTCCCTCTGTCTCCCCAAAGGGCTTTGTGGGGTCCTGTCCTCTGTGTGTCTGCTGGGTGTCGGTGCTGCTGTGTCGACATGTATGAGGAGGAAAATGATGTGGAGGCAAATGCCTGTGAATGTGCTGTCACCCCCTGAGGGGTCGACACCGGTGTGGTTGGACTTATGGAAGGAATTGCGTAAAAGTGTCAACTCCTTACACAAAAGATTTTACGACATAGGACAGCCAAAGCTCCCAAACGGGCGGGAGAGTGCGGATGACTCTGCAACACCAAATGGGTAAACACAAGGTCCTCCTCAGCCAGGGTATCAAACTTGTAGAACTTTGCAAATGTGTTTGAACCCGACCAAGTAGCAGCTCGGCAAAGCTGTAATGCCGAGACCCCTCGGGCAGCCGCCCACGAAGAGCCCGCCTTCCTTGTGGAATGGGCTTTCACTGATTTTGGATGCGGCAATCCAGCTGCAGAATGAGCCTGCTGAATCGTGTTACAGATCCAGCGAACAATAGTTTGCGTTGAAGCAGGAACACCCAGCTTGTTGGATGCATACAGGATAAACAGCGACTCAGTTTTCCTGACTCCAGCCGTTCTGGTTACCTAAATCTTCAAAGCCCTCACCACATCTAGTAACTCGGAATCCTCCAAGTCAAAAGTAGCCGCAGGCACCACAATAGGTTGGTTCAAATGAAAAGGTGACATCACCTTTGGCAGAAAGTGCGGATGAGTCCGCAATTCTGCCCTGTCCATATGGAAAAACCAGATAGGGGCTTTCACATGACAAAGCCGCCAATTCTGACACACGCCTAGCCGAAGCGAAGGCCAACAGCATGACCACTTTCCACCTGAGATACTTTAGCTCCACAGTCTTAAGTGGCTCAAACCAGTGGGATTTCAGGAAACCCAACACCACGTTAAGATCCCAAGGTGCCACTGGTGGCACAAAAGGGGGCTGAATATGCAGCACTCCCTTAACAAACGTCTGAACCTCAGGCAGTGAAGCCAGTTCTTTTTGAAAGAAAATGGACAGGGCCGAAATCTGGAGCTTTATGGACCCTAATTTTAGGCCCATAGTCACACCTGACTGTAGGAAGTGCAGGAATCGACCCATCTGGAATTCCTCTGTAGGGGCCTTCCTGGCCTCACACCAAGCAACATATTGTCGCCATATACGGTGATAATGCTTTGCTGTCACGTCCTTCCTAGCCTTTATCAGCGTAGGAATAACTTAATCCAGAATGCCTTTTTCCGCTAGGATCCGGCGTTCAACCGCCATGCCGTCAAACGCAGCCGTGGTAAGTCTTGGAACAGACAGGGCCCTTGTTGCAACAGGTCCTGTCTGAGAGGCAGAGGCCATGGGTCCTCTGTGAGCATGTCTTGCAGTTCCGGGTACCAAGTCCATCTTGGCCAATCTGGAACAATGAGTATTGTTCTCACTCCTCTTTTTCTTACAATTCTCAGCACCTTTGGTATGAGAGGAAGAGGAGGAAACACATAGACCGACTGGAACACCCACGATGTTACTAGTGCGTCCATAGCTATCGCCTGAGGGTCCCTTGACCTGGCGCAATACCTTTTTAGCTTTTTGTTGAGGCGGGACGCCATCATGTCCACCTGTAGCAGTTCCCATCGATTTGCAATCTGCGTGAAGACTTCTTGATTAAGTCCCCACTCTCCCGGGTGGAGGTCGTGCCTGCTGAGGAAGTCTGCTTCCCAGTTGTCCACTCCCGGAATGAACACTGCTGACAGTGCGCTTACGTGATTCTCCGCCCAGCAAAGAATTCTGGTGGCTTCTACCATCGCCAGCCTGCTCCTTGTGCCGCCTTGGCGGTTTACATGAGCCACTGCGGTCTGACTGGATCAGAACCGGTTGGTCGCGAAGCAGGGTCTCCGCTTGACTTAGGGCGTTGTGTATGGCCCTTAGTTCCAGGATATTGATGTGAAGGCAAGTCTCCTGCCTTGACCACAGCCCTTGGAAATTTCTTCCCTGTGTGACTGCCCCCCACCCTCGGAGGCCTGCATCCGTGGTCACCAGGACCCAGTTCTGAATGCCGAATCTGTGACCTTCGAGAAGGTGAGCACTCTGCAGTCACCACAGGAGAGACACCCTTGCTCTGGGGGATAGGGTGATTAACCGATGCATCCGAAGATGTGATCCAGACCACTTGTCCAGTACGTCCCATTGGAAGGTCCTCGTATGGAACCTGTCGAAGGGAATGACCTCGAATGATGCCACCCTCCTTCCCAGGACTCGAGTGCAGTGATGCACGGACACCTGTTTTGGTTTTAATAGATTCCTGACCAGTGTCACGAGCTCCTGAGCTCTCTCTATCGGGAGATAAACCCCTTTCTGGTCTGTGTCTAGAATCAAGCCTAGGAGAGGCAGATGAGCTGTAAGAACCAACTGCATCTTTGGAATATATAGAATCCAGCCGTGTTGCTATATAGAATATAGAATCCAGCCGTGTTGCCGTTTCACTTCCAGAGAAAGTAATACACTGTTCAGCAACTGCTCTCTTGATCTCGCTTTTATGAGGAGATCGTCCAAGTACGTGATAATAGTGACACCTTGCTTCCGCAGGAACATCATAATTTCCGCCATTACCTTGGTAAATATTCTCAAGGCCGTGGAGAGACCAAACGGCAACGTCTGAAATTGGTAATGACAATCCTGTACCGCAAATCTGAGGTACGCCTGATGAGGTGGATAAATGGGGACATAAACGTATGCATCCTTTATGTCCCGAGTCACCATAAAATCTCCCCCTTTCAGGCTTGCAATAACCGCTCTTAGCGATTCCATCTTGAACTTGAACCCTTTCAGGTATATGTTCAGGGATTTTAAATTCAATATGGGTCCGACCGAACCGTCTGGTTTCAGGACTACAACATGATCGAATAATAACCCCCTCCTTGTTGAAGGAGGGGAACCTTGACCACCACCTGTTGAAGATACAATTTATGAATTGCAGTTAACACTGTTTCCCTCTCGTGGGGGGAAGCTGGCAGGGCTGTCGGTGAGGGGGCATCTTCTCAAAGTCCAGCTTGTATCCCTGAGACACAATATCTATTGCCCAGGGATCTAACAGGGAGTGAACCCACTTGTGGCTGAACTTACGAAGGCGTGCCCCCACCGGAGCCCCAGCGACATGCGGTGGATTTTTGTAGAGGCCGGGGAGGACTTCTGTTCCTGGGAACTAGCTGTTTTGTGCAGCTTCTTTCCTCTGCCCCCGCCTCTGGCAAGAAAGGACGCACCTCAGACTTTCTTGTTTCTTTATTCGAAAGGCTGCATTTGATAATGTCGTGCTTTCCTAGGCTGTGCAGGATATAAGGCAAAATATCAGAATTACCAGCTATAGCTGTGGAGACCAGGGCCCTCATTCCGAGTTGTTCGCTCGCAAGCTGCTTTTAGCAGCTTTGCACATGCTAAGCCGCTGCCTACAGGGAGTGAATCTTAGCTTCTCAAAATTGCGAACGAAAGATTCGCAATATTGCGAAAAGACTTCTCTGTGCAGTTTCTGAGTAGCTCGAGACTTACTCTGCCAGTGCGATCGGTTCAGTGCTTGTCGTTCCTGGTTTGACGTCACAAACACACCCAGCGTTCGGCCAGACACTCCTCCGTTTCTCAGCCACTCCTGCGTTTTTCCCAGAAACGGTAGCGTTTTTTCAAACACTCCCATAAAACGGCCAGTTTCCGCCCAGAAACACCCACTTCCTGTCAATCACATTACGATCACCAGAACGAAGAAAAAACCTTGTAATGCCGTGAGTAAAATACCTAACTGCATAGCAAATTTACTTGGCACAGTCGCAGTGCGAACATTGCGCGTACGCAGTTAGCGGAAAATCGCTGCGATGCGAAGAAAATTGCCGAGCGAACAACTCGGAATGACCACCCAGGTCCGAGAACCCTTCTCCACACAATCCTCAGCCTTCCACATGCCTCTTAAGTCGGCATCATCTGTCCATTGCATATTCTACAGGACACGTCAAGCAGAAATCGACATAGCTTTGACTCTAGGACCCAGTATACTCATGTCTCTTTGGGCATGTTTTGTATATATATACCTATCACTGAAGACAGCATCTTTAATATATATCTATATATATCTATATATACATATATATATATATATATATCTCTATATGCATACTAGGGTCTCAATCTCTGCTGATAAGGTACCTGTCCACGCTGCCACAGCGCTATAAACCCATGCCGACACAATCGCCGGTCTGAGTAGCATACTAGAATGTGCACGCTATCTGCAGGATCCCTGAGAATAGCTAGTGCTACCTTCTGTGCAAATGGGACACCCTAGGGGAAGATTCCCATCACATCCTGACCCTAGTGGGGAAAGGATACTGCCTGAGATTTTTTTGTGCGAAGCTGCAGTCTCTTGTCTGGAGATTCCCGCTCTTTTTCCTCATGAGAGGAGGGAAATTTACCTCAGCTTTCTTCCCCTTAACATGTGTATCCTTGTGTCAGGGACAAATTAGTCATCAGTGATATGCAAATCATCTTTTATTACAGTAATCATATATTGAATACCTTTTAGCCATCTTGGCTGTAACTTTGCATTATCGTAGTCGACACTGGAGTCAAACTCCGTGTCGATATCAGTGTTTATTATTTTGGATAGTGAGCATTGTGAGACTCTGAAGGTCTCTGTGACATAGGGGCAGACATGGGTAGATTTCCTGTCTGTTCTCTAATCTTTTGTGCAATAAATTCACCTCAGCACTTACACATATCCAAACAGGTGTCGGCGTTGTCGACGGAGACACCCTCTCACACACATTTGCTCTATCTCCTCCTTAGGGGAGCCTTTTACCTCAGACATGTCGACACACATGTACCGACACACCACACACACAGGGGATGCTCTATTTGAAGACAGTTCCCCCACAAGGCCCTTTGGAGAGACAGAGAGAGAGTATGCCAGCATACACCCCAGCGCTATATGACCCAGGAATCACACAGTAACTTAGCCAAATTTATGTGCCCCCCCCCCCCTCACTTTTTAACCCTCTCTATTGTGCAGGGGAGAGCCTGGGGAGCTTCCTCTCAGCGGAGCTGTGGAGAGAAAATGGCGCTGGTGAGTGCTGAGGAAGAAGGCCCCGCCCCCTCAGCGGCGGGCTTCTCCCGCGATTTTGTGTAAAATTAATGGCGGGGGCTCATGCATATAACAGTGTCCAACTGTATATATGTTGCTGTTGCCAGGAGGTACTTAATTGCTGCCCAGGGCGCCCCCCCCCCCCCTGCGCCCTGCACCCTACAGTGACCGGAGTGTGTGGGTGTAATGTGGGAGCAAGACAGATGCCGGCAGAAGCAAGAAGACATCGAAATCGGCGGCAGAAGACTCCTGTCTTCACATGAGGTAGCGCACAGCACTGCAGCTGTGCGCTACCTCATGTGAAGACAGGAGTCTTCTGCCGCCGATTTCGATGTCTTCTTGCTTCTGCCGGCTTCTGTCTTCTGGCTCCGCGAGGGGGACGGCGGCGCGGCTCTGGGAACGGACGACAAGGTCAGGTCCTGTGTTCGATCCCTCTGGAGCTAATGGTGTCCAGTAGCCTAAGAAGCGCAACCTAGCCGCAGTTAGTAGGTTTGCTTCTCTCCCCTCAGTCCTACGTAGCAGAGAGTCTGTTGCCAGCAGAAGCTCTCTGAAAATAAAAAACCTAACAAATACTTTCTTATTAGCAAGCTCAGGAGAGCTCACTAAAAGCACCCAGCTCTGTCCGGGCACAGATTCTAACTGAGGTCTGGAGGAGAGGCATAGAGGGAGGAGCCAGTGCACACCAGTAGTACTAAATCTTTCTTAGAGTGCCCAGTCTCCTGCGGAGCCCGTCTATTCCCCATGGTCCTTACGGAGTCCCCAGCATCCACTAGGACGTTAGAGAAAATAATTTTATGTATATAGCGCTCTTTCTCCAACAGGACTCAAGGCGCTTTACAGATATCAAAAACAATGCACATGATACAGAGGATTTGAGTAATACAACAATAGACAAGCAACACAGACATAAAAGAAAACCTTAAGCACACAGAAAGCATAATGCAGGATTGGTGTAGGCATTCTGGGTAATAACTTCCAAGGGTTGTGTATTCCACCCTCACAAGGTACCAGGTGCGGCAGCCATCTTGAGCGCTCAGCGTAGGATTACCCAGGGTAGATGACACAAAATGGGGTAGATTTCAGAGTCCTACAGTTCAGAGTAGGGTTCCATCAAAACCATCAGGCCTATGTATTTTTCATCCCATCCACAAGTGTACCATATGGGGCAGCCATGTTGGGCGCACTTTGGTTACACTGTGTGAGGGCCAAGTTCATATATGGGAAGACTGATGATTATGTAGTAGTATGATGTACCCTGCATGTAGGGCACAATCGAAAGGTGTGCAATCAGTGGAGGTAAACATTACAGGAAAAACACATGGGGGTATATTTACAAAGATTCGTGTTTTGGACGTTTTGAAGGGCGTTTGAACTCGAATGGTATCGGGTGCATTTTTCTGCAACTTTTTGAATCCTGATACGATCATTCACTAAGCTGCAGAGTTTCACACAATCATTTTTTTTTATGTCGATGTGATTCGTAATGTCAGGCAGTGTTTTACGGGAGTGATGAGTAAAACACTACCTGACAAAACACAAGGAATCCCGGCCGGATCTGTGAGATCCGTGCAGGGCTTCATTGTGTACCTTAAAAAGTTGATTAAAGTCTTAAAAAATCTGAAAAAAATTGCGTGGGGTCCCCCCTCCTAAGCACAACCAGCCTTGGTCTCTTTGAGTCGGTCCTGGTTGACAAAATATGGGGGGGAAAATGACAGGGGTTCCCCCATATTTCATCAACCAGCACCGGGCTCTGCGCCTGGTCCTGGTTAAAAAAATACGGGGGACAAAAAGCGTAGGGGTCCCCCGTATTTTTGAAACCAGCACCGAGCTCCACTAGCCAGGTACATAATGCCATAGCCGGGGGACACTTTTATACTAGTCCCTGCGGCACTGGCATTACATACCCAACTAGTCACCCCTGGTCGGGGTACCCCCCTCCAGCCACCCAAGGGCCAGGGGTGAAGCCTGAGGCTGTCCCCCCATCCAAGGGCGGCGGATTGGGGGCTGATAGCCATGTGTAAAAAATGTGAATATTGATTTTAGTAGCAGTACTACAAGTCCCAGCAAGCCTCCCCCGCAAGCTGGTACTTGGAGAACCACAAGTACCAGCATGCGGTGGAAAACCGGGCCCGCTGGTACCTGTAGTACTACTACTAAAAAAATACCCCCAAAAAAACAGGACACACACACACACCATGAAAGTATAATTTTATTACATACATGCACACGTCCAAACATACATACTAACCTATGTTCACACGAGGCTCTGTCCTCTTGTCCCTGTAGAATCCCTGGGGTACCTGTGAAAAAAATTATACTAACATAATCCAGTGTAGATTGTGTCCAAAGTATAATCCACGTACTTGGCAAAACAAAAAAATGGAAATCCGACCACGCAATGAAAGGGGTCCCATGTTTACACATGGGACCTCTTTCCCCGACTGCCAGGACGCCCCCTGACTCATGTCAAAGAGGGTCTCTTCAGCCAATCAGGGAGCACCACGTCGTGTTACTTGTTCTCCAAACACTGCCGAGATTGGTGCTTAGTGAATTCCCGGATTGGGACTTAGAAAAAAAAACACAAATCGGACAAACTCGAATTCTTAGTAAATATTGGCCATGGTGGGGTGGAAGCGAGCAATGAAGAGAGAGAAAAAAAACACACAATAGCAGGTAACTAGTGGCAGAAGTAGGATTGGGATAACATTTTGATCAGATCTTAGTACGGGTGGGTAGGAGAATGTGGGGGGGGGGGGGCATACTCAGAAGCACTGGGGATGTCCCTGCTGAGCCTGGTCCTGGTGCTGTGCCCCCACAGTTCCCTGTTCATCTTGATGGTTAGGCCCAGGGGCAGACAGTGGTGTCCACTGTTACTTGATCCAGAGCTAGGTATACACATCTGCAGCTCCATCCTGCTGGGGTAATAGAGTGATGGGGGCAGGGCTGCAACTAGGGGGGGGGGGGGCTAAGGGGGCACATGCTCCAGGTGCCAGATTTGAAGGGGTGTGGAGAAGGTCACTCTCCATCTCACCTACTGTAACATTAAATGCTTACTGACTTTGCTGTCACCTACTGTAACATTAAATGCTTACTGACTTTAGCTGACACAGTGACCTGGTGGTGGCTGAACGGGCATGTGTGTTCCTTATGGAGTGTCTCAGACTGTTAACGTGTTTGAAAGTAACATGCAGTGTTGTGTATTGTGAAAGCATATGCAGTGTTGTGTATTGCTTATACATTGTCCTAGTTTAACTATCACACTATAGCTGTCCAATTGAGCAATGCACTGTGTCACACAGTGTAAGCAATCATTCTGGCAGGTGATACTGTGGTCATGTGTGGAGAATGGTTTAATTTAAAGAAGAATAAAATGGCTATTACAAAATGTTCATTTCTGGGCCCCTGAGTGTTATGATTCTTGGACTTACAATGGAAGATTCCTGAAGAAGACCAGGAATCTAGAGAAGACATGGAGAAGTATCTTGAAGAAATAACTTTAGAGCAGCAAGTCAATTCATTGAAATTTAATAACCTATTGATTAAGCAAATTGATTGAAGCAAGCTAATAACCACAGAGACGAGGCTTGGTTGTGGTAAGATAATTTGACCATAGAGATGAAACTTAGCTGTGACGATATGATGACAGAATTTGTAATCCAAACAATATGGTGATGGTGAGGTAATTCACCGGAGAGATGAAACTTGATCGTGGTGAGATAATTCAACGCAGAGTCGGAATTTAGCCATGATGATACGACAGAAATGAAAGAATTTGTAATCCAAACGATGAGATGAGACAGCGTCCAATTCAAAAGTTCTAGAGACAGAGGCAAGATGAAGAAAACTCCCTGGAACTATTACCCAGGATACGCAGAGGGACACTCCGGACAAGGCACAACTCAGTTTTACACAAGGTATAAGGTATAACCGGCGGGGAGGAACTGGTCAGATGGACCTTTTAAATGAGAGTCCACCAATCAAAACATTCAGGGCAGACAGGAAGTAATTAACTAAAAATGAACAGCATTTCCTCATAATCCAGTGCCTCTAACCCCTTAACCAGTTTGGTGGCTCGCCTCTGAACCCTTTTAAGTTCCAAGATATCTTTTTTATAGTGCGGTGCCCGGAACTGTACACAATATTCCAGGTGTGGCCGCACCAGTGATTTATACAGTGGCAGGATTACACTCTCATCCCATGTCTCCATTCCCCATTTTATGCATGTTAACACCTTATTAGCTTTTGTTGCTGCATTGTGACATTGTGTACTGCTACCAAATTTATTTTCGATGAGCACTCCCAAATCTTTTTCAACTACCGTTATCCCTACATTTTCCCCATTTAATTTATAAGCTGCCCGATTATTCTTAGTCCCAAAGTGCATAACTTTAAATTTTTCTATATTGAACCTCATTCTCCATTTATCCGCCCAGACCTCAAGTCTACATAAGTAATTCTGTAGACTCAACATCCTTGTCTGAATTAATTAGTATCAACTGCGAAAATTGACACTGTGCTTTCCATTCCCTCTCCTAGGTCATTAATGAATATGTTAAACAGCAATGGCCCGAGTACTGAACCCTGCAGTATTCCACTAAGCACTGAAGCCCATTCAGAGTACATCCCATTAATCCCCACTTGCTGTTCCCTATTGAACAGCCAGTCAATAGTGTCTCCTGCCCCAAGCTCTCTTAGTTTGAGAATTAGCCTCCTATGTGGAACTTTGTCAAAGGCCTTAGCGAAGTCCAAAAAGATTACATCCACTGCTTGTCCCTGATCAATATTATCGCTCACTTTCTCGTAGAAGCTTATTAAGTTAGTTTGACATGACCTGTCCTTCACAAAGCCATGCTGATTCCTAGTAATAACCTTGGAGGTATCCAAGTACTCTAGTATGCTATCCCTTAATATACCTTCTAGTATTTTCCCGACTATAGATGTCAAACTTGCCGGTCTATAGTTCCTGGGGTGCTTTTTAATACCCTTTTTAAATATTGGGACTACCTCTGCTATACGCCAGTCCTTTGGTATCATTCCTGATCTAATTGACTCACTGAAAATCAAGTATATAGTGGTCTCGATATCTCTATGTTAAGTCCATAAGAACCCTGAGGTGGAGTCTATCCGGCCGAGGAGATTAATTTATCTTAATTTTACTTAGTCTCTCCCGGACTACTCCCTCGTTTTACCAAGTACCAAGCAACAGGTCGTTTTTATAGTTTATGTTATGATCTACTCTCGTCAACCTGTCCTCTTTCGTAAATACTGATGAAAATATTTTATTAAATAAATCTACTTTTTCCCTATCATCATTAATCAAGACATCCAACTCGCCCTTTAAAGGCCCAATATTCTCCCTTTTTAACCTTTTACCGTTTATATACTTGAAGAACTTTTTAGGGTTTGTTTAACTCTCCTTTGCAATTTGTTTTTCGTTTTCTATTTTAGCTGCTCTCATTGCTTTTTTGCATTTATATTACATTCCTTGTAGAACTAGAATGATTCCACCGTTCCGTCAGTCTTAAATGCTTTGAAAGAACGCCTTTTTTTATCCATTTGTTCCTTAACCTTCTTATTAAGCCACATCGGTTTGAATTTCCTACTCCTGTTTTTGTTGACTTTGGGAATATACAAATGAGTGTACTTATTGAACGCAGTTGTAAAAAGTCCCACATTTCAGCAGTATTCTTACCATGAAAATAAGAATTTACTCACCGGTAATTCTATTTCTCGTAGTCCGTAGTGGATGCTGGGGACTCCGTAAGGACCATGGGGAATAGATGGGCTCCGCAGGAGACTGGGCACTCTAAGAAAGATTTAGGACTACCTGGTGTGCACTGGCTCCTCCCCCTATGACCCTCCTCCAAGCCTCAGTTAGGACACTGTGCCCGGAAGAGCTGACACAATAAGGAAGGATTTTGAATCCCGGGTAAGACTCATACCAGCCACACCAATCACACCATATAACTCGTGATAGGAACCCCGGTTAACAGTATGATAACAATGCAGCCTCTGAACAGATGGCTCGCAATAACAACCCGATTTGTGTAACAATAACTTTTTACAAGTATTGCAGACAATCCGCACTTGGGATGGGCGCCCAGCATCCACTACGTACTACGAGAAATAGAATTATCGGTAAGTAAATTCTTATTTTCTCTGACGTCCTAGTGGATGCTGGGAACTCCGTAAGGACCATGGGGATTATACCAAAGCTCCCAAACAGGCGGGAGAGTGCGGATGACTCTGCAGCACCGAATGAGAAAACTCAAGGTCCTCCTCAGCCAGGGTATCAAATTTGTAGAATTTTGCAAACGTGTTTGCCCCTGACCAAGTAGCTGCTCGGCAAAGTTGTAAAGCCGAGACCCCTCGGGCAGCTGCCCAAGATGAGCCCACCTTCCTTGTGGAATGGGCTTTTACAGATTTAGGCTGCGGTAATCCCACCGCAGAATGCGCCAGCTGAATAGTGCTACAAATCCAGCGCGCGATAGTCTGCTTAGAAGCAGGTGCACCTAGCTTGTTGGGTGCATATAGAATAAACAGCGAGTCAGTTTTTCTGACTCCAGCTGTCCTGGAAACATACATTTTCAGGGCCCTGACTACGTCCAGCAACTTGGAATCCTCCAAGTCCCTAGTAGCCGCAGGCACCACAATAGGTTGGTTCAAGTGAAAAGCTGATACCACCTTCGGGAGAAACTGAGGACAAGTCCTCAACTCTGCCCTATCCATATGGAAAATCAGATAGGGGCTTTTTACAGAACAAAGCCGCCAATTCTGACACCCGTCTGGCCGAAGCCAGGACCAACAACATAACCACTTTCCACGTGAGATATTTTAAATCCACAGACTTAAGTGGCTCAAACCAATGTGATTTTAGAAACTCCAAGACCACATTGAGATCCCAAGGTGCCACTGGGGGCACAAAAGGAGGCTGAATATGCAGAACTCCCTTGACAAAAGTCTGAACGTCAGGCAGTGAAGCCAGTTCTTTCTGGAAGAAAATCGACAGAGCCGAGATCTGGACTTTAATGGACCCCCATTTGAGGCCCAAAGTCACACCTGCTTGCAGGAAATGTAGGAATCGACCCAGTTGAAATTCCTCCGTTGGGGCCTTCTTGGCCTCACACCAAGCAACATATTTTCGCCAAATGCGGTGATAATGTTTTGCGGTGACATCCTTCCTGGCTTTGATCAGGGTAGGGATGACTTCCTCCGGAATACCTTTCTCCTTTAGGATCCGGCGTTCAACCGCCATACTGTCAAACGCAGCCGCGGTAAGTCTTGGAACAGACAGGGTCCCTGCTGCAGCAGGTCTTGTCTGAGCTCTTCTTGGCCAATCCGGAGCCACGAGAATAGTTCTTACTCCTCGCCTTCTTATTATTCTCAGTACCTTGGGTATGAGAGGCAGAGGAGGAAACACATAAACCGACTGGTACACCCACGGTGTCACTAGAGCGTCCACAGCGATCGCCTGAGGGTCCCTTGACTTGGCGCAATACCTTTTTAGCTTTTTGTTGAGGCGGGACGCCATCATGTCCACCTGTGGTTTTTCCCAACGGTTGACCAGCATTCGGAAAACTTCTGGATGAAGTCCCCATTCTCCCGGGTGGAGGTCGTGCCTGCTGAGGAAGTCTGCTTCCCAGTTGTCCACTCCCGGAATGAATACTGCTGTCAGCGCTAACACATGATTCTCTGCCCATCGGAGAATCCTTGTGGCTTCTGCCATTGCCCTCCTGCTTCTTGTGCCGCCCTGTCTGTTTACATGGGCAACCGCCGTGATGTTGAATACAGATAAAATCCCTTCGGGACCTCTTAATTGCGCAAAAAATCACAAAGCAGCCTACTGGGTACTCACAATCTCCAAGGTACCCCTCCAAAAGTACCAAGAAATGTATAACAGAAAGAAACCAAGTGGTGGAGACAAATTTCCCCTTAGGCGCTCAACATAACAATATAGAAAATATCAAAAAATATATAAAAAGTGAAGTAAGGATAGGGGAGCAGGTTCCGGACAGGATAGGGCGGAGTCCGGGGGAGACTGCGGTGACCCGGCATATACCAGGACCAATATACTAGTAATAAAAATAATTTCACATGGGGCGTGGCCTGGCTGTATCCCGAGGCAGACGTGCTGCACCAGAGCTCCTGTGATTAGCCCCACTAACCTGCTTTTTAAGAATCCACACTGGATCCTGACCGCACTCAACCACTGTATCTGCCCCTGTGAGTGCCCCGCCGTGTGATCCTGAGCGGCGATGACCTCCTGCAAGCCGCTGTGGCGTGGAGGCCTATACCGCCCACTGAAGCCGGGGCCTTGAGTTTCGGGACGGCCCGGCGGGAAGCTCCGGACCGGTGCGCGGCCGTAGCGGGACCCGGACGGCGCCCTGCGGACACTTCTGGAGCCCCCCTGATAAACTGGAGACCTCCCTGGACCGCTCAGGTACTTTTTCACTAAGGGGACATACCCCTAAGACCCGCAGGCTCCTCACACAACTCCACATAACTCAGCCCCACACAGTTGCGGCGGCCATCTTGGATGCCATCTTCCAGCACACTGCTACATGGAGACAAGAGCTGTTGCCCTCTTGCACTGGCCTAAGCTTATTGTGGCTCTGCCCTGGCTGTGCCCTGCCTGAGCCACCTCTAGCATTGTAACATCTCCGGTGGGCT
Organism: Pseudophryne corroboree; assembly: GCF_028390025.1. NCBI lineage: Eukaryota > Metazoa > Chordata > Amphibia > Anura > Myobatrachidae > Pseudophryne > Pseudophryne corroboree. The sequence continues at coordinate 47,206,654 of NC_086446.1, read as the reverse complement.
CTCGCCGTCTCCTGTGGACAGCCGCGGCTGGCTAGCTCCGGCTGTCAGCCAGGAGACACACGGCACCACTGCGGACCTCACCTTGGGGCTGGAAACAGGCCCCGGCCCTACCGCCGCCTGGCCCCCCCGGGGTCATCGTTGCTGGGACACACGCTGTTCCCCCCACCGCGGCCCACTCCCAGTCCCGGCACCGGTGTCCCTGCTAGCGAGCCCTGCACCCTGCACGGTGCCGACACAGCTTACGCGCAGGTGTAACTGGCTCAGCATCACCCGACCTGCGGCCTCCGACTGGGTGCTGAGACCCTCCTCCCTGCTCCGCAGCCTCGGGACTGTGGGGTACAAGCAGGGGACCTGAGCTGTGATCACCTTGGCCCCCACACAGGCTGGCTCCTCATCTCTCTCCCCTGCAGTTGCATCATATCTCTATACCGCTGCCCTCTGTGATGCCGCTGCCCAGGGGTATGCTCTGCTGAATGTCTACGGGGGCGACCCTGGGGATCTTCCTATGTTTATTCTTTATGCTCAATTCGTGATGGATCACTAACTACTTACGTTATGGCTCGGCTCTGACCTCTGACCCTCTTTATCTTCGGGACTGTCACACACCATGCCTAAATCTAAATCCAAATCTAAGAAAGCCTCAGCTTCGGCGGAAATCTCATCCTTCATCTCTAAAATGAAGTCTAGTTCAGCCAAATTACCAGCCGTCCCCCCCCCCCTGATTTGGTTTCGGAATCTGAGGAAGACTCATCGGCTCCGGACCCCTCCATGAAAGATTGCTTCTCCTCAATTTTAACGGAAGTGAAATCGCTGAAACAGGCCTTCCACTCGGAGATCCACAAAGCCATCTCCGGTCTCAAGGCGGAGATATCTGATCTTGGGGCCCGCACTAATGATGTTGAACAGAAAATCGATGAAGTCATCACTTACCAACAGGAGCTAGAGCGCTCGGTCCACGTCATGCAGGAGGATATCTACCTACTCCAAGACCAACAAGAGGACGCTGATAACCGCGCACGACGTAATAACTTACGCATTAAATATATCCCAGAGTCAGTGGAATCAGCACAACTGGAGGATTTCCTCCTCCGGTTCTTTCAACACCTCCTGCCGGACGTTCCGAGTGAACAGTTCCTCCTGGATAGGGCCCACCGCTCTCTCCGTCAGAAGCCCTCAACTTCGTCCCCCCCGCGTGACGTAGTGTTACGCTGCCATTATTTCAAAACTAAAGAAAGAATTCTAATGGCTGCCCGGAATAAGGACGTGTGCCTGTTCGAATCACACAAGCTCATGGTGTTTCAGGACTTATCCCCTACTACTCTCAAGAGGCGCTTTGATCTGAAGGCATACACCCAAATCCTCAGGGATAACCAAATCCGTTACAGATGGGGTTTTCCCTTCGCCCTTATTGTACAGCTGGATGGGAAGCGTCTGCTAGCACGATCCAAGGAGGAGGCCCACAGGCTTCTATTGAGATTGAACTTGCCCCCGCCGGAGTCCAATAAATCTTCCTCCCCGCAGGACGCTCCAGATCTCCGACACTCACCGATCTCTCCCCGTCCACAACGAGCACCTCGACATCTCTGGTCGACAGTCCCGGAGAAAACCTCTACAACTCATGACCCTCCGTGAAAGTTTCTCCACAGATGCTTTAATGGGTTACTATATGTTAATTGTTACTGCTATGCAATCTGGTTTAGAGGCTTAAAAGTTCCTCTTCGAGTTGAGCTTATATAACTGAGCATATGCTCTGTCTGTTTCTTAGTTTCTAACTGTGATTCACTACGGTTGGTTGCTGCTGCGACCCCATCGGTCGCCCCCCCCGTGATTGAGTTCGTGGGCCCCTTGGTGGTCGAAGCCGCGCCCTCCACCGAGCCACTATAGTCAGGTTTGAGCATAGGGGAATTCTTATTTCCCCTAAAAGTCCCCATACGGGTGCTCAAACATACGGACCCGTACGCAGCGTACAATGGGTCGCTGGCTCGGTCAAACATACATGTTCGTTTTACAATGTTCTAGATGTTTCTTTCTACCTCTTCTATCTTTTTTTCTTCTTTCTCCACTTCCTACTCTTCCTCTCCCCCTCCTTCCCCTTGTTTCCCAGGGAGATCGTCCATGGGTCGTTAGGTCCACTCATGCTAGGCCCATAAAGGTAACATTATGTCTGTTAATGTAATATCCTATAATGTTAAGGGCCTCAACAGTCCTCAAAAGAGGACCAAGTTATTTCTTTTTCTGAAACAGGTGAGGGGAGATCTGGTATTCCTCCAGGAGACGCACTTTAGAGGCACTTCCCACCCTGAACTGCGCTCCAGACGCCACCCTGTTGTTATTCACGCCTGCGATCGCACCCAAAAGAAGAGAGGGGTCGCCATAATGATACCCGCTCATTTACATTTGGAATCTGACCGAATCATCAAAGACAAACGCGGTAGGTTTCATATCATAGTAGGCAAACTTAATAATGTTCCCATCACTTTGGTCAATATTTACGCTCCCAATGCTAATCAGGCCTCGTTCTTCGCTTCCTTAGACTCTAAAATCGCCCAATGTAGGAAAGGTGACATCTTAATTGCAGGTGACTTGAACACCATATTGCACCATAACCTTGATCGCTCCCACCCTCTCCCATCGTCCCAGTCCCACATAAGCACCCGCAACTCTAGGGCCTTACAGTCGCTACTTAAAAACCACCTACTATTTGACTCCTGGAGGGTTGTTGACCCCTTAGTCAAAGACTATACGTTTTTTTCCCCAGTCCACAATCTGTATACTAGAATTGATATGATTATGGTTGGAAGAGACCTGACCTCTAGAATCCAGAACTGCTGTATTTACCCAATTACGTGGTCCGATCACGCCCCGATATCTATGACTCTGACTGGGCTGGCTCGCACCCCTTCCCCCCCCTCTTGGTCCCTTAACGACGCCCTCCTCCAACAGCATGAAGTGTTAGAGCAAACTACTCAGGCACTGACTAATTATTTCAATGAGAACCAAACACCTGACATATCTGATATGACCCTGTGGGAGGCACATAAAGCGGTCCTCCGGGGCCATTTCATTCAGACCGCGGCCAGGCTCAATAAACAGCGTTCCCAAAAGATTCTAGAGTTAACCAATCAGCTCCATCAAATGGAGGAAGCTCACAAATCCTCCCTAAACCCTACTGATTTAGAAAAGGTACTTAAAACCAGGGGCGAACTAAATATGCTGTTATCGCACAAGACTGAACAGTGCCTTAGACGTCTTAACCAGATATACTATGAAAAAGGGGATAAAGCAGATAAACTACTAGCCAGAAAGCTGAGGGCTCAGATTTCTTCCAAAAATATTCTATCCATTCGCACCAAACAAGGAACTCTAACTCATGATCCTGACCGTATTCTGGGTGAATTCGAGGAATTTTATAAATTATTGTATAACTTGGAAGTGACTCCCTCCTCATCTCCGAGACTTGATGGGGGGATTGACTCTCTCCTAGATAAATGTAACCTACCATCATTGAGTAGCTCGTCAGTAGCCCAGTTAGGCTCAGAGATCACTACCGAGGAAATAGAAAATGCACTTAAATCTCAGAAACCAGGTAAGGCCCCTGGACCTGATGGGATGTCAATTATGTACTACAAAAAATTTAAGGGGACCTTATTACCCCACCTATGTAGGCTCTTCAATGGTTTCCTAAAGGGTAACCCTCTATCACCCCGTGCATTGGAGGCACGAATAGTTTTAATCCATAAGCCCGGGAAAGACCCCAACTCCTGTGCCAGCTACCGCCCCATTTCCTTATTAAATAACGATATTAAAATATTTGCCAAAATCCTAGCCCTAAGATTAAACCCAGTCCTCCCGCGCTTAATACACGCTGACCAGGTGGGCTTCATCCCAGGCCGACAAGCTAGAGACAATACACGCAGAACTATTAATCTGGTCCATCTTATTAACAAAACTAGATTGCCCTCTGAAGGGTTAAACATGCTATATGAACTGTTATGTGCTTGAATAGACACGTACGCACTCTCTACAGGATACCCTTATCTGTTCATACATTACAAGGCTTGTTTGTGCCTCATCTCCAAGGACAGTTCCATACCAGATCAAACCTGTTATTTTTACTTCTGTGTGTTACCAAATATCCTGTATTACAAACTTTCGTAGATGCTTGAGACGCTTGCAGAAAACCCATATATGGAAATCCGCCTGATGCACTATCTCTGTCTTCTGCCTAGTAACTACTAACGAGCCAATAAGAGTGTAACACATGTCAGTTACACCCATGTACGTCGTCTTTATAAACCATTGTTAACCTTATAATAAACCAGAGTGATTCTTAACCATTGACTCGGAATTCTTTACATAGCGTTAAGATTTACTCTCACTGGTACCAAAGAGGTCATCACATCGAGGGGGCACAAAAAGGGTTAAATCCTTACAGCTGGGGGCTCAGTCCGGAATCCAGCCGATCGTCCCCTGATCGGTAAGATAGAGAATTTTGTTGTCTGTCTTGTCCGCTAAGGGATTGCGACCATCTACTGGATCTGAACTCACTCCGTGTTCCGGGAACACGTGACAAGGTAATATTTAAGTCCGGGACTTAATGTTACGTAGTTTTATGTAAAGGATTTTTTTTTTAAGGCGCCATAAACAGGTATCTGTCAGGTTTGTCAGGATTCAGATTTAGTCTGTTCCCGGAGGGGGCACTAGTGGGTCAGTGTTGGAATGACGTATGAGACGTGGAGGTTGCATAAAGAGTCCTGCGTTGAGGTTTATTAAACATAAAAGTCACAGAGAAATAATATAGCAGTGGATGATAACTTAGAACTGGCAGTAACAGATGAAATAATAAGCAGTAACTGAATCCAAGGTAATAATCAAAAGTCTCTGGCAACACAAATATAGAAGATAACTTGATGACTGAATGCAAATGGTTTCAAGCAAAGCAAAGTCTCTGGTAACAAACGTAGAATAATTTGGTAACTGGATGCAAATGGTTTAAAGCAAAGCAAAGTCTCTGGTAACAAACGTAGAATAATTTGGTAACTGGATGTAAACGGATTTGTAAATAATAATTGAAACAAAGCAAAACTCCGGTAATGTGGAATAACTTGATAAATGCAAATGGTTTGGAAAACAGAACTCCAGTAATACTTGCAAAAGCACACAGTCTCTGTAACATAAAAGTTCTTTAGCCAAGCAAGGCCCAGGCAGGAGACAGTCCTAACTCAGCATGCTTGTTAAGTGCTGGATGCAAACACAGAATGGAATGCTGGTAACAAGGTGCATAGATTAGGCAAAGGATAACACCTGAGGAGAGTCTTACTGCTGTTGAACTGTGGCTGGAGTCTGGAGCAAGCATGAGAAATGCAGAATGATGTATGGAATGAAATGATGAGAGGAACCACTGGAGGCTGGAACACGGGGAACCACTGGAGGCTGGAACACGGGGAACCACTGGAGGCTGGAACACGGGGAACCACTGGAGACTTGACACACCAAATGTGACTCATTGTCCAAGGCAATGTGAATGAGCTAGGAACTGGAGTTTATACACCTTGCTCTGTGATGATAGGATGAATCTCTGTGAGAACACACCCTCCAGGATTGGGTGCCCAGATCAGCTGAGAATTAACTGGAGATGGTGATTAACCGGGAGAATGATTCTGTAGACAGTTAATGCAATGCACTGCTGGTTGCTGGCTGGGATCAGTAGTGCACCGGGAGTTAATGCTGGTTAACTAGAATCACTGTGTACTCCAGGCTGCTGGCTGAAACCAGTGATTACCAAACGATAGAACTGCTTAGGTGGAGCACAGTGAGCTGTGGGCTGCAGGAGACTGAAGACTGGAACTGCTGGGACCTGTAGTTCCACAGGTCCAATTCACAGGGAATACTCTGAAAACAGAGGACTGAAGCCAGGAGACGCCTGTTCACTGGAAGTGATGCAATGGAGAATGCGGATTCCTGACAGTACCCCCCCTTTTATGGGTGGGCACCGAACACCCACGCTGGAACTTGGAGGATCCCTGAAAAAGAGCTTAGGAATACACAAAAGCAGAGGTCCTCAAAAGTCTTCCCAACTTTCATCTTCAGAACAAGTAGACCATTCATAGTCATTTGAGACAGAATTTTCTTCCTGGGAGAAGGCATAACTCGGAAGGATAGAACCCCCCATAAAGTAACTTGAGTCGTCATCAACAAACTCACTTTCAGAGGTGTTACTGTAGGATGGAGACACGGGAGTATATGCAACTTTCAAATCTGAAGTCTGAGAACCTTGTCTTGACTTTACAGCTTGGAAATCTTTAATAGCTTGGTCTAATGTATCCTGATCTTGCACAGACAGAGATGTTGGAGAGGATTTAGCAGTAGACAAACTGTTGACAAATTGGCCAGAATGCCCAGATGACTCTGAATGCATAAACTTTGGAGCAAACTCCTGTTTTACGGCTTCGCAGAAAGCGGGAAGATCACTCAGTAACGGATCTTTAGATTCAATGAGAGGATTCGCCCAGTCCAGTGCTCTACCTTTGAAGAACAGGAGGAAGTATCTGATTGCATTGGCTGGAGAAATAGTCACTGAAGGTTCAGACTCAGTAAAAGCGAGGTATTGACTCGCCACTGCACGAAACTGAGCATAGTCACCATCAAAGTAGACTGGAGCTTTTGTATCTGGTGGACACTTGGAAGGCTGAATGTCAGTTGAAGTCTCGGAAGACAATGTAGGACACTTGAGAGTTGAGGACTGGAATAAGCATTCAGAAGCAGGAGTAGAATCAACTTGAAATGCTCGAGGGTGGAGAGAGGACGTCATCTCCTGGATTGACTGAGGGGAATTCTCTGCTGAGGTTGACAGAATGCTAGAAGCTTCACCTTGGGGTGAGATGCGTAGAGCCTCCATCTGGGTTGAGGCAACTGCAATATCTGCAAGAACTGTAGACTCTGGACATAGCGACAGGAGTTGCTTACTTGAAACACTGGAGAGAACCACACCGGGTTCAGAGGAACTGGAATCGTCAGGAACCGACGACAACTTTGGACAAACGGATGGAACAGGGATTTGTCCAGGACTACTTGAATTGACTTGAACTGTAAGAGGCTGATCTGGACAGACGGATGGGACCGGATTGGGTCCAGATAAGCTTGAACCGGCTGGAACCGCAGGAGTCTTCGGACTGACGGATAGAACCAGATTTGATACAAAGAGACTGGAATCGGCTGGAACCGAAGGAGTCCTCGGACTGACGGATAGGACCGGATTTGATCCGAGGATGCTGGAATCGGCTGGAACCGAAGGAGGTAGCTCAGCATTGGAAACAGAGCTACTCGGGCTGGCTGGAACCAGAGGAGGCTGATCCGGACAGACGGATGGGACCGGATTGGGTCCGGAAGAGCTTGAAGCGGTAGGAACCGGTGGAGTCCTCGGACTGACGGATAGGACCGGATTTGATCCGAGAATTCTGGAATCGGCTGGAACCGAAGGAGGTAGCCCATCATTGGAGCCACTCAGGCTGGCTGGAACCAGTGGAGACTTTGGACCGACGGCTGGAACCGGGCTAGGTCCATTGACACTTGACTCTGTATAGACAGAATCCGGATGTTCTGATGATCCCTTTTGGAGTGGTACTGAGCTGGTAGCACTCTCTGAAGTTGGCAAACAAAAGTTCATGTCTGTATCTGTGGCTTTAAGAATTCCTCCTGGGATCTTGGCCCTGGATTCCTCACTTGAGGATGAAACTCCAAAGACCCCTCCTGGGGTTAATAGATCAGACACACTTCTTTGAGTTGCATGCCCGGACGCCACTTCTGGAACCTGAACATCAGATACCCCACCTGGGGCTGTAGACACAGACGCCCCTTCTCGGGCTGTAGGCACGGACGCCCCTTCTCGGGCTGTAGGCACGGACGCCCCTTCTCGGGCTGTAGGCACGGACGCCCCTTCTCGGGCTGTAGGCACGGACGCCCCTTCTCGGGCTGTAGGCACGGACGCCCCTTCTCGGGCTGTAGGCACGGACGCCCCTTCTCGGGCTGTAGGCACGGACGCCCCTTCTCGGGCTGTAGGCACAGACGCCCCTTCTCGGGCTGTAGGCACAGACGCCCCTTCTCGGGCTGTAGGCACAGACGCCCCTTCTCGGGCTGTAGGCACAGACGCCCCTTCTCGGGCTGTAGGCACAGACGCCCCTTCTCGGGCTGTAGGCACAGATACTACTTTAGTTATGGGTAACATAGATAGTCTCTGTTGATTTCTGAACTTGGGATTGGGTCTATTTGTCACAGGACCCCAATCGTAGACTTTTTGGACACTTCTGTCTGGGGTAAAGGAACTTGAAACTGTAGAGGATACGTTGGAAGGATTGCAGGTGAAAACTCTGTGATGTTGAGACCTGTCACCAACTTTTGAGTTGCGGAAGGAACAGTCCTTAATAAGATGACTAGAACTCCCACAGTAAAAGCAGAGGTGAAGCTGCCTGCGATAGCGGCGTTCAGCTTCCGTGAGTTTGGAGCGCGGGTAGCTCTGGAATCTGCCCTCTCTCTGCATAGGAGAAGAGACTTGAGTTTGTAGGAAGCTTGACACGGAGGTCGCACTAGTCTCAATACATTGAGCAGGACTCTTCACTGTATTTAAAGCACCACCTAGGATTTCTGGTATGATTGGAATGATTCTTGATAGCAGACTTTGAAGTTGTTCCAATAAATAACAAAGAGTGTTTATAAGTTCAGGTTTTACAGCAGAAGACAGAGGAGTCCTGAAATTTGCAAAGGAGGAAGTCGCCCTCTCAGTAGAATCAGTTGTGAAGGGTGTACCATAGGGCTGACTTGAGCGAGGTCCACCTACAGGAACGAATTGTGCAGAGGAAGTTGGAATAACTGGAACAGGAGTGACTTGAACAGGAAGATCAGCAGAACTTGGAAGGGATTGCTGCAAGGTATCCAAACGGGTAGACATTCCCTGTAGAAACAGGATCACTTGTTGTTGTGCTGCCTCATAACCATTGAGTCGTGATACCAAACTCTGGAGTGACCCTGACCCCACACTCTGACCACCGTCCGGGTCCATGGGCCTTGGACAATCTGTCAGGTTTGTCAGGATTCAGATTTAGTCTGTTCCCGGAGGGGGCACTAGTGGGTCAGTGTTGGAATGACGTATGAGACGTGGAGGTTGCATAAAGAGTCCTGCGTTGAGGTTTATTAAACATAAAAGTCACAGAGAAATAATATAGCAGTGGATGATAACTTAGAACTGGCAGTAACAGATGAAATAATAAGCAGTAACTGAATCCAAGGTAATAATCAAAAGTCTCTGGCAACACAAATATAGAAGATAACTTGATGACTGAATGCAAATGGTTTCAAGCAAAGCAAAGTCTCTGGTAACAAACGTAGAATAATTTGGTAACTGGATGCAAATGGTTTAAAGCAAAGCAAAGTCTCTGGTAACAAACGTAGAATAATTTGGTAACTGGATGTAAACGGATTTGTAAATAATAATTGAAACAAAGCAAAACTCCGGTAATGTGGAATAACTTGATAAATGCAAATGGTTTGGAAAACAGAACTCCAGTAATACTTGCAAAAGCACACAGTCTCTGTAACATAAAAGTTCTTTAGCCAAGCAAGGCCCAGGCAGGAGACAGTCCTAACTCAGCATGCTTGTTAAGTGCTGGATGCAAACACAGAATGGAATGCTGGTAACAAGGTGCATAGATTAGGCAAAGGATAACACCTGAGGAGAGTCTTACTGCTGTTGAACTGTGGCTGGAGTCTGGAGCAAGCATGAGAAATGCAGAATGATGTATGGAATGAAATGATGAGAGGAACCACTGGAGGCTGGAACACGGGGAACCACTGGAGGCTGGAACACGGGGAACCACTGGAGGCTGGAACACGGGGAACCACTGGAGACTTGACACACCAAATGTGACTCATTGTCCAAGGCAATGTGAATGAGCTAGGAACTGGAGTTTATACACCTTGCTCTGTGATGATAGGATGAATCTCTGTGAGAACACACCCTCCAGGATTGGGTGCCCAGATCAGCTGAGAATTAACTGGAGATGGTGATTAACCGGGAGAATGATTCTGTAGACAGTTAATGCAATGCACTGCTGGTTGCTGGCTGGGATCAGTAGTGCACCGGGAGTTAATGCTGGTTAACTAGAATCACTGTGTACTCCAGGCTGCTGGCTGAAACCAGTGATTACCAAACGATAGAACTGCTTAGGTGGAGCACAGTGAGCTGTGGGCTGCAGGAGACTGAAGACTGGAACTGCTGGGACCTGTAGTTCCACAGGTCCAATTCACAGGGAATACTCTGAAAACAGAGGACTGAAGCCAGGAGACGCCTGTTCACTGGAAGTGATGCAATGGAGAATGCGGATTCCTGACAGTATCAGGGATACCATAGAAGGACCAGGGGTCCACAAACAGGTATCAGGGATACCATAGAAGGACCAGGGGTCCACGTATTTAAGGCGTCATAAACAGGTATCCGGGATACCATAGATGGACCAGGGGTCCAAATAACAACGCCTCCTCGATTTGATCACCTAAATATTTGTATGTCTGTCTTATAAGTACTCATATTGTAATTTTTCTATTAAGGACACTCAGTGAACGGGTGGTAAGTGCACGGACGCTGAGTCTCAGAGGACATTGTTGTTTACAGTGATTTTAAGTACATTTGAAAGTTGATTTGTAACAAATAACATTGTCCACGATTGCAGAGATATTAATTGTACGGGTGGTAAGTGTACGTACATTTGGTATCACAAGTTGTACTGTTGTTGTTTTCTGTTCCCGGTAGTTTGTGTAGGAAATATGCACTCCCACATGTTACCAATGATCTATGATCAGATCAGCTGAATGCATACATAGACTATTGTTCCCCTTCCCTGTTATTTGTGAATTCTTTTAGAAATATATTGCGTGGGTGGTAAGTGTACACGCACTATATGACACTGTGTTTGGAACAATCTATGTTTTTTTTTATGATAAAGATTGTTATTAATTCAGTTTAGACACGTTAGTTACTTATTGGTAATATGGGATCAGATCAGAGTAAAGAGACTGAATACCCCCCTCCCCTCCCGGGAGAGACCTGCAAGGAATATGTTGCTCGTGTCTCCCCTACAAATTACTACTTTGTTAACCCCTGGCTAGACAATTTAGTGGGATGAACTGAGTGAACATCTGGACGCAGTGTTTAAAACCCGCTCGTCCCTAGCAGTAGCTTGCAAACAGAAACCTAGTGAGAATGTGACTGAATTCTGGAAGAGATTTAAAAAAAAATGCTGGTCAGAGGAAGCAGGTCTCACCCTAGTAAATACTGACAGCTTACTTATTTCCACATTTATAAACAACCTGCTGCCTTCTGTGACCTTGACAGTAAAACAAAGTGTTTCTAGTTGGACCTCAGACAACATTGAGGAATTCAGTAAACATTTATATGAGAAGGAAGCAGCAGGCTGTTTTGACATTAAAAAGACTACTCAAAACGTACTGACCCACAGTTTTCAGAACCTCCGGAGGCAACACAGGAACCCTCGCCCCCAGCGGGACACCCCACATAATAGGGGTCCCCCTGCACCTCCAAACAGACGACATACATCCTGCTTTAACTGTGGCAAGGATGGACACTGGGCTAGGGACTGCCCCTACCCCCTTAACAAACCTAGGCAGCCATCAACTGAATCTGCCCCCCTTAGCAACGTTCCCAGGGACCCCCCAAGGTTCCAGATTGACTGGTAGGGACAGCCCCGCTGACGGGGCCCGGAGGAGGGTGTCCCGACTTTCATGCAGCTCACAGAACACTGGAAGGAACCCCCAATGATCAATCAAGGTGTCAATGGAACAAGTGTCCCATTCCTGATTGACAGCGGGGCCACCACCAGTGTTCTGTGCAGGGACCAGTACCATGGGCCCCTGAGAAAGTCCGCTCCTTCAATGAGAATCAATGGGATACCCACAAAAGCTTACTCCACTGTACCTATCCCTATTGACACACCACGGGGACATTACATAGGGACTCACTCATTCACTGTCATACCTGACTGTCCAGTTAACTTGCTGGGAGGAGACCTCCTTACTGAACTACAGATAACCATCACCCCTACTGGTAGGGGTATGGACATAACCTCACCACACTTCCCCGTGCTCACTGAGACCACTGAACTAGATACAATAGACCCCCTTGTGTGGGCAGAAGGTCCCTTCGACACAGGACTGATATCTTGCACACCATACAAGGCCACACTCAAAACCAGACTCACAGCCAGTGTACCACAAACAGTACCCTTTGTCACAAGAAAAGATAGAGGATCTTAGACCCATGGTACAACAATTCCTAAAGCAAGGAATTCTCAAACATGTAGTATCCCCATACTGCACACAAGTTAACCCTGTAGCTAAATCAGATGGGACTATAAGGTTTGTGCAAGATCTTAGAGCAATTAATCAGCTAATTGTTCCTATTGCACCCATTGTACCTGATGTAAACTCACTCATTTCAGCCATCCCTGTACACGCTGCATTTTTTTTCAGTAATTGATTTAAAAAATGCATTTTTCAGCATACCAGTGGACCCTCAGACACAATTACTTTTTGCTTTTTCTTTTGAGGGCAAGCAGTTCCCTGGCACCCCCCCTATGGTTCTGTCCTGCTACAGTATGCAGATGATCTGCTTCTCTGTAGTCAAACGGAGGAGGCCTGCCGAGAGGATGGTATATCACTGTTAAACTGGCTCTGTGAATGTGTCTAAAACAAAAATGCAATGGTGTAAAAAAGCATGTTGATTATCTAGGTTTTGTACTTACAAAGGGAGAAAGGAAAATCAGTCCACAACGCATTCAGTCTGTACTGGGCCTGGTCACCCCAACCACTCAGAAGGAAATGCTATCCTTTCTGGGCATGATTAATTATTGCAGACAGTGGATATCTGATTGTTCCTACTATGACAATATCTTGAGACAAGCCACTCTCAATGACAAACCTAAACAGATTCAATGGTCACAAGAAATGTTAACTGCATATGAAAGTCTAAAATGTATGTTGGTAAAAAGTCCGGCACTGGGCCTCCCAAACTATGTACTGCCGTTTCATTTATATGCAAGGGACAACTGTAAAACCATGGCGGGGGTACTGACTTAATTTAGGCAAGCTGCGCCCCGTGGCATTCTTTTCCAAAGTAATGCCTGTGTCGGTCCAAGGTATGCCTGCCTGTCTTCGGGCACTAGCGGCCTGTGCAATGGTAGCTGAAATGGCAACTACACTCACCCTAGGACACACCACTGTACTTCACACAACCCATGATGTTTTGGCCATTCTTAAAGGATTACATACACAACACATGTCTGCCCAACGCCTTAGTGGCTATGAAGTACAATTGCTGGGAAATCCCTCCCTCACCATCAAGTATGCTAATACAACTTCAGGTCCTGCCCCTATTCTAAACGCTCTTCTTGGTCTCAAAGGTCCCCAAGATGACTTGCCCGACGACCATGACTGCTGTCTGACCATAGAGACTGAGACATCTCCCAGACTGGACATGTCCCCCATACCTGTTCCTGGCTCTGACCATGTTTCTGTTGACGGCTCTTGTGCTAGACCAAATGACTCCACATACCAAGCCATGGCCGTCATAACCCCACCCATGATAGATGATCAGTATCTATTTACTGAACTCCAAGTTTCTGCCTCCCCCAAAGATTTAGCTGATTGGTTGTTTCCAAAAATGCAGAAGAATCCTAAAACAGGATTAATCTGCAAAGAGGGGAAGCCATGTATACCTCAAGTAAGCCCTCCCTATCATACTAGCAGAAATCAGAATAACTCCCCAGAAAACCCTAGGTTATTCACCTTTTGAAATACTCATGGGAAGACCCTTCCCCACACCCTGGGCTAAGAAACCACTAATAATACAGGAAGGCGACTTAGAACTCATAAGGGAAGAGTACGTTAGGTCCCTGATAACAAAACTAGATGAAATTGAACACAAGGTTGTTTGTAAAAAATCCTTTTAACCCACAGGAACCAACACACCCTTTCCAGGTCGGAGACAGAGTCGTGGTGAAGGTGCTTCCCAGGAATAAGAGTCCAGGAGACTTCACCTATGGTCCAGAAACAGAAGTTGTTGCAGTAACCAGAACAGCTGTCCTTACTGAGGAGGGGCCCACCTGGATCCATGCATCCCGAGTAAAGAAGATACCCAGCCCAAACCGCGAAGCAAGTCCAGGAGAGGTACTAACGGGGGCAGACAGCCCTGACCTCCAACGAGGAGAGGTACTAACGGGGGCAGACAGCCCTGACCTCCAACCAAGATGACCTCACACATGGAGAAGATGATTGTGAACCACGGACCCCGCTGGGCATGTGTTATCCTAACCCTCATCACAGTCCTAACACTTCCCTGTAGAACTGAGGTTAACATCTCACAAAAGGAAGGGGTGACCACCTTATGGTATAACTCCTCCAACACACATGTAGCCACCTCTGTCTTAGATTACTTTCTGTTCTCCAAGCTTGCTGAAGCAAAACACTCTATACACAAAAAAAAGAAAATCAGGAATATCTGAGACAGTTTATATTTGTGTTACTGATTCATGGTGGGGATACAACTGTGATTCCTGGGGATCTGTGGGGTGGAACACAGGAATTGACTGGGGGTACAGACCATCAGATGCCTTAAATAGATGGAGCCAACCTGGTGGAATACCTCTACTCTCTAGAATGTCTATCTTTAAGATGGACGAGGGCCCAGGTGCATATAGGTTCAGATTAAACATAGAACGCCCCAGCAGAGCAGATAAAGGTACCTATGTAGTTGGAATATGGTGGGGAACAGGGTACTATAGCGAAAGGCAAAGCTTTCATTTATGGGACATGTTTTAACATTTTCCTCCTGGATACTGCTCAGAAACACGTAACACCATCCTAGCTAATCAAACCAAGTCCCTAGGGGACATTTATTATATCTGTGGAGATTTAAAACTCAGAACTAGATTAGATATCCCATGGAAAGGTCAATGTGCCTTAGCTAAAATAATTATGCCATTACATATACTCCCAACTAATGAAGGTTCCCCTACCTCAAACACTGCTCCCACACATAGAAGAAAAAGGGAAACCCCAATAGGTAGCTTCGATCCACATGTTTATATTGACACAATTGGGGTCCCAAGAGGGGTGCCAGACGAATTCAAAGCTAGAGATGAAGTAGCTGCAGGATTTGAATCCTTAATCCCTATAATAACTGTCAATAAAAATGTTGCATGGATCAATTATATCTACTATAACCAACAGAGATTCATTAATGATACCAAAGTTGCACTCAAAGGTATAGCTGAACAATTAGAAGCCACCTCCCAAATGACATTCCAAAACCGTATGGCCTTAGACATGATACTGGCTGAAAAGGGTGGAGTTTGTGTCTACATAAAACAGGTAGAAGGGTGTTGTACCTTTATCCCTGACAACACGGGGCCAAATGGTAAAGTTACCCTAGCCATAAAAAAACTAGATGATTTATCCATAGAGCTAAAAAAAAGAATTCAGGTATTGATAACCCATGGAGCCAATACTTTGGTTGGTTTGAAAATTGGAAACAGGGTCTTGTTCAACTAGGAATCTACATATTGATTGTGATAGCAATTTTTTGTGTTGTTTTCTTTTGCATTATACCCTGCTGCAGAAAACTCGCCACAAAAGGTATTGAAAACTCGCTTATGTATGAAGCCGTCCTTACAATCCCTCCTAACTCCCCTGCAGCCTATAAGCAATACCTAACTGAATATAGAAATAAAAAGCTCCATGTAAAGAATCATGTTATATAAATATATGATTCTAAGAGGGGATTGAAGGGTTAAACATGCTATATGAACTGTTATGTGCTTGAATAGACACGTACGCACTCTCTACAGGATACCCTTATCTGTTCATACATTACAAGGCTTGTTTGTGCCTCATCTCCAAGGACAGTTCCATACCAGATCAAACCTGTTATTTTTACTTCTGTGTGTTACCAAATATCCTGTATTACAAACTTTCGTAGATGCTTGAGACGCTTGCAGAAAACCCATATATGGAAATCCGCCTGATGCACTATCTCTGTCTTCTGCCTAGTAACTACTAACGAGCCAATAAGAGTGTAACACATGTCAGTTACACCCATGTACGTCGTCTTTATAAACCATTGTTAACCTTATAATAAACCAGAGTGATTCTTAACCATTGACTCAGAATTCTTTACATAGCGTTAAGATTTACTCTCACTGGTACCAAAGAGGTCATCACATCGAGGGGGCACAAAAAGGGTTAAATCCTTAAGCCCTCCATCCTTGTCTCACTTGACGCTGAGAAAGCTTTTGATAAAATACTATGGCCCTTCATGTTCGCCACCCTACGCAGGTTCGGCCTGGGGGGAAGCCTACTTCAAGGTATTCAGGCACTCTACTCCAACCCCTCTGCTAGAGTCCGAGTTAATGGCAAAGACTCTCACCTCTTTCACATCAGCAATGGTACACGCCAGGGGTGCCCCCTGTCTCCACTAATTTTTGCTATGACTATCGAGCCTCTGGCGTGTATGGTTAGGGCCAACCCAGACATCAAAGGAATCTCTGTTGGTGAAGAGGAATTCAAACTGTCATTATTCGCAGATGACATTCTCTTAACTCTCTCCTCTCCCAATATATCTATCCCTAATCTTTTTAAAACTTTATCATTATACTCTCACTACTCGGGATACCGTATTAATTACTCTAAATCAGAAGCCCTCCCTCTGCATCTTAACGAGAGTACCAGATCTCTCCTCGCTGCTAACTTTAACTTTTCTTGGCGCTCCAAGAAAATCAGGTATCTAGGCGTGTATATCACAAACTCCTACGACTCTTTATACTCCGAAAACTTTCCCGCCCTTTTTAAGTGTATAGAGTCTGACCTTCGAGCTTGGGACAAACAGATTATAGCCTGGTTCGGGCGGATAGTATCAGTTAAGATGAACATCCTTCCCAGGATTTTGTATCTGATTCAAACAATTCCCGTAAGCATCCCCGCTGTGGCCTTATGTCGAATGCAGAAACTCTTTGTAAAATTTATATGGTCTGGTAAGCCTCCTAGAATCAGTACCTCCACTTTGGTACGTGACCCGTTAGCGGGTGGCAGAGGATTGCCGGATATTCGCAAATACTACCATGCAACTCACCTGAGTCAGGCTCTTGCATGGTTCTCCCCAGCCCCCCACCTGCCCTGGATTCGAATCGAACTCTTAGTGGCCGGAGTCTCCACTCTGGTCTCCCTCCTTACGCCGACTAAACCACTGCGGACACTGCATACATGTGTCCCTTCGACAAAACTCACCTGCTCCTTGTGGTTTTTCTGCATTCGGCATTATGGCCTATCCACTTTTCCATCACCCATCACGTCCATTTGGGATAATCGGGATTTCCCCCCTGGTTCCACTCTGCGATCCCACTCGTGGCTCCATTTAAACCCACGCCCGGGTCTGGTATATGATTTTATAGAAGGGTCCTCATGGCGTTCCCTACAATCCTTATGTGACAGATATGATATTTCCCAACCTGTATTTTATGAATATTTACAGCTCCGCTCCTTTTTAAACTCCCTTCCTAAACCCCAGGTTATTCGCCAACTCACCCCCCTGGAACGTCTTTGTATTTACTCTCCTATGCGGCAGGGCATTATTTCTATACTCTATGGTTTATTACGTTCTCTGAAGACAGCAAATATACTTCCCCATGAGCGTAAGTGGGAGCTGGATCTAGCCCCCCCCCCCGATGACGATTCTTGGGAAATCATTAGACAAAAAGTAGCCCAGGCCTCAATTTCCTCTTTAGTGAAGGAAAATTCATATAAAGTCTACACTAGATGGTACCGGGTCCCTGCCACATTACATAGGATCTTTCCCGGGTCCTCCCCACTGTGTTGGCGTGGGTGTGGCCAAACCGGAGATTTTAAACACATCTGGTGGTCATGCCAAAAAATGCGCACGTTTTGGTCTCAGGTGGAAGTTCTTATTGGTTCTATTTTCTGCTCACGGATAACCCTGGGCCCATGGTCAGCCCTGTTGGGCCTTCCCTTATCTAACCTAGATAGCCATGCGAATAGCCTAGTACTCCAAATCTTACATGCTGCCCGATGTGTAATAGCCAAAAATTGGAAAAAAAACAATACCCCCCCTAGGAGCATGCTAATAGCTAAAATATGGCATATCTCCATGATGGAGAAAATTACAGCATCCTTACACGACAGATCGGACACATATAGGAAGATATGGGGACCATGGTTCATCTTTACTACGCCCTCCACTCCCGGGGTGGGACCTGTATGATGTATGATGTATATTGCGGTACGAGGCACTACCCTACGCCAATCAGGTCCCAATAAACAAAAGAGGTGTTAGGCCGTGCTGGGCTGCACAGTTGACTTGGTTTTTTAGCTAGGAGGTATGGCCTTCCATTGCACGTCTCTACCCTACTAGCTTCTCTGACGATTCACCATTCTCCCATTCTCCCCCCCCCCTCCTTCCCTTTCTTTCCCCCACTCTTTTTCTCTCCGTTTCAGACTCTTTCTTCTTCTTCTTACTATCTTTCTCAATTATTCCTTGGTTTAAATAAAGAAAAAGTGTTGTCGACTCATATATTTGCTATTGATGACGTATTCCCTTGCTCCTGTTATATTTGATTACCCCCCATGGAATAACATGTATGTGATTCAGCATTTATTTGGAGCTGTCATCTCCTGTTTGGTTTGTATCAGCATACTCGACTTCTTTCTAATAAAAATATTAAATAAAAAAAAAAAAAAGTGAAGTAATACATTCCTT
Organism: Pseudophryne corroboree; assembly: GCF_028390025.1. Classification (NCBI taxonomy): domain Eukaryota; kingdom Metazoa; phylum Chordata; class Amphibia; order Anura; family Myobatrachidae; genus Pseudophryne; species Pseudophryne corroboree. The sequence goes on along the minus strand of NC_086446.1, from coordinate 47,187,822 downwards.
AATGGGTAGAAGAAATCCAGGACATAGTTGCACTCCTTCTCCACTTATCAATACCTCACGAATGCAGGGAAATATGTAAAGAAAAAGATCATAGCATGTGTCGTACAGTCACAATTTAATTTTAAAATCACTGACACACATTAACATAAACACAATCCACATAAAAGAATTATCCACAAAGTTCTGCTGAGAATGGGAGGCCAGAATAATTACCAATAAAAATTGAGAACTGATTTTTGTCAGATCTCAAAAATGGCAGTTTGTGATATAGTCACCAAGCGTCTCTCCGGAAAAGACCACTGGAACCAGCCTTGGCAATCAATTCAGCTCTCCAGATCTTTTGTCATCAGCAGCTTCGGAGTCCGGTAGGTCCCTTATTTACCAACGCGTTTCCACCCGCGATGCTGCAGGTCTTTCTCAAGGTGAAGTAAGGGACAGTGTTCTGATCCATATATTTATTCAAAAGTCCACCAATCAGAATCCTAATCCTCTATTCCAAACAGCTGTTGTGCCACAGATAGGTTACCATGGAGATGCAATCCTCCAATCCCTAAAGATCGATACATCACTTCCGGGGGCGTGGCTTACCGTTTGATTTTCACTAATCATATGTATAGAGAGATGTGTCATTAAAACCTCTACAAAGTAATGGGCTTTAAACGGAGCTCCCATTACCTAAACTCATTACTTATTTAGAATGTATTTACAGCGCTGGCCGGGATCTCCGCCAACCATTAGGTAGCGGGGCTTCCGCCAACCATCCCTATGGGATCGGTGACGGCTTCCGCCAACCCCTTCCACTCGGGCAGCGGGACTTCCGCCAACCGTTCTTGAAACGTAGATGTCCCCGGCGGCTTCCGCCAACCACTTGACCTCCAGCCGTGCGACATCCTATGACGCATGCTCTATCCCGGCCCCGTCACTTCCGGCTATCTGTGGATTTCATATGCAGCCATTCCTCTGCATACTTATAACTTTAGATGCTGTGGTGGCGTATACTTCCGCCAACCGTTCATTACTTTTTGCCATCCAACAACCCGGAACTGGTGACCAATCTCCCTAACCTGATTATATCTCCTTGGCACATAAATATAAATACATATAAAATACATTATAATGCATCCCAATTAAAAGTCCAGCTCTCAAGGATGGTGAAACCTAAAAGTAAACATATATTAAAAACATTATAAAAATAAAACACAGATCACATAAATATGAGAAAAATATATTTATAAAAACCATTTGAGCTCGAAATCATTATTTAACCCAAACGGATGCAGTGTGTTGAACTCATAAATAGATTGCATTTCACTTTTTGACAACATCGTTGTAGTGTCTTTTTGACTATTTGTCGGTTTAATTAATTTAAATCCCGCAAATCTGACTATTTCTTTTACAGAACTGTTGTGGTGAATCTTAAAATGATTAGATAGAGCATGGGTGACTAGACCTTTTTTAATATTTCTGCAATGTTCACTTATACGTATTTTTAATGACCTTGTGGTGCGTCCAATATAAAATAAATTACATGAACACTCTATAAAGTATACCACATTTTTAACATTGCAGGTAATAAAATCCTGTATCTTGGGTGTCTTTCCATTAATACATACTACATCTAATTTCTTTGTTCCATCGCTTTTTATTTCCTTGCACCCGATACAATCTCCACAGCGATGGAAACCCTTCGTTAAAACTCTACCTTCTCTCTTTTTTGGAGGGAGATAGCTCCTTACTAATGAATTTTTTAAATTAGGAGCTCTTCTATATATAAAAACTGGTTGGTCCGGGATTACTTTTCCAACAACAGGATCTCTTTTAAGAATATCCCAGTTTTTTCTAAAAGACCTTTCAAGAGTTCTATGTTGGGCATTAAAGCTGGTAACAAATGCCCAATCAAAATTCTTTTTTTTAATATTACTTTTCAGTTGTTCTCGTGGCTTATCACACAGCAGTTCTTTCCTATCTATCAAACCCACTTCCTGTATAACTTTATCTATCTTTTCACTGTTGTAACCGCTTTTTTCAAATCTATCTTTCAATTGATGCGCCTGTTGCTTAAAAACCTCATTACTGGTACAATTTCTTTTGAACCTTTTCAGCTGTCCTTGTGGTATTGATTCTAACCAACTATGGTGATGGCAGCTGGTGATATTAATAAAAGCCTGTGAATCAGTTTCCTTGATAAAAGTCTTAGTACAGAATCTGCCATCCTCCTGAGAAAGGGTAATATCTAGAAAGTCTACTTGTTGTTCATCTATGTTAAAAGTCAATTGGATATTAAGTTCATTATTAATTAGATATGTGCAAAAACAGTCTAGATCTTCTCTACTTCCTCTCCATATAAATAAAATGTCATCGATATATCTTTTCCAGGACACCAGGTTCGCTCCAAATAGGTTGTTGTCCCAAATACAATCTAGTTCCCATTGCCCCATAAAAATATTGGCATAACTTGGAGCGAACCTGGTGCCCATGGCTGTTCCGACCTTCTGGATAAAAAAGTCCCTTTCTACCGTAAATTAATTATTATGCAAAATAAAATGAATCCCTTCTTTAATAAAATGTTGCATCTCGACCTCTAAAGTGCTATTGCAAAGTGCAGAAGTGACAGCTTTAATCCCAGCCTCATGCTCGATGATGGAATAGAGAGACTTTACATCCGCTGTGACCATAATTAAATTCTCTTCCCACGGAACCATAGATATTGAATTTAAAAGGTCTTTTGTATCTTTAAGATGGGAAGTATTTTTCAAGACTAGCGGCTGCAAAAATAATCGATATACTCCGACAGATTGGCAGTCACAGAGTCTATCCCTGCGACAATAGGTCTGCCTGGGGGATGGGTAGGATTTGTATGCACTTTAGGCAATAAGTACAGAGTGGGAACAACCGGTTTTTCAATTATAAGGAATTTTACCTCTTTCTCTTCTAAAACCCCTAAATTCCTATATTTCTCAATGAGTTCCAAAAAACTGGTTTTGATCCTTTCGGTTGGATCCGATCTCAATTTCTAATAAGTTTGTCGGTCCCCTAAATGATTCTCAACCTCCCTTGTATACCACTCCCTGTCCATTACTACTATACCCCCCCCCCCCTTTATCTGTAGATTTAATTACAATATCCTTATTTGACTGTAAATTTTTCAATGCTGTCCTTTCCTTTAATGTTAAATTATGTTTAATCCCTGTTGGTCTGATTTCTCTCAGATCTTCCTGTACTAACTGGCAGAAAGTTTCAATGAAATTACCTTTCACATGGGCCGGATAAAAAATGGACTTGGGGGGGCGTGGCTTGGTGCTTAACTTAGGCAGATGTGTGCCATCAGAGCTCCTGCCAAAATTGCTAAAACAATACTATTATAAGTGAACCCGGGACCCCTTCTCCCTCCTTTAATACCCCATATCCCTCCTCTCCCCCGGACGCAGGGGTCTGCAGAGCCGGCGGGTGCCTTCTGCACCCGTGCGGGTTGCGGCCTACCTGCACACCTAAAGCCGGGACCTCAATTTCTTACAGACCCGGACCGGAAGTGTCCCTGTGCCAGCCTCACCGGAGTGAAACGGCGGCTCCCCCATCCTTGCCGCGCCTCTGCAGCGCTTTCCCTACCTGGCGGACCCGACCGGAGTGCTCCTGCCCCGCTGTGTGGCTCGAGACGAGGCCCCAGTGATCGGCGCCGGGTGACGGCGGTGCGCTGGAGCTGGCGTGACCGCGGTCGAGAGGGCGCCGTCCCCGCCGCCCGCTCGGCCTCCTGACAGCCTCGCTGCCCGAGGGGTGCTGCTACACGGCCACCAGTGCTATAGATCACTCTGGGGCACATAAGAATCATTTGGTCTGATTCATCTTCAGAGGCCCCATAAGTGAAGCCGACGCCGCCATATTTGTTATGGGCTGCATGCCCACTCAGCTCTCTATATGCTTTGGGCTGCATCTGGACCACCCTGCTGCACACCAAAATAGCCTGGACACTGGTTATATATAGGCACAGCACCCCAATCCCCTGGCCCCCTTGTATCTGCACACTAAAATTGCTTAGCACTTTTACGTGCTGTGAGACAGGCACACAGCTTCACCTTCCCACATTACTGCTGAGACTGGATCTCCCTCTTGTGGCGAACCCTGGAACTACGCTCCCTTTCCTCAGATTTCCTCAGATTTTCTTATACTTCGTCACATCTCTGGAAGAGAGGCTAGGAGCGCATTAAAATGGATGAACGATATGCCGACACTCCCCAACTACGACTCACAACCCTTCGCACTATGGTACCTGGACTTTAAACTACAATGACCTGATCAAGCCACGCTGGGGGGAACGCGTGATATGACACCTATACCTATACGTGGATACCCAGTTCGACGATAACCCCTCCCGATCACGCCTAGTATCGTGCCTCATGCCGGGCAGACGGTCAACCAAGAAAAGGTCCTCTGTCACAGCCAACTCATCCCGAACCAAGGCCTTTCAGACGCTATTCCGACCGCCGACAACTGTTCCAACTTCAACCACCCCGTCATCGTCCTCCCTGCCCTCCAGAGTCATGGCGGGCAAGACGGTTGGGGAGCAACCTGCTCTCCCTCCGCCATCTTCTCCTGTGGTGGAATCCTCAGACTTATCTACGATTCTCTCCACATTGCGGTCTCTGCCCACCCGGCAGGACCTACAGCAAGATCTTCAATCCATGGAACAACGAATTCAGGATTCTATCCAGACCCGTCTCTCTTCCATGCAGTCGGACATCACGCAAGTTGTAGATAGAGTAGTAACACTAGAAGATTGCGCTGAGAAGACGGATACAAAAATCTCAGACCTCCATGACCTCATCTCTCGACAGTCGTGTTCTCTGGTAGCCATGGGTCGACGACTCGATGACGTCGATAACAGAGGTCGCCGGAATAACCTAAGAATACGAGGTTTATCTGAGGACGTTGCGCCCCAAAACCTTGAATATACCCTAACCAAAATATTCAATGAACTTTTGGAGATGGACTCCGAATACCAGATAGTGTTTGACAGAGCACATCGGGCTTTACGCCCTAGAGGAGCGCCGACGGAACGACCCCGAGACGTAATCTGCAGACTCCACTACTTTCAAGAGAAGGAGGAGATTCTGAGAGCAGCCAGACGAGCACCGGGCATAACTTTTCAGGGCCAGAGGATACAAATCTTCCCGGACATTTCATGGTCTACCTTACAGCAGAGGCGTATACTTCGCCCCATCACAGATGAACTCAAAAGCCGTAACATCAAATTCCGCTGGGGTTTTCCAATATCTATCCAAGTGACCTATAAAGGATCCCTCTATGTTCTGCAGGAATATGATGGCGTCAAGGACTTCTGCTCAGCTCTAGGTATCCCGGCCCCGACCCTCCCTAACTGGCTGGACCCGCTCGAACTTTCGCTGGCTCCTCCACCCCAAAGGGAGCGATGGCAAAGAGTCCGTAATCCTCGAAGGCGTCGGCGGAATGACACGTCCGGAGAACTTCCACCTGTGCCTGATGCTGCGAGTACCACGGATGGCACGAGATGACAGGAGTTACGGCTAAGATCCATAGAGACACGTGACTATTAGATATGTTTATTGAGTAGCGATATATTGTTCTCTCTTTTACGCTGTTTCTTCAATACAGGTTGAATAGTTTACTCCAATGACTACTCCAGTACTCGATTGCCAATCATAGATGCCTATGTACTGATACCCCCTGCCACATTATATACTTTGATTTCTGTGTTTGTTTCCGGGTTTCTAGGTTGTCATTTTTATACTGGACTCCCGACTCCTGCTACGTTGTCTTGCCTTCATGTACCTACTGCCCTACTGGGTTCTTACAGTTTGCTGATTTAGTTTTTCCCTTACTAGAACTGTTATGTCCACTGATTAGCTTTGAACAGTACTGTTTATACCTCAATGTTACTTATGGTGGTGTGTCCCAGTTCCCCCCAGACCCCCCCCCCTTGCTCTGCTATACATTCGTAGATCATGGGCCGTTTCTGGTTTCCCATGACTAATGACGCAGAGTATTGCTGTTGCATTGACAGCAGTTGTCTTTATTTCTTTAAGTCCTTGTCATCCCCCTCCCTCCCTCCCTCTTGTGTTTTCCTACCCCTCTCCCCTTATTTAGATAAGGTATTCTGGGCGGCTGCTCTTTTCGTACAGATGCATGGGTACCACAGCGAACTAGTAATGCTGATACCCACGATCATTAGACCACTATGGCTACCTTAAAGTTGGTATCATTTAATGTGAAAGGCCTCAACATCCCCGAGAAGAGGTCCCGGCTCTTACACTCTCTACACACCGACAAAGCGGACGTGGTGTTCCTTCAGGAGACTCACTTTAAAAAGGGTGCCTCTCCGAAGCTGCACTCCCGTCATTTCCCGCAGGGGTATTATAATGATTTCTCTGGGGCTAAGGCCAAGGGAGTTGCAATACTGTTTGCCAAACATATTAGATTACATGATGTGTCAGAAACCCCTATTGGAGATGGGAGGGGCCTGATGGTGAAGGCTACCATTGCTGAACAAATTTTTACATTTGTTAACCTTTATCTTCCTAATCAGGGTCAGATTCGCTTTATGAGGGAGGCCTTGGAGTTGATAGAACAATCCCTGGCAGGGGTATTAGTGATAGGAGGCGACCTTAACTGGGCGTTGGAGCCTCTTCTAGATACTTCAACTGGAGCGCTTAGATCCTCTATGACTGATGTTAGACGCTTCAAATCAATCTTGCATGATTTTCAGTTAATGGACACCTGGCGCCTGCTCCATCCCAAAGATAGGGACTACACGTTTTATTCCCACCCACATAATTCTTATACCCGGATTGACTATATCTTTGTAGACCACAACTCCCTTGATTTTCTAGTAGATGCCACAATAGGTCAAATAGTAGGATCTGACCATGCTCCAACGACTGTTACCCTGTCCCTGCGCTGCCCTCCCCCGCGTCAGTGGCGTTGGCGCTTTAACGAGCATTTTCTCAGAGACCCAGACTGCCGAGCCCAACTGGACAGTGCCATTGAAGACTATATAGCTCTTAACATGACTAATGAAATCTCCCCAGTGACACTGTGGGAAGCCCATAAATGTGTTATTAGGGGCAAATGTATCCAATTGGGTTCCCTCCTTAAAAAACAAAAAAACGAATGTCGGGAAGCTCTACTTGCTAAAATTAAACGGCTGGAACTCATTCATAAGTCCACACTAACTTCAGACGTATTAGCAGAATTGCAAGATGCTCGATCTTCTCTTAATGGTTTGCTGGACGAAGGCACTCGTAGGGCATTCCGCTGCTGTCGACACAAGTTCCACAGATGGGGTAATAAACCCGGGAAACTTCTCGCCCGCGCCCTTCGCGCCCAAAGATCCCTGACTTATATCAGAGAGATTAAGGACTCCTCTGGTGTCCCCCATGCTTCTGACGGCAAGATGGCTGAGATTTTTCATACGTACTATACGAAACTCTATAATCTGACCTCTCAGCGCTCCCAATGTGAGCAGTCATTGCATGGGAAGGCAATAGAGGAGTATCTAGAGGAGATTAGATTCCCGTCCCTCTCCCCTGCTGTAATTGAGGCACTCGACGTCCCTTTTACATCCGACGAACTGCTGTCCGCTCTGAAGTCCTCCCCGTCTGGAAAGAGCCCAGGTCCTGACGGCTTTCCCATATCCTATTACAAAACATTTCAGGATAAGCTTCTCCCCCTCCTGCTCTGGGCATGTAATACTGTCTCTCCACAGATCCCCTTCTCAAATCAGTCCCTGGAGGCCCATGTCACGGTCATCCCTAAAGACGGAAAAGACCCTTCATTGCCATCTAATTACAGGCCAATCTCCCTCCTTAACGTTGACCTTAAATTGTATGCTAAACTCTTGGCAAATCGCCTGTGTCAGTTGCTTCCAACAGTGATACACCCGGACCAGGTTGGTTTCGTACGTGGCAGAGAAGCGAGGGACAACACCATACGAGTGATTGACTTAATTGCCCATGCGAACACCGCTAAGGCCCCCATGATGCTTCTCTCCATAGATGCTGAGAAAGCCTTTGACCGCATTGACTGGGTCTTTATGGAGGTCACTCTGCGCAGGCTAGGCTTAGGAGAGGTGTTCCTGCAAAAAATATTGGCACTATATCGAACACCCTCAGCACAAGTGCGGGTAAACGGAATACTATCTGACCCGATAGTCATCTCTAATGGGACCAGACAGGGATGCCCACTGTCGCCATTGATATATGTTATCTGCATGGAAGCTCTGGCTAGAGCCATTAGACAGAACCCGGATATCACTGGCCTGAAGGTGGGTGGAAACGAACATAAACTTGCATTATTCGCGGACGATCTATTAGCGATCGTTACAAATCCTGCTGTTTCCCTATCTGGGCTTATGAAAGAACTTGCACGTTTTGGAACATTATCCAATTTCAAAATTAACAATGCCAAATCAACGGCTCTTAGTATCTCTCTCACCACGGAATTAGTTTCGTCTCTAAAGACTGCATTCCCATTTACCTGGCACCCCTCACATATTAAATACTTAGGCATTCTGATCCCCGCCTCCCTCTCGACCACTGTCACTCTGAACCATATCCCTCTATTGCAGAAACTGCGTAAGGAAATGTCGCAGTGGCTCCAACAGAAGTTCTCCTGGCTAGGCCGTATGAACATTGTAAAAATGAATATCCTGCCACGGTTACTTTACCTTTTCCAAACTATCCCCTTAAAGCTCCCCCAACAGTTTTTGGCAAACGCGCACAAAGCGATCAGCCACTTTGTTTGGAACGGCAGAAAACCCAGGTTTAAACACTGCTACCTATTCTTAAGGAAAGCTCAAGGGGGCCAACAGCTGCCCATGGTTACGGCATACTATCAGGCTACAATTTTGAATAGGGTCCTGGATTGGTCACGGCCTGATGCCGGCTCCAAACGGTGGGTTGACTTGGAGAAATGGTCTTCAGGTTTACAATTGCAGGCAGTACCCTGGCTGGGAACCATTGGCCGCTCCTCACATCTGACGGTTGGGCCCACTTTGGCTCTATGGAGAACGCTAAGATTTAAAATGGGTCTTTCCTCATCAACATCTCTACTTCTCCCGCTCCTTGACAACCCGCTGTTTGGACCGGGCATGGGTGGTGGTGTGCCCGCTAGGTGGAACAGGGCAGGCTTAACTAGAATAACACATCTGCTCTCTGGAGGGAAGATCAAAGCTTTCAATGACATTAGGGAGGGTACTGATATTCCTGCGACTGACTTCTGGTTCTATCTCCAAACCCGCCATTTTATTTTGTCTCACAGGACAGCTGCTGCACTGACTGGTAGTCTTACCCCTTTTGAAGCAATGTGCTCCCAATCCTCTGACCCCTCACATGTTATATCAGGTATCTATAAGATACTACTACATGGTCGTTACCCCGGTAACCCCGCTTTCTGCGCGAAATGGGATGCAGATCTCATACCTAGAGGGATACACATCAACTGGCAGAAACACTGTGAAGCTATGTCCCGTTGCTCTACTAGCTTAGAAGTTATTGAAACACAGTATAAACTGCTTACCAGGTGGTATCGCTGTCCCTCCCTTCTACACAAGTTTTATCCCTCAGTATCCCCCTTGTGCTGGAGATGTGGAAAAGAATGTGGCACCCTTACTCATATATGGTGGGACTGTCCCCTGATCACCACCTTTTGGAACCAAATAATTCAAATATCCTCCAAGATCCTGGGGTTTCAGGCGCCTACTGGAATCGACTTCTGGTTGCTCTCCCACACTACAATTCCACTGGCAAAATATAAACACTCCCTTCTCAAACACCTCAATAACGCAGCGAGAGCTGTGGTGCCAGTCCACTGGAAATCCCAGACCCCCCCTCAAATATGGGAATGGTTTCAGCGGATAGAATTCTATAGATCAATGGAGGATATTTTTCACTCGGTCCTTGACTCGCGTGCCGATTATGTCGCCACGTGGTTCTCTTGGATAGAGTTTAAATCTACCTCTACCTACAAAGACCAGATCCCACTAGACATAACATGATGCCGCTTATTTGTGTAACACGCCTCGCTATGTGGAACCCGCGCTAATATTTAATTAAGATTGATTAGCTCACTCATTCCCCTCCCCTGTTTCTATTCCCATTCCCCCCTCTAACCTCTGTCTTGTTTTATGTGTAGATGTTGGATGTTTAATATTTTACAGTTACTTTAAACCATGTATTTCTACACTGTACGACTTGTTGTACTCTTGATAACGTCCTAACTTTTTCTGTAAAACCAAAATAAAGAATATATAAAAAAAAAATGGACTTGGGTTTAAAAGGGGTTTGTTCTGTTGTTTCCATATTCCCTAATTCTTCAACTGTCTCTTTTGTTAGGAAAAATGTTTTGATACAAACCTTCCTTATAAACCTATGAATATCGATAAAAGTCTGAAATTTGTTTATGGGAACAGCTGGAGCGTATTTCAGTCCTTTCTCTAAGACTTTAGTTTCATATTCAGTGAGGATATGGGTACTGATATTAAAAATGTTAACCCCCTTTTCCCTCATAACTTCTGTATAATTCCCCGTTCCCGAGGTCACCGGTACCTGAGTCATACACTCCTGTGGTTGAGCAGGAATTTTTCTGTGTTTTATTCTGGTTTTTTTCTTTCTTATTCTCCGTTTTTGGGGATCCTTCTGTTTTTATTATTATTCCCACCCCTTCTGCCTCTATATGTCTTTTTAGTTAATTCCAATTCCGTGTTGGTCGCCCCCTCTCTAAAAAATGAGATCTATAGTTGTTGCCATCTAACACCTCATATCGATTCCTCACAGGCAAAGATGTTTGCACAGGAGACCTCATTCCAAAATCTCTCCTATAATTTCTATTTCTCATATTCACATCCAGAATGGGATCATTCCTATACCTCTTTTCTCTAAATCCCTGGGGTTCATGAAAATGGTCTCTAAATCTGTCCCTTGAGTGTTGGTTTATTTCTCTATTCCTTTTATATGGTCTTCTAGGGGACAGAACCCTTCTAAACCTAGTGGGAGTTCTTTCTATTCCACGGTTAGTTCTATAATTAGTACATTTAGAATGTCTGACCTGATCCTCTTTGGGATATGAAACACTCCTATCTCTAATAGCGCCAACAGGTTCTTCTTCCATTTGGTTATTGGATTCTCTTTTTTCCCTGATAAATTTTCTGATTTTATGATCTATAAGTGCCTTTTCATTTTTCTTTATATTCAATTCGATCCTTTCTTCAAAACGCTTATAGTCAGGCATATCTGCAAACCGACTAATGAGATCCCTATATCGTTTGATTTCCTCATCCAATTGAGATAGCTCTCTTTTCCGTTCAATGATTATAAGATTAATCAATGAAAAAGAACATTCTGTTATAATTCTGTCCCATTCATCTCTAAAAGTATCGGATGAAGTCTCAAAAGAGGCTTTTTTATTCCTCTTGGTATAATTTCGTGGGAGACATATTTTTCTAAGGTAACTGTCTCCCACCAAATCCTGTTTTCTTTTAAGAGTGTTACTTCTAATTTTCTCATTATATTTTCTAAGCTTTCATCAAGGAGCTCAATATTCTCTCCCTCGTCCTTAAACAGGCTTTCTAAAACCACTCTTCTATTTTCTCTGCATTTAAACATGACTGCTGCAATTATAGATCCCAAAGGATAGGAGAGAACACAATATTGAATACAGATAAAATCCCTTCGGGACCTCTTAATTGCGCAAAAAATCACAAAGCAGCCTACTGGGTACTCACAATCTCCAAGGTACCCCTCCAAAAGTACCAAGAAATGTATAACAGAAAGAAACCAAGTGGTGGAGACAAATTTCCCCTTAGGCGCTCAACATAACAATATAGAAAATATCAAAAAATATATAAAAAGTGAAGTAATACATTCCTTAATGGGTAGAAGAAATCCAGGACATAGTTGCACTCCTTCTCCACTTATCAATACCTCACGAATGCAGGGAAATATGCAAAGAAAAAGATCATAGCATGTGTCGTACAGTCACAATTTAATTTTAAAATCACTGACACACATTAACATAAACACAATCCACATAAAAGAATTATCCACAAAGTTCTGCTGAGAATGGGAGGCCAGAATAATTACCAATAAAAATTGAGAACTGATTTTTGTCAGATCTCAAAAATGGCAGTTTGTGATATAGTCACCAAGCGTCTCTCCGGAAAAGACCACTGGAACCAGCCTTGGCAATCAATTCAGCTCTCCAGATCTTTTGTCATCAGCAGCTTCGGAGTCCGGTAGGTCCCTTATTTACCAACGCGTTTCCACCCGCGATGCTGCGGGTCTTTCTCAAGGTGAAGTAAGGGACAGTGTTCTGATCCATATATTTATTCAAAAGTCCACCAATCAGAATCCTAATCCTCTATTCCAAACAGCTGTTGTGCCACAGATAGGTTACCATGGAGATGCAATCCTCCAATCCCTAAAGATCGATACATCACTTCCGGGGGCGTGGCTTACCGTTTGATTTTCACTAATCATATGTATAGAGAGATGTGTCATTAAAACCTCTACAAAGTAATGGGCTTTAAACGGAGCTCCCATTACCTAAACTCATTACTTATTTAGAATGTATTTACAGCGCTGGCCGGGATCTCCGCCAACCATTAGGTAGCGGGGCTTCCGCCAACCATCCCTATGGGATCGGTGACGGCTTCCGCCAACCCCTTCCACTCGGGCAGCGGGACTTCCGCCAACCGTTCTTGAAACGTAGATGTCCCCGGCGGCTTCCGCCAACCACTTGACCTCCAGCCGTGCGACATCCTATGACGCATGCTCTATCCCGGCCCCGTCACTTCCGGCTATCTGTGGATTTCATATGCAGCCATTCCTCTGCATACTTATAACTTTAGATGCTGTGGTGGCGTATACTTCCGCCAACCGTTCATTACTTTTTGCCATCCAACAACCCGGAAGTGGTGACCAATCTCCCTAACCTGATTATATCGCCTTGGCATTTTAAGATTCACCACAACAGTTCTGTAAAAGAAATAGTCAGATTTGCGGGATTTAAATTAATTAAACCGACAAATAGACAAAAAGACACTACAACGATGTTGGCAAAAAGTGAAATGCAATCTATTTATGAGTTCAACACACTGCATCCGTTTGGGTTAAATAATGATTTCGAGCTCAAATGGTTTTTATAAATATATTTTTCTCATATTTATGTGATCTGTGTTTTATTTTTATAATGTTTTTAATATATGTTTACTTTTAGGTTTCACCATCCTTGAGAGCTGGACTTTTAATTGGGATGCATTATAATGTATTTTATATGTATTTATATTTATGTGCCAAGGAGATATAATCAGGTTAGGGAGATTGGTCACCAGTTCCGGGTTGTTGGATGGCAAAAAGTAATGAACGGTTGGCGGAAGTATACGCCACCACAGCATCTAAAGTTATAAGTATGCAGAGGAATGGCTGCATATATAATCCACAGATAGCCGGAAGTGACGGGGCCGGGATAGAGCATGCGTCATAGGATGTCGCACGGCTGGAGGTCAAGTGGTTGGCGGAAGCCGCCGGGGACATCTACGTTTCAAGAACGGTTGGCGGAAGTCCCGCTGCCCGAGTGGAAGGGGTTGGCGGAAGCCATCACCGATCCCATAGGGATGGTTGGCGGAAGCCCCGCTACCTAATGGTTGGCGGAGATCCCGGCCAGCGCTGTAAATACATTCTAAATAAGTAATGAGTTTAGGTAATGGGAGCTCCGTTTAAAGCCCATTACTTTGTAGAGGTTTTAATGACACATCTCTCTATACATATGATTAGTGAAAATCAAATGGTAAGCCACGCCCCCGGAAGTGATGTATCGATCTTTAGGGATTGGAGGATTGCATCTCCATGGTAACCTATCTGTGGCACAACAGCTGTTTGGAATAGAGGATTAGGATTCTGATTGGTGGACTTTTGAATAAATATATGGATCAGAACACTGTCCCTTACTTCACCTTGAGAAAGACCCGCAGCATCGCGGGTGGAAACGCGTTGGTAAATAAGGGACCTACCGGACTCCGAAGCTGCTGATGACAAAAGATCTGGAGAGCTGAATTGATTGCCAAGGCTGGTTCCAGTGGTCTTTTCCGGAGAGACGCTTGGTGACTATATCACAAACTGCCATTTTTGAGATCTGACAAAAATCAGTTCTCAATTTTTATTGGTAATTATTCTGGCCTCCCATTCTCAGCAGAACTTTGTGGATAATTCTTTTATGTGGATTGTGTTTATGTTAATGTGTGTCAGTGATTTTAAAATTAAATTGTGACTGTACGACACATGCTATGATCTTTTTCTTTGCATATTTCCCTGCATTCGTGAGGTATTGATAAGTGGAGAAGGAGTGCAACTATGTCCTGGATTTCTTCTACCCATTAAGGAATGTATTACTTCACTTTTTATATATTTTTTGATATTTTCTATATTGTTATGTTGAGCGCCTAAGGGGAAATTTGTCTCCACCACTTGGTTTCTTTCTGTTATACATTTCTTGGTACTTTTGGAGGGGTACCTTGGAGATTGTGAGTACCCAGTAGGCTGCTTTGTGATTTTTTGCGCAATTAAGAGGTCCCGAAGGGATTTTATCTGTATTCAATATTGTGTTCTCTCCTATCCTTTGGGATCTATAATTGCAGCAGTCATGTTTAAATGCAGAGAAAATAGAAGAGTGGTTTTAGAAAGCCTGTTTAAGGACGAGGGAGAGAATATCGAGCTCCTTGATGAAAGCTTAGAAAATATAATGAGAAAATTAGAAGTAACACTCTTAAAAGAAAACAGGATTTGGTGGGAGACAGTTACCTTAGAAAAATATGTCTCCCACGAAATTATACCAAGAGGAATAAAAAAGCCTCTTTTGAGACTTCATCCGATACTTTTAGAGATGAATGGGACAGAATTATAACAGAATGTTCTTTTTCATTGATTAATCTTATAATCATTGAACGGAAAAGAGAGCTATCTCAATTGGATGAGGAAATCAAACGATATAGGGATCTCATTAGTCAGTTTGCAGATATGCCTGACTATAAGCGTTTTGAAGAAAGGATCGAATTGAATATAAAGAAAAATGAAAAGGCACTTATAGATCGTAAAATCAGAAAATTTATCAGGGATAAAAGAGAATCCAATAACCAAATGGAAGAAGAACCTGTTGGCGCTATTAGAGATAGGAGTGTTTCATATCCCAAAGAGGATCAGGTCAGACATTCTAAATGTACTAATTATAGAACTAACCGTGGAATAGAAAGAACTCCCACTAGGTTTAGAAGGGTTCTGTCCCCTAGAAGACCATATAAAAGGAATAGAGAAATAAACCAACACTCAAGGGACAGATTTAGAGACCATTTTCATGAACCCCAGGGATTTAGAGAAAAGAGGTATAGGAATGATCCCATTCTGGATGTGAATATGAGAAATAGAAATTATAGGAGAGATTTTGGAATGAGGTCTCCTGTGCAAACATTTTTGCCTGTGAGGAATCGATATGAGGTGTTAGATGGCAACAACTATAGATCTCATTTTTTAGAGAGGGGGTGACCAACACGGAATTGGAATTAACTAAAAAGACATATAGAGGCAGAAGGGGTGGGAATAATAATAAAAACAGAAAGAAGGATCCCCAAAAACGGAGAATAACAAAGAAAAAAACCAGAATAAAACACAGAAAAATTCCTGCTCAACCACAGGAGTGTATGACTCAGGTACCGGTGACCTTGGGAACGGGGAATGATACAGAAGTTATGAGGGAAAAGGGGGTTAACATTTTTTTTTTTTTTATATATATATATTCTTTATTTTGGTTTTTACAGAAAAAGTAAGGACGTCATTGAAAGTACAACAAGTCGTACAATATAGAAATACATGGGTTAAGATACCTGCAAGATATATAAACCATCCTATATCTACACAAAAGACAAGACAGAGGTTAGAAGGGGGGAAATGGGAATAGAATCAGGGGAAGGTGGGGAATGGGCGAGCTAATCGTTGTTTTATTTTTTATTTTTTAAATTAGGTATTAGTTTGGATTCCTTATAGCTAAGCATGTTACACATATACGTGTCCTCATGTTGAGTCTAGTGGGATCTGATCTTTGTAGGTAGAGGTAGCTTTGAACTCTATCCAAGAGAACCACGTGGCGACGTAGTCGGCATGTGAGTCAAGAACCGAATGAAACGTCTCTTCCATGGATCTATAAAATTCTATCCGCTGGAACCATTCCCATATTTGAGGGGGGGCCCGGGACTTCCAGTGGACTGGTACTACAGCTCTCGCTGCGTTGTTGAGGTGTTTGAGGAGAGAGTTTTTATATTTTGCCAGTGGAATTGTAGTGTGGGAGAGCAACCAGAAATCAATTCCAGTGGGCACCTGAAACCCCAGGATCTTGGAGGAAATTTTTATTATTTGGGTCCAAAAGGTAGCTATCAGGGGACAGTCCCACCATATGTGAAGAAGGGTGCCACTTTCTTTTCCACATCTCCAGCACATGGGGGATACTGAGGGATAAAACTTATGTAGAAGGGAGGGACAGCGATACCATCTTGTGAGCAGTTTATATTGTGTTTCAATAACTTCTAAACTCGTAGAGCACCGAGACATAACTTCACAGTGTTTCTGCCAGTTGATGTGTATCCCTCTAGGTATGAGATCTGCGTCCCATTTTGTGCAGAAAGCGGGTTCGCCGGGGTAGCGACCATGTAGCAATATCTTGCAGATACCTGACACAACATGGGAGGGTTCAGAGGATTGGGAGCACATTGTTTCAAAAGGGGTAAGACTACCAGTCAATGCAGCGGCTGACCTGTGGGACAAAATAAAATGGCGAGTTTGGAGATAAAACCAGAAGTCAGTCGCAGGAATATCAGTTCCCTTCCTAAGATCATTGAAAGCTTTGATGTTCCCTTCAGAGAGCAAATGTGTTATTCTAGTCAAGCCTGCCCTGTTCCACCTAGCGGCCACGCCGCCTCCCATACCCGGTCCAAACAGTGGGTTGTCAAGGAGCGGGAGAAGCAGGGAAGTTGCTGAGGTAAGACCCAGTTTAAATCTCAGTGTGCTCCAGAGAGCCAAGGTGGGTCCAACCGTCAGATGTGAGGAGCGGCTAATGGTTGCAAGCCAGGGTACCGCCTGTAAGTGTAGGCCCGAAGACCGTTTCTCCAAGTCAACCCACCGCCTAGAGCCGGTGCCAGGCCGGGACCAATCTAGGACTCTATTTAAAACAGTAGCTTGATAATATGCCGACACCATGGGTAGTTGTTGGCCCCCCTGAGCTTTCCTTAAGAATAGATAGCAGTGTTTAAACCTGGGTTTCCTGCCGCTCCAAACAAAGTGGCTGATCGCTTTGTGCGCATTTGCCAAGAACTGGCGGGGGAGCTGTAGGGGGATAGTTTGGAAAAGGTAAAGTAGCCGTGGTAAGATATTCATTTTTACAATGGCCCTCATTCCGAGTTGTTCGCTCGGTCTTTTTCATCGCATCGCAGTGAAAATCCGCTTAGTACGCATGCGCAAAGTTCGCACTGCGACTGCGCCAAGTAACTTTACTATGAAGATAGTATTTTTACTCACGGCTTTTTCTTCGCTCCGGCGATCGTAGTGTGATTGACAGGAAATGGGTGTTACTGGGCGGAAACACAGCGTTTTAGGGGCGTGTGGATGGAAACGCTACCGTTTCCGGAAAAAACGCAGGAGTGGCCGGAGAAACGGTGGGAGTGCCTGGGCGAACGCTGGGTGTGTTTGTGACGTCAACCAGGAACGACAAGCACTGAACTGATCGCACAGGCAGAGTAAGTCTGAAGCTACTCTAAAACTGCTACGAGGTTTGTGATCGCAATATTGCGAATACATCGGTCGCACTTTTAAGAAGCTAAGATACACTCCCAGTAGGCGGCGGCTTAGCGTGTGTAACTCTGCTATATTCGCCTTGCGAGCGATCAACTCGGAATGAGGGCCAATGTTCATACGGCCTAGCCAGGAGAACTTCTGTTGGAGCCATTGTGACATTTCCGTGCGCAATTTTCGCAGTAAAGGAATGTGGTTCAGAGTGACAGTGGTCGAAAGGGAGGAGGGGATCAGGATGCCCAAGTATTTAATGTGTGAGGGGTGCCAGGCAAATGGGAATGCAGTCTTTAGGGACGAAACTATGTCCGTGGTGAGAGAGATATTAAGGGCCGTTGATTTAGCATAGTTAATTTTGAAATTGGACAGCGTTCCAAAGCGCTCAAATTCTTTCATAAGCCCAGGCAGGGAAACGGTAGGATTTGTAACAACCGCCAAGAGGTCGTCCGCAAATAATGCCAGTTTATGTTCGTCTTTGCTCACCTTCAAACCAGTGATGTCTGTATTCTGCCGAATGGCTCTAGCTAGAGCTTCCATGCAGATAACATATATCAATGGCGACAGCGGACACCCCTGTCTAGTTCCATTTGAGATGGCTATCGGGCCAGATAATATTCCGTTTACCCGCACTTGTGCTGAGGGGGCTCGATATAGTGCCAATATTTTTTGCAAGAACACCTCTCCCAAACCCAGCCGACGCAGCGCGGTCTCCATAAAGACCCAGTCAATACGGTCAAAAGCTTTCTCAGCATCTATGGAGAGAAGCATCATGGGGGCCTTAGCAGTGTGCGCATGGGCAATCAAGTCAAACACTCGTATGGTGTTGTCTCTTGCTTCTCTGCCGCGTATGAAACCGACCTGATCCGGATGTATTACTGTAGGAAGCAACTGGCATAGGCGGTTTGCCATGAGTTTAGCATATAATTTAAGATCCACGTTGAGGAGGGATATTGGCCTGTAGCTAGATGGCAATGAGGGGTCTTTTCCATCTTTAGGGATGACCGTGACATGAGCCTCTAGGGACTGGTTTGAGAAGGGGGCCTGCGGGGAGACAGCATTACATGCACGGAGCAGGAGAGGGAGAAGTTTATCCTGAAATGTTTTGTAGTAGGATATGGGAAAGCCGTCAGGGCCCGGGCTTTTTCCAGACGGGGAGGACTTCAGAGCGGACAGCAGCTCTTCAGCCGTAAAAGGGACTTCAAGGGCCTCAATTGTAGCAGGGGAGAGGGACGGGAATCCAATCTCTTCCAGGTAGTCCTCTACTGTCTTCCCATGTAATGACTGCTAACAATGGGAGCGCTGAGACGTTAGATTATAGAGATTCGTGTAATACGACTGAAAGATCTCAGCCATCTTACCGTCAGAAGCATGGGGGACACCAGAGGAGTCCCTGATCTCTCGAATATAGGTCAGGGATCTTTGGGCGCGGAGGGCGCGAGCTAAAAGTTTCCCGGGTTTATTACCCCATCTATGAAACTTGTGTCGACAGCAGCGAAACGCTCTACGAGTGCCTTCATCCAGCAAGCCATTGAGAGAGGCACGAGCGTCTTGCAGTTCTGCTAAGACGTCCGAGGTTAGCGTGGATTTATGAGTGAGCTCCAGTCTTTTAATTTTAGCAAGTAAAGCTTCCCGACATTCATTTGTTTTTTAAGGATGGAGCCTAGTTGGATGCATTTGCCCCTAATCACGCATTTGTGGGCTTCCCAAACCGTCACTGGGGAGACGTCATCAGTCAAGTTGAGATTTATATAATCCTCAATAGCACTGTCTAGTTGGGCCCGGCAATCTGGGTCTCT
Source organism: Pseudophryne corroboree (assembly GCF_028390025.1). Lineage (NCBI taxonomy): Eukaryota > Metazoa > Chordata > Amphibia > Anura > Myobatrachidae > Pseudophryne > Pseudophryne corroboree. The sequence goes on along the minus strand of NC_086446.1, from coordinate 47,168,174 downwards.
GAGGAAATGCTCGTTAAAGCGCCAACGCCACTGATGGGAGGGGGGGCAACGCAAGGACAGGGTAACCGTAATTGGGGCGTGGTCAGAGCCAACTATTTGACCTATTGAGGCATCAACTAGAAAATCGAGGGAGTTATGGTCTACGAGGAGATAGTCAATACGGGTGTAAGAATTTTGAGGATGGGAATAAAACGTGTAGTCCCTGTCTTTGGGATGGAGCAGGCGCCAGGTGTCTATTAACTGAAAGTCGTGTAAGATTGATTTAAATCGTTTAACATCATTCCTAGAGGATCTAGGCGCTCCAGTTGAAGTATCTAGAAGAGGCTCCAATGCCCAGTTAAGGTCACCCCCTATCACTAATACCCCCGACAGAGATCGTTCTATCAACTCTAAAGCCTCCTTCACAAAGCGGATCTGACCCTGATTAGGGAGATAGAGGTTAACAAATGTAAAAATTTGGCCAGCAGTAGTAGTCCTCACCAGCAGGCCCCTCCCATCCCCAATTGGGATTTCTAATACATCATTCAGTCTAATATGTTTGGCAAATAGGATTGCAACTCCTTTAGCCTTAGCTCCAGAGAAATCATTGTAGTACCCCTGCGGGTAGTGACGGGAGTGTAGCTTCGGAGAGGCACCCTTTTTAAAATGCGTCTCCTGGAGGAACACCACATCTGCTTTGTCGGTGTGTAGAGTGTGTAGGAGCCGGGACCTCTTCTCAGGGATATTAAGGCCCTTTACGTTAAATGATACTAACTTTAAAGTAGCCATAATAATCTAATAGTCATGAGTACCAGCATTGTTAATTCGCTATGGAGCTCATATTGCCTTACTAAATGAGCAGCCGCCCAGGGCATCTTGTCTGGGTAATGGAGATGGGGTAGGAAAACACAAGAGGGAGGGAGGAGGGGGGAATAACAAAGACAAACGAGATAAAGAAAACAGCTGTCGATACAACAGCAATACTCTGCGTCGTTAGTCATGGGAGACCGGAAACGGCCCATGATCTACAAGTGTACAGCAGAGCAAAGGGGGGTCCGGGGGGAACCGGGACACATCACCATCGATAGTATTAAAGTATAAACAATACTATTAAAAGTTGTTCAGTGGATATAACAGTTCTAATAAGGGGAAAACTAAGTCAGTAAACTGCGATAGCCTAGTAGGGCAGTAGTGACATGGAGGTAGGACAACGTAATAAGAGTTGCTAGTCCAGTATGAGAATGACAACCTAGAAATCGGGGAAACAAACACAGATAACAGAGTATACAATATGGCAGGGTGCATCAGTCCATGTGCGTCCATGCGTGGTAATCGAGTACCAAAGTAGCCCTTAAAGTAGACTATTCAACCTGTACTGAAAAAACATCATAAAAGAGAGGACAGCAAAACATTACTTAATAAACATATCCAATAGTCACGTGTCTTTATGAGTTGTTGCCGGGGTTCCGGTCCATCTTCGTCAACCCTCGCCATCCGTGGCACCCGCGGTATCAGGCACATGTGAGGGTTCTCCGGTCGTGTTGTTTCGCCGCCGCCTCCGAGGATTGCGGACTCTGTGCCACTGTTCCCTTTGGGGTGGTGGAGCCAGCGAAAGTTCAAACGGGTCCAGCCAATTAGGGAGGGTCGGGGCCGGGATATCCAGAGCTAGGCAGAAGTCCTTGACGCCGTCGTATTCCTGTAGAACATAAAAGGATCCTTTATAGTTCACTTGGATGGATATCGGAAAACCCCAACGGAATTTAATGTTACGGCTCTTGAGTTCATCTGTGATGGGGCGGAGTATCCGCCTCTGCTGTAAGGTGGACCACGAGATGTCTGGGAAGATTTGTATCTTCTGGCCCTCAAAATTGATGTTCGGTGCTCGTCTGGCTGCTCTGAGAATCTCTTCCTTCTCTTGAAAGTAGTGGAGCCTGCAGATAACGTCTCGAGGTCGCTCCGTCGGTGCTCCTCTAGGGCGTAAAGCCCGATGTGCTCTGTCGAATACTATCTGGTAGTCCGAGTCCATTTCCAGAAGTTCATTGAATATTTTGGTTAGGGCAGATTCAAGGTTTTGGGGTGCGACGTCCTCAGCCAAACCTCGTATTCGTAGGTTATTCCGTCGACCTCTGTTATCCACGTCATCTAGTCGCCGACCCATGGCCACCAGAGAACACGACTGCCGCGAGATGAGATCATGGAGGTCAGAAATTTTTGTGACCGTCTTTTCAGAGCAATCTTCTAGTGCTACTACTCTATCCGCAACATGCGTAATGTCCGCCTGCAGAGAAGAAAGACGGGTCTGTATCGAATCCTGTATTCTTTGTTCCATGGATTGAAGGTCATGTTGCAGGTCTTGACGGGTAGGCAGGGATCGCAGTGTGGAGAGAATGGTGGATAGGTCCGAGGATTCCATCATAGGAGATGGTGGCGGAGGGGGAGCCGATTGCTCCTCAGTTGTCCTATCTGCCATGACCCTGGAAGGCAAGGAGGACGAAGAAGGGGTGGTTGAGGTCGGACCAATTATCGGCGGCCGGAACAGCGTCTGAAAGGCCTTGGTTCTGGATGTATTAGCTAAGGCAGATGACCTTTTCTTGGTTGACCGTCTGCCCGGCATGAGGCACAATATTAGGCGTGATCGGAGGGGGTTATCGTCGAACTGGGTATCCACATATAAGCATGAGTGTCGTATCACGTGTTCCCCCCAGCGTGGCCTGATCAGGTCATTGTATGTTACAGCTCAGGTACCATAGCGTGAGAGGATTGTAGTTGGATAGTGTCGGCACACCATTCATCCATCTTGGAGCGCTTCTAGCCTCCCCTCCGAAGGTGCCATGCAGTATAAGAAAGTCTGAGGATAGGGATGTAATTCAGGAGTTTGCCACAAGAGGGAGATCTCGTCTCAACAATGGTATGGAAAAGTGAAGCTGGCTGTGAGTTTCTTCACAGTGTAAATGCACGGTGGCCAAAAGATTGGGGCCAGCAGATGCCCCCCATATGAGTCTCCAACCAAACCTGCGGAGAAGTATGGCAGGGAGGCTAAGAGGCAGTCCAGTAATTGTCTGGGGTGGTGTGGGCCTGCTGCCCACAAGCAATATGGCGGCGCTGGTGTCACATACAGGGCCTCCGGGACCAGGTTATCTGATATGTTCCTGGAGTGGCCCGTAGCATTGGTGGCAGTGTGAGAGGGTCCCCCAGGGCTCTGCGGCCTTCTGTGACTGGGTATGAATAGGGACAGGGGGTGTATAGGAGGGGAAAGGGTTAAAACGGGCTAATTATTATTATTATTTATTTATTTATTTTTAATTTTTTTATTTATTTATTTATCTATTTATTTATTTATTTATTTTTTATGCAGTGTAGCTCTAAGCCACTTCCCCCTGGTATTGCAGTGCAGTATTGCAGTCCCAGGGATCCCAGTCCCCTCCAGCAGCTCAGCAGGAGTGAGCCTCCCAGCACCTCGAGTACAAGATGGCCACCGGACGCCCTTCAGCGCCGCCCCGCTAGTCCTTTCTCCAGGTCCCCATCGGGCAGGTATGCGCAGGGTGCAGCTGGTAGCAGGGAGGTCCGCGGCCCGGGCAGCGGGTCCTGGAGCCGTCCCCGGCCTGCAGCCTAACTCAAGGTCCCGGCTCCCCCAGGTCCCGCAGGCCGCAACCCGCAGGAGCAGTTAAAACTGCTCCCCGATTCCGCGGCACTGCAGGAGGCTCAGCAGGGGGTACAGGCAGGGTAGTAGAGGAGGTGGGGTTGTCAGGGAGGCACAGGAGGGTGAGGATAAAGTAGTTTGGGCAATGGGTCCCAGGAGCTCTTGCCGGACACGTCTTTCTCCTTCTGCATCCAGACCACGCCCCCCGGGGTTAACATTTTTAATATCAGTACCCATATCCTCACTGAATATGAAACTAAAGTCTTAGAGAAAGGACTGAAATACGCTCCAGCTGTTCCCATAAACAAATTTCAGACTTTTATCGATATTCATAGGTTTATAAGGAAGGTTTGTATCAAAACATTTTTCCTAACAAAAGAGACAGTTGAAGAATTCGGGAATATGGAAACAACAGAACAAACCCCTTTTAAACCCAAGTCCATTTTTTATCCGGCCCATGTGAAAGGTAATTTCATTGAAACTTTCTGCCAGTTAGTACAGGAAGATCTGAGAGAAATCAGACCAACAGGGATTAAACATAATTTAACAGGAAAGGAAAGGACAGCATTGAAAAATTTACAGTCAAATAAGGATCTTGTAATTAAATCTACAGATAAAGGAGGGGGGGGGGGGTATAGTAGTAATGGACAGGGAGTGGTATACAAGGGAGGTTGAGAATCATTTAGGGGACCGACAAACTTATCAGAAATTGAGATCGGATCCAACCGAAAGGATCAAAACCAGTTTTTTGGAACTCAATGAGAAATATAGGAATTTAGGGGTTTTAGAAGAGAAAGAGGTAAAATTCCTTATAATTGAAAAACCGGTTGTTCCCACTCTGTACTTATTGCCTAAAGTGCATACAAATCCTACCCATCCCCCAGGCAGACCTATTGTCGCAGGGATTGACTCTGTGACTGCCAATCTGTCGGAGTATATTGATTATTTTTGCAGCCGCTAGTCTTGAAAAATACTTCCCATCTTAAAGATACAAAAGACCTTTTAAATTCAATATCTATGGTTCCGTGGGAAGAGAATTTAATTATGGTCACAGCGGATGTAAAGTCTCTCTATTCCATCATCGAGCATGAGGCTGGGATTAAAGCTGTCACTTCTGCACTTTGCAATAGTACTTTAGAGGTCGAGATGCAACATTTTATTAAAGAAGGGATTCATTTTATTTTGCATAATAATTAATTTACGGTAGAAAGGGACTTTTTTATCCAGAAGGTCGGAACAGCCATGGGCACCAGGTTCGCTCCAAGTTATGCCAATATTTTTATGGGGCAATGGGAACTAGATTGTATTTGGGACTACAACCTATTTGGAGCGAACCTGGTGTCCTGGAAAAGATATATCGATGACATTTTATTTATATGGAGAGGAAGTAGAGAAGATCTAGACTGTTTTTGCACATATCTAATTAATAATGAACTTAATATCCAATTGACTTTTAACATAGATGAACAACAAGTAGACTTTCTAGATATTACCCTTTCTCAGGAGGATGGCAGATTCTGTACTAAGACTTTTATCAAGGAAACTGATTCACAGGCTTTTATTAATATCACCAGCTGCCATCACCATAGTTGGTTAGAATCAATACCACAAGGACAGCTGAAAAGGTTCAAAAGAAATTGTACCAGTAATGAGGTTTTTAAGCAACAGGCGCATCCATTGAAAGATAGATTTGAAAAAAGCGGTTACAACAGTGAAAAGATAGATAAAGTTATACAGGAAGTGGGTTTGATAGATAGGAAAGAACTGCTGTGTGATAAGCCACGAGAACAACTGAAAAGTAATATTAAAAAAAAGAATTTTGATTGGGCATTTGTTACCAGCTTTATTGCCCAACATAGAACTCTTGAAAGGTCTTTTAGAAAAAACTGGGATATTCTTAAAAGAGATCCTGTTGTTGGAAAAGTAATCCCGGACCAACCAGTTTTTATATATAGAAGAGTTCCTAATTTAAAAAATTCATTAGTAAGGAGCTATCTCCCTCCAAAAAAGAGAGAAGGTAGAGTTTTAACGAAGGGTTTCCATCGCTGTGGAGATTGTATCGGGTGCAAGAAAATAAAAAGCGATGGAACAAAGAAATTAGATGTAGTATGTATTAATGGAAAGACAGCCAAGATACAGGATTTTATTACCTGCAATGTTAAAAATGTGGTATACTTTATAGAGTGTTCATGTAATTTATTTTATATTGGACGCACCACAAGGTCAATAAAAATACGTAAAAGTGAACATTGCAGAAATATTAAAAAAGGTCTAGTCACCCATGCTCTATCTAATCATTTTAAGATTCACCACAACAGTTCTGTAAAAGAAATAGTCAGATTTGCGGGATTTAAATTAATTAAACCGACAAATAGACAAAAAGACACTACAACGATGTTGGCAAAAAGTGAAATGCAATCTATTTATGAGTTCAACACACTGCATCCGTTTGGGTTAAATAATGATTTCGAGCTCAAATGGTTTTTATAAATATATTTTTCTCATATTTATGTGATCTGTGTTTTATTTTTATAATGTTTTTAATATATGTTTACTTTTAGGTTTCACCATCCTTGAGAGCTGGACTTTTAATTGGGATGCATTATAATGTATTTTATATGTATTTATATTTATGTGCCAAGGAGATATAATCAGGTTAGGCAGATTGGTCACCACTTCCGGGTTGTTGGATGGCAAAAAGTAATGAACGGTTGGCGGAAGTATATGCCACCGCAGCATCTAAAGTTATAAGTATGCAGAGGAATGGCTGCATATGAAATCCACAGATAGCCGGAAGTGACGGGGCCGGGATAGAGCATGCGTCATAGGATGTCGCACGGCTGGAGGTCAAGTGGTTGGCGTAAGCCGCCGGGGACATCTACGTTTCAAGAACGGTTGGCGGAAGTCCCGCTGCCCGAGTGGAAGGGGTTGGCGGAAGCCGTCACCGATCCCATAGGGATGGTTGGCGGAAGCCCCCGCTACCTAATGGTTGGCGGAGATCCCGGCCAGCGCTGTAAATACATTCTAAATAAGTATTGAGTTTAGGTAATGGGAGCTCCGTTTAAAGCCCATTACTTTGTAGAGGTTTTAATGACACATCTCTCTATACATATGATTAGTGAAAATCAAACGGTAAGCCACGCCCCCGGAAGTGATGTATCGATCTTTAGGGATTGGAGGATTGCATCTCCATGGTAACCTATCTGTGGCACAACAGCTGTTTGGAATAGAGGATTAGGATTCTGATTGGTGGACTTTTGAATAAATATATGGATCAGAACACTGTCCCTTACTTCACCTTGAGAAAGACCCGCAGCACCGCGGGTGGAAACGCGTTGGTAAATAAGGGACCTACCGGACTCCGAAGCTGCTGATGACAAAAGATCTGGAGAGCTGAATTGATTGCCAAGGCTGGTTCCAGTGGTCTTTTCCGGAGAGACGCTTGGTGACTATATCACAAACTGCCATTTTTGAGATCTGACAAAAATCAGTTCTCAATTTTTATTGGTAATTATTCTGGCCTCCCATTCTCAGCAGAACTTTGTGGATAATTCTTTTATGTGGATTGTGTTTATGTTAATGTGTGTCAGTGATTTTAAAATTAAATTGTGACTGTACGACACATGCTATGATCTTTTTCTTTGCATATTTCCCTGCATTCGTGAGGTATTGATAAGTGGAGAAGGAGTGCAACTATGTCCTGGATTTCTTCTACCCATTAAGGAATGTATTACTTCACTTTTTATATAACCGCCGTGATGTTGTCTGACTGGATCAGCACCCGCCGGTTCTGAAGCAGGGGTCTTGCTTGACTTAGGGCATTGTAAATGGCCCTTAGCTCCAGAATATTTATGTGAAGCGAAATCTCCTGATTTGACCACAGTCCTTGGAAATTTCTTCCCTGTGTGACTGCCCCCCAGCCCCTAAGGCTGGCATCCGTGGTCACCAGGACCCAGTCCTGTATTCCGAATCTGCGGCCCTCTAGTAGATGAGCCCTCTGCAGCCACCACAGCAGCGACACCTGGTTCTTGCCGACAGGTTTATCCGCTGTTGCATCTGGAGATGGGACCCGGACCATTTGTCCAACAGGTCCCACTGGAAAGTCCTTGCGTGGAACCTTCCGAATGGAATTGCCTCGTACGAAGCTACCATTTTTCCCAGGACTCGTGTGCATTGATGTACCGACACCTGTCCCGGTTTTAGGATGTCTCTGACTAGAGATGACAACTCCTCGGCTTTTTCCACTGGAAGAAACACTCTTTTCTGGTCTGTGTCCAGAATCATTCCCAGGAACAGAAGACGTGTCGTCGGGACCAGCTGTGACTTTGGAATATTGAGAATCCAGCCGTGCTGTTGTAGCACTTCCCGAGAAAGTGCTACCCCCACTACCAACTGTTCCTTGGACCTCGCCCTTATCAGGAGATCGTCCAAGTACGGGATAATTGAAACTCCTTTCTTGCGAAGGAGTATCATCATTTCGGCCATTACCTTGGTAAAGACCCTCGGTGCCGTGGACAACCCAAACGGCAGCGTCTGGACTGATAGTGACAGTCCTGTACCACAAATCTGAGGTACTCCTGGTGAGGAGGGTAAATGGGGACATGCAGGTACGCATACTTGATGTCCAGGGAGACCATGTAATCCCCCTCGTCCAGGCTCGCAATAACCGCCCTGAGCGATTCCATCTTGAACTTGAACCTTTTGATATAAGTGTTCAAGGATTTTAAATTTAAGATGGGTCTCACCGAACCGTCCGGTTTCGGTACCACAAACATTGTGGAGTAGTAACCCTTTCCTTGCTGAAGGAGGGGTACCTTGACAATCACTTGCTGTGAATACAGTTTTTGAATAGCCACCAACACTGCCTCCCTGGCAGAGGGAGTTGCCGGTAAGGCAGATTTTAGGAAACGGTGAGGGGGAGACGTCTCGAATTCCAGCGTGTAGCCCTGAAGTACTACTTGAAGGACCCAGGGATCCACCTGTGAGAGAGCCCACTGTGCGCTGAAATTTCTGAGACGTGCCCCCACCGTACCCGGGTCCGCCTGAGCAGCCCCAGCGTCATGCTGTGGACTTACCGGACGCAGGGGAGGACTTCTGCTCTTGGGAACTAGCTGTGCTTTGCAGCTTTTTTCCTCTACCCTTGCCTCTCGGCAGAAAGGATAAGCCTCTAGCCCTGTTGCGTTTCTGGGGCCGAAAGGACTGTACCTGATAATACGGTGCTTTTTTGCTGTGGGGCAGCCTGTGGCAAAAAAGTCGATTTCCCAGCAGTAGCTGTGGACACGAGGTCCGAAAGACCGTCCCCAAACAGTTCCACCCCCTTATAGGGCAAAACCTCCTTGTGCCGCTTTGAGTCGGCATTGCCAGACCATTGCCGAGTCCATAATCCTCTTCTGGCGGCAATGGACATAGCGCTTATTCTTGATGCCAGCCGGCAAATATCCCTCTGTGCATCACGCATGTATAAGACTGCATCTTTTATATGCTCAATCGTCAGCAAAATATTGTCCCTATCCATGGTATCAATATTATCCGACAGGGAATCTGACCACGCAGCAGCAGCACTGCACATCCAAGCTGATGCAATCGCTGGTCGCAATATAATGCCCGTGTGTGTGTAAATAGCTTTTAGGGTAGCTTCCTGCTTTCTATCAGCAGGTTCCTTCAGGGTGGCCGTATCCGGAGACGGTAGTGCCACCTTCTTTGATAAGCGTGTCAGCGCCTTATCTACCCTAGGGGGTATTTCCCAATGTGACCTATCCTCTAGCGGGAAAGGGTAGGCTGCCAATAACTGTTTTGAAATTATCAATTTCTTATCGGGGGAAGTCCACGCTTCCTCACACACCTCATTTAATTCCTCAGATGCAGGAAAAACTACAGGTAGTTTTTTCTCACCAAACATAATACCCTTTTTTGTGGTACCTAGGGTATTATCAGAAATGTGTAAAACATTTTTCATTGCCTCAATCATGTAACGGGTGGACCTATTGGAGGGGGGTGGTCTTCTGTATGCCGGCGGTCGGGCTCCCGGCACTCAGTATACCGGCGCCGGGAGCCCGACAGCTGGCATACCGACACTTATTTTCCCTCGTGGGGGTCCACGACCCCCATAGAGGGAGAATAAAATAGTGTGGCGCGCGTAGCGCGCCACCGTGCCCGTACCGTGGCGAGCGCATCGAGCCTGCAAGGGGCTCATTTGCGCTCGCCACACTGTCGGTAAGCCGGCGGTCGCGCTCCCGGCGCCGGTATGCTGGTCGCCGGGAGCCCGACCGCCGGCCAGCCGTAGTGAACCCTTGGAGGGTACACTAGTCTCATCATCGTCGACACTGGAGTCGGTATCCGTGTCGACGTCTGTATCTGTCACCTGAGGTAGCGGGCGTTTTAAAGCCCCGATGACATTTGAGACGCTGGAACAGGCACAAGCTGTGTAGCCGGCTGTCCTATGTCGTCAAACCTTTTGTGCAAGGAGTTGACACTTTCACGTAATTCCTTCCATAAGTCCAACCACACAGGTGTCGACCCCGCAGGGGGTGACATCACATTCACAGGCATTTGCTCCGCCTCCACATCATTTTCCTCCTCATACATGTCGACACAGCAGTACCGACAACCAGCAGACACACAGGGAATGCTCTTACAGAGGACAGGACCCCACAAAGCCCTTTGGGGAGACAGAGGGAGAGTATGCCAGCACACACCAGAGCGCTATATATCACAGGGATATCACCTATAGAAACGTGTTTTCCCCTTATAGCTGCATAAAATAGTTATACTGCGCCTAATTTGTGCCCCCCCCTCTCTTTTTTTACCATTTTCTGTAGTGCAGGACAGCAGGGGAGAGCCAGGGAGCTTCCTTCCAGCGGAGCTGTTAGGGAAAAATGGCGCCAGTGTGCTGAGGGAGAAGGCTCCGCCCCTTTTTCGGCGGGCTTTCTCCCGCTATTGTAAAAGTTCTGGCAGGGGTTAATAAGCACCTATATAGTCCCTGGGGCTATATATGGTGCCAGTTTGCTAGCCAAGGTGTTAGTATTGCTGCTCAGGGCGCCCCCCCCCCAGCGCCCTGCACCCATCAGTGACCGCAGTGTGTGGTGTGCATGAGGAGCAATGGCGCACAGCTGCAGACAGAAGTCTTCAGCCGCCGATTTTCCGGACCACCTTCTTGCTTCTGGCTCTGTAAAGGGGACGGCGGCGCGGCTCCGGGAACGGACGACGAGGTCGGGTCCTGTGTTCGATCCCTCTGGAGCTAATGGTGTCCAGTAGCCTAAGAAGCCCAAGCTACCACCACTTAGGTAGGTTCGCTTCTTCTCCCCTTAGTCCCTCGATGCAGTGAGCCTGTTGCCAGCAGGTCTCACTGAAAATAAAAAACCTAACAAACACTTTCTTCCTAGGAGCTCAGGAGAGCCCCTAGTGTGAATCCAGCTCGGCCGGGCACAGAAATCCAACTGAGGCTTGGAGGAGGGTCATAGGGGGAGGAGCCAGTACACACCAGGTAGTCCTAAATCTTTCTTAGAGTGCCCAGTCTCCTGCGGGGCCCGTCTATTCCCCATGGTCCTTACGGAGTCCCCAGCATCCACTAGGACGTCAGAGAAATACAATTTCCCAATTGATGTCCTTTATTGCTTGTTTCAGCAATATGAAATTAGCTTTCCTAAAGTTAAAAGCGTTAAACCCTTGTATTGTTGTTTTTGAAAGCTGATATCGAATGTGATCATATTGTGAAAGCTATTTCCTAGGGTCTCCCCTACTTTAGTATTTATTATTTCCTCATCATTAGTACTAGGTCCAGTATAGCCGTTTGCCTAGTTTGCTCCTCGATTACCTGGGATAAGTAATGATCTTTTAGCATGTTTAAGAACCTGTTACCCCTAGCTGTATTTACTGTTTCGGTGTTCCAGTTTATGTCCGGGTAATTAAAGTCCCCAACAATAATGACGTTCCCCATTCCTGCAGCTTTTTTGATTTGCCGCAAGAGTTGTAAATCGTCAGCCACACTAATATCTGGCGGTTTATAGCATGTCCCTATTGAAAGTTTTTTTTGTATCTATACCCTCACTCGAAATCTCAACCCATAAAGACTCTACGTTATCTCCAGTCCCCTCGTAAATGACCTCCTTTAAATATGGTTTTAAGAATGGTTTAACATAGACAAACACCCCCTCCCTTTTTATTAGTCCTAGCTCACCTGAAGAGGGTATACCCCTCAATTTTTGCCACCCAGTCATGAGAATCGTCCCACCATGTCTCTGTAATGCCTATTATGTCAATTTGGTCATTAAGTGCAATTGTCTCTAATTCCCCCATTTTACTTGTTAGGTTTCTTGCATTTGCAATCATACACTTACGTTTAGTAATTCCCTGATCCAAAAGTTTTGTTGTAGATAACGTTTCATTAGGTACCTGGGTTTCCCTTAAATTACCATTGCTGACTATTTTTCTCCATTTGTAAGTATTAAGTCTAATATTGCATGTTTCTGAGTGGGCTCCCTCACCAATTGGTGGTGGGATGCTCCCTGTAAGGAATTTTAAATGTCCCTACTTCTAGTGGAACTAGCAAAAGACACCTCCCAGTTTACATCAGGAAGATTAAAGCCTCCCATGATTATTACCTCTCCTTTTAATGCCATTTTAGTGATGTCCTGTAATAGGTTCTTGTCCAGTTCCTCTTCCTGACCTGGTGGCCTGTATATCACCCCAATATGAAGAATTGACTTGACCCGTTTCTATGATCACCCAAAGGGCCTTCGTTTTTTTCTTCAGTACTTTGTATTAAGGTAGTATTTATGCTTTATTTTACATACATTGCTAACCCTCCTCTGATTCTTCCCATTCTGTCCTTCCTAAATAAAGTATATCCTGGTATAGCTATGTCCCAGTCATGATTTTCATTGCACCATGACTCTGTAATAGCCACAATATCTAGATCATCCCTTGTCATTATTGCAATTAGTTCTGGGATTTTATTTCTTAAGCTCCTAGCATTTGCACACATAGCTTTTAGAGTTGTATTTGTGCTTTTCCTGTTCCTAGCTGTTTATCTCTCTGCCTATGTTTATTTGGTTTTGATTTGAATTATCTTCTGTTGCTGTGGATATGCTTCCTATTCCCTTTGCCTGCAGAAACAATACCTCTGGGTTGGGGGAGCAGATTGCTTTATTCATATTTGGATCACTGCCCCCTCTGCTAGTTTAAATAGTTTTTGATGGAGCAGCCATACTGTTCAGTTAGTATTCTCGTTCCCCTTGAATATGGGTGCGGGCTGTCACTTTTGTATAAGCTCCTATCTTGCCAGATGGTGTCATTATGGCCTATAAATCCAAATCTTTCCTCACTGCACCATATCATCAGCCAAACACTGAAGTTTCTGATGCGATGAGTTCTGTCTTCTTTGTGTACTGGCAATACGTCTGAAAAAGTTACAGTGGTTGCTACCTGCTTCAGAGCAGTCCCTAACTACCTAAATTCATCTTTTATGGCCACGAGGTCAGCATTAGCCAGGTCATTTGGATGGACAATGACATCCACCTTCAAATCTTTTCTTGCTGCCTTTACAATTCTTAGCATGTTCACTTTATCCCTTGGAGCTGTGGCTCCATGTAAGCACCTTACATGTTTCTCTACTTCATTTGTATTTCCCAGATGTATTCCTCTAATAATGGAATCTCCCAAGAGAAGTGCAGTCCTGTTTGGATAATACATTTTCCTGTTCCTATAGTTAGTAGAAGTCCCCATATCCTCCTGTTCTGTAATGCCTCTATTAGTTGTATCTTCCAGCCCTGCAAGAGCAGCATATGAGTTTTCCAGTGTCACAGCTTGTGGGAGGTGTATGTGTCCCTCTGGAAATCTCTGCCTTTGAGAGCCCACAGTAGTCCAGACAGAATGTCTTCTGGTGGCTCTCTTGAGGCGGCGGTGGCCTCAAGGACACATACATCCTACATATCTCAGCATGCAGCTTAGCTATCTCGTCCTTCAGCAGAGACAATTTCTTACAGATTGGACAGCAGCCATTGCATCCATTGCACTGCGTTAGCCCAAACATTGTATAAGATGTTAAAGACATTGCCAATATTTGTGTTCCTGTTTGTGTATTATAACTCACCTGCTTCTGTTTCAAACTCACAATTCACTTAAAAAGCCAAACTTCACTTTAGAAGGCAAGCTTATCACAACGAGCAAGCTCCAATGCGTCTAGTTTCCCTTCGTGGAGAGTAACTTTGCTGAGCGGTGCGCGATGACGTCATCGCGCACCGCTCAGCATTCAAGCGGCGCTAACAATGTACAGGGGGCGTAACTGACCATGCCCCCTGTATTAGGCCATGCCCCTTTCCTGCCCGGGGCGCTCTGCGCCCTTGAACCGGCCCTGAACCCACCCAAATCGAAATCTCTCTACACATGTTACATCTGCCCCACCAGCAGGGCAAATGGTTTTGCCCATTCGTGTGCTTTTTTGGTTTGCTAACAAACCTTAATAACCTCCTTTAGGGGCCCTACACACTGGACAATATTTTAGAAAGATATTGTTAAAAAAATTAATGATATATCATTCAGTGTGGAGGCACCAACAATGAACGATGCGCGTACCCGCAGTCATTCATCACTGGTCTATCATCGTTGCAAGCCAATCTGGACGATGTTGATGTTTGCAATGTCAAATCGTTCATCTCATTCATAGAAATCGTTCAGACTGTATGCAAAAAATCATTACTGAAAAATCATTCATCGTTCAAATCGCCCAGAATGAAACAAGATAAGGACCCCTGCTTATTTGACCAGGAAAACCCTGGGGATGGGCTCACAAAGGACCTTCAGATACCTAAGCAGAAAACAATCAACTCTGGTTTTTAAAGGTTTGAAGTCCCCAAGGTTGGAGGCCAAGCAGCAGGACTGGAGATCAATCTGCTGTCACAACTGAGGGTTGAGGCTGACCTAGGGAAGCCTCAGACGTAGGGGCTGGCATGTATGTGAACCATGGAGGTTGAATAGGGTTCTTGGACATACAGGAGGTCTAAGCACCATTTGCCCGAAGGCGTGACCACAACAACGGAAATTATAAAATAAAGTCTGTTCATTGAACACACAGTTTAAACACCTTGGCAATTCAGGTAACTTTAATAGTAGATGTGCAGGTTAATATAGCAGTACAGTTCCTGGGAGCGCAGTGGTAATGAATACTGTGGCTATGCAGGATGAGATGTAACAAAGTCCTTGCAATACCCGGAGTTGGAAAGTCCGTAGGACACAGCTAACCACTGTATCAGGGAACGAGCAGGTATAGCCCAGCAGATGACACTTTGGAAGCTGGGGTTGGAACAAGTGCACAGAGGTTGAAGGGAACTTGGAAGAATTGCTGGGGATGCCGGATGGAACTAGTGCAGACAGAAGGGGTATTGAACTCACCGCTGAAGAGTCCGATGGTGAGTATCGATGGTGAACTGTAGTTCGATGTTGTGTGGTAGATGATGAACGGATCGATGCTGGAACACCGCTGGAGATGGACAGTGATACTGCACGTGATATAGAACACAGCTGACAGCTAGTAGTGACACAGGAACACCTCTGGAAGCGAGACTGGAGCAACGCTGGAGGCTGGAAGCCAGTGATGAAGTCACTGTAAATCACAGAGAGCGATGTTGGTAAGCAATGAGAGCTGGGAGTGATACTAGAAAACCGCTGGAAGCGATACTTGAACAATGCTGAAAGCTGGAAGCCAGTGATAGATCACTGCAGAACACAGGAAGCAATGTAAGAACTCTGCTGGAGTCATGCAACACCGCAGGATGGTAACTGATGCGTAGTCTCTTTAAGTGGAGCAAGGTCACAGGAGCTGGAATACCTGGAAGCTCAAACTGGAACATTCACAAAACAGAAGAGACATGTATCACTAGGATAGTGTTATGATTCCTGTACTCCAGACCGGAGGAGATCATATGGCAGGGATCTGAGTACAGGAAAATAAGCTGGTTGTGGGAGCTGGATAGCCTAGTAACCCCTGGCGCCCTAACTCCGTTGTCTCGCCCGTGTTATCAGAAATCCCCTGCGAGACTATGGTTGCTTGAGCCCATGGCAGCCGCGTTCGAAGGGCGGATTATGTCTGCCCAACCCCGATGCCCCCGCAGGTCTTAATGGGAGACAAGGGGAAGTCCGAGACAGGGTGATAACAAGGGGCCCTCTGACTAAGCAACCAGGCCAGGGGTTACAAGCTAACTAACTAAATCAAAAGGTATGTGCGGACTAGCCGCCAGGAAAAAGGACAACCAAGGATCCACTGATCCGACACTCCTATCCGGCACCGCCGGACACCACAGTGGATCTGTGGAAGCGGAATCCTCCGCAAAGCTCCAGAACACAATAAAACAAAATAATAAACAGAAGCGGACAAGCCGCAACACACGGCTGCGCCGCGACTCACGAACACCACCAGATGTTAAAGGTGCTCGGTCAGACTCCAGGAACAGATGGTAACTTCCGAGTACAGGATCTCTGAGGACAGGAACAACCGAAAAGACCGGGACTGGGAACTCTCTGCAGCAGACACAGGCAAACAGGAAGCTATCACCGGCGTCTGTAAGAAGTCCTGAGGGTGCCTTTATTCAGGCACCCTCCAATCAGGATCCAGACAGGACAATCAAATAGAAATGCCGTGCAGCTTGCATGCTGCACGGCCAGCACATAATCAGGGTAATGAGAATAGACCCAGCAACGGGGAACGCGGCTGAACGTGGCGTCCCCGTTGCTAAGGTCAGAGCGGCTCCGTGCGCCCGGCGTCTTAGCGTTGCCAGGGAGCCGGCGGCTGAACGCGCACGGCGTCCCTGGTTGCTAGGCGCCGGGCCGCACGGCCGAGCGGACCCCGGCGCCTAACAGTACCCCCCCCTTGAGGAGGGGTCAAGGAACCCCTAAAGCCAGGTTTCCGAGGAAATTCACGAAAAAATGCCCTTTTGAGCTTTGGGGCATGAAGGTCTTCATCCAGGACCCACGACCTTTCCTCTGGCCCATAACCTCTCCAATGCACCAAAAAATAAAGCCGACCCCGGGACAACTTGGAATCGAGAACCTTCTCAACCAAGAACTCTTGCTGACCCTGTACATTAACTGGTGATCTCCCCTGAGATTTTTTACGAGGAAATCTGCTGGACGAAACATATGGTTTAAGCAATGAGCAATGGAAGGTATTTCCGATCCGTAAAGTTTTTGGTAAACGTAACCGGAAAGCAACTGGATTGACTTTTTTGATAATGAGAAATGGTCCAATATATCTAGGACCCAATCTGGCTGAGGTTTGTCGAAGTTTGATGTTGCGAGTCGACAACCACACCCTGTCTCCTACTTTAAAAGTGCACGGCCGCCGGAGCCTGTCAGAAATTTTTTTTTCCCGGAAGGCTGCTTTTCTGAGAGCCAGGTGCACTTTTTTCCAAATAAGTTTAAGATGAGAGGTCAGGGCCAGAGAGGAGACAGAGGAATGTTGAAAAAATGAATTAGCTCTGGGGTGGAAACCAAAAACTGCAAAAAATGGAGACACATTGGTGGAGGAATGACAGGCATTATTATAAGCAAACTCCGCCAATGGAAGAAACTCAGACCAGTCATTTTGGAGTTTGGCCGAGTACAAACGCAAATATTGTTTTAGAGATTGGTTAACTCGCTCAGTCTGTCCATTGGATTGTGGATGATAGCCGGAGGTTAATGATAATTTCATCTTTAATGAAGCACAAAAAGACTTCCAAAATTGCGCAATGAATTGTGGACCCCTGTCAGAAACAATATCAGTGGGTAACCCATGGAGTCTGAAAACATGACGGAGGAACAAGACTGCCAATCCCTGGGCAGATGGCAATCGGGGAAGAGCAATAAAATGGGCCATCTTGCTAAAACGGTCCACTACCACCCATATGACTCGGCATCCGGCTGACAGAGGGAGATCCACCACAAAATCCATGGAGATATGCGACCATGGCCTAAGAGGAACTTTCAAGGGCATAAGTTGACCAATAGGCAAAGAACGGGGAACTTTATGCTGTGCACAGACCTGACACGAAAAAACAAAGTCTTTAATGTCTTTGGAAAGACCAGGCCACCATACTGAGCGGGATACTAATTCCAAAGTCTTAGCGATTCCCGGATGCCCTGCAACTTTGCTATCATGAAATTCCGCCAAAACAGTTGCTCTCAAAAACTCAGGAACAAAAAGACGACTAGCAGGAGTATTTCCCGGAGCTTGATGTTGAAGCAGCTTTAATTGGGAAAATACATCCTGTGTGAGACCTGCCTGAATGACTGAAGGCGGAAGTATGGGAGTAACAGGACTGTTGTCTTGAACCGGAAGGAAACTGCGTGACAGGGCATCTGCCTTGGTATTCTTGGAACCTGGTCTGAAGGTGATAATGAATTTGAAACGAGTAAAAAATAAAGCCCAACGAGCCTGTCGGGCATTCAGTCGTTTAGCCGATTCAATGTATTGAAGATTTTTGTGATCAGTCAAAACTGAAATGGTGTGGGTAGCTCCTTCAAGCCAATGTCTCCACTCCTCGAAAGCCCATTTAATAGCCAGCAATTCCCGGTTACCAACATCGTAGTTGGATTCTGCAGATGAGAATTTCCTGGACATAAAGGCACAAGGATGTAACTCAAGGGAATCTGGATCCTTCTGAGAAAGGATAGCCCCTACTCCAACCTCCGAGGCATCCACCTCAATAATGAAAGGTAATTCTGGGTTGGGATGTCTAAGGACAGGGGCTGAGACAAAGGCTTGTTTTAAGGCCTGAAAAGATAACTCCGCTTCACATGACCAATTGGTAGGATCTGCTCCCTTCTTAGTAAGTGCCACAATGGGAGCAACTAGGTCAGAGAAAGAGTGAATAAATCTTCTATAGTAGTTTGCAAACCCTAAAAAGCGCTGAATTGCTTTTAAATTGGTGGGTTGCGCCCAACTAAGGATGGCTTGGAGCTTTTTTGGTTCCATTCGGAATCCCCGAGGGGAAATAATGTACCCTAAAAAGGATACTTCCGTGACATGAAATTCACACTTCTCCAGCTTGGCATATAAGTGATTTTTCCACGTAATCTCTTTAGCACCTGACGCACCTGGGTAACATGTTGTTCCACGGAGTCAGAATATATCAAAATATCGTCTAAATAGACCACGACGAATCTTCCCAGAAACTCACGGAGCACATCATTAATGAGATCCTGGAAAACTGCCGGAGCGTTAGATAGGCCGAATGGCATGACCAGATACTCATAGTGGCCCGACTGAGTACTAAATGCCGTTTTCCACTCATCCCCTGACCTGATTCTGATGAGGTTATATGCTCCTCTAAGATCAATCTTAGAAAAAATAACAGCCGAACGTAGCTGATCAAAGAGGACAGAGATCAGCGGCAGAGGGTAAGTATTCTTTACTGAGATTTTATTCAAAGCTCTAAAGTCAATGCAGGGTCTGAGTGAACCATCCTTCTTCTCTACGAAGAAGAAACCTGCACTTAAAGGGGATTTAGATGGCCTGATAAACCCTTTCCCAAGGCTTTCTTTCACATACTCATTCATGGCCACAGTTTCAGGACCAGACAATGCATATAACCTTCCTTTAGGCAACGTGGCACCAGGAATTAACTCAATGGCACAATCATAAGGCCTATGGGGAGGCAAAATATCCGCATTGCCCTTGGAAAACACATCAACAAAATCCTGGTATTCCCCAGGAATATGTGCGGAACTGGCGGCAGCTACTCGGATAGGAAGCGTAATACATTCTTTATCACAGATGGTACCCCATTGTAGGATCTCCCCAGACTGCCAATCAATGACGGGATTATGAAAGGCCAGCCAAGGATGACCCAGAACCACAGGAACTGCTGGACAATGGGTAAGGAAAAACTCAATTTTTTCAGAATGCAGAGCTCCCACCGAGAGCAAAACAGGAGGTGTACATAGAGAAATAACCCCATTGGATAAAGGACTCCCATCTAAACCATGCATGGTGATACACCTACCTAAGGTTAGCTGAGGAATACCTAAGGCCTTGGCCCATGTTAAATCCATAAAGTTTCCTGCAGCTCCACTGTCCACAAAAGCAGAGACCGAGGAACAGAGGCTGCCATAGGAAACTTTAGCAGGAACCAACAGTGAATTATTTGAGGAGATGAGCTGCAGACCAAAGTGAACCCCCTCACAATTCACTTGGTCAGGAAGTTTCCCAACTTGTTTGGACAACTACGGGCAAAATGTCCCTTACCTCCGCAGTATAAACACAGACCATAATTTTGCCTCCTGGTTCTTTCTTCCGGAGACAATTTGGAGAGACCAATCTGCATAGGCTCCTCTATGTCTACAGGAATGGAAGGAACCCAGGGAGAGGACCCGACAGATGCCCCTTTTTCAGCCCTCCGCTCTCTGAGCCGACGATCTATTTTAATAGATAGCTCCATGAGGTTATCGAGGGTCTCAGGAGCGGGATACTGGAGGAGACTGTCTTTTATAGATTCCGATAAGCCGAGGCGAAACTGACTGCGCAGGGCTGGGTCATTCCAGCCACAGTCGTTCGACCAACGGCGAAACTCCGTACAATAATTCTCTGCGGGATTCCTACCCTGTCTAAGAGCACGCAACTGACTTTCTGCGGACGCCTCTCTATCAGGGTCGTCATACAATAGCCCTAAAGATTTTAAAAAGGCGTCTACAGACGATAAGGCCGGATCGTCTGTCTTTAAACCAAAAGCCCAGGTCTGAGGATCCCCCTGAAGTAGAGAAATAATAATCCCAACCCGCTGAGCCTCTGTACCTGAGGTAACTGGTCTTAAACGAAAATACAGTTTGCAAGATTCTTTAAAATTAAAAAACTGTTTTCTATCCCCAGAAAAACGGTCAGGCAGATGCATTTTTGGTTCAGGGATGACCCTCGGGGAAGTCCGTAACAGATCTTCCTGTGACCTCACCCGGAGGGACAGATCCTGAACCATCTGAGTAAGTTCCTGAATCTGACTAACAAGAAGCTGGCCAGGGTTTGGCCCAACACCGGTGGGATTCATAAGGCCGACAAAAATCTCCCAACTAAAAAGTGAAAAAATTTACTGTAAGTTAAATCTTTTCTTTTGTAGGCCGGTGATAATGTTATGATTCCTGTACTCCAGACCGGAGGAGATCATATGGCAGGGATCTGAGTACAGGAAAATAAGCTGGTTGTGGGAGCTGGATAGCCTAGTAACCCCTGGCGCCCTAACTCCGTTGTCTCGCCCGTGTTATCAGAAATCCCCTGCGAGACTATGGTTGCTTGAGCCCATGGCAGCCGCGTTCGAAGGGCGGATTATGTCTGCCCAACCCCGATGCCCCCGCAGGTCTTAATGGGAGACAAGGGGAAGTCCGAGACAGGGTGATAACAAGGGGCCCTCTGACTAAGCAACCAGGCCAGGGGTT
This sequence comes from Pseudophryne corroboree, assembly GCF_028390025.1. NCBI lineage: Eukaryota > Metazoa > Chordata > Amphibia > Anura > Myobatrachidae > Pseudophryne > Pseudophryne corroboree. The sequence continues at coordinate 47,147,158 of NC_086446.1, read as the reverse complement.
ACAAGCTAACTAACTAAATCAAAAGGTATGTGCGGACTAGCCGCCAGGAAAAAGGACAACCAAGGATCCACTGATCCGACACTCCTATCCGGCACCGCCGGACACCAGAGTGGATCTGTGGAAGCGGAATCCTCCGCAAAGCTCCAGAACACAATAAAACAAAATAATAAACAGAAGCGGACAAGCCGCAACACACGGCTGCGCCGCGACTCACGAACACCACCAGATGTTAAAGGTGCTCGGTCAGACTCCAGGAACAGATGGTAACTTCCGAGTACAGGATCTCTGAGGACAGGAACAACCGAAAAGACCGGGACTGGGAACTCTCTGCAGCAGACACAGGCAAACAGGAAGCTATCACCGGCGTCTGTAAGAAGTCCTGAGGGTGCCTTTATTCAGGCACCCTCCAATCAGGATCCAGACAGGACAATCAAATAGAAATGCCGTGCAGCTTGCATGCTGCACGGCCAGCACATAATCAGGGTAATGAGAATAGACCCAGCAACGGGGAACGCGGCTGAACGTGGCGTCCCCGTTGCTAAGGTCAGAGCGGCTCCGTGCGCCCGGCGTCTTAGCGTTGCCAGGGAGCCGGCGGCTGAACGCGCACGGCGTCCCTGGTTGCTAGGCGCCGGGCCGCACGGCCGAGCGGACCCCGGCGCCTAACAGATAGACAACCAAAGCACTGACAATTAGGCAGCCTGAATGCAGGATATTTATACCAGCTGGGAAGCAGGCATTGGCTGAGCAATCAGGCAGAGTCCAGAGCACAGCGGATAGGCTGGAAAGTGACATGTGATGAATCCAAACATGGCTGCGTCCATGTTTGATTCTGGAGGGAAAGTCTGTTTGAACTTAACATGTGGGAATCTGTAGTAATGGCAGCAGAGGCCGCGGAGGGCAGGAGATGCCATTCATTATGACAGGATGAATTTGCTGTGTAGTTGCCATGACAGCGCTACCGGGATCACGGAGGGGAGACTGAGGCAATGCTGTACAGCGTGCTGCACGCAGACAGCACAGGTGGAATCCAGGCTTGGAGCGCTGAGCCAGTCTCTGGAGACACTTGGAAGGTAAGAAGCGGTGACTAATTACCCAGACACCTCTTTGGCCTATGAGGAAATTTGGCGTGGAAAGCCTGGACCAACTTGGGAGCATGGATATCCGATACATTCGTCGATGAGCATTCTTCAGGCCTGTAGCCCTTCCAATCTATCAGGCATTAGAGGTGACCATACCTAAAGCATGAGTCCAGAATCTTGGCGACCTCATACTCAACACCACATTGATTCTGGACCTTGGGTGCAGTGGGAAGCGCAGAGTGAAATCGATTCAAGACCTCCGGCTTGAGGAGATGTGAATGTCCTAGGGATTTTTAGGAATGGAGGCAACTTGAGCCTATAGGCGACAGGATTGACGACTTGTTCGATTTGGAAGGGCCCGATATAACGAGGAGCAAACTTTATACTTGGAACCTTCAGTCTCAGATTTTTGGTGAATAGCCAAACACGATCACCTGGTTAGAGGGCAGGAATTGCCTTATGCTTCTTATTTGCAAATTTCTTGTACCTCGAGGAAGCTTTTAGGAGAGCTGCCTGGATATTCTTCCAGTTTTGAGAAAACTGATGAAGGGTGAGATCAGCTGCAGGTACCAATTGTTAGGCGCCAAGGGTCCGCCCGTCAGTGCGGCCCGGCGCCTAGCAACTAGGGACGCCGCAGGCAGACAGCCGCCGGCTCCCTAGCAACGCTAGACGCCGGGCGCACGGAGCCGCTCAGACCCTAGCAACGGGGACGCCACGGTCGGACCGCGTTCCCCGTTGATGGATCTTAATTAATCAGTTCAATTGTATCCTGGCCGTGCAGCATGCAGCTGCACGGCATGATTATGTGATTACCCTGTCTGGATCTTGATTGGACGGCTCCCAAATTTAAGCACTCTCAGGACTTCTCACAGACGCCGGTGATAGCTTCCTGTTGCTGTGTCAGTTACAGAGAGTTTCCAGTCCTGCTCAATCCGGTTGTTCCTGTCCTCAGTGGTCCTGTACTCTGAAGTTGTCATCTATTCCTGGAGTCCGACCGAGCACCTTTAACATCCTGTGGTGTTCGTGAGTCGCGGCGTAGCCGTGTGTTGCGGCTTGACCGCTTACTGTTTATTATTTAGTTTCATTGTGTTCCGGAGCTTTTGCGGAGGATTCCGCTCCCACAAATCCACTCTGGTATCCAGCGGTGCTGGATAGGAGTAACGGATCAGTGGATCTTTGGTTGTCCTTTTCCCTGGCGGTTTGTCCGCACATACTTTTGGTTTAAGTTAGTTAGCTTGTAGCCCCTGGCCTGGTTGCTTAGTCAGAGGGCCCCTTGTTATCACCCTGTCTCGGATTTCCCTTTGTCTCCCATTAAGACCTGAGGGGGCATCGAAGTTGGGCAGACATAATCCGCCCTTCAAACGCGGCTGCCATGGGCTCAAGCAACCATAGTCTCGCAGGGGATTTCTGATAACACGGGCGAGACAACGGAGTTAGGGCGCCAGGGGTTACTAGGATTTCCTGCTCCCGTAACCAGCATATCTTTCCAGTACTCAGACCTCTGCCATAAGATCTCCTCTGGTCTGGAGTACGGGAATCATAACATTATCACCGGCCAGACTAAAATTTAAAATTAAACAGGATTTAATTTTTTCCCTTATTCAGTTGGAAGATTTGTCGGCCTCATGAATCCCACCGGTGTTGGGCCAAATCCTGGCCAGCTTCTAGTTAGCCAGATTCAAGAACTTACTCAGATGGTTCAGGATCTGTCCCTTCGGGTGAGGTCACAGGAAGATCTGTTACGGACTTCCCCGAGGGTCATTCCTGAACCAAAAATGCATTTGCCTGACCGTTTTTCTGGGGATAGAAAGCAGTTTTTTAATTTTAAAGAGTCTTGTAAACTTTATTTTCGTTTAAGACCAGTCTCCTCAGGTACGGAATCTCAGCGGGTTGGAATTATTATTTCTTTACTTCAGGGGGATCCTCAGACCTGGGCTTTTGGTTTAAGAACAGACGATCCGGCTTTATTGTCTGTAGACGCCTTTCTGGGGTCTTTAGGGCTATTGTATGACGACCCTGATAGAGAGGCATCCGCCGAGAGTCAGTTGCGTGCTCTCAGACAGGGTAGGAATCCCGCAGAGATTTATTGTACGGGGTTTCGCCGTTGGTCGAACGACTGTGGATGGAATGACCCAGCCCTGCGCAGTCAGTTTCGCCTCGGCTTATCCGAGTCTATAAAAGACAGTCTCCTTCAGTATCCCGCTCCTGAGACTCTCGATAAACTCATGGAGCTCTCTATTAAGATTGATCGTCGTCTCAGAGAGCGGAGGGCTGAAAAAGGAGCATCTGTCGGGTCTACTCCTTGTGTTTTTTCCATTCCTGTGGACATAGAGGAGCCCATGCAGATAGGCCTCTCCAAACTGTCTCCTGAAGAAAGAACCAGAAGGCAAAATTCTGGTCTTTGTTTATACTGTGGAGGTAAGGGACATTTTGCCCGTAGTTGTCCGAACAAGTCGGGAAACGCCTCGACCAAGTGATTTGTGAGGGGGTTCACTTTGGTCTGCAGCTTATCTCCTCAAATAATTCACTGTTAGTCCCAGCTAAAGTTTCCTTTGGCAGCCTCTGTTCCTCGGTCTCGGCTTTTGTGGACAGTGGAGCTGCAGGGAACTTTATGGATTTAACATGGGCCAAGGCCTTAGGTATTCCTCAGTTAGCCTTGGGTAGGTGTATCACCATGCATGGTTTAGATGGGAGTCCCTTGTCCAATGGGGTTATTTCTCTCTGTACACCTCCTGTTCTACTTTCGGTAGGAGCTCTGCATTCTGAAAAAATTGAGTTTTTCCTTACCCATTGCCCAGCAGTTCCAGTGGTTCTGGGTCACCCTTGGCTGGCCTTTCATAATCCCATCATTGATTGGCAGTCGGGGGAGATCTCACAATGGGGTACCATCTGTAATAAGGAATGTATTACGTTGCCCATCAGAATAGCTGCTGTCATTCCCGCACCCATTCCTGTGGAATACCAGGATTTTGTTGATGTATTTTCCAAGGGCAATGCGGACATTCTGCCTCCCCATAGGCCTTATGATTGTGCTATTGAGCTAATTCCTGGTGCCACTTTGCCTAAGGGAAGGTTATATGCATTGTCCGGACCTGAAACTGTGGCCATGAATGAGTATGTTAAAGAAAGCCTAGGGAAAGGATTTATCAGGCCATCTAAATCCCCTTTAAGTGCAGGCTTCTTCTTCGTGGAGAAGAAGGATGGATCACTCAGACCTTGCATTGACTTTAGAGCCTTGAATAAGATCTCAGTAAAAAATACTTACCCTTTGCCGCTGATTTCTGTCCTCTTTGATCAGCTACGTTCGGCTGTGATTTTTTCTAAGATTGACCTGAGAGGAGCATATAACCTCATCCGAATCAAGTCAGGGGATGAGTGGAAAACGGCATTCAGTACTCAGTCGGGTCACTATGAGTATCTGGTTATGCCATTCGGCCTGTCTAACGCTCCGGCAGTTTTCCAGGATCTCATTAACGATGTGCTCCGTGAATTTCTTGGAAGATTCGTTGTAGTCTACTTAGACGATATTTTGATATATTCTGACTCTATAGAACAACATGTTACCCAGGTGCGTCAGGTTCTAAAAAAATTACGTGAAAATCACCTATATGCCAAGCTGGAGAAGTGTGAATTTCATGTCACGGAGGTATCCTTTTTAGGGTACATCATTTCCCCTCGGGGATTCTGTATGGAACCAAAGAAGCTCCAAGCCATCCTTAGTTGGGCGCAACCCACCAACTTAAAAGCAATTCAGCGCTTTTTAGGGTTTGCGAATTACTATAGAAGATTTATTCACTCTTTCTCCGACCTAGTTGCTCCCATTGTGGCACTGACTAAGAAGGGAGCAGATCCTACCAACTGGTCACGTGAAGCTGAGTTATCTTTTCAGGCCTTGAAACAAGCCTTTGTCTCAGCCCCAGTCCTCAGACATCCCAACCCAGAATTGCCTTTCATTGTTGAGGTTGATGCCTCGGAGGTTGGAGTAGGGGCTATCCTATCTCAGAAGGATCCGGATTCTCTAGAATTACATCCTTGTGCCTTTATGTCCAGGAAATTCTCATCTGCTGAATCCAACTACGATGTTGGTAACCGGGAATTACTGGCTATTAAATGGGCTTTCGAGGAGTGGAGGCATTGGCTTGAAGGAGCCACTCATACCATTTCAGTTTTGACTGATCACAAAAATCTTCAATACATTGAATCAGCTAAACGGCTGAATGCCCGGCAAGCTCGTTGGGCTTTATTTTTTACTCGTTTCAAGTTCATTATCACCTTCAGGCCAGGTTCCAAGAATACCAAGGCAGATGCCCTGTCACGCAGTTTTCTTCCAGTTCAAGACAACAGTCCTGTTACTCCCATACTTCCGTCTTCAGTCATTCGGGCAGGCCTCACACAAGATTTATTTACCCAGTTAAAGCAGCTTCAACATCAAGCTCCTGGAAATACTCCTGCTGGTCGTCTTTATGTCCCCGAGTTTTTGAGAGCAACTGTTTTGACGGAGTTTCATGATAGCAAAGTTGCCGGGCATCCGGGGATCGCCAAAACTTTTGAATTAGTTTCCCGCTCGGTATGGTGGCCTGGTCTTTCCAAAGACATTAAGGAGTTTGTTTTTTCTTGTCAGGTCTGTGCACAGCATAAGGTTCCCCGTTCCTTGCCTATCGGTCAACTTATGCCCTTGAATGTTCCTCTTAGGCCATGGTCTCATATTTCCATGGATTTTGTGGTGGACCTCCCTCTGTCAGCCGGATGCCGAGTCATATGGGTGGTAGTGGACCGTTTTAGCAAAATGGCCCATTTCATTGCTCTTCCCCGATTGCCATCTGCCCAGGGATTGGCAGTCTTGTTCCTCCGCCATGTTTTCAGACTCCATGGGTTACCCACTGATATTGTTTCTGATCGGGGTCCACAATTCATTGCACAATTTTGGAAGTCTTTTTGTGCCTCATTAAAGATGAAATTATCTTTAACGTCTGGCTACCATCCCCAATCCAACGGGCAGACTGAGCGAGTTAATCAATCATTAAAACAATATTTACGTTTGTACTCAGCCAAACTCCAAAATGACTGGTCTGAGTTTCTTCCGTTGGCGGAGTTTGCTTACAACAATGCCTGTCATTCCTCCACCAATGTGTCTCCATTTTTTACAGTTTTTGGTTTTCACCCCAGAGCTAATTCCTTTTTTCAACATTCCTCTGTCTCCTCACTGACCTTGACCTCTCATCTCAGACTCATTTGGAGAAAAGTGCACCTGGCTCTCAGAAAAGCGGCATTTCGGGAGAAAAATTTTTCTGACAGGCTCCGGCGGCCGTGCACTTTTAAAGTAGGAGATAGGGTATGGTTGTCGACTCGCAACATTAAACTTCGACAAACCTCAGCCAGATTGGGTCCTAAATTTATTGGACCATTTCATATTATCAAAAAAGTCAATCCAGTTGCTTTCCGGTTACGTTTACCAAAAACTTTACGGATCGGAAATACCTTCCATTGCTCCTTGTTAAAACCATATGTTTCGTCCAGTAGATTTCCTCGCAAGATCTCTCAGGGGAAATCACCAATAGATGTACAGGGTCAGCAGGAGTTCTTGGTGGAGAAGGTTCTCGATTCCAAGTTGTCCCGGGGTCGGCTTTATTTTTTGGTACATTGGAGAGGTTATGGTCCAGAAGAAAGGTCTTGGGTCCTGGATGAGGATCTCCATGCCCCGAGGCTCAAAAGGGCATTTTTTCAAGAATTTCCTCAGAAACCTGGCCTTAGGGGTACCTTGACCCCTCCTCAAGGGGGGGGTACTGTTAGGCGCCGAGGGTCCGCCCGTCAGTGCGGCCCGGCGCCTAGCAACTAGGGACGCCGCAGGCAGACAGCCGCCGGCTCCCTAGCAACGCTAGACGCCGGGCGCACGGAGCCGCTCAGACCCTAGCAACGGGGACGCCACGGTCGGACCGCGTTCCCCGTTGCTGGGTCTTAATTAATCAGTTCAATTGTATCCTGGCCGTGCAGCATGCAGCTGCACGGCATGATTATGTGATTACCCTGTCTGGATCTTGATTGGAGGGCTCCCAAATTTAAGCACTCTCAGGACTTCTCACAGACGCCGGTGATAGCTTCCTGTTGCTGTGTCAGTTACAGAGAGTTTCCAGTCCTGCTCAATCCGGTTGTTCCTGTCCTCAGTGGTCCTGTACTCGGAAGTTGTCATCTATTCCTGGAGTCCGACCGAGCACCTTTAACATCCTGTGGTGTTCGTGAGTCGCGGCGTAGCCGTGTGTTGCGGCTTGACCGCTTACTGTTTATTATTTAGTTTCATTGTGTTCCGGAGCTTTTGCGGAGGATTCCGCTCCCACAAATCCACTCTGGTATCCAGCGGTGCTGGATAGGAGTAACGGATCAGTGGATCTTTGGTTGTCCTTTTCCCTGGCGGTTTGTCCGCACATACTTTTGGTTTAAGTTAGTTAGCTTGTAGCCCCTGGCCTGGTTGCTTAGTCAGAGGGCCCCTTGTTATCACCCTGTCTCGGATTTCCCTTTGTCTCCCATTAAGACCTGAGGGGGCATCGAAGTTGGGCAGACATAATCCGCCCTTCAAACGCGGCTGCCATGGGCTCAAGCAACCATAGTCTCGCAGGGGATTTCTGATAACACGGGCGAGACAACGGAGTTAGGGCGCCAGGGGTTACTAGGCTTTCCTGCTCCCGTAACCAGCATATCTTTCCAGTACTCAGACCTCTGCCATAAGATCTCCTCTGGTCTGGAGTACGGGAATCATAACACCAATGTTGCTGGACGCGGTTGAAACTCAGGAACTTTGGGATGGAACCCGTAGTTGCCAAAGAATGGCGTAGAAGATGAAGAATGATACTGGTTGTTGTGACAAAATTCAGCCCACAGAATAAGATGAATCCAGTCATCTTAAGAAGAGGATACATAAATTTGGAGGAAGGCCTCCAAGTCCTGATTCAACCTCTCGGTTTGCCCATTGGTTTGGGAGTGATAAGCAGTAGCAAACTTTAACTTGACTTGGAGAGCCAAGCACAGACTTAGCCAGAATTTGGCTACAAACTGAACACCTCTATCGGAGATAACCTCTTCAGGAAGACTATGTAATCTGAAGATCTCTTGAATGAAGACTTGAGCCAGCTTGGAAGCTGATGGAAGACCGGTGAGAGGGAAGAAGTGAGCCATCTTGGTGAACCAGTCAACTACCACCCAGACCGTATTATACTTGTTACACTCAGGGAGATCGGTAATAAAGTCCATTGATAAACTGGTCCATGGATGGTGAGCAATAGACAGAGGTATCAGTTGTCCAGTGGGCAACTGGCATGGCACCTTGTGCTAGGCGGTTCCGGTATGAATGGTCGACCATGTTATGGTCGACAGTCATTAGGTCGACCACTATTGGTCGACATTGACATGGTCGACATGGACACATGGCCGACACATGAAAATGGTCGACACATGAAAGGTCGACATATGAAAAGGTCGACATGAGTTTTTTTACTTTTTTTGGTGTCGTTTTTTGCGTAAAGTGACTGGGAACCCCAATTAGTGCACCGCGTCCCCTCGCATGGCTCGCTTCGCTCGCCATGCTTCGGGCATGGTGCCTTCGCTCCGCTACCGCTTCGCTCGGCACACTTTACCGTTCCAATCGTAGTCCATGTGGATCGTAAAGTATGGAAAAGTTCCCCAAAAGAAAAAAAAGTTAAAAAACTCATGTCGACCTTTTCATGTGTCGACCTTTCATGTGTCGACCATTTTCATGTGTCGACCATGTGTCCATGTCGACCATGTCAATGTCGACCAATAGTGGTCGACCTAATGACTGTCGACCATAACATGGTCGACCATGTGAATATAACTGGTGCTAGGCACACTCAGGCAGGATGCAATAAATTCTGTAATGTCCATTTTTAGGGTCGGCCACCATTATGATCTGGAAACAAATTCGAAGGTTTTCTGAATACCCGCGTATCTGGCGAAGCGAGGAGAATGTACCCATTGCAAGAGCTTCTTTCTGAGAGCCAATTTTATGAGGCTTTTCCCTGGCGGAGGCATAGAGTCCACTCCCACTTCGGAGAATGCCACTGGATCGATAATGGGATGCTTACCAGTGGATTCAGACTCATTTTCTTGCTCCCAGGAGCGGGAAAGAGCATCAGCCTTGCGATTCTGTGACCCTGGACAAAACAAGACTTTAAAGTCGAACCTGGAGAAGAAGAGTGCCCACCTAGCTTGACGAAGATTGAGGCATTGGGCGGCTTTCAGGTACAGGAGATTCTTGTGGTCTGTCAGGATGGTGATAGTATGAGAGGCTCCCTTTAGTAAATATCTCCATTCTTTGAGAGCGAGCTTGATGGCTAGAAGTTCTTGGTCACCAATGGCCTAGTTACGCTTAGCAGGAGAGAACTTTCACGAGAAGAAGCCACAAGGATATAAGTGGCCATCATCGGCTCTTTGAGATAAAACTGCGCCAATCCCTACTAAAGAGGCATCCACCTCCAGGGTGAAGGGCAAGCTGGTATCAGGCTGTTTCAGTACTGAAGCAGAGACAAACTTTTGTTTAAGAAGATGAAAGGCTTGGGTAGCTTCTTCTGACCACTTGGAGGGATTGGCACCTTTCCGTGTGAGAGCGGTGATTGGAGCCACAATAGTAGAGAACCCCCGCATGAACCTCCTGTAGTAATTGGCGAAACCAAGGAATCTTTGAACACCTTTTGAGTGTCGTGGGTATCGTCCAATCACGGATAGCCTGGAGATTCTCAGGATTCATCTCTAATCTGGAACCGGACACAATGTAACCCAGAAATGGAATTGACTTGACCTCGAAGGCACACTTCTCTAACTTACAGTAGAGATGATTGGCACAGAGATGGGACAGGACTTCCTTGACCCAATAATGATGTTCCTTCAGATCATTGGCAAAGATGAGAATATCATTGAGGTAGACTACAACATGTCGGTAGAGGATATCTCGGAAGATTTAATTCACGAAATGTTGAAATACCGCTGGAGCGTTGCAGAGTCCGAAAGGCATTACGAGGTACTCATAATGTCCATCACGGGTGTTAAATGCGGTTTTCCACTCATCACCCTTTCGGCTACGGATGAGAATGTATGCATCCCTCAGGTCTAACTTAGAAAAGATGGTGGCTCCACTGACACAATCAAACAACTCAGTGATAAGAGACAAAGGGTACAGGTTTTTCACTGTGATGTTGTTAAGGCCACAATAATCAATACATGGTTGCAGGCCACCATCTTTCTTTTTCACAAAGAAGTAGCCTGCGGCAGCTGGAGAAGAGGAAGACCGGATGAATCCTTTGGCTAGGTTTTCTTTAATATATTCCTCCATGGCGTGGGTCTCTGGAAGCAACAGAGGATAGGTGCGTCCACGAGGAGTCTTCCCTTGAATAAGATCGACAGAACAGTCCCACTCTCTATGTGGAGGAAATATATCTGCGGAGGACTTGAAGACATCAGTGAATTCTTGGTACTGTGGAGGCGGAACATCTGGAGATTTGGAAGTAGAAGTTCGAGCTGGAAGAACTTTTTGGAGACAGGCCTCGGAACAGGAAGGAACCCATGCCAGGATGTGTGTAGTCTTCCAATCAATCTGCAGATTGTGGAGACTAAGCCATGGAAAGCCTAGAACTACAGGATGCGTAGCCTTCGGGATAACCAGGAAGGAGGTCAGCTCAGAGTGAAGAGCTCCTACCTTCAGATGGATAGGTAGGGTCTTGTAGTGGATAACTGCATCAGTGATTCTGCTGCCATCCACAGCAGTCAGGCAAACAGAAGACAAAAGTCTCTCAGTGGGTAGGGACCACCGTTTATAACAAATTCTGCGGTCACAAAGTTCCCAGCAGCTCCCCAATCCAGAAGAGCGATGAGATTCCTGAAGCGCTGAGATACTTGAAGAGATACAGGAAGATTGAAATCACAGGAAGATCGTTCATTACTCCTAGCCGGCCCGCTCCTTAACTGGCTAGTATTTGGAGTTTCCCTGACGCTTTGGACAAGCGTTGATGACATGGGATGGAGCAGCATAATAGACACAGGTGTTCGGACAGATGTCTTCTACGCTCTGCAGGTGACAGACGAGAACGGTTGATCTGCATAGTCTCATCTTTGGGCGGAGATGGCTCACGAGGAGGATTAATGGCAGAGGTCTTAGGAAGCGTGGACCTTCCTCGCTCAGTCGCCCTTTCGCGGAATTGGAGATCAACTTTAGTGCAGAGGGATATGAGCTCATCTAATTTTGGAGGTAAGTCTCTGGTAGCAAGCTCATCCTTGATCCGCTCGGATAACCCATGCCAGCAAGCTGCATAGAGAGCATCATCATTCCAGGAGAGTTCAGATGCTAAGATCTGGAATTATACCAGATATTGACCGACTGTCCGTGTCCCCTGACGTAGTCGGAGAAGATCAGTGGAGGCAGATGTCACACGTCCTGGTTCATCGAAGATGCGCCTGAAGGTCGCCACAAAATCTGCATATGAAGAGAGCAGGGCATCGGATTTCTCCCATAGAGGTGATGCCCAATCCAGGGCGGAGACACTGAGGAGGGAGATGATGTAGGCAACCTTGGTGTGGTCGGTTGGAAAACTGCCAGGCTGTAACTGGAAGTGTATCTCACACTGATTCAGAAAACATCAACAGGCTTTAGGGGAACCATCGAACATGGCTGGTGTCGGCAAATGGAGACGAGGTGCAGAGACGGGAATGGTGGGTGGGGTTACCACTTGAGGTACTGCAGTCGGAACACTGGACGCCCCTGAACCATGGAGGGTTGCTTGAATCCCATCCAGCCAGGAGGAAAGGTCCTGGAGACAGCGGATCACTTGTCCCTGTGCAGCCTCTTGGTGTTCTAAGCGGGCTGCAAGTTGTTGCACCGGACTGGTCACTTGGGCCTGGTCTCTGGCTGGATTCATTAGGTCAGTGCTTACTGTCACAACTGAGGGCTGATGCTGACCTAGGGAAGCCTCAGACGTAGGGGCTGGCGTGTATGTGAACCGTGGAGGTTGAATAGGGTTCTTGGACATACAGGAGGTCTAAGCACCATTTGCCCGAAGGCGTGACCACAAAGGAAATTATGGAAAGGATAAAGAGAACTTGTCTCTTGGTGGTATGCCAGTTCCACCCTCCCGGCGCTAATTAAAAATATCTCACAGGTGAATAAATGAATATAAGAGAAGAATTCAACACACTGCAGAGTATGTTTTTAAGACTTAGAGTCTTAGGCATACAAGTACATACATGGATAGATACTTAAAACATTGCGCTGTGTGTTACTGATTATTTTGCTTTCCTAAATATAGGCAGTGTTGAATTATATATATATATAAATAAAAATATACATGTACTGTAGGAGTGGCTCTGTATATATCAGTGAAGAGATCGAGAGACGTCCGCAAATATCTCAAATAACATTTATTACGTATACATACACAAAAACATACATCTAAAATCTAAAACAATAATACCTATCAAATATGCATATGGCCAGTTTGAACAAGGGAATATCCCTAATTAGCATAAAATATGTGAGGTTGATTAAATAACTGTCTTGGTGACACTTTAGATAAATATATGCTGAAGTCCTGAATAAACAGTGTGTAACACAGTAATAGGCAGTCTTTTAATACTGGGTCCACACACGGAGTTGTTAATTTGTATACCGGCGTCCCGGCTGTATTGGAAACAGTTCAGTGTGAAACTGAAAGCAGTATAAATAGTTACCACTGATTCTCCCTGCTGGGCTGACGTATCCTTCCCTTTTCTTCACTCGGTGGTGAGGCCGTCACCGCCCCGTGTGATGTGCGCCGGGATGGGATATCCTTATAGGTGGAACTGCAGGCTCTCAGCCAGGATATGCTCACTGCGGGCTCCGATATTTGCACTCCTGAAAATTTATACTGGTATACCATCACGGGAAGCTGAGAGCATTGATTACCGTCCACTATTCACCCTGCCAATACATCTATCCGGGAGAGGTGGTGAACTTCTGCAGCCACAGGCAATCCAGCATTACAGCTATCTGGCCGATCAGCAAATATCGGAGTGGTTGTGTATTTTTAGATGCAGACACTATCTGCAGCGTTCCACTATCTGGCTAGTCACCTTCATTGCCTCCCAGGCATGCCCACTGAAATCCACTGAAAGCAAGGCTTATCTAATATCTTTTATTCCACCATCAATGGACCATCCTTCGATGAAATTAGATTGTTAGTATCTTCAAACAAGTGCAATCAATTCCCAACACCAACAAACACAAGAGGCTATCAAAGTGTGTTACTGTAAATTTATTAGATAAAAAAGGATTAAAAAAACGTACATTAAAAGAAATAATACATCAGTGCACATATCAATAACACATCATTAAGGTCCAGGAAAGTCAATGCACGTCCATTGAATGCAATACAGAACCATACAATGCGTTTTGTTCAATGACCTTCTTCAGGGATGTGTTACTGCTGTAAACCCTGGAGGACCTATCTGACTGAGAGGAGGACCAACGTGTTACCAGACAGGTGTCTTTAAGGTTTTCTGGCACATGAGATTACATATACAGTATGTATGTGTGTGTGTACTCTCTCTCTATATATATATATATATATATATATATATAGATGATGCCACGCTTATCGTGGCTTCACCGCAGCCGTGAAGATGTCAATATTTTGGCAAATTTTTAAAAGGTTTATAAGGTTATAAGAATTATAGGAGTATTTAAGGGAGTATAAAATAAAGGTGCTGCAATAGCTACACCCTGGGTTGGGCAAGCTTGTAAATTATAACTAGTTTCTCATTAATTTCAGACCTGGTAACAATGACAGAAATGAAGCAGACACTACATGCAGTTTATAAGGTATACACCAAATTGCACAGCAATTATTCTTACAAATAAACGTAATCAGGAAAAAACAGCGTAAATTAAAAGTTTCTACTCACTGTATAATTACTTGGCAAAGCAAGTAGAACTGTCTATACTAAGGAACATGCCCGCTGCCTGTGCGGTCTCTCATACATCCATAGGTCACTTTCTGCCCACAGGACATTCCCCACTAGGAACATGAATATGGGTTTTCTCTATAGTAAGGCACACGCCCGCTACCTGTGGGGTCTCTCATACATCCATAGGTTACTTTCTGCCCACAGGACATTCTCCACTAGGAACATGAATATGGGTTATCTCTATAGTATGGAACACGCCCGCTACCTGTGGATCTCGCATACATCCATAGGCTACTTTCTGCCCACAGGACATTCTCTACTAGGAACATGAATATGGGTTATCTCTATAGTAAGGAACACACCTGCTACCTGTGGGGTCTCTCATACATCCATAGGTTACTTTCTGCCCACAGTACATTCTCCACTAGGAACATGAATATGGGTTATCTCTGTAGTAAGGAACACGCCCACTACCTGTGGGGTCTCCCATACATCCATAGATTACTTTCTGCCACAGGACATTCTCCACTAGGAACATGAATATGGGTTATCTCTATAGTAAGGAACACGCCCGCTACCTGTGGGGTCTCTCATACATCCATAGGTTAATTTCTGCCTACAGGACATTCTCCACTAGGAACATGAATATGGGTTCTCTCTGTAGTAAGGAACATGCCCACTACCTGTGGGGTCTCCCATACATCCATAGGTTACTTTCTTCCCACAAGACATTCCCCACTAGGAACATGAATATGGGTACTCTCTGTAGTAAGGAACACGCCCGCTACCTGTGGGGTCTCCCATACATCCATAGATTACTTTCTGCCAACAGGATATTCTTCACTAGGAACATGAATATGGGTTCTCTCTATAGGAAGGAACACGCCCGCTACCTGTGGGGTCTCTCATACATCCAAAGGTAACTTTCTGCCCACAGGACATTATCCACTAGGAACATGAATTTGGGTTCTCTCTGTAGTAAGGAACACGCCCGCTAACTGTGGGGTCTCCCATACATCCATAGGTTACTTTCTGCCCACAGGACATTCCCCACTAGGAACATGAATATGGGTACTCTCTGTAGTAAGGAACACGCCCGCTACCTGTGGGGTCTCTCATACGTCCATAGGTTACTTTCTGCCCACTAGGAACATGAATATGGGTTATCTCTATAGTAAGGAACATGCCCGCTACCTGTGTGGTCTCTCATATGTCCATAGGTTACTTTCTGCCCACTAGGAAAATTAATATGGGTTATGACGTATAACGAGAGATGAGCTGTAAGTAAAACCTTTCTCGCATTCTGCAGGAGAATATCATACGTTTTATCATCTGCATGAGTATGTAAGAACTACAAATGCAGATACTGTTTGTTCACACACTACGGGCTAGATGTAATGCAGTTAGAGACGGCCGGAGCTCCGAGATTCCGGCCGAACGTGATTTTTTTTTTAAAAGCAGCAGTCATTTACAAGGCAAAACCAGACTGCAAATGATTGCCACTTAAAAAAAAAAAGTAAGAGTTCATCCAGAACCTCGGTGCTCCGGCCGTCTTGCTTAAAGATGAAACTTCACATAATGGAGCCATACCGGTAACTGTGCCGGGCTCCCACGTTTGAACAGTTGGACACAGCAGGAAACCTAAAATCCTCTGGGACTCCACTGGGCAAATACTTCCTCCCTATACCAAGGAGTGGCTACTCTGCCCAAATGGGCCCCTAAAGGAACCTATACATAATACAGATGGGTCCTTATACATTGTTGCTGTAGTCCTGCCAAACAGCTCCTCTTGGCGTTCCAGGTCCTGGGAGGCTGTTAGTAACTCTGATTATTATGGTTTAATGGTTCCCAATGTTATAAAATGACGGGAAGGCTGCAGATTAGATCAGCTCTGTCTTTGGTTTTTCAGACCAATGTCTGTATTAGGTTGTAAAGATTTTTTAATGTTCAGAATAAGGATATTGGGGGTAATTGAGATCTGATGGCGGCTGTGCGTTATCGCACAGCGGGCGATCAGGTAGTAAATGCGCGTGTGTATGCACCGCAATGCACATGCGCGTCGGACAACAACAAAGGGCATCGCTGGTCAGCGGCGGATTGGTGCGAAAAATCCGTACGTAAGGTGAGTGACAGGAGGAAGCCGTTTGTGGGTGGCAACTGACCGTGTTCTGGGAGTGTTTGGAAAAACGCAGGCGTGCCCATGCGTTTTCAGGGAGGGCGTCTGACATCAGCTCTGGCTCCGATCAGCCTGATGTGATCGCAATGGATAAGTAAGTCCTGGGCTGCGTACAGACTGCACACACTGAATTTTAGCAGCTCGGCGTACACATGCGATTGCACACTTGCACGGCAAAAATACACTCCCCCTGTAGGCAGCGACTATCTGAATGCTGGACACCAATAAAAGCAGCCCAGCGATCAGATCTGAATTACCCCCATTGGCTTCTCTCCTGTGTAGATTTTCCAAAACTCTTCTGAGATAAAGGAAAACCATTTACAACATTCAGAACAATATTATAGTTTTTCTCCTGCGTGACTTGTTTTATATACTTTCTGATTTGACTTAGGACTGAAACTTTTCCCACTTTTGGAGCCAGAACATGGTTTCTGCTCTGTATGTATCTTTTGATGTGTTTTCAGACTTGTGCTAATGGTAAAACATTTCCCACACTCAGAGCAGGAAAATGGCTTCTTTCCTGTGTGGCTCTTCTGATGTCTTTTCAGATGTGAGCTACTGTCAAAACATTTTCCACACTCAGAACATGGAAATGGCCTCTCACCTGTGTGACTTCTCTGATGTGTAACAAGACCTGATTTCTGTATAAAACTTTTCCCACACTCAGGGCATGGAAATGGTTTCTCACCTGTGTGACTTCTCTGATGTCTAACAAGATCAGAATTCTGTGCAAAACATTTCCCACACTCAGAACATCTAGCTGGTCTCTCACCTGTGTGACTTCTCTGATGCAAAGTAAGTTGTGCTTTCGCTTTAAAACATTTCCCACACTCAGAGCATGGATATGGTCTCTCACCTGTGTGAACTCTCTCATGTATAACAAGATCTGATTTCCATGTAAAACATTTCCCACACTCAGAGCAGGATAATGGCCTATCACCTATATAATAATAATACTTTATTGTCATCAATAGTTCAATGAACAATCAACGAAACTAAAAAGCAAGCATATACAGAGACCATAAGAACAGAACGAAGAGAGCACTCCTAAACCCAAGACATTCCCAATTGTCAATTTATCTCGGTCCTATCTGGTTTAACATGTTTATTGCTTTTGGGAAAAAACTACCCCTTAACCGGTTTGTCCGACAAAGAATAGAACGGTAACGCCTATTAGATGGCAACACAGAAAACATCCCCCCATTTGGATGAAATAGATCTCCCAGAATACTTTTCACCTTAGTGAGGAGCCTTTTTTCATATATATCCTGAATACAGGGCAGGCTGACTCCAATTACTCTACTTGCAGTTTTAACCACTCTCTGAAGGGACTTACGTTCTATAGCAGTACAGTTTCCAAACCATACTATAATTCCGTATGTGAGGACACTCTCTAAAATTGCTGAATAAAAGTTTACTAAAATCTCCTTACGTATCCCTGCCATGCGCATTTTCCTCAATAAAAACAGGCGTTGTTGAGATTTTTTAACAACACATCGTGTATGGATACCCCAAGACAGGTCATTGGAGATGTGAATCTTATGATGTCTTATCAGATGTGAGCTACGGTAAAAACATTTCCCACACTCAGAACATGGAAATGGCTTCTCGCCTGTGTGAGTTATTTGATGTCTAACAAGAGATAATTTCTGTGGAAAACATTTCCCACATTCAGAACATGGAAATGGCTTCTCTCCTGTGTGATTTCTCTGATGTGTAACAAGACATGATTTCTGTGGAAAACATTTCCCACATTCAGAACATGGAAATAGCTTCTCTCCTGTGTGATTTCTCTGATGTGTAACAAGACATGATTTCTGTGGAAAACATTTCCCACATTCTGAACATGGAAATGGCTTCTCGCCTGTGTGAGTTCTCTGATGTCTAACAAGAGCTGATTTGAATGTGAAGCATTTGTCACACTCTGAGCATGGAAATGGCTTCTCGCCTGTGTGAGTTCTCTGGTGCATACTAAGCGATGCCTTACTAGAAAGACATTTTCCACATTCAGAGCAGGACCAAGATTTATGTCTATTGATATTTAGATTTTTTTTCCTGTGGTGTCCAACATGACTAGGCTTGTTCTTAACACGTTTCACCTTTGGAAGAAGACCCTAGTTCCTCCTCTATATGAGTAGATGTATACGGTGTATGATCTGTGGGTGTATACATGTCAGTGTGTGTTAGGGTTCCCCTGTCATATGAGTCTGGTTCCTCCTTAATATGAGTAGATGTATACTGTGTATGACCTGTGGGTGTATACATGTCAGTGTGTGTGAGGTCTCCTCCATCACATGAGACTGGTTCCTCCTTAATGTCAGGATGTAGAAGATTTTCTTTTTCACAAGGGATAGATTCCTCAATATGAACAGATGGATCTTCCTGTAATTCTGTTGGGAAAAAATAAGATTTTACTTACCGATAAATCTATTTCTCGGAGTCCGTAGTGGATGCTGGGGTTCCTGAAAGGACCATGGGGAATAGCGGCTCCGCAGGAGACAGGGCACAAAAAGTAAAGCTTTTCCAGATCAGGTGGTGTGCACTGGCTCCTCCCCCTATGACCCTCCTCCAGACTCCAGTTAGGTACTGTGCCCGGACGAGCGTACACAATAAGGGAGGATTTTGAATCCCGGGTAAGACTCATACCAGCCACACCAATCACACCGTACAACCTGTGATCTAAACCCAGTTAACAGTATGATAACAGCGGAGCCTCTGAAAGATGGCTTCCTTCAACAATAACCCGAATTAGTTAACAATAACTATGTACAATTTATGCAGATAATCCGCACTTGGGATGGGCGCCCAGCATCCACTACGGACTCCGAGAAATAGATTTATCGGTAAGTAAAAATAAGATTTTACTTACCGATAAATCTATTTCTCGTAGTCCGTAGTGGATGCTGGGGACTCCGTCAGGACCATGGGGAATAGCGGGCTCCGCAGGAGACAGGGCACATCTAAAAAGCTCTTTAGGTCACATGGTGTGTACTGGCTCCTCCCCCTATGACCCTCCTCCAGGCTTCAGTTAGGTACTGTGCCCGGACGAGCGTACACAATAAGGAAGGATCTTGAATCCCGGGTAAGACTCATACCAGCCACACCAATCACACCGTACAACTTGTGATCTGAACCCAGTTAACAGTATGATAACAAAACGAAGTAGCCTCTAAAAGATGGCTCACAACAATAGTAATAACCCGATTTTTTTGTAACAATAACTATGTACAACATTGCAGACAATCCGCACTTGGGATGGGCGCCCAGCATCCACTACGGACTACGAGAAATAGATTTATCGGTAAGTAAAATCTTATTTTCTCTAACGTCCTAGTGGATGCTGGGGACTCCGTCAGGACCATGGGGATTATACCAAAGCTCCCAAACGGGCGGGAGAGTGCGGATGACTCTGCAGCACCGAATGAGAGAACTCCAGGTCCTCTTTAGCCAGAGTATCAAATTTGTAAAATTTTACAAACGTGTTCTCCCCTGACCACGTAACTGCTCGACAAAGTTATAATGCCGAGACTCCTCGGGCAGCCGCCCAGGATGAATGCCACCTTCCTTGTGGAATGGGCATCTACATATTTCGACTGTGACAGGCCTGCCACAGAATGTGCAAGCTGAATTGTACTACAAATCCAGCGTGCAATAGACTGCTTAGAAGCAGACGCACCCAGCTTGTTGGGTGCATACAATATAAACAGCAAGTCAGACTTTCTGACACCAGCCGTCCTAACTATATATATATATATATATATATATTTTAGGGCCCTGACAACGTCTAGTAATTTGGAGTCCTCCAAGTCCCTAGTAGCCGCAGGCACCACAATAGGTTGTTTCAGGTGAAAACGCTGACACCCCTTTAGGAAGAAACTGGAGACGAGACCCAGTTCTGCCCTGTTCAAATGGAAAAATTTTTAATATGGGCTTTTGTAAGACAAAGCCGCCCATTCTGACAATCGCCTGGCCGAGGCCAGGGCTAACAACATGGTCACTTTCCATGTGAGATATTGGTCAACAGCATGGTCACTTTCCATGTGAGATATTTCAAATCCACAGATTTGAGCGGTTCAAACCAATATGAATATAAGGAATCCCAACACTATGTTGAGATTTCACGGTGCCCCTAGAGGCACAAAAGAGCTGTATATGCAATACACCCTTTACAATCTGGACTTCAGGAACTGAAGTCAATTCTTTCTGGAAGAAAATCTACAGGGCCGAAATTTAAATCTTAATGAAACCCAATTTGAGGCTCAAAACACTCCTGTTTTCAGGAAGTGTAGAAATCGACCTAGTTGAATTTCCTTCGTGGAGCCTTCCTGGCCTCACCCACGCAACATATTTTCACCACATGTGGTGATGACGTTGTGCGGTCACCTCCTTCCTGGCTTTAACCAAGGTAGGTATGACCTCTTATGGAATGCCTTTTCCCTTCAGGATCCGGCATTCAACCGCCATGCCGTCACACGCAGCCGCGGTAAATCTTGGAATAGACATGGTACTTGCTGAAGCAAGTCCCTTCTTAGCTCCCCAGGCCCTTAGTCCTCTGTGAGCATCTCTTGAAGTTCCGGGTACCAAGTCCCTCTTGGCCAATCCGGAGCCACTAGTATAGTTCATACTCCTCTATGTCTTATAATTCTCAATACCTTGGTTATGAGAAACAGAGGAGGGAACACATACACTGACTGGTACACCCACGGTGTTACCAGAACATCCACAGCTATCGCCTGAAGGTCTCAAGACCTGGCGGAATACCTGCCCCGTTTTTTGTTCGGGCGGGACGCCATCATGTCCACCTTTGGTCTTTGCCAACGGTCCACAATCATGCTGAAAAAACTTCCCTATGAAGTTTCCACTCTCCCGGGTGGAGGTCATGCCTGCTGAGGAAGTCTGCTTCCCAGTCGTCCACTCCCGGAAAGAACACTGCTGACAGTGCTATCACATGATTTTCCGCCTAGCGAAAAATCCTTGCAGTTTTGACACTGCCCTCCTGCTTCTTGTGCCGCCCTTTCTGTTTACGTGGGCGACTGCCGTGACGTTATCCCACTGGATCAATACCGGCTGACCTTGAAGCAGAGGTCTTGCTAAGTTTGGAGCACTATATATTTGCTCTAAGCTTATTTATGCGGAGAGAATTCTCCAGACTTAATCACACTTCCCTGGAAATTTTTTTCCCTGTGTGACTGTTCCCCAGCCTCTCAGGCTGGCCTCCGTGGTCACCGGCATCCAATCCTGAATGCCGAATCTGTGGCCCTCTAGAAGATGAGCACTCTGTAATCACCACAGGAGAGACACCCTTGTCCTTGGATATAGGGTTATCCGCTGATGCATCTGAGGATGCGATCCGGACCATTTGTCCAGCAGATCCCATTGAAGAATTCTTGCGGGAAATCTGCCGAATGGAATTGCTTCGTAATAAGCCACCATTTTTACCAGGACTCTTGTGCAATGATGTACTGACACTTTTCCTGGTTTTAGGAGGATCCCGATTATCTCGGATAACTCCCTGGCTTTCTCCACTGGGAGAAACACGTTTTTCTGGACTGTGTCCAGAATCATCCCTAGGAACAGTAGACGTGTCGTCGGAAAAAGCTGCGATTTTGGAATATTTAGAATCCACTCGTGCTGTCGTAGCACTACTTAAGATAGTGCTACTCCGACCTCCAACTGTTCTCTGGACCTTGCCCTTATCAGGAAAGCGTCCATGTTTCTTTTAAGAAAATTCATCATTCCGGCCATTACCTTGGTAAAGACCCGGGGCGCCGTGGACAATCCAAACGGCAGCGTCTGAACTGATATTGACAGTTCTGTACCAGGAACCTAAAGTACCCTTGGTGAGAAGGGCAAATTTGGACCTGTAGGTAAGCGTCCCTGATATCCAGTGACACCATATCGTCCCCTTCTTCCTGGTTCGCTATCACTGCTCCGAGTGACTCCATCTTGATTTGAACGCTTGTATGTAAGTGTTCAAATATTTCAGATCTCACCGAGCCGGTTGGCTTCAGTACCACAATATAGTGTGGAATACTACCCCCTTCTGTAAAAGGGGTACTTTGATTATCACCTGCTGGGAATACAGCCTGTGAATTGTGTGAGGGGGAGACGTCTCGAATTTCTAATGTACACCTGGGATACTACATGTAGGATCCCGGAGTTCCCTTGCGAGTGAGCCCACTGCGTGCTGAAACTCTTGAGATGACCCCCTACCGCACCTGAGTCCGCTTGTACGGCCCCAGAGTTATGTTGCGGACTTGGCAGAAGCTGTGAGGGGCTTCTGTTCCTGGGAATGGGCTGCTTGCTGCAGTCTTCTTCCCTTTCCTCTACCCCTGGGCAGATATGACTGGCCTTTGCCCGCCTGCCCGTATGGGGACGAAAGGACTGAGACTGAAAAGACTGTGTCCTTTCTTGCCGATATGTGACTCGGGGTAACAAAAGGTGGATTTTTCAGCTGTTGCCATGGCCACCAGGTCCAATGGACCGCCCCTTTATACGGCAATACTTCCATATGCCGTCTGGAATCTGCCTCACCTGACCACTGTCGTGTATTCGTCTGGCAGATATGTACATCACATTTACTCTTGATGCCAGAATACAATATATGCCTCTGCGCATCACGCATATAT
Source organism: Pseudophryne corroboree (assembly GCF_028390025.1). NCBI lineage: Eukaryota > Metazoa > Chordata > Amphibia > Anura > Myobatrachidae > Pseudophryne > Pseudophryne corroboree. The sequence goes on along the minus strand of NC_086446.1, from coordinate 47,124,335 downwards.
AGAAATGCATCCTTAAAATGCTCTATAGTAAATAAAATCTTGTCCCTGTCAAGGGTATCAAAATTTTCAGTCAGGAAATCCGACCAAGCCCCCTCAGCGCTGCACATCCATGCTGAGGCGATTGCTGGTCGTAGTATAACACCAGTATGTGTGTATATACTGTTATGATATTTTCCAGCATCCTATCAGCTGGCTCCTTGAGGCGGCCGTATCTGGAGACGGTAACGCCTTGTTTTTACAAGCGTGTGAGCACCTTATCCCTAAGGTGTGTTTTCCAACTCGCCCTTACTTCTGGCGGGAAAGGGTATACCGCCCATAACTTTCTATCGGAGGAACCCCACGTATCATCACACACTTCATTTAATTTATCTGATTCAGGCAAAACTACAAGTAGTTTATTCCCACCCTACAAAATACCCTTATTTGTGGTACTTGTGGTATCAGAAATATGTAACACCTCCTTCATTGCCCTTAACATGTAACTTGTGGCCCTAAAGGAAAAATACGTTTGTTTCTTCACCGTCGACACTGGGGTCAGTGTCCGTGTCTGTCGACCGACTGAGGTAAATGGGCGTTTTTACAAGCCCCTGACGGTGTCTGAGACGCCTGGACCAATACTAATTTGTCCGCCGGCTGTCTCATGTCGTCAACCGGCTTGCAGCGTGTTGACATTATCACGTAATTCCATAAGTAAGCCATCCATTCATGTGTCGACTCCCTAGAGAGTGACATCACTATTACAGGCAATTTGCTCCGTCTCCTCACCAACATTTTCCTCATACATGTCGACACACACGTACCGACCTACAGCACACACACAGGGAATGCTCTGATAGAGGACAGGACCCACTAGCCCTTTGGGGAGACAGAGGGAGAGTTTGCCAGCACACACCAAAATGCTATAATTATACAGGGACAACCTTTATATAAGTGTTCCTCCCTTATAGCATTTATATATATTTATATCGCCAAATCATTGCCCCCCCTCTCTGTTTTAACCCTGTTTCTGTAGTGCAGTGCAGGGGAGAGCATGGGAGCCTTCCCCTCAGCCTTTCTGTGAGGGAAAATGGCGCCTGTGTGCTGAGGAGAATAAGCTCCGCCCCTTTCTCGGCGGGCTTCTCCTCCCGGTTTTTTAATACTGGCCTGGGTTAAAATACACACATATAGCCTTAATGGCTATATGTGGTGTATTTCTTTTGCCAAATTAGGTATTTATATTGCTGCCCAGGGCGCCCCCAGCAGCGCCCTGCACCCTCCGTGACCGTGTCAGTGAGCCTGTGAGACAACAATGGCGCACAGCTGCAGTGCTGTGCGCTACCTCTATGAAGACTGAGAAGCCTTCTGCCGCCTGTCACCGGACCTCCGTCTCCGCCGTCTTCAGCGTCTGTAAGGGGGATCGGCGGCGCGGCTCCGGGACGAACCCCAGGCTGACCTGTGTTCCGACTCCCTCTGGAGCTCAGTGTCCAGTAGCCTAAGACTTCAATCCTCCTGCACGCAGGTGAGTTGCAAGTCTCTCCCCTAAGTCCCACGTTGCAGTGATCCTGTCGCCAGCAGGAATCACTGATTAGTTTAAACCTAAAAAAGACTTTTCTAAACAGCTCTATAAGAGAGCCATCCAGGTTGCACCCTACTCGGCCGGGCACAGAAACCTAACTGAAGCCTGGAGGAGGGTCATAGGGGGAGGAGCCAGTACACACCATGTGACCTAAAGAGCTTTTTAGATGTGCCCTGTCTCCTGCGGAGCCCGCTATTCCCCATGGTCCTGACGGAGTCCCCAGCATCCACTAGGACGTTAGAGAAATCTTATTTTCTCTATCGTCCTAGTGGATGCTGGGGTTCCTGAAAGGACCATGGGGATTATACCAAAGCTCCCAAACGGGCGGGAGAGTGCGGATGACTCTGCAGCACCGAATGAGAGAACTCCAGGTCCTCCTTAGCCAGAGTATCAAATTTGTAAAATTTTACAAACGTGTTCTCCCCTGACCACGTAGCTGCTCGGCAAAGTTGTAATGCCGAGACCCCTCGGGCAGCCGCCCAAGATGAGCCCACCTTCCTTGTGGAGTGGGCCTTTACAGATTTAGGCTGTGGCAGGCCTGCCACAGAATGTGCAAGTTGGATTGTGCTACAGATCCAACGAGCAATCGTCTGCTTAGACGCAGGAGCACCCATCTTGTTGGGTGCATACAATATAAACAACGAGTCAGATTTTCTGACTCCAGCTGTCCTTGCACTATATATTTTTAATGCTCTGACAACGTCCAGTAACTTGGAGTCCTCCAAGTCACTTGTAGCCGCAGGCACTACAATAGGCTGGTTCAGATGAAATGCTGACACCACCTTAGGGAGAAAATGCGGACGAGTCCGCAGTTCTGCCCTGTCCGAATGGAAAATCAGATATGGGCTTTTGTAAGATAAAGCTGCCAATTCTGATACTCTCCTGGCAGAAGCCAGGGCTAGAAGCATGGTCACTTTCCAAGTGAGATATTTCAAATCCACCTTTTTTAGTGGTTCAAACCAATGAGATTTTAGAAAGTCCAAAACCACATTGAGATCCCACGGTGCCACTGGAGGCACCACAGGAGGCTGTATATGCAGCACTCCCTTAACAAAGGTCTGGACTTCAGGGACTGAAGCCAATTCTTTTTGAAAGAAAATCGACAGGGCCGAAATTTGAACCTTAATAGATCCCAATTTGAGACCCATAGACAATCCTGATTGCAGGAAATGTAGGAATCGACCCAGTTGAAATTCCTCCGTCGGAGCACTCCGATCTTCGCACCACGCAACATATTTTCGCCAAATTCGGTGATAATGTTGCACGGTTACTTCCTTCCTTGCTTTAATCAAAGTAGGAATGACTTCTTCCGGCATGTCTTTTTCCTTTAGGATCCGGCGTTCAACCGCCATGCCGTCAAACGCAGCCGCGGTAAGTCTTGAAACAGACAGGGACCCTGCTGAAGCAAGTCCCTCCTTAGAGGTAGAGGCCACGGATCTTCCGTGATCATCTCTTGAAGTTCCGGGTACCAAGTCCTTCTTGGCCAATCCGGAACCACTAGTATCGTTCTTACGCCTCTTTGCCGTATAATTCTCAATACTTTTGGTATGAGAGGCAGAGGAGGAAACACATACACCGACTGGTACACCCAAGGCGTTACCAGCGCGTCCACAGCTATTGCCTGCGGATCTCTTGACCTGGCGCAATACCTGTCCAGTTTTTTGTTGAGGCGAGACGCCATCATGTCCACCATTGGTCTTTCCCAACGGGTTACCAGCATGTGGAAGACTTCTGGATGAAGTCCCCACTCTCCCGGGTGAAGATCGTGTCTGCTGAGGAAGTCTGCTTCCCAGTTGTCCACTCCCGGGATGAACACTGCTGACAGTGCTATCACATGATTCTCTGCCAAGCGAAGAATCCTTGCAGCTTCTGCCATTGCACTCCTGCTTCTTGTGCCGCCCTGTCTGTTCACATGGGCGACTGCCATGATGTTGTCCGACTGGATCAACACCGGTTTTCCCTGAAGCAGAGGTTCTGCCTGGCTTAGAGCATTGTATATTGCTCTTAGTTCCAGAATGTTTATGTGAAGAGACGTTTCCAGACTCGTCCATACTCCCTGGAAGTTTCTTCCTTGTGTGACTGCTCCCCAGCCTCTCAGGCTGGCGTCCGTGGTCACCAGGATCCAATCCTGTATGCCGAATCTGCGGCCCTCCAATAGATGAGGACTCTGCAACCACCACAGAAGAGACACCCTTGTCCTTGGAGACAGGGTTATCCGTAGGTGCATCTGAAGATGCGACCCTGACCATTTGTCCAACAGATCCCTTTGGAAAATTCTTGCGTGGAATCTGCCGAATGGAATTGCTTCGTAAGAAGCCACCATTTTTCCCAGGACTCTTGTGCATTGATGTACAGACACCTTTCCTGGTTTTAGGAGGTTCCTGACAAGCTCGGATAACTCCTTGGCTTTTTCCTCCGGGAGAAAAACCTTTTTCTGAACCGTGTCCAGAATCATCCCTAGGAACAGCAGACGAGTTGTCGGCATTAACTGGGATTTTGGAATATTCAGAATCCACCCGTGCTGTTTTAGCACTTCTTGAGACAGTGCTAATCCCATCTCTAGCTGTTCTCTGGACCTTGCCCTTATTAGGAGATCGTCCAAGTATGGGATAATTAATATGCCTTTTCTTCGAAGAAGAATCATCATCTCGGCCATTACCTTTGTAAAGATCCGAGGTGCCGTGGACAATCCGAACGGCAGCGTCTGAAACTGATAGTGACAGTTTTGTACAACGAACCTGAGGTACCCCTGGTGTGAGGGGTAAATTGGAACGTGGAGATACGCATCCTTGATGTCCAAGGATACCATAAAGTCCCCCTCTTCCGGGTTCGCTATCACTGCTCTGAGTGACTCCATCTTGAACTTGAACTTCTTTATGTACAGGTTCAAGGACTTCAGATTTAGAATAGGCCTTACCGAGCCATCCGGCTTCGGTACCACAAAAAGAGTGGAATAATACCCCTTCCCTTGTTGTAGAAGAGGTACCTTGACTATCACCTGCTGAGAGTACAGCTTGTGAATGGCTTCCAAAACCGTCTCCCTTTCGGAGGGGGACGTTGGTAAAGCAGACTTCAGGAAACGGCGAGGTGGATCTGTCTCTAATTCCAACCTGTACCCTTGAGATATTATCTGCAGGATCCAGGGATCTACCTGCGAGTGAGCCCACTGCGCGCTGTAATTTTTGAGACGACCGCCCACCGTCCCCGAGTCCGCTTGAGAAGCCCCAGCGTCATGCTGAGGCTTTTGTAGAAGCCGGGGAGGGCTTCTGTTCCTGGGAAGGAGCTGCGTGTTGCTGTCTCTTCCCTCGACCTCTGCCTCGTGGCAGATATGAATAGCCCTTTGCTCTCTTATTTTTAAAGGAACGAAAGGGCTGCGGTTGAAAAGTCGGTGCCTTTTTCTGTTGGGGAGTGACTTGAGGTAGAAAGGTGGATTTCCCGGCTGTAGCCGTGGCCACCAAATCTGATAGACCGACTCCAAATAACTCCTCCCCTTTATACGGCAAAACTTCCATATGCCGTTTTGAATCCGCATCGCCTGTCCACTGTCGCGTCCATAAAGCTCTTCTGGCCGAAATGGACATAGCACTTACCCGTGATGCCAGTGTGCAGATATCCCTCTGTGCATCACGCATATAAAGAAATGCATCCTTTATTTGTTCTAACGACAGTAAAATATTGTCCCTGTCCAGGGTATCAATATTTTCAATCAGGGACTCTGACCAAACTACCCCAGCACTGCACATCCAGGCAGTCGCTACAGCTGGTCGTAGTATAACACCTGCATGTGTGTATATACTTTTTTGGATATTTTCCATCCTCCTATCTGATGGATCTTTAAGTGCGGCCGTCTCAGGAGAGGGTAACGCCACTTGTTTAGATAAGCGTGTTAGCGCCTTGTCCACCCTAGGAGGTGTTTCCCAGCGCTCCCTAACCTCTGGCGGGAAAGGGTATAATGCCAATAATTTCTTTGAAATTATCAGCTTTTTATCAGGGGCAACCCACGCTTCATTACACACGTCATTTAATTCTTCTGATTCAGGAAAAACTATAGGTAGTTTTTTCACACCCCACATAATACCCTGTTTAGTGGTACCTGTAGTATCAGCTAAATGTAACGCCTCCTTCATTGCCAAAATCATATAACGTGTGGCCCTACTGGAAAATACGGTTGATTCGTCACCGTCACCACTGGAGTCAGTGCCTGTGTCTGGGTCTGTGTCGACCGACTGAGGCAAAGGGCGTTTCACAGCCCCTGACGGTGTTTGAGTCGCCTGGACAGGCACTAATTGATTGTCCGGCCGCCTCATGTCGTCAAACGACTGCTTTAGCGTGTTGACACTATCCCGTAGTTCCATAAATAAAGGCATCCATTCTGGTGTCGACTCCCTAGGGGGTGACATCCTCATATTTGGCAATTGCTCCGCCTCCACACCAATATCGTCCTCATACATGTCGACACACACGTACCGACACACAGCAGACACACAGGGAATGCTCCTAACGAAGACAGGACCCACTAGCCCTTTGGGGAGACAGAGGGAGAGTTTGCCAGCACACACCAAAAGCGCTATATATATATATCAGGGATAGCCTTATAATAAGTGCTCCCTTATAGCTGCTTTGTTATATCAAAATATCGCCATAAATTTGCCCCCCCCTCTCTGTTTTACCCTGTTTCTGTAGTGCAGTGCAGGGGAGAGACTTGGGAGCCGTCCTGACCAGCGGAGCTGTGAGAGGAAATGGCGCCGTGTGCTGAGGAGATAGGCCCCGCCCCTTTTCTGGCGGGCTCGTCTCCCGCTATTTAGAGAAATCAGGCAGGGGTTAAATATCTCCATATAGCCTCTAGGGGCTATATGTGAGGTATTTTTAGCCTTTATATAGGTTACATTTGCCTCCCAGGGCGCCCCCCCCCAGCGCCCTGCACCCTCAGTGACCGCGTGTGAAGTGTGCTGAGAGGAAAATGGCGCACAGCTGCAGTGCTGTGCGCTACCTTTAGAAGACTGCAGGAGTCTTCAGCCGCCGATTCTGGACCTCTTCTGACTTCAGCATCTGCAAGGGGGCCGGCGGCGCGGCTCCGGTGACCATCCAGGCTGTACCTGTGATCGTCCCTCTGGAGCTTGATGTCCAGTAGCCAAGAAGCCAATCCATCCTGCACGCAGGTGAGTTGACTCCTTCTCCCCTCAGTCCCTCGCTGCAGTGATCCTGTTGCCAGCAGGAATCACTGTAAAATAAAAAACCTAGCTAAACTTTTTCTAAGCAGCTCTTTAGGAGAGCCACCTAGATTGCACCCTTCTCGGCCGGGCACAAAAATCTAACTGGAGTCTGGAGGAGGGTCATAGGGGGAGGAGCCAGTGCACACCACCTGATCTGGAAAAGCTTTACTTTTTGTGCCCTGTCTCCTGCGGAGCCGCTATTCCCCATGGTCCTTTCAGGAACCCCAGCATCCACTAGGACGATAGAGAAATGTATGTTGGTTATAAAATCAGGACTGTTTTGTACTCGTCACATAATCAGTTTCTCGCAATCCATCCAGGGTACACAGCTAACTCTGGCTATAGAGGATGGGCAAATAAAATGGACACTAAACAGCTGAACTTACTAAACTGACGCTCCATCATATATTCACCTCCCACCTCCAACAGGACCTCAGTTTTTTTTTTTGTTCTCATAGCTGTAATGGAGAAAACATCAGGCAAAATGAAAAGGACAGGAACAAGTGGAACACAACATATCAGAACAGAGAACAGGGAAGAGTCTTTACATAGAGTATACAAATTCTGATTTCTGTTACATCCTATCTCGGGGACACTGCTTACTCTGGGATTTCCCTATGCAAGTGAGGGGAGTGTTTCGGCAATGCCATACGCAACATTCAAAGCCCAAAACGGCTTTAAGAAAAGGTGTTAAACCTGTAAAATGTCATATATGTCTGCACAGATGATCATGTCGATGCCTTGCACAGCTGTTAGACAATGGCCCCATGCCACGCCACCCATTAAGCACTTACAGCACAAGTAGCGTGATCCCAGATGTTCACCGCTACCAGCAGACATGTACACCTGCAGCATCGTAGCGGTAAGCTATATTGCTACAGATTATTTTGATGCTGGCCAACACCATTTATGGGCATAACAGAGAACAAGACGAACATCTGTTCTACGTTTGAAGTCCACTCAATGTAAATTCGTAAAGCTCAAACCACATCCAGGAGATGGAGGATTCACTGAACTAGAAGAAATGTTCCCGACAAACCCATGTTTCCTGAGTTACATGGAATCCAGCTGATAGGATTGACGAGTTGGAAGGACTACCTTGTCAGGATGGGAAACCAGTAAGGGAAATTACAAGACAGGGCTGCCACAGGACAGGAAGAAGAGCTGCATAGTAAGTCAGAAGATGGAAGCAAGTGTTGGTATTTATCTGTGTCCAGGGCGCATAAAAAAAGAAAAAGGTAATGAAACTTAACACATCCCTTGTCAAATGGGTATACGATGTCTTCTCCAGATTATGCAGGCCTATGAGTCCTTTCGTTCAGGTGAATCTTCTCGTTGTAAATGGCTCCCAGTTCATGTCAAAATGGAGAGAAATAAGAGAGAAAAGAAATGTGTAGCACCGTTTACAACAGCTAGAATCGAGAATTCCACACAATGAAAGTTTTTAAGGGCGTACCCCACTCACACAGAAACAAGTAAGTGGGTTCCCGTAAAGGTATCTTTATTGCTAGTTTTTTTCTCCAATCCCCTCAGGTTAGGTTCACGTAATTAAGCGTGCCTGAATCTCACACCACATGGGGTACTGTAAACACATATGGGTAGCGTCTGAGGCAATTTCAATGCGTACCCTCACTTACACAGAGCAAAGCCAGAACATTCATATAACGGTTTCTTTATATCAACAAAAATCCTCAGGTGCGTACCCCAACTCACTCAGTAAACGATGAATGACTCCTATAAAGGTTTCTTTAAATAGATTCACTGGTATCCCTTTGGTGGATCCACAAGAGGAAAAGGAACTCTTTCTCCCAAATGCCAGACCAGAGTCATGAAAAAAATCCTTCTTTCTAAAACAGGTTTTTTATTCCAGACATAGTCCAAATTCATACAAAGAAATCACCACACATGGTGACAGAAAAAATAAAAAAGTAAAAATGTAAAAGTACAATAAAAATTCCAAAGGCAAAATTTGAGATAATAATCGGCGTGATTATTCCCTTTTTCCAGAAAACTACTCACAGTACAGTCGTCCGACGCGTTTCGGTCTCGAATGGACCTTAATCATGAACTATCTGCACTGTGAGGAGTAAGCATATTTATGCTATGAACATCCAATGAATGAGTAGCCGGAAATGACATCATTAATTACAATGAAAATTAATTTCGTTTAAAAACATGATTATTCATCACACAAATTCATAATAACATATACATAAACACTAGTATCATGCATGGTGAAAAAGTACAGCAGGAAAAACACTTTAAAACATATTTTCTTCTCTATTAAAAAACGGAGCTTGGAATTCTGGGTAATGTAGTTTCCATAGTGAACTACTACATGACCATATATGGTGTTTCCGCCGGATATTGTGTTGCACCGCTGCTGGTGAAACTTCCCCAGAAAATAATCCCTGAAGGTTTGTTCCGTTTGTAGCCGGAAATGACATCATTAATTACAATGAAAATTAATTTTGTTTAAAAACATGATTATTCATCACACAAATTCATAATAACATATACATAAACACTAGTATCATGCATGGTGAAAAAGTACAGCAGGAAAAACACTTTAAAACATATTTTCTTCTCCATTAAAAAACGGAGCTTGGAATTCTGGGTAATGTAGTAGAAAATATGTTTTAAAGTGTTTTTCCTGCTGTACTTTTTCACCATGCATGATACTAGTGTTTATGTATATGTTATTATGAATTTGTGTGATGAATAATCATGTTTTTAAACAAAATTAATTTTCATTGTAATTAATGATGTCATTTCCGGCTACAAACGGAACAAACCTTCAGGGATTATTTTCTGGGGAAGTTTCACCAGCAGCGGTGCAACACAATATCCGGCGGAAACACCATATATGGTCATGTAGTAGTTCACTATGGAAACTACATTACCCAGAATTCCAAGCTCCGTTTTTTAATAGAGAAGAAAATATGTTTTAAAGTGTTTTTCCTGCTGTACTTTTTCACCATGCATGATACTAGTGTTTATGTATATGTTATTATGAATTTGTGTGATAAATAATCATGTTTTTAAACAAAATTAATTTTCATTGTAATTAATGATGTCATTTCCGGCTACAAACAGAACAAACCTTCAGGGATTATTTTCTGGGGAAGTTTCACCAGCAGCGGTGCAACACAATATCCGGCGGAAACACCATATATGGTCATGTAGTAGTTCACTATGGAAACTACATTACCCAGAATTCCAAGCTCCGTTTTTTAATAGAGAAGAAAATATGTTTTAAAGTGTTTTTCCTGCTGTACTTTTTCACCATGCATGATACTAGTGTTTATGTATATGTTATTATGAATTTGTGTGATGAATAATCATGTTTTTAAACGAAATTAATTTTCATTGTAATTAATGATGTCATTTCCGGCTACTCATTCATTGGATGTTCATAGCATAAATATGCTTACTCCTCACAGTGCAGATAGTTCATGATTAAGGTCCATTCGAGACCGAAACGCGTCGGACGACTGTACTGTGAGTAGTTTTCTGGAAAAAGGGAATAATCACGCCGATTATTATCTCAAATTTTGCCTTTGGAATTTTTATTGTACTTTTACATTTTTACTTTTTTATTTTTTCTGTCACCATGTGTGGTCATTTCTTTGTATGAATTTGGACTATGTCTGGAATAAAAAACCTGTTTTAGAAAGAAGGATTTTTTTCATGACTCTGGTCTGGCATTTGGGAGAAAGAGTTCCTTTTCCTCTTGTGGATCCACCAAAGGGATACCAGTGAATCTATTTAAAGAAACCTTTATAGGAGTCATTCATCGTTTACTGAGTGAGTTGGGGTACGCACCTGAGGATTTTTGTTGATATAAAGAAACCGTTATATGAATGTTCTGGCTTTGCTCTGTGTAAGTGAGGGTACGCATTGAAATTGCCTCAGACGCTACCCATACGTGTTTACAGTACCCCATGTGGTGTGAGATTCAGGCACGCTTAATTACGTGAACCTAACCTGAGGGGATTGGAGAAAAAAACTAGCAATAAAGATACCTTTACGGGAACCCACTTACTTGTTTCTGTGTGAGTGGGGTACGCCCTTAAAAACTTTCATTGTGTGGAATTCTCGATTCTAGCTGTTGTAAACGGTGCTACACATTTCTTTTCTCTCTTATTTCTCTCCATTTTGACATGAACTGGGAGCCATTTACAACGAGAAGATTCACCTGAACGAAAGGACTCATAGGCCTGCATAATCTGGAGAAGACATCGTATACCCATTTGACAAGGGATGTGTTAAGTTTCATTACCTTTTTCTTTTTTTATGCGCCCTGGACACAGATAAATACCAACACTTGCTTCTTCTATATATTGTTTTGGTAAAATCGGTGATTTTTACATAGGTATTTTGTCAGTGGACGGGCTGCTGTGCGCCAAACTTGTAGACCCTCCCTATTTTCTCTTTTTTTCTATCCAAGTCAGAAGATGGAACCGGAAGTGACAAGTCGTGAGCGAGAGCGCGCGCGTGTGTACATGCGGGACGGAGCGGACGAGTCGGCTGCAAGGTACAAGTGCAAGTGCCGCGAGCAGGGAATCAAGGTGCCAGACGGAGGGGCAGTGATTACTGTGAAGCAAGTAGCCGGAACCGCAGCCGCAGCCAGAGCCGCAGCAACTACAGGCAGCAAGTGTAAGAGCTGGGGGCGAGCGCTGATCGGAAGACTTAACAGAGGTGCCAGGGGGCTGAGAGCATAAAGCAGGACTGTGCCAGTTGTAATGGCGGCTGTCCGCAGTGGAGGAGGGGCAGTGAGACCTGAAGAAGTGCACTTCAGCAAGTAGAACGGAGGAGCAGGGAGCAGATGAGGATTAGCTTTTCCTACTTTATTGTATAATTGATTGCTCTCCCTTTGTCCTTTTACTGTATTTTATTGTACTTAATTTGTCCTTTATTTTATTTATTGTCCTTTATATATTGTCCTTCTCTTTTTTTTATTTTCTGAAGGTAACAGGGAGTTAGCACTTATTAAAAACAGGTGGGGCCACGATTGAGAATCTCACTCAGTGCGTGTCGTGCATGATGTAGGCGCATCTGGAACAACAGTCCAGGTAACTGATCTAGAACGGACCGTTACGCGAACGGTGAGTATTCACAATCTCAAGCAAAGTTTAGGAGGAGGAGCTGCAGGGGGGGACACTGGTAGATGAGGATGAGCAGGTAGACAGCTGGGTCACGGTTAGAAGGAAGAAGAGGGAGAGGGAAGGCAGGACATCTCTGATCTGCCAAACCCCAACAAATTCGCCCGACTAGACGAAGAATATGAGGATGGCAGTGAAGAGATGACGGAGGAGACTGTTCCCTCTAGCAACCACAGGAGCGGTACCTCCGGTACAGATGGGGAAAAAAAGATAGTGAGGTACCCAGTAAGATTGTGGTGGTTGGGGATTCTATTATCAGGAAGACAAACAGGGCAATCTGTTACCTGGACCGTGATCGCCGTACAGTCTGTTGTCTCCCGGGTGCTCAGCTACGGCACATCGTGGGAAGATTGTTGGGAGGGGCTGGAGACGACCCGCCGGTCATGGTGCATGTCGGCACCAACGACAAAGTTAGTTGTAGGTGGGATGTCCTAAAGAAAACGAGATTTATGGTAAGAACTTACCATTGTTAAATCTCTTTCTGCGGGGTACACTGGGCTCCACAGGGAATTACATTAGGGATGTCCTAAAGCAGTTCCCTATGGGAGGGGATGCACTGGAGCGGGCACAAGAACCCAAAGGAAGCATCCTGGGAGGCGGAAGTATAAAAGGCATAGAACCTTATGAACGTGTTCACTGAGGACCACGTAGCCCAGTGATCGCAAAAACGCGCTATGGCGCGTATTTTACCCCATTATTGATGGTGGGGACTCAAAAATAAAAAAACGCCGGGTCCCTCAGGACGCGCTCTGACCAGCAGCGCTGTCCTGCGCTGTCAGTCAGTTCCGTCTCCAGGGCAGCATAGGAAGGGAACTTGGAAGGGGAGGAGATCGAGAGTATGTTCACTCCCGCCTCCCCTCACTGTCTGCTCTGTGCGCAAACCACCCCCTCTCCTGCCGGCCCCTCCCACTTAGCCTCACCGGCCCCACCCCCTCCTGTCTGCTCCGTGTCCCCGTGTCGCCACTGGCAGTGGCGGCTATCAGCGCTTTCCCCCCCGCCCCCCCCCCCCTTGTTGCAGCCCGGCCTGTGCATCAGCGGGTCTGAGTGTGAGCGGCGTCCCGCCCAGTACTCCGTGGCGGACGATCAGGGGGGTGGAAAGAAGAAAGGTCTGCTACTAAGCGCCGGGGTCAGCACCGTGTACCCGCTCCTCTGCGAGACCCGGTCCTGCACTACAGGTGAATGTGTGTAACGTGCTCCCCCTGGCGCAATGTGTGTAACGTGCTCCCCCTGGCGCAATGTGTGTAACGTGCTCCCCCTGGCGCAATGTGTGTAACGTGCTCCCCCTGGCGCAATGTGTGTAACGTGCTCCCCCTGGCGCAGTGGGCCTAACGTGCTCCACCTGGCGCAGTGGGCCTAACGTGCTCCACCTGGCGCAGTGGGCCTAACGTGCTCCACCTGGCGCAGTGGGCCTAACGTGCTCTACCTGGCGCAGTGGGCCTAACGTGCTCTACCTGGCGCAGCGGGCCTAACGTGCTCTACCTGGCGCAGCGGGCCTAACGTGCTCTACCTGGCGCAGCGGGCCTAACGTGCTCTACCTGGCGCAGCGGGCCTAACGTGCTCTACCTGGCGCAGTGGGCCTAACGTGCTCTACCTGGCGCAGCGGGCCTAACGTGCTCTACCTGGCGCAGCGGGCCTAACGTGCTCTACCTGGCGCAGTGGGCCTAACGTGCTCCACCTGGCGCAATGTGTGTAACATGCTCCCCCTGGCGCAATGTGTGTAACGTGCTCCCCCTGGCGCAATGTGTGTAACGTGCTCCCCCTGGCGCAATGTGTGTAACGTGCTCCCCCTGGCGCAGTGGGCCTAACGTGCTCCACCTGGCGCAGTGGGCCTAACGTGCTCTACCTGGCGCAGTGGGCCTAACGTGCTCTACCTGGCGCAGTGGGCCTAACGTGCTCTACCTGGCGCAGCGGGCCTAACGTGCTCTACCTGGCGCAGCGGGCCTAACGTGCTCTACCTGGCGCAGCGGGCCTAACGTGCTCTACCTGGCGCAGCGGGCCTAACGTGCTCTACCTGGCGCAGCGGGCCTAACGTGCTCTACCTGGCGCAGTGGGCCTAACGTGCTCTACCTGGCGCAGTGGGCCTAACGTGCTCTACCTGGCGCAGTGGGCCTAACGTGCTCTACCTGGCGCAGTGGGCCTAACGTGCTCTACCTGGCGCAGTGGGCCTAACGTGCTCTACCTGGCGCAGTGGGCCTAACGTGCTCTACCTGGCGCAGTGGGCCTAACGTGCTCCCCCTGGCGCAATGTGTGTAACGTGCTCCCCCTGGCGCAATGTGTGTAACGTGCTCCCCCTGGCGCAATGTGTGTAACGTGCTCCCCCTGGCGCAATGTGTGTAACGTGCTCCACCTGGCGCAGTGGGCGTAACGTGCTCTACCTGGCGCAGTGGGCCTAACGTGCTCTACCTGGCGCAGTGGGCCTAACGTGCTCTACCTGGCGCAGTGGGCCTAACGTGCTCTACCTGGCGCAGTGGGCCTAACGTGCTCTACCTGGCGCAGTGGGCGTAACGTGCTCTACCTGTCGCAATGTGTATAATGTGCTCTACCTGGCGCAATGTGTATAATGTGCTCTACCTGGTGCAATGTGTATAATGTGCTCTACCTGGTGCAATGTGTATAATGTGCTCTACCTGGTGCAATGTGTATAATGTGCTCTACCTGGTGCAATGTGTATAATGTGCTCTACCTGGTGCAATGTTTGTAACGTGCTCTACCTGGCGCAATGTTTGTAACATGTATAGGAGGTCCTACCTGGTGCAATGTGTACAAGCGGCACTACTATGATGTGGCCATGCCCCTTCTCCACAAAAACATGAACCTAAATTTTTGCGGCGCGCCTACGGCGCGCACTGTCCGTTCCTTTCTTCACGTTGTAAAGCCCTGTTGCAGAGTGTCCTGTATGCTGCACAGCCCAGCAACACTGTCACTCCCCCTCCTCCCCCTTGCAGCACTCTTGTAGCGTCAAAATCAAGTCTGTGTTTTATGTTTGAATCATTAATAAGATTAATAAGAACCTTTATTCCGATGGAACCCAAAAAAGGAAAGGCAGGACCCCAATTTTAAAAAGTGAGGGGTCCCTGGGACCCACTTTTTTTTGGGCTTAGCGCGATCACTGTAGCCGCCTTGAACAATTGTTCAAGGGCCGCACCACAGCGGGCCGCCCAAGAAGGTCCAAACGACCGAGTAGAATGGGCCTTGATGGTAGCAGGAGCTGGAAGGCCAGCCTGTACATAAGCATGTGCAATCACCATTCTAATCCATCTGGCCAGGGTCTGCTTGTGAGCAGGCCAGCCACGTCTGTGAAAAACCAAACAGAACAAAGAGAGAATCCAACTTCCTGATGGAGGCAGTTCTCTTCACGTAGATACGGAGAGCCCGTACCACATCCAAAGACCGCTCTTTGGAAGACAAATCAGGAGAGGCAAAGAAGGAAGTCCGTTAAAGACACTGCCCAGATAGGTACAGTGCATTACAGTAGGCAGCGTTGACAACAGGGATTGAGAATGCTAGCCGAACAAGGTGTAATACTCTTAATTATGCTGTATGAATAGGCAATTTACCAACCGCAATCAATAAGAGTGAATTAAAACAGAGTTGTTGTGCTCGTTATTAGTACAGTGTATCATATATTGCAGCGTTGACGGCAGAGACTGAGAACACTAGCCAACTAATCATTTTTTTCCCCAGATAAGCTGTAGGAATAGGCCTTTTCATCATTCAATTCGGAACATGGTACTAGTGCAGTTTTCCTTTTATAACCTACTTCCCTCATTGCCATGCGGCTTCGGGTGCCGCCTTGATGATTTATGTACGCCACCGTGGTGGTGTTGTCCGACTCTACTTAACAGGTCTGTTCTGTATTAAATGCTGGGCCAAGTTCAGAGCATTGAACACTGCCCGCAGTTCCAGAATGTTTATCGGGAGGTGAGACTCCTCCTTGGTCCTCCGACCCTGAAGGGAGTGTTGGTCCAACACCGCGCCCCAACCTCCCAGACTGGCATCCGTCGTCAGAAGGACCCAGTTGGAGATCCAGAAGGGACGACCCCTGCACAATCTTTGGTCCTGAAGCCACCAGCTCAGTGACAGATGGACCTCCGGAGACAAGGAGATCATGTGAGACCTGATCCGGTGAGGCAGGCTGTCCCACTTGGCAAGAATCAAATTTCTGTAGAGGGTGGGAATGGAATGGAGCATACTCCACCATGTCGTAAGCCGACACCATCAGACTTAGCACTTGCATCGCCGAATGTAACGACACTTGCGGACGAGATAGGAAGCATCGAATCCTGTCCTTAAGTTTCAGGACCTTCTCCTGAGACAAGAACAACCGCTGGTTGTGAGTGTCCAATAACGCCCCCAGGTGCACCATGCTCTGCGCAGGGACCAGGGAAGATTTCTTCCAGTTGATGAGCCACTTGCAGAAACTGGTGCGTCAGATCCAGATGACGTAGGAGAATTTCTGGGGAATTTGCCAGGATCAACAAGTCATCCAGATACGGGAGGATCCTGACCCCTTGACAGCGAATTACAGCCGGCATTACCGCCATGACCTTTGTGAAGACATGCGGGCTGTGGTCAAACCAAAAGGTAACGCCCAAAATTGGTAATAGAGGTTGCAAACAGCAAACCTCAGGTACTGCTGATGCGACAGTGCAATAGGAATATGCAGGTAAGCATCCTGTATGTACAGGGAGACCATTTAATCCCCTGGTTCCAAGGCCAGAAGAATAGTGCGAAGAGTTTCCACACAAATTTGGAGACTCTCATATATTTGTTCAAGGTCTTGGGGTTGAGAATGGGCCGAGACGACCCATTCGGTTTCGGGACTAGGAATAGCGGTGAATAGTACCCCTTGCCTCTCTGAGCCAGAGGCACCTGTACTACCACTCCTGTGTGGAGTGGTAGTACAGGTGCTGTTCCACCGAATGAAGAATATTTGCCTTCACCTGATCCGATGGGACGTCTGTCAGGCAAAATCGATGTGGGGGACGATTCTTGAAAGATACAGCGTAACCTCGAGTGACGACTTCCAGTACCCAGGCATCTGATGTGGTCTTCAACCATTCCTGGGTAAACCCTAGAAGTCGGTCCCCCACCCTGTGATCCCCCAGAGGGAGGCCCGCCCCGTCATGCGGCAGGCTTGTCAGTTTTGGAAGCAGGCTGATGGGCAGCCCAGGACCGTTTAGGTTTGAGCTTAGTGGGCTTGGAAGTGCGAGTTTGTTTCAGGTACGCCTGACCTTTTGCTTTCCCTGAAGGATGAAAGAAACGAAATGAAGAACTCTTAGCCTTCGGTACCGAAGGAGCAGTACTAGGCAGACACACTGTTTTCGCAGAAGCTAAGTCAGCCACTATCTTGTTGAGGTCCTCTCCAAAAAGAATGTCTACCTTAAAAGGGAGTACCTCTCCAGGATTTTCTTAAAGTCCAGATCCACAGACCAGGACCGTAACCAAAGAATCCGGTGAGCCAAAATGGACGTAGTAGAAGCCTTGGCCGCCAGAATACCGGCATCAGAAGCCGCCTCCTTGATATAATGAGAAGCTGTGACAATATATGAGACATTGTCTAGCATTATCAGAAAAGTTGGAAGGAAACTCTGCTTCCACCTCCTGAGCCCACGCTTCAATAGCCTCTGCAGCCCATGTCGCTGCAATAGTGGGCCCATGCGCAGCACCTGCCAGGGTGTAAATCGCCTTCAAACAACCCTCCACACGCTTATTCGTCGGTTCTTTCAGAGACGTGACGGTAGTTACAGGTAGAGCTGTGGATACCACCAGCCGCGCCACCTGCGAATCCACTAGCGGGGGTTTTTCCCAATTCTTACTTAGCTCCGCAGCAAGGGAAGAGCGAGCCAGCATCTTCTTGTGAGGTGTGAATTTCTTTCCTGGATTTTCCCAGGATTCCTGATGTATGTCAACTAAATGGTCAGAATGAGGTAAAACTTATTTAACGACTTTCTGACGTTTAAATCTGTCCGGTTTCTTAGGAGCAGCGTCGGGCTCTGGGTCATCAGTAATTTGAAGAATGAGCCTGATAGCCTCCAATAAGTCAGGAACATCCACCTGTGAAACAGATTCCCCATCAGAAGTATCTGGGTCAGTGTCTGTGGGGTCAGTATATACATGGCGTACAGACGAGGTGTCTGGGACGTGGGTGGATTGTGAGGAAGTAATGGCCCGCTTAGAGGACCCCTTGGTCTTAGGAGGGCGAGGGGTAGACTTCTGTTTAGTCAGTGATTGGTTCAATTGCTGTAACTGAGTGGACAGGTGATCTGCCCATGGTGGAATAACCGCAGGGACCATAAGCGGTTGTACCAGCACATGAGGTCCCATAGGGGGCATTAGTTTAGTTACCAGCATACTTAATAACGTGGCGAAAGTAGCCCAAGGTGGGTCATTTTGAACCCCCATTGCTACGGTCCCACTGGGGGGTAAGGAACCCCCTGAACCCTCTGCTGTTATGTTTTCCTCTAATGCGTCTGCAGCAACACCACCACGCAATGTGGGATCAGCCCCAGCTCCGTCGCCCCTTGTAGCTGACATATCTGAAAGCTCAATTCAAGGCAACCCAGTACATGTATTAGCACAAACCGAGAATTCAAGAGGTATATGGTGACTAAAAACACAGAGAAAAATGCACAATAAATATATCCTGTGAAACACCTATATTAAATAATAACCCTGACGCACTGAGTCCCCTCAGGTTATAGAATATAGGGATAGCAATCTGAGTGAGATTCACGAAATGGAAGTCACGCAGCAGCTATATGCACACACACAGTCACATTGTACAATGCAGAAATTATGACACGTAATAAAACTGTACTAGCAATACAGAGTAATACTAAGTATAGCTACTGTCGAAGTCGAAAATATTATAGCCACACTCATCACGTACAAACATCACACAGATGGCCTCCATGCGGGTGCTTGTTCTGCCGTGCGTGCGCATGCTCGCAAGCTACGTATAATCGCTCATGCGGTCTTGCGTGTTAGCTGGTGGTATGAGTAATTACGGTAGCATATGCATTCGCATGGAAAAGTCACAAAGACATATCTCATATTGAATTCACATAGCACATAATTTACACATAGGGGTATATGCAATTCACGGCGAATCGCGGCAATTTTTCGCCGGTTTTTTTTCCGACTCAATTCGCCAGGTGAATTCCGGCAGGTGCCTGCCGGAATTCACCATATTCAATGAAAAACGGATTCGCCAGAATCGCGGGCGAAAATCGGCCGATTTGGCGGATTTTGCCGCGATTTTAAAAAACGGGAAAAAACGGGAAAAACCCGGGGGGAAAAATGGAGTGGGGTCCCCCTTCCAAAGCATAACCAGCCTCGGGTTCTTCGAGCTGTTCCTGGTTCTAAAAATGCGGGGAACAATTGGGCATGGATCCCCCGTATTTTTAAAACCAGCACCGGGCTCCACTAGCTGGACAGATAATGCCACAGCCGGGGGTCACTTTTATGCCGTGCCCTGCGGCCGTGGCATTAAATATCCAACTAGTCACCCCTGGCCGGGGTACCCTGGGGGAGTGGGGACCCCTTCAATCAAGGGGTCCCCCCCCCCCAGCCACCCAAGGGCCAGGGGTGAAGCCCGAGGCTGTCCCCCCCCCCCATCCAATGGGCTGCGGATGGGGGGGCTGATAGCCTTTTGTGATAATAAAAAGATATTGTTTTTTCCAGTAGTACTACAAGTCCCAGCAAGCCTCCCCCGCAAGCTGGTACTTGGAGAACCACAAGTACCAGCATGCGGGAGAAAAATGGGCCCGCTGGTACCTGTAGTACTACTGGGAAAAAAATACCCAAATAAAAACAGGACACAGACACCTTGATAGTAAAACTTTATTACACACTACCGACACACACATACTTACCTATGTTGACACGCCGACTGCCACGGTCTCCGAAGATTCGAGGGTACCTGTGAAAAAATTATACTCACCTTCCAGCGTCCAGAGATAAATCCACGTCCAGAGAGATAATCCACGTACTTGGCAAAAAAAAAAAAATGAACACCGATCCATACCGGACTGAAAGGGGTCCAATGCTTTCACATCAGACCCCTTTCCCCGAATCCCGGGACATCACGTGACTCCTGCTACTTCCGTGGCGCTCACCTGATTGGCTGTGCGCGGTCTGTGCTGTGACAGCGCATCGCAAAGCCGCTCCATTACTTTCAATGGTGGGAACTTTGCGGGTAGCGGTGGGGTTAACCCGCGGTCAGCCGCTGACCGGCGGGTGACCTCACCGCTAGCCGCTAAGTTCCCACCATTGAATATAATGGACGGGGCTGTGCGATGCGGTGTCTGAGTTCAGACAGCGCACAGCCAATCAGGTGAGCGCAACGAAGTTGCGCTTCCTGATTGACTTTAGAGACCTTTATGTGACAGCTGTCACTGACAGGTCTCATTCGTGGAAAGGGGTCTCATGTGTCAGCATGGGACCCCTTTCAGTCCGGCATGGAGCGGGTGTTCGGTTTGTTTTTTTGCCAAGTACGTGGATTTATCTCTGGACCATGGCTGAGGTGAGTATATTGATCTTTTATTTTCAGGTATCCGTGGATTCTACATGGAGAAGAGGACCGATGTCGGCGTGTGAACATAGGTAAGTATGTGTGTGTCGACGTATGAAATAAAGTTTTACTGTCGACGGTGTGTGTGTCCTGTTTTTATTTGGGTATTTTTTTCCCAGTAGTACTACAGGTACCAGCGGGCCCGTTTTTCTCCCGCATGCTGGTACTTGTGGTTCTCCAAGTACCAGCTTGCGGGGGAGGCTTGCTGGGACTTGTAGTACTACTGGAAAAAACAATATCTTTTTATTATCACAAAAGGCTATCAGCCCCCCCATCCGCAGCCCATTGGATGGGGGGGGACAGCCTCGGGCTTCACCCCTGGCCCTTGGGTGGCTGGGGGGGGGGGACCCCTTGATTGAAGGGGTCCCCACTCCCCCAGGGTACCCCGGCCAGGGGTGACTAGTTGGATATTTAATGCCACGGCCGCGGGGCACGGCATAAAAGTGACCCCCGGCTGTGGCATTATCTGTCCAGCTAGTGGAGCCCGATGCTGGTGTTAAAAATACGGGGGACCCCTACTCTTTTTGTCCCCCGTATTTTTGGCACCAGCACCAGGCGCAGAGCCCGGTGCTGGTTTTAAAAATACGGGGGATCCCCTGTCAATTTTTTCCCCGCATTTTTAGAACCAGGACCAGCTCGAAGAGCCCGAGGCTGGTTATGCTTTGGAGGGGGGACCCCACGCTATTTTTTTTAGGATTTTACCGTTCCAGCAATTAAAAAAAAAAAAAGATAATAATAATATTTTAAAAAATATATAAATAATATTTGTGCCTCCAAAAAAAAAAAAAAAGTACCTAATCCCTTCTAATATAAATAGATCTGCTATTCCCCAAAAAAAAACACCAAAAAAAAAATGTTTACATTTTTTTTATTTGTTTTCACCCTCCAAAGTGTGGCGGATTGAAAATGACGAATTTGCTGTCTAAAAGCACTGCTGTCGAATTTCCAAACTTGAATTGAATATGCTTTGGTCGAATTGCAGCAATTGTATCATTGCAGAAAAGTCGAATTTGCAAAAATTCGAATTTCAAAAAGTCGAATTTTGAAAGTCCGTTTTTTGGTCGGAAAGCACTGAATTGCATAGGCAAATTTTTTTTTGGGTCGAAAATGACCCGAAATTCGACAATTTCGGGAATTCGACCGCAATTGCATATACCCCATAGTCTGCACGCACTACACCAGCGAGTTTCATTTGTTTAAAAGGTACAACAACAGAGGGATTCGACTTTACAGGATATGAGGGGACAGAATTAGGTTAGGAGGTGGTGTTTGGTATCCAGCTGTACAGTATTTTAAGAGCAATATTCCGGTAGCAGATTGCAGAAGATAGCACGCTCCTGCACATAGATATGCACAGGGACAGAATATTAATATTACACTGTATTTACTGTACTCTGGGAAACCAGTGGATAACATCTGCAAGTGCACCTGGACCAGGCATCGCCCACCTATTCAAACCAACCTATGACCCCTCCTGTACTGTAAATGACCAGCCCTTCGACCTATGGGTGAAGAGATTACAGGTTCCATTGTTTCATGATTTGGATTAAAAGCCACGTTGCCTGGCCGGTCACACACATTCTCTAAAGGTCATCTTTCCAGATAGACTGAGGACCGGAATCGGGTGGCACTGGCGAACAAACGTATGTATCCATTGATTGTAGCCTCTTCTCTTGTTGTGATTGTATTATTGTTGTAACCCCCTTTTTGGTAAATAACTGTGGGTGGGTCGGATCCCAACATTTTAAATACAATTGGTGTCGTGTTCCTTTCCTGCTAGGGGTAATAAAGTGTATTCCGCCTCACGTGTAGCTACTCTGTGCTTACAGCGTGACGGCGTGTGCACGCAACGTGTACGCATCTGTTAGGGGTTTTACACAGACACACACGCTTAGAGGTCGCAGTAGCCTGTACAGATATAAGTTTAAGATATTGCTTTTAATTCCTGAAAATTAATCAGCTTTAACAACTGGGGGCTCTGTCCGGTTCATCTCACACTCACAGACTTACAGGCCATAACAGACTTTGATCTATCAGCAAAGGGTAGAGACGCATGCTAAATAACCTTGCATTGTGTTAAAACCAATTTGTGCTGTTAGATCACGTCTGTTCTGTCTAGTCTAAAGAGGTGCTGATGTAGTCCAAAGGACACAGAAAAAAAAGCAGTTTAAAACCTGTGTGTAAATTTTTGCCGCAAAAAGCGTACACAAAGCGTACAGATTTGCATACTCTCTCACATATTGTTGCCATAGGTTAACAGTCTTTATAGATCTGTGTGAAATCGGATACATTTGTTTGCTATATATATTTGAAAGTGTGTTAAGGGTGTAACTGTAAAACACGAAACGCAGTTCCGGCCTAGTCGTTTAGGTTTATACGGAACAAGTGTGGGTTGTGTTAGTGAGCGATAGTAGTTTTATTGCTCACATTTATTGAAATAGTGTGGTTTATTAAATTGCAGACGCACATTTGTACGCGTGGTACGGAACGTGAGAACAGTGTACAGAAGCGTGCACGTGGCGCAGGGTCACACATCTGTTTACGCAAGGTTACGTAGAAGTTGCGGGCACAAGATATAACCACACGATAGCTGTTCAATTTAAGGTGGGATTACGTTTAATACAATAGCACATAACTATCCGATTTCAAAAGCAGATTAATATAATATTTTGTTTAAACTGTATTACCTCTGGGGTAAAGTAACCAATCAGAGGGAGTGATATTTTCTGTACAGAAAAGAAAAACACTGTGTATCTGAGTGAGTGAAAGTAGGAGTGATTGTATTGAACCTTGAAAATCGGTATACCGTGGGGGACACTGAGTTAGTAGAGGCTCGGTGACGTAAGGCCCGCTACCTTACGTGAATACAGAAACAGAGAAATACGCAAGTCGTGAGGAGACTTGCACAGGAGCGTGATAGGGAATTGTGATAGAATTGTGAATTGAAGTAAAGTTTTTTATTACGCTCCGGCTGAGGAGCGCAGCTTGTGAATTTGACTGCCGCAATCGTAGGATATATAGATAACAAGTATCTATAGGCCGTACGATTGAACCGCACGTCCGTGTGTTCTACACAGCACAACGTGATATTATTGTGTCATATGCACTGTGGAAAAGCATATGCAGACATGATTGTGTAAACAAGGGTTTTTTCGCTGATTACGTCGGGAAATCTCCCTGGTAGAAGTCCACTGGAAAGGGTGAGCAATAGTTATTGAAGTTTTCTGTTTTTCACCCTACAAAAATTCCAGTGGAAAGATACCGAAAAGGAATTTTTTGCTGCCTCTCTCAGGAAAATATTCCAACAGAACCTCCACCGAAAGAATTACGGTGCTGTAAGGTCTGATAGGAGCCCTAAGTTGGGTACATCACGATCCACTATCGACAGTGTATCGTAGTACTGGCCAGTATGGGCGAGAGCGGGTGAAGAGCGCTCAGAGAACTTTCACTGTCTGCTTGCATTGTGTATTTTGGTGTTTGTGGTAGAGGACCCACAATGGGAGCCAGTTGCTCAAGTGAGAGACGTTCAGCAGCCAGGGTTAATGCTGGAGAGCTATGGCCAAGAGGGTCAGCTCAGTTTATAATGCGTGGGAAATATGGTCCACACACAGAGGATTATTGCAATGAATGGGTACGTATGACTGCTGAAGATAGGGTATCATTCCCTAGGGTGGGTAGCTTTGAATTAGAGGTATTACAGAGCATAAGGATTAGAATATGTCTGATCAAATCTAGAAAACAGAGGATCAGACATACCGATTGTTTAAACCTGTGGCAGCAAGAGGGGGAGGTGCAAAGGGAACTGGCTCACACAGCAAGTTCCAAACCTAGCGGGAAAGCAATTGCGAGCGCACCACCACCACCATATGTCGATGGGGAGAAATTGGCTACAACCAATGGTGCATTGGTAAAGGATAGCAAATTGATTAATCAATGTGTTAACCCTAACCCTTACCAGTTGTATCCCGTTTTTAATTTTTCCCGAGGTTGTGAGAAGGATGACGAGCCCAGCACGATATCGGCACTCACTTTAGCAGCTACCATACAGGATACCCAGGTGGGCACAGCCCAACCACCAAGAGTAGTAGCGATGCCCCCTAGTGGAAGGGTGAGTGAGGTTGTGTCCACCGGTAAGTACGGTACCATACATTATGCAGACAAAATAGAATCAAACAAAAATGATGTGGTTGAGTTAAATCCAGTCAGGGTGATTGCAGTGCCCAATGGGAGAACTGATAATCAGGGAGTAACTCCCTTCAGTAACATTGCAATGCATTGTCCTTGGTCCCGATCAGAACTGAGATCAATTATGTCAGAATTCCCCGATCCCAGAAAAGATCTAGTCGGATGCCCGAAATGCATTAAAGAATTGGGCAATGCCCATGAGCCCACAAATAAGGATTGGTGAACAGTGCTAGGAGCGACTTTACCCTCAAACACTGACATCCCAAAATGTATAACCGATTGTAAATTAGATGTAGAAGTGCCTCTCACTGATGAGCACAACCAGGGGAATGTAAAGCAAATCAGCCTGCAATTAGGAGTGTATTTCCCCACTGTTGTTAAATGGAACAACATTTTCTCCATAAGACAGAAGGACAGTAATATAGCATCCGAGTATTTCCATAGAGCACTGCAGGAAATAGCTAGATACACTGGGATAGAGGATATTAAGGAGAATGCCAACCACAGGGAGGTAGCTGTCTGTGTTAATGGATGGATTAAAGGAGGCACTGAGGACGAGGGTGCAAACCTCTCTGCCAAATTGGAGAGGTATCTCGGTGGCAGCGCAACGAGAGTCCGCTATCGAGCATGATCGTAACATCAGTAAACACAGGGAGTCGCAAGGGGATAAACTGATGACGGTAAGTATACAGGCTCTTACAGGATAGCCTCATCAGCCTATACCCCAGAACCCTGATGATTGGAAAAGGACGGTAACATGTTTTAATTGCAGGAGGGAAGGGCACGTAGCCAGGGATTGTAGGAGTAATGGGACACCTACTAAAAATAAACCCCCTAGACCTGAATACGAACTACACTACAATACACATAATCCCTTCTATGTGTTCCCTGGTCCCAACTATGTGTATTGTAGCGTGGTTCGTATTCAGGTCTAGGGGGTTTATTTTTAGTATGTGCCGCATACAGGTGAAACAAGGAGGTACCCACCCAGGAGGGAATGCCAGGTCCCCGAAAACTCAGTTATCCCCCACACATATTGCAGCTGCCAATGCCCTGCGGAAGCGTCCCACTACACAATAGAGATTAGGCCACACCTGTAGTCTGCAGCCAGTGAAATTGATTGCTAGTCTTGGTAGTGAACCTGAGGTCATGGTTGATGTAGCTGGTGTATCATTACCATTTCTTGTAGATACAGGGGCGGCCAGATCAGTGTTAAATTCCACCACAGGTGTAAAAACCATGGGTTAAACGATTTCGGCTATGGGAGTAATGGGAAAGGTGCAGCAATAACCTTTGAGTAGACCTGCAGAGATTACGATAGGGCCCTTGCAAACCAAACATTCTTTTCTGCTGGCTGCATCGGCTCCGACTAATCTACTAGGCAGAGACCTATTGTGTAAAATGCGGTGTGTCATATATTGTACCCCTGAGGGTGTGTTCTTAGATATCCCTGAGAACCATGCTCAAGAGGTGTAAGATATATTAGACACCCCTCAAAGGCTAATGTTACTTTCCACCGTTATAGACAAGTGTCCATCGAAGCCTCAGTAGCAGTACAGGTAAAAGATGGTAGGATAGCTCCAAAAATCCCCCAGTATCCTCTGAAACCAGAGGTGGAATTAGGAGTATACCCCGTCATAGAACGGCTGCTACAGCAGTGCATCCTAGTCAGGACGTCCAGCACAGCCAATAGTCCCATCTTCCCTGTGAAAAAGAGTGGGGGGAGGGGTTACAGGCTAGTGCAGGATCTAAGGGGGATAAACAAGATAGCTGAGAGTCAATTCCCCGTAGTGCCCAATCCAACTGTCATCCTAATGCAGATTCCCTCAACCTCCAAGTTCTTCACTGTCATTGATCTCTGTTCTGATTTCTTTTCTGTCCCTCTGCACCCTGACAGCCAATACCTCTTTGCCTTCACTTACAGGGGAGTACAGTACACCTGGACTCGTCTCCCCCAAGGTTTCATTGACAGCCCAAGTATTTTCTCACAGGCCTTACGTGAATGTTTACAATCTTTTCAACCTCAGAGTGTGTCGGTGCTAATAACGAGTTTTATGGTAAGAACTTACCTTTGTTGAAACTCTTTCTGCGAGATACACCGGGCTCCACAAGGATAGACATAGGTGTGTAGAGTAGGATCTTGATCCGAGGCACCAACAGGCTGAAAAGCTTTGACTGTTCCTAGAATGCATAGCGCCGCCTCCTCTATAACCCCTGCACAGGAGCTCAGTTTTTAGTTAACCAGCCCAATGCAGTAGCAGGAAAAGAGACGACAACGGTTAGTAGCCACATACACCACACTCTCACGACAGGAGAAGTGTTAGCGGCTAATGCCATACCAACCCAAAGAAGCTAAGTGCATCAGGGTGGGCGCCCTGTGGAGCCCACTGTACCTCGCAGAAAGTGCATCAGGGTGGGCGCCCTGTGGAGCCCAGTGTACCTCGCAGAAAGAGTTTTAACAAAGGTAAGTTCTTACCATAAATCTCATTTTCTGCTGCGGGGTACACTGGGCTCCACAAGGATAGACATTGGGGATGTCCTAAAGCAGTTCCTTATGGGAGGGGACGCACTGTAGCGGGCACAAAAACCCTGCGTCCAAAGGAAGCATCCTGGGTATTGGCAGTATCGAAGGCATAGAACCTTATGAACGTGTTCACTGAGGACCACGTAGCCGCCTTGCACAATTGTTCAAAGGTTGCACCACGGCGGGCCGCTCAAGAAGGTCCCACAGACTGAGTAGAATGGGCCGTAATGTGAGCATGAGCTGATAGACCAGCCCTCACATAAGCATGTGCAATCACCATTCTAATCCATCTGGCCAAAGTTTGCTTGTGAGCAGGCCAGCCCCGTTTGTGAAATCCAAACAACACAAAGGGAGAATCAGATTTCCTAATAGAAGCAGTTCTCTTCACATAGATACGGAGAGCCCAAACCACATCCAAAGACCGCTCTTTGGGAGACAGATCAGAAAAACAAGTGTCGGAACCACAATCTTCTGGTAAAGGTGGAACGAAGAAACCACCTTAGGCAAATATCCGGGACAAGTCCTAAGAACCGCCCGGTCACGGTGAAATATCAGATATGGGGAACTACAAGACAAGGCACCCAAATCCGACACTCTTCTAGCTGAAGCAATAGCCAGCAGAAACACCACCTTAAGGGAAAGCCTCTTAAGATCAGCTGAACCAAGAGGTTCAAACGGAGACTCTTGTAGCGCCTCCAAAACCACCGACACAAGGATAGACATTGTCATCTGTTCCTGGAGTCCTGACCGAGCACCTTTTAACATCCAGTGGTGTTCGTGAGTCGCGGCATAGCCGTGTGTTGCGGCTTGACCGCTTACTATTTATTATTTGTTATTTGTGTTTCGGAGCTTTTTGCGGAGGATTCCGCTCCCACAGATCCACTCTGGTATCCAGCGGTGCTGGGTAGGAGTAACGGACTAGTGGATTTTGGTTGTTCTTTTCCCTGGCGGTTGTCCGCACATACTTCTGGTTTTGTTAGTTAGCTTGTAGCCCCTGGCCTGGTTGTTTAGTCAGAGGGCCCCTTGTTATCACCCTGTCTCAGATTTCCCTTTGTCTCCCATTAAGACCTGAGGGGGCATCGGAGTTGGGCAGACATAATCCGCCCTTCAAACGCGGCTGCCATGGGCTCAAGCAACCATAGTCTCGCAGGGGATTTCTGACAACACGGGCGAGACAACGGAGTTAGGGCGCCAGGGGCTACTAGGCTTTCCTGCTCCCGTAACCAGCATTCCCCTCCAGTACTCTGACCATTGCCATGAGATCTCCTCCGGTCAGGAATACTGGAATCATAACAACGGCAGCGTCTGAAACTGATAGTGACAGTTCTGTACCACAAACCTGAGGTACCCTTGGTGAGAAGGGTAAATTGGGACATGGAGGTAAGCATCCTTGATGTCCAAAGACACCATATAATCCCCTTCTTCCAGGTTCGCAATCACCGCTCTGAGTGACTCCATCTTGAATTTGAACCTTTTTATGTAAGTGTTCAAGGATTTTAGATTTAAAATAGGTCTCACCGAGCCGTCCGGCTTCGGTACCACAAACAGCGTGGAATAATACCCCTTTCCCTGTTGCAGGAGGGGCACCTTGATTATCACCTGCTGGGAATACAGCTTGTGAATGGCTTCCAATACCGCCTCCCTGTCGGAGGGAGACGCCGGTAAAGCAGACTGTAGGAAAAGGCGAGGGGGAGACGTCTCGAATTCCAATTTGTACCCCTGAGATACCACCTGAAGGATCCAGGGATCCACCTGTGAGTGAGCCCACTGCACGCTGAAATTCTTGAGACGGGCCCCCACCGTGCCTGAGTCCGCTAGTAAAGCCCCAGCGTCATGCTGAGGACTTGGCAGAAACGGGAGAGGGCTTCTGTTCCTGGGAACTGGCTGTTTGCTGCAGCCTTTTTCCTCTCCCTCTGCCACGGGGCAGAAATGAGGAGCCTTTTGCCCGCTTGCCGTTATGGGGCCGAAAGGACTGCGCCTGATAATACGGCATCTTCTTATGTTGAGAGGCTACCTGGGGTAAAAATGTGGATTTCCCAGCAGTTACCGTGGCCACCAGGTCTGATAGACCTACCCCAAATAACTCCTCCCCTTTATAAGGCAATACTTCAATATGGCTTTTGGAATCCGCATCACCTGACCACTGCCGCGTCCATAACCCTCTTCTGGCAGAAATGGACAGCGCACTTACTCTTGATGCCAGTCGGCAAATATCCCTCTGTGCATCACGCATATATAAAAATGCATCTTTTAAATGCTCTATAGTCAGTAATATACTGTCCCTATCTAGGGTATCAATATTTTCAGTCAGGGAATCCGACCAAGCCACCCCAGCACTGCACATCCAGGCTGAGGCGATTGCTGGTCGCAGTATAACACCCGTGTGAGTGTATATACATTTTAGGATATTCTCCTGCTTTCTGTCAGCAGGTTCCTTAAGGGCGGCCGTATCAGGAGACGGTAGTGCCACCTGTTTAGACAAACGTGTGAGCGCTTTATCCACCCTAGGGGGTGTTTCCCAACGTGCCCTATCCTCTGGCGGGAAGGGGTATGATGCTAATAACCTTTTAGGAATTATCAGTTTTTTATCGGGGGAAACCCACGCTTCATCACACACTTCATTTAATTCCTCAGATGCAGGAAAAACTACAGGCAGTTTTTTCTCACCAAACATAATACCCTTTTTAGTGGTACTTGTATTATCAGAAATATGTAAAACATTTCCCATAGCCTCAATCATGTAACGTGTGGCCCTACTGGAAGTCACATTCGTCTCTTCATCGTCGACACTGGAGTCAGTATCCGCGACGGCGTCTGTATCTGCCATCTGAGGTAACGGGCGTTTTAGAGCCCCTGATGGCTTTTGAGACGCCTGGACAGGCACAAGCTGAGTAGCCGGCTGTCTCATGTCATCAACCGTCTTTTGTAAAGAGCTGACACTGTCACGTAATTCCTTCCATAAGCTCAGCCACTCAGGTGTCGACTCCCTAGGGGGTGACATCTCCATTACAGGCAATTGCTCCGCCTCCACACCATTTTCCTCCTCATACATGTCGACACAATCGTACCGACACACAGCACACACACAGGGAATGCTCTGATAGAGGACAGGACCCCACTAGCCCTTTGGGGAGACAGAGGGAGAGTATGCCACCACACACCAGAGCGCTATATATATATACAGGGATAACCTTATAGAAGTTTTTCCCCTTATAGCTGCTGTTTATGTTAATACTGCGCCTAATTAGTGCCCCCCTCTCTTGTTTTACCCTTTTCTGTAGTGCAGGACTGCAGGGGAGAGTCAGGGAGACGTCCTTCCAGCGGAGCTGTGAGGGAAAATGGCGCCAGTGTGCTGAGGAGATAGGCTCCGCCCCCTTCTCGGCTGACTTTTCTCCCGCTTTTTGCTGTATTCTGGCAGGGGTTAAAATACATCCATATAGCCCTGGGGGTTATATGTGATGTATTTTCGCCAGCCAAGGTGTTTTTATTGCTGCTCAGGGCGCCCCCCCCAGCGCCCTGCACCCTCAGTGACCGGAGTGTGAAGTGTGCCTGAGGAGCAATGGCGCACAGCTGCAGTGCTGTGCGCTACCTTGGTGAAGACTGATGTCTTCTGCCGCCGATTTTCCCGGACCTCTTCTTGCTTCTGGCTCTGTAAGGGGGCCGGCGGCGCGGCTCTGGGACCGGACTCCGAGGCTGGGCCTGTGTTCGGTCCCTCTGGAGCTAATGGTGTCCAGTAGCCAAGAAGCCCAAGCTGGCTGCAAGCAGGCAGGTTCGCTTCTTCTCCCCTTAGTCCCTCGATGCAGTGAGCCTGTTGCCAGCAGGTCTCACTGAAAATAAAAAACCTAAAACTAAACTTTTTCTAAGAAACTCAGGAGAGCCTCCTAGAATGCACCCTTCTCGGCCGGGCACAAAAATCTAACAGAGTCTTGGAGGAGGGTCATAGGGGGAGGAGCCAGTGCACACCAGGTAGTCCTAAAGCTTTACTTTTGTGCCCAGTCTCCTGCGGAGCCGCTATTCCCCATGGTCCTTACGGAGTTCCCAGCATCCACTAGGACGTCAGAGAAACTTGTTTAAACACATTCTGACGCTTGAACCTATCAGGTTTCTTAGGAGTCAGTCAGTGACAGCAGTGGATTGTGAGGAGATAAGAGCTCGCTTAGAGGCCCCCTTGGGCTTAGGCGAGCGAGGGTCAGACTTTTTAGTAGTCAGGGACTGGTTCAACTTCTTCAACTGAGCAGACAAATTGTCCACCCACGGTGGATTAGCTGCAGGGACCACATACGGTTGCACTGGCATAGGGGGTCCCATAGGGGGTGTTAATTAACTAGCATATGCAGAAGCATGGAAAAAGCAGCCCACGGTGGGTCATTATGGACCTCCGTTGCCACAGTCCCACTGGGGGGCAAGGAGCCCCTAGAACCAGAACCCACAACTGCTATATTCTCCTCATATGGATCTGTGGCTTCAGCAACACGGGCAGTGTGTTCCGCCCCAGAACCGTTACCCTCAGAACAGACATGATATAACTTGCAGTATCAGGTAACACAGTTCAATTGGCAGCAGCACAATACCTCTTACCCAAACCCCTGCGCAGTGTAGTCAGCACAAGCAGAGATTAAGGAGAGATATGGTGACTAAATCACAGAGAAAAATACGTATTAAAGTATATCTTGTGAATATCCTATATAATTATAAAACCGGACGCACCACACAGCAAGCTAATGCACACACATATAGTCACAGTTAAACAATACAGAGGTTATTACTGACAATAATACTGCACTGGACTAGCTTATATAGCTATATAGTCTATAGATATAACACTGCACAATAAGAACTGGATGTATATCACAGGGTAATTGTACTAGAAAACCCTGACTAAATGCACTCTTTCTTAACTATCACTGTCTAAAAAAGGCAGGTGGAATACTTAAGTGTCATGTAAAGTCACAGCGCCGACAACCAGGCGGCTTTACACAGGAGGATTTGCCCAAGCAGTCCCAGGAACAGTGAGCTGAGAGAAATTGCGCCCAGACACTGACAGGTAGTGAGGAAAAGACAGAGATGCAGCTGCAGGGCTGGAACACTTGCTGGAAATGGCGCCCTGGGGCTGGGGGAGGGGCTCCAGGTATAAGCCTTATCCCCCTGCTGGCAAAACCACTGGGTACTGTGCGCTACTATTAAAATGGTTTAAAGAGAAAACCTGACCTGCACCCATGCCCTGGTGATCTAGTGGGATCGCCTGTACTGCCACAGTGTCCACCGCCAGCGCGCGTGGCCCGCCTCCCACTGAACGCGCCGGATCGCAATAAAGTACGGGTCCCGCAAGCGGGACCCACTCACCACCTCCCGAAGCACGGCCACGCGATCCCAGAGAGCCCCCGTCGTGTGTGCCTGACCATGGAAGAAAACCGGAGCCTCCTGCTGTAGTTACCCGGCAACCAGGGCTCGGGAGTGTACAGGGCCGCTGGGGAGAGCTGGAGCTGCAGCAGTGAATGTCACAAGACATTTACACACTGCTGCTGCCCTTGAAGTCTTCACTTTTCTTCTAAAAAGCTTTTCTTAGGGCTGCCTGGAGCAGCCCCTCTGTTATGTGCCTGCTATCTGCGGCACCAACTACAAAACTGAGCTCCTGTGCAGGGAGGCGGGGTTATAGAGGAGGCGGCGCTATGCATTCTGGGAACAGTCAAAGCTTTTCAGGCTGTTGGTGCCTCGGATCAAGATCCTACTCTACACCCCTATGTCTATCCTTGTGGAGCCCAGTGTACCCCGCAGCAGAAATATGAATTATAAGAAAAAATTATTATCTATTCATACTTGGGTTCGAACTTAGAGACCCATTGTCTTATTCTCTAGTAGACAGGTTATTAGTCTGTTGTGCTATGGAAGCGTCCACTATGAGACATGTCTTTTTCCCACTATAATATTTGACATGTGCTAATGATTAAATACTGATATCTTTCTTGTTCCGATGTGATGCCATTTTTTATCATGTCATTACTATTATTATTATTTTTGTTTACTTTCTATTAAATTATTATTGTCTGCAGCATTAAACAATTAGACCACACCTGTTGATTCAGGTGTTGAAAATAAGATGTGGACACTGATTGGTTGAAGACCAGTTAAATACTGGGGTCTCTACCTGCCCTTACAAACCTTCTGAAGAAACCGTCCACACATGAGCGCAGATATATATTTTTTTATGTAATGTGAAAATGTTTTATTAAATGCTTAAATACAACGCTCTTTGATTGGCTTGTTTCAGCTTAATTGTGTGTATATATATATATATATCTTATTTCAGTACACTAGAGTATCGACTGGCAGCTGTGAGCAATATTATAAGTGACCTTATATTATAGTCAACCATTTTGAGTGATATATTTCTTGTGCGCCTGAATTCTTTTATATATATTTCCAGAACCTTGTCTGGCGACAGATACAGTCTTTGACTGTGAGTATCGAGGAGTGCCCCCAGGTCTACCATGCTTTGAGATGGAACCAGGGAGGACTTTTTCCAATTTATCAGCCAACCGTGAGCCTGTAGGAAGGTTTCCGTCAGTTCGAGATGACTGAGTAGAACTTCCTGTGAGTTCGACAGAATCAGCAAGTCGTCCAGGTAAGGAAGAATCCGTACACCCTGGCAACTGAGATGAGCTGTCATAACGGCCATGACCTTGATAAAGATGTGAGGAGCCGTATCCAGTCCAAACGGCAGAGCCTAGAATTGGTCATGTAGGTTGCAAACCGCAGGAACTGCTGATGCGAAGTGGCAATAGGAAAATGCAGATACGCATCCTGTTTATCCAGGGTAACCATGTAGTCCCCAGGTTCCATGGCCAGAACTATTGAACGCAAAGTTTCCATGCGAAATTTGGAGACTCTCACAAACTTGTTCAAAGATTTGAGGTTGAGAATAGGCCGGTGTGACTCGTTGGGTTTTGGAACCAGAAACAGTCGAGTAGTAACCTCTGCCCCTTTGAGACTGAGGAACCGGCACGATCACTCCCAAGTAAAGGAGAGAACTGACCGCAGTTTGTAAGATTTGTGCCTTTATCGGGTCCGATGGTAGGCCCGTGGTGAAATACTGGTGAGGGGGAGTCAATTGAACAAGGCAGCGTACCCATGAGAGACAACTTCTAGTACCAAAGCATCTGAAGTGGTCGTGTGCCAAGCCTGAGCGAAGTGCAGAAGTCGGCCTCCCACCCTGGGGTCTTCTAGGGGAAGGCCTGTCCAGTCAGGCCATAGGTTTTTGCGTCAGGCTGGCAGGTCGCCCAGGGCTGTTTGGCCTTGGAGGATTTGGAAGGACGAGATTGTCTAGGGAATGACTGTCCCTTAGCCTTTCCTTGTGGATGAAAGGACCGAAAAGTAGTACTTTTAGCCTTCTGAGCACGGCCTCCGCTAAGAAAGTCACAATTTTGTTTAGTTCTTCCCTAAAAATGAATATCCCCCATGAAGGGGAGAATTTCCAAGATTTTCTTGAAATCTAGTTCCACCTTCCAAGGTCTTAACCACAGGATATGGCGTGCCAGAATGGATGTACCAGACGCCTTGGCGGCCAACACACCAGCCTCAGCTGATGCTTCCTGAATGTAATAAGAAGCAGTTTTAATGAGTTCTGACCTTCCTCAGAGATATCCGCATGCAGCTCTTCCTCAAGTGCCTGTACCCAGGCTTCTATAGCCTTAGCAGGCAAGGAAGCAGCTATAGTGGGCCTATGTATGGCCTCTGTAAGGGAATAAATAGATTTCAGGCAACCCTCAATACGTTTATTTGTTGGTTCCCTCAGGGATGTAACAGTGGTAACAGGCAGGGTGGCTGACACCACCAGACGGGTGACATTAGAGTACACCAAAGGTGTATTTTCCTATTTGCTACATATATCTGCTGGCAGAGGATAACAAGCTAAAGCCCGTTTAGAAACAGGGAACTTCTTACCAGGAGTGGTCCAGGATTCCAGTCTAATGTCCAATAAATGATCAGAATGCTGCAATTCAGTTTTAAACACCTTCTGCTTCTTACACATATCAGTTTTCTTAGCCACTGTAGTGGGTTCCTCCTTGTCTGCGAGTTGAAGAATATAGCATCCACAAGGGCAGAGACATCTACTAACAGTGGAGCATTCTCTTCTGCACCACATGAGTCAGATAGAGCCATATACTCCCCCCTCCTCTTCAGATGAGACATCAGAGAGGATTGTGGATTGCGAGGATGAGGTAGACTGCTTAGAGTGACCAGAGACACGTTTATGTCCTGTTGGAGCCTTATGTCTTGTCAGGGACTGATTTAGTTGCTGTAGCTGATTAGACAAGTTTTCCGCCCACAGCGGGTCCACAATAGGTACTACATTAGGGGGTAAAGCCACAAGTGGACCCATAGGGGGTGCGAGGCGTTCTACCAGAGTACCCAACAGTGTGGAAAAGGCTGCCCATGGAGGCTCCTGCGTGGGGGAAGGAGCCGCAGACTGACTGGGAGATAATAAAAAGCACAGAGACCATCATGTAACATATCTTCCTCAGCTACACCGGCTGAGCAACCTCTGCAGGAGATTAACACAGGAGCTACAGCCTGTTTGTCTCCCTTTTTGTTAGACATGCTAGCAACACAAAGTGGACGTACCAGTACAATATATGCAAAGTAATTAGTGTAGGGTATTATGTGACTGAAACACAGATATAATATTCATATATAGATATATTCTGTGAAATATAACCCAAACAGCACCGAAGCCCAGGCTATTAAATAACAGTGATAATAGGATTTTAATACCTACCGGTAAATCCTTTTCTCTTAGTCCGTAGAGGATGCTGGGATCACATCAAGAACCATGGGGTATAGACGGGATCCGCAGGAGACTTGGGCACTTTAAGACTTTCAATGGGTGCGAACTGGCTCCTCCCTCTATGCCCCTCCTCCAGACTCCAGTTAAAGGAACTGTTCCCAGGGAGACGGACATTTAGAGGAAAAGGATTTATTGTTAAACCAAGGTGAGATACACACCAGCTCACACCACCAAACATGCCGTACAACATGGCATTCAACATAACGCAAGTCAACGGCATGAACAACGTCAGCAACAGGCTGACTAAAAAACGTAACACAACATGTGTTGAAACGTAACAAAAAACTGCAGATACAGTCGGACTGGGACGGGCGCCCAGCATTCTCTATGAACTAAGAGAAAAGGATTTACCGGTAGGTATTAAAATCCTATTTTCTCATACGTCCTAGAGGATGCTGGGGTCACATAAAAAACCATGGGGTTATACCAAAGCTCTAGAACGGGCGGGAGAGTGCGGATGACTCTGTAGCACCGATTGACCAAACATGAGGTCCTCATCAGCCAGGGTATCAACTTGTAGAACTTCGCAAAGGTGTTTGAACCCGACCAAGTAGCCGCTCGGCAAAGTTGTAATGCAGAGACCACCGGGCAGCCCCCCAGGACGAGCCCACCTTTCTGGTATAATGGGCTTTCACCGATTTCGGTAACGGCAATCCAGCCGTAGAATGAGCATGCTGAATCATATGACAGATCCAGCGCGCAAATCTGCTTGGAAGCAGGATCCTCAATCTTGTTGGGAGCATACAGGACAAACAGAGCCTTCGTTTTCCTAAACTGAGCCGTTCTGGCAACATAAATTTTCAAAGCTCTGACTACATCAAGAAACTTTGATTCCAGCAAGGCGTCAGTAGCCACTGGCACCACAATAGGTTGGTTCAAGTGGAACGACGAAACAACTTTCGTCAGAAATTGCTGACGAGTCCTCAACATTGCTCTATCATTATGGAAGATCAAATAAGGGCTCTTGTGAGACAAGGCCGCTAATTCAGACACCCGCCTTGCGTATGCCAAGGCCAACAGC
Organism: Pseudophryne corroboree; assembly: GCF_028390025.1. Classification (NCBI taxonomy): domain Eukaryota; kingdom Metazoa; phylum Chordata; class Amphibia; order Anura; family Myobatrachidae; genus Pseudophryne; species Pseudophryne corroboree. Next base: position 47,087,252 of record NC_086446.1, on the reverse strand, counting down.
ATGACCACTTACCAAGTGAGGAATTTCAACTCTACCTTCTGTAAAGGTTCAAACCAATGAGATTGAAGGAATTGTAACACCACGTTAAAATCACACTGTGCCACTGGGGGCACAAAGGGAGGTTGGATGTGCAACACGCCTTTCACGAAAGTCTGAACTCCTGGAAGGGAGGCCAATTGTTTTTGGAAGAAAACCGATAAGGCTGAAATTTGTACTTTAATTGAGCCCAACTTTAGGCCCGCATCCACACCAGCTCGTAGAAAATGGAGAAAACGTCCTAACTGAAATTCTTCCGTAGGAGCCTTCCTGGATTCACACCAGGACACGTATTTTCTCCAAATACGGTGGTAATGTTTAGACGTTACTCCTATTCTGGCCTGAATAAGAGTGGGGATGACTTCCTTGGGAATACCCTTTCGGGCTAGGATCCGGCGTTCAACCGCCAAGCCGTCAAACGCACGGTCGGGCTAGGATCCAGCGTTCAACCGCCAAGCCGTCAAACGCAAGGTAAGTCTTGGAACACGCACGGCCCCTGCTGTAACAGATCCTCCCTCAGAGGAAGAGGCCAGGGATCTCCTATGAGTAATTCCTGAAGATCTGGATACCAAGCCCTCCTTGGCCAGTCGGGAACAATGAGGATCGCTTGAACCTTTGTTCGTCTTATGATCTTTATCACTTTTGGAACGAGTGGAAGCGGAGGAAACACATACACCGACTGAAACACCCATGGTGTCATCAGGGCGTCCACTGCTATTGCTTGAGGGTCTCTCGACCTGGAACAATATCTACAAAGTTTCTTGTTGAGGCGAGACGAGATCATGTCTCTTTGAGAAATTCCCCAAAGACTTATCACTTCTGCAAAGACCTCTTGATGAAGACCACACTCTCCTGGATGGAGATCGTGTCTGCTGAGGAAGTCTGCTTCCCAGTTGTCCACTCCTGGAATGAAGATCCCTGACAGAGCGCTTGTATGCCTTTCCACCCAGCGGAGAACCTTTGTGGCCTCTGCCATTGCCGTTCTGCTCTTTGTTCCGCCCTGGCGGTTTATGTATGCTACTGCTGTTATGTTGTCCGACTGAATCAAGACGGCCCGATCGCGAAGATGATGTTCCGCTTGCAGAAGGCCGTTGTAAATGGCCCTTAACTCCAGAACGTTTATGTGTAGACAAATTTCTTGGTTTGACCATCCTCCCTGGAAGCTTTCCCCCTGTGTGACCGCTCCCCAGCCTCGGAGACTCGCATTCGTGGTCACTAGGATCCAGTCCTGGATCCCGAACCTGCGTCCCTCTAGGAGGTGAGAGCTGTGCAGCCACCACAGGAGTGAGATTCTGCTCTTGGAAGACAGGATTATCCTTCGGTGCATGTGCAGATGGGACCCGGACCACTTGTCCAAGAGGTCCCACTGAAACACTCTGGCATGGAATCTGCCAAACTGAATGGCCCCATAGGCCGCCACCATCTTCCTCAGCAACCGAGTGCATTGATGGATCGATACTCTTGCTGGTTTCAGAATTTGTTTGACCAGGTTCTGAATTTCCAGAGCCATTTCCACTGGAAGAAAAACTGTCTGTAATTCTGTGTCCAGAATCATTCCCAAAACCGACAGCAATCTCGTTGGAACCAACTGTGATTTTGGCAAGTTTAGGAGCCAACCATGTTGCTGCAGAATTGTCAGGGAGAGCGTAATGTCTGCAGTAATTGGTCCCTGGATCTCGCCTTTATCAGGAGATCGTCCAAGTATGGGATAATTGTGACTCCTTGTTTGCGCAGGAGAACCATCATTTCGGCCATTACTTTGGTGAAAACCCTCGGAGCCGTGGACAGACCAAACGGCAACGTCTGAAATTGGTAATGACAATCCTGAACTGCAAACTTCAGGTAAGCCTGATGTGGAGGATAAATGGGAACATGTAAGTAGGCATCCTTCATGTCTACCGACATCATAAAATACCCATCCTCCAGACTGGAGATCACTGCCCAGAGAGATTCCATCTTGAATTTTCTCAGGTAGAAATTGTGGGATTTGAGGTTCAGGATTGGTCTGACTGAGCCGTCTGGCTTCGGTAGCACGAACAGGCTCGACTAAAAGCCTTCTCCCTGTTGCGACGGGGGAACCCTGACAATAACTTGATTGTGACACAATTTTTGTATTGCGGCGCATACCACCTGCCTGTCCGGAATAGAAGCTGGCAAGGCCGATTTGAAAAATCGGCGAGGGGGAACGTCTTAAAACTCCAGTTTGTACCCCTGGGACACTATTTCTAAAACCCATGGGTCCAGGGCCGAACAAGCCTAGAACTGACTGAAGAGCCTGAGACGTGCCCCCACCGGTACGGACTCCCGCAGAGGAGCCCCAGCGTCATGTGGTGGATTTGGCAGAAGTCGGGGAGGACTTCTGCTCCTGGGAACCGGCCACAGCTGGTGATTGTTTACCTTTTCCCTTTCCTCTAGAAGCAGGGAAGGAAGACCCTCGGCCTTTTCTGTATTTATTGGGCCAAAAGGACTGCATCTGATAGTGGTGTGCTTTCTTTTGAGGTGCAGGCACATAAGGTAAAAATTATGACTTACCCGCGGTAGCCGTAGATACCAAGTCAGCGAGGCCATCACCAAACAATACACCACCTTTATATGGTAGAGACTCCATAGTTTTCTTAGAGTCAGCATCAGCATTCCATTGATGAATCCACAATGCTCTTCTAGCTGAGACTGCCATGGCAATGGCCCTTGATCCCAAGAGGCCAATATCACTCGCAGCTTCCTTTAGGTAGACTGCAGCGTCCCTGATATAACCTAGTGTCAAAAGAACTCTATCCCTATCCAGGGTATCTATTTCAGATGACAAGTTATCTGCCCATCTTTCGATAGCACTACTCACCCACGCAGACGCAATGGCTGGTCTGAGTAGTGTACCTGTGGTGATATAAATGGATTTCAATGTATTTTCCTGCCTACGATCCGCAGGATCCTTTAGGGCTGCCGTGTCAGGGGACGGAAGAGCCACCTCAGTGATATGAATACGTCTTTTATTGCGACAATCATGTACTGAATGCTCTTTGCCAGTTTAGGATCTAATCTGGCATCACTGTAGTCGACACTTCAGTCAGTGTCCGTGTCGGTATCCGTGTCTGCCAGCTGGGCAAATTAACGTTTTTGTGACCCAGAGGGGGTGTGGACTCTACGGATTTCTTCCATGCCACTCAGATTTATCCAATCTCTTATTTATCAGAGCCACATTTGCATCCACCCAATCAGGTGTCAGCGGTGCCGACAGGGTCACTCCCACAGCCGTTTGTGTCCCTAACATAGTCTCCTCCTGGGAAGAGCACTCCGCCTCAGACATACCGACACACGTGCACCCAACACACCCAGACACACTGGGCCTATAGGGGACAGACCCACAGTAAAGCCTGTCAGAGAGACACAGAGGGAGTTATTGCCAGCTCACACCCCAGCGCTCAATCCGGTCTGAAACACCACAGAAAATGCCCCAGACCTGCAGCGCTTTTATAATGTACATATAATGCACCAAAATAATTGTGACCCCCCCCCCCACACACACGTTTTACACCCTGATACTTATGCAGCAGTATGAGGAAGGACCAGCGTCTCTGCAGCCTTGTGTAGAGAAAATGGCGTTGGGTTGTGTGCTGTGAGGGCTAAGCTCCGCCCCCGTATTGGCGCGCTTCAGACCCGTTCTTTTCAAATACATTTTTATACTGGCGGGGGTCCGGACAGTGCCCTGGCACTATGATGCTCTTGCCAGTTACTTATAGAGGTCAAATATGCTGTACAGGGCGCCCCTCCCGCGCCCTGCACCCTGTAGTGGCGCTGTGTGTGGGAGCATGGCACCCAGCGTGCGAGCGCTGCGGTACCTCAGAAGCCGTCACTGAAGTCTTCTTTTCTTCTTCTACTCACCTGTCTTCTGACTTCTGGCTCTGCAAAGGGGGTGACGGCGGGCTCTGGGAACGAGCATCTAGGTGTACCTAGCGATCAGACTGTCAGGAGCTAATGGTGTCCTGTAGCCAAAGAAGCAGAGCCTTTAAACTCACAAAAGTAGGTCTGACTTCTCTCCCGTAAGTCCCACGAAGCAGGGAGACTGTTGCCAGCAGTCTCCCTGAAAATAAAAAACCTAACATAAGTCTTTTTGAGAGAAACTCAGTAGAGATCGTCAGAGTGCAACCAGTCTCACTGGGCACAGATTCTAAACTGGAGTTTGGAGGAGGGGCATAGAGGGAGGAGCCAGTTCACACCCTTTGAAAGTCTTACAGTGCCCATGTCTCCTGCAGATCCCGTCTATACCCCATGGTTCTTGATGTGACCCCAGCATCCTCTAGGACGTATGAGAAATTCTGTGAAATATAACCCAAACAGCACCGAAGCCCAGGGTATGAAATAACAGTGATAGATATCTGAGATACACTGAAAGCAGACAGCAGAAAAATGCACAAAGTCATACACAAGGCAGAATATTATACAATAATACTGCAATGGACCCTTATATCAACTACTCAGCCCTGAGGCAGGTAGGATAATTAAGAAACGTGTACAATATAACTGCAGATCACACTTATATCAACTACACAGCCTTATGAGACAGGTAGAATAATTAAGTTATGTAAAACCTGGCTTGTTCAGGCATTTTTACAAAGAGACATAGCCCAGCAATCACGGAGACCTGCTTGTTGCCTTGCTGTAAGATGGCTGCCTGGGCTCTGTGAGGGAAGAGAGAGTGAGGCAGCTCAAGGGCGGGAAATCTGCAGTAGACGGCGCCCAGAGGCGGGGGAGGGGCTACAGGTCAAAGCTTCCCCCCCCTATGCTGGTCTTCAACCTCATGTACTGTGGGCCTTACAAAAGTGGCGTTAAAACACTGGACCAGTGCCCACTTGCACTGGTGGTCTAGTGCGGTCCCTGCTCGCAGCAGTGTCCAGAGGACCACGATTTAGCAGCAGGTCCTGCAAGGAGAACCCTCTTACATGCCCCCCTTGGGTCGGCCATGCAGTCCTAGGTCCATAAACGTAGCGGTGCCAGAGATGTGGATGTCCCCGCCGCAAGTACCCATCTCAGAGGTTGTCCCCAGCAGGAATAAGATGAAAAATGATAAATCTTTTACGGCTGCAATAGCAGCCCTCTGGTCAGTGCACCTGCTTTACTGCAGGCACCAACTTAAAACTAAGTTGCCTGTGCCTGGAGGCGGGGTTATAGAGGAGGGAAGCCGCGCAGCTGAAAAATTTAACTGTTTGGTGCCCGGATTCCTGATCCACCGCTTCACCCCATTGTTTCCCTGTGGAAACCTTATGTACCCTGCTGAAGATATTAGGGTGTGCATCCCATATCACCCCCCTCCCCCCTTCCTCAGGACTGTGATTACGCCTCCTCTTACCCAGTGACGTGGAGACCCGGCCATTCTCCATCATCGCCTTCTGTCACCGGCCTCTGTGTCCGTCTGAGTTACTGGTTCTAATCCTTTCTGCTGTCCGGCACCTGAGGAATATATCAGATGTGTAGATCAGGAGATGATACGTGACTGCAATATACTGTTACATACAGGAGTACTGACATCCAGTTTACACTGTACATGTAATTCCTGCCGCTTATTATAGTAATAGCCCTGACGTGGGGCTCTGTTACCTGTGTCTGGAGTAGATGAATAGGGTGACACTGGTGCAGTGCTCATACCATCCACTTGGCTACATGCCCCTAATTACTCCTTGAGTACTCATCATATATTGCTGTATGACTGTGTATTATTACCTGATATTAGATATAGGCAGATGTGTGCCATTAGGTTCCTGTAAGATAGGGGGTAGGATACCGCTACGGGTCCCTGTAAGATAGCGGGTAGGATAGCACTACGGGTCCCTGTAAGATAGCTGGTAGGATAGCACTACGGGTCCCTGTAAGATAGCGGGTAGGATATCGCTATGGGACCATGTAAGATATTGGGTAGGATAGCACTACGGGTCCCTGTAAGATAGTGGGTAGGATATCGCTATGGGTCCCTGTATGATAGCGGATAGGATATCGATATGGGTTCCTGTAAGATGGTCGGTAGGATAGCACTGCGGGTCCCTGTAAGATAGCGGGTAGGATAGCGCTACGGGTCCCTGTAAGATAGCGGGTAGGATAGCACTGCGGGTCCCTGTAAGATAGCGGCTATGATAGCACTGCGGGTCCCTGTAAGATAGTGGGCAGGATAGCACTGCGGGTCCCTGTAAGATAGCGGGTAGGATAGCGCTACGGTTCCTGTATGATAGCGGATAGGATAGCACTACGGGTCCCTGTAAGATAGTGGCTAGGATATCGCTGCGGGTCCCTGTATTGCAGCATTGTTTATTGGTTATCGCTCGTCACCCATCACTTCACTGACCCATCTCTGATACCGTCTGTCCCAATCACAACCGCTATTACAGGTTGCAGGCGCTAAATAAACAGCTCAGGCACAGGCAATGTATACCTACAGGTACTTACCTTAAGCTGAAACTTCTACTGCCTGGTTGTTTTCTGTGTCACCAGTGCGGTATGTTGTTACCCAGATTCACTGGTGAGCTGCAAGTGTGACTGTGATGCTGCTGGGGCTGTGATGTGATGCAGCCACTTCCGTAATCTCCTCTCACTGTACGGTCCCCTCTCCCCTATATAATAATACCAAATATCAGTGTGTTTCCCGGGAGCTGTGTTATTCCCCCTCATATATCACTGTACGGTCCCCTCTCCCCTATATAATAATACCACATATCAGTGTGTGCCGGGGGCTGTGTTATTCCCCTCATATATCACTGTACGGTCCCCTCTCCCCTATATAATAATACCACATATCAGTGTGTGCCGGGAGCTGTGTTATCCCTCTCATATATCACTGTACGGTCCCCTCTCCACTATATAATAATACCACATATCAGTGTGTGCCGGGGGCTGTGTTATTCCCCTCATATATCACTGTATGGTCCCCTCTCCCCTATATAATAATACCACATATCAGTGTGTGCCGGGGGCTGTGTTATTCCCCTCATATATCACTGTACGGTCCCCTCTCCCCTATATAATAATACCACATAACAGTGTGTGCCGGGAGCTGTGTTATTCCCCCTCATATATCACTGTACGATCCCCTCTCCCCTATATAATAATACCACGTATCAGTGTGTGCAGGGGGCTGTGTTATTCCCCTCATATATCACTGTACAGTCCCCTCTCCCCTATATAATAATAACACCACATATCAGTGTGTGCCGGGAGCTGTGTTATTCCCCCTCATATATCACTGTACGGTCCCCTCTCCCCTATATAATAATACCACATATCAGTGTGTGCCAGGGTCTGTGTTATTCCCCCTCATATATCACTGTACGGTCCCCTCTCCCCTATATAATAATAATACCACATATCAGTGTGTGCCGGGGGCTGTGTTATTCCCCTCATATATCACTGTATGGTCCCCTCTCCCCTATATAATAATACCACATACCAGTGTGTGCCGGGGGCTGTGTTATTCCCCTCATATATCACTGTACAGTCCCCTCTCCCCTATATAATAATACCACATAACAGTGTGTGCCGGGAGCTGTGTTATTCCCCCTCATATATCACTGTACGGCCCCTCTCCCCTATATAATAATACCACATACAAGTGTGTGCCGGGTGCTATGTTATTCCCCTCATATATCACTGTACGGTCCCCTCTCCCCTATATAATACCACATATCAGTGTGTGCTGGGGGCTGTGTTATTCCCCTCATATATCACTGTACGGTCCCCTCTCCTGTATATAATAATACCACATATCAGTGTGTGCCGAGAGATGTGTTATTCCCCTTCATATATCACTGTACGGTCCCCTCTCCCCTATATAATAATACCACATAACAGTGTCTGCCGGGAGCTGTGTTATTCCCCCTCATATATCACTGTACGGTCCCCTCTCCCCTATATAATAATACCACATACCAGTGTGTGCCGGGTGCTGTGTTATTCCCCTCATATATCACTGTACGGTCCCCTCTACCCTATATAATAATACCACATACCAGTGTGTGCCGGGTGCTGTGTTATTCCCCTCATATATCACTGTACGGTCCCCTCTCCCCTATATAATAATACCACATACCAGTGTGTGCCGGGTGCTGTGTTATTCCCCTCATATATCACTGTACGGTCCCCTCTCCCCTATATAATAATACCACATATCAGTGTGTGCTGAGAGCTGTGTTATTCCCCCTCATATATCACTGTACAGTCCCCTCTCCCCTATATAATAATAATACCACATATCAGTGTGTGCTGGGAGCTGTGTTATTCCCCTCATATATCACTGTACTGTCCCCTCTCCCCTATATAATAATACCACATACCAGTGTGTGCCGGGAGCTGTGTTATTCCCCTCATAAATCACTGAACGGTCCCCTCTCCACTATATAATAATACCACATATCAGTGTGTGCTGAGAGCTGTGTTATTCCCCCTCATATATCACTGTACGGTCCCCTCTCCCCTATATAATAATAATACCACATATCAGTGTGTGCTGGGAGCTGTGTTATTCCCCTCATATATCACTGTACTGTCCCCTCTCCCCTATATAATAATACCACATACCAGTGTGTGCCGGGAGCTGTGTTATTCCCCTCATAAATCACTGAACGGTCCCCTCTCCCCTATATAATAATACCACATATCTGTGTGTGCCGGGTGCTGTGTTATTCCCCTCATATATCACTGTACGGTCCCCTCTCCCATATATAAGACCACATACCAGTGTGTGCCGGGTGCTGTGTTATTCCCCTTCATATATCACTGTACGGTCCCCTCTCCCCTATATAATAATACCACATAACAGTGTCTGCCGGGAGCTGTGTTATTCCCCCTCATATATCACTGTACGGTCCCCTCTCCCCTATATAATAATACCACATACCAGTGTGTGCCGGGTGCTGTGTTATTCCCCTCATATATCACTGTACGGTCCCCTCTCCCCTATATAATAATACCACATACCAGTGTGTGCCGGGTGCTGTGTTATTCCCCTCATATATCACTGTACGGTCCCCTCTCCCCTATATAATAATACCACATACCAGTGTGTGCCGGGTGCTGTGTTATTCCCCTCATATATCACTGTACGGTCCCCTCTCCCCTATATAATAATACCACATTTCTCTATCGTCCTAGTGGATGCTGGGGTTCCTGAAAGGACCATGGGGAATAGCGGCTCCGCAGGAGACAGGGCACAAAAGTAAAGCTTTCCGATCAGGTGGTGTGCACTGGCTCCTCCCCCTATGACCCTCCTCCAAGCCAGTTAGATTTTTGTGCCCGGCCGAGAAGGGTGCAATCTAGGTGGCTCTCCTAAAGAGCTGCTTAGAGAAAGTTTAGCTTAGGTTTTTTATTTTACAGTGAGTCCTGCTGGCAACAGGATCACTGCAACGAGGGACTTAGGGGAGAAGAAGTGAACTCACCTGCGTGCAGGATGGATTGGCTTCTTGGCTACTGGACATCAGCTCCAGAGGGACGATCACAGGTACAGCCTGGATGGTCACCGGAGCCTCGCCGCCGGCCCCCTTGCAGATGCTGAAACATGAAGAGGTCCAGAATCGGCGGCAGAAGACTCCTCAGTCTTCTAAAGGTAGCGCACAGCACTGCAGCTGTGCGCCATTTTCCTCTCAGCACACTTCACACGGCAGTCACTGAGGGTGCAGGGCGCTGGGAGGGGAGCGCCCTGGGAGGCAAATGAAAACCTATTTGGCTAAAAAATACCTCACATATAGCCTCCGGGGCTATATGGAGATATTTAACCCCTGCCAGAATACACTAAAGAGCGGGAGACGAGCCCGCCGGAAAAGGGGCGGGGCCTATCTCCTCAGCACACAGCGCCATTTTCCTTACACAGCTCCGCTGGTCAGGACGGCTCCCAGGTCTCTCCCCTGCACTGCACTACAGAAACAGGGTAAAACAAGAGAGGGGGGGCAAAATAGTGGCAGAAATTATATTATAAAAGCAGCTATACAGGGAGCACTTATTATAAGGCTATCCCTGTCATATATAGCGCTTTTGGTGTGTGCTGGCAAACTCTCCCTCTGTCTCCCCAAAGGGCTAGTGGGGTCCTGTCTTCGTTAAGAGCATTCCCTGTGTGTCTGCTGTGTGTCGGTACGTGTGTGTCGACATGTATGAGGACGATATTGGTGTGGAGGCGGAGCAATTGCCAAATATGGGGATGTCACCTCCTAGGGGGTCGACACCAGAATGGATGCCTTTATTTATGGAATTACGGGATAGTGTCAACACGCTAAAGCAGTCGTTTGTCGACATGAGACGGCCGGACAATCAGTTAGTGCCTGTCCAGGCGCCTCAAACACCGTCAGGGGCTGTAAAACGCCCTTTGCCTCAGTCGGTCGACACAGACCCAGACACAGGCACTGATTCCAGTGGCGACGGTGACGAATCAACCGTATTTTCCAGTAGGGCCACACGTTATATGATTTTGGCAATGAAGGAGGCGTTACATTTAGCTGATACTACTGGTACCACTAAACAGGGTATTATGTGGGGTGTGAAAAAACTACCTATAGTTTTTCCTGAATCAGAAGAACTAAATGATGTATGTGATGAAGCGTGGGTTGCCCCCGATAAAAAGATGCTAATTTCAAAGAAGTTATTAGCTTTATACCCTTTCCCGTCAGAGGTTAGGGCGCGCTGGGAAACACCTCCTAGGGTGGATAAGGCGCTCACACGCTTATCTAAACAAGTGGCGTTACCCTCTCCTGAGACGGCCGCACTTAAAGATCCAACAGATAGGAGGATGGAAAATATCCAAAAAAGTATATACACGTCAGCCTGGATGTGCAGTGCTGGAGTAGTTTGGTCAGAGTCCCTGATTGAAAATATTGATACCCTGGATAGGGACAATGTTTTACTGTCTTTAGAGCAAATAAAGGATGCATTTCTTTATATGCGTGATGCACAGAGGGATATCTGCACACTGGCATCACGGGTAAGTGCTATGTCCATTTCGGCCAGAAGAAGTTTATGGACGCGACAGTGGTCAGGCGATGCGGACTCAAAACGGCATATGGAAGTTTTGCCGTATAAAGGGGAGGAGTTATTTGGAGTCGGTCTATCAGATTTGGTGGCCACGGCTACAGCCGGGAAATCCACCTTTTTACCTCAAGCTACTCCCCAACAGAAAAAGACACCGACTTTTCAACCGCAGCCCTTTCGTTCCTTTAAAAACAAGAGAGCAAAGGGATATTCATATCTGCCACGAGGCAGAGGAAGGGGGAAGAGACACCAACAGGCAGCTCCTTCCCAGGAACAGAAGCCCTCCCCCGCTTCTACAAAAGCCTCAGCATGACGCTGGGGCTTCTCAAGCGGACTCGGGGGCGGTGGGCGGTCGTCTCAAGCATTTCAGCGCGCAGTGGGCTCACTCGCAGGTAGATCCCTGGATCCTGCAGATAATATCTCAGGGGTACAGGTTGGAACTAGAGACAGATCCGCCTCGCCGTTTCCTGAAGTCTGCTTTACCAACGTCCCCCTCCGAAAGGGAGACGGTTTTGGAAGCCATTCACAAGCTGTACTCTCAGCAGGTGATAGTCAAGGTACCTCTTCTACAACAGGGAAAGGGGTATTATTCCACTCTATTTGTGGTACCGAAGCCGGACGGCTCGGTAAGACCTATTCTAAATCTGAAGTCCTTGAACCTGTACATAAAGAAGTTCAAGTTCAAAATGGAGTCACTCAGAGCAGTGATAGCGAACCTGGAAGAAGGGGACTTTATGGTGTCCTTGGACATCAAGGATGCGTACCTCCACGTTCCAATTTACCCCTCACACCAGGGGTACCTCAGGTTCGTTGTACAAAACTGTCACTATCAGTTTCAGACGCTGCCGTTCGGATTGTCCACGGCACCTCGGGTCTTTACAAAGGTAATGGCCGAGATGATGATTCTTCTTCGAAGAAAAGGCGTATTAATTATCCCATACTTGGACGATCTCCTAATAAGGGCAAGGTCCAGAGAACAGCTAGAGAGGGGATTAGCACTGTCTCAAGAAGTGCTAAAACAGCACGGCTGGATTCTGAATATTCCAAAATCCCAGTTAATGCCGACAACTCGTCTGCTGTTCCTAGGGATGATTCTGGACACGGTTCAGAAAAAGGTTTTTCTCCCGGAGGAAAAAGCCAAGGAGTTGTCCGAGCTTGTCAGGAACCTCCTAAAACCAGGAAAGGTGTCTGTACATCAATGCACAAGAGTCCTGGGAAAAATGGTGGCTTCTTACGAAGCAATTCCATTCGGCAGATTCCATGCACGAATTTTCCAGAGGGATCTGTTAGACAAATGGTCAGGGTCGCATCTTCAGATGCACCAGCGGATAACCCTGTCTCCAAGGACAAGGGTATCTCTTCTGTGGTGGTTGCAGAGTGCTCATCTATTGGAGGGCCGCAGATTCGGCATACAGGATTGGATCCTGGTGACCACGGACGCCAGCCTGAGAGGCTGGGGAGCAGTCACACAAGGAAGAAACTTCCAGGGAGTGTGGACGAGCCTGGAAACGTCTCTTCACATAAACATTCTGGAACTAAGAGCAATCTACAATGCTCTAAGCCAGGCAGAACCTCTGCTTCAAGGAAAACCGGTGTTGATCCAGTCGGACAACATCACGGCAGTCGCCCATGTGAACAGACAGGGCGGCACAAGAAGCAGGAGTGCAATGGCAGAAGCTGCAAGGATTCTTCGCTGGGCAGAGAATCATGTGATAGCACTGTCAGCAGTGTTCATCCCGGGAGTGGACAACTGGGAAGCAGACTTCCTCAGCAGACACGACCTTCACCCGGGAGAGTGGGGACTTCATCCGGAAGTCTTCCACATGCTGGTAACCCGTTGGGAAAGACCAATGGTGGACATGATGGCGTCTCGCCTCAACAAAAAACTGGACAGGTATTGCGCCAGGTCAAGAGATCCGCAGGCAATAGCTGTGGACGCGCTGGTAACGCCTTGGGTGTACCAGTCGGTGTATGTGTTTCCTCCTCTGCCTCTCATACCAAAAGTATTGAGAATTATACGGCAAAGAGGCGTAAGAACGATACTAGTGGTTCCGGATTGGCCAAGAAGGACTTGGTACCCGGAACTTCAAGAGATGATCACGGAAGATCCGTGGCCTCTACCTCTAAGGAGGGACTTGCTTCAGCAGGGTCCCTGTCTGTTTCAAGACTTACCGCGGCTGCGTTTGACGGCATGGCGGTTGAACGCCGGATCCTAAAGGAAAAAGGCATGCCGGAAGAAGTCATTCCTACTTTGATTAAAGCAAGGAAGGAAGTAACCGTGCAACACTATCACCGCATTTGGCGAAGATATGTTGCGTGGTGCGAGGATCGGAGTGCTCCGACGGAGGAATTTCAACTGGGTCGATTCCTACATTTCCTGCAATCAGGATTGTCTATGGGTCTCAAATTGGGATCTATTAAGGTTCAAATTTCGGCCCTGTCGATTTTCTTTCAAAAAGAATTGGCTTCAGTTCCTGAAGTCCAGACTTTTGTTAAGGGAGTGCTGCATATACAGCCTCCTGTGGTGCCTCCAGTGGCACCGTGGGATCTCAATGTGGTTTTGGAATTTCTAAAATCTCATTGGTTTGAACCACTAAAAAAGGTGGATTTAAAATATCTCACATGGAAAGTGACCATGTTACTAGCCCTGGCTTCGGCCAGGAGAGTGTCAGAACTGGCAGCTTTATCTTACAAAAGCCCATATCTGATTTTCCATTCGGACAGGGCAGAACTGCGGACTCGTCCGCATTTTCTCCCTAAGGTGGTGTCAGCATTTCATCTGAACCAGCCTATTGTAGTGCCTGCGGCTACAAGTGACTTGGAGGACTCCAAGTTACTGGACGTTGTCAGAGCATTAAAAATATATATTGCAAGGACAGCTGGAGTCAGAAAATCTGACTCGTTGTTTATATTGTATGCACCCAACAAGATGGGTGCTCCTGCGTCTAAGCAGACGATTGCTCGTTGGATCTGTAGCACAATCCAACTTGCACATTCTGTGGCAGGCCTGCCACAGCCTAAATCTGTAAAGGCCCACTCCACAAGGAAGGTGGGCTCATCTTGGGCGGCTGCCCGAGGGGTCTCGGCATTACAACTTTGCCGAGCAGCTACGTGGTCAGGGGAGAACACGTTTGTAAAATTTTACAAATTTGATACTCTGGCTAAGGAGGACCTGGAGTTCTCTCATTCGGTGCTGCAGAGTCATCCGCACTCTCCCGCCCGTTTGGGAGCTTTGGTATAATCCCCATGGTCCTTTCAGGAACCCCAGCATCCACTAGGACGATAGAGAAAATAAGAATTTACTTACCGATAATTCTATTTCTCGGAGTCCGTAGTGGATGCTGGGCGCCCATCCCAAGTGCGGATTATCTGCAATAATTGTACATAGTTATTGTTAACTAATTCGGGTTATTGTTAGGAAGCCATCTTTCAGAGGCTCCTCTGTTATCATACTGTTAACTGGGTTTGATCACAAGTTGTACGGTGTGATTGGTGTGGCTGGTATGAGTCTTACCCGGGATTCAAAATTCCTCCCTTATTGTGTACGCTCGTCCGGGCACAGTACCTAACTGGCTTGGAGGAGGGTCATAGGGGGAGGAGCCAGTGCACACCACCTGATCGGAAAGCTTTACTTTTGTGCCCTGTCTCCTGCGGAGCCGCTATTCCCCATGGTCCTTTCAGGAACCCCAGCATCCACTACGGACTCCGAGAAATAGAATTATCGGTAAGTAAATTCTTATTATCAGTGTGTGCTGAGAGCTGTGTTATTCCCCCTCATATATCACTGTACGGTCCCCTCTCCCCTATATAATAATAATACCACATATCAGTGTGTGCTGGGAGCTGTGTTATTCCCCTCATATATCACTGTACTGTCCCCTCTCCCCTATATAATAATACCACATACCAGTGTGTGCCGGGAGCTGTGTTATTCCCCTCATAAATCACTGAACGGTCCCCTCTCCACTATATAATAATACCACATATCAGTGTGTGCTGAGAGCTGTGTTATTCCCCCTCATATATCACTGTACGGTCCCCTCTCCCCTATATAATAATAATACCACATATCAGTGTGTGCTGGGAGCTGTGTTATTCCCCTCATATATCACTGTACTGTCCCCTCTCCCCTATATAATAATAATACCACATACCAGTGTGTGCCGGGAGCTGTGTTATTCCCCTCATATATCACTGTACGGTCCCCTCTCCCCTATATAATAATACCACATATCTGTGTGTGCCGGGTGCTGTGTTATTCCCCTCATATATCACTGTACGGTCCCCTCTCCCATATATAAGACCACATACCAGTGTGTGCCGGGTGCTGTGTTATTCCCCTCATATATCACTGTACGGTCCCCTCTCCCATATATAATAATACCACATACCAGTGTGTGCCGGGTGTTGTGTTATTCCCCCTCATATATCACTGTACGGTCCCCTCTCCCCTATATAATAATAACACCACATATCAGTGTGTGTGCAGGGAGCTGTGTTATTCCCCCTCATATATCACTGTACGGTCCCCCCCTCCCCTATATAATAATGCCACATATCAGTGTGTGCCGGGGGCTTTGTTATTCCCCTCATATATCACTGTACTGTCCCCTCTACCCTATATAATAATACCACATATCAGTGTGTGCTGGGTGCTGTGTTATTCCCCTCATATATTACTGTACGGTCCCCTCTCCCCTATACAGGTTGAGTATCCCTTATCCAAAATGCTTGGGACCAGAGGTATTTTGGATATGGGATTTTTCCATATTTTGGAATAATTGCATACCATAATGAGATATCATGGTGATGGGACCTAAGTCTAAGCACAGAATGAATTTATGTTTCATATACACCTTATACACACAGCCTGAAGGGAATTTTAGCCAATATTTTTTATAACTTTGCGCATTAAACAAAGTGTGTGTACATTCACACAATTAATTTATGTTTCTTATACACCTTATACACACTGCCTGAAGGTCATTTAATACAATATTTTTTAATAACTTTGTGTATTAAACAAGGTTTGTGTACATTGAGCCATCAAAAAACAAAGGTTTCACTATCTCAGTCTCACTCAAAAAAGTCCGTATTTCGGAATATTCCGTATTTCGGATATTTGGATATGGGATACTCAACCTGTATAATAATACCACATACCAGTGTGTGCCGGGAGCTGTGTTATTCCCCTTATATATCACTGTACGGTCCCCTCTCCCCTATATAATAATACCACATATCTGTGTGTGCCGGGTGCTGTGTTATTCCTCTCATATATCACTGTACGGTCCCCTCTCCCATATATAATAATACCACATACCAGTGTGTGCCGGGTGCTGTGTTATTCCCCTCATATATCACTGTACGGTCCCCTCTCCCATATATAATAATACCACATACCAGTGTGTGCCGGGTGCTGTATTATTCCCCTCATATATCACTGTACGGTCCCCTCTCCCCTATATAATAATACCACATATCAGTGTGTGCCGGGGGCTGTGTTATTCCCCTCATATATCACTGTACGGTCCCCTCTCCCCTATATAATAATACCACATATCAGTGTGTGCTGGGAGCTGTGTTATTCCCCCTCATATATCACTGTACGGTCCCCTCTCCCCTATATAATAATAATACACATATCAGTGTGTGCTGGGAGCTGTGTTATTCCCCTCATATATCACTGTACGGTCTCCTCTCCCCTATATAATAATAATACCACATTTCTCTGACGTCCTAGTGGATGCTGGGGACTCCGTAAGGACCATGGGGAATAGACGGGCTCCGCAGGAGACTGGGCACTCTATAGAAAGATTTAGGACTATCTGGTGTGCACTGGCTCCTCCCCCTATGACCCTCCTCCAAGCCTCAGTTAGATTTCTGTGCCCGGCCGAGCTGGTTGCACACTAGGGGCTCTCCTGAGCTCCTAGAAAGAAAATAAGAATTTACTTACCGATAATTCTATTTCTCGGAGTCCGTAGTGGATGCTGGGGTTCCTGAAAGGACCATGGGGAATAGCGGCTCCGCAGGAGACAGGGCACAAAAAGTAAAGCTTTAGGATCAGGTGGTGTGCACTGGCTCCTCCCCCTATGACCCTCCTCCAAGCCTCAGTTAGGTACTGTGCCCGGACGAGCGTACACAATAAGGAAGGATTTATGAATCCCGGGTAAGACTCATACCAGCCACACCAATCACACTGTACAACCTGTGATCTGAACCCAGTTAACAGTATGATAACAGCGGAGCCTCTGAAAAGATGGCTCACAACAATAATAACCCGATTTTTGTAACTATGTACAAGTAATGCAGATAATCCGCACTTGGGATGGGCGCCCAGCATCCACTACGGACTCCGAGAAATAGAATTATCGGTAAGTAAATTCTTATTTTCTCTATCGTCCTAGTGGATGCTGGGGTTCCTGAAAGGACCATGGGGATTATACCAAAGCTCCCAAACGGGCGGGAGAGTGCGGATGACTCTGCAGCACCGAATGAGAGAACTCCAGGTCCTCCTTAGCCAGGGTATCAAATTTGTAGGATTTTACAAACGTGTTTGCCCCTGACTAAATAGCCGCTCGGCAAAGTTGTAAAGCCGAGACCCCTCGGGCAGCCGCCCAAGATGAGCCCACCTTCCTTGTGGAATGGGCATTTACATATTTTGGCTGTGGCAGGCCTGCCACAGAATGTGCAAGCTGAATTGTATTACACATCCAACTAGCAAAAGTCTGCTTAAAAGCAAGAGCACCCAGTTTGTTGGGTGCATACAGGATAACAGCAAGTCAGTTTTCCTGACTCCAGCCGTCCTGGAACCTATATTTTCCAGGGCCCTGACCACATCTAGCAACTTGGAGTCCTCCAAGTCCCTAGTAGGCGCAAGACACCACAATAAGCTGGTTCAGGTGAAACACTGACACCACCTTAGGGAGAGAACTGGGGACGAGTCCGCAGCTCTGCCCTGTCCGAATGGACAAACAGATATGGGCTTTTTTGAGAAAAAAAACACCAATTTGACACTCGCCTGGTCCAGGCCAGGTCCAAGAGCATGTTCACTTTTCATGTGAGATGCTTCAAATCCACAGATTTGACTGGTTTTAAACCAATGTGTTTTGAGGAATCCCAGAACTACGTTGAGATCCCACAGTGCCACTGGAGGCACAAAAGGGGGTTGTATATGCAATACTCCCTTGACAAACTTCTGGACTTCAGGAACTGAAGCCAATTCTTTCTGGAAGAAAAATCGACAGGGCCGAAATTTGAACCTTAATGGACCCCAATTTGAGGCCCATAGACACTCCTGTTTGCAAGAAATGCAGGATTCGACCGAGTTGAAATTTCTTCGTGGGGCCTTCCTGGCCTCACACCACGCAACATATTTTCGCCACATGTGGTGATAATGTTGTGCGGTCACCTCCTTTCTGGCTTTGACCAGGGTAGGAATGACCTCTTCCTGAATGCCTTTTCCCTTAGGATCCGGCGTTCCACCGCCATGCCGTCAAACGCAGCTGCGGTAAGTCTTGGAACAGACATGGTACTTGCTGAAACAAGTCCCTTCTTAGCGGCAGAGGCCATAAGTCCTCTGTGAGCATCTCTTGAAGTTCCGGGTACCAAGTCCTTCTTGGCCAATCCGGAGCCATGAGTATAGTTCTTACTCCTCTACGTCTTATAATTCTCAGTACCTTAGGTATGAAAAGCAGAGGATGGAACACATACCCGACTGGTACACCCACGGTGTTACCAGAACGTCCACAGCTATTGCCTGAGGGTCTCTTAACCTGGCGCAATACCTGTCCCGTTTTTTGTTCAGACGGGACGCCATCATGTCCACCTTTGGTAATTCCCAACGGTTTACAATTATGTGGAAAACTTCCCCATGAAGTTCCCACTCTGCCGGGTGGAGGTCGTGCCTACTGAGGAAGTCTGCTTCCCAGTTTCCATTCCCGGAATGAAACACTGCTGACAGTGCTATCACATGATTTTCCGCCCAGCGAAAAGTCCTTGCAGTTTTTGCCACTGCCCTCCTGCTTCTTGTGCCGCCCTGTCTATTTACGTGGGCGACTGCCGTGATGTTTTATCCCACTGGATCAATACCGGCTGACCTTGAAGCAGAGGTCTTGCTAAGCTTAGAGCATTATAAATTTACCCTTAGCTATATTTATGTGGAGAAAAATCTCCAGACTTGATCACACTCCCTGGAAATTTTTTCCTTGTGTGACTGCTCCCCAGCCTCTCGGGCTGGCCTCCGTGGTCACCAACATCCAAAACTGAATGCCGAATCTGCGGCCCTCTAGAAGATGAGCACTCTGTAACCACCACAGGAGAGACACCCTTGTCCTTGGATATAGGGTTATCCGCTGATGCATCTGAAGATGCGATCCGGACCATTTGTCCAGCAGATCCCACTGAAAAGTTCTTGCATGAAATCTGCCGACTGGAATTGCTTCGAAGGAAGTCACAATTTTTTTACCATGGCCCTTGTGCAATGATGCACTGATTTTAGGAGGTTCCTGACTAGCTCGGATAACTCCCTGGCTTTCTCTTCCGGGAGAAACACCTTTTTCTGGACTGTGTCCAGAATCATCCCTAAGCACAGGAGACTTGTTGTCGGGATCAGCTGCGATTTTGGAATATTTAGAATCCACCCCTGCTGTTGTAACAGTATCCGAGATAGTGCTACTCCGACCTCCAACTGTTCCCTGGACTTTGCCCTTATCAGGAGATCGTCCAAGTAAGGGATAATTAAGACGCCTTTTCTTCGAAGAAGAACCATCATTTCGGCCATTACCTTGGTAAAGACCCGGGGTGCCGTAGACAATCCAAACGGCAGCGTCTGAAACTGATAGTGACAGTTCTGTACCACGAACCTGAGGTACCCTTAGTGATAAGGGCAAATTTGGGACATGGAGGTAAGCATCCCTGATGTCTCGGGACACCAGATAGTCCCCTTCTTCCCGGTTCGTTATCACTGCTCTGAGTGACTCCATCTTGATTTGAACCTTTGTAAGTGTTCAAATTTTTTTAGATTTAGAATAGGTCTCACCTAGCCTTCTGGCTTCAGTACCACAATATAGTGTGGAATAATACCCCCTTTTCTTGTTGTAGGAGGGGTAATTTAATTATCACCTGCTGGGAATACAGCTCGTGAATTTTTTCCCATACTGCCTCCTTGTCGGAGGGAGACCTTGGTAAAGCAGACTTCAGGAGCCTGCGCAGGGGAAACGTCTCGACATTCCAAACTGTACCCCTGGGATACTACTTGTAGGATCCAGGGGTCCTGTACGGTCTCAGCGTCATGCTGAGAGCTTGTCAGAAGCGGTGGAACGCTTCTGTTCCTGGGAATGGGCTGCCTGCTGCAGTCTTCTTCCCTTTCCTCTATCCCTGGGCAGATATGACTCTTATAGGGACGAAAGGACTGAAGCTGAAAAGACGGTGTCTTTTTCTGCAGAGATGTGACTTAGGGTAAAAACGGTGGATTTTCCAGCAGTTGCCGTGGCCACCAGGTCCGATGGACCGACCCCAAATAACTCCTCTTCCTTTATACGGCAATACACCTTTGTGCCGTTTGGAATCTGCATCACCTGACCACTGTCGTGTCCATAAACATCTTCTGGCAGATATGGACATCGCACTTACTCTTGATGCCAGAGTGCAAATATCCCTCTGTGCATCTCGCATATATAGAAATACATCCTTTAAATGCTCTATAGTCAATAAAATACTGTCCCTGTCAAGGGTATCAATATTTTTAGTCAGGGAATCCGACCAAGCCACCCCAGCTCTGCACATCCAGGCTGAGGCGATCGCTGGTCGCAGTATAACACCAGTATGTGTGTATATACTTTTTATGATATTTTTCCAGCCTCCTATCTATAGACGGTACCGCACTTGTTCTGATAAGCGTGTGAGCGCCTTATCCACCCTAAGGGGTGTTTCCCAACGCGCCCTAACTTCTGGCGGGAAAGGGTATACCGCCCATATTTTCTATCGGGGGGAACCCACGCATCATCACACACTTCATTTAATTTATCTGATTCAGGAAAAACTACGGTAGTTTTTTCACATCCCACATAATACCCTCTTTTGTGGTACTTGTAGTATCAGAAATATGTAACACCTCCTTCATTGCCCTTAACGTGTGGCCCTAATAAGGAATACGTTTGTTTATTCACCGTCGACACTGGATTCAGTGTCCCTGTCTGTGTCTGTGTCGACCGACTAAAGTAAACGGGCGTTTTAAAACCCCTGACGGTGTTTTTGAGACGTCTGGACCGGTACTAATTGTTTGTCGGCCGTCTCATGTCGTCAACCGACCTTGGCGCGTGTTGACATTATCACGTAATTCCCTAAATAAGCCATCCATTCCGGTGTCGACTCCCTAGAGAGTGACATCACCATTACAGGCAATTGCTCCGCCTCCTCACCAACATCGTCCTCATACATGTCGACACACACGTACCGACACACAGCACACACACAGGGAATGCTCTGATAGAGGACAGGACCTACTAGCCCTTTGGAGAGACAGAGGGAGAGTTTGCCAGCACACACCAAAAACGCTATAATTATATAGGGACAACCTTATATAAGTGTTTTCCCTTATAGCATCTTTTTTATAAATTTCTAACGCCAAATTAGTGCCCCCCCTCTCTGTTTTAACCCTGTTTCTGTAGTGCAGTGCAGGGGAGAGCCTGGGAGCCTTCCCTCCAGCCTTTCTGTGAGGGAAAATGGCGCTGTATGCTGAGGAGATAGGCCCCGCCCCTTTTTCGGCGGCCTCGTCTCCCGCTCTTAACGGATTCTGGCAGGGGTTAAATATCTCCATATAGCCCCCGGAGGCTATATGTGAGGTATTTTTAGCCAAAAAAGGTTTTCATTTGCCTCCCAGGGCGCCCCCCTCCCAGCGCCCTGCACCCTCAGTGACTGCCGTGTGAAGTGTGCTGAGAGGAAAATGGCGCACAGCTGCAGTGCTGTGCGCTACCTTAAGAAGACTGAGGAGTCTTCTGCCGCCGATTCTGGACCTCTTCTCGTTTCAGCATCTGCAAGGGGGCCGGCGGCGAGGCTCCGGTGACCATCCAGGCTGTACCTGTGATCGTCCCTCTGGAGCTAATGTCCAGTAGCCAAGAAGCCAATCCATCCTGCACGCAGGTGAGTTCACTTCTTCTCCCCTAAGTCCCTCGTTGCAGTGATCCTGTTGCCAGCAGGACTCACTGTAAAATAAAAAACCTAAGCTAAACTTTTCTAAGCAGCTCTTTAGGAGAGCCACCTAGATTGCACCCTTCTCGGCCGGGCACAAAAATCTAACTGAGGCTTGGAGGAGGGTCATAGGGGGAGGAGCCAGTGCACACCACCTGATCCTAAAGCTTTACTTTTTGTGCCCTGTCTCCTGCGGAGCCGCTATTCCCCATGGTCCTTTCAGGAACCCCAGCATCCACTAGGACGATAGAGAAAGTATAATTTAGGTTTTTTATTTTACAGTGAGACCTGCTGGCAACAGGCTCACTGCAGCGAGGGACTAAGGGGAGAAGAAGCGAACCTACCTAACTGGTGGTAGCTTGGGCTTCTTAGGCTACTGGACACCATTAGCTCCAGAGGGATCGAACACAGGAACCCGACCTCGTCGTCCGTTCCCGGAGCCGCGCCGCCGTCCCCCTTACAGAGCCAGAAGCAAGAAGGTCCGAAAAATCGGCGGCTGAAGACTCCTGTCTTCTCCAAGGTAGCGCACAGCACAGCAGCTGTGCGCCATTGCTCCTCATGCACACCACACATTGCGGTCACTGATGGGTGCAGGGCGCTGGGGGGGCGCCCTGAGCAGCAATATTAACACCTTGGCTGGCAAACTAACACCACATATAGCCCCAGGGGCTATATAGGTGTATATTAACCCCTGCCAGAAACGTTAAAATAGCGGGAGAAAGCCAGCCGAAAAAGGGGCGGAGCCATCTCCCTCAGCACACTGGCGCCATTTTTCCCTCACAGCTCCGCTGGAAGGAAGCTCCCTGGCTCTCCCCTGCAGTCCTGCACTACAGAAAGGGTAAAAAAGAGAGGGGGGGGGGCACAATTTAGGCGCAGTATATAATATATAGGCAGCTATAAGGGGAAAACACTCTGTATAGGTGATATCCCTGTGATATATAGCGCCCTGGTGTGTGCTGGCATACGCTCCCTCTGTCTCCCCAAAGGGCTTTGTGGGGTCCTGTCCTCTGTAAGAGCATTCCCTGTGTGTCTGCTGTGTGTCGGTACTGCTGTGTCGACATGTTTGATGAGGATAATGATGTGGAGGCGGAGCAAATGCCTGTGAATGTGATGTCACCGCCTGCGGGGTCGACACCTGTGTGGATGGACTTATGGAAGGAATTACGTGACAGTGTCAGCTCCTTGCATAAAAGGTTTGACGACATAGGACAGCCGGCTACTCAGCTTGTGCCTGTCCAAGCGTCTCAAATGTCATCAGGGGCTGTAAAACGCCCGCTACCTCAGATGACTGATACAGATGTCGACACGGATACCGACTCCAGTGTCGACGATGATGAGACGAGTGTACCCTCCAATAGATCCACCCGTTACATGATTGAGGCAATGAAAAATGTATTACACATTTCTGATGATACCCCAGGAACCACAAAAAAGGGTATTATGTTTGGTGAGAAAAAACTACCAGTAGTTTTTCCTGCATCTGATGAATTAAATGAGGTGTGTGAGGAAGCGTGGACTTCCCCAGATAAGAAATTGATCATTTCTAAACGGTTAATGGCAGCGTACCCTTTCCCGCCAGAGGATAGGTCACGTTGGGAAACACCCCCTAGGGTAGATAAAGCGCTGACACGCTTATCAAAGAAGGTGGCACTACCGTCTCCGGATACGGCCGCCCTAAAAGAACCTGCTGATAGAAAGCAGGAAAATACCCTAAAAGCTATGGGGGTAATTCCAAGTTGATCGCAGCAGGAACTTTTTTAGCAGTTGGGCAAAACCATGTGCACTGAAGGGGAGGCAGATATAACATGTGCAGAGAGAGATAGATTTGGGTGTGGTGAGTTCAATCTACAATCTAAATTGCAGTGTAAAAATAAAGCAGCCAGTATTTACCCTGCACAGAAACAAAATAACCCACCCAAATCTAACTCTCTCTGCAAATGTTATATCTGCCCCCCCTGCAGTGCACATGGTTTTGCCCAACTGCTAAAATGTTTCCTGCTGCGATCAACTTGGAATTACCCCCTATATACACACACACTGGCATTATATTGTGACCAGCCATTGCATCGGCTTGGATGTGCAGTGCTGCAGCTGCATGGTCAGATTCCCTGTCGGAAAACATTGATACCATGGATAGGGACAATATTTTGCTGACGATTAACCATATAAAAGACGCTGTCTTATACATGCGTGATGCACAGAGGGATATTTGCCGGCTGGCATCAAAAATAAGCGCTATTTCCATTGCCGCCAGAAGGGGGTTATGGACTAGGCAATGGTCAGGTGATGCCGACTCGAAGCGGCACATGGAAGTTTTACCCTATAAAGGGGTGGAACTTTTTGGGGAGGGTCTGTCAGACCTCGTTTCCACAGCTACTGCTGGGAAATCGACCTTTTTGCCACAGGCTACCCCACAGCAAAAGAAAGCACCGTATTATCAGGTACAGTCCTTTCGGCCCCAGAAAAATAAGAGGGCTAGAGGCTCATCCTTTCTGCCGAGGGGCAGAGGAAGGGGGAAAAAGCTGCAGCACACAGCTAGTTCCCAGGAGCAGAAGTCCTCCCCTGCGTCAGGTAAGTCCACAGCATGACGCTGGGGCTGCTCAGGCGGAACCGGGAACGGTGGGGGCCCGTCTCAGGAATTTCAGCGCACAGTGGGCTCTCTCACAAGTGGATACCTGGGTCCTTCAAGTAGTATCTCAGGGGTACAGGCTTGAATTCGAGACGTCTCCCCCCCCCCCCCGCCGTTTCCTAAAATCTGCCTTACTGGCAACTCCCTCTGCCAGGGAGGCAGTGTAGGTGGCTATTCAAAAACTGTATTCACAGCAAGTGATTGTCAAGGTACCCCTCCTTCAACAAGGAAAGGGTTACTATTCCACAATGTTTGTGGTACCGAAACCGGACGGTTCGGTGAGACACATCTTAAATTTAAAAGCCTTGAACACTTATATCAAAAGGTCCAAGTTCAAGATGGAATCGCTCAGGGCGGTTATTGCGAGCCTGGACGAGGGGGGATTACATGGTCTCCCTGGACATCAAGGATGCATACCTGCATGTCACCATTTACCCTCCGCACCAGGAGTACCTCAGATTTGTGGTACAGGACTGTCACTATCAGTTCCAGACGCTGCCGTTTGGGTTATCCACGGCACCGAGGGTCTTTACCAAGGTAATGGCCGAAATGATGATACTCCTTCGCAAGAAGGGTGTTTTAATTATCCCATATTTGGACGATCTCCTGATAAAGGCGAGGTCCAAAGAACAGTTGGTAGTGGGGGTAGCACTTTCTCGGGAAGTGCTACAACAGCACGGCTGGATTCTCAATATTCCAAAGTCACAGCTGGTCCCGACGACACGTCTTCTGTTCCTGGGAATGATTCTGGACACAGACCAGAAAAAAGTGTTTCTTCCAGTGGAAAAAGCCGAGGAATTGTCATCTCTAGTCAGAGACATCCTAAAACCAGGAAAGGTGTCGGTACATCAATGCACACGAGTCCTGGGAAAAATGGTAGCTTCATACGAAGCAATTCCATTCGGAAGGTTCCACGCAAGGACGTTCCAGTGGGACCTGTTGGACAAATGGTCGGGGTCCCATCTCCAGATGCAACAGCGGATAACCCTATCATCAAGAACCAGGGTGTCGCTGCTGTGGTGGCTGCAGAGGGCTCATCTACTAGAGGGCCGCAGATTCGGAATACAGGACTGGGTCCTGGTGACCACGGATGCCAGCCTTTGGGGCTGGGGGGCAGTCACAAAGGGAAGAAATTTCCAAGGCCTGTGGTCAAATCAGGAGATTTCTCTTCACATAAATATCCTGGAGCTAAGGGCCATTTACAATGCGCTAAGCCAGGCAAGGCCCCTGCTTCAGAACCAGCCGGTACTGATCCAGTCAGACAACATCACGGCGGTCGCCCATGTAAACAGACAGGGCGGCACAAGAAGCAGGATGGCGATGGCAGAAGCCACAAGGATTCTCCGATGGGCAGAGAATCATGTGTTAGCACTGACAGCAGTGTTCATTCCGGGAGTGGACAACTGGGAAGCAGACTTCCTCAGCGGGCACGACCTCCACCCGGGAGAATGGGGACTTTATCCAGAAGTCTTCCAAATGCTGGTAAACCGGTGGGAAAGACCACAGGTGGACATGATGGCGTCCCGCCTCAACAAGAAGTAGAAAAGATATTGCGCCAGGTCAAGAGACCCTCAGGCGATCGCTGTGGACGCTCTAGTGACACCATGGGTGTACCAGTCGGTTTATGTGTTTCCTCCTCTACCTCTCATAACCAAGATACTGAGAATAATAAGAAGGCGAGGAGTGAGAACTATTCTCGTGGCTCCGGATTGGCCAAGAAGAGCTTGGTACCCGGAACTTCAAGAGATGCTTGCAGAGGACCCTTGGCCTCTGCCGCTCAGACAAGACCTGCTGCAGCAGGGACCCTCTCTGTTCCAAGACTTACCGCGGCTGCGTTTGACGGCATAGCGGTTGAACACCGGATCCTAAAGGAAAAGGGTATTCCGGAGGAAGTCATCCCTACCCTGATCAAAGCCAGGAAGGATGTCACCGCAAGACATTATCACCGCATTTGGCGGAAATATGTTGCTTGGTGTGAGGCCATGAAGGCCCCGACGGAGGAATTTCAACTGGGTCGATTTCTGCACTTCCTGCAAGCAGGGGTGACGTTGGGCCTCAAATTGGGGTCCATCTAGGTCCAGATTTCGGCTCTGTCGATTTTCTTCCAGAAAGAACTGGCTTCATTGCCTGAAGTTCAGACTTTTGTCAAAGGAGTTCTGCATATTCAGCCTCCTTTTGTGCCCCCAGTGGCACCTTGGGATCTCAATGTGGTTTTGGCATTCCTGAAATCACATTGGTTCGAACCACTTAAGACTGTGGATTTAAAATATCTCACGTGGAAAGTGGTCATGCTGTTGGCCCTGGCTTCGGCCAGGCGGGTTTCAGAATTGGCGGCTTTGTCTTGTAAAAGCCCTTATCTGATTTTCCATATGGATAGGGCAGAATTGAGGACTCGTCCCCAGTTTCTCCCGAAGGTGGTCTCAGCTTTTCACTTGAACCAACCTATTGTGGTGCCTGTGGCTACTAGGGACTTGGAGGATTCCAAGTTGCTGGACGTAGTCAGGGCCCTGAAAATTTATGTTTCCAGGACGGCTGGAGTCAGAAAAACTGACTCGCTGTTTATCCTGTATGCACCCAACAAGATGGGTGCTCCTGCTTCTAAGCAGTCTATTGCGCGCTGGATTTGTAGCACTATTCAGCTGGCGCATTCTGCGGTAGGATTACCGCAGCCTAAATCAATAAAAGCCCATTCCACAAGGAAGGTGGGCTCATCTTGGGCGGCTGCCCGAGGGGTCTCGGCTTTACAACTTTGCCGAGCTGCTACTTGGTCAGGGGCAAACACGTTTGCAAAATTCTACAAATTTGATACCCTGGCTGAGGAGGACCTGGAGTTCTCTCATTCGGTGCTGCAGAGTCATCCGCACTCTCCCGCCCGTTTGGGAGCTTTGATATAATCCCCATGGTCCTTACGGAGTCCCCAGCATCCACTAGGACGTCAGAGAAAATAATAAGAATTTACTTACCGATAATTCTATTTCTCGGAGTCCGTAGTGGATGCTGGGGTTCCTGAAAGGACCATGGGGAATAGCGGCTCCGCAGGAGACAGGGCACAAAAAGTAAAGCTTTAGGATCAGGTGGTGTGCACTGGCTCCTCCCCCTATGACCCTCCTCCAAGCCTCAGTTAGGATACTGTGCCCGGACGAGCGTACACAATAAGGAAGGATTTATGAATCCCGGGTAAGACTCATACCAGCCACACCAATCACACTGTACAACCTGTGATCTGAACCCAGTTAACAGTATGATAACAGCGGAGCCTCTGAAAGATGGCTCACAACAATAATAACCCGATTTTTGTAACTATGTACAAGTATTGCAGATAATCCGCACTTGGGATGGGCGCCCAGCATCCACTACGGACTCCGAGAAATAGAATTATCGGTAAGTAAATTCTTATTTTCTCTATCGTCCTAGTGGATGCTGGGGTTCCTGAAAGGACCATGGGGATTATACCAAAGCTCCCAAACGGGCGGGAGAGTGCGGATGACTCTGCAGCACCGAATGAGAGAACTCCAGGTCCTCCTTAGCCAGGTTATCAAATTTGTAGGATTTTACAAACGTGTTTGCCCCTGACTAAATAGCCGCTCGGCAAAGTTGTAAAGCCGAGACCCCTCGGGCAGCCGCCCAAGATGAGCCCACCTTCCTTGTGGAATGGGCATTTACATATTTTGGCTGTGGCAGGCCTGCCACAGAATGTGCAAGCTGAATTGTATTACACATCCAACTAGCAAAAGTCTGCTTAGAAGCAAGAGCACCCAGTTTGTTGGGTGCATACAGGATAACAGCAAGTCAGTTTTCCTGACTCCAGCAGTCCTGGAACCTATATTTTCAGGGCCCTGACCACATCTAGCAACTTGGAGTCCTCCAAGTCCCTAGTAGGCGCAAGACACCACAATAAGCTGGTTCAGGTGAAACACTGACACCACCTTAGGGAGAGAACTGGGGACGAGTCCGCAGCTCTGCCCTGTCCGAATGGACAAACAGATATGTGCTTTTTTGAGAAAAAAAACACCAATTTGACACTCGCCTGGTCCAGGCCAGGTCCAAGAGCATGTTCACTTTTCATGTGAGATGCTTCAAATCCACAGATTTGACTGGTTTTAAACCAATGTGTTTTGAGGAATCCCAGAACTACGTTGAGATCCCACAGTGCCACTGGAGGCACAAAAGGGGGTTGTATATGCAATACTCCCTTGACAAACTTCAGGACTTCAGGAACTGAAGCCAATTCTTTCTGGAAGAAAAATCGACAGGGCCGAAATTTGAACCTTAATGGACCCCAATTTGAGGCCCATAGACACTCCTGTTTGCAGGAAATGCAGGAATCGACCGAGTTGAAATTTCTTCGTGGGGCCTTCCTGGCCTCACACCACGCAACATATTTTCGCCACATGTGGTGATAATGTTGTGCGGTCACCTCCTTTCTGGCTTTGACCAGGGTAGGAATGACCTCTTCCTGAATGCCTTTTCCCTTAGGATCCGGCGTTCCACCGCCATGCCGTCAAACGCAGCTGCGGTAAGTCTTGGAACAGACATGGTACTTGCTGAAACAAGTCCCTTCTTAGCGGCAGAGGCCATAAGTCCTCTGTGAGCATCTCTTGAAGTTCCGGGTACCAAGTCCTTCTTGGCCAATCCGGAGCCATGAGTATAGTTCTTACTCCTCTACGTCTTATAATTCTCAGTACCTTAGGTATGAAAAGCAGAGGATGGAACACATACACCGACTGGTACACCCACGGTGTTACCAGAACGTCCACAGCTATTGCCTGAGGGTCTCTTAACCTGGCGCAATACCTGTCCCGTTTTTTGTTCAGACGGGACGCCATCATGTCCACCTTTGGTAATTCCCAACGGTTTACAATCATGTGGAAAACTTCCCCATGAAGTTCCCACTCTGCCGGGTGGAGGTCGTGCCTACTGAGGAAGTCTGCTTCCCAGTTTCCATTCCCGGAATGAAACACTGCTGACAGTGCTATCACATGATTTTCCGCCCAGCGAAAAGTCCTTGCAGTTTTTGCCACTGCCCTCCTGCTTCTTGTGCCGCCCTGTCTATTTACGTGGGCGACTGCCGTGATGTTTTATCCCACTGGATCAATACCGGCTGACCTTGAAGCAGAGGTCTTGCTAAGCTTAGAGCATTATAAATTTACCCTTAGCTATATTTATGTGGAGAAAAGTCTCCAGACTTGATCACACTCCCTGGAAATTTTTTCCATGTGTGACTGCTCCCCAGCCTCTCGGGCTGGCCTCCGTGGTCACCAACATCCAAAACTGAATGCCGAATCTGCGGCCCTCTAGAAGCACTCTGTAACCACCACAGGAGAGACACCCTTGTCCTTGGATATAGGGTTATCCGCTGATGCATCTGAAGATGCGATCCGGACCATTTGTCCAGCAGATCCCACTGAAAAGTTCTTGCATGAAATCTGCCGACTGGAATTGCTTCGAAGGAAGTCACCATTTTTTTACCATGGCCCTTGTGCAATGATGCACTGATTTTAGGAGGTTCCTGACTAGCTCGGATAACTCCCTGGCTTTCTCTTCCGGGAGAAACACCTTTTTCTGGACTGTGTCCAGAATCATCCCTAAGCACAGGAGACTTGTTGTCGGGATCAGCTGCGATTTTGGAATATTTAGAATCCACCCCTGCTGTTGTAACAGTATCCGAGATAGTGCTACTCCGACCTCCAACTGTTCCCTGGACTTTGCCCTTATCAGGAGATCGACCAAGTAAGGGATAATTAAGACGCCTTTTCTTCGAAGAAGAACCATCATTTCGGCCATTACCTTGGTAAAGACCCGGGGTGCCGTGGACAATCCAAACGGCAGCGTCTGAAACTGATAGTGACAGTTCTGTACCACGAACCTGAGGTACCCTTAGTGATAAGGGCAAATTTGGGACATGGAGGTAAGCATCCCTGATGTCTCGGGACACCATATAGTCCCCTTCTTCCCGGTTCGTTATCACTGCTCTGAGTGACTCCATCTTGATTTGAACCTTTGTAAGTGTTCAAATTTTTTTAGATTTAGAATAGGTCTCACCTAGCCTTCTGGCTTCAGTACCACAATATAGTGTGGAATAATACCCCTTTTCTTGTTGTAGGAGGGGTAATTTAATTATCACCTGCTGGGAATACAGCTCGTGAATTGTTTCCCATACTGCCTCCTTGTCGGAGGGAGACCTTGGTAAAGCAGACTTCAGGAGCCTGCGCAGGGGAAACGTCTCGACATTCCAATCTGTACCCCTGGGATACTACTTGTAGGATCCAGGGGTCCTGTACGGTCTCAGCGTCATGCTGAGAGCTTGTCAGAAGCGGTGGAACGCTTCTGTTCCTGGGAATGGGCTGCCTGCTGCAGTCTTCTTCCCTTTCCTCTATCCCTGGGCAGATATGACTCTTATAGGGACGAAAGGACTGAAGCTGAAAAGACGGTGTCTTTTTCTGCAGAGATGTGACTTAGGGTAAAAACGGTGGATTTTCCAGCAGTTGCCGTGGCCACCAGGTCCGATGGACCGACCCCAAATAACTCCTCTTCCTTTATACGGCAATACACCTTTGTGCCGTTTGGAATCTGCATCACCTGACCACTGTCGTCCATAAACATCTTCTGGCAGATATGGACATCGCACTTACTCTTGATGCCAGAGTGCAAATATCCCTTTGTGCATCTCGCATATATAGAAATGCATCCTTTAAATGCTCTATAGTCAATAAAATACTGTCCCTGTCAAGGGTATCAATATTTTTAGTCAGGGAATCCGACCAAGCCACCCCAGCTCTGCACATCCAGGCTGAGGCGATCGCTGGTCGCAGTATAACACCAGTATGTGTGTATATACTTTTTATGATATTTTCCAGCCTCCTGTCAGCTGGCTCCTTGAGGACGGCCCTATCTATAGACGGTACCGCCACTTGTTCTGATAAGCGTGTGAGCGCCTTATCCACCCTAAGGGGTGTTTCCCAACGCGCCCTAACTTCTGGCGGGAAAGGGTATACCGCCCATATTTTCTATCGGGGGGAACCCACGCATCATCACACACTTCATTTAATTTATCTGATTCAGGAAAAACTACGGTAGTTTTTTCACATCCCACATAATACCCTCTTTTGTGGTACTTGTAGTATCAGAAATATGTAACACCTCCTTCATTGCCCTTAACGTGTGGCCCTAATAAGGAATACGTTTGTTTATTCACCGTCGACACTGGATTCAGTGTCCCTGTCTGTGTCTGTGTCGACCGACTAAAGTAAACGGGCGTTTTAAAACCCCTGACGGTGTTTTTGAGACGTCTGGACCGGTACTAATTGTTTGTCGGCCGTCTCATGTCGTCAACCGACCTTGCCGCGTGTTGACATTATCACGTAATTCCCTAAATAAGCCATCCATTCCGGTGTCGACTCCCTAGAGAGTGACATCACCATTACAGGCAATTGCTCCGCCTCCTCACCAACATCGTCCTCATACATGTCGACACACACGTACCGACACACAGCACACACACAGGGAATGCTCTGATAGAGGACAGGACCTACTAGCCCTTTGGAGAGACAGAGGGAGAGTTTGCCAGCACACACCAAAAACGCTATAATTATATAGGGACAACCTTATATAAGTGTTTTCCCTTATAGCATCTTTTTTATATATTTTTAACGCCAAATTAGTGCCCCCCCTCTCTGTTTTAACCCTGTTTCTGTAGTGCAGTGCAGGGGAGAGCCTGGGAGCCTTCCCTCCAGCCTTTCTGTGAGGGAAAATGGCGCTGTGTGCTGAGGAGATAGGCCCCGCCCCTTTTTCGGCGGCCTCGTCTCCCGCTCTTAACGGATTCTGGCAGGGGTTAAATATCTCCATATAGCCCCCGGAGGCTATATGTGAGGTATTTTTAGCCAAAAATAGGTTTTCATTGCCTCCCAGGGCGCCCCCCTCCCAGCGCCCTGCACCCTCAGTGACTGCCGTGTGAAGTGTGCTGAGAGGAAATGGCGCACAGCTGCAGTGCTGTGCGCTACCTTAAGAAGACTGAGGAGTCTTCATGCCGCCGATTCTGGACCTTCTTCTTGTTTCAGCATCTGCAAGGGGGCCGGCGGCGAGGCTCCGGTGACCATCCAGGCTGTACCTGTGATCGTCCCTCTGGAGCTAATGTCCAGTAGCCAAAGAAGCCAATCCATCCTGCACGCAGGTGAGTTCACTTCTTCTCCCCTAAGTCCCTCGTTGCAGTGATCCTGTTGCCAGCAGGACTCACTGTAAAATAAAAAACCTAAGCTAAACTTTTCTAAGCAGCTCTTTAGGAGAGCCACCTAGATTGCACCCTTCTCGGCCGGGCACAAAAATCTAACTGAGGCTTGGAGGAGGGTCATAGGGGGAGGAGCCAGTGCACACCACCTGATCCTAAAGCTTTACTTTTTGTGCCCTGTCTCCTGCGGAGCCGCTATTCCCCATGGTCCTTTCAGGAACCCCAGCATCCACTAGGACGATAGAGAAAATAAGATTTTACTTACCGATAAATCTATTTCTCGTAGTCCGTAGTGGATGCTGGGACTCCGTCAGGACCATGGGGATTAGCGGCTCCGCAGGAGACAGGGCACAAAAATAAAGCTTTAGGATCAGGTGGTGTGCACTGGCTCCTCCCCCTATGACCCTCCTCCAAGCCTCAGTTAGGATACTGTGCCCGGAGGAGCGTACACAATAAGGAAGGATTTTGAATCCCGGGTAAGACTCATACCAGCCACACCAATCACACCGTACAACTTGTGATCTGAACCCAGTTAACAGTATGACAAACGTAGGAGCCTCTGAACAGACGGCTCACAACAATAACAACCCGATTTTTTTGTAACAATAACTATGTACAAGTATTGCAGACAATCCGCACTTGGGATGGGCGCCCAGCATCCACTACGGACTACGAGAAATAGATTTATCGGTAAGTAAAATCTTATTTTCTCTGACGTCCTAGTGGATGCTGGGACTCCGTCGGGACCATGGGGATTATACCAATGCTCCCAAACGGGCGGGAGAGTGCGGATGACTCTGCAGCACCGAATGAGAGAACTCCAGGTCCTCTTTAGCCAGGGTATCAAATTTGTAGAATTTTACAAACGTGTTCTCCCCCGACCACGTAGCTGCTCGGCAGAGTTGTAATGCCGAGACCCCTCGAGCAGCCGCCCAGGATGAGCCCACCTTCCTTGTGGAATGGGCCTTGACAGATTTAGGCTGTGGCAGGCCTGCCACAGAATGTGCAAGTTGAATTGTGCTACAAATCCAACGAGCAATCGTCTGCTTAGAAGCAGGAGCACCCAGCTTGTTGGGTGCATACAGTATAAACAGCGAGTCAGATTTTCTGACTCCAGCCGTCCTTGAAATATATATTTTCAATGCCCGGACAACGTCCAGCAACTTGGAATCCTCCAAATCGCTAGTAGCCGCAGGCACCACAATAGGCTGGTTCAGGTGAAACGCTGACACCACCTTAGGCAGAAACTGAGGACGCGTCCGCAGTTCTGCCCTGTCCGAATGGAAAATCAGATATGGGCTTTTATACGATAAAGCCGCCAATTCTGATACTCTCCTGGCTGAAGCCAGGGCCAGTAGCATGGTTACTTTCCACGTAAGATATTTCAAATCCACCGATTTGAGTGGCTCAAACCAATGGGATTTGAGAAAATCCAAAACTACATTAAGGTCCCACGGAGCCACTGGGGGCACAACCGGGGGCTGTATATGTAGTACTCCTTTTACAAAAGTCTGGACTTCAGGAACTGAAGCCAATTCTTTCTGGAAGAAAATCGACAGGGCCGAAATTTGAACCTTAATGGACCCCAATTTGAGGCCCATAGACAATCCTGTTTGCAGGAAATGTAGGAATCGACCCAGTTGAAATTCCTCCGTGGGGGCCTTCCTGGCCTCACACCACGCAACATATTTTCTCCAAATGCGGTGATAATGTTGTGCAGTCACCTCCTTCCTGGCTTTTACCAGTGTAGGAATGACCTCTTCCGGAATGCCTTTTTCCCTTAGAATTCGGCGTTCAACCGCCATGCCGTCTTCTTACTCCCCTTTGCCGTATAATTCTCAGTACTTTTGGTATGAGAGGCAGAGGAGGAAACACATACACTGACTGGAACACCCACGGTGTTACCAGAGCGTCCACAGCTATTGCCTGAGGGTCTCTTGACCTGGCGCAATACCTACAGTTTTTTGTTGAGGCGAGACGCCATCATATCCACCTTTGGTTTTTCCCAACGGTTCACAATCATGTGGAAGACTTCTGGATGAAGTCCCCACTCTCCCGGGTGTAGATCGTGTCTGCTGAGGAAGTCTGCTTCCCAGTTGTCCACTCCCGGAATGAACACTGCTGACAGTGCTATCACATGATCTTCCGCCCAGCGAAGAATCCTTGCAGCTTCTGCCATTGCTCTCCTGCTTCTTGTGCCGCCCTGTCTGTTTACGTTGGCGACTGCCGTGATGTTGTCCGACTGGATCAACACCGGCTGACCCTGAAGCAGGGGTTTTGCCAGGCTTAGAGCATTGTAAATCGCTCTTAGCTCCAGTATATTTATGTGAAGAGACATCTCCAGGCTTGACCATACTCCCTGGAAGTTTCTTCCCTGTGTGACCGCTCCCCAGCCTCTCAGACTGGCATCCGTGGTCACCAGGACCCAGTCCTGTATGCCGAATCTGCGGCCCTCTAACAGATGAGCACTCTGCAACCACCACAGAAGAGACACCCTTGTCCGTGGCGATAAGGTTATCCGCTGATGCATCTGCAGATGCGATCCGGACCATTTGTCCAGCAGATCCCACTGAAAAGTTCGTGCGTGGAATCTGCCGAATGGAATCGCTTCGTAAGAAGCCACCATCTTTCCCAGGACTCTTGTGCATTGATGCACAGACACTTTTCCTGGTTTTAGGAGGTTCCTGACAAGTTCGGATAACTCCCTGGCTTTCTCCTCCGGAAGAAACACCTTTTTCTGAACCATGTCCAGAATCATTCCCAGGAACAGCAGACGTGTCGTCGGGTTCAATTGAGATTTTGGAAAATTCAGAATCCACCCGTGCTGTTGCAGCACTACTTGGGTTAGTGCTACTACGTCTTCCAGCTGTTCTCTGGACCTTGCCCTTATCAGGAGATCGTCCAAGTAAGGGATAATTAATACGCCTTTTCTTCGCAGAAGAAACATCATCTCGGCCATTACCTTGGTAAAGACCCGAGGTGCCGTGGACAATCCAAACGGCAGCGTCTGAAACTGATAATGACAGTTTTGCACCACGAACCTGAGGTACCCTTGGTGTGAAGGACAAATTGGGACATGCAGGTAAGCATCCTTGATGTCCAGGGACACCATAAAGTCCCCTTCTTCCAGATTCGCTATCACTGCTCTGAGTGACTCCATCTTGAACTTGAATTTTTGTATGTACAGGTTCAAAGATTTCAGATTTAGAATAGGTCTTACCGAGCCGTCCGGCTTCGGTACCACAAATAGCGTGGAGTAATACCCCTTTCCCTGTTGTAGGAGGGGTACCTTGACTATCACCTGCTGAGAAAACAGCTTGTGAATGGCTTCCAATACCGTCGCCCTGTCTGAGGGAGACGTTGGCAAAGCAGACTTTAGGAACCGGCGAGGGGGAGACTTCTCGAATTCCAACCTGTAACCCTGAGATACTACCTGCAGGATCCAGGGGTCCACCTGTGAGCAAGCCCACTGCACGCTGAAATTCTTGAGTCGACCCCCCACCGCTCCTGAGTCCGCTTGTAAAGCCCCAGCGTCATGCTGAGGGCTTTGCAGAACCCGGGGAGGGCTTCTGTTCCTGGGAAGGAGCTGCTTGCTGCCCTCTCTTACCCTTTCCTCTGCCTCGGGGCAGATATGACTGTCCTTTTGCCCGCTTGTTCTTATAGGACCGAAAGGACTGCGGCTGAAAAGACGGTGTCTTTTTCTGTTGGGAGGGGGTCTGAGGTAAAAAGGTGGATTTCCCGGCAGTTGCCGTGGCCACCAGATCCGATAGACCCACGCCAAATAATTCCTCCCCTTTATACGGCAATACTTCCATATGCCGTTTGGAATCCGCATCACCTGACCACTGTCGCGTCCATAAACTTCTTCTGGCAGATATGGACATCGCACTTACTCTCGATGCCAGAGTGCAAATATCCCTCTGAGCATCTCGCATATAAAGAAAAGCATCCTTTAATTGCTCTAAAGTCAATAAAATACTGTCCCTATCCAGGGTATCAATATTTTCAGTCAGGGAATCCGACCAGACCACCCCAGCACTGCACATCCAGGCTGAGGCGATGGCTGGTCGCAGTATAACACCAGTATGTGTGTATATACTTTTTAGGGTAGTTTCCAGCCTCCTATCAGCTGGATCCTTGAGGGCGGCCGTATCAGGAGACGGTAACGCCACTTGTTTTGATAAGCGTGTGAGCGCCTTATCCACCCTAGGGGGTGTTTCCCAGCGCGCCCTAACCTCTGGCGGGAAAGGGTATAATGCCAATAACTTTTTTGAAATTAGCACTTTTCTATCTGGGTTAACCCACGCTTCATCACATACATCATTCAATTCCTCTGATTCAGGAAAAACTACAGGTAGTTTTTTCACACCCCACATAATACCCCTTTTTGTGGTACTTGCAGTATCAGAGATATGTAAAGCCTCCTTCATTGCCGTGATCATATAACGTGTGGCCCTACTGGAAAATACGTTTGTTTCTTCACCGTCGACACTAGATTCAGTGTCCGTGTCTGGGTCTGTGTCGACCGACTGAGGTAAAGGGCGTTTTACAGCCCCTGACGGTGTCTGAGACGCCTGGGCAGGTACTAACTGGTTTGCCGGCCGTCTCATGTCGTCAACTGATTTTTGTAATGTGCTGACATTATCACGTAATTCCATAAACAAAGCCATCCATTCCGGTGTCGACTCCCTGGGGGGTAACATCACCATTACCGGCAATTGCTCTGCCTCCACACCAACATCGTCCTCATACATGTCGACACACACGTACCGACACACAGCAGACACACAGGGAATGCTCTATTGAAGACAGGACCCCACTAGCCCTTTGGGGAGACAGAGGGAGAGTTTGCCAGCACACACCCAAGCGCTATAATATATATGGGAACAACCCTATATAAGTGTTGTATCCTTATAGCAGCTTAAATATAGTAATATCGCCAAAAAAAGTGCCCCCCCTCTCTGTTTTACCCTGTTTCTGTAGTGCAGTGCAGGGGAGAGTCCTGGGAGCCTTCCTCACAGCGGAGCTGAGCAGGAAAATGGCGCTGTGTGCTGAGGAGAATAAGCCCCGCCCCCTATTTCGGCGGGCTCTTCTCCCGGAGTTTGTGAGATCTGGCAGGGGTTAAATACATCCATATAGCCTCAAGGGCTATATGTGATGTATTTTTAGCCATAAGAAAGGTATTATACATTGCTGCCCAGGGCGCCCCCCCAGCGCCCTGCACCCTCAGTGACCGCTGTGTGAAGTGTGCTGACAACAATGGCGCACAGCTGCAGTGCTGTGTGCTACCTCATGAAGACTGAAAAGTCTTCTGCCGCCTGTTTCTGGACCTCTTCAATCTTCGGCATCTGCAAGGGGGGTCGGCGGCGCGGCTCCGGGACCGGACTCCATGGCTGGGCCTGTGTTCGATCCCTCTGGAGCTAATGGTGTCCAGTAGCCTAAGAAGCCAATCCATCCTGCACGCAGGTGAGTTCACTTCTCTCCCCTAAGTCCCTCGATGCAGTGAGCCTGTTGCCAGCAGGACTCACTGAAAATAAAAAACCTAAAAACTTTTTCTAAGCAGCTCTTTAGGAGAGCCACCTAGATTGCACCCTGCTCGGACGGGCACAAAAAATAAGAATTTACTTACCGATAATTCTATTTCTCGTAGTCTGTAGTGGATGCTGGGAACTCCGTAAGGACCATGGGGAATAGCGGCTCCGCAGGAGACTGGGCACATCTAAAGAAAGCTTTAGGATCACCTGGTGTGCACTGGCTCCTCCCCCTATGACCCTCCTCCAAGCCTCAGTTAGGATACTGTGCCCGGACGAGCGTACACAATAAGGAAGGATTTTGAATCCCGGGTAAGACTCATACCAGCCACACCAATCACACTGTACAACTTGTGATCTGAACCCAGTTAACAGCATGATAATAGAGGAGCCTCTAGAAAAGATGGCTCACTACAACAATAACCCGAATTTTTTGGTAACAATAATTATGTACCAGTATTGCAGACAATCCGCACTTGGGATGGGCGCCCAGCATCCACTACGGACTACGAGAAATAGAATTATCGGTAAGTAAATTCTTATTTTCTCTGACGTCCTAGTGGATGCTGGGAACTCCGTAAGGACCATGGGGATTATACCAAAGCTCCCAAACGGGCGGGAGAGTGCGGATGACTCTGCAGCACCGAATGAGAGAACTCCAGGTCCTCCTCAGTCAAGATATCAAATTTGTAGAATTTTACAAACGTATTTGCTCCTGACCAAGTAACTGCTCGGCAAAGTTGTAAAGCCGAGACCCCTCGGGCAGCTGCCCAAGATGAGCCCACCTTCCTTGTGGAGTGGGCATTTTAAGATTTTTGGCTGTGGCAGGCCTGCCACAGAATGTGCAAGCTGAATTGTACTACAAATCCAACGAGCAATCGTCTGCTTAGAAGCAGAAGCACCCAGTTTGTTGGGTGCATACAGGATAAACAGCGAGTCAGATTTTCTGACTCCAGCCGTCCTGGAAACATGTATTTTCAGGGTCCTGACCACGTCAAGCAACTTGGAATCCTCCAAGTCCTTAGTAGCCGCAGGTACCACAATAGGTTGGTTCATGTGAAATGCAGAAACCACCTTAGGTAGAAAATTTGAGGACGAGTCCTCAATTCTGTCCTTTCAGAATGAACTATTAAGTAAGGGCTTTTATATGATAAAGCCGCCAATTCTGACACCCGCCTGGCTGAAACCAGGGCTAACTCGTCACTTCCATGTGAGATATTTTAAGTCCACAGTGGTGAGTGGTTCAAACCAATGTGACTTTAGGAAAACTCAACACAACATTGAGATCCCCAAGGTGCCACTGGAGGCACAAAAGGAGACTGTATATGCAGTACCCCTTTTACAAATGTCTGAACTTCAGGCACTGAAGCCAGTTCTTTTTGGAAGAAAATCGACAGGGCCGAAATTTGAACCTTAATGGACCCTAATTTTAGGCCCATAGACAGTCCTGTTTGCAGGAAATGGAGGAAACGACCCAGTTGAAATTCCTCTGTAGGGGCCTTCTTGGCCTCACCCCACGCAACATATTTTCGCCAAATGCGGTGATAATGTTTTGCGGTTACGTCTTTCCTGGCCTTGACCAGGGTAGGGATCTTCAGGATCCGGCGTTCAACCGCCATGCCGTCAAACGCAGCCGCGGTAAGTCTTGGAACAGACAAGGCCCTTGCTGGAGCAGGTCCTTTCTTAGAGGTAGAGGCCACGGTTCGTCCGTGAGCATCTCTTGAAGTTCCGGATACCAAGTCCTTCTTGGCCAATCCGGAACCACGAGTATAGTTCTTACTCCTCTCCTTCTTATGATTCTCAGTACTTTTGGTATGAGGGGCAGAGGAGGGAACCCATACACTGACTGGTACACCCACGGTGTTACCAGAGCGTCCACCGCTATTGCCTGAGGGTCCCTTGACCTGGCGCAATATCTGTCTAGTTTTTTGTTTAGACGGGACGCCATTATGTCCACCTTTTGTTTTTCCCAACGGTTTACAATCAGGTGGAAGACTTCTGGGTGAAGTCCCCACTCTCCCGGGTGAAGGTCGTGTCTGCTGAGGAAGTCTGCTTCCCAGTTGTCCACTCCCGGAATGAACACTGCTGACAGTGCTATCACATGATTTTCCGCCCAGCGAAAATCCTTGCAGCTTCTGCCATTGCCCTCCTGCTTCTCGTGCCGCCCTGTCTGTTTACGTGGGCGACTGACGTGATGTTGTCCGATTGGATCAATACCGCCTGACCCTGAAGCAGGGGTTTCGCTTGACTTAGGGCATTGTAAATGGCCCTTAGTTCCAGAATGTTTTTATGAAGAGATGTCTCCAGGCTTGACCATAAGCCCTGGAAATTCCTTCCCTGTGTGACTGCTCCCCAGCCTCGCAGGCTGGCATCCGTGGCCACCAGGACCCAGTCCCGAATGCCGAATCTGCGGCCCTCTAGAAGATGAGCACTCTGCAACCACCACAGGAGGGATACCCTTGTCCCTGGTGACAGGGTTATCCGCTGAAGCATCTGAAGATGCGACCCGGACCATTTGTCCAGAAGGTTCCACTGTTCGTGGAATCTGCCGAATGGGATTGCTTCGTAGGAAGCCACCATTTTTACCCAGAACCCTTGTGCATTGATGCACTGAGACTTGGTTCGGTTTTAGGAGGTTCCTGACTAGCTCGGATAACTCCCTGGCTTTCTCCTCCGGGAGAAGCACCTTCTTTCTGGACTATGTCCAGAATCATCCCTAGGAACAGAAGACAAGTCGTCGGAACCAGCTGCGATTTTTGGAATATTGAAAATCCAATCGTGCTGCCGCAACACTACCTGATATAGTGCTACACCGATCTCCAACTGTTCCCTGGATCTTACCCTTATCAGGGAATCGTCCAAGTAAAGGATAACTAAAATTCCCTTCCTTCGAAGGAATATCATCATTTCGGTCATTACTTCAGTAAAGACCCGGGGTGCCGTGGACCATCCCTACGGCAGCGTCCGAACTGATACAGTTCTGTACCATAACCTGAAATACCCTTGGTGAGAAGGGTAAATTTTGACATGAAGGTAAGCCTCCTTGATGTCCCGAGACATCATGTAGTCCCCTTCTTCCAGGTTTGCAATCACTGCTCTGAGTGACTCAATTTTGAATTTGAACCTCTGTATGCAAGTGTTCAAAGATTTTAGATTTTAGATTTTAAAATCGGTCTCACCGAGCCGTCTGGCTTCGGTACCACAATAGTGTGGAATAATACCCCGTTCCCTGTTGCAGGAGGGGTACCTTGATTATCACCTGCTGGGAATACAGCTTGTGAATGGCTTCCAAAACTGCCTCCCTGTCAGCGGGAGACGTCGGTAAAACAGACTTTTGGAAACGGCGAGGGGAATACGTCTCGAATTCCAATTTGTACCCCTGAAATATTATCTGAAGGATCCAGGGGTCTACTTGCGAGTGAGCCCACTGCGCACTGAAATTCATTGAGAACGGGACCCCACTGTGCCTGAATTTGTAAAGCCCTAGCGTCATACTGAGGGCTTGGCAGCGGCGGAAAAGGGTTTCTGTTCCTTGGAACTGGCTGATCTCTGCAGCCATTTTCCTCTCCCTCTGTCACGAGCAGAAAAGAGGAACCCTTTTGTCCGCTTGCCAACCAGGACTGCGCCTGATAATACGGCGTCTTATTTTGAGAGGCGACCTGGGGTACATCCCCTCTTTTAAGGCAATACTTCCAAATGCCGTTTGGAATCCGCATCACCTGACCACTTTACTGGAATAATTGGACAACGCACTTATACTTGATGCCAGTCGGCAAATATTCCGCTGTGCATCCTGCATATATAGAAATGCATCTTTTAATTGCTCTATAGGCAATAATATACTGTCCTTATCTAGGATATCATATTTCCAGTCAGGGAATCCGACCACGCCAACCCAGCACTGCACATCCAGGCTGAGGCGATTGCTGGTCGCAGTATAACACCAGTATGTGTGTAAATACATTTTAGGATACGCTCCTGCTTTCTATCAGCAGGATCCTTAAGGGCGGCCATCTCAGGAGAGGGTAGAGCCCTTGTTTTTACAAGCGTGTGAGCGCTTTATCCACCCTAGGGGGTGTTTCCCAACGCACCCTAACCTCTGGCGGGAAAAGGTATACTGCCAATAACTTTTTAGAAAATATCAATTGTTATCGGGGGGGAAACCCACGCATCATCACACACCTCATTTTATTTCTCAGATTCAGGAAAACTACAGGAAGTTTTTCCTCACCAAACATAATACCCCTTTTTTTGGTGGTATTCATATTATCAGAAAAGTGTAAACTTTTTCCATTGCCTCAATCATGCAATGTGTGGCCCTATTGGAAATCACGGTTGTCTCTTCACCGTCGACACAGGAGTCAGTACCCCTGTCGGCGTCTGTATCTGAGGTAACGGGCGCTTTAGGGCCCCTGTATGAGACGTCTGGACATGCACAAGCTGAGTAGCCGGCTGTCTCATGTCAACCACTGTCTTTTATACAAAGCTGACACTGTCACGCAATTTCAACAGTACATCCACTCAGGTGTCGACCCCCTAGGGGGTGACAACACAATTTCAGACACTCTACTCCGTCTCCTTATCATTTTTCTCCTCATACATGTCGACACCAACGTACCGACACACAGAACACACACAGGGAATGCTCTGATAGAGGACAGGACCCCACTAGCCCTTTGGGGAGACAGAGGGAGAGTTTGCCAGCACACACCAGAGCGCTATATATATACAGGGATAACCTTATATAAGTGTTTTTCCCTTTATAGCTGCTGTATTGTTATATACTGCGCCTAATTTGTGCCCCCCTCTCTTTTTTAACCCCTTTCTGTAGTGTAGTGACTGTAGGGGAGAGCCAGGGAGCTTCCCTCCAACTGAGCTGTGAGGGAAAATGGCGCCAGTGTGCTGAGGAGATAGGCTCCGCCCCTTTCTCGGCGTCCTTATCATCCTTTTTCTGTATGTTTTGGCAGGGGTTAAATGCATCCATATAGCCCAGGAGTTATATGTGATGCATTTATTTTAGCCATATAAGGTTTTTTTATCGATTTATTGCGTCTCAGGGCGCTGCCCCCCCCAGCGCCCTGCACCCTCAGTGACCGGAGTGTGAAGTGTGCTGAGAGCAATGGCGCTACCTTATCTGAAGACAGGATCGTCTTCTGCCGCCGATTTTTCCGGACCTCTTCGCTCTTCTGGCTCTGTAAGGGGGACGGCGGCGCGGCTCCGGTGACCCATCCAGGCTGAACCTGTGATCGTCCCTCTGGAGCTAATGTCCAGTAGCCTAAGAAGCCCAATCCACTCTGCACGCAGGTGAGTTCGCTTCTTCTCCCCTTAGTCCCTCGATGCAGTGAGCCTGTTGCCAGCAGGTCTCACTGAAAATAATAAACCTAAACTAAAACTTTCACAAAGAGTTCAGGAGAGCCCCTAGTGTGCACCCTTCTCGTCGGGCACAGAAATCTAACTGAGGCTTGGAGGAGGGTCATAGGGGGAGGAGCCAGTGCACACCAGGTGATCCTAAAGCTTTCTTTAGATGTGCCCAGTCTCCTGCGGAGCCGCTATTCCCCATGGTCCTTACGGAGTTCCCAGCATCCACTAGGACGTCAGAGAAACCTAACTGAGGCTTGGAGGAGGGTCATAGGGGGAGGAGCCAGTGCACACCACCTGATCCTAAAGCTTTATTTTTGTGCCCTGTCTCCTGCGGAGCCGCTAATCCCCATGGTCCTGACGGAGTCCCAGCATCCACTAGGACGTCAGAGAAAAGAATTTACTCACCGGTAATTCTATTTCTCGTAGTCCGTAGTGGATGCTGGGCGCCCATCCCAAGTGCGGATTGTCTGCAATACTTGTACATAGTTATTGTTACAAAAATCGGGTTGTTATTGTGAGCCATCTATTCAGAGGCTCCATTGTTATCATACTGTTAACTGGGGTTCCTATCACGTGTTATATGGTGTGATTGGTGTGGCTGGTATGAGTCTTACCCGGGATTCAAAATCCTTCCTTATTGTGTCAGCTCTTCCGGGCACAGTTCCTAACTGAGGCTTGGAGGAGGGTCATAGGGGGAGGAGCCAGTGCACACCAGATAGTCCTAAATCTTTCTATAGAGTGCCCAGTCTCATGCGGAGCCCATCTATTCCCCATGGTCCTTACGGAGTCCCCAGCATCCACTACGGACTACGAGAAATAGAACTACCGGTGAGTAAATTCTTATTATCAGTGTGTGCAGGGTGCTGTGTTATTCCCCCTCATATAACACTGTATGGTCCCCTCTCCCCTATATAATAATAACACCACATATCAGTGTGTGCCGGGGGCTGTGTTATTCCCCTCATATATCACTGTACGGTCCCCTCTCCCCTATATAATAATACCACATATCAGTGTGTGCTGGGA
Source organism: Pseudophryne corroboree (assembly GCF_028390025.1). Lineage (NCBI taxonomy): Eukaryota > Metazoa > Chordata > Amphibia > Anura > Myobatrachidae > Pseudophryne > Pseudophryne corroboree. The sequence goes on along the minus strand of NC_086446.1, from coordinate 47,042,263 downwards.
GCTGTGTTATTCCCCTCATATATCACTGTACGGTCTCCTCTCCCCTATATAATAATACCACATATCAGTGTGTGCCGGGAGCTGTGTTATTCCCCTCATATATCACTGTACGGTCCCCTCTCCCATATATAATAATACCACATACCAGTGTGTGCCGGGTGCTGTATTATTCCCCTCATATATCACTGTACGGTCCCCTCTCCCCTATATAATAATACCACATATCAGTGTGTGCCGGGGGCTGTGTTATTCCCTCATATAGAACTGTACGGTCCCCTCTCCCCTATATAATAATACCACATATCAGTGTGTGCCGGGGGCTGTGTTATTCCCTCATATAGAACTGTACGGTCCCCTCTCCCCTATATAATAATAACACCACATATCAGTGTGTGCCGGGTGCTGTGTTATTCCCCTCATATATCACTGGAGGTCATTCCGAGTTGTTCGCTCGCACAGCGATTTTAGCAGAGTTGCTCACGCTAAGCCGCCGCCTACTGGGAGTGAATCTTAGCATCTTAAAATTGCGAACGATGTATTCGCAATATTGCGATTACAAACTTCTTAGCAGTTTCAGAGTAGCTCCAGACTTACTCGGCATCTGCGATCAGTTCAGTGCTTGTCGTTCCTGGTTTGACGTCACAAACACACCCAGCGTTCGCCCAGACACTCCCCCGTTTCTCCGGCCACTCCTGCGTTTTTTCCGGAAACGGTAGCGTTTTTTCCTACACGCCCATAAAACGGCCTGTTTCCGCCCAGTAACACCCACTTCCTGTCAATCACACTACGATCGCCTGAGCGATGAAAAAGCCGTGAGTAAAAATCCTAACTTCATAGCAAAATAACTTGGCGCAGTCGCAGTGCGGACATTGCGCATGCGCACTAAGCGGAAAATCGCTGCGATGCGATGAAATTTACCGAGCGAACGACTCGGAATGACCACCCACTGTACGGTCCCCTCTCCCATATATAATAATAATACCACATATCAGTGTGTGCCGGGGGCTGTGTTATTCCCCCTCATATATCACTGTACGGTCCCCTCTCCCCTATATAATAATACCACATATCAGTGTGTGCCGGGGGCTGTGTTATTCCCCTCATATATCACTGTACAGTCCCTTCTCCCATATATAATAATACAGGTTGAGTCTCCCTTATCCAAAATGCTTGGGACCAGAGGTATTTTGGATATGGGATTTTTCCGTATTTTGGAATAATTGCATACTATAATGAGATATTGAAGGGTTACCTCTTCTGTCTTTGTACATATTACTTTTTATATGATCAGTTTCCTTGTGGTGGTTACAGTGTAAAAGTGAATATTTCTATTTCCCTAGTGAAGGGTTAAAACATGCTTTATGAACTCTTATGTGTTTGCAATGGATGCGTGCTGCCCTGTGTTAGATGCCTTTGTCTCTCATACAGATACCAGGCTTGTGTGGGTCTGGCATCCAAGGTCAGCTCTATACTAGATGAAACCTGCTTTTTCTACTTCTGTGTGTTACTAAAAGATCCTTTGTTAAGTTCCGTCTGATGCAACGTATATAACATCTGCCTAGCAACTGCTATATCCAATTATGTTATGTCAAGTATTAACCACCCCTACGTACCCCACCCAGGCACCTACCCCTAAGCCAATGAGCCCTTTTACACTTATCAGTTACACCCTTATGTGTTCTCTTTTTATACCAATGTTAAACATTCAATAAAACAGTGTGAATTCTTACTGCTTGTGTTGTGCATGTACCTTGTGGCTAAGAGTTTACACTCCAGACGTCTAAGAGGCCATCACATCGAGGGTTAAGAAAATAAGGTCATATCCTTTCAGCTGGGGGCTCGTCCGGGATTCAGTGATCGTCCCTGAATGGTAAAAATAGAGAATTTATTGTCTGTCTTTGCCATACAGGATTGCGGTCATACACTGAAGCTGAATCCGTGTCAGTGTTCCGGGAACACGTGACAAGGTAATATTTAAGTCCGGGACTTAATATTACGAAGTTTTATGTAAAAGCATAAAACAGGTATCAGGGATACCATAGAATCTTTAATGTCTGGGACTTAAAGAATACGTCTGAGAAAGGACCCGGGGTCCAAGCGCAATTCTCCAAAGACGTCAGTATCTGGGATACTTAAAAAAAACATAGACCTGGGGTCTATACGTAACGTAGATTATACCCCGATTTGATCGCCTATATATTCTTGTATGTTTGTAGTGAGATAAGTTCTTATATTTGGTTCAGACGGCTGGTAAGTTTTCGTCTGCCAGATATCTTTACTCAAACACTTTTCCTGCTTCCTGTCTAAAACGCTGTATTTTTCTGACATCTTGTACGAATGGTAAGCGTACCCGTCAAAAGATTTCATGTTCTCACTGTACAGATAATATTGTGATATTGTCAATGACTAATTAACTGGTGTTAGCTAATGCATGCATAGAAAGTTTTTGTAAATTGCATTTTTTGTTGTGAAATTGCATAGAAGGTTTTTTTTGTAAACTGCATTTTTGTTGTGATATTGCATAGACAGTTGTTGTAAGTTGTTGTGGAAATTGCGTAGAAAGCTGGTGTAGATTGCATTTACTATGGGAGGGGGTCAGAGTAAGACAGTCATTTATCCCCCGCCCCTCCCTGGTGAGACATGCAAGATGTATGTTGCCCGTAACTCCACCACAGATTGTTGTTTGGTTGACCCATGGGTGGATGGTTTGGCGGGATGGACAGAGAAAGCAGGACAGGACCCATTCCTACGGGAAGGCAGTGATTGCCCTTTCTATATGGAGATTTAAGAAAAAATGTCAGTTTAGCACAGAAGCGAAACTGCAGAGAACTGTAAATCTTTTAAAACCCTCTCCCTCCTCCCCCTTGCATTCCAATGTATCCTGCGCTCAGAGACACAAATCTCTTGGCAGCAGTAACCCTTTCACACTAAATGGGATTGCCTCCAGCTCCACTGCTGGAGGGTGCGTCCACTAGCTCTATCCCTAGCACCAATAACCCAGAGTTTAGATAATAGTAAAACACTGTCCCAAGCCCACTATTACCCTCGATGGCTGTATATCTTATTTGCGCAAAGCTTGCAAAGGACGCAGCTATACACATATGAAGGAAGTTTTTTTTTGCCTGTCGCTGTAGCTTGTAAACAGAAACCTTCATAGTCTGTTACTGCGTTTTGGAAAAGGTTTAAGGACTGCTGGACAGATGACGCTAGCTTACCTTTGCTTAACTTAGAAAGCTTACTCACTTCCCCACTCACTCATAACTATCAGAACTCCAGACGCTTTGACAGACAGAACCAACCCCGCAGTCAGTAAAGATTCCAAAGACCCCGCGCACTGACGGGGCCCGGAGGAGGGTATCCCAGCCTTTATTCAACTCTCCCGTCATAGTAAAGATTCACCTCTGCTGCCACTTATTATAAATGGAAGTAAAATTCCCTTTTTAGTGGACAGCGGTGCAACAACCAGTGTTTTGTGTTCTGACCTATGCAGTATCCCCTCTCACCAGAAAAGATAGAAGGTCTCCTCCCCATGATACAGCAATTCTTACAACAGGGTATCTCAGACATATTGTATCACCATACTGTACTCCTGTGAACCCTGTTGCCAAAGCTGATGGTAGTATAAGATTTGTACAGGATCTCAGAGCGATCAATCAGTTAATTGTCCCAATTGCACCAATTGTTCCAGATGTAAACTCACTCATTTCTGCAATCCCTGCAGATGCTGCGTTCTCTGTAATTGATTTGAAGAATGCCTTTTTTTTTCAGCATACCTGTAGATTCACAGACACAATTACTTTTGCCTTTTCTTTTGAGGGTAAACAACTTACCTGGTGCAGATTATTGACGCACCTGTTGTCTCCAGGCCACATTGGGGCCCTGGCAACCTCACCATGGTTCAGTCCTGCTACAGTATGCAGATGATCTGCTGCTCTGTAGTAAAACTGAGGAGGCCTGCCGAGAGGATGGTGTTTCATTACTAAACTGGCTTTGTGAATGTGGACACAAGGTGTCCAAAATAAAAATGCAATGGTGTAAAAAGCATGTTGATTACTTAGGTTTTGTGCTCACTCAGGGAGAGAGGAAAGTCAGTCCACAACGCATACAGTCTGTATTGGGCCTGGTCACCCCAACTACCCAGAGGGAACTACTGTCCTTCCTGGGTATGGTAAATTACTGCAGACAGTGGATATCTGATTGCTCTTATTATGATAACATTTTGAGACAAGCCACACTGAAGGACAAACCTAAAACTGTACAATGGTCACAAGAAATGTTAACTGCATATGAAAGTTTAAAATGTATGTTGATAAAAAGTCCGGCACTTGGCCTCCCCAATTATGTACTACCTTTCCATCTATATGCAAGGGACAATTGTAAAACCATGGCGGGGGTGCTCACACAGTTTCATGGAGGGAAGTTGCGCCCCGTGGCATTTTTTTCCCAAAGTCATGCCAGTGTCTGTGCAAGGTATGCCTGCCTGCCTCAGGGCTTTGGCAGCCTGTGCAATGGTTGCAGAAATGGCCACTACCCTCACTTTAGGCCACATCACAGTACTCCACACCACACATGATGTCCTGGCAATACTTAAAAGCTTGCACACACAGCACATGTCAGCACAACGCCTTAGTGGATATGAAGTACTCCTTTTGAGTAACCCTACCCTTACCATCAAGTACACTGCTAGTTCTTCTGGCCCTGCACCCATTCTCAATGCCCTTTTAGGCTTGAAAGGTCCCGAGGATGAACCACCCGACCTACATGACTGTGCTGCTTCCATTGACGCTGAAACTTCTCCCAGACTTGACATGTCTCCCGTTCCCATACCAGGCGCAGACATTGTTTTTGTTGACGGCTCCTGTAGCAGGCTCAATGACAATGCATACCAGGCTGGCTATGCCATTGTCACCCTCCCTGACACTGTGTTGGAAACCCTGCCAATACCTTATCAGTCCGCGCAAGCTGCAGAACTCATTGCACTCACTAGAGCATGTCCCTCCCTTTACAACGTCCATCTGCTCACTCAACTTCAAGCTGCTGCGACTAATACTGATCTCTCCGACTGGACTTACCCAATTCTGCAGAAAAAATCCTAAATCAGGATTAATCTGCAAAGAGGGGAAACCCTGTATGCCCCAGTCCAGTGCCCCTTTGCTCGTTGCCCAGTGCCGTGGTGTTGGTCACCGTGGTGAAGCCACAACACTCCTCCTACTAACCAATGATTTTTATGTTACTAATGCCAAATCACTTGTGGACCAGTATGTTAGCAGATGCATCACTTGCCTCAGGAACAACCCTAATAAAGCTAAACACCAGCATCTTGAATACCCCACAGAAAACTCTAGGATACTCACCCTTTGAAATACTAATGGGTAGACCCTTTTCCTACACCCTGGGCTAAGAAACCACTAGTAATACAGGAAGGAGATCTAGAACTCATCAGAGAAGAGTATGTCAGGTCCCTGATAACAAAACTGAATGAAATTGAACATGAGGTTGTTTGTAAAAACCCTTTTGAATCCACAGGAACCTACACACCCCTTTATGGTCCAGAGACAGAGGTCGTAGCAGTTACCCGGACAGCAGTCCTGACAGAGGAAAGTCCTACCTGGATCCATGCATCCCGAGTAAAAAAGGTTCCTAGACCAGACCTAGAGAGGGAAGCAAGTGATTCCAGTGAGGTACGAACCGGGGCAGACAGCCCTGACCTCCCACCTAGCGAAGAAAGAAGAACAGAAGAAGATGAGGAACCTGTCCCCTATCTTTATCCTGGGGACTATCTCGATAGCCCTACTGGCCCTCATTCACCTCACAATATGTGAAGTCGACATCACACAAACAAATGGATCCCCACCTTGTGGTATAATTGCTCTAACACACACGTAGCCACATATATCCTTGACTATTTTATGTTCCCCAAAATTGCTGATGACAAATATTATATACAACAAAGGAGGAAATCAGGAATGTCTGAGACAGTATATATTTGTGTTACTGACGAATGGTACTATGACATTAGATATTATGGATCTAATTGTAATTCCTGGGAAGCTGTGGGGTGGAATACAGGAGTAGATTGGAAATATGGCCCATCATTTGCAAAAAATAGATATAGCAAATATCCCCAAAACAAACCTTTAAAGCCCCATATTGCCACTTCTAAAGATATGGTGGCTATTACTAACCCTACCTTTGAAGACACCCTAGCTATTGAAACTGGTTTCTCTGACATTAATTTTTGGTTGGAATGGATGAAGTATAGTGCTAACAAACACAATAAAAGCAACTGTTATGTCTGTGGCAAATCTAGGCCCCACCTAGGTACAGTGCCCCTTAATATACCCCTAGAACAGGAAAATTGTTTTTTTTTCAGCCTTTTTAATGATCACCGATGACCCCACTCCTCCCTCTAATACTCCTGCTAATCGAAAGAAAAGAGCACTCCCAGGAGGTAGCTTTGACCCCCACGTATACATTGATGCTATAGAGGTCCCAAGAGGTGTTCCAAATGAGTTCAAAGCTAGAGATGAAGTGGCTGCGGGTTTTTGAGTCATTGTTTCCTATAGTAACTGTAAATAAAAACGTAGCCTGGATTAATTATATATATATTATAATCAACAAAGATTTGTTAATGATACCAAAGATGCTCTTAAAGGTACAGCTGAACAGCTAGAAGCCACTTCCCAAATGACATTCCAAAATAGAATGGCCCTTGACATGATCCTAGCAGAAAAAGGCGGTACATGTGTTTACATTAGTAAGGTGGAAGGCTGTTGTACATATATTCCTGACAACACTGGTCCCAATGGTAAGGTTACTTTAGCCATAAACAAGTTAGAAACCTTATCCATAGAACTTAAGAAAAATTCAGGTATTGATAACCCATGGAGCCAATATTTTGGGTGGTTTGAAAATTGGAAACAGGCTCTTGTGCAAATAAGCATATTTATACTCATAACTTTAATTCTTTTAGGCATTATAGTTTATTGTATAATTCCCTGTGGAAAGAAACTTACCTCCAAAGGCATTGATAAGGCCCTGATGTATTATGACATAACCACCAGTCCTGTCACCTCCTCTGATAGTAAGGGACCCGACGATTATGTCCAATATCTCAAGAACTGGAGAAACAAGAAAGGAGCCTCACTCAAGAATCATGTCATATAATAATCATGATTCTAAGAGGGGATTGAAGGGTTACCTCTTCTGTCTTTGTACATATTACTTTTTATATGATCAGTTTCCTTGTGGTGGTTACAGTGTAAAAGTGAATATTTCTATTTCCCTAGTGAAGGGTTAAAACATGCTTTATGAACTCTTATGTGTTTGCAATGGATGCGTGCTGCCCTGTGTTAGATGCCTTTGTCTCTCATACAGATACCAGGCTTGTGTGGGTCTGGCATCCAAGGTCAGCTCTATACTAGATGAAACCTGCTTTTTCTACTTCTGTGTGTTACTAAAAGATCCTTTGTTAAGTTCCGTCTGATGCAACGTATATAACATCTGCCTAGCAACTGCTATATCCAATTATGTTATGTCAAGTATTAACCACCCCTACGTACCCCACCCAGGCACCTACCCCTAAGCCAATGAGCCCTTTTACACTTATCAGTTACACCCTTATGTGTTCTCTTTTTATACCAATGTTAAACATTCAATAAAACAGTGTGAATTCTTACTGCTTGTGTTGTGCATGTACCTTGTGGCTAAGAGTTTACACTCCAGACGTCTAAGAGGCCATCACATCGAGGGTTAAGAAAATAAGGTCATATCCTTTCAGATATCATGGTGATGGGACCTAAATCTAAGCACAGAATGCATTTATGTTACATATACACCTTATACACACAGCCTGGAGGTAATTTTAGCCAATATTTTTTATAACTTTGTGTATTACACAAAGTGTGTCTACATTCACACAATTCATTTATGTTTCATATACACCTTATACACACAGCCTGAAGGTCATTTTATACAATATTTTTAATAACTTTGTGTATTAAACAAAGTTTATGTACATTGAGCCATCAAAAAACAAAGATTTCACTATCTCACTCTCACTCAAAAAAGTCCGTATTTCGGAATATTCCGTATTTCGGAATATTTGGATATGGGATACTCAACCTGTAATACCACATATCAGTGTGTGCCGGGGGCTGTGTTATTCCCCTCATATATCACTGTACGGTCCCCTCTCCCCTATATAATAATACCACATATCAGTGTGTGCCGGGAGCTGTGTTATTCCCCTCATATATCACTGTACGGTCCCCTCTCCCCTATATAATAATACCACATATCAGTGTGTGCTGGGAGCTGTGTTATTCCCCCACATATATCACTGTACTGTCCCCTCTCCCCTATATAATAGTACATAGCAGAACAAGTTACCTCAGGATGGGTGTGGATGAAAGTTCCTATAATGGCGATGAACTGTAGCCCCGCCCCTTCAGTACTGTCGTATTAGAATACTTTAATTATTATATTTGTTACTTTAAGACTATAACAAAATGGCCGCTACGTTTTCTAACTCTAGTGATGAGACTGTATGTGTTTGGACTGCCTGATTGGTCCATCGGGACGTCACTCATCACAATGCAATCATGGAGCTGTAGCCATAAAGAGAGTGGGTGGGCGGGGCCGTCATACAGCCTGGACAGATGATTGGCTGATGTGCGGTGAGCGGGAGGGGACAGCTGCGGGGTGGGCGTGTCAGTAGGATAATAGGAGGTAGAGCAGCAGGGACAGTAACCATGGCTACAGAGAGACGCTGAGGAGGCCCCGCCCCTCCCCATAGTAACACTGGCTGTCATGTGACTAATGAGGGATATATAATAAATCTCCTGACTGTATTAGTAACAGGTAGTAATGTGCTGCTCTGTCCCCAATATGTCCCCCCCGGGCAGTGTCCTGTGTTATTATATATCAGCTATGGCTTATACAGCAGCCTGTGGTGTCACCTCACTGTACCGCAGGTGGAGCAGCCTGTGGTGTCACCTCACTGTACCACAGGGAGAGCAGCCTCTGGTGTCACCTTACTGTACCGCAGGGGGAGCAGCCTGTTGTGTCACCTCACTTTACTGCAGGAAGAGCGGCCTGTGGTGTCACCTCACTGTACTGCAGGGGGAGCAGCCTGTGTTGTCACCTTACTATACTGCAGGGGGAGCGGCCTGTGGTGTCACCTTACTGTACTGCAGGGGGAGCAGCCTGTGGTGTCACCTTACTGTACCGCAGGAGGAGCGGCCTGTGGTGCCACCTTACTGTACCGCAGGGGGAGCAGCCCGTGGTGTCACCTCACTGTACCGTAGGGGGAGCGGCCTCTGGCGTCACCTTACTGTACTGCAGGGGGGAGGAGCCTGTTCTGTCACCTTACTGTACCGCAGGGGGAGCGGCCTGTGGTGTCACCTTACTGTACCACAGGGGAAGCAGCCTGTTCTGTTATATGCAGAATCCATCCCTCTGCTGTGTGCTGTTCTGTACTCCCCCCATATCCTGCCAGGAGTGATACGCTCCATGGATCATTAGGCTTACTCTGCAACTTTATACCAATTCTGTTCCCCTACTGTAAGTACATAGCACACTATGGGCTGATTCAGAGATGGAATATAATTGCATCGCTCTTTTGTCTTTGGACGCAGCAGTGACGCTAAAATATACTAATGCTGCCGGAGGCATCTGGGGGTAAGAGGCGCCTACAGCCGGCATAGCAGATATGAGTGCTGCATCTGAGGAAGTAACATCGGATCACCATCAAGACCATCGGTCACAATGGTGGTCATTCTGAGTTGTTCGCTCGTTGACTATTTTCGCAACGGAGCGATTAAGGCAAAAATGCGCATGGTTCGCAGTGCACACGTGGTAAGTATTTTAGCACAAAACTTAGTAGATTTACTCACGTCCGAATGAAGAATTTTCATTGTTGAAGTGATCAGAGTGTGATTGACAGGAAGTGGGTGTTTCTGGGCGGAAACTGACCGCTTTCTGGGAGTGTGCGAAAAAACGCTGGCATTTCTGGGAAAAACGCGGGAGTGTCTGGAGAAACGGGGGAGTGGCTGGCTGAACGCTGGGCGTGTGTGTGACGTCAAACCAGGAACGAAACGCCCTGAGCTGATCGCAATCTGTGAGTAGGTCTGGAGCTACTCAGAAACTGCTAAGAATTTTCTATTCGCTATTCTGCTAAGCTAAGATTCAGTCCCAGAGGGCGGCGGCCTAGCGTGTGCAATGCTGCTAAAATCTGCTAGCGAGCGATCAACTCGGAATGACCTCAAATGTTTGCAGCGTCGGACATCACAGTAAGCATAAATCTACTCAGATTGGCCGCCTCATCGGTAAATCTGCGTTGCAAGAGCCAGCTACTGGCCACGGCACTCCCATAAAATGGGGACATCAGACCCTGTAAGGGGGAACACTGCCCAGCACCCCCCATCCCAGTCCCCAAATGGCTGCAGCCTGTCACTCATGGTGCCGCTTAGGAGGTGCTGCATACAATAACGCAGGAGCTGTTCTACACATGCGCAGTCCAACCGCCATCATAGTTTTATGCATTACTGCCTCACAGCACTGAGGTCATGGGTTAAATTCCCACCATGTTCCTGTGTGGAGTTTGTATATTCTCCATGTGCTTGAGTAGGTTTCCCATTTAACCTAGTGTGAATGAGTGTACGTGTCTCTATGGTAGGGACAGATGTGAATTGCTAAATAGTCTCTGTAAAGCGCTGTGGAATATGTGTGCGCTATCTAAATAACTGGTAATAATAATAAATACGGCAACAGACAATGTTCTTCATACTGAGATGCTCATTTGCATCTGGCTTGCGGCATTGGACACACTGGTGGTCATTCCGAGTCGTTCGCTCGGTAATTTTCATCGCATCGCAGCGATTTTCCGCTTAGTGCGCATGCGCAATGTCCGCACTGCGACTGCGCCAAGTAATTTTGCTATGAAGTTAGTATTTTTACTCACGGCTTTTTCATCGCTCAGGCGATCGTAGTGTGATTGACAGGAAATGGGTGTTACTGGGCGGAAACAGGCCGTTTTATGGGCGTGTGGGAAAAAACGCTACCGTTTCCGGAAAAAACGCAGGAGTGGCCGGAGAAACGGGGGAGTGTCTGGGCGAACGCTGGGTGTGTTTGTGACGTCAAACCAGGAACGACAAGCACTGAACTGATCGCAGATGCCGAGTAAGTCTGAAGCTACTCTGAAACTGCTAAGAAGTTTGTAATCGCAATATTGCGAATACATCGTTCGCAATTTTAAGATGCTAAGATTCACTCCCAGTAGGCGGCGGCTTAGCGTGAGCAACTCTGCTAAAATCGCCTTGCGAGCGAACAACTCGGAATGACCTCCACTATGCAGCCGCTCTACGGCAGGTGCAGTTCTCTCCTGAACAGGGGGTGTAATTCCAAGTTGATCGCAGCAGGAAATTTTTTAGCATTTGGGCAAAACCATGTGCACTGCAGGTGGGGGATGGTGGGGCAGATATAACATGTGCAGAGAGTTAGATTTGGGTGGGGTGTGTTCAATCTGCAATCTAAATTGCAGTGTAAAAATAAAGCAGCCAGTATTTACCCTGCACAGAAACAAAATAACCCACCCAAATCTAACTCTCTCTGCACATGTTATATCTGCCTCCCCTGCAGTGTACATGGTTTTGCCCAACTGCTAAAAAAATTTCCTGCTGCGATCAACTTGGAATTACCCCCCATGGTGCCGTGTGAGCGGTTCTATAACTTTAGATGCAGGCACTGGCCCTCATTCCGAGTTGTTCACTTGCTAGCTGCTTTTAGCAGCTTTGCACACGCTAAGCCGCCGCCCTCTGGGAGTGAATCTTAGCATAGCAGAATTGTGAACGAAAGATTAGCAGAATTGCGAATAGACATTTCTTAGCAGTTTCTGAGTAGCTCGAGACTTACTCCTACACTGCGATCAGCTCAGCCAGTTTCGTTCCTGGTTTGACGTCACAAACACACCCAGCGTTCGCCCAGACACTCCCACGTTTCTCCGGCCACTCCCGCGTTTTTCCCAGACACGCCAGCGTTTTTTCGCACACGCCCAGAAAACGGCCATTTTCCGCCCAGAAACACCCACTTCCTGTCAATCACACTCCGATCACCAGAACGATGAAAAATCCTTGTTAGGCCGTGAGTAAAATACCTAACTTTTGAGTAAAATAACTAAGCGCATGCGCAGTAAGCGACTAATCGCAATATAGCGAAACTCGTCAACGAGCGAACTACTCGGAATGAGGGCCACTATGGGCCTAATTCCTTGTGGAACGGTATTCTGAGAAATTGTAGTTGTCTAGTTGTCTGTGTGTAGAAAGGCGTTGCGCCGATAAGGAGAAAAAAACGCCCGTGGGTGGGGGGGGGGGGGCTAAGAGGTATTTATTTTTTAATTTTTTAACAGCAGTGTGCTGGTCCAGTGAGGTACCAGCCAGCACCCTTGGCTATGTCTCTGACCCACCTGTCATCCCACAGCTGGCTCCAATGCTGTGCAGGTGAGCCCCAGTACCTGGGATCTCGTCCGGCTTCTGTCTTAAACTCTCCGCTTTGCCTCCCAGATGGGGGGATTTGGTGCAGCTTATAGGGGGATGTAGTGTAGTGATATAGTGTGCCATATGGTTCCGGGATGAATGGTCGACCATGTTATGGGCGACAGTCATTAGGTCGACCACTATTGGTCGACATTGACACGCTAGGCCGCCGCCCTCTGGGAGTGTATCTTAGTTTAGCAGAATAGCGAACGAAAGATTAGCAGAATTGCAAATAGAAATTTCTTAGCAGTTTCTGAGTAGCTCCAGACCTACTCACAAATAGCGATCAGTTCAGTCAGTTTCGTTCCTGGTTTGACGTCACACACACGCCCAGCGTTCGGCCAGACACTCCCGCGTTTCTCCCTGACACGCCTGCGTTTTTATGCACACTCCCAGAAAACGGCCAGTTTCCGCCCAGAAACACCCACTTCCTGTCAATCACACTCCGATCACTTCAACAATGAAAATTCTTCCTTCGGACGCGAGTAAATCTACAAAGTTTTGTGCTAAAATACTTAGCGCATGCACACTGCGTACCATGCACATGGTCATTTTTGCCTTAATTGCTCCGTAGCGAAAATTGGCAACGAGCGAACAACTCGGAATAACCCCCATTGTCCAATAGTATCTTCTTTTTTGAAATTTCCTGGTAATCTGATATTTTAGTCTGACAGAGTTTGTTTTACTGTTGTTGTTTATTTTTTTATTTTTTTTGGGGGGGGGGGGGGGCGCAAACTATTACTTTGCCCCGGGTGACGGAAATCCTAGTTTCGGCCCTGCTGAGGCTGCCACTAATTTGCGACTGAGACGGGCTGGAAGTGGTCTGCGCTGACATCAGAGACCCTCCCCTAAAATGCCTGGGCACGCCTGCATTTTTCTGATACACCCACAAAACATCAGGTTTCCGCCCAGAAATGCCAGCTTCCTGTCAGTCAAACAGCGGCTACATTGTGTTTACTATCTGTACGCATTTTATGTCATTATGTACGAATTCTCAGAATAGCGATCCATGCTATTTAGGCCCACTGTACAGTAGCTTGTTATATTATGGCGGATATACTCTAATGAATGTTTAACAAGCTTTACCACAATAACAGTTGTTTTATTACACACTGCTAATTTTGCCGTGCTCGTGCTGGAGCTCTCATAAATCACTTATGATCATACTTGCCTACTTTTGAAAACTAAAATCAGGGAGATTACAGTAGCATGTGCCGTGCAAAGCGCGGCGTGCCGCTATGGGGGCATGTCAAACTCTACCCAAAGGGCGTGTCTAGTTCCACAAATGGGCGTGTCTATGCTTAAATGCTTGTTGTTGCAAGATATTTCTATATAACATTAGTAACAATATATTTTGGGAAGTTTTGCAAGTATTGATACTAACATTACTGCCTGAAATACAGGGTTTCTTATTTGCAATATGTTTTCGCTGTGATATTTCTTTTCTTCTCACTCAGCACAATATGCATGGTAAATGTGATGCCTACTGTATGCAATAAATTCCAAATGCAAGTTGACCGTGTGTGAATTCATCCATAAACATATAAGTAAATGATTATTTTGGTGTTGTAGATGTTATTTTTATTGGGAACACTGGATTGTCTGCATCTTGTAGGCACAACCTATATTTATTGGATTTGCTATTTTCCATTCCATTGCAGCATTCACCAAATCATTATAGATACCAGCTGCTCTAATTAAACAAATGTGTTTAACTACAGAAAGATTATACTAACAACAATTCTTACACCAGCAGCAGCAGCAGCAGCAGAGGCATGCTATGGGTCAGTGCACTCCAACACAGATAAGAGGAGTGTGTGATCAGGTACTGCTCTCTCTCTCTCTCTCTCTCTCTCTCTCTCTCTCTCTCTCAGGGGATACACAAGGGGGGTAATGAGAGCCGTCAGCAGTGATTCCTCAGCAACTACAGCAACTCACTGTTCTTGCAAAGAAACTCCTTAGTGTCAACCCCTGACAGAATCTGAAGAATCCGGGAGAATTGACCTATAAAGCAGGGGATCAGGAGATTTATGGCTGAAACGGGAGGCTCCTGCAGGATGTGGGAGGGTAGGCAACTATGCTTATGATATAATGCATATTTTACATTACAAATCTCATGAGTTCTGCTTCGTATACAGACTCAGATATTTAGTATAGATGTATCCATTCAAAGCCGCACCAAACTGCACTAAGGGGTAATTCTGAGTTGATCGCAGCAGGAATCTTGTTAGCAGTTGGGCAAAACCATGGTGGTCATTACGAGTTGTTCGCTCGTTATTTTTCTTTTGCAACGGAGCGATTAGTTGCTAAAGCGCATGCGTAATGTCCGCAGTGCGACTGCGCCAAGTAAATTTGCTATGAAGTTAGGTATTTTACTCACGGCATTACAAGGTTTTTTCTTTGTTCTGGTGATCGTAATGTGATTGACAGGAAGTGGGTGTTTCTGGGCGGAAACTGGCCGTTTTATGGGAGTGTGTGAAAAAACGCAACCGTTTCTGGGAAAAACGCGGGAGTGGCTGGAGAAACGGAGGAGTGTCTGGGCGAACGCTGGGTGTGTTTGTGACGTCAAACCAGGAATGACACTGACTGAACTGATCGCAATGGCAGAGTAAGTCCGGAGCTACTCAGAAACTGCTAAGAGAGGTCTATTCGCAATATTGCGAATCCGTCGGTCGCAATTTTGAGAAGCTAAGATTCACTCCCAGTAGGCGGCGGCTTAGCGTGTGCAATGCTGCTAAAAGCAGCGTGCGAGCGAACAACTCGGAATGAGGGCCCATGTGCACTGCAGGGGAGGCAGATATAACATGTGCAGAGAGAGTTAGATTTAGGTGGGTTATTTTGTTTCTGTGCAGGGTAAATACTGGCTGCTTTATTTTTACACTGCAAATTAGATTGCAGATTGAACACACCACACCCAAATCTAACTCTCTCTGCACATGTTATATCTGCCCCACCTGCAGTGCACATGGTTTTGCCCAACTGCTAACAAAAATCCTGCTGCGATCAACTCAGAATTACCCCCTTAAGGTCACACCTCAATGCACCAGCAACATATTAAACACCATTTTCATTATAGCTAAATAGTGATCGCGCTGGCCGGAAAAAAAATGTGGGTCCCAGGGACCCCTTGCTTTGAAAATTTGGGATCCTACTTAACGATTTCTGGGTCCCATAACATAATATAGGGGGTGAGGCGGCAACTTGGGATAAAGCGGGTAAGGGCAAGCAGCATTTGGGGTAGAGATGGTGCTAGAGGGGGCTAAGGACAAGAAGGGATTGGTGCAGGGAGGGGGAATGTGCAGTTGACTGGCAATGTTTTCTATTTATTATTATTTCTATTATAATAATAATAATAATAATGTATGCACAGATCCTATAAACTGCTGTTTTATATAAAAGGGAAATCCAACACTACAGAACACTAAAAGTGTATAACTAACAAACAAAAATGGCGCTGTATATAATGTATGGTATAGGTATGTAGTTATGATCCCGGCGGTCAGAATATCGACGCCGGGATCCCGGCCGCTGTGCCAGGGCTATTCCCACTCGTGGATGTCCACGAAACCCATCGAGTGGGAATAGAACCTGTGGAGAGCGCAGTGAGCCCCCAAGGGGCAACGTTGCACTCATCCCCCAGCAGGCATTCTGGCGGCCATGATACTGGCATTGGTATACTGACCGCCAGGATCCCGGCCGCCGTGATCATATACCCAACTCCATGAATATACATGTACTAGGTGCTTCATCGCGCCCTACGGGCGCTCTTCACACCGTCGCAAGGGGCTACGCCCCCTTAACCCTTGCATGCCTTTCTGGGGTTTAATATTTCTATTATATGGAGTATTACCTGCATTCTTTTGTTAGTGGTTAAATATTGCACAATGAAAGGGCGTGCAATGGTAAAGGAGGTGCAGCCCCTTGCGACGGCGTGAACAGCACCTGCAGGGCACGATGTACAGAATGTAGCGGGTGCGCGGGGGACTGCGGATGGTGCTGTAGATGGGGGGGCAGAAGTGGGGGTGGGGCCCGGATGGGGAAGGTTCGGGAGGTGCTGCGCGTGGGGGAGGGGCAGAGGAGTGGGGTATGCAGATGGGGGACTGGTCCGGAGGCACTGCAGGTGGGGGAGGTGCAGGGGTGCAACGGGTGGGAGAGGGGCAGGCGTGGGGATGTTGTGGATGGGTGAAGGGTGCCGGAGGTGCTGTGGGATGGGAAGGGACGGGAGTGCCGGGGGTGGGGTAGGGGACTGCAGGCACCATGGGTAGGGTAGGAGCTCCTAGTCTCCTGTAGATTTGTCCAGATCTCTGTGACTCATTTGACTAACTCCGCCCAGTGTTGTGACTCCGCCCAGCGTTAGCAAATGAATCACAAGGTCACAGAATAGGGCTATTATATAGTAGATTGAACAACAACTCTGAGACGAAATTCCTTTAATCAAATAACATACACAGATATCCGCTCCCCTCCTTCCCCCCACCCCCTGCCACACATACACAGCCATCCACTCACCTCCCCCCCCCCCTGCAGCACATACACAGCCATCCACTCACCTCCTCCCCCCCCTGCAGCACATACACAGCCATCCACTCACCTCTTTCCCCCCCCTGCAGCACATACACAGCCATCCACTCACCTCTCCCCCCCCTGCAGCACATACACAGCCATCCACTCACCTCCTCCCCCCCCCCTGCAGCACATACACAGCCATCCACTCACCTCCTCCCCCCCCGCAGCACATACACAGCCATCCACTCACCTCTTTCCCCCCCCCCCCTGCAGCACATACACAGCCATCCACTCACCTCTCCCCCCCTGCAGCACATACACAGCCATCCACTCACCCCCCCCCCTGCAGCACATACACAGCCATCCACTCACCTCTTTCCCCCCCCTGCAGCACATACACAGCCATCTACTCACCTCTCCCCCCCCCCCTGCAGCACATACACAGCCATCCACTCACCTCCTCCCCCCCCTGCAGCATACACAGCCATCCACTCACCTCTTTCCCCCCCCTGCAGCACATACACAGCCATCCACTCACCTCTCCCCCCCCCTGCAGCACATACACAGCCATCCACTCACCTCCTCCCCCCCCCTGCAGCACATACACAGCCATCCACTCACCTCTTTACCCCCCTGCAGCACATACACAGCCATCCACTCACCTCTCCCCCCCCGCAGCACATACACAGCCATCCACTCACCTCCTCCCCCCCCCTGCAGCACATACACAGCCATCCACTCACCTCTTCCCCCCCCTGCAGCACATACACAGCCATCCACTCACCTCTCCCCCCCCCTGCAGCACATACACAGCCATCCACTCCCCCCCTGCAGCACATACACAGCCATCCACTCACCTCCTCCCCTCCCCCTGCAGCACATACACAGCCATCCGCTGACCTCCTCCCCCCCTGCAGCACATACACAGCCATCCACTCACCTCCTCCCCTCCCCCTGCAGCACATACACAGCCATCCGCTCCCCTCCCCCCCCCCTGCAGCACATACACAGCCATCCACTCACCTCATACTTGCCTACCCTCCCGGAATGGCGGCAGGCTCCCGAAAAACAGGTGACCCTCCCGCCCCCCCCGGAAGAGCAGGCAAGTCTCCCGGTCACAGGGGTCCCCCTCTGCCCGGCCGCCCACTTAACGAGTAGTGGGCGGTCCGGGCAGGTGATGACGCGATTCTTGTTGAATCGCGTCATCGTAACATCGCCCCCTGCTGTGTAATGCCGTGCCGGTAATCGCGGCATTACACAGCAGGGGGCGCGGCTTAAACAATGCTGTCAGAAGCCCCACCCCCGTTACGCCTCTGGCCCGCCCCCTGCACGGCATCTCAGGCCCGCCCCCCCACCCCTGCTGAGCCGACGGGCTGCTCTCTCCCGGAGAGAGCAGCCCAGAAGTCGGCAACTCTGACTCACCTCCTCCCCCCCCCTGCAGCACATACACAGCCATCCGCTCACCTCTTCCCCCCCCTGCATCACATACACAGCCATCCGCTCCCCCCCCCCTGAAGCACATACACAGCCATCCGCTCCCCCCCCCCCCCCTGCAGCACATACACAGCCATCCGCTCCCCTCTCCACCCCCCCTGCAGCACATACACAGCCATCCACTCACCTCCTCCCCTCCCCCTGCAGCACATACACAGCCATCCGCTCACCTCCTCCCCCCCCCCCTGCAGCACATACACAGCCATCCGCTCACCCCCCCCCCCCCTGCAGCACATACACAGCCATCCACTCACCTCCTCCCCTCCCCCTGCAGCACATACACAGCCATCCGCTCACCTCCTCCCCCCCTGCAGCACATACACAGCCATCCACTCACCTCCTCCCCTCCCCCTGCAGCAAATACACAGCCATCCGCTCCCCCCCACCCCTGCAACACATACACAGCCATCCACTCACCTCCTCCCCCCCCCCCTGCAGCACATACACAGCCTTCCGCTCACCTCCTTCCCCCCACCCCCTGCCACACATACACAGCCATCCACTCACCTCTCCCCCCTGCAGCACATACACAGCCATCCGCTCCCCCTCCCCCCCCTGCAGCACATACACAGCCATCCGCTCCCCTCTCCACCCCCCCTGCAGCACATACACAGCCATCCACTCACCTCCTCCCCTCCCCCTGCAGCACATACACAGCATCCGCTCACCTCTCCCCTCCCCCCTGCAGCACATACACAGCCATCCGCTCCCCTCCTCCCCTCCCCCTGCAGCACATACACAGCCATCCGCTCACCCCCCCCCCCCCCTGCAGCACATACACAGCCATCCACTCACCTCCTCCCCTCCCCCTGCAGCACATACACAGCCATCCGCTCACCTCCTCCCCCCCTGCAGCACATACACAGCCATCCACCTCACCTCCTCCCCTCCCCCTGCAGCACATACACAGCCATCCGCTCCCCTCCCCCCCTGCAGCACATACACAGCCATCCACTCACCTCCTCCCCCCCCCTGCAGCACATACACAGCCTTCCGCTCACCTCCTTCCCCCCACCCCCTGCCACACATACACAGCCATCCACTCACCTCTCCCCCCCCCTGCAGCACATACACTGCCATCCACTCACCTCTTCCCCCCCCTGCAGCACATACACAGCCATCCACTCACCTCCTCCCTCCCCCTGCAGCACATACACAGCCATCCGCTCCCCTCCCCCCACCTGCAGCACATACACAGCCATCCACTCACCCCCCCCCCCTGCAGCACATACACAGCCATCCGCTCACCTCCTTCTCTCCCCTGCAGCACATACACAGACATCCACTCACCTCCCCCCCCCTGCAGCTCATACACAGCCACCCCCTCACCTCCTTCCCCCCTCTGCAGCACATACACAGCCATCCACTCACCTCCTTCCCCCCTGCAGCACATACACAGCCATCCGCTCACCTCCCCCCCCTGCAGCACATACACAGCCATCCGCTCCCCTCCCCCCCCCTGCAGCAGATACACAGCCATCCGCTCCCCTCCCCCCCCCTGCAGCACATTCACAGCCATCCGCTCCCCTCTCCACCCCCCCTACGGCACATACACAGCCACCCACTCACCTCCTCCCCTCCCCCTGCAGCACATACACAGCCATCCGCTCACCTCCCCCCCCCCTGCAGCACATACACAGCCATCCGCTCCCCTCCTCCCCCTGCAGCACATACACAGCCATCCGCTCACCCCCCCCTGCAGCACATACACAGCCATCCACTCACCTCCTCCCCCCCCCCTGCAGCACATACACAGCCATCCGCTCACCTCCTCCCCCCCTGCAGCACATACACAGCCATCCACTCACCTCCTCCCCTCCCCCTGCAGCACATACACAGCCATCCGCTCCCCTCCCCCCCCTGCAGCACATACACAGCCATCCACTCACCTCCTCCCCCCCCCCTGCAGCACATACACAGCCTTCCGCTCACCTCCTTCCCCCCACCCCCTGCCGCACATACACAGCCATCCACTCACCTCTCCCCCCCCTGCAGCACATACACTGCCATCCACTCACCTCTTCCCCCCCCTGCAGCACATACACAGCCATCCACTCACCTCCTCCCCTCCCCCTGCAGCACATACACAGCCATCCGCTCCCCTCCCCCCACCTGCAGCACATACACAGCCATCCGCTCACCTCCTTCTCTCCCCTGCAGCACATACAGACATCCACTCACCCCCCCCCCCTGCAGCTCATACACAGCCATCCCCTCACCTCCTTCCCCCCTCTGCAGCACATACACAGCCATCCACTCACCTGCTTCCCCCCTGCAGCACATACACAGCCATCCGCTCACCTCCCCCCCCCCTGCAGCACATACACAGCCATCCGCTCACCTTCTTCCCCCCCTGCAGCACATACACAGCCATCCGCTCACCTCCTTTCCCCCCCCCTGCAGCACATACACAGCCATCCGCTCACCCCCCCCCCTGCAGCACATACACAGCCATCTGCTCACCTTCTCCCCCCCTGCAGCACATACACAGCCATCCGCTCACCTCCTTCTCCCCCCCACAGCACATACACAGCCATCCATTCACCTTCTCTTCCCCCCTGCAGCACATACACAGCCATCCGCTCACCTCCCCCCCACCCTCTGCAGCACATACACAGCCATCCGCTCACCTCCCCCCCTGCAGCACATACACAGCCATGCGCTCACCCCCCCCCCCCTGCAGCACATAAACAGCCATCCACTCACCTCCTCCCCCCCCTGCAGCACATACACAGCCATCCACTCACCTCCTCCCCCCTGCAGCACATACACAGCCATTTACTCACCTCCTCCCCCCCCTGCAGCACATACAGCCATCCGCTCACCCCCCCCCTGCAGCACATACACAGCCATCTGCTCACCTCCTCCCCCCCTGCAGCACGTACACAGCCATCCGCTCACCTCCTCCCCCCCCCCCTGCAGCACATACACAGCCATCCACTCACCTCCCCCCCCCCTGCAGCACATCCCCAGCCATCCGCTTACCTCCTCCCCCCCCCACCTGCTGCACATACACATCTATCTGCTCACCTCCTCCCCCCTGCAGCACATACACATCTATCCGCTCACCTCCTTCCCCCCCTGCAGCACATACACAGCTATCCACTCACCTCCCCCCCCCCTGCAGCACATACACAGCCATCCACTCACCTTCTTCCCCCCCCTGCAGCACATCCACAACCATCCACTCACCTCCTCCCCCCCCCCTGCAGCACATACACAGCCATCCACTCACCTCCTTCCCCCCCTGCAGCACATACACAGCCATCCACTCACCTCCTCCCCCCCCTGCAGCACATACACAGCTATCCGCTCACCTCCTCCCCCCCCTGCAGCACATACACAGCCATCCACTCACCTCCCCCCCCCTGCAGCACATACACAGCCATCCGCTCACCTCCCCCCCCCTGCAGCACATACACAGCCATCCGCTCACCCCCCCCTGCAGCACATAAACAGCCATCCACTCACCTCCTCCCCCCCCTGCAGCACATACACAGCCATCCACTCACCTCCTCCCCCCCTGCAGCACATACACAGCCATTTACTCACCTCCTCCCCCCCCCTGCAGCACATACAGCCATCCGCTCACCCCCCCCTGCAGCCCATACACAGCCATCTGCTCACCTCCTCCCCCCCTGCAGCACATACACAGCTATCCGCTCACCTCTCCCCCCCCCCCCTGCAGCACATACACAGCCATCCGCTCACCTCCACCCCCCCCCCCCCCCCCTTCAGCACATACACAGCCATCCGCTCACCTCCTTCCCCCCCTGCAGCACATACACAGCTATCTGCTCACCTCTCCCCCCCTGCAGCACATACACAGCCATCCGCTCACCTCCTTCCCCCCCTGCACCACATACACAGCCATTCACTCACCCCCCCCCCCCTGCAGCACATACACAGCCATCCGCTCACCTCCCCCCCCCTGCAGCACATACACAGCCATCCGCTCACCCCCCCTGCAGCACATAAACAGCCATCCACTCACCTCCTCCCCCCCCTGCAGCACATACACAGCCATCCACTCACCTCCTCCCCCCCTGCAGCACATACACAGCCATTTACTCACCTCCTCCCCCCCTGCAGCACATACAGCCATCCGCTCACCCCCCCCCTGCAGCCCATACACAGCCATCTGCTCACCTCCTCCCCCTCTGCAGCACATACACAGCCATCCGCTCACCTCCTTCCCCCCCCTGCAGCACATACACAGCCATCCACTCACCCCCCCCTGCAGCACATCCCCAGCCATCCGCTCACCTCCTCCCCCCCACCTGCAGCATATACACATCTATCCGCTCACCTCCTTCCCCCCCTGCAGCACATACACAGCCATCCACTCACCTCCCCCCCCCCCTGCAGCACATACACAGCTATCCGCTCACCTCCCCCCCCCTGCAGCACATACACAGCCATCCGCTCACCTCCACACCCCCCCTTCAGCACATACACAGCCATCCGCTCACCTCCTTCCCCCCCTGCAGCACATACACAGCTATCTGCTCACCTCCCCCCCCTGCAGCACATACACAGCCATCCGCTCACCTCCTTCCCCCCCTGCACCACATACACAGCCATCCACTCACCTCCCCCCCCCTGCAGCACATACACAGCCATCCGCTCACCTCCTTCCCCCCTGCAGCACATACACAGCCATCCACTCACCTCCTTCCCCCCCCTGCAGCACATACACAGACATCCGCTCACCTCCTCCCCCCCCTGCAGCACATACACATCTATCCGCTCACCTCCTCCCCCTCTGCAGCACACACACATCTATCCGCTCACCTCCTTCCCCCCTGCAGCACATACACAGCCATCCGCTCACCTCCTTCCCCCCTGCAGCACATACACAGCCATCCGCTCACCTCCTTCCACCCCCTGCAACACATACACAGCTATCCGCTCACCTCCTTCCCCCCCCTGCAGCATACACAGCCATCCACTCACCTCCTCCCCCCCCAGCACATACACAGTCATCCGCTCCCCTCCTTCCCCCCTGCAGCACATACACAGCCATCCGCTCACCTCCTTCCCCCTGCAGCACATACACAGCCATCCGCTCACCTCCTTCCCCCTCCCTGCAGCACATACACAGCCATCCGCTCACCTCCTTCCCCCCCTGCAGCACATACACAGCCATCTGCTCACCTCCTCCCACCCTGCAGCACATACACAGCCATCTGCTCACCTCCTTCCCCCCCTGCAGCACATACACAGCTATCCGCTCACCTCCTCCCCCCCCTGCAGCACATACACAGCCATCTGCTCACCTCCTTCCCCCCCTGCAGCACATACACAGCCATCCGCTCACCTCCTTCCCCCCCTGTACACACCTCCTTCCCCCCCTGTACACAGCCATCCGCTCACCTCCTCCCCCCCTGCAGCACATACACAGCCATCCACTCACCTCCTTCCCCCCCCTGCAGCACATACACAGCCATCCACTCACCTCCTCCCCCCCGCAGCACATACACAGCCATCCACTCACCTCCTCCCCCCCTGCAGCACATACACAGCCATCTGCTCACCTCCTCCCCCCCGCTGCAGCACATACACAGCCATCTGCTCACCTCCTTCCCCCCCTGCAGCACATACACAGCCATCTGCTCACCTCCTTCCCCCCCTGCAGCACATACACAGCTATCCGCTCACCTCCTCCCCCCTGCAGCACATACACAGCCATCCGCTCACCTCCTTCCCCCCCTGCAGCACATACACAGCCATCCGCTCACCTCCTTCCCCCCCTGTAGCACATACACAGCCATCCGCTCACCTCTTCCCCCCATGCAGCACATACACAGCCATCCACTCACCTCCTTCCCCCCCCTGCAGCACATACACAGCCATCTGCTCACCTCCTTCCCCCCCTGTAGCACATACACAGCCATCCGCTCCCCTCTCCACCCCTGCAGCACATACATTCCCTTCTCCCCTCCTGCAGCACATACACAGCCATCCGCTCACCTCCTCTCCCTCCCCCCTGCAGCACATACACAGCCATCCGCTCACCTCCTTCCCCCCCTGCAGCACATACACAGCCATCCGCTCCCCTCTCCACCCCTGCAGCACATACACAGCCATCCGCTCCCCTCTCCCCACCCTGCAGCACATACACAGCCATCCGCTTCCCTCTCCACCACTGTAGCACATACACAGCCATCCGCTCCCCTCTCCACCCCTGCAGCACATACACAGCCATCCCCTCCCCTGTCCCCACCCTGCAGCACATACACAGCCATCCGCTCCCCTCTCCCCACCCTGCAGCACATACACAGCCATCCGCTCCCCTCTCCCCACCCTGCAGCACATACACAGCCATCCGCTCCCCTCTCCACCCCTGCAAAAAGATATTTCTACAAGAAATTGCAGACACAGTTGCTGGCCTGGTTCTGGAACATCAAAGATGGCTCATTCTCAGGGATTTCAATGCATGGGTGGATGACGAGCTCTCACGCCTTGGCCAAGACCTCCTGTGCACAATGAATGGTCTGGGCTTCACACAGGTCATTCCCTCTGCCACACATAAAAGTGGTCACACTCTTGATCTTGTCTTTCAGATTGGATTAGAAGTCACTGACCTAAAAATAGACCCAGTTATCTGGTCAGACCACCACTCCCTTTGGTTCTCAGTTGCAACCCCTTAAATAAGATCTCTGCCCATGGAGTTGACTAGGTATCGTCCAAGGAGGGGTATGACTCCCCAGGCTCTTGAAGCAAATCTGGATCTCTCTGCTATACTGGGTGCCAGTGAAGATCCCTGTTCCCTAGTCCGTTATTATAATAGGGATGTTATGGTGCAATTGATATTATCACCCCTGTGCGTATAAGTCCTCGCACAACGTCAAGCTCCCCGGTTCGACAACAGTGTTAGTGAGCTCAAGAAAATGGGGCGTAGACTGGTAAGACGATGGAGGAAGACTAACTTAGTGGATGACAAAATAAAACTAATAAAGCATAACGAAGAATATCAATCGACAATCACTTGTAAGAAATCACAGTTTCTGTCAAATGAGATCACGGCAGCAAACAATAGGCCAGCTCAACTTTTCCGCACAGTGGAGATGCTTTGCAAGCCAGCATGCCTGCAGACTGATGAAACCCTCTCCCAAGCAAGATACGAGTTTGCAAACTTCTTTGCAGATAAAATATCCACCATTCGGGCTGGAATCTCCACAGTGCCATCAAAGGTGTGCCAAACTACAAAGCCTGCCAATATAAGGTACCTGCCTTCATGGACCAGCTTTGACCCAGTGGATGTAAAGTACACTGGTGAAATTGCTGGGATTTTGCGTCCCATCACCTGTGATCTGGACCCGGCCTCAACCAATCTTCTAATAGGTTGTATGGACATAATTGGTCCTGTCTTTGCAAAAAATTGTTCAATGCTCTTTGCAGACAGGCATTTTTCCTGGACCCCTAAAGGAAGCAATTGTTAGACCGCTTCTTAAAAAAACTAATTTAGATCTTAACTGCATAACCAACTACAGTATCAAACCTTCCTTTCCTAGGAAAGGTTATTGAGAAAGTGGTTGCTAATCAACTGGAAACCCACCTGACAACCCATGATATTTATGATCCATTCCAATCAGGATTCAGGAGAAGACATAGCACTGAAACAGCCCTGGTGTGTGTGTTAAATGATCTTCTGATGGCAAGAGACAGAGATGACTGTTCAATATTAATCCTTCTGTATGTCTCTGCAGCATTTGATATCGTGGACCATTGGCTTCTGATTGAGCGACTGATACATTTCTGTGGTCTGGATGGCACAGTCCTAAGCTGGTTCAAATCATTTCTCACAGGCAGATCACAGAGAGTATCGTCTGGAGTATACTCACCATCAGTGCCATTGTCACGTGGTGTCCTACAAGGTTCTATACTATCCCCCATGCTTTTTGCAGTATACATGCTCCCGTTGGGTGAAATAATCAGGTGTGATCTACCACTGCTATGCAGATGATACACAACTTTACTTGTCCTTTGTTCTGGGTACTGATAGCCCAATAGCAACCCTAAATGACTGTCTAGCTGAGCTCCAGGAGTGGATGAGCGCCAGTTGGTTGCGACTAAACCCGGATAAAACCGAAGTCCTTATGATAGGACCGCAACATCAAAGGACAAGACTGCAGCATAGCCAACCAACTGGACTTACACGCGAGGATTCAGAATTACAGACCACTGATTGTGTGCAAAATCTTGGCGTTGTCCTGGATGGTGGCTTGACACTTAAACATCAGATATCAGCCACAATCAAATCCTCATTTTTTCACCTGAGGAACATAGCCAGAATCAAGCACTTAATTCACTCAGATGATCTGCCAAAAGTCATACATGCATTTGTATCATCTTGTTTAGACTACTGTAATGCCCTCTACCTTGGTCTACCAGCAAAAGAATTGCGGCGCTTACAGCTGGTGCAAAACACAGCTGCCAGGCTGTTAACCAACCAGCCCCGTTCTAGCCACATAACACCCATACTCTACTCCCTTCACTGGCTGCCTGTAAGATGGCGAATCATCTTCAAAATTGGCTTACTGAGTTTCAAAGCATTACACGACCGGGGTCCAAGGTACCTGAAGCAACTTCTGACCCCATACTGCCCCACTCGATTACTGTGATTTGTAGATGAAGGACTTTTAGCAGTACCTAGAATCTCCTGTAATTTGAGCTTTTAATCATGCGGCTCCGACTCTATGGAACTCACTTCCCCGCACAGTGCAAGAGGCCCCAACTATAGAATCCTTCAAAAGTAGACTCAAGACTTTCCTGTTTACTCAAGCATTTCCGTAATGTCCCTTTAGTATCTTCACGCTTCTGTATTTTATGAAAATGTACTTCATTATTTTCTGTACTATATTATGCTATGTATCTGTTAAGCGCTTTGAGTCCTATTAGAAAGAGCGCTATAGAAATAAAATAATTATTATTTGTAAGGCATGGTTACATTGTGTATGCACCGTGATATGCTTGGCGTGAGTAAACCGCCAATTCCCAGGCAGCACTGCTTTTTTTCCCATGAATGCAAATAAATGCTATGCTGATAAGACGCACAAGCAGCTTCTGTTGATTAAAATGATATGTGGCATGCCTATATTCTGTGTGTAATAGCATCTCTATGTGCATCTAAAATGAAACATTACAGTGTTTTTCAGGTAGCAGAGCATTTTGTATGCAAATACAGTCACATACAGAATATAGGCATGCTGCATATCAGACTCATTTTCGCAGGGGGGGGAGACAGATGAACAGCACTACCGAGTCCTGCCGCCGGCATGGTGTGACTTTAAGGGCTGTTTAGTGTGACCGCATCAAGGATATAAGAGGACCCATCTGTAGATTGGCTCAGGGTCTCCAATGCACAGAAAGAAAATCCCAGTTGAGTTCTACACAGCTCTCTAAAAGAAATAAAATTATTACAATCAGCCACAGAGTTGTTACACACAGTTATTTATACACAGGTATTTATTGATTGATTTATTCGGCCTGACAGAGAATATTTTCTACAGCATCCCTTTATTTACAGAACGCTATACATTTCAAGTTCCAGATTGACTCTTTCCGTCTGACCATTGGTCTGTGTGTATAACATTAGTTGTCACTGGCCATTTGTCAGGTCTTGCAAAGAGTAAACTATTACAGTACGATTACTACTGTACTGTATATCCTTCCTCCGCTATTCTCTCTACAGTACTGGATTAGTGGAGCATTAGCCACCCAGTGGTGAAGAGGTGTATTGCATGCTGTGTGTTGTCACACCTTTCCGCGCTACAATTGAACAACCTGAGCGATAGCTAAGGAGCGACAAATACTCAGTTTAGGCGGAGAAACTACAACATTGAGGGAGGCTCCATCTGTATGTTACTTTCTACCCACAGGACATTCCCCACTAGGAACATGAATATGGGTTATCTCTATAGTAAGGAACACGCCCGCTACCTGTGGGGTGTCTCATACATCCATAGGTTACTTTCTGCCCACAGGACATTCTCCACTAGGAACATGAATATGGGTTGTCTCTATAGTAAGGAACATGCCCGCTACCTGT
The DNA here is from genome assembly GCF_028390025.1 of Pseudophryne corroboree. NCBI lineage: Eukaryota > Metazoa > Chordata > Amphibia > Anura > Myobatrachidae > Pseudophryne > Pseudophryne corroboree. Next base: position 47,013,676 of record NC_086446.1, on the reverse strand, counting down.
GGGGTCTCTCATACATCCATAGGTTACTTTCTGCCCACAGGACATTCCCCACTAGGAACATGAATATGGGTACTCTCTGTAGTAAGGAACACGCCCGCTACCTGTGGGGTCTCCCATACATCCATAGATTACTTTCTGCCCACAGGACATTCCCCACTAGTAACATGGATATGGGTTGTCTCTATAGTAAGGAACACGCCCGCTACCTGTGGGGTCTCTCATACATCCATAGGTTACTTTCTGCCCACAGGACATTCCCCTCTAGGAACATGAATATGGGTACTCTCTGTAGTAAGGAACACGCCCGCTACCTGTGGGGTCTCCCATACATCCATAGCTTACTTTCTGCCCACAGGACATTCCCCACTAGTAACATGGATATGGGTTGTCTCTATAGTAAGGAACACGCCTGCTACCTGTGGGGTCTCTCATACATCCATAGGTTACTTTCTGCCCACAGGACATTCCCCTCTAGGAACATGAATATGGGTACTCTCTGTAGTAAGGAACACGCCCGCTACCTGTGGGGTCTCTCATACATCCATAGCTTACTTTCTGCCCACAGGACATTCCCCACTAGGAACATGAATATGGGGTATCTCTATAGTAAGGAACATGCCCGCTACCTGTGGGGTCTCTCATACATCCATAGGTTACTTTCTGCCCACAGGACATTCCCCACTAGGAACATGAATATGGGGTATCTCTATAGTAAGGAACATGCCCGCTACCTGTGGGGTCTCTCATACATCCATAGGTTACTTTCTGCCCACAGGACATTCCCCTCTAGGAACATGAATATGGGTACTCTCTGTAGTAAGGAACACGCCCGCTACCTGTGGGGTCTCCCATACATCCATAGCTTACTTTCTGCCCACAGGACATTCCCCACTAGTAACATGGATATGGGTTGTCTCTATAGTAAGGAACACGCCTGCTACCTGTGGGGTCTCTCATACATCCATAGGTTACTTTCTGCCCACAGGACATTCCCCTCTAGGAACATGAATATGGGTTGTCTCTATAGTAAGGAACACGCCCGCTACCTGTGGGGTCTCTCATACATCCATAGTTTAGTTTCTGCCCACAGGACATTCCCCACTAGGAACATGAATATGGGGTATCTCTATAGTAAGGAACATGCCCGCTACCTGTGGGGTCTCTCATACATCCATAGGTTACTTTCTGCCCACAGGACATTCCCCACTAGGAACATGAATATGGGGTATCTCTATAGTAAGGAACACACCCGCTACCTGTGGGGTGTCTCATACATCCATAGGTTACTTTCTGCCCACAGGACATTCTCCACTAGGAACATGAATATGGGTTGTCTCTATAGTATGGAACACGCCCGCTACCTGTGGGGTCTCTCATACATCCATAGTTTAGTTTCTGCCCACAGGACATTCCCCACTAGGAACATGAATATGGGTTCTCTCTATAGTAAGGAACACACCCGCTACCTGTGAGGTGTCTCATACATCCATAGGTTACTTTCTGCCCACAGGACATTCCCCACTAGGAACATGAATATGGGTTTTCTCTATAGTAAGGAACACGCCCGCTACCTGTGGGGTGTCTCATACATCCATAGGTTACTTTCTGCCCAAAGGACATTCTCCACTAGGAACATGAATATGGGTTGTCTCTATAGTAAGGAACACGCCCGCTACCTGTGGGGTCTCTCATACATCCATAGGTTACTTTCTGCCCACAGGACATTCCCCACTAGGAACATGAATATGAGTTCTCTCTATAGTAAGGAACACACCCGCTACCTGTGAGGTGTCTCATACATCCATAGGTTACTTTCTGCCCACAGGACATTCCCCACTAGGAACATGAATATGGGTTTTCTCTATAGTAAGGAACACGCCCGCTACCTGTGGGGTCTCTCATACATCCATAGGTTACTTTCTGCACACAGGAGATTCTCCACTAGGAACATGAATATGGGTTGTCTCTATAGTAAGGAACACGCCCGCTACCTCTGGGGTCTCTCATACATCTATAGGTTACTTTCTGCCCACAGGACATTCCCCACTAGGAACATGAATATGGGCTATTTCTGATCACTAAGATGAGATGAACTATAAGTAAAACCTTTCCCACATTCTGCAGAATTTGATTTATCACCCGAGTATGTAATTATTACAAATGCACAAACTGTTTATTCGCACACTGTATATTTTATTACTATTTACATGAAAATAAAAATACACATAATGGCGCCATACCGGTAACTGTTCTGGGGCTCTCACGTTTGCAGACAGTTGGACACAGCAAGAAACCGCTGTAACAATACACTTTATACTATAAACATCCCCTGAGATTCCACTGTGGAAATAATTCCTCCCTATACTACAGAGGGGCTACTCTGCACAGCCGGGTCCCTAAAGGAACCTACACATAATACAGATGTGTCCTTGTTCCTGTAACAGCCACTCTCCGTGCGCCAGGTCCCAGGAGACTCTGCTAGCGCCAGGCGTCTTTTACTTGGAAATGGAAAGTTGTAACGCGATACGAATAGGAGGCACCAGGAGACTGTGCACATTAATTTGATGTGATAATTGTAATGTATATCTGTGTGCGACAGAGTCTCTGAATCTGCCTACAAAGTGCTGCAATGTGCTTCATATACAGACTCAGTCGCACACAGATATACAAGTATCACATATCAAATTAGCACAGTCTCCTGTGCCTCCTAGTCCCATCGCACATCGACTAAGAAGCAATTTTGATAGAGAAAGACGCCCGCTGGTAGTAGAGCTCTCTCCTGTACAGATTTTCCAAAATTCTTCTGAGATAAAGGAAAATCATTTACAACATTCAGAACAATATTATAGCTTTTTGGGATCGCTATGAAATACCGCCGGTCGAAATCCCGACAGCAATTGACCGACGGTCAAAATCCCAACAAGGTCAAAATCCCGACATGGACAAAATACCGACATTTAAAATAAAGACAAGGTCAAAATACTAATATGTAAAATGTCGACAGGTCAAAAATACCGACATGCGGTTTTAATTTTTTTTGTGTATGTCAACATAGGTCGACATGGACACCATATAAGCGTACCGCGTCCCCTCGCATGGCTCGCCATGCTTCGGCGAGGTCCACTGGGATGGTAAAGTATGAACAAGTCGGTATCAATGAAACAAACATGAAATACTCATGTCGGCATTTTGACCTGTCGCCATTTTACATGTCGGTATTTTGTCCATGTCGGGATTTTGACCGTCGGTCAATTGCGGTCGGGATTTCGACTGTCGGGATTTTGATTGGAGGTAAATTGACTGCATCCCATTTTTTCTCCTGCGTAACTTGTTTATGTACTTTCTGATTTGACTTAGGACTGAAATTTGTCCTACTTTAGAGTTAGATCATGGCTTTCTCGCTGTATGGATTTTCTGATGTGTTTTCAGATGAGAGCTACGGTTAAAACATTTCCCACACTCAGAACATGGAAACGGCCTCTCACCTGTGTGACTTCTCTGATGTTTAACAAGATTTGATTTCTGCGTAAAACATTTCCCACACTCAGAACATGGAAATGGTTTCTCACCTGAGTGAGTTCTCTCATGTATAAGAAGATCGGATTTGTGCCTAAAACATTTCCCACACTCAGAGCAGGAAAATGGCCTCTCTCCTGTGTGGATCTTCTGATGTGTTTTCAGATGTGAGCTACGGTTAAAACATTTCCCACACTCAGAACAAGGAAATGGTTTCTCTCCTGTGTGACTTCTCTGATGAGTAACAAGCTCAGATTTGCGCATAAAACATTTCCCACACTCAGAGCAGGAAAATAATTTCTCTCCTATATGGATCTTCACATTACTTTTCAGACTTGAGGTAGTGTAAAAACATTTCCCACACTCAGAACATGGAAACGGTTTCTTTTCTGTGTGACTACTCTGATGTGTACGGAGCTGTGATTTCTGTGAGAAACATTTCCCACATTCAGAACATCTAAATGGCCTCTCACCTGTGTGACCTCTATGATGTCTAACTAGATGTGATTTACATGTAAACCGCTTCCCACACTCAGAACATGGAAATGGTTTCTCACCTGTATGACTTCTTTGATGAAGGGCAAGAAGTGTTTTCTGTGCAAAATACTTCCCACAATCAGAACATGGAAACGGCCTCTCACCTGTGTGACCTCTCTGATGTCTAACAAGATGTGATTTACATCTAAAACGCTTCCCACACTCAGAACAAGAAAATGGTTTCTCACCTGTGTGACTTCTCTCATGCAGAACAAGCTCTGATTTCCTTGAAAAACATTTTTCACACTCAGAGCATGTAAATGGTCTCTCACCTGTGTGACTTATCTGATGCACAACAAGATTTGATTTACATATAAAACGTTTTTCACACTCAGAACATGGAAACGGCCTCTTACCCGTGTGACTTATCTGATGCATAGCAAGATTTGTTTTACCTCTAAAACACTTCCCACACTCAGAACACGGAAATGGCCTCTCACCTGTGTGACTTCTCTGGTGTGCAACAACATCTGATTTCTGTGCAAAACATTTCCCACACTCAGAACATGGGAATGGCTTCTCACCTGTGTGAGTTCTCTGGTGTCTTACAAGATTTGCATTCAATGTGAAACATTTGTCACACTCAGAGCATGGAAATGGCTTCTCGCCTGTATGAGTTCTTTGATGCTTATTAAGCGATGCCTTACTAGAAAGACATTTTCCACATTCAGGGCAGGTCCAAGATTTGTCTCGATTGGTATTTAGATTTTTTTTCCTCTGGTGTCGAAGATAACTGGACCTGTTCTTAAAACATGTTTCACCTTTGGAAGAAGACCCTAGTTCCTCCTCAGCATGAGTAGATATATACTGTGTATGACCTGTGGTCGTATACATGTCCATGTGTGTGAGGTCTCCTCCATCACACGATGCTGCTTCCTCCTTAATATGAGTAGATGTATACTGTGTATGACCTGTGGGTGTATAAATGTCAGTGTGTGTGAGGTCTCCTCCATCACATGAGACTGGTTCTTCCTTAATACGAGTAGATGTATACTGTGTATGACCTGTGGGTGTATAAATGTCAGTGTGTTTGAGGTCTCCTCCATCACATGAGACTGGTTCTTCCTTAATATGAGCGGCTGTATACTGTGTATGACCTGTGGGTGTATACATGTCAGTGTGTTTGAGATCTCCTCCATCACATGAGACTGATTCCTCCTTAATGTCAGGATGTAGAAGATTTTCTTTTTCACAAGGGATATATTCTTTATTATGAACAGATGGATCTGCCTGTAATTCTGTTGGGAAAAATGGATGTTGGTTATAAAATCAGGATTGTTTTGTACTCATCACATAATCAATTTCTGGAAATCCATTCAGGGTACATAGCTAACTCTGGTTATAGAGGTTGGGCAATTAAAGCGGAAACTTAACTAATTGTACTTACTAAACTGACGCTCCATCATATAATCACCTCCCATCTCCAACAGGACCTCAGATTTTTTAGTTCTCATAGCTCTAATGGAGAAAATATCAGGCAAATCAAAAAGGGGACACAATGGGGTGTAGTTGGTGGTAAGGACCGAACACCAAACAGTTAACACTTTAGGCATCCCAGGATGCACCGATCCTTCCCCCCGTACTCCGCCTCCAGCTCAGGCTTTCTCAGTTTTGTCAACAAGCCCAAGGCAGGAGCAGGATAGGAGAGAAGGACGATGTGGTACATTCAAGAACACACTCTCACAAACAAGAGAAGGGAACCAGTGAACAAGAACAGAAACCCATAGAATCCAGGAGCGTCAGGGTGTGCACCCGGTGGACCCTATGGACCTCGAAGAAAGAGAGTTATCAAAAGTAAGTCTACCATAACTCTCCTTTTCTTCTTCGGGTTCCATAGGGATCCAAAGGGAGACAGTGGGGATGTCCCAAAGCAGGCATTTAAGAGCGGGGATGCTCCTGAGTGGATAGTAGAATTCAGATGTCCGAATTAAGCGTCCTGAGAAGTAAATGTATCAAAGGTATAGAACCTGAGAAAGGTGTGGACAGAAGACCACGTGGCCGCTTGGCAGAGTTGTTCGGCAGACGTGCCACGGTGGGCTGCTCACAAAGCACCCACAGAGCGAGTAGAATGAAGAGCCAAAGCTTTGCTTGGGTCAGATGGGGGCATGTGCAAGTGCAAAAGAATTGCTCAGGGGTGGCGTCTCTGGAATGAGACAACATACCCGTGAGAGACTACTTCTTGCACTCTGGAATCTGTGGTGGTCCGACGCCAGCAGAGAGTAAACTGAAGAAGTCGGCCTCCCACCATGGTAGTTGGATGTATGGAAGCCCAGGCCTGCTTGGTTCTGGGCTTGGAGGTCTCTGTGGAAGTTGACCGTCTGGGAAATTAATTACCTTTAGCTTTGCCTTGTGGGTGAAAGGACCGAAATGTAGATGACCGGGACAGCGGAGCAGAGGCTAAGGGTAGGTAAGCAGTCTTGGAGGCCACAGGTTAACCATGATATCTCCAGTGTAAGGTAGCAATTCCAGGACCTTCTTGTAGTCCGTGTCTGCTTTCCATGAGCGTAGCCAGTGGAGGTGTTGAGATACCACTGAAGTAGCAGATACCCTGGAAGCCAGGAGACCAGTATCCAGAACCGCTTCCCTGAGGTAAGATGTAGTGTCCCTGATATAACTGATGTTGTACATAATGTCCTGGGAAATGTCAGATATCTTGTTCTGCAGTTTCAGAACTCTGTCCAGCACCAGAGAAGGAACCATGGAGGAGTTTGTCCAATTTATCAGCCAACCGTGGGCTTGTAGAAAGGTTACCGTCAGTTGGAGATGACTGAGGAGGACTTCCTGGTAGTTCGCCAGAAGTAGCAAGTCGTCTAAGTATGGAAGAATGCGCACCCGCTGGCGAAGGAGATGAGCAGCCATAACGGCTATGACCTTGGTAAAGATGCAAGGTGCTGTAGCCAGTCCAAATGGCAGAGCCTGGAATTAGTAATGAAGTTTGCCAATAGCAAACCGCAGGAACTGCTGAAGCGAAGTGGCAATTGAAATTTGCAGATCCACATCCTGTATATCCAGGGAAACCATGTAGCCCATAGGCTCTATGGCCAGAACTACTGAAAAGTAGGATACTCTCACAAATTTGTTCAAAGATTTGAGATTGAGAATAGGCCAGTGTGACCCGTTGGGTTTTGGGACTAGAAACAGAGTCTGAGTACTACCCTCTGCCCCTTTGGGACTGAAGAACTGGCACAATCACTGCTTAGTGTAGGAGAGAACTTACCACAGTTTGCAAGATTTGCGCCTTTAACGAGTCCGATCGTAGGCCTGTGGTGATATACTGATAAGGGTGGCTTCCCTTGAACGAGATGGCGTACCCGTGAGAGACAACTTCTAGCACCCAAGCGTCTGAAGTGGTCGTGTGACAAGCCTGAGTGAAGTGTAGAAGTCGGCCTCCCACCCTGGCGTCCCCCAGGGGGATGCCCGTACCGTCAGGCTGTTGTCTGTTTTCAGCAGAGTGACATGCAGGCCAGGAAAGTTTGGCCTTGGAGGATTTGGAAGGTCGAGATAGTCTAGGGAACGACTGATCCTTCGCCTTTCTTTATGGCCAAAAGGAGCAAAAAGTGGTACTGAGCCCAAGCTTCTATAGCCTTTGCGGCCCAGGAAGCCACTATAGTAAGTCTATGTAATATGTATAGCCCCTGTAAGGGAATAAATAGATTTCAGGCAACCCTCAATACGTTTATCTGTCGGTTCCCTCAGGGCAGGTGACAGTAGTAACAGGCAAAGTGGATGATACCACGAGGCGGGTGACATGAGAGTCCAACGGCGGTGGATTTTCCCATTTGTTACATATCTCAGCTGGTAGAGGATAACAAGCTACGGTAGAAACAAGGAACTTCTTACTAGGAGTTGTCCAGGATTCCCATCTAATGTCCAATAAATATTCAGACTGGGGTAATTCAGTTTTAACCACCTTCTGCTTCTTAAACATATCAGTTTTATTAGCCACTGTAGTGCATTGCTCCTCGTCTGAGAGTTGGAGAAAATGCTTATTAGCATTCACAAGGGCAAGGACATCTACTAACATAGGAGTTTCCTCTTCTGCAGCACAGGATTCTGTGTCCAAAAAAAACATATGCTCCCCCTCCTCTTCAGATGAGACATTAGAGAGGATTGTGGATTGCAAGGACGAAGTGGCCTGCTTAGAGTGGCCCTATGCTTATGTCTAGTTAGGGACCGATTTAGTGGTTTGAGCCGATTAGGTACTACATTAGTAAGTAAAGCCACTGGCAGACCCATAGGGGGCGCAAGGAGTTCTACCAGAGTACCCAACAGTGTGGAAAAGGCTATTCATTGAGGCTCCTGCGTGGGGGAAGGAGCTGCAGACTGACTGGGAGGTGTGTAACAAAAAGAGGATTTTGGTACTTACCGATAAATCCATTTCTCTGAATCCTCTAGGGGACACTGGAGTCCTATACAGTAGGGGTGTGAAGCCTTGAACCGGAGGTGTGGCACAATCTTAAATTAGCATTGTCTGCACAGCCGGCTCCTCCCCCTTCACATCCCTCCTCCCTCAGTTTGAAGAATTTTGACTGAGAGAATAGGACATGACACTATAGCGCATGGCGAGGAACCGAACCGTACAACATATCAAACAGCGACCAAGACTCGTAACCGAACAACCAATGCTGTTTGCACGAACTGTCTAACACAAGAACTGTTTGCACGAACTGTTTACAACAAGAACTTAGAACACAGCAGGTCGACAGCACCGAGGCGGGCGTCCAGTGTCCCCTAGAGGATTCAGAGAAATGGATTTATCGGTAAGTACCAAAATCCTCTTTTCTCTTTCATCCACTAGGGGACACTGGAGTCCTATACAGTAGGGGACGTCCCAAAGTTTTCCCCCAGGGAGGGAGTGCTGTCGGTGGCCTGCAAAACTAAACGTCCGAACTTAGATTCTCCGGACGCAAAAGTATCAAACTTGTAAAATCTTGCGAACGTGTGGGCTGAAGACCACGTCGCCGCTCTGCAAAGTTGAGTAGTGGAAGCACCTCTGGCAGCCGCCCACGAGGCACCCACTGATCGGGTAGTATGAGCACCCGTCTGAACCGGAACCTGTTTGCCACAGGAAATATAAGCCTGCCGAATGGCAAGTCTAATCCATCTGGACAAGGTCTGTTTAGAGGCCGGCCAACCCTTCTTTGGCCCATCATACAGAACAAACAAATGGTCCGACTTTCTGAAGGACGACGTAACCTGTACGTATACCCGTAAAGCTCGGACAACGTCCAATGACACGTCCTCATCTGTGAGACCGTGGAAGGATGGGACCACTATTGGCTGGTTTACATGAAACCCCGACACCACCTTCAGAAGGAAGTCTGCTCTTGTACGGAGTTCCGCCCTATCCTCATGAAAAACTAAGAAAGGGCTCTTACAGGATAAAGCTCCCAACTCAGAAACCCGCCTAGCCGAAGCCAAGGCTAGTAATAACGTGACCTTCCAAGAAATATATTTCAGGTCTGTACTCGTCAACGGCTCAAAGGTCGGTGACTTCAAATATTCTAACACCAAACCTAAGTCCCATGGTGCCGTAGGAGGACGAAAAGGGGGTTGAATCCTCAGAACCCCTTGTAAAAAGGTCTGAATCTCTGGCAAGGATGCTAGCCGCTGTTGGAAAAGGATGGAGAGAGCCGAAATCTGAACCTTCAAAGAGCCCAGTCTGAGTCCTCCTTCTAGACCGGCCTGAAGGAACAATAGAAGTCGCGATAAATGGAAATTTGATAAGTTCCATCCCCGTTCCTGACACCAAGCCATGTACCGTCTCCAAATCCTGTAGTAGTGCCTGGCTGTGACCGGCTTCCTAGCGGCAATCATTGTAGGAATGGCCGTTCGTGGGATCCCTTTGTCTCTTAAGATCCGGGTTTCAATAGCCACGCCGTCAAACGCAGCCTGTTTAGGTCGGGGTGTAGGAATGGTCCCTGAGATAGTAGGTCCTCTCTCTGAGGTAACCTCCAAGGATCCTCCGCCAGTAACCCTCGCAGGTCAGTGTACCAACTCCTGCGGGGCCAATCTGGTGCGATTAGAATAACCCACACTCGTTCCCGCTTTACTCTTTTCAGAACCCTGGGTATGAGTGGGAATGGTGGAAATATGTAAACCCGTCTGTAACACCACGGAAGTGTCAATGCGTCCACTCCTTCTGCTGCTGGATCTCGAGTTCTTGACACATATCTGGGCAGTTGATGGTTTTGTCGAGACGCCATTAGGTCCACCTGAGGTAGACCCCATCTTCTCACAATCATGTTGAAAATCCGTGGATGAAGGCACCACTCCCCCGGATGCATGTCCTGGCGACTGAGGTAATCTGCTTCCCAGTTCTCCACACCTGGAATGAACACTGCGGAGAGAATGATGTCTCGTCTTTCTGCCCACAACAAGATCTTTGTGGCCTCCTTTAACGCCATCCTGCTCTTTGTTCCTCCTTGACGGTTTATGTAAGCCGTCGTCGTGACATTGTCTGACTGAATCCTGATGTTTTGATTCATGACTAGGTCTTCTGCTAAGAGAAGAGCATTGTAGACTGCTCTTAGTTCGAGGATATTTATGGGTAATTTGCTTTCCTGTAGCGTCCATCGTCCCTGAAACTGATGGTCGTCTAGGACGGCTCCCCAACCTCTGAGACTGGCGTCCGTCGTCAAGATCTTCCAATCCCAAATGCCGCATCTCTTGCCGGCTGTAAGGTTCTTGTGTAAAGACCACCATATCAAGGAGACCCTTACTTGTGGTTGAAGTCGAATTTTCCGTTGGAGAAGCCAGTGTGAGCCTGCTCCCTGAGCAATGAGGTTCATTTGGAATGGTCGTGAATGAAGTCTGCCGTACTGGAGCGCTTCGAACGACGCCACCATCTTCCCGAGAAGTTTCACACAGAGGTGCAGAGAAACGGTCTGCGTCCTCAGTACCTGAGCCACTAATCTCTGTAGGTCCTGCACCTTGTTCTCTGGTAGGAACACCCGTAATAGGACCGTGTCCAAGATGAGACCGAGGAATTGAATCCGTTGAGTCGGTATGAGGTTGGACTTTTTGAAATTGACAATCCATCCATGTTGAATTAAAAATTGATGGGATGTCTGAACATCCTTGATCAGTCGATTCTGAGATGGAGCTTTGATCAGTAAATCGTCCAGATAAGGTATAATCGTGACCCCCAACAGTTTTAGTCCTGCCACCATGATCGCCATGATCTTTGTGAAAATTCTTGGGGCTGACGCTAGACCGAACGGCAAGGCCCGGAATTGGTAGTGCTCCGCCACCAGTGCGAACCGCAAGTAAGCCTGGTGAGGAGTCCAGATTGGGATATGCAGATATGCATCCTTTATGTCCATGGATACCATGAACTCGCTTGGTTCTAAGCCTGCAATAACTGATTGGATTGATTCCATCTTGAATCTGTAGACTCTTAAAAACTGGTTGAAAACTTTTAAATTGAGAATTGGTCTGACCGTCCCGTCTGGTTTTGGCACGACAAAAAGATTGGAATAGAACCCTGTTGCTCTCTGAGAAGCGGGAACTGGAATAATGACCTCTGCTTGTAGTAATTTTTGAATTGCTGCCCGTAGTGCCCTTGCTTTTTGAGGGCACTGAGGCAATCCTGTTGTAAAAAACTGACTGTGAGGACTCTGTTGAAACTCCAGTTTGTATCCCTGAGAGATTAAGTTGTTCACCCAAAGCTCTGGTGAGGTTTTGGCCCAGATGTCCTGAAAACCTTCCAGTCGGCCGCCCACCAAGGGGGACCCCAGGTGAGCTGGGAGGCCGTCATGCCACGGTCTTGTCAGCAGGTTTATCCTGCTTTCTGGTTGCTGCTTGCGAGCGGCCTCTACCTCTGCCCCCGCGTGCTTGTGTACCGAAACCTCTACCTTTGGGCTCGAAAGGACTGTGATCTAAATGAAGTAAACGATGGTCCCGAATAACCTCTCCTAGTTTGTGGAGCGGTTCTCGTATAAGGAGTAGGCAGAAAAGTGGACTTCCCCGCTGTAGCCTGTGAAATCCACTTGTCCAACTCTGGTCCGAACAGCATTTCACCCCCAAAGGGGATGGATTCTACCGCCTTTTTGGTGTCAGAGTCTCCTTGCCATTCTCTGAGCCATAAAATCCTCCTAGCCGATATGGCCGATGCAGATATGCGCGATGCTATTCTGCTAATATCCTTAGAAGCCTGACACAAGTATGTAGCAGATTCTCGAATGTGTTCCGCCAACTGTGTAATCTCTTCTAAGATATTTTCCTCCTCAATAGCTTGTACAATACGGCCGGACCATGCACCCATGGCCTTGTTGACCCAAGCACAGATGATCGCAGGTCTCTGCGCTGCACCTGCTGCTACAAATATTGATTTTAACGCAGTCTCAACCTTACGGTCGGACGCATCCTTTAAAGTAGTTACGTTAGGAATTGGCAAGATTGTCTTCTTTGACAACCTTCCTAGTGAAGCATCCACTACCGGTGGGTTTTCCCACTTGTCCATTACACCCTTAGGTAGGGGGTAAGTTACCTGAAAACGTTTCGGAAATTGAAAACGTTTGTCAGGTTGTTTCCAAGCCTCCTCCATCTGAGACTGGAGGGATTTAGGAATGGGGAACGCTGCTGAACGTGGCTTCTGGGATTCGAACAAATCGAAATCCTCTGGCTCCCGTACTTCCTCTTCCTTAAAGCTTAGGATGTCCTTAACCGCGTCAATCAAGGAATCCAGATCAGAGATCGCCGAGTCTTCTTCAGGAAAATCGGCGTCTAGGTTAGGTTCAATTAACTCACCTTCTTCCGTATCCAGAAGAAAACTCTCTTCCTCCTCAGTTTCTGGTATAATAGGAAGAGTTCTTTTAACAGCCTTGCGCACACTCGTTTCTGCGTATGCGGGTGGTGTTAACTTAATGAGAAATTCCTCCATTGTCTTTGAGAATCCCGCAGCCCATTCTGATTGCTGCTTGCGGGATTCTGCCATTTCCTTGGAGATTCTATTGGCAAGGTATAGGTCATTGGTACGGCCTCATCTAGAATACTGTATTCAGTTCTGGAGGCCATATCTTCAAAAGGATATTAATACATTAGAAACTGTACAAAGGAGGGCAACTAAAATGGTGCATGGCCTACATCACAAAACATACCCAGAAAGACTAAGAAATCTCAATATGTATAGTTTGGAGCAGAGAAGGGAAAGGGGGGACATGATAGAAACTTTCAAATATATGAAGGGTTTTAACAAAGTCCAGGAGGGAAACATTCTCCAAATGAAGAGAAGCAATAGGACACGAGGACATGCACTGAGACTGGAGGGGGGGAGGTTCAGGGGAAATTTGCGGAAAAATTATTTCACAGAAAGGGTAGTGGACAAGTGGAATAGCCTCCCATCAGAGGTGGTAGAGGCTAAGACAGTAGAGCAATTTAAACATGCATGGGATAGACATAAGGATATCCTTACAAAGAAATAAGGATCAAATAAGGTTAGTGATAAAAAAAATAATATTAAAAAAAAAAAAAAAGGGGCAGACTAGATGGGCCAAGTGGTTCTTATCTGCCGACAAATTCTATGTTTCTATGACAAATTCTAAGGTTGTCTTCCCAAGCCTTAGACAGAGCACTGCTCCCAGGTTGAGCGTCCTTGTCTAAGCAGGAGTCGCACACCCCGGAGCTGCCAACCCGCGTGCTCTTCTTGTTACATTTCGTACAAACATAGCAGGTCTTTGAGGTCTTGGTAGCCTTAGACATGTTGTTTTTCTTTTTAAAACCCCTTACCAGGGTATTACGCAGCTCTTTCACCCTTAAACTAGGAAGAGAAAGACTGGGGGATGACGGAAGCAAAGGTATTGGACCCGGCTGGAATTACCTGTTCCCTTTTCTTTATAAAAGGAACAGGTCAAAAAATTAAACTAAAAAAAAAAAAAAAAAAAATTTAAAACACCAGCCGACTCTCAACCCTCACACCCCAACTGTAATTCAGCTACGATGTTAGAGTTGGCTTGCTTCCGTGTATTTTCTCCGGGATCTTTGAACAGACGTCCCTTGAAAATATAATTTGTACAGTTTAATGTTCAGGAGAATATATATATATATATATATATATACACATATACATATATATATATATATATATATATATATATATATATATATATACACACACACACACACACACACACACACACACACACACATTTCCCCAGCAGAGGGAGCTGTCTCCTAACGCTCTCTTTATCTTATGCCTGTACTATCCAGGCCAAGCAGCAGGGGGAGTAATTACTTCTGTACACTACTGGTGGGGGAAGGGGAGGACCCATCCCTCACCTCATCCTGGCGCCAAAACGAGCAACCATGATCCCCACTATGTATTTATATGTTTTTGTGTGCTGTTTTGCTGCTTGCGGGATTCTGTCTTTTTAAACACTTATGACCCCCTCTGCCGCTATACAGCGCCGGACCCGCCGGCTGGCGCGCACGTGACGGGTCCGTCTTCCGCAGCGGTGCCCGTGCTCTCCGCACGCGAGTCACCGCATTTGCAGATCACCCAGGGGCCGCCGGCTGGCGCGCGCGACGGGTCCTGTTCTCCGCTCTGTTAGTGCTGCAACAAGCCGCTTCCGCCGTCCCCCCCTGCTACAGGGAAGACAGGCTGTTTAGTTTCTCCGCTCTCCCGCGCCGCACTAAGTCTCCCACGCGCCGCCATGCCCTTCCACCCTGATTAGTTGTATAAAAGGGAGTCTAGGCAATGTTCGCAGTAGTAGAGAGAGGAAAATAAAATAAATAAATAAAAGTAAATATCCTTTCTAACTGGATTTTTGTACCAGTACTCACTATTTGAGGATCTCCTGTGGAGAGATGCAGGTCCCTTCAATAGGGATCTTTGTCTCTCTGCTAGCAGGCAGCTTTGTCCCCCCTTTATTAGGGTTACGCAGCCCCTTTGAGATTTTCAGTCAGGAGCTCAGTGCTCCACGTATTGTGCCTCCAGCACAATTCTTCAAACTGAGGGAGGAGGGATGTGAAGGGGGAGGAGCTGGCTGTGCAGACAATGCTAATTTAAGATTGTGCCACACCTCCGGTTCAAGGCTTCACACCCCTACTGTATAGGACTCCAGTGTCCCCTAGTGGATGAAAGAGAAAACCACAGAGACCATCGTGTAACATATCTTTTCTTCAGCTACACCGGCTGAGCACACTCTGCAGGAGAGTAACACAGGAGCTACAACCTGTTTGTCTCCCTTTTTGTTAGACATATTAGCAACACAAAGTGGATGTACCAGTACACTATATGCAAAGTAATTAGTGTAAGCTATTAGGTGACTGAAACACAGATATAATATTCCTATATAGATATAATCTGTGAAATATAACCCAAACAGTACCAAAGCCCAGGGTATGAAATAACAGTGATAGATATCTGAGATACACTGAAAGTGAAACCAGACAGCAGAGAAATGCACAAAGTCACACACAAGGCAAAATATTATACAATAATACTGCAATGGACCCTTATATCAACTACTCAACCCTGAGGCAGGTAGAATAATTCAGAAACTTGTACAATATAACTGCACATAACACTTATATCAACTACACAGCCTTATGAGGCAGGAAGGATATTTAAGTGATGTAAAAGCCTGGCCTGTTCAGGTGTTTTTACAGGAAGACATAGCCCAGCAATCCCGGAGACCTGGTGCTGCTTTCTTTAAGATGGCTGCCCGGTCTCTGTGAGGGAAGAGGGAGAATGAGGCAGCTCAAAGGTGGGAAATCTGCAGTAGATGGCGCCCAGAGCAGGGGGAGGGGCTAAAGGTCAAAGCACCTCCTCCCCTGTGCTGACCTTCAACCCCAGGTACTATGGCCAACACCTGGACCTGTGCCCTATTGCCCTGCTGCTCTAGTGGGTTCCATGCTCGAAGACAGTGTCCACGGCAGCGCCCCATCTCCCCAGGGAGAAGGTCCGCAGCAGACCGCGATTTAACAGCGGGTCCCGCAAGGAGAACCCTTTTACCTGTCCCCTGGTGTCGGACCCGCAGTCCTGGGTCCAAAATCGTAGTGGTGCCAAAGCAGTGGATGTCCCTGCAAGTACCTGGGCGCTGCCAGCCGGAGTGTGCGGCTCTGGCGTGGGGGATGATGGAGCTGAAGCACTGAAGTCAACCTGACTTACAGCGCTGCCAGCCCTACAGAAAAATAGTAACTTCAGATAAAACATAAAAAGCTTTCAGGGCTGCAATAGCAGCCCACTGTTCAGTGCACCTGCTTTGCTGCAGGCAACAACTAAAAACTGAGTTGCCTGTGCCTGGAGGTGGGGTTATAGAGGAGTGAAACCATGCATTTTGGGACAGCTAAAGCTTTAACTGTTTGGTGCCCGGATTTCTGATCCACCACTACACCCCAATGTTCCCTGTGGAACCCTATGTACCCTGCTGCAGAAAGCAGTAAATTTAGTCAGGCTTGCTATCGGAGCATTAACTATGTCGGGACCTCCCAAGGGGCTGTGGCCTCTTCAACACAGATGTTCAGGCGAGTCCTTGTAAACCTAGCGTCTATAGGCCATATAGCGCGAGGTGTATGATGCGTGTGCATATAGGCTACAGATGCGTGATACATGTGCGAGTATAAGATATAGACGTGTGATGCGCATGTGTATAGGAAATAGATGTAGTACTTACCAGATAAATCCTTTTCTTTGAATCCACAGGGGGCACTGGAGTACTCTTGGGATATGGACAGGGCGTTAGCAGGGATAGTTACATTTAAATATTTAAATTAGTAATCCTCCTCCCCTCCGTACTCCCAAGAAGCCTCAGTGTTTTTGCTGAGCCGAACAGGAGCGAAAGAGAGGATGAACAATGGATAATTACATATAATTACATATAACATTATAACATAACGGACAAGTTGACATGACAATAGATAACATCACCTTAACATTCAAACAAGCCGGTAATAATGTGTTTCCATGAGATACACTGAACCTACCACAAGACAGGTGAAACTGCTCTGGGTGGCCTATGGATTCAATGAAAAGGATTTATCTGGTAAGTACCAAAATCCTCTTTTCTTTTTCATCCACTAGGGGTCCCTGGAGTACTCTTGGGACGTACCAAAGTTTCCCCCTTGGGCGGGAGAGCTGGTTGGCAACTGGAACACTAGACGACCAAAGCTAGATGCTGATGCCACAAAAGTATCAAACTTGTAAAAGCGCACAAACGTGTGCACTGATGCCCATGTAAGTTGTGTCGTGGAAGCCCCATGACCTGCTGTCCATGACGTTCCCACAGAACACGGTCGAATGTGCTGAAATAGATGCAGGTGGTTGTAGTTTAATGCATTTAGCGAACATCTGCTTGGAAGCTGGCCAACCTATCTTGACTGCATCATAGAGAACAAACAATGTATCTGTTTTATGTACTGTTGATGTTCGGGCTACATAAACGCAGAGTGCGCGTACCACATCCAAAGTAGCTGGAGTTCCTGAATCTTCGGGGGAAAAAAAAGGAACTGTGATTGGTAGATTGATGTGAAAAGAGGATACTACCTTTGGTAGAAAAGTGGGATTCGTCCGAAGTTCCGTTCTGTCATCATGAAACATCATGACAACGCACCCAATTCTGAAACATGCCTTGGTGAAGCTAAGGCTAGGAGGAAATCTGTTTTTCCAAGTCAGAAACTTAACATCCACTTGTTGTAAGGGTTCAAAAATTGAGGACTGCAAAAAGTTTAAAACTAAATTCAAGTACCATGGAGCTGTAGGTGGTATAAACGGAAGTTGAACTCTAAGTACACCTTGCAGGAAAAGTGTGAACTGTTGGCAAAAAGAGCCAAATGCCTCTGTTAGAAAATTGACAAAGCAGAACCTGCGCCTTTAGTGTCGCTAAACGTAGTCCTTCATCTAACCCCGTCTGTAAAAATAGCAAAAGACGGGATAACTTGAAAGAAGATGTCGGATACTTTCAAGATTCACACAAACCAATATAAGCCAAATCCTGTGATAATGAGCTGCTGTAACTGGTTTCCTAGCCTGTAACATGGTTGGTATAACCGATTCTGGAATCTGTTAAGAGAACGGTTTAAACAGCCACCCCGTCAAACGCAGCCGTGCTAAATCATGGTAAAGAAACGGACCCTGTTGCAGTAGGTCTGGATGTAGCAGAAGCGGCCACGGTTTGTCTGCGAGTAGACAGCTGAGATACAAGAACCATGCTCTCCAAAGCCAATGAGGCGTCACTAGTATGACGGTCGTAGACTCTCTTTTCATCCGCTTTAGCAGTGGAAATAGATACACTAGGCTGTATGACCACGCTATTGTGATAGCATCCACTGCCACTGCCTTTGGATCTCTTGTTCTGGACATATACGTGGGAGTCTGATGATTTTGGTGAGATGCCATTAGATCAACCTGTGGGTAACCCCACCGCTGGACTAACATCTGGAACACTTCTGGATGTAAACCCCATTTTCCTGGATGAAAATCCTGACAACTAAGATAATCTGCATCACTTGGTGATGCTCGGTCCAATTCAGGATTTAAGCAACTTCTCGCATGGCCGTGCGACTTTGAGTCCCACCTTGTTTGTGGATGTATGCGACTGCCGTCGAATTGTCTGACTGAACCTGAACAGTCTGAGACTGGAATATGTGAACTGCCTGTTGCAGAGCATTGTAAATAGCCCTGAGTTCCAGGACATTTATTGACAGTAATCTTTCTCCGTCTGACCATAGACCCTGAAGCTGACAATGTAGGACCACTGCTCCCCAACCTCTGAGACTGGCGTCCGTCGTCAGATTTATCCAATTCCAAACTCCGAACCTTTTTCCTGCGGTGAGGTTTTTTATTTGGAGCCACCAGAGTAAGGATACTCTTCCTCTTGGAGACAACCGCACCATTTGAATTTGTAGATGAAAGCCTGACCACAGTGGGAGAAGATCTAGCTGAAAATACATGAGTGAAATCTTCCGAACTGGACACCATCTTGCTTAACAGTCAAATGCACCGAGACTGTCCGTAGTTTGGGCACTAACTGTACCAGACGAGAGAATTGTGTGCTTTCTCCTCTGGCAGGTAAATTCGTTGATATACCATCCCCAGAATCATTCCCAGAAATTCAATTTGTGGAGACAGGACAAGGCTTTATTTTTTTAAGTTGACAATCCAACCGTGCTGAACTAGTACATTGTACGTCAGTAAGGCATTTTGAAGCAGTATTTGTTGAGACGAAGCCTTGATGAGAAGGTCGTCCAAGTACGGAACTATTATCACTCCCAGAGACCTGAGTTGAGCTATCATCACAGACACCACCTATGTGAAGACCCGAGGCGCTGATGAGAGGCCAAACGGCAGTGCCTGAAATTGATAATGGGTTTGTTGTACTGAAAGCCTTAAGTACGCCTGATGCGGTGGCCAAATTGGAATGTGTAAGTACGCATCCTTGAGATCCAGCAAAATCATGAATTCTAGTTATTCTAAACCTACAATCACTGACCTCAGGGATTCCATCTTGAATCTGTAGTAAGTGACGTACTGATTTAGCTCCTTTAGGTTCAATATTGGTCTGACTGAGCCGTCCGGCTTTGGTACTACAAAAAGATTGGAATAATAACCTTGACCCTGTTGGTGAACTGATACCTAAATCAAAACTGCTGAATCTACGAGAGACTGACTAGCGGTCTGCAGAACCACTTTCTTGTCTTCGGACACAGGCAGACCTGTCTTGAAAAACCGTATTGGTGGTAGGCAATTGAACTATATTTTGTAACCTTTGCACACTAAATTGTGGATTCACCCATCTGTGGATGTCTGAAACCATGCCAGGCGAAACGTTTGAAGGCGTGCTCCCACTACTGAAGATCCGAGATGGGCTGGAAGCCAGTCATGCCACTGGTTTGTCAGCTGGCTTTGTTTTTTGGCAATGGTTAGTGGATTGTTGAAAACCACGTCCTCTACCACGTCTACTCTGTACAGTTGTTCCTCATGCACGACCTCAAAAGAACTGAGGTCTAAAAGACTTGAACACTGATCCAGCATACTTTCTTTTAGGAACTGGTGTGGGCAGCGGTACAAACACAGATTTTCTGCCCGTAGCCTGAGAAATAAATTTTGTACAATTCAGGACCAAATAACATATTGCTAGTATAAGGCAATGCCTATATTACTCATTTCGACTCAGCCTCGGCCTGCCAAGACCGCAACCATAGCGGCCGTAGGGCCGCAATTATAGAAGTTGAAATCCGAGAACTAACTTGTCCGACATCCATAGATGGGGTGGTATTCATGTGAATGCCGGTCAGCTGACTGACAGTCACATGACCTCCTCCGCGAGCCCGATGGCTCACTTTCACCGATGATCGGCATGCCGACCAACAGGGACTATTTCCACTCGTGGGTGTCCACGACACCCATAGAGTGGGAATAGAACTGCACTCTATGGGTGTCGTGGACACTCGCCTCGCCCCTAGCTGCACTCGCCCCTCCCCGCCGGGATCCCGGCGTCGGTATGCTGCCGGGATCCCGGGGTCGGTAAGCTGACCGGCGGTCAGGAGACCGCCGGTCAGCCATATTACACCCCCATAGATGCCGTACCTAAATACTCAGCCGATTCACAAATGTGATCGGTAAGAAGTATAAGCTGGTCTGAGGAAAGACCCTGTTGTAGGCCTAACCTGAGCTGTTTCGCCTATGCAACTACAATCTTGTTAACGCAAACCCCAACTAAAGCAGGTCTAAGCAACACTCCTGCTGCTGTATAAATGGACTTTAGCAAGGCCTACAGGTTACGCTCGGTCTGGTTTTTAAGCGTTGCTGCAGCTGGGACTGGAATAATTAACTTCTTTGAAAGTTTTGACACTGAAGAATCCACTGGTGGTGAATTTTACCATTTAGTTGTCATAGCCTGTGGTTAAAGGTAGTTAGACAAAAATCGTTTTGGCACAGAAAAGCGTTTATCTGGATTCTGTCATCCTCCAGTCAATTACTGATAAAGAGAATCTGAATAAGGAAAACACAGTCGCCCTTTGTCTCTTAGCAAATAAAACCTCATCTTTTGACTGAGGCTCCTCCGTCGCAATGAAATTTAGTACCGGGCGTACTGCCCCCTTTTAAAAAGAAAGTCTGGAGTTCTTCCAGAACGTGCATTTCCCTGGTGAAGGCATAAAACACACTGGGGCATCTTGGGAGTACGGAGGGGGAGGAGGGTTACTAGTTAAAATATTTAAATGTGACTATCCCTGCTAACGCCCCATCCATATCCCAAGAGTACTCCAGTGACCCCTAGTGTATGAAAAGGAAACACGTGCATTATGAGAGTATGGAGGGGGAGGAGGGTTACTAGTTTAAATATTTAAATGTGCCTATCCCTGCTATCGTACCGTCCATATCCCAAGAGTACTAGGATACAGACGTACGATGCGCGTGTATAGGAGACAGACGTACGATGCGCGTGTATAGGAGACAGACGTACGATGCGCGTGTATAGGAGACAGACGTACGATGCGCGTGTATAGGAGACAGACGTACGATGCGCGTGTATAGGAGACAGACGTATGATGCGCGTGTATAGGAGACAGACGTATGATGCGCGTGTATAGGAGACAGACGTATGATGCGCGTGTATAGGAGACAGACGTATGATGCGCGTGTATAGGAGACAGACGTATGATGCGCGTGTATAGGAGACAGACGTATGTGTTATGAGCCACGGCTGTGGCTCATTCCTGTTTTGCATTTTTGTTCTGTATTTTATGTTATACTTCTGTTTATGTTCCCCGTGGGTGTCATGGGGTGCTCGGAGCTCACCCTTAAGGAGGGGATACTGTTATGAACCACAGGTAGTGGTTCATTCCTATTTTATGTTTATAAAGTTGTCTTGCATGCCAGGATTTCCCGTTGCTCTGTTTTAGAATACTCTTGTCTGCTGCCGCTGGTGAGTCTGCGTAATTGCAGCTTGTTCCCATGTGTTCAGCCTCACCTGGCTGCTAATTGCATCTTGTCAGTTTGGACTCATGCAACAGGGCAGCTGCATGGGATTATTAATTAGGCCTCTCTGTTATATGCTGGCTGACTGCAATTCACAGATGCTGGTGATATTTCTTGGTTTGCAGTCTGCTTGAAGTCTGAGCTGGTTCCTGTCAGTCCCTGTGTTGATTCCTGTGTCAGTCCCTGTGTCGATTCCTGTGTCTGATCCCGTGTCCTGTTGTGAGGCGTTCCTGCCCTGAGGTCCAGTGGCTTTGCCTGTCCCTGGTCAAGTCTTCTGGCTTCCTGGTGTCCACCGGTCTGTCGTTTGGGATTCTGCCTGTCCTCCAGTTCTGAGAGTCGGTGTCGGCAGCATTAGAAGTTCCTGTCCGTTTGCCAGTGTTCGTACCGGTTCCGTGAGTAGCGGCTCTGCCGCGTTCGTTGGCCTAGGCCGCTGTATTCCATTATAGTTTCTGTCCCTGGTGTTTTGCAGAGGGTTCTGCTTATGCTGTCACCGCCGGTACACAAAGGTATTGTGTCGGCGTGTGATCAGCATTTCCTTTGTTGTTCTTTTCCTTTGGCGGTTTCTCCGCACATACTTTAGGTTTTTAGTTAGCTTGTAGCACCTGGCCTGTTTGCTTAGTTAGAGGGCCTTTTGTTATCATCCTGTCTCGGATTTCCCTTTGTCTCTCACTAAGACCGGGGGGCATCGGAGTTGGGCAGACATAATCCGCCCTTCAAACGCGGCTGCCAAGGGCTCAAGAAACCATAGTCTCGCAAGGGATTTCTGACAGCACGGGTGAGACAACAGAGTTAGGGCGCCAGGGGCTATTCCCTTTCCATTCCCCTTTCCCAGCGTTACGTCCTGGTGCTCTGGACTCACTTCATGAACATCTCCCTTGTTCTGAGCACCAGGAACCTAACAGTATGATGCGCGTGTATAAGAGACAGACGTATGATGCGCGTGTATAGGAGACAGACGTATGATGCGCGTGTATAGGAGACAGACGTATGATGCGCGTGTATAGGAGACAGACGTATGATGCGCGTGTATAGGAGACAGACGTATGATGCGCGTGTATAGGAGACAGACGTATGATGCGCGTGTATAGGAGACAGACGTATGATGCGCGTGTATAGGAGACAGACGTATGATGCGCGTGTATAGGAGACAGACGTATGATGCGCGTGTATAGGAGACAGACGTATGATGCGCGTGTATAGGAGACAGACGTATGATGCGCGTGTATAGGAGACAGACGTATGATGCGCGTGTATAGGAGACAGACGTATGATGCGCGTGTATAGGAGACAGACGTATGATGCGCTTGTATAGGATACAGACATATGATGCGCGTGTATAGGATACAGACATATGATGCACGTGTATAGGAGACAGATGTATGATCCGTGTGTAGAGAATATATATATATATATATATATATATGTATCCAGTACTTAGCTATCATAGTGCCCAGTCTAATACTCAGACAGCAAAGCAGGACCTGCGCTTATAGGAATCACCTAACTAGGGGCTAGTACCAGGCAGGAGGGCTCACTACTTCCACATGTACATTATATACACACATAAAGAGGGGGCTTATAGTCTGCGCCTGCATAGCAGCCCTCTGGTCAGTGCACCTGCTTTACTGCAGGCACCAACTTAAAACTAAGTTGCCTGTGCCTGGAGGCGGGGTTATAGAGTGAAGACGTGCATCTTGGGACAGCTGAAAGCTTTAACTGTGTGGTACCCGAATTCCTGATCCACCACTTCCCAGTGGAAACCCTATGTACCCTGCAGCAGAAATTAGGGTGTGCATCCCATATCACCCCCCTCCCCCGGGACTGTGATTACGCCTCCTCTTACCCAGTGACGTGGGGACCCGGCCATTCTCCATCATTGCCTTCTGTCACCGGCCTCTGTGTGCGTCTGAGTTACTGGTTCTAATCCTTTCTGCTGTCCGGCACCTGAGGAATATATCAGATGTGTAGATCAGGAGATGATACGTGACTGCAATATACTGTTACATACAGGAGTACTGACATCCAGTTTACACTGTACATGTAATTCCTGCCGCTTATTATAGTAATGCCCCTGACGTGGGGCTCTGTTACCTGTGTCTGGAGTAGATGAATAGAGTGACACTGGGGCAGTGCTCATACCATCCACTTGCCTACATGCCCATTATTACTCATCATATATTGCGGTATGACTGTGTATTATTACCTGTTATTAGATATTGCCAGATGTGTGCTATTAGTACAGCTACACAGCCTAACATGTTCCCTGTACAGCGACTGTCCCCTATCACTGCACTGGGTGACCAGAAGCACTACGGGTCCCTGTAAGATGGTGGGTAGGATAGCACTGTGGACCCCTGTAAGATAGTGGGTAGGATAGCACTGCGGGCCCCTGTAAGATAGTGGGTAGGATAGCACTGCGGGCCCCTGTAAGATAGTGGGTAGGATAGCACTGCGGGTCCCTGTAAGATAGTGGGTAGGATAGCGCTACGGGTCCCTGTAAGATAGTGGGTAGGATAGCGCTGTGGGTTTGTGCTAGTAAATGATAAATGTAACCAACTAAGCATGAGGAAAATATATACAGAGCCCCAAATCCCAATGGGTACAGTATGTATATATGCCCGAGCACCCGCCATCCTAATAACACAACCTGGGCCTGTTTCTCAGTCACATGCAAACGCAGTTGCAGCGGCATGTATCAGCAGTCAGACGTTACCCATTACTTCTCTGCCACGTATCTGAGGGCGGTATTCAAATGATATATCATGCCCAATCTCCTTTCTAAAGTGATCCCTGTTATCATACATATCACATCCATAGTATCCAGGTTTAACTGTGTAATGGGTTGGGTGCCCTCACTACCGGGCGTAGCGAGCTGAAATGATTATACCACACCTGTGAGTAAAAACAGAACGGGTGTGGAAAGAATTGAATACCGCCCCATCTGTCCCAAGTGCAACAGCTATTACAGATTTTGGATTCTCAATAAACAGCTCCGACACTTACAGGTACTTACCTCAAGCTGTGACTTCTGTCCACACTGCCTGGTTGTTTTCTGTTTTATCAGTGCGGTATGTTGTTACCCAGACGCACTGGTGAGCTACAAATATGACTGTGATGCTGCTGGGACTGTGATGTGGTGTAGCCACTTCCGTAATCTCCTGTCACTGCACAGTCCCCTCTCCCCTATATAATAATACCATATATCAGTGTGTGCCGGGAGCTGTGTTATTCCCCCTCATATATCACTATATGGTCCCCTCTCCCCTATATAATAATAATACCACATATCAGTGTGTGCCGGGAGCTGTGTTATTCCTCCTCATATATCACTATACGGTCCCCTCTCCCCTATATAATAATAATACCACATATCAGTGTGTGCCGGGGGCTGTGTTATTCCCCCTCATATATCACTGTATGGTCCCCTCTCCCCTATATAATAATACCACATATCAGTGTGTGCCGGGAGCTGTGTTATTCCTCCTCATATATCACTGTACGGTCCCCTCTCCCCTATATAATAATAATACCACATATCAGTGTGTGCCGGGGGCTGTGTTATTCCCCCTCATATATCACTGTACAGTCCCCTCTCCCCTATATAATAATAATACCACAAAGTGTGTACAGGGAGCTGTGTTATTCCCCCTCATATATCACTGTACGGTACCCTCGCCCCTATATAATAATACCACATATCAGTGTGTGCCGGGAGCTGTGTTATTCCTCCTCATATATCACTGTACGGTCCCCTCTCCCCTATATAATAATACCACATATCAGTGTGTGCCGGGGGCTGTGTTATTCCCCCTCATATATCACTGTACGGTCCCCTCTCCCCTATATAATAATAATACCACATATCAGTGTGTGCCGGGAGCTGTGTTATTCCTCCTCATATATCACTGTACGGTCCCCTCTCCCCTATATAATAATAATACCACATATCAGTGTGTGCCGGGGGCTGTGTTATTCCCCCTCATATATCACTGTACAGTCCCCTCTCTCCTATGTAATAATAATACCACATAGTGTGTACAGGGAGCTGTGTTATTCCCCCTCATATATCACTGTACAGTCCCCTCTCCCCTATATAATAATAATACCACATAGTGTGTACAGGGAGCTGTGTTATTCCCCCTCATATATATCACTGTACAGTCCCCTCTCCCCTATATAATAATACCACATATCAGTGTGTGCCGGGAGCTGTGTTATTCCCCCTCATATATTACTGTACAGTCCCCTCTCCCCTATATAATAATACCACATATCAGTGTGTGCCGGGAGCTGTGTTATTCCCCTCATATATCACTATACGGTCCCCTCTCCCCTATATAATAATAATACCACATATCAGTGTGTGCCGGGGAGCTGTGTTATTCCCCTCATATATCACTATACGGTCCCCTCTCCCCTATATAATAATACCACATGTCAGTGTGTGCCGGGGGCTGTGTTATTCCCCTCATATATCACTGTACGGTCCCCTCTCCCCTATATAATAATACCACATATCAGTGTGTGCAGGGAGCTGTGTTATTCCCCTCATATATCACTGTGCGGTCCCCTCTCCCCTCTATAATAATACCACATATCAGTGTGTGCCGGGGGCGGTGTTATTCCCCTCATATATCACTGTACGGTCCCCTCTCCCCTATATAATAATAATACCACATATCAGTGTGTGCCGGGGGCTGTGTTATTCCCCCTCATATATCACTGTACGGTCCCCTCTCCCCTATATAATAATACCACATATCAGTGTGTGCCGGGAGCTGTGTTATTCCCCTCATATATCACTGTACGGTCCCCTCTCCCCTACATAATAATACCACATATCAGTGTATGCCGGGGGCTGTGTTATTCCCCCTCATATATCACTGTACAGTCCCCTCTCCTCTATATAATAATAATAATACCACATATCAGTGTGTGCCGGGAGCTGTGTTATTCCCCCTCATATATCACTGTACAGTCCCCTCTCCCCTACATAATAATACCACATATCAGTGTGTGCCGGGGGCTGTGTTATTCCCCTCATATATCACTGTACGGTCCCCTCTCCTCTATATAATAATAATACCACATATCAGTGTGTGCCGTGGGCTGTGTTATTCCCCCTCATATATCACTGTACAGTCCCCTCTCTCCTATGTAATAATAATACCACATAGTGTGTACAGGGAGCTGTGTTATTCCCCCTCATATATCACTGTACAGTCCCCACTCCCCTATATAATAATAATACCACATAGTGTGTACAGGGAGCTGTGTTATTCCCCCTCATATATCACTGTACAGTCCCCTCTCCCCTATATAATAATACCACATATCAGTGTGTGCCGGGAGCTGTGTTATTCCCCCTCATATATCACTGTACAGTCCCCTCACGGTCCCCTCTCCCCTATATAATAATAATACCACATATCAGTGTGTGCCGGGGAGCTGTGTTATTCCCCTCATATATCACTATACGGTCCCCTCTCCCCTATATAATAATACCACATATCAGTGTGTGCCGGGGGCTGTGTTATTCCCCTCATATATCACTGTACGGTCCCCTCTCCCCTATATAATAATACCACATATCAGTGTGTGCAGGGAGCTGTGTTATTCCCCTCATATATCACTGTACGGTCCCCTCTCCCCTATATAATAATACCACATATCAGTGTGTGCCAGGGGCTGTGTTATTCCCCTCATATATCACTGTACGGTCCCCTCTCCCCTATATAATAATAATACCACATATCAGTGTGTGCCGGGGGCTGTGTTATTCCCCCTCATATATCACTGTACGGTCCCCTCTCCCCTATATAATAGTACCACATATCAGTGTGTGCCGGGAGCTGTGTTATTCCCCTCATATATCACTGTACGGTCCCCTCTCCCCTACATAATAATACCACATATCAGTGTATGCCGGGGGCTGTGTTATTCCCCCTCATATATCACTGTACAGTCCCCTCTCCTCTATATAATAATAATAATACCACATATCAGTGTGTGCCGGGAGCTGTGTTATTCCCCCTCATATATCACTGTACAGTCCCCTCTCCCCTACATAATAATACCACATATCAGTGTGTGCCGGGGGCTGAGTTATTCCCCTCATATATCACTGTACGGTCCCCTCTCCCCTATATAATAATAATACCACATATCAGTGTGTGCCGGGGGCTGTGTTATTCCCCCTCATATATCACTGTACGGTTACCTCTCCCCTATATAATAATACCACATATCAGTGTGTGCCGGGAGCTGTGTTATTCCCCTCATATATCACTGTACGGTCCCCTCTACCCTATATAATAATACCACATATCAGTGTGTGCCGGGGGCTGTGTTATTCCCCCTCATATATCACTGTACAGTCCCCTCTCCCCTACATAATAATACCACATATCAGTGTGTGCCGGGAGCTGTGTTATTCCCCTCATATATCACTGTACGGTCCCCTCTCCCCTATATAATAATACCACATATCAGTGTGTGCCGGGGGCTGTGTTATTCCCCTCATATATCACTGTACGGTCCCCTCTCCCCTATATAATAATACCACATATCAGTGTGTGCCGGGGGCTGTGTTATTCCCCTCATATATCACTGTACGGTCCCCTCTCCCCTATATAATAATAATACCACATATCAGTATGTGCCGGGGGCTGTGTTATTCCCCCTCATATAACACTGTACGGTCCCCTCTCCCCTATATAATAATACCACATATCAGTGTGTGCCGGGAGCTGTGTTATTCCCCTCATATATCACTGTACGGTCCCCTCTCCCCTACATAATAATACCACATATCAGTGTATGCCGGGGGCTGTGTTATTCCCCCTCATATATCACTGTACAGTCCCCTCTCCTCTATATAATAATAATAATACCACATATCAGTGTGTGCCGGGAGCTGTGTTATTCCCCCTCATATATCACTGTACAGTCCCCTCTCCCCTACATAATAATACCACATATCAGTGTGTGCCGGGGGCTGTGTTATTCCCCTCATATATCACTGTACGGTCCCCTCTCCCCTATATAATAATAATACCACATATCAGTGTGTGCCGGGGGCTGTGTTATTCCCCCTCATATATCACTGTACAGTCCCCTCTCTCCTATGTAATAATAATACCACATAGTGTGTACAGGGAGCTGTGTTATTCCCCCTCATATATCACTGTACAGTCCCCTCTCCCCTACATAATAATACCACATATCAGTGTGTGCCGGGAGCTGTGTTATTCCCCTCATATATCACTGTATGGTCCCCTCTCCCCTATATAATAATACCACATATCAGTGTGTGCCGGGGGCTGTGTTATTCCCCTCATATATCACTGTTCGGTCCCCTCTCCCCTATATAATAATACCACATATCAGTGTGTGCAGGGAGCTGTGTTATTCCCCTCATATATCACTGTACGGTCCCCTCTCCCCTATATAATAATACCACATATCAGTGTGTGCCGGGGGCTGTGTTATTCCCCTCATATATCACTGTACGGTCCCCTCTCCCCTATATAATAATAATACCACATATCAGTGTGTGCCGGGGGCTGTGTTATTCACCCTCATATATCACTGTACGGTCCCCTCTCCCCTATATAATAAAACCACATATCAGTGTGTGCCGGGAGCTGTGTTATTCCCCTCATATATCACTGTACGGTCCCCTCTCCCCTACATAATAATACCACATATCAGTGTGTGCAGGGAGCTGTGTTATTCCCCTCATATATCACTGTACGGTCCCCTCTCCCCTATATAATAATAATACCACATATCAGTGTGTGCCGGGGGCTGTGTTATTCCCCTCATATATCACTGTACGGTCCCCTCTCCCCTATATAATAATAATACCACATATCAGTGTGTGCCGGGGGCTGTGTTATTCCCCCTCATATATCACTGTACGGTCCCCTCTCCCCTATATAATAATACCACATATCAGTGTGTGCCGGGAGCTGTGTTATTCCCCTCATATATCACTGTACGGTCCCCTCTCCCCTACATAATAATACCACATATCAGTGTATGCCGGGGGCTGTGTTATTCCCCCTCATATATCACTGTACAGTCCCCTCTCCTCTATATAATAATAATAATACCACATATCAGTGTGTGCCGGGAGCTGTGTTATTCCCCCTCATATATCACTGTACAGTCCCCTCTCCCCTACATAATAATACCACATATCAGTGTGTGCCGGGGGCTGAGTTATTCCCCTCATATATCACTGTACGGTCCCCTCTCCCCTATATAATAATAATACCACATATCAGTGTGTGCCGGGGGCTGTGTTATTCCCCCTCATATATCACTGTACGGTTACCTCTCCCCTATATAATAATACCACATATCAGTGTGTGCCGGGAGCTGTGTTATTCCCCTCATATATCACTGTACGGTCCCCTCTACCCTATATAATAATACCACATATCAGTGTGTGCCGGGGGCTGTGTTATTCCCCCTCATATATCACTGTACAGTCCCCTCTCCCCTACATAATAATACCACATATCAGTGTGTGCCGGGAGCTGTGTTATTCCCCTCATATATCACTGTACGGTCCCCTCTCCCCTATATAATAATACCACATATCAGTGTGTGCCGGGGGCTGTGTTATTCCCCTCATATATCACTGTACGGTCCCCTCTCCCCTATATAATAATACCACATATCAGTGTGTGCCGGGGGCTGTGTTATTCCCCTCATATATCACTGTACGGTCCCCTCTCCCCTATATAATAATAATAATACCACATATCAGTGTGTGCCGGGGGCTGTGTTATTCCCCCTCATATATCACTGTACGGTCCCCTCTCCCCTATATAATAATACCACATATCAGTGTGTGCCGGGAGCTGTGTTATTCCCCTCATATATCACTGTACGGTCCCCTCTCCCCTACATAATAATACCACATATCAGTGTATGCCGGGGGCTGTGTTATTCCCCCTCATATATCACTGTACAGTCCCCTCTCCTCTATATAATAATAATAATACCACATATCAGTGTGTGCCGGGAGCTGTGTTATTCCCCCTCATATATCACTGTACAGTCCCCTCTCCCCTACATAATAATACCACATATCAGTGTGTGCCGGGGGCTGTGTTATTCCCCTCATATATCACTGTACGGTCCCCTCTCCCCTATATAATAATAATACCACATATCAGTGTGTGCCGGGGGCTGTGTTATTCCCCCTCATATATCACTGTACAGTCCCCTCTCTCCTATGTAATAATAATACCACATAGTGTGTACAGGGAGCTGTGTTATTCCCCCTCATATATCACTGTACAGTCCCCTCTCCCCTACATAATAATACCACATATCAGTGTGTGCCGGGAGCTGTGTTATTCCCCTCATATATCACTGTACGGTCCCCTCTCCCCTATATAATAATACCACATATCAGTGTGTGCCGGGGGCTGTGTTATTCCCCTCATATATCACTGTACGGTCCCCTCTCCCCTATATAATAATACCACATATCAGTGTGTGCAGGGAGCTGTGTTATTCCCCTCATATATCACTGTACGGTCCCCTCTCCCCTATATAATAATAATACCACATATCAGTGTGTGCCGGGGGCTGTGTTATTCCCCCTCATATATCACTGTACGGTCCCCTCTCCCCTATATAATAATACCACATATCAGTGTGTGCCGGGAGCTGTGTTATTCCCCTCATATATCACTGTACGGTCCCCTCTCCCCTACATAATAATATCACATATCAGTGTATGCCGGGGGCTGTGTTATTCCCCCTCATATATCACTGTACAGTCCCCTCTCCTCTATATAATAATAATAATACCACATATCAGTGTGTGCCGGGAGCTGTGTTATTCCCCCTCATATATCACTGTACAGTCCCCTCTCCCCTACATAATAATACCACATATCAGTGTGTGCCGGGGGCTGTGTTATTCCCCTCATATATCACTGTACGGTCCCCTCTCCCCTATATAATAATAATACCACATATCAGTGTGTGCCGGGGGCTGTGTTATTCCCCCTCATATATCACTGTACAGTCCCCTCTCTCCTATGTAATAATAATACCACATAGTGTGTACAGGGAGCAGTGTTATTCCCCCTCATATATCACTGTACAGTCCCCTCTCCCCTATATAATAATAATACCACATAGTGTGTACAGGGAGCTGTGTTATTCCCCCTCATATATCACTGTACAGTCCCCTCTCCCCTATATAATAATACCACATATCAGTGTGTGCCGGGAGCTGTGTTATTCCCCCTCATATATCACTGTACAGTCCCCTCTCCCCTATATAATAATACCACATATCAGTGTGTGCCGGGAGCTGTGTTATTCCCCTCATATATCACTATACGGTCCCCTCTCCCCTATATAATAATAATACCACATATCAGTGTGTGATCGGGGAGCTGTGTTATTCCCCTCATGTATCACTATACGGTCCCCTCTCCCCTATATAATAATACCACATATCAGTGTGTGCCGGGGGCTGTGTTATTCCCCTCATATATCACTGTACGGTCCCCTCTCCCCTATATAATAATACCACATATCAGTGTGTGCAGGGAGCTGTGTTATTCCCCTCATATATCACTGTACGGTCCCCTCTCCCCTATATAATAATACCACATATCAGTGTGTGCCGGGGGCTGTGTTATTCCCCTCATATATCACTGTACGGTCCCCTCTCCCCTATATAATAATAATACCACATATCAGTGTGTGCCGGGGGCTGTGTTATTCCCCCTCATATATCACTGTACGGTCCCCTCTCCCCTATATAATAATACCACATATCAGTGTGTGCCGGGGGCTGTGTTATTCCCCTCATATATCACTGTACGGTCCCCTCTCCCCTATATAATAATACCACATATCAGTGTGTGCAGGGAGCTGTGTTACTCCCCTCATATATCACTGTACGGTCCCCTCTCCCCTATATAATAATACCACATATCAGTGTGTGCCGGGGGGCTGTGTTATTCCCCTCATATATCACTGTACGGTCCCCTCTCCCCTATATAATAATAATACCACATATCAGTGTGTGCCGGGGGCTGTGTTATTCCCCCTCATATATCACTGTACGGTCCCCTCTCCCCTATATAATAATACCACATATCAGTGTGTGCCGGGAGCTGTGTTATTCCCCTCATATATCACTGTACGGTCCCCTCTCCCCTACATAATAATACCACATATCAGTGTATGCCGGGGGCTGTGTTATTCCCCCTCATATATCACTGTACAGTCCCCTCTCCTCTATATAATAATAATAATACCACATATCAGTGTGTGCCGGGAGCTGTGTTATTCCCCCTCATATATCACTGTACAGTCCCCTCTCCCCTACATAATAATACCACATATCAGTGTGTGCCGGGGGCTGTGTTATTCCCCTCATATATCACTGTACGGTCCCCTCTCCCCTATATAATAATAATACCACATATCAGTGTGTGCCGGGGGCTGTGTTATTCCCCCTCATATATCACTGTACGGTTACCTCTTCCCTATATAATAATACCACATATCAGTGTGTGCCGGGAGCTGTGTTATTCCCCTCATATATCACTGTACGGTCCCCTCTACCCTATATAATAATACCACATATCAGTGTGTGCCGGGGGCTCTGTTATTCCCCCTCATATATCACTGTACAGTCCCCTCTCCCCTACATAATAATACCACATATCAGTGTGTGCCGGGAGCTGTGTTATTCCCCTCATATATCACTGTACGGTCCCCTCTCCCCTATATAATAATACCACATATCAGTGTGTGCCGGGAGCTGTGTTATTCCCCCTCATATATCACTGTACGGTCCCCTCTCCCCTATATAATAATACCACATATCAGTGTGTGCCGGGGAGCTGTGTTATTCCCCTCATATATCACTGTACAGTCCCCTCTCCCCTACATAATAATACCACATATCAGTGTGTGCCGGGGGCTGTGTTATTCCCCTCATATATCACTGTACGGTCCCCTCTCCCCTATATAATAATAATACCACATATCAGTGTGTGCCGGGGGCTGTGTTATTCCCCCTCATATATCACTGTACGGTTACCTCTCCCCTATATAATAATACCACATATCAGTGTGTGCCGGGAGCTGTGTTATTCCCCTCATATATCACTGTACGGTCCCCTCTCCCCTACATAATAATACCACATATCAGTGTATGCCGGGGGCTGTGTTATTCCCCCTCATATATCACTGTACAGTCCCCTCTCCTCTATATAATAATAATAATACCACATATCAGTGTGTGCCGGGAGCTGTGTTATTCCCCCTCATATATCACTGTACAGTCCCCTCTCCCCTACATAATAATACCACATATCAGTGTGTGCCGGGGGCTGTGTTATTCCCCTCATATATCACTGTACGGTCCCCTCTACCCTATATAATAATAATACCACATATCAGTGTGTGCCGGGGGCTGTGTTATTCCCCCTCATATATCACTGTACGGTTACCTCTTCCCTATATAATAATACCACATATCAGTGTGTGCCGGGAGCTGTGTTATTCCCCTCATATATCACTGTACGGTCCCCTCTACCCTATATAATAATACCACATATCAGTGTGTGCCGGGAGCTGTGTTATTCCCCCTCATATATCACTGTACGGTCCCCTCTCCCCTATATAATAATACCACATATCAGTGTGTGCCGGGGAGCTGTGTTATTCCCCTCATATATCACTGTACGGTCCCCTCTCCCCTACATAATAATACCACATATCAGTGTGTGCCGGGGGCTGTGTTATTCCCCTCATATATCACTGTACGGTCCCCTCTCCCCTATATAATAATAATACCACATATCAGTGTGTGCCGGGGGCTGTGTTATTCCCCCTCATATATCACTGTACGGTTACCTCTCCCCTATATAATAATACCACATATCAGTGTGTGCCGGGAGCTGTGTTATTCCCCTCATATATCACTGTACGGTCCCCTCTCCCCTACATAATAATACCACATATCAGTGTATGCCGGGGGCTGTGTTATTCCCCCTCATATATCACTGTACAGTCCCCTCTCCTCTATATAATAATAATAATACCACATATCAGTGTGTGCCGGGAGCTGTGTTATTCCCCCTCATATATCACTGTACAGTCCCCTCTCCCCTACATAATAATACCACATATCAGTGTGTGCCGGGGGCTGTGTTATTCCCCTCATATATCACTGTACGGTCCCCTCTCCCCTATATAATAATAATACCACATATCAGTGTGTGCCGGGGGCTGTGTTATTCCCCCTCATATATCACTGTACGGTTACCTCTTCCCTATATAATAATACCACATATCAGTGTGTGCCGGGAGCTGTGTTATTCCCCTCATATATCACTGTACGGTCCCCTCTACCCTATATAATAATACAACATATCAGTGTGTGCCGGGAGCTGTGTTATTCCCCTCATATATCACTGTACAGTCCCCTCTCCCCTATATAATAATACCACATATCAGTGTGTGCGTGGAGCTGTGTTATTCCCCTCATATATCACTGTACGGTCCCCTCTCCCCTATATAATAATACCACATATCAGTGTGTGCCGGGAGCTGTGTTATTCCCCCTCATATATCACTGTACGGTCCCCTCTCCCCTATATAATAATACCACATATCAGTGTGTGCCGGGAGCTGTGTTATTCCCCTCATATATCACTGTACGGTCCCCTCTCCCCTACATAATAATACCACATATCAGTGTGTGCCGGGAGCTGTGTTATTCCCCTCATATATCACTGTACGGTTACCTCTCCCCTATATAATAATACCACATATCAGTGTGTGCCGGGAGCTGTGTTATTCCCCTCATATATCACTGTACGGTTACCTCTCCCCTATATAATAATACCACATGATATAGAATAAGTTACCTCGTGCATTAATGAGGATCTCCAAAATGGCGAATAAGGACTCCCTAACTCCGCCCCCTCTGCTGCGTCACTTCAAGTTGTTATGAGTATAGGATAGGGACTATAGAGAAATAGGCGATGCACGCAAGATAACACTGCCATCTGATTAGCTTCTCTATGCGTCAATCACAGCTCCGACTATATTCCCCCTCATATATCACTGTACAGTCCCCTCTCCTCTATATAATAATAATAATACCACATATCAGTGTGTGCCGGGAGCTGTGTTATTCCCCCTCATATATCACTGTACAGTCCCCTCTCCCCTACATAATAATACCACATATCAGTGTGTGCCGGGGGCTGTGTTATTCCCCTCATATATCACTGTACGGTCCCCTCTCCCCTATATAATAATAATACCACATATCAGTGTGTGCTGGGGGCTGTGTTATTCCCCCTCATATATCACTATACGGTCCCCTCTCCCCTATATAATAATAATACCACATATCAGTGTGTGATCGGGGAGCTGTGTTATTCCCCTCATATATCACTATACGGTCCCCTCTCCCCTATATAATAATACCACATATCAGTGTGTGCCGGGGGCTGTGTTATTCCCCTCATATATCACTGTACGGTCCCCTCTCCCCTATATAATAATACCACATATCAGTGTGTGCAGGGAGCTGTGTTATTCCCCTCATATATCACTGTACGGTCCCCTCTCCCCTATATAATACCACATATCAGTGTGTGCCGGGGGCTGTGTTATTCCCCTCATATATCACTGTACGGTCCCCTCTCCCCTATATAATAATAATACCACATATCAGTGTGTGCCGGGGGCTGTGTTATTCCCCCTCATATATCACTGTACGGTCCCCTCTCCCCTATATAATAATACCACATATCAGTGTGTGCCGGGGGCTGTGTTATTCCCCTCATATATCACTGTACGGTCCCCTCTCCCCTATATAATAATACCACATATCAGTGTGTGCAGGGAGCTGTGTTACTCCCCTCATATATCACTGTACGGTCCCCTCTCCCCTATATAATAATACCACATATCAGTGTGTGCCGGGGGCTGTGTTATTCCCCTCATATATCACTGTACGGTCCCCTCTCCCCTATATAATAATAATACCACATATCAGTGTGTGCCGGGGGCTGTGTTATTCCCCCTCATATATCACTGTACGGTCCCCTCTCCCCTATATAATAATACCACATATCAGTGTGTGCCGGGAGCTGTGTTATTCCCCTCATATATCACTGTACGGTCCCCTCTCCCCTACATAATAATACCACATATCAGTGTATGCCGGGGGCTGTGTTATTCCCCCTCATATATCACTGTACAGTCCCCTCTCCTCTATATAATAATAATAATACCACATATCAGTGTGTGCCGGGAGCTGTGTTATTCCCCCTCATATATCACTGTACAGTCCCCTCTCCCCTACATAATAATACCACATATCAGTGTGTGCCGGGGGCTGTGTTATTCCCCTCATATATCACTGTACGGTCCCCTCTCCCCTATATAATAATAATACCACATATCAGTGTGTGCCGGGGGCTGAGTTATTCCCCCTCATATATCACTGTACGGTTACCTCTTCCCTATATAATAATACCACATATCAGTGTGTGCCGGGAGCTGTGTTATTCCCCTCATATATCACTGTACGGTCACCTCTACCCTATATAATAATACCACATATCAGTGTGTGCCGGGGGCTGTGTTATTCCCCCTCATATATCACTGTACGGTCCCCTCTCCCCTACATAATAATACCACATATCAGTGTGTGCCGGGAGCTGTGTTATACCCCTCATATATCACTGTACGGTCCCCTCTCCCCTATATAATAATACCACATATCAGTGTGTGCCGGGAGCTGTGTTATTCCCCCTCATATATCACTGTACGGTCCCCTCTCCCCTATATAATAATACCACATATCAGTGTGTGCCGGGGAGCTGTGTTATTCCCCTCATATATCACTGTACAGTCCCCTCTCCCCTACATAATAATACCACATATCAGTGTGTGCCGGGGGCTGTGTTATTCCCCTCATATATCACTGTACGGTCCCCTCTCCCCTATATAATAATAATACCACATAGCAGTGTGTGCCGGGGGCTGTGTTATTCCCCCTCATATATCACTGTACGGTTACCTCTCCCCTATATAATAATACCACATATCAGTGTGTGCCGGGAGCTGTGTTATTCCCCTCATATATCACTGTACGGTCCCCTCTCCCCTACATAATAATACCACATATCAGTGTATGCCGGGGGCTGTGTTATTCCCCCTCATATATCACTGTACAGTCCCCTCTCCTCTATATAATAATAATAATACCACATATCAGTGTGTGCCGGGAGCTGTGTTATTCCCCCTCATATATCACTGTACAGTCCCCTCTCCCCTACATAATAATACCACATATCAGTGTGTGCCGGGGGCTGTGTTATTCCCCTCATATATCACTGTACGGTCCCCTCTCCCCTATATAATAATAATACCACATATCAGTGTGTGCCGGGGGCTGTGTTATTCCCCCTCATATATCACTGTACGGTTACCTCTACCCTATATAATAATACCACATATCAGTGTGTGCCGGGAGCTGTGTTATTCCCCTCATATATCACTGTACGGTCCCCTCTACCCTATATAATAATACCACATATCAGTGTGTGCCGGGAGCTGTGTTATTCCCCCTCATATATCACTGTACGGTCCCCTCTCCCCTATATAATAATACCACATATCAGTGTGTGCCGGGGAGCTGTGTTATTCCCCTCATATATCACTGTACGGTCCCCTCTCCCCTACATAATAATACCACATATCAGTGTGTGCCGGGGGCTGTGTTATTCCCCTCATATATCACTGTACGGTCCCCTCTCCCCTATATAATAATAACACCACATATCAGTGTGTGCCGGGGGCTGTGTTATTCCCCCTCATATATCACTGTACGGTTACCTCTCCCCTATATAATAATACCACATATCAGTGTGTGCCGGGAGCTGTGTTATTCCCCTCATATATCACTGTACGGTCCCCTCTCCCCTACATAATAATACCACATATCAGTGTATGCCGGGGGCTGTGTTATTCCCCCTCATATATCACTGTACAGTCCCCTCTCCTCTATATAATAATAATAATAATACCACATATCAGTGTGTGCCGGGAGCTGTGTTATTCCCCCTCATATATCACTGTACAGTCCCCTCTCCCCTACATAATAATACCACATATCAGTGTGTGCCGGGGGCTGTGTTATTCCCCTCATATATCACTGTACGGTCCCCTCTCCCCTATATAATAATAATACCACATATCAGTGTGTGCCGGGGGCTGTGTTATTCCCCCTCATATATCACTGTACGGTTACCTCTTCCCTATATAATAATACCACATATCAGTGTGTGCCGGGAGCTGTGTTATTCCCCTCATATATCACTGTACGGTCCCCTCTACCCTATATAATTTACCACATATCAGTGTGTGCCGGGAGCTGTGTTATTCCCCTCATATATCACTGTACAGTCCCCTCTCCCCTATATAATAATACCACATATCAGTGTGTGCGTGGAGCTGTGTTATTCCCCTCATATATCACTGTACGGTCCCCTCTCCCCTATATAATAATACCACATATCAGTGTGTGCCGGGAGCTGTGTTATTCCCCCTCATATATCACTGTACGGTCCCCTCTCCCCTATATAATAATACCACATATCAGTGTGTGCCGGGAGCTGTGTTATTCCCCCTCATATATCACTGTACGGTCCCCTCTCCCCTATATAATAATACCACATATCAGTGTGTGCCGGGAGCTGTGTTATTCCCCTCATATATCACTGTACGGTTACCTCTCCCCTATATAATAATACCACATATCAGTGTGTGCCGGGAGCTGTGTTATTCCCCTCATATATCACTGTACGGTTACCTCTCCCCTATATAATAATACCACATGATATAGAATAAGTTACCTCGTGCATTAATGAGGATCTCCAAAATGGCGAATAAGGACTCCCTAACTCCGCCCCCTCTGCTGCGTCACTTCAAGTTGTTATGAGTATAGGATAGGGACTATAGAGAAATAGGCGATGCACGCAAGATAACACTGCCATCTGATTAGCTTCTCTATGCGTCAATCACAGCTCCGACTGAGATGGGGCGGTATCTGTAGCCATAGGGAGAGTGGGAGGGAGGAGCCGGTGGGGCAGCTTTGAGATGCGGTTGGCTGATGTGGGGAGAGCGGGAGGGGACAGCTGCGGGGTGGGCGTGTCAGTAGGATAATAGGAGGTAACCATGGCTACAGAGACGCTGAGGAGGCCCCGCCCCTCCCCATAGTAACACTGGCTGTCATGTGACTAATGAGGGATATATATAATAATCTCCTGACTGTATTAGTAACAGGTAGTAATGTGCTGCTCTGTCCCCAATATGTCCCCCCCGGGCAGTGTCCTGTGTTATTATATATCAGCTATGGCTTATACTCCAGCCTGTGGTGTCACCTCACTGTACAGCAGGTGGAGCGGCCTGTGGTGTTACCATACCGTACCGCAGGGGGAGCAGCCTGCTTTGTCACTTTACCATACTGCAGGGGGAGCGGCACATGGTGTCACCTTACTATACCGCAGGAGGAGCTGCCAGTGGTGTCACCTCACTGCACAGCAGGGAGAGAGGCCTGTGGTGTCACCTTACCATTTTGCAGGTGGAGCAGCCTGCTTTGTCACCTTATCATACTGCAGGGGGAGCGGCACATGGTGTCACCTTACTGTACCGCAGCGGGAGCGGCCTGTGGTGTCACCTTACTGTACTGCAGGAGGAGCCGCCAGTGGTGTCACCTCACTGTACCGCAGGGGGAGCGGCCTGTTGTGTCACCTCACTGTACAGTAGGGAGAGCAGCCTGTGGTGTTACCTTACTGTACTGCAGGGGGAGCGGCCTGTGGTGTCACCTGACTGTACCACAGGGGAAGTGGCCTGTGGTGTTACCGTACCGCAGGGGGAGCAGCCTGTGGTGTCACCTTACTGTACCGCAGGGAGAGAGGCCTGTGGTGTCACCTTACCATTTTGCAGGTGGAGCAGCCTGCTTTGTCACCTTACCATACCGCAGGGGGAGCAGCACATGATGTCACCTTACTGTACCACAGTGGGAGCGGCCTGTGGTGTCACCTACTGTACTGCAGGGGGGGTGGCCTGTGGTGTCACCTCACCGTACCACAGGGGGAGCTGCCTGTTCTGTCACCTTACTGTACCGCAGGGGAAGTGGCCTGTGGTGTC
Source organism: Pseudophryne corroboree (assembly GCF_028390025.1). Lineage (NCBI taxonomy): Eukaryota > Metazoa > Chordata > Amphibia > Anura > Myobatrachidae > Pseudophryne > Pseudophryne corroboree. The sequence goes on along the minus strand of NC_086446.1, from coordinate 46,972,470 downwards.
ACCTCACTGTACCACAGGGGGAGCAGCCTGTACTGTCATCTTACTATACCACAGGGGGAGTGGCCTGTGGTGCCACCTTACTGTACTGCAGGGGTAGCGGCCTGTGGTGTCACCTGACTGTACCACAGGGGGAGTGGCCTGTGGTGTCACCTTACTGTACCACAGGGGGAGCAACCTGTACTGTCATCTTACTATACCACAGTGGGAGTGGCCTGTGGTGCCACCTTACTGTACTGCAGGGGGAGTGGCCTGTGGTGTCACCTTACTGTACTGCAGGTGGAACAGCCTGCTTTGTCACCTTACTGTACCACAGGGGGAGCAGAACATGGTGTCACCTTACTGTTCTGCAGGAGGAGCGACACATGGTGTCACCTTACTGTACCGCAGGGAGAGCGGCCTGTGGTATCACCTTACCGTACCGCAGTGGGAGCAGCCTGTGTCGTTACCTTACTGTACCGCACGGGGAGCAGCCTGTGCTGTCACATTACTGTACCGCAGGGAGAGTGGACTTTAGTGTCTCTTTACCGTTCTACAGGGAGAACGGCTTGTGGCGTCACCTGAATTTACCGCAGGGGGAGCAGCCTGTTTGTCACCTCACTGTACCGCAGTAAGAGCGGCCTGTTGTGTCACCTTACTATACCCCAGGGGGAGCAGCCTGTGGTGTCACATTATGTACCGTAGAGCAGACAGATTTAGACCCCCGTTTGCAGTGATGGCACATACTGGCAGTGGTACACCGACTCACCTTCTAATCTGCTATCCAGTCTCTGAGCCGCTGCTGCATTGCACCACACGGTCTTTGGTCTTCTCTGCTGCGTGTCCCATGATGTACACATGCAGGAGCAGTGGCGTGTGCTGGAGCCGGCTCCCGGCAGCGGTCAATTCAAACTGCCGACAGCCTGCCGGGCCCGGTCAGAAGTATTTAGCAAGTATAACTGCCTTCCATGCTTCCCTGTCGGCAGGCCCCCTGGGACCCACCAGGCCCTAAGTGACTGCCTATGTTGTCTAGTGGTAAATCCGCTACTGCCTCAGAAGGAGCATTCTGCGGTGTCCTGCATGCTTAATATAATACAGTGGAGCTGCCGGTGGTGTCCTGTTGTTGGTATTATTACTGGATACTGCAACACATGCTCTGTCTTGGGAGGGGGCACCACAATCTTGAAGGGGGGGGCTGCCTATTTTGTCAGTCCTGGGCCCACAAATTCTGACTGTAGCCCTGAATTGTCTTTGTGGTTACAGTCACTTTCACACCACTGTGCACTGTGATCACCTTCCCAAAGGGATACACTTATGTCCGCTTTTCTGGCAGGTCCCATTCTTTCAAAGTCTGTGTCCTAATCACCAATGACACCAGTAGAAGCCGCTATTGTACCAATGTATCCCCATAGCTTTTAAACTATGTGGCTTTATTTTAACGGCTGACTATATAACTCATGTGCTTCAGCCAAGGCACACACAGACTGTGGAGAGAAGCCATCCAGCCACCGCCACTGGGATCACCCACCTGGAGGATGCTGTCATCAACCTGGAAAAAAAGCTCCAATTGCATGGCAAGCAGGTAAGGGTCATGACCTTGTTTCTTATGTGTACTCAATGCCCCCCAGTCTGATGAAAATGCGGGTTGTAGCTTACAAGGGTGGCATATCCTGTGAGACCACGCCCCACACGCAAATGTACCTGTAGCCACTAATCACACCCCATTCCCCTATCATGATGATCCCCCCGCAGTGTATGGTCAGCATCCGGAAAGCTGATTCAATGCTCGCATGCTCCTTCATGGTGCTTACGTACGTTTCACTTTGTTATGTGACTGATGACTTTTTTGGAATGCTGCTCATAGACACATAATACTAATTTTTTTACTTACTATTTCTTGTGCTGGCGTTTTCTAGATCACATGTGATCATTATAACCGAGCATAATTTTACAGTGAAAAATCACCACCAAATCATATATGTGTATAACTCTGGCTTTGATACTAACCAGTGCCTCCCCAGCCACTGACCTCACCGCACATCACTGATGTGACACCAGGTCTACATCATAGTGATCTGACGTTTCAGTCTTATTTATTAGATACTGTCCTCAGGGATAAAATGACAGTAAAGAAGCTCACCTTATACAGACAATTGATTCCCATGTGCACGTACAACAAAACCCCATATCCAGTTATTGGGACCCAGCAAACATAAATTACGTCACCAGAGTACCTCCAAGCAAAAGTGGAGACAACACTTGACACACATATGATGATCTGTTACGTGCGGAAGGTGGATTCTGTGGATCTGCACTCGGGAGGCGCTGTGGCACTGATGCCATCCCCAAGGGAGCGTGGCTTCATCAACACACATCAGCATGATTGCGTCATGCACCGCTCACCCTGGTGTCGTCCCCCGATACTATTGCTTCTCAACATGAATTAACAAGAAATTCATAAGCCCAGAAATGAATTAAAAAAAAACAAATGTGAAAATATACGCATCAATATCTTACAACACATAGGCACTAACAGTGATCCATGGGGGATGGCATTTGGGATGCTGACGGTCAGAATACCGACACCCCAATGCGCAGAATCCCAACACCTGTTTAGTATTTTAACACTAACCCAAACTGCCCCGCTACGCAGCCAAACCTTAATCTTCCCTGGTGGTGCCTAAACCTAACCCTCCCCCCTTAGTACCTAACTCTAACCCCTCCTTCTTAGTGCCTACCCCAACCCCCCTCCCCGCAGCCTAACCCTAACCTTCCCCCTCCTGCTAGGGTGTCCCTTACATAGGGCGATTCTGACATTTTTTTAATTTAATATGGGATACCCCCTATTTTTTTTCCTTTTGGAATAAAAAAAAATGTAGGCAAAGTTTGAGCTCCATTGGACTACCTCACCTGGTGCCTCAAAGGATTTGAAAATAAGACAATTTCGTTTAAATCCTATAAATTATTTATTTGGATCGCAATAACAAAGTAATTACATTTATCTACATGAAGTAATGTTCCGACCCCCAGTTTCTATACATCGAACACATTAGTTCCTTGGTGTAGGATTTGGCTGCCCTGCGTGTGTGCTGAGAAACCAACAGATTCTCTAATTGTCCTCACTCTTAACATGATCGAGGTATACCGGCAGGCCGACCGTATCCCAATCCAGTTAGTGCATAAAAATTACCATCTTTGAAGCTCCATAGAATGGAGACCAAATTACAGCACATCAGCAAGTTTTAAAGGGATCGGTAAGGGATCCCGGCGAAACGGATGTCGGCTGTCACTGTACCGACGGTGGCATCCCAGCTGCCACAATGTCAGCAGCGAGGCAAGCGCATCAAGGCCCCTTGCATCAGCCACAGGTTATATTCTCCCTCTATGAGTGTCGTGGACACCCCCAGAGGGAGAATCACCTACCTCGCTGGTATTCTGGAACCGAGATTGTACCCGTCGAGATTACGGGGTCGGTATTGTGACAGCCTGGTATTTTAAACACATACCGTATAACACATATTTAAAGCGGTAGACATATCCTGGCCTATTACACCTGAAAGATGCGTTATTAAAAAAAGGAAATATCAAAAAAACTGGACTCTAGTAATATAATAAGCATCTCAAAGTGATACTACACAAATACAATTAGGAAGACATCAAAATCACAATCAGACATGTCTAATATATAATGAAAATGTAACACCTATAGATAGATAATGTGAGTTACAAGGAGATCAAAAGCCATTAACCAGTTTATTTTAATACCAGTAATGTGTGTAGAGCACAGTACAGAGAGTATTTGGTAATTTTACATCAGTCCATGCCCCTTTGGAGCTTACAATCTATATTCCCTACCAGTATGGTATGCCGACGGCGACGAGCATACCAGCGCTGGAATCCCAACTGCTGGCATACCGACAGCGTGGCAAGCGCAAATGAGCCCCTTGTGGGTTTGCTGCGGTTGCTACGCATGCCACGATATCTATCCTCCCTCCAGTGGGGTCGTGGACCCCCAAGAGTGAGAAAAAGTGTTGTTGGGATTCCGGCGCCAGTGTACTGTGCGTCGGGATCCCGACAGCCGGCAAACTGAAGACCACCCTTTGGCACACACATGCACAGTAGCAATGGCACTTCAAAACAACTTCCAATCTGTTCTACCAATGTTTTAACATTGTTAACATTGCAACTATAAATCGGACCCATCATACAACGGCCTGGTTTCTTTGCACGCCAGTCTCCACTACTACATCAATGTCGGGCGCTGTGGAGCCACTGCACATGCGTATAAGATGCAATGGTCTTGCTATGGCAGCCGCAGTGAGGATTTATTTGTGAAGTGAGTGACAGTCAGGGACTGTTTGTGGTGGTAATGCGGGAGTGGCGGCTCAAACGCCGGCATGTTCCGACCACTTCCAGGAAGTGTCACAGCTTGCAGCTGCGATCCCATACGTAGTTACAGTGGCTCCGGCGTCTTAGTACGGCGTCCATGATGTTCATCTTCGTACACAAGTGGTGGATCTGAGATGCTGCAAGTGGGCGTTTCCATATAAAATCCCAGCAGCTGCGACATTTGCATATTTTTTCATGTCATGTGTAATCTTGGACACAGCTTGTCTCACATACATACTCTCTATGCTGCGGCCGGCTGTTTGCTGCACTGCTGGCAGTGCCATAGGGCGGCAGACACGGTGGCTGCTCAGCGTGACACAGATCAGGATCGCCTTCTCATCTCTAATGCAGCTTATGCATATACTATATATAATAACCGTATGTAAGCATTTCCATATGCTCATAGAATGTGAATCATTTTTCTATTTCTATTTTCTTTGCAAGCTATTGTTCTCTGGTGGCAGCCTACAGTGGGGTTGTTGGGGGTAATTCAGAGTTCATAACAGCAGCAAATTTGTTAGCAGTTGGGCAAAACCATGTGCACTGCAGGGGAGGCAGATGTAACATGTGCAGAGAGAGTTCGATTTGGGTGGGTTATTTTGTTTCTGTGCAGGGTAAATACAGGTTGCTTTATTTTTACACTGTAATTTAGATTTCAGTTTGAACACACCCCACCCAAATCTAACTCTCTCTGCACATGTTACATCTGCCCCCCCCCCCCCCCCCCCTACAGTGCACATGGTTCTGCCCAACTGCTAACAAATTTGCTGCTGTGATCAACTCTAAATTAGGCCCATTGTCATCAGCGATGTGTCAGGAACCACAGTTCACGCACTGCTCGCACACGCCACTTACCGGTACGCTGGTGTATTCTGTGCCGCAGATCAGCCACTTGTGCTTTCAGTAGTTACTAGCATGATTTCCACTAACTCTGGCAGAGTCACATGATCCAGAGTCACATGATCCAGGTATCCAGGTAATTACTTCCTGGTTCTGTGCATGCTGCTGCTGCTGCCGGCAGCAACCAATCAGCATCCTTCTGGGGGGACATAAGCAGGCTTCCCAGAGTCCTCATTGCCTTGAACAACTTGTCAATTCTCCTGCAAGTTCTCCAGCATCGCTCTCAAGGCTCCAAGCTTGCTCCAGAGATCTGTTTACTTGTGTCCTGCTGTACCTGCCTTTCCTGATTACTTACTTGCTGCCAGAGACTTTCACTATCTCCATCTCAGTGTGTTACCAGTCTGTGGTGCTCAGCCCAGGATTCCTCTCACAGGCTCCGGATATCCTCAGCTACCCAAGCACGCCAGAGTTCACCATCTCTGATTTACTTACCTTTTCATGTCACCATCGGACTCACCATCGATGGATAAGCACTTCAGTATAATCCGGTATTAAGCATCCCTGTATACCCGAGTGTCTCACAGCCTCCACAGAGGAACCTGAGCAGAGGGCCGCGACCTGCCCGTCAGGCGCAGCGAAGACCATATCCCCTGGCGGGGGTCACTGGCGAAAACCCCTGGCGAGTTAGACTCCGCACCTCTGCTTCAGGTCTGGCCAATTCTCTGTGCTCACTGTGTAAACTTCCGGAGTGCTCCAGCATATGACTTGTCCATCTCTCAAGCCACCTAACTTCTGCCTCCCTGCGCCCTCCACTGGCTCACCCAGGTCATTACCGGGAACACAATCAGACCAGCCCCTGACAGATTGTTCAAGGCCGATGGACTCGGCACATGACCACAGTGTGGGCCCAGCGGCTCTTCAGGATGTTATTTCACGAATAGAGACACAGGAAGCCACGCAGCAGCAAGTCACTACCTACCTACAGGAAGTGTCCACTCACTTGGATGTTCTCCAGCAGTCACTCAGGTCACCTGCCCCTGTAGTGTCCACTCCACCAGCTGCTCATTCTTCTGTGTCTGTCTCTCACTTACAGCTTCCTGCTCCTAATAAATATGCTGGCAACCCCAAGCTCTGTAGAGGATTTCTCATTCAATGTGATATCCAATTTGAACTACAACCACAGAATTTCCCTTCTGCTAGGACCAAGATAGCTTACATTGTCTCCCTGCTAACTGGTTCAGCTTTAAGTTGGGTATCACCGCTGTGGGAAAGGTCTGACCCTTTACTCACTGATTACGTCAAATTTGTTTCCGCATTCAGACGCATATTCGACGAGCCAGGTCGAGCAGCGTCCACCTCTACAGAGATACTCCGTATTAAACAAGGCTCCCGTCCCATGGGACAATTTGTAGTCCAATTCCAGACCTTGGCTTCCGAATTAAAGTGGAACAATGAAGCACTAACTGCTGCTTTCTGGCTAGGAGTTTCGGAGCGCAATAAGGACGAGTTGGCTACCCGTGATCTTCCAGTTCAGTTAGAAGATTTGATCTCCCTGTGTGTCAAAATAGACCTACGTCTCAGAGAGAGAGCTCTAGAGCGGCAGGAAAAAGTTTTCTCCAGAGTTGCTTCCACGCCTCTGCATCGTCCAGTGACTGCTAGTACAGAAGAACCTAAGCAAGCAGGTAGACCTAGGCTCTCACCGGAAGAACGATCTAGGAGGCAAAAAGAGAAATTGTGTTTGTATTGTGCCGCTTCCGGTCACTTTATCGGGTTCTGTCCTGAGCGTCCGGGAAAACACCAAGCCCTAACCTGCAATGGGGGAGTCAGGTTAGGCAGTTTAATAAAGTCTCCTCCTTCTCCTGACTTAGTACTTCCAGTTACCCTTGTGACTCCAGCAGGTTCCTATCACGTCCCTGCCCTGGCGGACTCTGGGGCAGCAGGGAACTTCATTACCTCAGACCTTGTCAAAAAAAGTAATATTTCAGTCTCGTCATTGTCTCCGCACCTCTATCTGACTGCAGTCGATGGTAATAAAATTCTTGGCAGTGATATCACACATCAGACAGCTTCTGTTACCATCCAAGTGGGGATTCTTCATCAGGAACGCATTAAGTTTCTCATCATTCCTAAATCTTCTTACGACATTGTGCTAGGGTTGCCGTGGTTACGACTCCACAATCCTCGCATCAATTGGGCCTCACTTCAGATAGAGGAATGGAGTGATTATTGCCAGAAGCATTGCACCAGTGAAGTAACTCCTATCCGGTCTACTAAGATTAAGCCCTTGCCTGGCCTACCCACAGCATATGAAGAATTTTGTGATGTATTCAGTGAGCAGGCTGCTGATGTGTTACCTCCTCATCGTAAATGGGATTGCCCATTGACCTTCTTCCCGGAAAGTCCCCTCCTAAGGGGCGCACATACCCACTCTCTGTACCCGAGACTAAAGCAATGTCCGATTACATTCAGGAAAATCTGCAAAAAAGTTTCATCCGCCCTTCCTCCTTTCCCGCTGGAGCGTGTTTCTTCTTTGTGAAAAAGAAAGATGGAGGCCTGCGTCCCTGCATTGATTACAGAGGTTTAAACAACATAACAGTCAAAAACAGTTATCCTCTTCCTCTCATCACTGAGCTGTTCGATCGTGTCAAGGGAGCAAAGGTCTTCACCAAACTGGACCTCAGAGGAGCATATAACTTAATCAGAATCCGTGAGGGCGATGAATGGAAGACAGCTTTCAACACCAGAGATGGGCATTACGAGTACCTTGTAAGGCCCTTCGGATTAAGTAACGCTCCTGCAGTTTTTCAAGAGTTTGTGAATGATATATTCAGGGATGTATTATACAAGTTCCTCGTAGTATATCTCGACGACATCCTGATATTTTCCCAAGATCTCCAAACCCATCGCAGTCAGGTGAAAGAAGTCCTGTCCCGTTTACATGCAAATAAATTGTACGGTAAACTCTCCAAGTGTACCTTTGAAGTACCCTCTATACCTTTCTTGGGGTACATTATCTCGGGCTCAAAATTACAGATGGATCCCGAAAAACTTGAGGCCATCAACGGTTGGTCCCAACCAACTACGCTAAAGGCTGTCCAGCGCTTCATTGGCTTTGCCAATTATTACAGAAAATTTATCAGGGGATTCTCCACGCTAATCTCTCCAATTACAGCCCTGACCAAAAAAGGAGCAAATCCCGCCGCCTGGTCTGAAGAAGCCTTGTCCTCATTCCATCTGCTAAAACAAGCCTTCATCTCGGCACCTATTCTCCAGCAACCAGACCCTGATAAGCCCTTTTCCCTTGAGGTTGATGCCTCTAATGTGGGTATTGGCGCAGTGCTATCCCAGACCGCGGAAGATGGGAAGCAACATCCATGCGGGTTTTTCTCACGAAAATTCCTTCCTGCAGAGAAAAACAACTCCATTGGCGATCAAGAGTTGTTAGCGATCAAGTTGGCATTGGAAGAGTGGAGGTACTTGTTAGAGGGTGCCAAATTCACTGTAACCATTTTTACAGACCACAAGAACTTGCTCTACTCCAAGCGGCCCAGTGCCTGAATCCTCGCCAAGCCCGCTGGTCATTATTCTTCTCGCGTTTTGATTTCAAGATCTTGTATCGTCCAGGCTCCCAGAATGTAAAGGCGGATGCGTTATCACGGTCCATGGAGGAAGATGTTCAGCCTCATGACCTGCGTCCCATCATCAGTCCCACTGCCTTTGCCACCACTCACGTGTCTCCTGTGCCACCTCCAGGGAAAATATATGTGTCGCCTGAACTTCGGCTGAAGTTACTATCCTGGGCTCATGCCTCACTATTTTCTGGTCATCCTGGGGTTCTCAAGACACTTGAACTTGTTCGTCGCTCTTACTGGTGGCCCAAAATTAGGAAAGACGTCCAAGATTTTGTGGCCTCTTGTTCCACATGTGCCCAACATAAAGTACATCGCCAAGCTCCTGCAGGTGCTCTACTCCCATTGCCCATTCCTACGCGTCCATGGACACACTTATCCATGGACTTCATCTCAGAGCTCCCAAAGTCCCAAGAGTGTAATACCATCTGGGTAGTGGTGGATCGATTCTCAAAGATGGCACACTTTATACCACTCACCGGTCTACCTTCGGCTCCCAAGCTCGCCCAAATATTCATACAGCATATTTTCAAAATTCATGGACTTCCTATAGAAATTGTCTCTGACCGTGGTGTACAATTCGTAGCCCGCTTCTGGAAATCCCTTTGTTCTGCCTTACAAGTGAAGTTAAATTTCTCCACAGCGTACCACCCCCAGTCCAATGGGCAAACGGAGAGGGTCAACCAGGACCTTGAAGCATTCCTCAGGCTATACATTTCCTCTTCACAGGATAACTGGGTTAGTCTACTTCCTTGGGCAGAGTTCGCTCATAATTTCAGGTACCATACGGCTACGGGTTATTCACCATTCTATATTGTGTACGGTCAACATCCGCGTCCACCTAACTTCGAGGCCCTACCAGCTTTAGAAGTGCCAGCTGCATCTTCTACACTCAAGCACTTCTCTCTAGTTTGGAAAAATGTCCATGTCTCGCTCAAGAAAGCTTCCAAGCGATATAAAATCTTTGCTGATCGCAAACGGCGAGCTGTTCCTCTGCTGAAACCTGGAGACAAAGTTTGGCTCTCCACTCGGAATCTACGTTTAAGGGTTCCTTCCATGAAGTTTGCCCCTCGATTCATAGGCCCATACTCCGTGGAACAAATGATCAATCCTGTGGCATACAAGTTAAAACTACCAGCCTAACTGAGAATACCTAATTCTTTCCACATCTCTTTGCTGTGGCCTCTCATTCTTAACCGCTTCCAGAAATCTTCCCCTGAGTCCCCCAGAGTCTACACCCGTCGAGGAGTTGAGTTCGAGGTCAATAAAATTGTGGATTCTCGCCAGAGATATGGGCATATCCAGTATCTTATCGATTGGAGGGGCTATGGCCCAGAAGAGAGAAGCTGGGTTAATGCCTCTGATGTTCACGCTCCTCGTCTGATCTCAGCCTTCCACAGGGACAATCCTTCCAAGCCTCGTGGGTGTTCGGTGCCCACCCTAAAAGGGAGGGGTACTGTCAGGAACCACAGTTCACGCACTGCTCGCACACGCCACTTACCGGTACGCTGGTGTATTCTGTGCCGCAGATCAGCCACTGGTGCTTTCAGTAGTTACTAGCATGATTTCCACTGACTCTGGCAGAGTCACATGATCCAGTCACATGATCCAGAGTCACATGATCCAGAGTCACATGATCCAGGTAATTACTTCCTGGTTCTGTGCATGCTGCTGCTGCCGGCAGCAACCAATCAGCATCCTTCTGGGGGGATATAAGCAGGCTTCCCAGAGTCCTCATTGCCTTGAACAACTTGTCAATTCTCCTGCAAGTTCTCCAGCATCGCTCTCAAGGCTCCAAGCTTGCTCCAGAGATCTGTTTACTTGTGTCCTGCTGTACCTGCCTTTCCTGATTACTTACTTGCTGCCAGAGACTTTCACTATCTCCATCTCAGTGTGTTACCAGTCTACGGTGCTCAGCCCAGGATTCCTCTCACAGGCTCCGGATATCCTCAGCTACCCAAGCACGCCAGAGTTCACCATCTCCGATTTACTTACCTTTTCATGTCACCATCGGACTCACCATCGATGGATAAGCACTTCAGTATAATCCGGTATTAAGCATCCCTGTATACCCGAGTGTCTCACAGCCTCCACAGAGGAACCTGAGCAGAGGGCCGCGACCTGCCCGTCAGGCGCAGGGAAGACCATATCCCCTGGCGGGGGTCACTGGCGAAAACCCCTGGCGAGTTAGACTCCACGCCTCTGCTTCAGGTCTGGCCAATTCTCTGTGCTCACTGTGTAAACTTCCGGAGTGCTCCAGCATATGACTTGTCCATCTCTCAAGCCACCTAACTTCTGCCTCCCTGCGCCCTCCACTGGCTCACCCAGGTCATTACCGGGAACACAATCAGACCATCCCCTGACACGATGTCTGCTGCCAGGGCCAGTTCTAAACCAAGTGTAGTCCAGGCTGGGAATTTCCCTTGGTCCATCCACCCACACGATGCCCCATATCCACACACCCTCCCCACATACGCTCACTGCCCCGTAGCCTCACACACACAATGCCCCCATAGCCTCACACACAAAATATGTCCTTTAGCCTAACACATACACACTGCCCCATAGTGTCTCACACACACACACACATGCTGCCCCCATAGGCTCAAACATATACATGCTGCCCCTTACCCTCACACACGCTGCTCCAGTCTCACACACACATGCTGCCCCCATAGGCTCAAACATATGCATGCTGCCCCATACCCTCGCACACGCTGCTCCATAGTCTCACACACACACACATGCTGCCCCCATAGCCTAACACACATACTGCTCCCATAGCCTCAAACATATACCTACTGCCCCATAGCCTCACACACACGCTGCCCCAGTCTCACACACACACTGACCCATAGTGTCACACATATGCTGCCCCGAGAACCTCACACCTTCACACATACATGCTGCCCCCATAGCCTAACACATACTGCCCCATTGCCTCAAACATATACATGCTGCCCCATACCCTCACACACGCTGCTCCATAGTCTCACACACACACACACACACACACATGCTGCCCCCATAGCCTCAACAAAACACATATAAATGCTGCCCCCATAGCCTAACACACATACTGCTCCCATAGCCTCAAACATATACCTACTGCCCCATACCCTCACACACACGCTGCCCCAGTCTCACACACACACTGCCCCATAGTGTCACACATATGCTGCCCCGAGAACCTCACACTAACACACATACATGCTGCCCCCATAGCCTAACACATACTGCCCCATTGCCTCAAACATATACATGCTGCCCCATACCCTCAAACACACTGCCTCAGCCTCACACATATGCTGCCCCCATAACCTCACACTAACACACATACATGCTGCCCCCATAGCCTCATATACCTGCTGCCCCATAGCCTCACACACACTAACTCACACATATGCTGCCCCCATAACCTCACACACATACATACTGCCCCACAGCCTCAAACATATACCTGCTGCCCCATAGCCTCACACACTGTCCCAGTCTCATATATGCTCCCCCATAGCCTCACACAAACATGATGACCCCATAGCCTAACACACATACTGCCTCCAGAGCCTCATATACATTCTGCCCCCATAGTCTCACACATACACATGCTGTCCCATAGTCTCACACACCTGGCTCCCTAGCAGCTGTAGGACTACCACCCATGTACCCTGTACTGTGCCCTCCATGCCTATATAACCTGTAGGTGCTGTACCAATGTGCCATGCACTGTTCCCTCCATGCCTATGTACTCTGTAGCTGCTGTATGTCCTCTGTGCCCATGTACCCTATAGGTTCCATACACCTATGTACCTTGTAGGTTCCAAATTCCCTGTGTCCGTGTACACTCTAGGTGCTGTGTCCCTAATGCCCACCTACCTTATAGTCTACTCCTGGTGCTGAAATACCATGTTCTGTGCCCATAATGCGCATGTACCCCTAGTAGAACCCATGTCATCTCTAGGCTATTGTGACCATGTTCCCTGTAGGTGTCATACCTACTATGCCCATGTGCCCTGTAGCATACCCCTGGTGCCCATTTGCCCTGTAGCATACCCATGGTGCCCATATACCCTCTAGTATACTGCGACCATGTACCCTGTAGAGAACTTTACGCCTTTACCCGTACAGTACCCCTCATGCCTATGTCGTGCACATAAGATCACATATAAGGCTTCTGCAGGACTTGCTGCCAGCTTGTGTCTTGGCCTTGGGCCAATGTTCACGGCTGAACTGGACTCTTTGAATACACAGAGTTAAAGAAAGCATACAAGACAGTACATGTATTTAAATATGCTGTGTGGAAGTAATACTAAGCGATAACATTGGATACTTAGCATAAGAGATGATGATCAATCAGGTAGATATGTTCCTGGGGATCACTAGGGCCACCACGCATGGGGTGTTCTCTGGCTCCCATAACATCCTGCTTCAGTTTCTGATTATCCGCCTCCAGTTCTCCTTCCATATCCTAGTGCAGTGTACCACCAGTTCTACTGCAGATACTGTGGGAAGACTCTCCTTTCAGGTGGAAGGTGACCTTGGCAGTCAATCAATGATGGCGCAAGTGCAGCTGCGACTCCGGCCATTTCGGAGATGGGACAGGCCACCACTGATAATTATGTAACGCAGATGAGTGCTAAAAATTGTCATCACGTTGGCATGTAACATGGCTGTTGGGAGAGGAGCAGCCAGAGAGGGGATCATCTCCGCCCTAACACTGCCCATGGTAACCCTAGATGAAGGCCTCACAGCGCCGCATGACCCAGTACATTGGCAGGCATCTCTCAAATGTTGGTTTTTTTTCAATTAATTTACATGTGCCATCTATAAAGAAGTCGGGCTGTAGAAAAACTTTGGAGGCGAAAGTTTGGTGTCCTGAGCCCTTGTGCAAACGACACAGTACATGAGTTAATTTTAATCATAAGCCAGCAATGTGCCGTACCTCGCATACAAGGAGCGGGAACTATCGCTCTTACACATATTCCAACATCAAGTGTCATCAGCACACAACAGGCAACCATTTTGGTGGTAACATGAGGCTGTCACGATCCGGGTATCTGGACGCCATTACTTACCCTTCAGATGCCTCCTAAGGCTGGCTCAGCGTTCCAGGACCGGATCCCGCTGTTCCTGAGTTTCCACATGCAGAATGTCAGAGTGGTGATTTCATCAGCCGCGGCCTCCGCTGTGCCCGCGTGGTTAAATGTGCGCTTGTCAGTCTGGCGTCTCCTGTCTCCTGTGGCCGGCGTCGCCACTACTGTTTCAATTCTCACATGGATTACAAACCAAACTTCCCTCCAAGTGTCTGCATGGGCGCAGCCATCTTGGATTTTGTCATCTGATCATTTCCACCAATCTGCTGTCTGTATTGTTGATTTGCATAATTGCCTAGCCAACCCCTTCCTTGCTGCAGGTATAAGTAAGCTGTGCCTGAGCAAGGAAGGCGTCAGTGCTTTGGTTGTCTAACCTAGTTCCAGTTTGTCTCTCTCCTGTGGTTGTCTTCCAGGTTCCAGCTCCTGTCTCCAGACTTCTGCTATAGAGACCCGCACCAGCATTCCATCTGCGGTGTAGCCTGACTCTCCGATCCATTCTGGACTCACCTGTTTCCAGCTACAACAATCACCTGCTTCCAGCCCAGCTTCCAGCAGTGTACAGCTTCTCTTAAAGGGCCGGTGTCCTTTCTGCAGTTTACCACTCTCCACCGGTATTATTATTTCATCGCTCTCAAGTCAATCACCTGCTTCCAGCAGTGTACAGCTTCCCTTAAAGGGCCGGTGTCCTTTCTGCAGTTTACCACTCTCCACCGGTATTATTATTTCATCGCTCTCAAGTTCGTTTATTATTTAACTGGTTCCAGCCAGTATCCACTCCGTACCAACAACAGTCTGGTTCCAGCCAGTATCCACAGCAGCCGTTTTATCTTCAGCAGCCCAGCCTTTCCTGGAACACCAGCTGGTACGATCCTGGGTTCTCTCCATTGCTACAGTCAGGCCTAGTAAGGACTTTCCAACTAGAAGATTATAAGAACTGTCTCACACTACCAGTGCCTGTGGCCCTTGCCACCCTGTAGTACCCAGGAATTGTATTTATCAACTGTCTCATACTACCAGAGCCCTGTGGTCCCTACCACCCTGTAGTACCCAGGAACTGTATTATTGCCCTGCTGACTTTTATGTTTTCTTATTTGCTGCTGTGTTACGGAGTTTGTCATAATAAACATCATTGACTTTTATCCTGGTTGTCGTGGTCACGCCTTCGGGCAGTTATTCTACATGTTACTTACATGTCTAGGGGTCTGATACAACCTCCCAGGTTCCGTTACATCTCAGCCCCTACAACTGAGGTTGCCTCCCGTCAACTCAGGCCCTCAGTTGTGACAGTAAGCACTGACCTAATGAATCCAGCCGGAGACCAGGATCAAGCGGCCAGGCCGATGCAAGAACTGGCAGCCCGACTTGAACATCAGGAGGCTGCACAGGGCCACATCATCCGCTGTCTGCAGGATCTCTCTACACGGCTGGATGGGATTCAAACGACCCTCCGTGGACCTGGCACGTCTGGTGCGTCCACTACAGTGACACCAGCTGTAACCCCACCCACCTTACCCATTTCCAGTCCACATCTTCATCTTCCAACGCCAGCAAAATTTGATGGATCTCCAAGGTTCTGCAGAGGATTTCTCAATCAATGTGAAATCCACTTTGAGCTTCTACCTGGCAATTTCTTCAGTGACCGTACCAAAATTGCTTATATCATCTCCCTTCTCAGTGGCTCAGCCCTTGACTGGGTATCACCTTTATGGGAGAAGTCTGATCCCCTGCTATCCTCCTATACTGACTTTGTAGCTACATTCAGGCGCATCTTCGACGAGCCAGGCCGGATAACATCTGCTTCATCTGAGATTCTTCGTTTACGCCAGGGAACACGTACTGTGGGACAGTATCTTATACAGTTTAAAATCCTGGCATCCGAACTGGCATGGAACGACGAGGCCCTGTATGCTGCATTCTGGCAAGGCTTATCAGAACGCATCAAGGATGAGTTAGCTACCAGAGACTTGCCCTCTAAGTTGGATGAGCTAATTTCTCTTTGCACGAAGGTTGATCTACGTTTTAGAGAGAGAGCAACCGAGCGAGGAAGATCATCTACTCCTAAATCTTCTGCTCCTCCTCCTCGTCAACCATCTCCATCCAAAGATGAGCCTATGCAAATGAGTCGTTCCCGTCTATCTCTCGCTGAGCGCCGAAGACGTCTCTCTGAGTCTCTCTGTCTCTACTGTGCAGCTCCGTCGCACACTATCAATACCTGTCCCAAACGTCCGGGAAACTCCAGATCCTAGCTCGCCAAGGAGAGGGCCGGCTAGGAGTAATGATCTCCTCTCCATCTCCTTATGACTGTAACCTCCCAGTGTCGCTCCAAATTGCTCAACGTTACAGGAACGTCATTGCCCTCCTTGATTCCGGAGCAGCTGGGAATTTCATAACCGAAGCTTATGTTAAACGGTGGTCCCTACCCACCGAGAGACTGTCCTCGTCCATCTCTTTGACTGCCGTGGATGGCAGCAAGATTTTTGACGCAGTCATTTCCTTAAGGACTCTTCCAGTTCGTCTGAGAGTGGGAGTTCTTCATTCTGAGTATATTTCTTTTTTAGTGATTCCAAGAGCCACACATCCAGTGGTTTTAGGCCTTCCATGGCTCCGTCTCCACAACCCATCAATTGACTGGACGACTACGCAAATACTGGCATGGGGTCCCTCCTGTGCTGAGACTTGTTTAGCCAAAGTTCTTCCTGTTTGTTCTTCCTTCCCCAGGTCAACTGATGTTCCGACTCCTCCATATCAAGACTTCACGGATGTGTTCAGTAAAGCCTATGCTGATATCCTTCCTCCTCATAGAGAATGGGACTGCCCAATCGACCTCATTCCAGGGAAGGTTCCACCGCGAGGTCGAACTTATCCGTTGTCTCTGCCCGAGACACACTCCATGGAAGAGTACATCAAAGAGAACCTGGCGAAGGGTTTCATCCGACCATCTTCTTCTCCAGCCGGCGCAGGCTTCTTCTTCGTTAAGAAGACGGTTGTCTG
This sequence comes from Pseudophryne corroboree, assembly GCF_028390025.1. Taxonomy (NCBI): domain Eukaryota; kingdom Metazoa; phylum Chordata; class Amphibia; order Anura; family Myobatrachidae; genus Pseudophryne; species Pseudophryne corroboree. The sequence goes on along the minus strand of NC_086446.1, from coordinate 46,955,552 downwards.
CGTCCGTGCATCGACTACAGAGGTCTGAACGACATTACCGTCAAGAACCGATACCCTTTACCTCTGATTACTGAGCTCTTTGATAGAGTTAGTGGTGCAACCATTTTCACAAAGCTGGACTTGAGGGGTGCCTACAATCTCATCCGAATCCGTGAGGGTGACGAGTGGAAGACCGCCTTTAACACTCGTGACGGACATTATGAGTACCTCGTCATGCCCTTCGGATTGAGCAACGCTCCAGCAGTCTTCCAGCACTTCGTGAATGAGATCTTCAGGGACATCTTGTACCGCCATGTCGTGGTTTATCTAGACGACATCCTCATCTTTGCTAATAATCTCGAAGATCATCGTTTCTGGGTAAAAGAGGTTCTTTCCCGTCTCCGTGTCAATCACCTCTATTGTAAATTGGAGAAGTGTGTGTTTGAAGTTAAAACCATTCCGTTTCTAGGTTACATTGTGTCCGGTTCCGGACTAGAGATGGATCCTGAGAAACTCCAAGCAATCCAGAATTGGCCTATACCCTTAAGCCTCAAAGGGGTCCAGAGGTTCTTAGGGTTCGCCAATTATTATAGAAAATTTATACGAGACTTTTCCACCATTGTGGCGCCTATCACTGCATTAACCAAGAAAGGTGCTAATCCGTCCAAGTGGTCCGAGGAAGCTACACAGGCCTTTCACCTTCTGAAGCAACGGTTCATCTCTGCGCCAGTTTTGAAACAGCCTGACACCGACTCTCCTTTTATCTTAGAGGTAGATGCCTCCTCCATTGGAGTAGGAGCAGTGTTATCCCAGAGGGCCAAAGATGGACATCTACATCCTTGCAGTTTCTTCTCCCGGAAGTTCTCCCCAGCTGAGCGCAACTATGCCATTGGCGATCAGGAGTTGCTGGCCATCAAGCTCGCTCTGGAGGAGTGGAGATACCTGTTGGAGGGAGCTTCCCACTCAATCACCATACTTACCGACCACAAAAATCTTTTATATCTCAAAGGCGCACAATGTCTGAATCCTCGTCAGGCCAGATGGGCACTTTTCTTCTCTAGGTTTGACTTTAAACTCCAGTTCTGTCCGGGTTCTCAGAATCGTAAGGCCGATGCCCTTTCCCGCTCATGGGAGCAAGAAAATGAGTCCGAGTCTGCAGACAAGCATCCTATTATTAATCCGTTGGCATTCTCCACGGTAGGGATGGACTCTACGCCTCCACCAGGGAAAAGTTTTGTTAAGCCAGTTCTAAGGAAGAAGCTCATGCATTGGGCTCATGCTTCCCGTTTTGCTGGACATACAGGCATTCAGAAAACCCTTGAATTTATTTCTAGGTCCTACTGGTGGCCAACTCTGAAGAAGGACGTTATGGAATTTATTGCCTCCTGCCCAAAGTGTGCCCAACACAAAGTCTCCCGCCAGTCGCCTGCGGGGCAACTGGTTCCATTATCTGTTCCCCGTCGACCATGGACCCATTTGTCGATGGACTTTGTTTCCGATCTACCTATCTGCAACAAGTTTAATACCATCTGGGTGGTAGTTGACCGGTTCACCAAGATGGCACATTTCATCCCTCTCACCGGTCTTCCGTCAGCTTCCAAGTTGGCTCAAGTGTTTATACAAGAGATCTTATGACTTCACGGTCTTCCTGAAGAGATCATCTCGGATCGTGGAGTACAATTTGTAGCCAAATTTTGGCGAAGTTTGTGTCAAGCCCTCCAAGTCAAGTTAAAGTTTTCCACGGCTTACCATCCTCAGACCAATGGTCAAACTGAGAGGGTGAATCAGGACTTGGAGGCCTTCCTCCGTATATATGTGTCTTCCTCTCAAGATGACTGGGTTCAACTCCTTCCTTGGGCCGAGTTCAGCCACAACAATCAATACCATTCCTCATCTTCTTCTACACCATTCTTCATTAATTATGGATTCCACCCTAAAGTCCCAGAATTCCAACCGCTTCCCGCAACTTCTGTTCCAGCAGTGGATGTCACCTTGCGTCAGTTTTCAAATAACTGGAAGAACGTCCGCGCAGCCCTGCTTAAAGCCTCGTTCAGGTATAAGAAGTTTGCCGATAGGAAGCGTAGAGCGGTTCCTGCTCTCAAGGTGGGTGATCGTGTGTGGTTGTCCACGAAGAATTTGAGGTTGAGAGTTCCCAGCATGAAATTTGCACCTCGCTACATCGGACCCTTCAAGATTGAACAAGTCATCAATCCTGTTGCCTACAGGTTACAGTTACCATCCTTCTTGAAAATACCCAGGACATTTCATGTTTCTTTGTTGAAACCGCTGATCCTGAATCGGTTTCATTCCGCACTTCCTCCAGCTCCCAAAGTTCAGACTCAACGGGGAGTCGAGTACGAGGTGGCCAAGATTTTGGACTCACATTTCCTTTATGGTCAGTTACAATACCTCATTGACTGGAAGGGCTATGGTCCTGAAGAACGCTCTTGGACCAATGCCTCAGACGTCCATGCTCCTGCCTTGGTCCGAAATTTCCACGCAAAGTTTCCTTTAAAGCCTAAGAAGTGTCCTGGGGCCACTCCTAAAGGGGGGGGTGCTGTCACGATCCGGGTATCTGGACGCCATTACTTACCCTTCAGATGCCTCCTAAGGCTGGCTCAGCGTTCCAGGACCGGATCCCGCTGTTCCTGAGTTTCCACATGCAGAATGTCAGAGTGGTGATTTCATCAGCCGCGGCCTCCGCTGTGCCCGCGTGGTTAAATGTGCGCTTGTCAGTCTGGCGTCTCCTGTCTCCTGTGGCCGGCGTCGCCACTACTGTTTCAATTCTCACATGGATTACAAACCAAACTTCCCTCCAAGTGTCTGCATGGGCGCAGCCATCTTGGATTTTGTCATCTGATCATTTCCACCAATCTGCTGTCTGTATTGTTGATTTGCATAATTGCCTAGCCAACCCCTTCCTTGCTGCAGGTATAAGTAAGCTGTGCCTGAGCAAGGAAGGCGTCAGTGCTTTGGTTGTCTAACCTAGTTCCAGTTTGTCTCTCTCCTGTGGTTGTCTTCCAGGTTCCAGCTCCTGTCTCCAGACTTCTGCTATAGAGACCCGCACCAGCATTCCATCTGCGGTGTAGCCTGACTCTCCGATCCATTCTGGACTCACCTGTTTCCAGCTACAACAATCACCTGCTTCCAGCCCAGCTTCCAGCAGTGTACAGCTTCTCTTAAAGGGCCGGTGTCCTTTCTGCAGTTTACCACTCTCCACCGGTATTATTATTTCATCGCTCTCAAGTCAATCACCTGCTTCCAGCCCAGCTTCCAGCAGTGTACAGCTTCCCTTAAAGGGCCGGTGTCCTTTCTGCAGTTTACCACTCTCCACCGGTATTATTATTTCATCGCTCTCAAGTTCGTTTATTATTTAACTGGTTCCAGCCAGTATCCACTCCGTACCAACAACAGTCTGGTTCCAGCCAGTATCCACAGCAGCCGTTTTATCTTCAGCAGCCCAGCCTTTCCTGGAACACCAGCTGGTACGATCCTGGGTTCTCTCCATTGCTACAGTCAGGCCTGGTAAGGACTTTCCAACTAGAAGATTATAAGAACTGTCTCACACTACCAGTGCCTGTGGCCCTTGCCACCCTGTAGTACCCAGGAATTGTATTTATCAACTGTCTCATACTACCAGAGCCCTGTGGTCCCTACCACCCTGTAGTACCCAGGAACTGTATTATTGCCCTGCTGACTTTTATGTTTTCTTATTTGCTGCTGTGTTACGGAGTTTGTCATAATAAACATCATTGACTTTTATCCTGGTTGTCGTGGTCACGCCTTTGGGCAGTTATTCTACATGTTACTTACATGTCTAGGGGTCTGATACAACCTCCCAGGTTCCGTTACATCTCAGCCCCTACAACTGAGGTTGCCTCCCGTCAACTCAGGCCCTCAGTTGTGACAGAGGCCAATTAATTGATGAAGTACCTGGTTATTGGGAATAAATGTTTACCAAGACAGACAACCATCGCTGTTTTACATAACACCATTTCATTTGTCTAATATTTAAATTAAAGGAACTATCACAATGTCAAGTAAACACATCTTTATTTTTCCAAATCAAGTCCAAAGAGATGAGAGATGTTATTACTACTGACAAGGTACAAATGGGAAAGTCTCCTGCACAATGACCTCTCCACCCTTTGGGCCTGATTTGTTTGTAAGTAAAGCGATAAAGTAAGCAACTGGGCAAAACCATGCTGCACTGCAGGTGGGGCAGATGTAACATGTGCAGAGAGAGTTAGATTTGGATGGGGTGTGTTCAAACTGAAATCTAAATGGCAATGTAGAAATAAAGCTGTCTAACATTTGAGGGCTACATGCAAAAGCAGCCAGTATTTACCCTGCACAGAAACATTATCAATGTATTTGCTCCTCTTGCATGGCAATATGGGGGGGGGGGTCATTCCGAGTTGATCGCTCGCTGCCTTTTTTCGCAGCGCAGTGATCAGGTTACTACTGCACATGCACCGCAATGCGCACGTGCGTCATACGGGTACAAAGCGGATCGTAGCTGGGCGATGGATTTAACGAAGAATCCATTTGCACAGCCGATTGCAAGGAGATTGACAGGAAGAGGGCATTTGTAACTGACCGTTTTATGGGTGTGTCTGGAAAAACGCAGGCATGTCCAGGTGTTTGCAGGGCGGGTGTCTGACGTCAGTTCCGGGTCCAAAAAGAGTGAAGAGATCGCAAGGGCTATGTAAGTCCAGAGCTACTCCGAAACGGCAAAACACTTTTTCGTCCTGCTCGGCTGCACAGGCGTTCGCACACTTGCAAAGCGAAAATACACTCCCCCGTGGGCGGCGACTATGCGTTTGCACGGCTGCAAAAAGTAGCTAGTGAGCAATCAACATGAAATGACCCCCATGGTTTGCTCCAGATACAAAGTTACTTGCTTGCTTTTTGTTTTGCTTTACTTAGAAACATGAAACATTTTCACAAATAGTCATTCTCACATACCGATGCTATATCAGATTGTGTCCATACAGCTGATCCGGATTCAGACAGATCTCTGTGCATTGATGCAAATGGCGAGTTTTAGCTTACAGCGCTTTCGCAGATGTATGCATTTTTCCATATGCACACCCTATTTGAAGTCTACGGAACTCTATGAAATTGGCAGTTTCGGAAAGGCAACTGGGGAGAAACAACACGCAACCGCCCTGTCTTGTGGGAATATTAAGAATTTACTCACCGGTAATTCTATTTCTCGCAGTCCGTAGTGGATGCTGGGGACTCCGTAAGGACCATGGGGAATAGACGGGCTCCGCAGGAGACTGGGCACTCTAAAGAAAGTTTAGGTACTATCTGGTGTGCACTGGCTCCTCCCTCTATGCCCCTCCTCCAGACCTCAGTTAGGGAAACTGTGCCCGGAAGAGCTGACATTTCAAGGAAAGGATTTTGGAATCCAGGGTAAGACTCATACCAGCCACACCAATCGCACCGTACAACTTGTGATAACCTTACCCAGTTCACAGTATGAACAAAACTGAGCATCACTCAACGGATGCCCCATAACAATAACCCTTTATTAAGCAATAACTATATACACGTATTGCAGAAAGTCCGCTCTTGGGACGGGCGTCCAGCATCCACTACGGACTACGAGAAACAGAATTACCGGTGAGTAAATTCTTATTTTCTCTAACGTCCTAGTGGATGCTGGGGACTCCGTAAGGACCATGGGGATTATACCAAAGCTCCCAAACGGGCGGGAGAGTGCGGATGACTCTGCAGCACCGAATGAGCAAACACAAGGTCCTCCTCAGGCAGGGTATCAAATTTGTAGAATTTAGCAAAAGTGTTTGAACCCGACCAAGTAGCAGCTCGGCAAAGCTGTAATGCCGAGACCCCTCGGGCAGCCGCCCAGGATGAGCCCACCTTCCTTGTGGAATGGGCTTTTACTGATTTAGGATGCGGCAGTCCAGCCGCAGAATGAGCCTGCTGAATCATGTTACAGATCCAGCGAGCAATAGTCTGCTTTGAAGCAGGTGCACCCAGCTTGTTGGGTGCATACAGGATAAATAGCGAGTCAGTCTTCCTGACTCCAGCTGTTCTAGAAACATAAATCTTCAAAGCCCAGACTACATCTAGCAACTTGGAGTCTTCCAAGTCACGAGTAGCCACAGGCACCACAATAGGCTGGTTCAAATGAAAAGATGACACCACCTTTGGCAGAAATTGCGGACGAGTCCGCAATTCTGCCCTATCCATATGGAAAACCAGATAGGGGCTTTTACACGACAAAGCCGCAAATCCTGACACACGCCTAGCCGAAGCCAAGGCCAACAGTATGACCACTTTCCAAGCGAGATACTTTAGCTCCACTGTTTTAAGTGGCTCAAACCAGTGGGATTTCAGGAAATCCAAAATGACGTTGAGATCCCAAGGTGCCACCGGTGGCACAAAAGGGGGCTGAATATGCAGCACTCGCTTAACAAACATCTGAACCTCAGGCAGTGAAGCCAGTTCTTTTTGAAAGAAAATGGATAGGGCCAAAATCTGGACCTTTATGGACCCTAATTTTAGGCCCATAGTCACCCCTGACTGTAGGAAGTGCAGGAATCGACCCAGCTGGAATTCCTTTGTAGGGGCCTTCCTGGCCTCACACCAAGCAACATATTTTCGCCATATACGGTGATAATGTTTTGCTGTCACGTACTTCCTAGCCTTTATCAGCGTAGGAATAACTTCATCCGGAATGCCCTTTTCTGCTAGGATCCGGCGTTCAACCGCCATGCCGTCAAACGCAGCCGCGGTAAGTCTTGGAACAGACAGGGCCCCTGTTGCAACAGGTCCTGTCTGAGAGGCAGAGGCCATGGGTCCTCTGTGAGCATTTCTTGCAGTTCCGGATACCAAGTCCTTCTTGGCCAATCCGGAACAATGAGTATTGTTCTCACTCCTCTTTTTCTTACGATTCTCAGTACCTTGGGTATGAGAGGAAGAGGAGGAAACACATAGACCAACTGGAACACCCACGGTGTCACCAGTGCGTCCACAGCTATCGCCTGAGGGTCCCTTGACCTGGCGCAATACCTCTTTAACTTTTTGTTGAGGCGGGACGCCATCATGTCCACCTGTGGCAGTTCCCATCGATTTACAATCTGCGTGACGACTTCTTGATGAAGTCCCCACTCTCCCGGGTGGAGGTCGTGCCTGCTGAGGAAGTCTGCTTCCCAGTTGTCCACCCCCGGAATGAACACTGCTGACAGTGCTTGTACGTGATTCTCCGCCCGACGAAGAATCATGGTGGCTTCCGCCATTGCCACCCTGCTTTTTGTGCCTCCCTGGCAGTTTACATGGGCGACTGCCGTGATGTTGTCTGACTGAATCAGCACTGGTTGGTCTCGAAGCAAAGGCTCCGCTTGACTCAGGGCGTTGTATATGGCCCATAGCTCCAGGATATTTTTTTTTTTTTTAAATTGTTTATTTTAATTTTCAGGGTATAAACTTTACAGGTTACAAACATTACTGCAGCCTTCCCCCTTACATGGGATGGGCTGTTCTGTCTAACATAACATTACCGATAACAGATACATAACCTTAAAATAAGGAACATGTGGTTCCCACAATGCAGAGAAACAGCAAAGCGTTATGTCTCAGGGTAAACAGAGACTATTCAGATGGGTGGGAACTGACATACAGATTCGTAATTATAACTGTAGGAGGGTAGAGACTAAAGAGATAGAACCTGAGAGGCGAGAAAAAGAGACAGGGGGGATGGGGAGGGAATAGAGTAGGAGGAGAGGTGGCAGGGTTAGGGATACGCCGCTGGTACGCCCCCGTTTTGCGTTGGTACGCGCATGGCGCTAGTACTAAATGGAAAGTGCTACTCGGGGAACACGAAAAGGATAAGTTGGGGATATCCTCTGAGCTAGTTGTCGGGCTAGTAGAGTACAGGGGTCATAATAGTATGGCCGTCGAGCTCCCGGGGGGTCGGGCTCCGTGTGCGGGGGCCTGTGAGTTAAACCAGAGTTCCCATACTTGAAGGAACTGAAAAGATCTGTTATGGAGGTATGCAGTGATTTTTTCCATGCTTGCGAAGTACCATATTTTGTTGATGACCTGTTGTATAGGGGGGGGCTCCCTCTTTTTCCAGTTTAGGGCAATTGCGCATCTAGCCGCGTTCAAGATCTGTGTCAGTAATTTACCGGAGTTCGGAGGTGCATTGGCAGTGGGGAGGCCTAGTAGAAAGGACCAAGGATCTTTGTATATCCGGGTCTGGAGCACTGTACTCAACAAGTGGGCGACTGAATCCCAGAATAGCTCGATTTTAGGGCATGTCCACCATATATGGAGGAAAGAGCCGTGTCCGCCACATCCTCTCCAGCACAGTGGCTGGGAGGAGGGGAACATTTTGTGAAGTCTAGAGGGGACTAGATACCACCTATATAAGATTTTATATGCGTTTTCCTTAACTAGGGTTGAAATCGAGGATTTTGCGGCAGCCGCAAAGACGTCTGACCAATCATAGTCATCTGGTATCGGGCCAAGGTCCTGTTCCCACTTGAGTATAAAGGCCGGGGTCGTTTTCCTATCCTCTACCTGGAGAAGGTAATACATTTGTGAGATGATTCCACGAGCGAGCGGTTTGTAATAGCAATAGGACTCCAGGGTGGAGAGAGGTTGGAATGGGGATGTGCTTGTTAAGGACGAGACAAAATGTCTCACCTGTAGATAGGTAAAAGGGTTCGCATCCGGGAAGTCATATTTTGACGCAATTTCCGGTAAGGGTGTACAGGCCCCTTCGGACAATACATCTAGAACGAAGCGGATGTTATGTGTCGACCATGAGTGCGAGCGGGTCACGGAATGGCCTGGGACGAACGAAGGGTTGTCCCACAATGGAGTGAGCGCCGAAGGGGCTGATAGCATGTGGAAATGGCGTGTACAATAGTCCCAGATCTGACAGGTGAATTCCAGAACCGGGTGTAGTTGCAAATGGGGAGATCTAGATTTAGGAGGGGATAGGAGTAGAGATGATAGAGGAGTGCGGCTAAGTGTCCTCTCTAACTGGAGCCAACGTATGGACTGCGTAGGGGCGAACCATGCAACCGCTTGGCTGAGATGGGTGGCCAGATAGTAAAGGCGTATATCTGGGAATCCTCTCCCCCCTTCTTGTACTGATCTGCGGAGGGTAGAGAACCCTATCCTAGGAGTTTTACTTCTCCACACAAAGCGTAGCAACCACGTATGAATTTGTGCCAGTACCGAGTCCGGCACTTTCACTGGTAGCGTTTGGAATAGATAGAGGAGGCGGGGGATAATATTCATTTTCAGAGCTATGATACGGCCTAACCAAGATATGATTAATGATTGCCATTTATGGAGATCGGCCTTAAGATTTTTAAGCAAAGGCGAGAAATTTTCCTTAAACAAGTCTCCATAGCGGCTCGTAATATAGACCCCCAGGTATCGGATTTTAGAAGTGCACCAGGTGAATTTAAAGTTGTTTTGCATGTTGGCTATTTGGGGAGGGGAGATGTGGAAGGGGAGGGCTTCCGTCTTGGACCAGTTAACTTTGTAGCCCGATAACTGTCCGTATTCAGACAGGAGAGTAAAAAGGTTCGGCAGAGAGGTGTGAGGTGAGGAAAGTGACAGGAGGACGTCGTCTGCGAACAAGGAAATCTTGTAAACGGAGTCCCCTACTCCTAGCCCTCCGATGTCGGGCGAGGCTCGGATTCGGGCTGCTAATGGTTCTATCACTAAGGCAAAAATCAGGGGTGAGAGTGGGCAGCCCTGTCTGGTACCGTTGGAGATGTCCAAAGGGTCAGATTGTACTCCGTTTATAGATACCCTAGCGGAAGGGGTCGAATATAAGGCTTGTATCCCTGTAAGAAATTCCCCCTGAAAGCCCAGATGTGCCAAGGTTTCAAACATAAAGGGCCACCCTATTCTGTCAAATGCTTTCTCCGCGTCCAGAGAAAGCAAGAGAGCAGGGGTGCGTGTAAGGTTGATATAGTGAGTCAGGCTAATAGTTCGTCTCGTGTTGTCTCGAGCTTGACGGCCGGGGATAAATCCTACCTGGTCGTTATGGATAAGGTGGGGTAAGACTCTATTTAGACGGAGAGCCAATATTTTGGCATAAATCTTGATATCTGAGTTAAGTAATGATATTGGCCTATAGTTAGCGCAACTAGATGTGTCCTTACCCTCCTTAGGGATGACTATTATCTTGGCCTCCAGTGCCGTTTTGGAGAAAGAAGCTCCCTGCAAGACAGCATTGAAAAGGGCTGAGAGGTGAGGTGTAAGTTGGGGGAGAAAGGTCTTGTAATATGCGGCCGTAAAGCCGTCTGGGCCAGGAGCTTTGCTAAGCTTTAGGGATTTGACAACAGTGGCAATTTCCTCTTCGGATATCTCCGAATTCAATTCGGCTGAGACCGAAGGGCTTAATCGAGGGAGATGGCATTGGGATAGGAAGGTACGAATAGCCCCAATAAAGTCTGGTTTCGTCTGAGTGGTCTTATGGGCGTTGTATAGTTTCTCGTAGAAGTGAGAGAAAGTTTCAGTGATGCGTTTGGGGTCCCTAGTCTTCACACCAGAGGGATGCTGGATAGACATAACGTTATTCCTTGTGAGTTTAGCCCGGAGCCTGGAGGCTAGCAACCGATCAGCTTTATCCCCTTTTTCGTAAAAGGATTGGTTGAGCCACTTCAAGCTGGTCTCCACCTTCGTCGTCAGGAGCATGTTTAACTCGCCTCTGACCGCAGATAAAGCGGAGAGGTCCGTTTCGGACCCTGTTTTTTTGTGCTTCAGTGAGAGGGAGCCAAGCATGTCCGTGAGTTCCCGGATGCGTTTGGATCTGGCCTTCTTGTTATACGAGGAGGCACTGATCATGCATCCGCGTATGACCGCTTTGTGAGCGTCCCAGAGTAACATAGGGGGGACAGACGGGGATGTGTTTGTCTCAAAGTAGTGGGAGATTTCGGCGGCTATGTGAGCTTTCGTTTGGGGATTAAGAAGGAGTCTATCGTTCAATCTCCATACAGGGTGGCGAGCGGGTGGGTGTGGGCCTGCGACATCTACGGTGACCGGACCGTGATCTGACCACGTGTTGGGGTGAATGGAGGTGTCAATGATATTTTGTGCAGGCTCCGAACTCAGGAAAATCATGTCTAATCTCGTGTAAACATCGTATATGGGGGAATAGTAAGTGTAGTCTTTGGCAGTCGGGTCTTTTACTCTCCATGCATCGAAAAGAAGGTGCCGTGACAGCAGGAGGTTCAAAGCAGTTGCATTGCGCGTGTGTGAGGGGCGCATGGATCTGGGCAGAGGTTTAGATCTGTCCAGAGCGCTGTCTAGAGTCACATTAAAATCCCCCCCTAGTACCACATTGCCGCGTCTGTGTAGGGCTAAGAGGCTATTTAAGGAGTGGAAAAAGGGAGCCTGGGTCTGATTTGGAGCATAAACATTTAGGAATGTATAGGGGGTCCCGTTTAACAACCCTACTAATAACAAGTATCTGCCTTCAGGGTCGCTCAGTATTTCAGAGGGGATGAAATCTAAGTGATTAGCAAAGAGTATAGAGACCCCTTTCTTCTTGTGTATGGGATCGCAAGCATGGAAAGTGTGCGGGAAGTGTTTGGACTTAAGTGCTGGGTGTGATTTACCTGAGAAGTGGGTCTCCTGTAGGAAAACAATATCGCCTTTAAGTTGCTTAAGGGATTGAAATAAAAGGGAGCGTTTGCGTGGGCTATTTAGACCTTTCGTGTTCAATGTGAGTATCCTAAGGACCATGGTTTGAGAACAGAGCACTTTTCATGTGGGAGCGCGCCAGCGGAGTTCCGAAAGACAGGGGGGGAGGAAAAGGAAAGAGGATCAGGAAGAAGGGAAGAAAGAGGGTAGGAGAACAGATGAAGAACAAGCATATATTAGCATCAGTGGTTAAAGAGCGGAGGGAGTCCGTTCTCGTCAGTCGGACCCAAGGGAGAGACAGACCCGCAGGTCTAGGTCGTCCGACGTCGACCCTAAAGGTCGAGTGGGGGGTGGGTGAACCCAGCTGCTCCGAGAGGAGACCGGGTCCCGTGAGTGATCATGTTATATTTAAATGTACGCAATGCGAACTATAAGCTAGGGGAGCTTAAAGGGGAGGGGGGAAGTGGGGGGGGGGGGGGTAACAGCATTAGTAGAATTGGGGGTAAACATGGCCTGCTGAACGCATACTAAGAGCAATAATATTAAGACCTGTGTGAGGTAGAAAAGGAGAAGAAAAGAAACAAAACTCACCCCATACGGGCCTCCCGGGACCGAAGCCCACGCGGCCAGCCACGAAGAACCCCGGCCCCGAGGGCCCGGACAGGTCCCCTCACAACAGGATCAACAAGGCCTTAAATGGTAAACAACATCTTAACCCAAGGCTCTACACCGTATGGGGATCTTGGCATATTGCGGAAAGACCCCCTGTAGTCCGTTGTGGGCTCGTGTGGTCACAAGTCCTATCCTGGGCATCTATACATGGTAGTTCATGTATCTGGGGAGGTGTGTGATGCAGATCCTACGGTGGTCCATTCTGAGGCTGGAGCTGTGAGAGACGGGGAGGTGTTGACTGGGTGAGAGTGATGAGGGGTGGCCGGAGGGCCGGAGATGTTCAGTTGGTGTAGTAGCTGAAGGGCCTCATCTGGAGATCTAGCGGAGAGGAATTTGCCATCTGCTCTGACTTGTAGTGCAAAGGGGAAGCCCCATCTGTATCGGATATTATGATCTCTTAGGGCTTTGGTTATGTCTTTTAATTCCCTCCGTCTGTTCAGCGTGACCGGTGACAGGTCTTGGAAGATCAAGAGATCGGAGCCTTCGAACGGGATCGTCGTCATCCTCCTAGTTTTGGCGTAGACTTGGTCTTTGACCGCGAAATAATGAAAGCGGAGTATTACGTCTCTTGGAGTTTTAGCCTCTTGGGATCTAGGACGTAGAGCCCTGTGAGCCCTGTCCAGAAGAAGCATATCGTCTGGAACGGAGGGAGCAAGAGAACGGAAGAGGCGGAGCAGATAGTCCGTGAGGTGGTTTTGTTCTATCGTCTCGGGGACGTTACGAATTCTAAGATTGTTCCGGCGCCCCCTGTTGTCCAAATCTTCTTGTTTGTCCGCTAGGAGCATAACATCCGTGCGTATTTGAGATATCTCCTGTTCTGATTCTTGTTGGAAGGCGATAAGCTCTTCCTGTTTTCTTTCGATGGCATCTACTCTGGTGCCCAGGCTATCCACGTCCGATTTTAGACCCGAGATAGCCTCTTGTACTTCTGCACGTATTGATTTTTTAATATTGCGCATCTCGGATAGGAGGAGGGCGACATCAGCCTTTGTGGCGGGAGTGGAGGAAGAGTCATCGTCTGAGTCTTTGTCAGATATTGCTGGAGTAGGTGGGGGTGAGGTTGCTCTCCGGGTGGAGGATGGAGCAGGGTTTTTGAAGTAGCCCACCAGGTTATGGGCGTTCGTCTTTTTCCCCCCTTTAGGCATAGTGGCGGAGGTGAGGTAGGTTATTTGTCAACACCTGGGAAGGATGAGGGAAGCTCCTATATCATTAGGATCACACACGAGACCAAGTGTAGCACATATCGAGATCACATGCTAGGCGCTTTGGAGAGAATGGTCAGACGGGCCCAGTTGGGCGTGCCATGTCCTGTGGGTAGTGGTCGAGCCTCAGCGCAGTGAATGTACGCTCTCAGGTTCCAGCTGGTTTGGGGTCCACCGGGGACCGGGGTTTCTTTTAGAGATGTCCAAGGCCCTGCCGGCGTAGTGTGTGTGGTTGCCAGGGGGGGGCCGACAGCTCCGCAGGGTGTTTAGATAGTACCGGTGTAGTGGTAATGGTGTTCCAAGGTGCTGTCTGGTCTAGTAGTACTAGCTCGTAAGAGCTCCTATGGAACACGGGTGGGTGTTCAGGGGGTAGAGGTGAGGGCAGAGTGAGGTATTCCCTCAGCCACCCAGCAGTGAGCTGACCCGCCGTTTAATGTCAGGGGGGTCTCAGGCTGAGCTCCTGTATCTGTGCAGCTTGTGTAATGTGACTTTGGCATTCAAGATGGCCGCCGCCGCTGTGCTGGGCTGAGGTATGTGGGTATATGTGTGGAGCCTGCGGGCTTTAGAGGGGTTTCCCCGTTATATTAGAGTACCTGACCAGGGAGGACTTCAGGTTGACAGGAGGGCTCTAGGGGTGTCCGCAGGGCGCCGTCCGGTCCCGCCACTGTCGTGCACCGGTCCGGAGCCTCCCGCCGGGTCGTCCTGAGACTCTAGGCCCCCGCTTCAGTGAACCGCGTAGGCCTCACCGCCGCAGCAGCTTGCTGCTGGTCGTCGTCGCTCGGGGTCGCACAACCGGGCACACACTGGCAGAAATACAGTGCTTCAGGACCAGGTGTGGTCTCGTGAATAACGGACCAATGGAGAGCCCCAGGGGGCAGGGGGGAGATGTGTGCTTTCTCCCCGCCGCTCCGGAACTGTGCGTCGGCCCGGGAGTAAAGCCGTCAGTAGGCTTCTCGTCCCCGCTGCAGAGGGGAGCGGGAGGATAGCGGGCCCCGGCGGCCGGCCGTGCCGCTCACAGCGTCCCAGGCTACCAGGCGGGTGGAAGAGGTGGGGGAGGGAGGTCGCGTCTGACGGCACGGCGGCCTCCGCAGCTCCGGGGGACAGCGGGCGCCGCGGCCCGCAGGGAAGCCCCGATCACGGAGCAGACTCACCCCCAGGCTCCCTAGCGGGGCACGGTCCTCCGTCCGGAGGGTCCAAACAGGGCGGCAGTATGCTGAGGGGGAACCATCCACGGCAGGGCTCTTCTGTGTGGAGTAACCCCGTCCGGGGGTCTCAAATGCCCCGTTTCTGGAGGCTGCGGCAATGCCCAAGCGTTGGGATAGAGGAGGCAGAGCGTGCATACAAGGGGGGGCCCTGGGAAGGGCAAGGGAGGGTTAATCACGGCGGCACCGGCCGGACCCCTAGCAAATCAGGGAGAGCAGGGAGAGCACCTCTTACCCTCTGGCTACTGGCCTCAGCAACGGATCCGCCTCGGGCACCTCAGTCGCCAGAAGCTGCGGCGCCGATAGAGCGTGTGCCGGGTCAGTCACTGCAAGCCGCGTCTCCCGTTGCAGGCCCCCGGCAGAGTCCCAGCAAGATGGCGGCCGCACCCGTCTCGGCGCCCGGATCTCCAGAGGGCGACGTCACCGAGCATCCACGGGGGTAGGTATATGGAGGGGGGAACCAGCAGGCTCCACACAGGGTTCCTCGATCGCCGAGGGGGATCCACCAGCCGTCGGCTCGGCTCCAGGGGCACAGGTCGGGACCCGCAGCTACTCCAGGCCCCGGCTTCAGTCCGGGGAGAAGGCCGCAACCCGCGGGAGCGCTTAGAAGCACTCCCCGATTCCGCGGCGTCTCCCCAGGGCAGTCCCAATCGGCTGGAGAGCAGTGGGAGAGATGTCCCAGATTAAATGGGTGGTCACAAGTGAGGAAAATATGAATTTTGTTGGGGCTATGTGCAGGAGCTCCCAAACTGCGTGTCTTGCTCCTTCAGCAGCCAAGCCACGCCCCAGCTCCAGGATATTTATGTGCAGACAAGTCTCCTGACTTGACCACAGCCCTTGGAAGTTTCTTCCTTGAGTGACTGCCCCCCACCCTCGGAGGCTTGCATCCGTGGTCACTAGGACCCAGTCCTGTATGCCGAACCTGCGGCCCTCGAGGAGGTGAGTATGTTGCAGCCACCACAGAAAAGACACCCTGGGCATGGGGGACAGGGTGATCAGCCGATGCATCTGAAGATGCGATCCGGACCACTTGTCCAACAGATCCCACTGAAAGATCCTTGCATGGAACCTGCCGAAGGGAATGGCTTCGTATGACGCCACCATCTTTCCCAGGACTCGCGTGCAGTGATGCACCGACACCTGTTTTGGTTTTAGGAGATCTCTGACCAGAGTCACGAGCTCCTGAGCCTTCTCCTCCAGGAGAAACACCTTCTTCTGGTCTGTGTCCGGAATCATGCCCAGGAAGGCAGACGCGTCGTAGCAATCAGCTGCGACTTTGGAATATTCAGAATCCAGCCGTGCTGACGCAACACTTCCTGCAAGTGTGCTACGCTGATCACCAACCGCTCTCTGGTCCTCGCCTTTATGAGGAGATCGTCCAAGTATGGGATAATTGTAACTCCTTGCTTCCGAAGGAGCACCATCATTTCCGCCATCACCGTGGTAAATATTCTCGGTGCCGTGGACAGGCCAAACGGCAACGTCTGGAATTGGTAATGACAGTCCTGTACCACAAACCTGAGGTACTCCTGATGAGGCGGATAAATGGGGACATGCAAGTAAGCATCCTTGATGTCCAGAGAAACCATAAAATCCCCCTCTTCCAGGCTTGCAATGACCGCTCTGAGCGATTCCATTTTGAACTTGAATTTCTTCAGGTAAATGTTCAGGGATTTTAAATTCAAAATGGGTCTGACCGAACCAGCCGGTTTCGGTACCACAAACATAGTGGAATAGTAGCCCCTTCCCTGTTGAAGGGGGGGAACCTCTACCACCACCTGCTGGAGAAATAGTTTGTGAATTGCCGCCAACACTACCTCCCTTTCCATGGGGGAAGCTGGCAAGGCAGATTTTAGGTAACGGTGAGGGGGCGTCACCTCGAATTCCAGCTTGTATCCCTGAGACACAATTTGTATAGCCCAAGGATCCACCTGGGAGTGAACCCACTGGTGGCTGAAATGTCGGAGATGCGCCCCCACGGCTCCTGGCTCCGCTTGTGGAGCCCCAGCGTCATGCGGTGGATTTAGTGGAAGCCGGGGAAGACTTTTGTTCCTGGGAACTAGCTGCATGGTGCAGCCTTCTTCCTTTACCCCTACCTCTGGCAAGAAAGGATGCACCTCTGACTTTCTTGCTTTTTTGAGAACAAAAGGACTGCATTTTGTAATACAGTGCTTTCTTAGGCTGTGGGGGGACATAAGGCAAGAAATTTGACTTCCCAGCCGTAGCTGTGGAAACTAGGTCTGAGAGACCGTCCCCAAACAATTCCTCACCCTTATAAGGTAAAACCTCCATGTGTTTTTTAGAGTCGGTATCCCCTGTCCATTGTCGAGTACATAAGACCCTTCTGGCAGAAATGGACATTGCGTTTACTCTAGAGCCCAGCAGGCAAATGTCCCTCTGGGCATCCCGCATATATAGGACCGCGTCCTTGATATGAGCCAGGGTCAGTAGAACAGTGTCCCAGTCCAGGGTATCTATCTCCTCAGACAGAGTATCCGTCCATGCTGCTACCGCACTACACATCCAGGCCGAAGCAATTGCTGGCCTCAGCAGTGTACCAGAATGTGTATAAACAGACTTCAGGATAGCTTCCTACTTTCTATCCGCAGGATCCTTTAGGGCGGCCGTATCCTGAGACGGCAGGGCCACCTTCTTAGACAAGCGTGTCAACGCCTTGTCTACCCTAGGGGAGGATTCCCAGCGTAACCTGTCCGTTGGCGGGAAAGGATCTGCCATAAGTAATCTCTTGGGAATTAACACCTTCCTATCAGGGGAATCCCACGCTTTTTCACATAATTCATTCAATTCATGTGACGGGGGAAAAGTCACTTCTTGCTTTTTCTCCCCAAACATAGAAATCCTCTTGTCAGGGACAGGATTTTCCTCAGAAATGTGTAATACATCCTTCATTGCTATAATCATGTAGTAGATGGCTTTAGTCATTTTAGGCTGCAACTTTGCCTCATCGTCATCGACACTGGAGTCAGATTCCGTGTCGACATCTGTGTCAACTAACTGGGATATTGGGCGCTTTTGAGACCCTGACGGCCTCTGCGCTGTAGGATCAGGCATGGATTGAGACCCTGACTGTCCCAAGGCTACAGCTTTATCCAATCTGTTATGCAATGAGCTTACATTATCATTTAACACCTTCCACATATCCATCCAATCAGGTGTCGGCACCGTCGGCGGTGACACCACATTTATCTGCACTTGATCTGCCTCCACGTATCCTTCCTCATCAAACATGTCGACACAGGCGTACCGACACACCGCACACACACAGGGAATGCTCTGACTGAGGACAGGACCCCACAAAGGCTTTTGGGGAGACAGAGAGAGAGTATGCCAGCACACACCCCAGCGCTATATAACCCAGGGATTACACTGTACCTTAGTGTTTACCCAGTAGCTGCTGTTTTATATACCTCTGCGCCTAAATTTATGTGCCTCCCCCTCTCTTTATCACCCTCTAGTGCACCTGTATACTGCAGGGGAGAGCCTGGGGAGCGTCCTTCCAGCGGAGCTGTGAAGAGAAAATGGCGCTGGTGTGCTGAGGAAGAAGGCCCCGCCCCCACAGCGGCGGGCTTCTGTCCCGTTTTTTATGTGTAAAAATGGCGGGGGCTCGTACATATGTACAGTGCCTGACTGTATATATGCATCTTTTTGCCATCAGGTATCTTAATTGCTGCCCAGGGCAGTGACCGGAGTGTGCGGGTGTGCTGTGGGAGCAATGGCGCACAGCTGCAGTGCTGTGCGCTACCTTAAGTGAAGACAGGAGTCTTCTGTAGCCGATTTCGATGTCTTCTTGCTTCTGCTGCTTCTGTACTTCTGGCTCTGCGAGGGGAGCGGCGGCGTGGCTCCGGGAATGGACGATCAAGGTTAGGAACCTGTGTTCGATCCCTCTGGAGCTAATGGTGTCCAGTAGCCTAAGAAGCGCAACCTAGCCGCAGTTATTAGGTTTGCTTCTCTCCCCTCAGTCCCACGTAGCAGAGAGTCTGTTGCCAGCAGAAGACCTCTGAAAAAAACCTGACAAAATACTTTCTTTTCTAGCAAGCTCAGGAGAGCCCACTAGGAGCACCCAGCTCTGGCCGGGCACAGATTCTAACTGAGGTCTGGAGGAGGGGCATAGAGGGAGGAGCCAGTGCACACCAGATAGTACTAGATCTTTCTTTTAGAGTGCCCAGTCTCCTGCAGAGCCCGTCTATTCCCCATGGTCCTTACGGAGTCCCCAGCATCCACTAGGACGTTAGAGAAATTATAGAAATGTTATCAAAAGCTCCGGCGGTTTTGACTTGCGTGCGTATGGACAAGGGAAACCTGTTTCTGATGGATCTCTTCCACCTAGCATGTGGCTGGGGTAAGAACTAAAGATAAGTACTGGGCCACATTTTCACGGCTTCCTAAATAACCGCTGAGATAGTAAGTCCATCAGACTCTCCCCGACCTTACATAGCATCAAATGGGCACTAAAAACCCACCTGTTCCTCACAGCTTACCCATCCGGCACATAACCAATCAAATTCGCCCCAGCCATTGCTATCGCTCTACATTCCTGCTCAAAGGACCCCATTGACTTGCTCATGTCTTCTGTACCCCCTCTCCTTAGATTGTAAGCTTCTAGCAGTAGGTTCCTCCTCCTCTTGTTTTCTCAGTCCTCTTCTCTTGAACTTCAATTACAGCACCCACCCACACACAGTCCGTCTTGTAGCCACTCATTCTTCCACCGGCACTTAGATGACTAGTGTTGCCGTCGCTATTGATGACATTCCTTATGTTATCCGCTCACCAGCTGTATTGCGTACTGAGATCTGTGGGGCCTATTGTTACTTGTGTCCTGTCTATGTTTTGGCTACTTTAATGTTCTGTCTTGCTGTTTGCCTTTGTACGGCGCTGCAGACCTCTTGTGGCACCATATAAATAAAGTGTAATAATAAAAGTAACATATTACACAATGGTATAAACTATCTTATACCTTCAACTACAGAGTATTAGTCTCACAGCGGATTCAGGATCATATCCCGATGGACGAGATGCCAGCGGTCAGACTACCGACAGAGATATCCCAAACAGTCAGAATGCCGACAGCCCCCCAGAAATTACTGTAACCCTTACCTGTTCCCTACCCTAACTATCCCCGGTGGTGCCTAACCCCCCCTTCCTACCCTGGCACCTAACCAAACCCTTTCAGTCCCTGCACCCTAACCCCCCTCCTAATGCCTAAACCTAACCTCCCACCTCCCGCGTCATGACGCAGGCGCATCCAGCTGAAAGAACGATCAGGATTCCGGGTGTCGGTATGTTGATGCTGGTATCCTGGCCTCCGTTGGGATTTAGACACCGGTCTTATGGTGTCCTTCGATATTCAGGCGCCGGTATGTCGACCAATGGGTTCCCGTTATTCTGGAAATTAACTACATCCCCCCGAATCATATCAGATGGCCATTACCATGAATATATGTTGCTTGGTAGCCTATATTAGTCTGTTACTATTGTGGAGTGATGCCAAAACCCATTAGAGTAAGGAAACTGCCCAAAAGATCCACACATAAGGTAACCAGTCCTGTTTTACTTTTATAAGACACATTCCATCTATATCCTTGGATGGTATATACAGTTGTGCTCATAAGTTTACATACCCTAGCAGAATTTGTGATTTTCTGGCCATTTGTCAGAGAATATGAATGATAACTCACAAACTTTTCTTTCACTCATGGTTAGTGGTTGGGTGAAGCCATTTATTGTCAAACAACTGTGTTTACTCTTTTTAAATCATAAATACAACAGAAACTACCCAAATGACCCTGATCAAAAGTTTACATACCCTGGAAATTTTGTCCTGATAACATGCACACAAGTTGACACAAACGGGTTTGAATGGCTACTAAAGGTAACCATCCTCGGGGGGCGTGGCTTCGCGGACATGGAGTAGCTGCACTTGATCGGCGCTCTCCGTCTACACTATCCTGCACAACATCTCCTGATCTCCCATCTATACTTTGCGAGGCATCTAAGTGCGGGGGAACTAGCCCTGACTGCGGTGACTCTCCCCCTGGCCGTGTACGGCGGCTGCCGTGTCCGTACGAACCCGACAAGTGCTGCTGGCGTCGTTGAGCGGGAAGGAGCTGGCGCCATCACGAGAGGGAGACGCCGGAACTGCAGATGTGACTCACACGCGGGACGACGCCGGGCTCAGCAGAAGACGGAGTCAGCGGCTCAGTGGGGTAAGCTTAACACTATGAATGGGCCCTGCTATGCCCCCTCCTGAGACTCTATCCTGCTGCCATTAGAGCCTGAGCCCGACGTGTGGAGCGTGACCGAGGGCTGCTGGAAGGGGAGGAGAGCCTCGTGTCCATGCTGGGCCGAGAGGTGCCCTGGCCCCAATAACTCCCAGCCTAGACGTGTCTGCCCTGATCCCCCTGCTGACACCCACACTCCATAAAGCCTGCAGTGCGGATAATAGCAGAAGGCATTTTACATACACTGTGCCCGTGTGCCTTGAGGTGCGGCTGCCTGCCCCCTCCTGAATGGAGTCTGATCCGATATCTGCCCTGCAACACAGTGCCTGTGTACCCTTAAATGTGGATACCTGCTTCCCTTTGACCGGGGTCTGATCTGACGTTTACCCTGCAATTCAGTGCCCGTGTACCTTTGCAGCATGGCTGCCTGCTCCCTTCTGACCGGAGTCTGATCTGATGTATACCCTGCAATACAATGTCTGTACACCTGCAGAGTGTGGCTGCCTGCTCCCCTCTGACCAGAGACTGATCTGCCAAATACCCTGCAATACAATACCTGGGCACCTGCAAAGTGCGGCTAACTGCTCCCTCATGCCCGGAGTCTGATCTGATCTATTATAAACCCTGCAATATAGTTACTGTGCGCCTCTGAAGTGGGGCTGCCTGCTTACTTCTGACAGGTGCCTGACCCGATACACACCCTGCAATATACCTTAGCTACCTTATTCTATACTATTGGTTTTTGCCTGGGTGCTTCCCTTTATAACATAATGGTGAAACCACAGCAATCTGCCGCCGCTGCTAAGTTGGAGAAGTATTCCCGGTCATCTAATCCTGCCCGTAAAGAGGTGACCCCTGACCGCACCTCCTCTCCTCCGCCTGAATCCCCGCGAAACTCGGCCATCCCGGACGCTCCTCCTGACGCTGCCCTACAGAAGGTCCTGGAGGCTGTGGTGGCTAGTGAGGCTAGGCTGGCGGACAAAATTGGTCAAGTTCAATCCGACCTATCTATTATACATCATGACCTCCAGAGGGTCCGGGAACGGGTAGGTGAAGTGGAGGCTCGCACTTCCTCCCTCGAGGACTTAATGACGGATGTACAACACAAACTGCTAGATATGGAGGGGCGTTTGAGAAGGTGCAACGTGCGCTTTGTGGGCCTCCCGGAACGCGAGGAAGGCCAGGCTCCTGAAAAATTTGTGGAAAAATGGCTCACGGACAACTACGGGATGGAATCCTTCTCACCTTTTTTCACCGTGGAAAGAGCCCACCGGGTCCCCTTCCGCCCTCCTCCACCTGGGGCGCCTCCCCGCACCTTGATAGCTAAGCTCCTCAACTACCGTGACAGGGATGCTCTATTGAGGTTGAATCGTATTAAGGGCCCACTGATGTGGAATGGCTCCCGTGTATCCGTATTCCCTGACTTCGCGGTGGAAGTCCAAAAGAATAGGGCCCAATTTACCCCGGTTAAGAGACGTCTTCGTGAACTCAACATATCCTATGCCATGATGTTCCCTTCTAAATTGAGAGTAGTGGTGGATGGTGAGGCGAAATTCTTTACAACCCCTTGGGAGGCCTCTGCGTGGCTGGACACTGCTAGGCCGGCTAGACGGGCATTGGCAGATGATTAAAGAAGACGCATGCTTACTCTCCTGCTATGAACGCTCTCTTCTACACCTGGACGTTCACTCCTGTCTGCAGCTTCAGGGGGGAGCTGGGGGGGTGTATGCTGTAACTGTGACACATATACTCAATACTGCCCTGTGATATTGCTGTGCTCGGGAGCACGGAGTGGGCTTCATGGAGTGTCCCTCTGTTAGGGGGTGGCTGGGGGGGGGGGGGCGATCGGGGAGCCTGCCTTGAAAGGATAGACCCCATACTGTTTTACTAGGGGGAGTTTTTTTTCCCTTTTTTTGAGTTGGGAACAGCCTAAAAAATTGCGCTTCACTCCACGATGCAGTGCCACAGGGACTATCTCTGTGGGGGGGGGGAAACTTTTACTAGTTAAGTGGGAGGATGCCTTAAATGTACGGAGGGCGCTGAGACATGTCTAGTCGCCACTGTATTTTTTGCCTACCGGTTTTCTATTGAACAGTTAGGATTCTAGAGAGTTTGTTTTCTCTGTAGACGGAGGGGGGGGGGATAATTTCTTGTTGCAGGGATCCAAGTATGCCAATGTTCGGGGTGGTGTACAGGGAGGGGGGTGTGGGGCTCGGGGGTAAAGGTTTCCCAAGGTCTGGGATGTTACCTGGGGGTTTAGTTTTAAGGATTACTATGCAACTGCTGAACTGTTTATGTTTTCTTTCCTTAACTGTATCGTGGTATGTGGAAAATGTGAATTATCATGTTAATGGAAGTGCGGTGTGGTGCCTGCTGGATGGTGTGCGGGCTGACAGAGTCTTAACTGCTCGGTACACAGCGACCCAATGGCAAATAACTTAGTCAAATTTATCTCCTGGAATGTGCGAGGCCTAAACGACAAGGTCAAAAGGACGCTGGTCCTTAGACAGATCAAACAATTAGGGGCGGACATTGTATGCCTGATGGAGACTCACCTAGTTGGGGCTAGAGTTCTATCGTTAAAGAAACCTTGGGTGGGTTGGTCCTATCATTCAACCCATACCTCCTCCTCTCGGGGAGTCTCCATCTTAATCAAGAAGCATGTCCCGTTCGTGATAGAGCAGGTACAGACTGATCCATGGGGTAGGTCGGTTTTTATTAAGTGCCAGATTCATGCAATGTCACTTGTGCTGATAGCACTCTATATACCGCCTCCATACTCCCCGGAAATCCTTAAAAAGGCTGCAGAGTTTATAGCTTTGTTCCCTGAAGCTCCCGTCATCAGCCTGGGGGACTACAACAACACCTTAGATCCGACCCTAGATAGGCTTACGGCTGCCGGGACACCTACCGGACGTGGAGGTGGCTCATTTAGAGCTATGGTGGAGGGCATGGGGCTGGTCGATGTGTGGCGTCAAAGACACCCTGGTACCAAACAATTTTCCTGCTTCTCACTTACATATTCTGCTTTCTCTAGAATAGATCTAGCTCTGATTTCTCCTGAATTGCTACCGCGGGTGCGCTCGGTGCAGCTCGAAACCAGGGGGATCTCTGATCACTCCCCGCTCTCCCTGGTTCTCGATATGGGAGGTTTGAGAGGTCAAGCTTTCTGGAAGTTAAACCCTTTTTGGCTTACTAGGCTGGATGCTGATGAAACGCTAGAGGGACAGTGGGCGGAATTTCTGCAATTTAATGAGGGCACTGCTCCCTTACCTATACTCTGGGACGCATTTAAGTCCCATCTACGAGGTACCCTTATACGGGCGGTTTCGACTCTGAAGAAATCATATAGGGAAAAAGAGGCAACTCTGGAGGCTTCCTGTAGGTCCCTGGAACTTGCCTACTTGACTGATAATTTGTCCTCCTCTAAGGAGGCCTGGCTGAGAGCACAGAGGGAATGGACTGACTGTCTAACTGACAAAGCTAAGTACAGAATACTCTTTACTAAACATTCACTTTATGCTATAGGTGACAGACCGGGCGGGTTCCTCGCTAGACTGGCACGTACTGAGCAACCGTCTAATACTGTGATTAGCCTTAGGGATCACGACGACATCGTATATGATCATACCCCAGATATAGTCAACCAATTTCTTGACTACTATATTCATTTATATAATACTAGATTGACCTGCACGGAGGAAGACCTTTTGTCATACCTTGATGCTATCCCCTTGCCGTCACTGACCCCAGATGCACGAGAATTCCTTGATTCTCCGATCTCTTTAGCCGAGGTAGAGAGGGCCATACAGTCCTTCCCTGGTGGTAAAGCGCCAGGGTTGGATGGTATACCAGCAGAATTCTACAAGAAGCACAGGGAATTCTGCGCGCCTAGATTGCTGGCTTTATATGAGGGAATGTTTGGGGAAGGAAAGGTACCAGAATCCATGTCTGAGGCACTGATTATTGTCCTGCTGAAGCCTGATAAGGACCCCACCAGGGTGGAATCTTATCGGCCCATATCCCTGCTACCTACTGATATCAAAATCTTAGCTAAAATACTAGCGGTTAGACTTAATTCAGTTATAGCCCAGCTGGTTCATGACGACCAGACCGGGTTCATGCCTGGAAAATCTACGCTAATCAATCTTAGGAGATTGTTCACCCATCTGCAGGTCCCCCATGGGGACGACCACTCCTCGATTATTGTTTCATTGGACGCTGCTAAAGCATTTGACTCTGTGGAGTGGAAGTTTCTCTGGGGGACCATGGAGAAATTTGGGATAGGTCCTGGCTTTATAAAATGGGTTAAATTGCTCTACTCGAGCCCTAGGGCTAGAGTATCGATTAATGGCTTTGTCTCCTCTTCATTCCCACTGCAGAGGCCCGAGAGAGGATAAAATAGCTCTGTACGCAGATGACATATTGCTTTTTGTCTCCAATTACTCTGTCACCATGCCTATTATCCTTACTATAATTAATGACTTTGGGGTGTATTCGGGCCTTTTGATTAATTGGGATAAATCATGTATAATGCCATTCAGGGGCCGGTGCCCAGAGACTCCTAAAATATCCCTCCCACTTCAGTGGGTGGAGGCCTTTAAGTACTTGGGAATTTGGATATCTAACGACCCGTCCCGATACATAAACCTTAATGTACAACCCCAGTTGGACTATTTGAAATCACGGATAGCGATCTGGGGTAGGCTCCCGCTGACTGTCTCCGGGAGAATTAGTCTAATTAAAATGACGGCACAACCTAAGATATTGTATATACTGCAACACTCCCCGATTTATATCCCCCAAGCGATATTCAAACACATGGATAGTTACATATCCTCCATAATATGGTCTAGCAAGAGAGTACGGATTAAACTGAACACCCTGACGCGGGATAGGGACTCTGGGGGCATGGCGGTACCATCTTTTAGACTGTATTACTGGGCCACTCAACTAGCACATATCTACGACTGGCTTAAAGACGAATCTGGGCTGGATCTTCCCTCTCTGGTGGTGTCGACGTTGGCTCCTGGGCTCACTCCATTGAACTGCTTGCTATCTGGCAATATCAACTTAATTGACCTACCAATATTTAAGCAGGCAGTGATGATTTGGAAGCAGGCTAGTACTCTGCTCTTGAGTGAGGGCTGGGATCCGGATGCACCATTAGATGGAACCACTGGATTTAGGGAGCTGAAGGGTCTGGGGATCCGTGACGTATGGGGCAGATGGGGTGTATATGCTATTGGGCAGTTATACTCTGGGAATGTGTTTAAATCCTTTTCGCAGCTACAATCAGAATATCCAATTCCCCATACCTACTTTTATAGATATTTACAGTTGCGACATGCCTGCTCTGCTCAGTTCCCTGACAACTCAATTCAGCTGCAGCAGTCCCCTGTTAGGCTGATGTTACGGTCCCTGGATGGCTCCCACCTCACGTCCCGGATATATTCTAGTCTGCTCACTTCGCAACACCCGACTGACATGCCACTCCTTCGTTTAAAATCGGAGGCAGACTTGGGGTCCTTGTCCCAGGACGCTTGGGATGTTGCTCTGGTAGGTCCCCGCACCTCCTCCACTTCAGCAAGATTCCAACAGATTCAACTATTTATACTTCACAGAGTGTACATCACCCCTATGCGCTTGCTACAGATGGGGGGTAGGGGGGATTCCAAGTGCCCTAAATGCGGCTCGATGGAGGGCACGTTCTGGCATCTATTATGGGATTGCCCTATGGTTAAGGTATTCTGGAATGAAGTTATTCGAGTTATGAATGATACTGGGATACCCTTAGACACATGCACGCCTGCTGTATGTCTACTAGCGGCTTTTGATGACGATGGCCTTGATAAAAATATGCAACGATACATTGCCAACCTATGCATGCTGGCCAAGGTCTGCATAGCCAGACTATGGATGGCCGCTAGCGCTCCTTGCACCGCAGCCTGGATATCCCTCACTAACGAGGTTGTCAAACACGAAAGGTATGTGTACATGAGTAGACGTGCTGAAACAAAATATTATTGTATTTGGGAAAGGTGGTTAAACTCACCATATATACACAGATAGTGTGGGATCGTGTTTGGATGATAGTGGCTGAATGGGGTTATTAACTAAATACCGATTGATGTCTCTCTAAATTAGTGGCTCTGCCGGGTCGGCGCACTCTGGCATACACTTCTGCACAAGAACCACACGAACTGCTAAATTCTTCCACATACAATTGTTTATTTGCCTTACATATATGTACATTTTCCCTGTAAGTATCAAATGCAATACTATTGTTAAGCTTTTCAACAGTTGCTGGGGAGGGTTTGTAGCTTGTTGTAATTTTATTTGAATGTTATGGAAAATTTCAATAAAAACTTTTGAATTTAAAAAAAAAGGTAACCATCCTCACCTGTGATTTGACCTTTTATACACACACACTGATTACAAGCAAACAGATCACAGGTGAGGATGGTTACCTTTAGTAGCAATTCAAACCCGTTTGAGTGAAAGAAAAGTTTGTGAGTTATCGTTCATATTCTCTGACAAATGGCCAGAAAATCACAAATTCTGCTAGGGTATGTAAACTTATGAGCACAACTGTACATTATGACATGTTCATATACTGTGTGACTGGAGCTTTGTATTGCCATCCGAACCTCACCAATGTCTATATGGAGTATAAGCTCTTTAAAAAAAAAATTTTAAATAAATTTACATTTATAAAATAGAAGGCTGTTTACAATATCTGGAGTATTGTTACAACCCCAATGCATTTCTATCAGCTCATGGGAATAGTTCTTTCAGCTGTGTGAATTCTTTGGTGTGTAACAAGAGCTGATTTACGCCTAAAACATTTCCCGCACACAGAACAAGGAAATGGTTTCTCACCTGTGTGAATTCTCCGATGTCTAATTAGACCCCATTCATAGGTAAAACATTTTTCACACTCAGTGCACAGAAATAGCTTCTCACCTGTGTGATTTAGTTTATGTCTAATAAGAGTTGCTTCTAGCTTGAAACATTTCCCACACTCAGAACATGGAAATGGTTTCTCGCCCGTGTGACTTCTCTGATGATTAAGAAGACTCAATTTATGTGAGAAACATTTATCACACTCGGAGCACTGAAATAATTTCTCACCTGTGTGGGTTCTCTGATGCGTGAAAAGAACAGATTTTTGTGTAAAACATTTCCCACACTCAGAGCATGGAAATGGTTTTTCACCTGTGTGAGTCAATTGATGTTTAATAAGACCTGATTGCTGTGTAAAACATTTCCCACACTCAGAGCATGGAAATGGTCTCTCACCTGTGTGACATCTCTGATGTATAACAAGATTTGATTTGCGTATAAAACTTTTTTCGCACTCAGAACAGGGAAATGATTTTACACCTGAGTGACTTCTCTGATGTATAACAAGACCAGATTCTTGTGTAAACCATTTTCCACATTCAGAACACATAAATGGTTTCTCACCTGTGTGAATTCTCTGATGTGTAACAAGTACAGATATGTGTGTAAAACATTTCCCACACTCAGGGCATGGAATTAGTTTTTCACCTGTGTGATGTCTTTGATGTGTAACAAGACCTGATTTCTGTGTAAAACATTTCCCACACTCAGAGCATGTAAACGGTTTTTCTCCTGTGTGCTTTCTTGAATGTCTTATAAGTAATGATTTTTTTGTAAAACATTTCCCACACTCAGGACATGGAAATTGTTTCTCACCTTTGTGAGTTCCCTGATGTCTAGCACAGATTGCCTGTTGTATAGAACTTTTACTACACTCACAGCATGGAAGGAGTGTATCAACTGTAAGAGCTGTACTATGTGTAACAATACCAGGAGAACATTCCTCATGATTAGAGGGAATGGATGATATATCTGCACCGTGAAGTACTGGGTGTATATTTAGGGTAATAGGATTTTCCCCTTGAGGCTCTGGTATAATGTTTATATCTTCTGTTTTAAAATGTGGAGACAACAAAAGATCTTCCGAGGAGTTATTCTTGCTTTTGCGTCCATCTGGGGAAAATAAAACAAATGTTTGGAAATAGATATCTTGAGTTTAGAATGAGGAGCAAATTGACATACTGTTAAAAAGTTTGAGGCATTCAGTTGTTTCATTTCAATGTGCAAACTATGACCCACCCAACACTAGGGCCCAATTGTAAAAGGTTCCAATTTGCTGGTCCCGGCATGATTCTAAAATCAGACAGAATGGACCAGGTCATGCTGTGCCGCTTCTGCTCTCCACATGCCACTGACTCCATCCATCCATGTTGTGTGTCCCCCACCTCTAATCCTGCTACATGTTACTAATCTAGGCCACAGCTTCAACCTAGCTGCCACCACTGATCCTATCACCAGTCTGCCTGGCTACAGGTCTCTCAGATCCTCACATGGATACTGCAGGGTCCTTAATCTTTCCAGGCCCTGCTATTCCATGTCTCCTAAATGTCTAAAGGTCCTACCTCAAAGCCTTCCTTAACCATGTCTCCACTTTATGACATTAAGATTATAAATCGAAGGATTATTCCTCCTTAAGTATCCTTCTTGTGTTCTCTGCAGCCTTCAACAATGACCAACTTCTTCTCCTGCAAACCATCCACACCATCGTCTTCCAGGACAGTGTATTCTCCTGGTTTACCTCCAAATTTTCAAACCACTATTTCTGTCTCTGCTTCCACATAACTTACTTTTCCACTAACTGTCAGGCTCACCAGGGGTTCATTCTTAGCCTCCTACTCTCCCCCCTGTACACATCTTCCCCATAAGATATCTCCTTTTGAAGGCCTCAGTGCTTTCCCAAACTTAATATGTCTAAAATGAAAATCACTATCTTTCCTTCTCCAGTGTCTACTCCTCTCCAAATCAATTGAAAACACTACTCTCTCCTCTGTGCCTCAAATCCACTGACTTGGTGCAATCCTTGACCCCTGCCTCTACTTCACTCCCCACATTAGAGGCTTTTAGCCGATTCTGCCACTTCAACCATCATAAAATCTCCCAGATTAAGACCATTTCCACATTGGAAACAAATAATTCCATCATCTCCAAACTACCAGAACCTGCTCCTCTCTGTATTCTCTCTCTCTACCACCTCTCCCAACTTCAGTACATCCATAATACTGGCCAACTTATTTCCTTCTTTCACCGCTCTACTTTTTCCTCACTCAGTCTACCACTACACTGTCTTCCTGTCCTCTACAGAAACAGCCAACTTTTTCCCTGCACCTACAAAGCAGTCAACAATTCCTGTAAAGCAGGCCATACACCAAGTTGGCTGGTTGGAATGAAAAGCAGGCACTGTATGGGAACAAATGACAATCAACACTTTGCTCCAAAACGCAAGAAAACAGATGAAAATGTCGTTTAGAATCGTTGGTAAAATCTGTTTGTCATGTCACCTCCCAGTCCTGATTTCAATAATCCATTCCCATGTCTATTTAACATAGAAGTCTCCAAAGTTTCAAACCATCCCTAAAAAAATAATCTGATGGCTCCTATTGTATGAGATACACCAGAGTGTGGGGAGGAGACTGGTCAGACCGCTGGGCTGGTAACACACAGTGACATGATGTGAGGGGAAGAGCAGGAGTATAATAGGGGCTGATGGCTCCTGAAGTACGAGATACACCAGAGAGTGTGGGGAGGAGACTGGTCAGATCTCTGGGCTGGTAACACACAGTGACATGATGTGAGAGGGAGAGCAGGAGTATAATAGGGGCTGATGGCTCCTAATGTATGAGATACACCAGAGAGTGTGGGGAGGAGACTGGTCAGATCTCTGGGCTGGTAACACAAAGTGACATGATGTGAGGAGGAGAGCAGGAGTATAATAGGGGCTGATGGCTCCTGATGTATGAGATACACCAAAGAGTGTGGGGAGGAGACTGGTCAGAGCTCTGGGATGGTAACACACAGTGACATGATGTGAGGAGGAGAGCAGGAGTATAATAGGGGATGATGGCTCCTGATGTATGAGATACACCAGAGAGTGTGGGGAGGAGAATGGTCAGACCCCTGGGCTGGTAACACACAGTGACATGATATGAGGGGGAGAGCAGGAGTATAATAGGGGCTGGTGACTCCTGATGTATGAGATACAACAGAGAGTGTGGGGAGGAGACTGGTCTGGTCACACACAGTGACATGATGTGAGGAGAAGATCAGGAGTATAATAGGGGCTGATGGCTCCTGATGTATGAGATACACCAGAGAGTGTGGGGAGGAGACTGGTCAGATCTCTGGGCTGGTATCACACAGTGACATGATGTGAGGAGGAGAGCAGGAGTATAATAGGGGCTGATGGCTCCTGATGTATGAGATACACAAGAGAGCATACCTCCCAACTGTCCCCATTTTTGCGGGACAGTCCCATTTTTTGGGGTCTGTCCCGCTGTCCCACCCGCGGGCCACAGTGTCCTGCAGTGGGGGGGGGGCAGTTCAGAGGCTCTGTCTCTCGCTGCCCTGCTTAGCAGAGCAGCGGTGATTAGGCGCTGTGCGCATGCGCACAACGTCTATTCACAGATGACAGAGAGAGGGGGCATGCCAGCAGCTCACAGAGCGCTGGGCATGCCCCCTCAGTGACAAAAACGGGGGGCGTGGCGCACAATCGCGGCACTCCCACAAAGCTACGCCCCTTTCCGATAAGCTACACCCTTTTCAAAAATCGCGCGGATGTACCTCTGCCAAAGAAGCCAATGTTGGGAGGTATGCAAGAGAGTGTGTGGAGGAGACTGGTCAGATCTCTGGGCTGGTAACACACAGTGACATGATGTGAGGAGGAGAGCAGGAGTATAATAGGGGCTGATGGCTCCTGATGTATGAGATACACCAGAGAGTGTGGGGAGGAGACTGGTCAGATCTCTGGGCTGGTAACACACAGTGACATGATGTGAAGGGGAGATCAGGAGTATAATAGGGGCTGATGGCTCCTGATGTATGAGATACACCAGAGAGTGTGGGGAGGAGACTGGTCAGATCTCTGGGCTGGTAACACACAGTGACATGATGTGAGGGGGAAAGCAGGAGTATAATAGGGGCTGATGACTCCTGATGTATGATATACACCAGAGAGTGTGGGGAGGAGACTGGTCAGATCTCTGGGCTGGTAACACACAGTGACATGATGCGAGGAGGAGAGCAGGAGTATAATAGGGGCTGATGGCTCCTGATTTCCCTCATTAGTTTGTACTGATAGTGGAGGGTGTAAGGCAATAAACTGTTGTAGGGACTATGCAAGGAGAATATGTGACTCTTTTCTGTAATAAGTGATTATTACTCACCTGTGCTAATATCTGTAGGGATTTCCCCCTCCTTACACTGCTGATCACCCCTCACATACGTCTCTTCTTCTCCATCTGTATCTTCTGCCTTCATATCAGTCACATACGTCTCTTCTTCTTCCTCTATATCTTCTGCCTTCATATCAGTCACATACGTCTCTTCTTCTTCCTCTGTATCTTCTGCCTTCATATCAGTCACATACGTCTCTTCTTCTTCCTCTATATCTTCTGCCTTCATATCAGTCACATACGTCTCTTCTCCCTCTGTATCTTCTGCCTTCATATCAGTCACATACGTCTCTTCTTCTCCCTCTATATCTTCTGCCTTCATATCAGTCACATACGTCTCTTCTTCTCCCTCTATATCTTCTGCCTTCATATCAGTCACATACGTCTCTTCTTCTCCCTCTATATCTTCTGCCTTCATATCAGTCACATACGTCTCTTCTTCTCCCTCTATATCTTCTGCCTTCATATCAGTCACATACGTCTCTTCTTCTCCCTCTATATCTTCTGCCTTCATATCAGTCACATACGTCTCTTCTTCTCCCTCTATATCTTCTGCCTTCATATCAGTCACATACGTCTCTTCTTCTCCCTCTGTATCTTCTG
Organism: Pseudophryne corroboree; assembly: GCF_028390025.1. Taxonomy (NCBI): domain Eukaryota; kingdom Metazoa; phylum Chordata; class Amphibia; order Anura; family Myobatrachidae; genus Pseudophryne; species Pseudophryne corroboree. The sequence continues at coordinate 46,922,718 of NC_086446.1, read as the reverse complement.
CCTTCATATCAGTCACATACGTCTCTTCTTCTTCCTCTGTATCTTCTGCCTTCATATCAGTCACATACGTCTCTTCTTCTTCCTCTGTATCTTCTGCCTTCTTATCAGTCACATACGTCTCTTCTTCTCCCTCTATATCTTCTGTCTTCAAATCAGTCACATACGTCTCTTCTTCTCCCTCTACAACTTCTACCTTGATATTAGTCACATACGTCTCTTCTTCTCCCTCTACAACTTCTACCTTGATATTAGTCACATATTCAACCTTATTAACAAACAACAAAAAAACACTTTCATATTGTAGAATATCCGTGAATTAGATCAACAAATCTGCTTTATAAATGATCCTGTGAAAAGTCACTTTGGTATATTGATAAGACCCTAAATCTCACCTACCTGATCCTCCTGTGGGATCCTGTGATTCCCCTCTGTACAATCCTGGGAATACAGAGGACGGGGACATCTCTCTGGGGTATCTCTGTCACTGGGCCCATCTGTAGGAGACACGCAGTGACTGAGTACAGTGTATATAATAAGAATTTACTTACCGATAATTCTATTTCTCGTAGTCCGTAGTGGATGCTGGGAACTCCGTAAGGACCATGGGGAATAGCGGCTCCGCAGGAGACTGGGCACAAAAGTAAAGCTTTAGGACTACCTGGTGTGCACTGGCTCCTCCCCCTATGACCCTCCTCCAAGCCTCAGTTAGGATACTGTGCCCGGACGAGCGTACACAATACGGAAGGATTCATGAATCCCGGGTAAGACTCATACCAGCCACACCAATCACACCGTACAACTTGTGATCTGAACCCAGTTAACAGCATGATAACAGAGGAGCCTCTGGATAGTTGGCTCACAACAACAATAACCCGATTTAGTTAACAATAACTATGTACAAGTATTGCAGACAATCCGCACTTGGGATGGGCGCCCAGCATCCACTACGGACTACGAGAAATAGAATTATCGGTAAGTAAATTCTTATATTCTCTGACGTCCTAGTGGATGCTGGGAACTCCGTAAGGACCATGGGGATTATACCAAAGCTCCCAAACGGGCGGGAGAGTGCGGATGACTCTGCAGCACTGAATGAGAGAACTCCAGGTCCTCCTCAGCCAGGGTATCAAATTTGTAGAATTTTGCAAACGTGTTTGCCCCTGACCAAGTAGCTGCTCGGCAAAGTTGTAAAGCCGAGACCCCTCGGGCAGCCGCCCAAGATGAGCCCACCTTCCTTGTGGAATGGGCATTTACAGATTTTGGCTGTGGCAGGCCTGCCACAGAATGTGCAAGCTGAATTGTACTACAAATCCAACGAGCAATAGTCTGCTTAGAAGCAGGAGCACCCAGCTTGTTGGGTGCATACAGGATAAACAGCGAGTCAGATTTTCTGACTCCAGCCGTCCTGGAAACATATATTTTCAGGGCCCTGACAACGTCCAGCAACTTGGAGTCCTCCAAGTCCCTAGTAGCCGCAGGTACCACAATAGGCTGGTTCAGGTGAAACGCTGAAACCACCTTAGGGAGAAATTGAGGACGAGTCCTCAATTCTGCCCTGTCCGTATGAAAAATCAGGTAAGGGCTTTTATAAGATAAAGCCGCCAATTCTGACACGCGCCTGGCCGAAGCCAGGGCCAACAGCATGACCACTTTCCATGTGAGATATTTAAAATCCACAGATTTAAGCGGTTCAAACCAATGTGATTTTAGGAACCCCAAAACTACATTGAGATCCCAAGGTGCCACTGGAGGCACAAAAGGAGGCTGTATATGCAGCACCCCCTTGACAAACGTCTGAACTTCAGGAACTGAAGCCAGTTCTTTCTGGAAAAATCGACTGTTTGCAGGAAATGCAGGAATCGACTCAGTTGAATTTCCGACGTTGGGGCCTTCCTGGCCTCGCACCACGCAACATATTTTCGCCAAATGCGGTGATAATGCTTTGCGGTCACTTCCTTCCTGGCTTTGATCAGGGTAGGAATGACTTCTTCCGGAATGCCTTTTTCCTTCAGGATCCGGCGTTCAACCGCCATGCCGTCAAACGCAGCCGCGGTAAGTCTTGAAACAGACAGGGTCCTTGCTGGAGCAGGTCCCTTCTTAGAGGTAGAGGCCACGGGTCCTCTGAGAGCATCTCTTGAAGTTCCGGGTACCAAGTCCTTCTTGGCCAATCCGGACCCACGAGTATAGTTCTTACTCCTCTCCGTCTTATAATTCTCAGTACCTTGGGTATGAGAGGCAGAGGAGGGAACACATACACTGACTGGTACACCCACGGTGTTACCAGAGCGTCCACAGCTATTGCCTGAGGGTCCCTTGACCTGGCGCAATACCTGTCCAGTTTTTTGTTGAGGCGGGACGCCATCATGTCCACCTTTGGTTTTTCCCAACGGTTTACAATCATGTGGAAGACTTCTGGGTGAAGTCCCCACTCTCCCGGGTGGAGGTCGTGCCTGCTGAGGAAGTCTGCTTCCCAGTTGTCCACTCCCGGAATGAACACTGCTGACAGTGCTATCACATGATTTTCCTCCCAGCGAAGAATCCTTGCAGCTTCTGCCATTGCCCTCCTGCTTCTTGTGCCGCCCTGTCTGTTCACGTGGGCGACTGCCGTGATGTTGTCTGACTGGATCAGCACCGGCTGACCTTGAAGCAGAGGTCTTGCTTGGCTTAGGGCATTGTAAATGGCCCTTAGCTCCAGGATATTTATGTGAAGTGATGTCTCCAGGCTTGACCACAAGCCCTGGAAATTTCTTCCCTGTGTGACTGCTCCCCAGCCTCGCAGGCTGGCATCCGTGGTCACCAGGACCCAGTCCTGAATGCCGAATCTGCGGCCCTCTAGAAGATGAGCACTCTGCAACCACCACAGGAGAGACACCCTTGTCTATGGTGACAGGGTTATCCGCTGATGCATCTGAAGATGCGATCCGGACCATTTGTCCAGCAGGTCCCACTGGAAAGTTCTTGCGTGGAATCTGCCGAATGGGATTGCTTCGTAGGAAGCCACCATTTTTCCCAGGACCCTTGTGCATTGATGCACTGACACTTGGCCTGGTTTTAGGAGGTTTCTGACTAGTTCGGATAACTCCCTGGCTTTCTCCTCCGGGAGAAACACCTTTTTCTGGACTGTGTCCAGGATCATCCCTAGGAATAGAAGACGTGTCGTCGGGATCAGCTGCGATTTTGGAATATTAAGAATCCAACCGTGCTGCCGCAACACTACTTGAGATAGTGCTACCCCGACTACCAACTGTTCCCTGGATCTTGCCCTTATCAGGAGATTGTCCAAGTAAGGGATAACTAAAACTCCCTTCCTTCGAAGGAGTATCATCATTTTGGCCATTACTTTGGTAAAGACCCAGGGTGCCGTGGACAAACCAAACGGCAGCGTCTGAAACTGATAGTGACAGTTCTGTACCACAAACCTGAGGTACCCTTGGTGAGAAGGGTAAATTGGGACATGGAGGTAAGCATCCTTGATGTCCAAAGACACCATATAATCCCCTTCTTCCAGGTTCGCAATCACCGCTCTGAGTGACTCCATCTTGAATTTGAACCTTTTTATGTAAGTGTTCAAGGATTTCAGATTTAAAATCGGTCTCACCGAGCCGTCCGGCTTCGGTACCACAAACAGCGTGGAATAATACCCCTTTCCCTGTTGCAGGAGGGGTACCTTGATTATCACCAGCTTGTGAATGGCTTCCAATACCGCCTCCCTGTCGGAGGGAGACGTCGGTAAAGCAGACTTTAGGAAACGGCGAGGGGGAGACGTCTCGAATTCCAATTTGTACCCCTGAGATACCACCTGAAGGATCCAGGGGTCCACCTGTGAGTGAGCCCACTGCACGCTGAAATTCTTGAGACGGGCCCCCACCATGCCTGAGTCCGCTAGTAAAGCCCCAGCGTCATGCTGAGGACTTGGCAGAAACGGGAGAGGGTTTCTGTTCCTGGGAACTGGCTGTTTGCTGCAGCCTTTTTCCTCTCCCTCTGCCACGTGGCAGAAATGAGGAGCCTTTTGCCCGCTTGCCCTTATGGGGCCGAAAGGACTGCGCCTGATAATACGGCGTCTTCTTATGTTGAGAGGCTACCTGGGGTAAAAATGTGGATTTCCCAACAGTTGCCGTGGCCACCAGGTCTGATAGACCTACCCCAAATAACTCCTCCCCTTTATAAGGCAATACTTCCATATGCCTTTTGGAATCCGCATCACCTGACCACTGCCGCGTCCATAACCCTCTTCTGGCAGAAATGGACAGCGCTCTTACTCTTGATGCCAGTCGGCAAATATCCCTCTGTGCATCACGCATATATAAAAATGCATCTTTTAAATGCTCTATAGTCAGTAATATACTGTCCCTATCTAGGGTATCAATATTTTCAGTCAGGGAATCCGACCAAGCCACCCCAGCACTGCACATCCAGGCTGAGGCGATTGCTGGTCGCAGTATAACACCCGTGTGAGTGTATATACATTTTAGGATATTCTCCTGCTTTCTGTCAGCAGGTTCCTTAAGGGCGGCCGTATCAGGAAACGGTAGTGCCACCTGTTTAGACAAACGTGTGAGCGCTTTATCCACCCTAGGGGGTGTTTCCCAACGTGCCCTATCCTCTGGCGGGAAGGGGTATGATGCTAATAACCTTTTAGGAATTATCAGTTTTTTATCGGGGGAAAACCACGCTTCATCACACACTTCATTTAATTCCTCAGATGAAGGAAAAACTACAGGCAGTTTTTTCTAACCAAACATAATACCCTTTTTAGTGGTACTTGTATTATCAGAAATATGTAAAACATTTTTCATAGCCTCAATCATGTAACGTGTGGCCCTACTGGAAGTCACATTTGTCTCTTCATCGTCGACACTGGAGTCAGTATCCGTGTCGGCGTCTGTATCTGCCATCTGAGGTAATGGGCGTTTTAGAGCCCCTGATGGCTTTTGAGACGCCTGGACAGGCACAAGCTGAGTAGCCGACTGTCTCATGTCATCAACCGTCTTTTGTAAAGAGCTGACACTGTCACGTAATTCCTTCCATAAGCTCAGCCACTCAGGTGTCGACTCCCTAGGGGGTGACATCTCCATTACAGGCAATTGCTCCGCCTCCACACCATTTTCCTCCTCATACATGTCGACACAATCGTACCGACACACAGCACACACACAGGGAATGCTCTGATAGAGGACAGGACCCCACTAGCCCTTTGGGGAGACAGAGGGAGAGTATGCCAGCACACACCAGAGCGCTATATATATACAGGGATAACCTTATGGAAGTGTTTTTCCCCTTATAGCTGCTGTTTTATTAATACTGCGCCTAATTAGTGCCCCCCTCTCTTTTTTAATCCTTTCTGTAGTGTAGTAACTGCAGGGGAGAGCCAGGGAGCTTCCCTCCAACGGAGCTGTGAGGGAAAATGGCGCCAGTGTGCTGAGGAGATAGGCTCCGCCCCTTTTTCGCAGACTTTTCTCCTGCTTTTTTATGGATTCTGGCAGGGGTTAAAATACATCCATATAGCCCTGGGGGTTATATGTGATGTATTTTCGCCAGCCAAGGTGTTTTTATTGCTGCCTCAGGGCGCCCCCCCCCAGCGCCCTGCACCCTCAGTGACCGGAGTGTGAAGTGTGCCTGAGGAGCAATGGCGCACAGCTGCAGTGCTGTGCGCTACCTTGGTGAAGACTGATGTCTATTGCCGCCGATTTTCCGGACCTCTTCTTGCTTCTGGCTCTGTAAGGGGGCCGGCGGCGCGGCTCTGGGACCGGACTCCGAGGCTGGGCCTGTGTTCGGTCCCTCTGGAGCTAATGGTGTCCAGTAGCCAAGAAGCCCAAGCTGGCTGCAAGCAGGCAGTTCGCTTCTTCTCCCCTTAGTCCCTCGATGCAGTGAGCCTGTTGACAGCAGGACTCACTGAAAATAAAAAACCTAAAACTAAACTTTTTCTAAGAAACTCAGGAGAGCCTCCTAGAATGCACCCTTCTCGGCCGGGCACAAAAATCTAACTGAGGCTTGGAGGAGGGTCATAGGGGGAGGAGCCAGTGCACACCAGGTAGTCCTAAAGTTTACTTTTGTGCCCAGTCCCCTGCGGAGCTGCTATTCCCCATGGTCCTTACGGAGTTCCCAGCATCCACTAGGACGTCAGAGAAATGTGATTATCAGATGATGTGTATATAGGGGCCCCCATACCTGCTCTCCCCTGTACAATACATGACAGTCTCCTCTTACCCAGTGATGTGAGGGGCCGGTGATTCTCCATCATCACGTCCTTGTACAGACCCCTGTGTTCCTCTATATACTCCCCCTCCTGCATGGAAACATAGACAGTGACATCCTGACACCTTATAGGCACCTGACACACACAATGATACAGTCATCACCCAGACACATCCCCTGATGTTACTGTACAATGTCCCATTCCCAGCAGTCGTCTCTCCAGTCATCACCCAGACACGTCCCCTGGTGTTACTGTATAATATCCCATTCCCAGCAGTCACCTCTACAGTCATCACCCGGACACGTCCCCTGGTGTTACCTTACAATGTCCCATTCCCAGCAGTCACCTCTCCAGTCATCACCCAGACACATCCCCTGGTGTTACTGTATAATGTCCCATTCCCAGCAGTCACCTCTCCAGTCATCCCCCAGACACATCCCCTGGTGTTACTGTATAATGCCCCATTCCCAGCAGTCACCTCTCCAGTCATCACACAGACACGTCCCCTGGTGTTACTGTATAATGTCCCATTCCCAGCAGTCACCTCTCCAGTCATCACCAAGGCACATCCCCTGGTGTTACTGTATAATGCCCCATTCCCAGCAGTCACCTCTCCAGTCATCACACAGACACGTCCCCTGGCGTTACTGTATAATGTCCCATTCCCAGCAGTCACCTCTCCAGTCATCACCCAGACACGTCCCCTGGTGTTACTGTATAATGCCCCATTCCCAGCAGTCACCTCTCCAGTCAGCTGCTGAATGATCTTGTTGGTGAGTTCCAGAATCTTCTGGTCATTGTGCCTCACATGTATCAGTGAGTGAGGTGGAGGCACCGTGATGGGGCTCTGGGTCCTGCTCCGTCCTCCTGACTCACAGGGACGGCTGCTGTGTGTTTCATGTTCAGCGGATGCCTTCCTCACTACTGTATAAACCTGTATATTGGGGGAGACATCAATAAATATGTAAGGGAAACACAACTAGGTAGCATAAGATATACAATGGTCTATTTTACAAACACTGGGGCAGATGTATTAAGCCTGGAGAAGTGATAAAGCAGTGATAAGTGCAAGGTGATAAAGCACCAGCCAATCAGCTCCAATACGTAAATTGACAGTTAGGAGCTGATTGGCTGGTCTGCTTAATCACTTCTCCAAGCTTAATACATCTGCCTCACTGTCCCTATTTCATACGTCAGCCCTTCCTAGCAGAGTGTATATAGCATTTCTCTCTACTGCCATCTTTATGTTATGGGCTGCGTTGAGTCCTACAGCCGGATGATGTGACAGTGAGGCTGAATGAAAGTAGGGGGCGCAGAATGCCCCCCCTACCCTTCCCCCCGTAAATGGCAGGAGAGAGAATCATCATACACACTGCACCACGGAAATAATTACAGAGAGAACAGCGGTCGTCCGACTGGTTTCAGCTGTAAACTTTAATGAGGAAATACTGTAATCACCAAAGTCTCATCAATGTGTCACTAGTTCCCCAAGTACCAACATGCCCTGGCAACCATGAAACAAAGCTATGGCACAGCTTGCTGGGACCTGTAGTGCATCCGTAAATAAACTGGTGCACTACCATTTAAAATCGCTAAGCGCTCAAATCTACCTCATTATACGTCACATCTACCTCATTATACGTCACATCTACCCCATTATACATCACATCTACCTCATCATACGTCACATCTACCTCATCATACGTCACATCTACCTCATTATACGTCACATCTACCTCATTATACGTCACATCTACCTCATTACACGTCACATCTACCCCATTATACGTCACATTTACCTCATTATACGTCACATCTACCTCATTACACTTCACATCTACCCCATTATACGTCACATTTACCTCATTATACATCACATTTACCTCATTATACGTCACATCTACCTCATTATACGTCACATCTACCACCTCATACGTCACATCTACCTCATCATACGTCACATCTATCTTATTATATGTCACATCTACCCCATTATACATCACATCTACCCCATTATACGTCACATCTACCTCATTATACGTCACATCTACCACCTCATACGTCACATCTACCTCATCATACGTCACATCTATCTTATTATATGTCACATCTACCCCATTATACATCACATCTACCCCATTATACGTCACATCTACCTCATCATAGGTCACATCTATCTCATTATATGTCACATCTACCGCATTATACGTCACATTTACCTCATTATACGTCACATCTACCCCATTATACGTCACATCTACCTCATCATACGTCACATCTATCTCAATATATGTCACATCTACCACATTATACGTCACATCTACCTCATTATACATCTACCCCATTATACGTCACATCTACCACATTATACGTCACATCTACCCCATTATACGTCACATCTACCTCATTATACGTCACATCTACCCCATTATACGTCACATCTACCTCATTATACGTCACATCTACCCCATTATACGTCACATCTACCCCATTATACGTCAAATCTACCTCATTATACGTCTATCACACGTCACATCTACCTCATTACATGTCACATCTACCTCATTATACGTCACATCTACCTCATTATACATTTATTGCACGTCTCACCTACCTCATTATACGTCTATCGCGCGTCACATCAACCTCAATATATGTCTATCGCGCGTCACATCTACCCCTTATACGTCTATCGCGCGTCACATCTACCTCATTATACGTCACATCTACCTCATTATACGTCACATCTACCTCATTATACGTCACATCTACCTCATTATACGTCATATCTACCCCATTATACGTCACATCTACCTCATCATACATCACATCTACCTCATTATACGTCACATCTACCTCATTATACGTCACATCTACCTCATTATACGTCACATCTACCCCATTATACGTCACTACCTCATTATATGTCACATCTACCCCATTATACGTCACATCTACACCATTATACGTCACATCTACCTCATCATACGTCACATCTACCCCATTATACGTCACATCTACCCCATTATACGTCATATCTACCTCATTATACGTCACATCTATCTCATTACACGTCACATTTACCTCATTATACGTCACATCTACCCCATTATACGTCACATCTACCCCATTATACGTCACATCTACCTCATTATACGTCACATCTACCTCATTATACGTCACATCTACCTCATTATACGTCACATCTACCACCTCATACGTCACATCTACCCCATTATACGTCACATCTATCTTATTATATGTCACATCTACCCCATTATACGTCACATCTACCCCATTATACATCACATCTACCCCATTATACATCACATCTACCTCATCATAGGTCACATCTATCTCATTATATGTCACATCTACCGCATTACATGTCACATCTACCTCATTATACGTCACATCTACCTCATTATACATTTATTGCACGTCTCACCTACCTCATTATACATCACAACTACCTCAATATACGTCTATCGCGCGTCACATCAACCTCAATATACGTCTATCGCACGTCACATCTACCCTTATACGTCTATCGCGCATCACATCTACCTCATTATACGTCACATCTACCTCATTATACGTCACATCTACCTCATTATACGTCACATCAACCTCATTATACGTCATATCTACCCCATTATACGTCACATCTACCTCATTATACGTCACATCTACCTCATTATACATCTACCCCATTACACGTCACATCTACCCCATTATACCTCACATCTACCTTATTACACGTCACATCTACCCCATTATACATCACATCTACCCCATTATACGTCACATCTACCCCATTACACGTCACATCTACCCCATTATACGTCACATCTATCTCATTATACGTCACATCTACCCCATTATACGTCACATCTACCCCATTATACGTCACATCTAACTCATTATACGTCTATCACACGTCACATCTACCTCATTACACGTCACATCTACCTCATTATACGTCACATCTACCTCATTATACGTCACAGCTACCTCATTATACGTCACATCTACCCCATTATACGTCACTTCCTCATTATACGTCACATCTACCCCATTATACGTCACATCTACCCCATTATACGTCACATCTACCCCATTATACGTCACATCTACCTCATCATACGTCACAACTACCTTATCATACGTCACATCTACCTAATTATACGTCACATCTACCCCATTATACGTCACATCTACCTCATTATACATCTACCCCATTACACGTCACATCTACCCCATTATACCTCACATCTACCTTATTACACGTCACATCTACCCCATTATACATCACATCTACCCCATTATACGTTACATGTACCCCATTATACGTCACATCTACCCCATTACAAGTCACATCTACCCCATTATACGTCACATCTACCCCATTATACGTCACATCTACCCGATTATACGTCACATCTACCTCATTATACGTCTATCACACGTCACGTCTACCTCATTACACGTCACATCTACCTCATTATACGTCTATCACACGTCACATCTACCTCATTACACGTCACATCTACCTCATTATACGTCACATCTACCTCATTATACGTCACAGCTACCTCATTATACGTCACATCTACCCCATTATACATTTATTGCACGTCTCATCTACCTCATTATACATCACAACTACCTCAATATACGTCTATCGCGCGTCACATCAACCTCAATATACGTCTATCGCGCGTCACATCTACCCCTTATACGTCTATCGCGCATCACATCTACCTCATTATACGTCACATCTACCTCATTATACGTCACATCTACCTCATTATACGTCACATCTACCTCATTATACGTCACATCTACCTCATCATACGTCACATCTACCCCATTATATGTCACATCTACCTCATTATACGTCACATCTACCTCATTATACGTCACATCTACCTCATTATACGTCACATCTACCTCATCATACGTCACATCTACCTCATCATACGTCACATCTACCCCATTATACGTCACATCTACCCCATTATACGTCACATCTACCTCATTATACATCTACCCCATTACACGTCACATCTACCCCATTATACCTCTCATCTACCTTGTTACACATCACATCTACCCCATCATACGTCACATCTACCCCATTACACGTCACATCTACCTCATTACACGTCACATCTACCCCATTACATGTCACATCTACCTCATTATACGTCACATCTACCCCATTGTACGTCACATCTACCTCATTATACGTCACATCTACCTCATTATACGTCACATCTACCTCATTATACGTCACATCTACCTCATCATACGTCACATCTATCTCATTATACGTCACACCTACCTCATTATATGTCTATCACACGTCACATCTACCTCATTACACGTCACATCTACCTCATTATACATCACATCTACCTCATTACACGTCACATCTACCTCATTATACGTCTATCACGCGTCACATCTACCTCATTACACGTCACATCTGCCTCATTATACGTCTATCACACGTCACATCTACCTCATTACACGTCACATCTACCTCATTATACGTCTATCACATGTCACATCTACCTCATTACACGTCACATCTACCTCATTACACGTCACATCTACCTCATTATACGTCACATCTACCTCATTATACATTTATTGCACGTCTCATCTACCTCATTATACATCACAACTACCTCAATATACGTCTATCGCGCGTCACATCAACCTCAATATACGTCTATCACACGTCACATCTACCTCATTACACGTCACATCTACCTCATTATACGTCACATCTACCTCATTATACATTTATTGCACGTCTCATCTACCTCATTATACATCACAACTACCTCAATATACGTCTATCGCGCGTCACATCAACCTCAATATACGTCTATCGCGCGTCACATCTACCCCTTATACGTCTATTGCGCGTCACATCTACCTCATTATACGTCACATCTACACCATTATACGTCACATCTACCTCATCATACGTCACATCTACCTCATCATACGTCACATCTACCTCATTATACGTCACATCTACCTCATCATACGTCACATCTACCTCATTATACGTCACATCTACCTCATCATACGTCACATCTACCTCATTATACGTCACATCTATCCCATTATACGTCACTACCTCATTATACGTCACATCTACCTCATCATACGTCACATCTACCACATCATAAGTCACATCTACCTCATTATACGTCACATCTACCTTATTACACGTCACATCTACCCCATTATACGTCACATCTACCCCATTACACGTCACATCTACCCCATTACATGTCACATCTACCCCATTATACGTCACATCTACCCCATTATACGTCACATCTACCTCATTATACGTCACATCTACCTCATTATACGTCACATCTACCCCATTATACGTCACACCTACCCCATTATACGTCACACCAACCCCATTATACGTCACTACCTCATTATACGTCACATCTACCTCATCATACGTCACATCTACCCCATTATACGTCACATCTACCCCATTATACATCTACCCCATTACACGTCACATCTACCCCATTACACGTCACATCTACCCCATTATACGTCACATCTACCTCATTACACATCACATCTACCCCATTACACGTCACATCTACCTCATTATACGTCACATCTACCTCATTACACGTCACATCTACCTCATTATACGTCTATCACGCGTCACATCTACCTCATTACACGTCACATCTGCCTCATTATACGTCTATCACACGTCACATCTACCTCATTACACGTCACATCTACCTCATTATACGTCTATCACATGTCACATCTACCTCATTACACGTCACATCTACCTCATTACACGTCACATCTACCTCATTATACGTCACATCTACCTCATTATACATCACAACTACCTCAATATACGTCTATCGCGCGTCACATCAACCTCAATATACGTCTATCACACGTCACATCTACCTCATTACACGTCACATCTACCTCATTACACGTCACATTTACCTCATTATACGTCACATCTACCTCATTATACATTTATTGCACGTCTCATCTACCTCATTATACATCACAACTACCTCATTATACGTCACATCTACCTCATCATACGTCACATCTACCTCATTATACGTCACATCTACCTCATCATACGTCACATCTACCTCATTATACGTCACATCTATCCCATTATACGTCACTACCTCATTATACGTCACATCTACCTCATCATACGTCACATCTACCTCATCATAAGTCACATCTACCTCATTATACGTCACATCTACCTTATTACACGTCACATCTACCCCATTATACGTCACATCTACCCCATTATACGTCACATCTACCCCATTACACGTCACATCTACCCCATTACATGTCACATCTACCCCATTATACGTCACATCTACCCCATTATACGTCACATCTACCTCATTATACGTCACATCTACCTCATTATACATTTATTGCACGTCTCACCTACCTCATTATACATCACAACTACCTCAATATACGTCTATCGCGCATCACATCAACCTCAATATACGTCTATCGCGCGTCACATCTACCCTTATACGTCTATCGCGCATCACATCTACCTCATTATACGTCACATCTACCTCATTATACGTCACATCTACCTCATTATACGTCACATCTACCTCATTATACGTCATATCTACCCCATTATACGTCACATCTACCTCATTATACGTCACATCTACCTCATTATACGTCACATCTACCTCATTATACGTCACATCTACCCCATTATACGTCACTTCCTCATTATACGTCACATCTACCCCATTATACGTCACATCTACCCCATTATACGTCACATCTACCTCATCATACGTCACAACTACCTTATCATACGTCACATCTACCTCATTATACGTCACATCTACCCCATTATACGTCGCATCTACCCCATTACACGTCACATCTACCTCATTATACATCTACCCCATTACACGTCACATCTACCCCATTATACCTCACATCTACCTTATTACACGTCACATCTACCCCATTATACATCACATCTACCCCATTATACGTCACATCTACCCCATTACACGTCACATCTACCCCATTATACGTCACATCTATCTCATTATACGTCACATCTACCCCATTATACGTCACATCTACCCCATTATACGTCACATCTACCTCATTATACCTCTATCACACGTCACATCTACCTCATTACACGTCACATCTACCTCATTATACGTCACATCTACCTCATTATACGTCACAGCTACCTCATTATACGTCACATCTACCCCATTATACGTCACTTCCTCATTATACGTCACATCTACCCCATTATACGTCACATCTACCCCATTATACGTCACATCTACCTTATCATACGTCACATCTACCTAATTATACGTCACATCTACCCCATTATACGTCACATCTACCTCACTATACATCTACCCCATTACACGTCACATCTACCCCATTATACCTCACATCTACCTTATTACACGTCACATCTACCCCATTATACATCACATCTACCCAATTATACGTTACATGTACCCCATTATACGTCACATCTACCCCATTACACGTCACATCTACCCCATTATACGTCACATCTACCCCATTATACGTCACATCTACCCGATTATACGTCACATCTACCTCATTATACGTCTATCACACGTCACATCTACCTCATTACACGTCACATCTACCTCATTACACGTCACATCTACCTCATTACACGTCACATCTACCTCATTACACGTCACATCTACCTCATTACACGTCACATCTACCTCATTATACATCACAACTACCTCAATATACGTCTATCGCGCGTCACATCAACCTCAATATACGTCTATCACACATCACATCTACCTCATTACACGTCACATCTACCTCATTATACGTCACATCTACCTCATTATACGTCACAGCTACCTCATTATACGTCACACAGCTACCTCATTATACGTCACATCTACCTCATTATACATTTATTGCACGTCTCATCTACCTCATTATACATCACAACTACCTCAATATACGTCTATCGCGCGTCACATCAACCTCAATATACGTCTATCGCGCGTCACATCTACCCCTTATACGTCTATCGCGCATCACATCTACCTCATTATACGTCACATCTACCTCATTATACGTCACATCTACCTCATTATACGTCACATCTACCTCATCATACGTCACATCTACCCCATTATATGTCACATCTACCCCATTATACGTCACATCTACCTCATTATACGTCACATCTACCTCATTATACGTCACATCTACCTCATCATACGTCACATCTACCTCATCATACGTCACATCTACCTCATCATACGTCACATCTACCCCATTATACGTCACATCTACCCCATTATAAGTCACATCTACCTCATTATACATCTACCCCATTACACGTCACATCTACCCCATTATACCTCTCATCTACCTTATTACACATCACATCTACCCCATCATACGTCACATCTACCCCATTACACGTCACATCTACCTCATTACACGTCACATCTACCCCATTACATGTCACATCTACCTCATTATACGTCACATCTACCCCATTGTACGTCACATCTACCTCATTATACGTCACATCTACCTCATTATACATCACATCTACCTCATTATACGTCACATCTACCTCATTATACGTCACATCTACCCTATTATACGTCACACCTACCTCATTATATGTCTATCACACGTCACATCTACCTCATTACACGTCACATCTACCTCATTACACGTCACATCTACCTCATTATACGTCTATCACGCGTCACATCTACCTCATTACACGTCACATCTGCCTCATTATACGTCTATCACACGTCACATCTACCTCATTACACGTCACATCTACCTCATTATACGTCTATCACATGTCACATCTACCTCATTACACGTCACATCTACCTCATTACACGTCACATCTACCTCATTATACGTCACATCTACCTCATTATACATTTATTGCACGTCTCATCTACCTCATTTTACATTACAACTACCTCAATATACGTCTATCGCGCGTCACATCAACCTCAATATACGTCTATCACACGTCACATCTACCTCATTACACGTCACATCTACCTCATTATACGTCACATTTACCTCATTATACGTCACATCTACCTCATTATACATTTATTGCACGTCTCATCTACCTCATTATACATCACAACTACCTCATTATACGTCTATCGCGCGTCACATCAACCTCAATATACGTCTATCGCGCGTCACATCTACCCCTTATACGTCTATTGCGCGTCACATCTACCTCATTATACGTCACATCTACCTCATTATACGTCACATCTACCTCATCATACGTCACATCTACCTCATCATACGT
Source organism: Pseudophryne corroboree (assembly GCF_028390025.1). Taxonomy (NCBI): domain Eukaryota; kingdom Metazoa; phylum Chordata; class Amphibia; order Anura; family Myobatrachidae; genus Pseudophryne; species Pseudophryne corroboree. The sequence continues at coordinate 46,906,099 of NC_086446.1, read as the reverse complement.
CACATCTACCTCATTATACGTCACATCTACCTCATCATACGTCACATCTACCTCATTATACGTCACATCTACCTCATCATACGTCACATCTACCTCATTATACGTCACATCTATCCCATTATACGTCACTACCTCATTATACGTCACATCTACCTCATCATACGTCACATCTACCTCATCATAAGTCACATCTACCTCATTATACATTCACATCTACCTTATTACACGTCACATCTACCCCATTATACGTCACATCTACCCCATTATACGTCACATCTACCCCATTACACGTCACATCTACCCCATTACATGTCACATCTACCCCATTATACGTCACATCTACCCCATTATATGTCACATCTACCTCATTATACGTCACATCTACCTCATTATACGTCACATCTACCCCATTATACGTCACACCTACCCCATTATACGTCACACCTACCCCATTATACGTCACTACCTCATTATACGTCACATCTGCCTCATCATACGTCACATCTACCCCATTATACGTCACATCTACCCCATTATACATCTACCCCATTACACGTCACATCTACCCCATTACACGTCACATCTACCCCATTATACGTCACATCTACCTCATTACACGTCACATCTACCCCATTACACGTCACATCTACCTCATTATACGTCACATCTACCTCATTACACGTCACATCTACCTCATTATACGTCTATCACGCGTCACATCTACCTCATTACACGTCACATCTGCCTCATTATACGTCTATCACACGTCACATCTACCTCATTACACGTCACATCTACCTCATTATACGTCTATCACATGTCACATCTACCTCATTACACGTCACATCTACCTCATTATACGTCACATCTACCTCATTATACATCACAACTACCTCAATATACGTCTATCGCGCGTCACATCAACCTCAATATACGTCTATCACACGTCACATCTACCTCATTACACGTCACATCTACCTCATTATACGTCACATTTACCTCATTATACGTCACATCTACCTCATTATACATTTATTGCACGTCTCATCTACCTCATTATACATCACAACTACCTCAATATACGTCTATCGCGCGTCACATCAACCTCAATATACGTCTATCGCGCGTCACATCTACCCCTTATACGTCTATTGCGCGTCACATCTACCTCATTATACGTCACATCTACCTCATTATACGTCACATCTACCTCATCATACGTCACATCTACCTCATTATACGTCACATCTACCTCATCATACGTCACATCTACCTCATCATACGTCACATCTACCTCATTATACGTCACATCTATCCCATTATACGTCACTACCTCATTATACGTCACATCTACCTCATCATACGTCACATCTACCTCATCATAAGTCACATCTACCTCATTATACGTCACATCTACCTTATTACACGTCACATCTACCCCATTATACGTCACATCTACCCCATTATACGTCACATCTACCCCATTACACGTCACATCTACCCCATTACATGTCACATCTACCCCATTATACGTCACATCTACCCCATTATACGTCACATCTACATTATACGTCACATCTACCTCATTATACGTCACATCTACCCCATTATACGTCACACCTACCCCATTATACGTCACACCTACCCCATTATACGTCACACCTACCCCATTATACGTCACTACCTCATTATACGTCACATCTACCTCATCATACGTCACATCTACCCCATTATACGTCACATCTACCCCATTATACATCTACCCCATTACACGTCACATCTACCCCATTACACGTCACATCTACCCCATTACACGTCACATCTACCCCATTATACGTCACATCTACCTCATTACACGTCACATCTACCCCATTACACGTCACATCTACCTCATTATACGTCACATCTACCTCATTATACGTCACATCTACCTCATTATACGTCACATCTACTTCATTATACGTCACATCTACCTCATTATACGTCACATATACCCCATTATACGTGACATCTACCTCATTATATGTCACATCTACCTCATTATACGACACATCTACCCCATTATACGTCACATCTACCCCATTATACATCACATCTACCTCATTATACGTCACATCTACCCCATTATACGTCACATCTACCCCATTACATGTCACATCTACCCCATTATACGTCACATCTACCCCATTATACGTCACATCTACCACATTATACGTCACATCTACCTCATTATACGTCACATCTACCCCATTATACGTCACACCTACCCCATTATACGTCACACCTACCCCATTATACGTCACTACCTCATTATACGTCACATCTACCTCATTATACGTCACATCTACCTCATTATACATCTACCCCATTACACGTCACATCTACCCCATTATACGTCACATCTACCCCATTATACGTCACATCTACCTCATTATACGTCACATCTACCTCATTATACATCTATTGCACGGCTCATCTACCTCATTATACATCACAAGTACCTCAATATATGTCTATCGCGCGTCACATCAACCTCAATATACGTCTATCGCGCGTCACATCAACCTCAATATACGTCTATCGCGCGTCACATCTACCCAATTATACGTCACATCTACCCCATTGCTCTTACATCCTAAAGGATGCTGGGGTCGATTTTAGTACCATGGGGTATAGACATGTACTTTACTAGCCACTGGCACTTTAGGAGTTTAATAGAGTGGGCTGGCTCCTCCCTTTATGCCCCTCCTACCTGACTCAGTTTAGAAAATGTGCCCGGAGGAGCCGGTCACAGCTAGGGGAGCTCCTAGGAGTTTCTCTGGTTTTATTGTTTTTCTACGATTGTTAGGTACAGGGACGCTGCTGGCAACAGCCTCCTGCTTCGTGGGACTTAGGGGGGGGGAGTAGGAACCAACTCTTGAAGTTAATGGTTCTCTATCTCCGTTGAAAGGACACTGAGCTCCTGGGGGTGCTGATCGCAAGCCCACGAGGCAACCACTCACTCCCGCAGCACGGCCACCACCCCCTAACAGCCAGGAGAATGAAGAGTGGTGAGTACAGCGCCGACGGCCCGATCAGCGGGTCGCCAGCGGGAATGGCGGCAGAAGGGTGGGAGTGCAGCTCTAACAGGCTGCGCTCCAGGAAGAGTCAGCGTGCACACTCTGTAGGCGCTTTGAGGGGCGTTCGGAGCCAGCACGAATAACCTACACTGGTCACACAGCTAACAGGGACTAATCCCTGCTGTTAGCACCTAATTCCTCAGGCCAGTATAAACAATTAGTGCGGGAAGCCGTGCGCCATTACAAGGGGCGGGGCTTCTCCTCAGAGCGGATCCAGCACTCACCAGCGCCATTTTCTCCCTGCAGATCATAGGAACAGAACGCTGACAAGGAGCGCTGCCCACTAGATAACCCCAGCATACCTCTGCGGTACTAGGGTGTTATAGACAGGGGGGAGTGTGCTTATAGTACTAGTTACCCTATTAAGGTAAATTAGTCAGTGCCAGGCTTTTATCATAATAACTGCCTACAAGGGCGCTGTGTAGCTGGCTCCTTATACTCTGTGACTCTCTGAAGGTACTCTGGGGGAAACGGTGTCTGACACTTTTCTGTGTGTCTGTGTAAGTGTGTATATCCACATTACCATGTCTATGGACTCTGTGTCCTGTGCTGCAGAGTGTTTATCTTCTCCTGAAGAGTCTATTCCATGTACTCAGGACTGCAATGTACTTTCCCAGCCTTCTGAATCCGAACCCCCATGGGTGGGTTCTTTAAGGGGAATGATATCCCAGATTTCAGCAAGGATGTCACATACTGAAAAAGAGACGCAGTTTCTGAGAAAATCTATGGAGGGTTTGAAGTATTCAGCTCCAACTACTTTATCTAAAACCCCACCTACATACCCGAAAAAACTTACACTTGTCCAGATAATGCAAGCTGACACTGATATCGACTCTGATACAGGGGAAGGTGATGGAGATATGCAGGGGGGAGATGCATCCCTTGCTAGAGGGGTGCAGCTAATGATTGAAGCCATTAGGGATGTTTTACATATTTCTGAGAAGGTACCTGAGCAGGAGGGGGAATCTTTTTTTACCGAAAATAAGAAATCCTTGCTTACCTTCCCTGCTTCTAAAGAGTTAAACTCTTTATTTAAAAAATCCTGGGAAAACCCAGAGAAGAAATTCCAGATACCTAAAAGAATTTTCATTGCTTTCCCTTTCCCTGAAGAGGATAGAAAGAAGTGGGGAAACCCACCTATAGTAGATGCTTCTGTATCTAGGTTGTCTAAAATGGTGGTATTACCTGTCCCTGGTTCAACCGCCTTAAAAGAGCCGGCTGACCGTAAGATTGAGTCTACGCTCAAATCACTATACACAGCTACTGGTGTAGCTTTAAGGCCCACCATTGCTTGTGTGTGTATTTCTAAAGCCATAGTAAAGTGGTCAGGCACATTACTAGAGGACTTAGATTCTATGGATAGGAGTGACATTGAATTACTTTTGCGTCACATACCAGATTCTGCAGGTTTCATGGTGGTGGCCATGAAGGAACTTGGCATGCTGAACGCAAGGGCTACTTCCATGGCGGTCTCGGCGCGCATAGGACTCTGGCTACGCCAATGGACTGCGGATACGGAATCCAAGAAAAGTGTGGAGAACCTACCCTTCACAGGTCAGGCTCTGTTTGGGGACGCATTGGATGCGTGGATCTCCATGGCAACTGCGGGTAAGTCAAACTTTCTTCCCTCAGTCTTTCGGACTGCAAAAGTGAAAAAGTCCAAACCCCCTTCCACTTTCTTTAGGGGTGGTCGGAGAAAATACAGAAAACCTGCACCAACAGGTTCTCAGGAACAGAAACCAGATTCTGCTTCCTCAAAAATCTTCAGCATGACGGTGGACCTCCCAGCATGGTAAACGGGCAGGTGGGAGAGAGACTAAAAAATTTCAGTCACATCTGGGCGTCATCATGCCTGGACCCTGGGTAAGAGAGATTGTTGCCCAGAGGTACAAATTCCCACCTCCCAGATTCTTCAAATCAGGCTTACCAGCTTCACTGACAGAAAGTGCAGTCCTACAGGAAGCCATTCAAAAATTGCTTCAAACAAATGTTATTGTTCCAGTTCCACCTCATCTAAAACACAAGGGTTATTACTCAAACCTGTTTGTAGTACCGAAACCAGACGGTTTAAACCTAAAGTCCTTGAACCCCTACTTGAGGGAATTCAAATTAAAGATGGAGTCTCTGAGAGCGGTGATCTCAGGTCTGGAGGAGGGGGAATTCCTGGTATCCCTGGATATCAAGGATGCATACCTTCACGTTCCGATCTGGCCTCCACACCAGGCTTATCTAAGATTTGCGCTGCTGGACTGTCACTATCAGTTCCAGGCGCTGCCATTTGGCCTTTCCACAACATAGAGGGTGTTCACCAAGGTCATGGCAGAGATGATGCTACTCCTCCGCAAGCAGGGAGTGAACATAATTCCATATCTTGACGATCTGCTGATAAAAGCATCTTCCAGGGAGAAGCTGTTACAGAGCATTGCTTTTTCAACTCGACTACTCCAGGATCATGGGTAGATCCTGAACCTTTCCAAAGTCACATATGGAACCGACAAGGAGACTGCCCTTCCTGGGGATGATTCTCAACACGGAAGTGCAGAGGGTGTTTCTACCTGTGAAAAAAGCTTTGGTGATACAATCCATTGTCCGGGATGTCCTGAAGCCAGCCCAGGTATCGGTTCATCAGTGCACTCGACTTCTGGGGAAGATGATTGCCTCCTACGAGGCTCTACAGTACGGAAGATTCCATGCACGATCCTTCCAACTGGATCTCCTGAACAAATGGTCGGGATCACATCTTCACATGCACCAGCGGATATGCCTGTTGCCGAAACCAGAAATTCACTCCTCTGGTGGCAGCAAACTTCTCACCTTCTCTAGTGCCGCAGGTTCGGGATTCAGAATTGGATCCTTCTAACCATGGATTCAAGTCTCAGAGGTTGGGGAGCAGTCACCCAAGGGGTAAACTTCCAAGGAAAGTGGTCAAATCTGGAATCATCCATCCTTCCGATAAACATTCTGGAACTAAAGGCCGTATACAATGGCCTGCTGCAAGCGGCACATCTTCTGCAAGATCAGGCCATTGAGGATCAATCGAACAATGTAACGGCATTGTCCTACATAAACCGACAGGGTGGAACGAAGAGCAGAGCAGCAATGTCAGAGGTAACAAGAATCCTCCTCTGTGCAGAAAAGCACGTGGTGGCTCTGTCCGCAATCTTCATTCCGGGAGTGGACAACTGGGAAGCAGACTTCCTCAGCAGACACGATCTCCATCCAGGAGAATGGGGCCTCCACCCGGAGGTGATCACAGAGGTGACAAGCCGATGGGGTGTCCCTCAGATAGACATGATGACCTCTCCCCTCAACAAGACGCTTCGAAGGTACTGTTCCATGTTGAGAGACCCACAAGCCGTGGTGGTGGACGCACTGGTAACTATGTGGGTGTTCCACTCAGTGTATGTGTTCCCTCCACTTCTACTCATCCCAAGGATTTTCAAACTAAAAAAAAGAACAAGAGTTCAGGCGATCCTCATTGCTCTGGACTGGCCAAGAAGGGCTTGGTACGCGGATCTTCTGGAATTAATACTGGAGGATCCGAGGCCTCTTCCTCTTCGCAAGGACCTTCTTCAACAGGGGGCGTTCGCTTATCAAGACTTACCGCGGCTACATTTGACGGCATGGAGGTTGAACGCCAGATCTTAGCTCGGAAGGGCATTCCGAAAAAGGTCATTCCTACACTGATACAGGCTAGAAAGGGAGTACCGTCTAAGCATTACCATTGGATTTGGAAAAAGTATGTGTCTTGGTGTGAATCCAAGAAGTTTCCTATGGTGGAGTTTCAATTGGGACAGTTTCTCCTCTTTCTACAAGCAGGTGTGGATGTGGGCCTACGTTTGGGCTCCATTAAAGTCCAGATTTTGTCCTTGTCCATTTTCTTCCAGAAACAATTGGCTGCTCTCCCTGAGGTTCAGACATTCTTGAAAGGGGTTCTGCACATCCAACCTCCCTTTGTGCCTCCCACGGCACCTTGGGATCTTACTGTGGTACTGCAGTTCCTGCAATCGGATTGGTTCGAGCCTTTACAGGAGCTGGACGTCAAGTTTCTTACTTGGAAGGCGATCACACTGTTGGCATTGGCATCTGCTAGACGTGTGTCAGAATTGGGGGCATTGTCATGCAAGAGTCCCTACTTGATTTTCCATGAAGATAGAGCTGAGCTCAGAACGCGTCAGCAATTTCTTCCGAAGGTTGTGTCAGCTTTTTATATCAACAAACCTATTGTGGTGCCAGTGGCTACTGACTCCTCAATTACCTCAAAGCCCTTGGATGTTGGTGAGGGCTTTGAAAACATATGTGAAGAGAACTTCTCGTCACAAGAAGTCGGACGCTCTGTTTGTCCTTTATGATCCTAACAAGGTTGGGTGTCCTGCTTCTAAACAGACAATTTTTCGCTGAATCAGGTGTACTATCCAGCATGCTTATTCTACAGCAAGCTTGCCGTGTCCAAAATCTGTTCAGGCCCAATCTACTCATAAAGTGGGTTCTTCCTGGGCGGCTGCCCGGGGTGTCTCGGCTTTACAGTTTTGCCAAGCAGCTACTTGGTCAGGGTCGAACACGTTTGCTAAGTTCTACAAGTTCGATACTTTGGCCTCTGAGGACCTCAAGTCTGGTCAATCTGTTCTGCAGGAACCTCAGCACTCTCCCTCCCATACTGGGAGCTTTGGTACATCCCCATGGTACTAATATGGACCCCAGCATTCTCTGGGACGTATGAGAAAATAGGATTTTAATTACCTGCCGGTAAATCCTTTTCTCGTAGTCCGTAGAGGATGCTGGGTGCCCGCCCAGTGCTTCATTTTCCTGCATTGTTACATAAGTATTTTTGGTTCAGACGTTGCTGAATCGTTTCAAGGTGGTTAGCTTGGCTTTACTTTTGTTATGTGTGAGCTGGTGTGAACCTCACCAATATAAGTGTATTTTTCTCGAAGTATGTCCGTCTCCTCGGGCACAGTTTCTAGACTGAGTCTGGTAGGAGGGGCATAGAGGGAGGAGCCAGCCCACACTATTAAAACTCTTAAAGTGCCAGTGGCTCCCAAAGGACCCGTGTATACCCCATGGTACTAAAATGGACCCCAGCATCCTCTATGGACTACGAGAAAAGGATTTACTGGTAGGTAATTAAAATCCTATTTATAAGTCTATCACGCGTCACATATACCCCATTATACATCACATCTACCCCGTTATAAGTCACATCTACCCCATTATATGTCACATCTACCCCATTATACGTCACATCTACCCCATTATACGTCACATCTACCTCATCATACGTCACATCTACCTCATCATACGTCACATCTACCTCATCATACGTCACATCTACTCCATTATTGTTAGGGTCTCCTGCCCTGTGCTGCCACGTCGTCATGGCAACCGGGAGACAAGTGCTAGTGGAGTAACCTGAGCGCAGCTGATACTCCGGTTCGGGTCTTTTGCTGTGCAGTGGTTATAGGCTCTGTGCACGGCAGGGGATCCGGTGCTGGTTTTTGTGCTCACAGTCTGTGAGGTCTGAGTGGGGCGTGGACAGCACCTGCTTTATAAGGCCTCTTTTCAGGGTAAGCAGATGCTGCTGAATCTTTGTTGGTTAGTCAGTTCATGAAAGTTAGCCAGTACTGTGTAGCTTTGTATTTGTTTGTTGCTTACTGCAAATAGGCCTGGGGATTTGGTATTACACTCTGCCAATCCAGACCTAGCAGTAAGACTGGAGTCAGTCGTTTAGCTTGCTGGGGTTCTGTTACTACTCTGTGAACTTAGCAAGTTTGCGGCTGTATTCTAAGACTTGCCTGTCTAATCCTGTCTCACTGTGCTAGGTGTCAGGGGTCAGTTTAGTGGCAGTAAGCTAAAACCTGTGCACTGCAAGTGAAAATTAGGATTGTGGGGACTCTCCTTGTGTCTATCATTCCATCTCTGACCAAGGAGTTTACTGCCACACCCGTTGGTAACCCTTTAGGGTTTTGCTGTTGCCCTTAGCAACAGCATTTCGGGTTCTCTACGTATTAAAACACAACATCTTGCTTTTTCCATCTGAACAGTTCTAATACAAGGGAGATACCCAGTTCCTTAGCCTCTGGGCTTCTCTGTTCACTTTGTGTGTATTTTGTTACCCTATCACCTTCTGTGTACGTTATGTCATATTCCCCAGTTTGTCTGTGAGTCCATTTGTTTTGCATAACAGTTCAAACACCAGTACATTCCTGCAGACACTGGAGTGCATAACAGTTCTGACACCAGTACTTTCCTGCAGGCACTGGTGTGCATAACAATTATACGTCACATCTACCTCATTATACGTCACATCTACCTCATTATACGTCACATCTACCTCATTATACGTCACGTCTACCCCATTATACGTCACATCTACCCCATCATACGTTACATCTACCTCATCATACGTCACATCTACCTCATCATACGTCACATCTACTCCATTATACGTCACATCTACCTCATTATACGTCACATCTACCTCATTATACGTCACATCTACCTCATTATACGTCACATCTACCTCATTACCCGTCACATCTACCTCATCATACGTCACATCTACCCCATTATACGTCACATCTACCCCATTATACGTTAAATCTACCCCATTATACGTTAAATCTACCCCATTATACGTTAAATCTACCCCATTATACGTCACATCTACCCCGTTATACGTTACATCTACCCCATTATACGTCACATCTACCCCATTTTACGTCACATCTACCCCATTATACGTCACAGCTATCTCATTATACGTCACATCTACCCCATTATACGTCACAACGACCTCATCATACGTCACATCTACCTCATTATACATCATATCTACCTCATTTAACGTCTATTGCCTTTCTACCTCATTATACGTCTATCACGCGTCACATCTACCTCATTATACGTCTATCGCGCGTCACAATTACTCCATTATACGTCTATCACGCGTCACAATTACTCCATTATACGTCTATCACGCGTCACATCTACTTCATTATACGTCTATCATGCGTCACATCTGCCTCATTATACGCATACCTCCCAACATGACCCTCTCCAGGACCCTCTTCATTTATGATTGCCATCACCTGTAGTTAAACACCTTTCTTCTCCATTAACCTATTCAAACCAGGTAATAGCAATCATAAATTAAGAGAAAAGTCCAGAAGCAGAGCATCGTGTCCCTCCTGGAGAGGGTCATGTTGGGAGGTATGTTATACGTTACATCTACCTCATTATACGTCCACCGCGCGTCCCATCTACCTCATTATACGTGTTTTATATATCTCACTATACACCTATCTTACACCACATCTACATTATATACAATACAGAGATACTCAACCCACAGCTCTGCTTGTTCGCACCCAAAAGACGTTACACACCCAACTTCCGGTCTGTGCGTTCGTCTAGACTTCCGGACTGTGCGTTTCATTAGACTTCCGGGATGTGCGTTCCACTAGACTTCCGGGCTGTGCGTTCCACTAGACTTCCGGGCTATGCCGTCCACATGACTTCTGGCCTGTGTGCGTTTCATAAGACTTCCGGCTTATGCGTTCCACTAGAAATCCTGGCTATGTGTTCCACAGGACTTCCGGCCTTTGCGTTCAACTACACTTCAGCTCTGTGCGTTCCACAGGACTTCCGGCCTTTGTGTTCCAAACGCCTGGGACATATGACGTGTTAATTCTTGACTTGCAGCCTGAAAGATTCACACTTTCACAGATTTTACGGTTTCCGGCAGCAGCAGTCTGTGGTGCATGTTATGCTAGCTATACAGGGGGAGCAGCCCACGGTGCATCTTATGTTATACAGGGGGAGCAGCCTGCGGTGTATGTTATACTATACATGGGGTTAAATTTACTAAGATGGGAGTTCTATTTAAGATGGGATGTTGCCCATAGCAACCAATCAGATTCTACTTCTCATTTATCTAGGCGCTTGTAGAAGATACCTGGAATCTGATTGGTTGCTATAGGCAACTTCCCATCTTAAATAGAACTCCCATCTTAGTAAATTTACCGCATGGGGTGCAGCCCGAGGTGTATGTTGTACTATACAGGGGGAGCGGCCCGCGGTGCATGTTATACTATACATGGGGAGCAGCCTGCTGTGTCTGTTATACTATACATGGGGAGCAGCCTGCGGTGTATGTTATACTATACAGGGGGAGCAGCCTGCGGTGTATGTTATACTATACAGGGGGAGCAGCCTGCTGTGTATGTTATACTATACATGGGGAGCAGCCTGTGGTGAATGTTATACTATACAGGGGGAGCAGCCTGCGGTGTCTGTTATACTATACATGGGGAGCAGCCTGCGGTGTATGTTATACTATACATGGGGAGCAGCCTGCGGTGTATGTTATACTATACAGGGGGAGCAGCCTGCGGTGTATGTTATACTATACATGGGGAGCAGCCTGCGGTGTATGTTATACTATACATGGGGAGCAGCCTGCTGTGTATGTTATACTATACAGGGGGAGCAGCCTGCTGTGTCTGTTATACTATACATGGGGAGCAGCCTGCGGTGTATGTTATACTATACATGGGGAGCAGCCTGCTGTGTATGTTATACTATACAGGGGGAGCAGCCTGCTGTGTATGTTATACTATACAGGGGGAGCAGCCTGCGGTGTATGTTATACTATACAGGGGGAGCAGCCTGCGGTGTATGTTATACTATACAGGGGGAGCAGCCTGCTGTGTATGTTATACTATACATGGGGAGCAGCCTGCGGTGTATGTTATACTATACATGGGGAGCAGCCTGCGGTGTATGTTATACTATACATGGGGAGCAGCCTGCGGTGTATGTTATACTATACATGGGGAGCAGCCTGCTGTGTATGTTATACTATACATGGGGAGCAGCCTGCTGTGTATGTTATACTATACAGGGGGAGCAGCCTGCTGTGTATGTTATACTATACAGGGGGAGCAGCCCGCGGTGTATGTTATACTATACATGGGGAGCAGCCCGCGGTGCATGTTATACTATACAGGGGGAGCGGCCCGCGGTGCATGTTATACTATACATGGGGAGCAGCCTGCGGTGTATGTTATACTATACATGGGGAGCAGCCTGCGGTGTATGTTATACTATACATGGGGAGCAGCCTGCGGTGTATGTTATACTATACATGGGGAGCAGCCCGCGGTGTATGTTATACTATACAGGGGGAGCAGCCTGCGGTGTATGTTATACTATACATGGGGAGCAGCCTGCTGTGTATGTTATACTATACATGGGGAGCAGCCTGCTGTGTATGTTATACTATACATGGGGAGCAGCCTGCTGTGTATGTTATACTATACAGGGGGAGCAGCCTGCGGTGTATGTTATACTATACAGGGGGAGCAGCCCGCGGTGTATGTTATATTATACATGGGGAGCAGCCCGCGGTGCATGTTATACTATACAGGGGGAGCAGCCTGCGGTGCATGTTAAACTCTACAGGGGGAGCAGCCTGCGGTGCATGTTAAACTCTACAGGGGGAGCAGCCTGCTGTGTATGTTATACTATACAGGGGGAGCAGCCTGCGGTGCATGTTATACTCTACAGGGGGAGCAACCTGCGGTGTATGTTGTACTATACAGGGGGAGCAGCCCGCGGTGCATGTTGTACTATACAGGGGGAGCAGCCCGTGGTGCATTTTATACTATACAGGGGGAGTAGCCCGCGGTGCATGTTATACTATACAGGGGGAGCAGCGCGCGGTGCATGTTATACTATACAGGGGGAGCAGCCTGCGGTGTATGTTATACTATACAGGGGGAGCAGCCCGCGGTGCATGTTATACTATACAGGGGGAGTAGTCTGCGGTGTATGTTATATTATGCAGGGGGAGCAGCCTGCGGTGTATGTTATATTATGCAGGGGGAGCAGCCTGCGGTGTATGTTATACTATACAGGGGGAGCAGCCCGCGGTGCATGTTATACTATACAGGGGGAGTAGTCTGCGGTGTATGTTATATTATGCAGGGGGAGCAGCCTGCGGTGCATGTTATATTATGCAGGGGGAGCAGCCCGCGGTGCATGTTATACTATACAGGGGGAGCAGCCCGCGGTGCATGTTATACTATACAGGGGGAGCAGCCCGCGGTGCATGTTATACTATACAGGGGGAGCAGCGCGCGGTGCATGTTATACTATACAGGGGGAGTAGCCTGCGGTGTATCTTATATTATGCAGGGGGAGCAGCCTGCGGTGTATGTTATACTATACAGGTGGAGCAGCCCGTGGTGTATGTTATACTATACAGGGGGAGCAGCCCACAGTGTTTGTTATACTATACAGTGGGAGCAGCCCACGGTGCATGTTATACTATGCAGAGGGAGCAGCCTGTGGTGTATGTTATATTATGCAGGGGGAGCAGCCTGCGGTGTATGTTATACTATACAGGGGGAGCAGCCCGCGGTGCATGTTATACTATACAGGGGGAGCAGCGCGCGGTGCATGTTATACTATACAGGGGGAGTAGCCTGCGGTGTATCTTATATTATGCAGGGGGAGCAGCCTGCGGTGTATGTTATACTATACAGGTGGAGCAGCCCGTGGTGTATGTTATACTATACAGGGGGAGCAGCCCGCAGTGTATGTTATACTATACAGTGGGAGCAGCCCACGGTACATGTTATACTATGCAGAGGGAGCAGCCTGTGGTGTATGTTATATGTTGTATGTTTTCCTATGACTAAGCTAACATGCGAAACTATCGTTTGGAACAGACACGTGTTAACGTGCCTGAATGTTTAAACTAACCACCCGTTTAAAATGGGCACAGTACCCTTTATATGTATAAAAATGTTTGTCCATTATGTGTGTTAGATATTTACTACCAGGGACGCATTAGTATGAACGAGAAAGCTGTAGCGCTCCGTGTCTGACTTGAGCTTGCCGGGACACTGAACCACTACACTTGTACTGCAGGGAAAGATAACGCCTTTAATTGATATTTGCTCATATGTCAGAATTGTAACCAGTAGCTTTGAATATTTAGCATACAAGGCGGATTAATATGGGACGTGTAATGAGACCTATTAGAACTTATGTGAGTCAGCCATTGCATTGATTACATATATACCGGGCTGCTAATCCTCTCTCAATATACCACTGGGAAAGATCTCTATGGTATATAATGTCCAGATATTTAGACACATGGCAGCTTCACTTCTGACTATTTGAGACTAATCATCATATATTATCCTAATTAGGATCTGTGGGGAATGGTTCATTATATCAACTTAGTCCCGATATTAAAAGGGAAAGAAATTTATGCCACCCCTAATTGATCATTAGTGAAGTATACACATTACTATACAGAGAAATGGATAGAAAGCGACTATCCCTATACATGTGTTAATAGGGACACACAACCGTGAATGAGGAGGATACATGTTTGCCGATATATTAATTCCCTACATTTCACGCAGTAGAGATAGTCACTGTATTTACACTGGCTTACATAATAGTTATAGTTACAATTAGACAACACTAGGAGGTGGTTTAAAATAAGATTTTACTTACCGGTAAATTTTAAAACACAGTAGTGTAAATTCCTGGCGCAAAAAGTTGTCAGCCCAATCTAAATCCTCTGCAGATCAGTCCAAATAACAGATCAAAACAATATTCAATGAAAAACAGATGAGAGGATAGATCAAAGGCGATAACAAATAAATACTTTTGATATACGTCACATAATATGGTGTCCTTTTGGATATTCAATCTCTCAATTTTCCCATGATATCCAGATGTCAAACATGCAAAAAAGAGAGATAATACACATGCATGGGTGGTATTGCTTTCAACAATTAATATAAGCAACCAATGAGTGTCTAGAAAATGAAGCCTGAAGTGCTGGACCCAACTTGATAGTAGATGAGAATAGTATCTCGCCACCAATTTATCAATATTTTGTGGACGTACCGAAACTCACATTAAAATGTGTAGGAACAGGTGTATAAAGGTATCTTTAAACTGCTATTTACCACGTGATGTAACACAGAAAAAGAGCTATTTTAAGAGGGCGTACCCCACTCACTTTGGAGGGGGATTAATTCCACATATAAAGGTATCTTTCAAGCCAGGATCAGGAATGACATCAAAAAATTAATCAAAGGGTTTTTATTAAAAGTTCATAAAACAGCAATCTGATGTTTTTCTAAGTAGTTTCCACTCTCTGGTACAAAACAGGTAGTGAGTTTTTCATTCTTTTTAGTTATAATTTTTACCTTTTGTTTTTATGAGATACCACTTTTGGAGTATATTCAACGTGACAGTACTGATGTAAAACCGGATTACATCAGTTTTTTTGTCTACTACATCTGACCTGCATGTTTTGTATCCAAAGTGAGTGGGGTACGCCCTCTTAAAATAGCTCTTTTTCTGTGTTACATCACGTGGTAAATAGCAGTTTAAAGATACCTTTATACACCTGTTCCTACACATTTTAATGTGAGTTTCGGTACGTCCACAAAATATTGATAAATTGGTGGCGAGATACTATTCTCATCTACTATCAAGTTGGGTCCAGCACTTCAGGCTTCATTTTCTGGACACTCATTGGTTGTTTACCGGTAAATTTATTTCTCGTAGTCCGTAGAAGATGCTGGCGACTCCGTAAGGACCATGGGGAGAGACGGGCTCCGCAGGAGACATGGGCACTTTAAGAAAGAATTTAGTTCCTGGTGTGCACTGGCTCCTCCCTTTCTGCCCCTCCTCCAGACCTCCGTTAGAGAACTGTGCCCAGAGGAGATGGACAGTACGAGGAAAGGATTTTTGTTAATCCAAGGGCAAGATTCATACCAGCCCACACCATTCACACCGTATAACTTGTGATAACAATCCAGTAAACAGTATGACAATAACATAGCATCAGTTCACGCCCGATGCAACAATAACGTAACCCTTATTGAAGCAATAACTATATACAAGTATTGCAGAAGAAGTCCGCACTTGGGACGGGCGCCCAGCATCCTCTACGGACTACGAGAAATAGATTTACCGGTAAGTAAAATCTTATTTTCTCTAACGTCCTAGAGGATGCTGGGGACTCCGTAAGGACCATGGGGATTATACCAAAACTCCCAAACGGGCAGGAGAGTGCAGATGACTCTGCAGCACCGATTGAGCAAACATGAGATCCTCCTCAGCCAGGGTATCAAACTTAAAGAATTTTGCAAAGGTGTTTGTACCCCACCAAGTAGCAGCTCGACACAGCTGTAGTTCCGAGACCCCTCGGGCAGCCGCCCAAGAAGAGCCCACTTTCCTAGTGGAATGGGCCTTGATCGATTTAGGTAACGGCAATCCTGCCGTAGAATGCGCCTGCTGAATCGTGTTACAGATCCAGCGAGCAAGAGTCTGCTTTGAAGCAGGGCCGCCAAGCTTGTTGGCTGCATACAGAACAAACAGTGCTTCTGTTTTTCGGACTCTAGCCGTCCTGGCTACATACATTTTCAAAGCCCTGACCACCTCAAGGGACTCGGAATCCTCTAAGTCCTGTGTAGCCACAGGCACCACCATAGGTTGGTTCTGACAATGCTAAATTCCTTTGTCGTATAAACAACCCTTTATGAAGTCTAAGAACACTGTACGCTGTTTGCTTAAGAAGTACCGTAAGGGTACGCTATCTGCGTAACGATCGCTCAGCCGTAGGCGAGACGCTCAAGCGTCACGTTCGCTCGCGGCCCAGTGATCACAGGACACGTTATTGGTTATGACTAGAGTAATGATTCGCTATGGCGTAGCTTACGCTCGAGACCACGAGGAGGTCACCAGCGGCGCAGACGCTCACAATGCTATACCTTTATGTCTAAACCTTATACCAATGAAATACACAGAATACCTTAATGTGAGTACAGGGTGTAAGTGCAACCTTGTGTAACTTGACTAACTACAAAGCTGCTTGAGCGTCACCGACGCTCAAGTGAACACTTAACACTATAGAAAATACACAGATACTGGTTTAGGTTCCAAAGCCTATCAACTGTATTATATCTAATATACTTGTAAAAGGGGATAACAGTACAAATGATACACTACAATATAACAGAGACTTCCTAACCAAAATACAATACTATCTAATACAATACAATACTAGTCTAGGGGAGATACGAGAGAAAGAGAAGGGAAAGAGAGAGAGAGAGACGGAGAGAGATGAGAGAAATTGGCTCACAGAAAGACAATGATTACGGAGAGAAAACTTACGCACAAGGGTAAACGATCGCATGCGCCTGGACATCCAGCACCCGATTCTCAGCAATGAGAACCGTTGAAGAGTGAGAGCTGGATGTGGTCGGCCTGCCTATTTATGCCCCACACACAATGCAATCTCATAGTCCCTACAATCCCATTGTCCATTGGATGAAGGAATTCGACCCTGTATCACAACAAAAGGTCATAGGTTGATTCATACAGGTGGGCTGTGACGATTTCAAACAGCTCAGGTGGGTGGGGAACTAAGTTTCCCGCCGCATACCTGAGTATGAGTAAATAGTAGAAATGGACATAAACTTCTTATGTCCATAACTATTCGCACGAGCGATTAATACGCTCCAAACCAACACCGGAATATTGCTAATTAAATACTCTTCCGATGGGTACCAAACACTGCTGTATGATTCCTGTTAGACCCTTCGTACGATACAAAGAGGGATTCCTTAGCTCAGGGACCTTCTATATTAACCAAACTTTCAGAAACTATCAAAGGGACCATGATCTATAAACTACATTAATTGTGAAAATATGTAACGAATGAGTCGCACGCTACGACTACATAAACTCTACCGTAAATACGCATACCGCGCCTGCGAGTGCCCGCTATTGCGGGTATGCGCCTTCACGGGAGAGCGTACGCATGCGCAGCGCGGACCAGTGTGCGGTGCAAATATGGCAACGTGCATAGAGACATTTTTCTGACTTTGACAGTCCACCCTTTGGCAGTCAATAATAACTGCCACAAAACATTTAAGGAGAAAAATGCAAGTCAGGGGTTAATTGATTTCCATGGTGGGGTAAGGGAGGAGAGAGGAGTAGGTGTGAAGAGGGTATGACCTAGTGTGATAGCAGAAGCATGTGTGTATGAGTCCATGTTTGGAGGGTCATGTATCATCGTGCCGTACGTGTTGTAAATCAAGCTTCGAGGTATTGCGAAGTATACATTTGAATTCCTTCTTATCCTGTGGTACAGGTCTGTGGATGGGCTGTCAAACTTTACCGAGCTCTTTTCGGATTTTGAACAAAATGGGGAGCACATTTTAGTTGATGATACATGAATGGGGGAGGTATGTGGTTGCTGATATCTGTGCCTGTATTCCCTATCGTCTATGTGTGTCATTACCTGAGGGTTGTAGAGATGAAGATAAAGAACACTTATGGAAAATGCAATGATATTCTATGTCAGGGAAATGTACATCTGTCGTCGAAGTTGTGTTCGGTATCAGTTGAGAGTCGTCTTCTTTGCGCTGTATTGCTCCTTGGGCATGAGCAAATAGCTTTGTCTGAGCCATCAGATTTACAAAAAATGTTGGGCTAGCGTGAGTTTAAAAGTACTAGGGAAACTGGGGATCCATGGCAAAGTTCATCAAGTGTCCATATCATAGGTTGTCAAAACTTCATCTTTGGTGCTTGTCTGTTGTCTGTATAGCGTCTCGTCAACTTCCTCGTCCAAGGGGGTCTTTGTATCTTGGAGAAAAGCAGAAAAACAGGTGAAAGAAACGGACCGTATAATCGCATTTTCATCCCATCCTGGTTTCTATCATTGGGTCATAAATCAAATCCAGGTTAATTACAGTTTCCTCGCTCCTCAAGCTCATCACTCTTTTACTTTGTTTGCACCTCATTAAAGCCTGCCCGCATCTAGATATCAATCCAATCGATATAACGACACCCAAGATACATAGTAGAAACTTTCCAACATCCATTATGACTCCTTGAGCCCAGTCTCCCAAACCGGAGAACCAATTTCGCGGGTTCAACCATGACACCCAACCAGTCAGCTCATTTCCTACAGCAGCAAGGGTGAGATTGTGTTTCCGACGAAATTCCCACTTCAATTGGAGAATATCATCCATCTTTTGGTCTATGACCTCTACCGGATCCTCGGTGCTATTTGTGATATACGTGCAACACTTTATGCCGTACTGTGTTGCCAATGTAACACAATATCCGCCTGTTACTGCTGTAAGATAATTAAGAAGCATCCTATGCTGAACTAGTTCCGTTTTGTAAGCTTGAAGTTCTCTTCCAGTGTATCTAAACGTGTCATCATACATTTCAGTGATATTATCTAACAAATTGGCGAGTGCGGAAATGTATCTATAATTCATCACTCCCCGAGCGGTACGAGTGAAATCTAACGCTACCAGAACCTGAATCCCGGTGGATTCATGGATAAGATCGGAGGCCGGATGCTCTAACCTTTCTGACAGTTGTCTTTTAACTCGGTGCTCGTAATGAGTGTGAGTATAAGGAGCTTGGGCACCACGGTGTATGTCCTTCATTTTGTCATGTGTAACAGTCATCACTTCAGGCAATACTTTTCCAATATAACACAATCCTTCAGAGTTTGGGGCAAGCCACTTGTACGCCTTTCTCCCGCATATGAAATATGCATCATCGGGGAGAACATATGGGACGGAGAAGGACATGACCATGTTACAAACCTTCCAGGTGAAATCTCCTGACCCTAATTCTTCCATCTGCCTAATGCACGTATCAGTTTGTACGATATGTGCACAGTATCCTGGTGATACCTCTCCAACTCTAGTAATCCTATTTCCTAAGGTATATCGATACCGAAAAGATTTTCCTCTACTGGCTATGTGGCGTACCAGCTCTGTATCTGTAGGCATTCTATCTGCTCTGTGTGAAAAGGTCATGGTAAGGTTGCTCCATGACACTTCCCAATTTCCCGGTTTTCTGGGATTGGAGATGTTGAAACATAAGAGGGACCTATCCACATGGTATTGGTGGAGCTTCAAACTAGGAGGGCTGGAGATGTTAAACCTCCGGTCCACCGGTCTCCCACCATTTAGCTCAAGTACCTCCCCTAACGTTAAAGGAAATGGTACTAGCCCTGATTTGCTGTGACCCTGAGGTACTTGAGAGCATACCCAACAATCTGTTTGGTTTAACACGTTACCCACTAAGGAGTGATAGTCACTCAATGGATGCCGGTCCATATGGATATTAAAACTAGATTGGCATTTCTTTATGCATCCATCTTCAACCAGATTATCACAGAGCCTACAGATACAATTTTCTTCAGCTAACAATCCATCACAATTTCTTCTATCGGATCGTTTTCTGATACTCGCCTTTGCTTGTTGGTTTGGTTGATCTTGGAAAACTACGCCTCCATCATCATAATCGGAACCCATTCCAGAACCTCTCTCGACCTCTATGGTACTCTCGCCGGAACAGACTGCTCTGGTCAACATCATGGTTAACATCAAAATCCGGATCACAGTCTCTTGGGGCAAGTCCATCTTTGAGGAGGAAATAGAGAAGAATGAGAAGGGGAAAAAAAGAAATTTCAAGGAAGAGGGGATGGGAAGTGGAGAAAAACAATAAAAGGGAGAAGGGAGTCGACAACTGCTTTCGATCTTCAAGGCTCAGGTGCCGCCTCAGTCCTCCTGGAACAGACACTCTAGTGATACAACCTCTACCGTCTGTTCCTTATCACGGGACTTCTCTGGATCAGCAACCTTCTTGCAGTGGGATGAATGAACCCAAGTCTCTCTCTCAGCAACCCTCAATGCTGTGGTGCTAGTCAATAAGACCTGGTATGGTCCTTCCCATCTATCAATAAGACAACCTGAGCGTAGAAAATTTCGTATCATTACATAATCCCCAGGTTCAATGTCATGACAATTACTATCTGGTAAATCAGGAATCACCAACTTCAGATTATCATTTTGATTCCTCAACTACTTACTCATGTTAATCAAGTACTTTACAGTTACTTCATTGTTACATTTCAAATCATCCTGAGGGTTAATCATGACATGCGGTTGTCGACCAAACAAGATTTCAAAAGGAGACAGATTAAGAGGGGACCTGGGAGTGGTTCTGATGCTATACAAAACAATGGGTAAAGCTTCTGGCCACGTCAATCCTGTCTCTGCCATTACTTTACTCAATTTATTTTTAATAGTGCTGTTCACTCTTTCGACCTTCGCGCTCGCCTGTGGACGGTACGGAGTGTGCAGCTTGCTATCAATTCCCATCAACTTACACATTCCTTGAAAGACATCACCTGTAAAATGGGTACCCCTATCACTTTCAATGATTCTAGGGATACCATATCTACATACAAATTCCTGCACAATTTTCTTAGCTGTAAACATAGCGGTATTTGTAGCTGCTGGGAAAGCTTCGACCCAATTCGAGAAAACATCTATACAAACAAGTACATATTTCAAATTTCGACATGGGGGTAATTGAATGAAGTCGATTTGTATTACCTGGAAAGGGCCGCCGGCAGGTGGGATATGGGATGGTTCTGTAGGTATTGCCTTTCCAATATTCTTTCTCAGACAGGTAAGGCATGACATTGCTCTTTTACTCGCATGAGAGGAGAATCCTGGGGCGCACCAGTATGCTCTTACCAATTTGCACATCCCCTCCTTGCCTAGATGAGTCAGCCCGTGAGCTGCTTCAGCCAGACATGGAAGGTATGCCCTGGGGGCCACTGGTTTACCATGTCCATCCGTCCAGAGCCCTGAGGACTCCTGGCCATATCCCTTTGCCTTCCAGACTGCTCTTTCCTGTGTGGAACACAAATTCTGCATCTCACACAACTTCTGTGTGTTGATGGTATTAAATACCATCAGTTGTGTGGTGTCTGTCTGTATGGGGGTAGCAGCTGCAAGCTTTGCGGCTTCGTCTGCTCGGCTGTTACCAAGGGATACTGGGTCTTGGCTATATGTATGTGCTTTACATTTGATAACAGCCACTCTGTCGGGTTCCTGTATCGCTGTTAGAAGCCTTTTTATGTGAGCTGCATGCGCTATCGGTGTACCAGCCGCCGTCATGAAATTTCTGAGCCGCCATAGGGCTCCGAAATCATGGACTACCCCGAAGGCGTATCTAGAATCGGTGTAGATATTGGCTGACTTACCCTTAGCCAATTCACATGCTCTGGTTAGGGCGACCAGTTCAGCAACCTGGGCTGAGTGAGGTGGGCCTAGCGGTTCCGCTTCTATGGTGCCTTGGTCATCTACGACTGCGTATCCAGTACACAAGTCTCCCGAGTCTGACTGTCTATGACAACTACCGTCCGTGTAGAACGTTAGTTCTGCATCTTCCAGTGGATTGTCACTGATGTCAGGCCTTGCGGTAAAATTTTGGGTCAAATATTCCATACAATCATGTGTATCTTCCTTTGCATTAAATCCTCCTTCCCCATCACTCTCACCTTCCACCCTTTGTGCCTGACTAGGCACACCTGGGAGAAATGTTGCAGGATTTAATGCGCTGCATCTCCTTATGGTGATGTTTACTGGGGCCATTAATGCCAATTCCCATCTTGTAAACCTTGCTGATGAGACGTGTCTGGTTTGGGCAGAATTCAATAAGGCAGATACCGCATGCGGTGTATGGATTGTGAGGTTGTGGCCTAGCACGACATCTTCGCTTTTCGTCACTAGCAATGCTATCGCCGCAACGCTACGCAAGCATGTGGGGAGGGATCGCGCTACCGTGTCTAGCTGGGCGCTGTAGTATGCAATTGGCCTGCTGGCGTCACCGTGTTTTTGGGTTAGTACACCTGCTGCGCACCCAGCACTTTCTGTTCCGTATAGTTCAAAGGGTTTCCCATAGTCTGGCATACCTAGTGCTGGTGCCTGCGTTAGGCACTGTTTGAGTCTCTCAAATGCTGTTTCGGATTCGTCTGTATGCGAAATCCGGTCAGGTTTGTTTGAAGAGACCATTTCCTGCAAAGGTAACGCCAATATGGAAAACCCTGGGATCCAGTTACGGCAATACCCACACATTCCTAAAAACGTCCTGATTTGTTGCTGGGTTTGTGGCAGTGTCATGTCTCTAATGGCTTGGATTCTATCAGCGGTCAGGTGTCTCAGTCCTTGTGTTAGACAGTGTCCCAAATATTTTACCTTAGTCTGGCATAATTGCAACTTGTCTTTGGAAACCTTGTGACCTGTGTCTGAAAGATGAAACAGGAGCTGTTTCGTATCCTTCAGGGAAGCTTCCAGTGAATCTGAACACAGCAGTAAATCATCCACATACTGTATCAATACTGATCCACTCTCTGGTTGGAAAGACTGTAAACAATCATGCAAAGCCTGAGAAAATATACTTGGACTATCTATGAAACCTTGGGGTAACCGAGTCCACGCGTATTGGACTCCTCTGTATGTGAATGCAAACAAATATTGGCTGTCAGGGTGCAGAGGTACCGAAAAGAAAGCGGAGCAGAGGTCAATAACAGTGAAAAATTTGGCAATGGGAGGAATTTGCATTAGGATGACAGCTGGATTAGGCACTACGGGGAACTGACTTTCAACTATTTTGTTAATCCCCCTTAGATCCTGCACTAGCCTGTAACCCCTCCCCCCACTCTTTTTAACAGGGAAGATGGGACTATTTGCTGTGCTGGACGTTCTTACTAGAATGCCCTGTTGTAGCAAGCGCTCTATCACGGGGAAAACTCCTAACTCCACCTCTGGCTTCAGAGGATACTGTGGGATTTTTGGAGCTATCCTACCATCTTTTACTTGTACAACTACTGGAGCTACGTTTGCCATTAATCCAGTGTCCTGTCCATCTTTTGTCCAAAGTGACTCTGGTATCTGAGATGTCATCTCTTCTACTTGGGATGGGTTCCTATTTGTCATAATGGAATGTGACATTAATTTTGATGGGGAGTCTAACATGTCTCGTACCTCCTGAGCGTGATTCTCAGGAATGTCCAAGAATACACCTTCAGGAGTACAATAAATGACGCAACCCATTTTACATAGTAAGTCTCTCCCCAGGAGATTAGTTGGTGCCGATGCAGCCAGCAAAAAGGAATGCTTGGTATGCAAAGGCCCTATTGTAATCTCGGCTGGTTTGCTAACAGGGTAGTGCTGGACTACTCCTGTTACTCCCATGGCTGGAATTGTCCTACCAGTGGTTCTCATGCCCACTGTCGAATTTATCACTGACTTGGCCGCCCCTGTGTCTACAAGAAAGTTTAAAGTTTTACCAGCTACATTGATTGCAATCTCTGGTTCGCTTCCAAGACTGGCAATCAATTTAACTGGCTGCAGATTACAGGTGTGGCCACACCCCTATTGGGTATGCTGACCTCCCTGAATCCCATTGGCAGCAACTACTTGTGGGGGAGTTAGCTGGGAACTACCAGAGGCCTGCCAGTCTCTGTTCGGGGGATATCTTTTTGTTTCCCCTGTATGTGGCTCAAAACTCCGCCTCTGTGGACCCTGCTCCCAATGTCGTGTGTTGTGTTGTTGTCTAGGGGGTTGAAAAGATCTTTGTACATTCTTTGTTCTACATTCTCGTGCAAAGTGTCCCGGTCTGTTACAAGAAAAACATGTTATTACACTTGCCTTACCCACAGGATTCGGTGGTACATACGCAGGCTGCCTTGTGGTCAGCGCCTGTATACTTACGGACATCAACTTATCACTTTGCGACTCCCTGTGTCTAGTGATGTTTTTGTCGTGATCAACAGCAGCCTCTCTCAAGGTGGACACTGACAGACCTCGCCAACATGGTTGTGTGGTCTGTACCCTAGCCTTTAATGTTTCTTTCAAACCATCCATCAGTACAGATACTGCTACTTCTCGATGGTTTGGGTTGGTCTTAATGTCTTCTATACCAGTGTATTTTGCCATTTCTGATAGTGCCCGGTGGAAATATTCTGCTGCCGTTTCGGACTCCTTTTGCTTAATGGAAAATATTTTATTCCATTTAACAACGGCTGGGAAATACTCCTTTAGCTGTAAATTTATCCTTTTTACATTATCCTGGTCGTACACATCTGTAAGCGGTACATCTTTATCTAGTCCACAATCAGCCAAGAATTTAACTGAGTCGACATTGGAAGGTAAGCAAGCTCTTAGCACTATCTGCCAATCCTTATTATTGGGCTCTAAAGTGTTTCCTAGATCCCTGATGTATTTTTGGCTTGCCACTAAATCTTTTCTGGGGTCTGGGAATTCAGACACTATGGTCCTCAATTCCATTCTAGTGAACGGGCAATACATGGCAATGTTCCTGACGGGTGTGGCTCCTGATGCATCTGTTTTCCCATTGGGAACTACTATCACCTTTACAGGAGCAATTCTAACAGCCTCTTCCTGTATAGATTCTACAGCTTGTTGTGGTACAATTGTTTCAGTGTAATG
The DNA here is from genome assembly GCF_028390025.1 of Pseudophryne corroboree. Taxonomy (NCBI): domain Eukaryota; kingdom Metazoa; phylum Chordata; class Amphibia; order Anura; family Myobatrachidae; genus Pseudophryne; species Pseudophryne corroboree. Next base: position 46,880,604 of record NC_086446.1, on the reverse strand, counting down.
CATGGTGCCGTACTTACCCGTTGGCACGACCTCACCTATCCCTCCGCTAGGGGCCTTCACTAATCTCGTGGGTGGTGCAGTTCCTACTGTGGTTTCTGATATGGTGGCCGCTAGAGAGAGCGCTGAAATTGTTGCCGAATCTTCTTCTTGATCACACTCCTGAGGAAGGTTCAAAACAGGGTACATCTTGCACGGGTTAATACTTGCATGAGTTATTTGGTTAACATCATTAACATTTACAGGGTTACTAAGAGTTTGTGTTTTACAACCCAGTGCGTTTCTCTCCGTAATCAACTTCTCTCCTGCAATGTATGGTGGAGGTGGAGCTGTGGCTATCAGCTTCCTGACTGCCCCAGATCCCGCCGCCAGAGCCAAACCTCTCTGTATCTCACCTTCCTGGTGCCATAACTGTAAGTAATCATGATGCTGAATTCGTCTCTTTGATGATTTTACGAGACATATCCTCCTCCTTAAATTTTGTAACACTTCTGGACTAAAGCTACCTATTCTTGGGAAATTGTCCCTGTCTTGTACAGTCATTCTTTCCCATTCATCACATAAAGATTCGGTGTGACTTCCATATTTTTCACACATTACATATCGTGCCGACCCAACTGGTCGGTTCACAGAATCAACCTGAACCAGGGTTGATCGCCCCCTACCTGAGCAACTGGCCCCCATAGTCTGCAGGTGTTGCTTAGTCCTCCTTGGATTTCTGTATCAAGGTTTTCAGCAAGCCTTTACAGACAACCAAATTACTCCACAGTAGGCCGGCGGTGGCGGTTTACCGAGTACCCCACTCACTCGCCCACCTCGACCAATACGACCTGATCACACCGATATGGTGCTGGCGTACTCGATACAGGGCCCCTATGGAACCTTCTGTTTACTGGAACATATGAGGGTTACCCGCAGGACACTTACTCTTTCCAGTAAAGGTGGGGTTGTTAGATAGTTCCTGAGTGACCAGCGAACTTCCCTTCCAAAAATAAAAAATTACACAAATCACGTCAGAATGTACAGATAGCGTTTGTGACCACTTTACTCTAATGGTATTAGGTCAGATTACTAACTACTGCACACAATTACGTGCGGTCCAATCGTTCAGTACATAAGCACTACTTGTCATGTACTGAAAGATCAATGGAATCGATGTTTCCGGCCGCGATTCCTTCAGCAAGAGCTTATGGCCTATATGGGTTCTGCACCAACACCCCAGGCGTTGTGCCTCTTGTACCTTTATAGCGGACCTTTTAGTACCTTACGACCTCCTGGTCTTGTTACCTTCTGTTAATGACCTCCTGGTCTGTTACCTTATGGTCCGCTATACTCTAATGCTCAAATATTATTTAACCAGGGATGCCTCCCTAGCCACCGTATATGTCACTTACACGTGTGTCCCTTGACGAGTACCCGACTTTCCTTTTGGTTCCACCTTAAAGTTATATAAACTTTTGTATACAAAACCACACTCACTCAACACATGTACACTTTTGTTTCTATATCTATTTCTGCGCAGAAATTGTCTTCAGTCCAACAGTGTTACTAATTAGGAGCAGGATCTGTTAAACTAAATTTCAGATTTTCCAAAAATAGATTTGCGTTATTTACCGCGTCGCGTTATTTACCGCTGTGCGTTACTTATCGCCTTTGCGCTAATTATCGCTTTGCGCTAATTCAACTTTTCGTGACTTGAGCTACGTTGCGTAACCAGACGCTACGTTGCGTAATGTACGCTGCGTGCGTCTGCCGTTTGGATTGCGTACGCAAGTCTTTTGTTAGGGACACGTGTACGCAAAACAAAGATCCACCGTAACACAATTTCTACCTTTATCAATGTAGATGATCCCTGATCATCTACCGCACCCCACACTGACTGCCTTATCTCCCAGGCAAACCGTGTGTTGTTCTATACTTTAACTATTACCTCTACTATGAACTAACAGCAAATCTCTTTTAGCACTTTCTATCAACTATAAAACTTGGCAAACAGGAATAGTGATATACGAAATTTGAAAAAAAGAAATGCAGATAAATGTATGCGTGCGTGTATACGCAAGACAGAAGAGAAATAAAACAGTTTTAAAAGACACAAGCGTTTTGTTCTTACTTCCGGTTCCCGGATTCCTTCAGCACTCTTTATCTAAGCGAAGCAGACGCTTATCCCGTCAGCACTGCGAGACAACCTCCCACCCTTTGCTGGGGGGATAATGTCTGCTGATCTACCTAGTGCAGATATGAGAAGGATAGGACGAGCCCCCAATTGACAATGCTAAATTCCTTTGTCGTATAAACAACCCTTTATGAAGTCTAAGAACACTGTACGCTGTTTGCTTAAGAAGTACCGTAAGGGTACGCTATCTGCGTAACGATCGCTCAGCCGTAGGCGAGACGCTCAAGCGTCACGTTCGCTCGCGGCCCAGTGATCACAGGACACGTTATTGGTTATGACTAGAGTAATGATTCGCTATGGCGTAGCTTACGCTCGAGACCACGAGGAGGTCACCAGCGGCGCAGACGCTCACAATGCTATACCTTTATGTCTAAACCTTATACCAATGAAATACACAGAATACCTTAATGTGAGTACAGGGTGTAAGTGCAACCTTGTGTAACTTGACTAACTACAAAGCTGCTTGAGCGTCACCGACGCTCAAGTGAACACTTAACACTATAGAAAATACACAGATACTGGTTTAGGTTCCAAAGCCTATCAACTGTATTATATCTAATATACTTGTAAAAGGGGATAACAGTACAAATGATACACTACAATATAACAGAGACTTCCTAACCAAAATACAATACTATCTAATACAATACAATACTAGTCTAGGGGAGATACGAGAGAAAGAGAAGGGAAAGAGAGAGAGAGAGACGGAGAGAGATGAGAGAAATTGGCTCACAGAAAGACAATGATTACGGAGAGAAAACTTACGCACAAGGGTAAACGATCGCATGCGCCTGGACATCCAGCACCCGATTCTCAGCAATGAGAACCGTTGAAGAGTGAGAGCTGGATGTGGTCGGCCTGCCTATTTATGCCCCACACACAATGCAATCTCATAGTCCCTACAATCCCATTGTCCATTGGATGAAGGAATTCGACCCTGTATCACAACAAAAGGTCATAGGTTGATTCATACAGGTGGGCTGTGACGATTTCAAACAGCTCAGGTGGGTGGGGAACTAAGTTTCCCGCCGCATACCTGAGTATGAGTAAATAGTAGAAATGGATATAAACTTCTTATGTCCATAACTATTCGCACGAGCGATTAATACGCTCCAAACCAACACCGGAATATTGCTAATTAAATACTCTTCCGATGGGTACCAAACACTGCTGTATGATTCCTGTTAGACCCTTCGTACGATACAAAGAGGGATTCCTTAGCTCAGGGACCTTCTATATTAACCAAACTTTCAGAAACTATCAAAGGGACCATGATCTATAAACTACATTAATTGTGAAAATATGTAACGAATGAGTCGCACGCTACGACTACATAAACTCTACCGTAAATACGCATACCGCGCCTGCGAGTGCCCGCTATTGCGGGTATGCGCCTTCACGGGAGAGCGTACGCATGCGCAGCGCGGACCAGTGTGCGGTGCAAATATGGCAACGTGCATAGAGACATTTTTCTGACTTTGACAGTTCATATGAAAGGATGAAACCACTTTTGTCAGGAACTGAGGACGTGTCCGCAATTCTGCTCTATCCATATGGAAAACCAGATAGGGGCTTTTATGTGATAAAGCCGCTAATTCCGACACTCGCCTAGCCGAAGCCAGGGCTAATAACATGACCACCTTCCAAGTGAGATATTTCAACTCCACCGTTTTCAGTGGTTCAAACCAGTGTGACCTTAGGAAGCCCAAGACCACATTAAGATCCCAAGGTTCCACTGGAGGCACAAAAGGGGCCTGAATATGCAGCACTCCCTTTACAAAATTCTGAACTTCTGGGAGAGAAGCCAATTCTTTTTGAAAGAAAATGGATAGGGCTAAAATCTGGACCTTAATGGAGCCTAATTTAAGGCCCAAATCCACTCCAGTTTGTAGGAAGTGAAGGAAACGGCCCAGATGGAATTCCTCCGTAGGAGCATTACTGGCCTCACACCAAGAAACATTTCTTCGCCATATACGGTGATAATGTTTTGCTGTTACTTACTTCCTAGCCTTTATCAGCGTAGGGATAACCTCAACCGGAATACCTTTTTCCGCTAGGATCCGGCGTTCAACCGCCATGCCGTCAAACTCAGCCGCGGTAAGTCTCTGAACAGACAGGGTACCTGTTGCAACAGGTCCTGCCTTAGAGGAAGAGGCCACGGATCTTCCGTGAGCATTTCCTGCAGATCTGGATACCAGGTCCGTTGTGGCCAATCTGGAACAACGAGGATTGTTCTCACTCCTTTTCTTCTTACTATTCTCAACACCTTGGGTATGAGAGGTTGAGGAGGAAATACATAGACGGACCGGAACACCCACGGTGTGCTGAGGGCGTCTACCGCTACTACCTGAGGGTTTCTGGACCTGGTGCAATACCTCTGTAGCTTTTTGTTGAGGCGGGACACCATCATGTCTATCTGTGCCAGTTCCCACCGACTCACAATCTGTGCAAAGACTTCTGGATGAAGTCCCCACTCTCCCGGGTGTAGGTCGTATCTGCTGAGGAAGTCTGCTTCCCAGATGTCCACTCCTGGAATGAACACTGCTGACAGTGCACTTACATGATTCTCTGCCCAGCGAAGAATCCTGGTGGCTTCCACCATTGCCGCTCTGCTCCTTGTGCCGCCTTGGCGGTTTACATGAGCCACTGCGGTGATGTTGTCTGACTGGATCAGAACTGGTTGGTCGCGAAGTAAGGCCTCCGCTTGACGTAGGGCGTTGTATATGGCCCTTAGTTCTAGGATGTTGATGTGCAGACAAGTCTCTTGACTTGACCAAAGACCCTGGAAATTTCTTCCCTGTGTGACTGCTCCCCAACCTCGGAGGCTTGCGTCCGTGGTCACCAGGATCCAATCCTGAATGCCGAATCTGTGCCCCTCCAGAAGGTGAGCACTCTGCAGCTACCACAGGAGAGACACCCTGGCCCTGGGGGACAGGGTCATCAACCGATGCATCTGTAGATGTGATCCGGACCACTTGTCCAACAGATCCCATTAGAAAGTCCTCGCATGGAACCTGCCAAAGGGAATGGCCACGTATGAGGCCACCATCTTTCCCAGGACTCGAGTGCAATGATGCACGGACACCTGTCTTGATTTCAAAAGACCAGAGTCTTAAGTTCCTGGGCTTTTTCTATCAGAAGATAAACCATTTTCTGGGTCGTGTCCAGAATCATGCCCAAGAAAGGCAGACGAGTCGTAGGAACCAACTGCAACTTTGGGATATTGAGAATCCAGCCGTGTTGTTGTAACACTTTCAGTGAAAGAGATACGCTGTTCAGCAACTACTCTCTTGATCTCGCTTTTATGAGGAGATCGTCCAAGTACGGGATAATTGTGACACCCTTCTTGCGCAGGAGCACCATCTTTTCCGCCATTACCTTGGTGAAAATCCTCGGAGCCGCTGAGAGACCAAACGGCAACGTCTGAAATTGGTAATGACAGTCCTGTACCGCAAATCTTAGGTACGCCTTGTCGAAGTCAGAAAAATGTCTCTATGCACGTTGCCATATTTGCACCGCACACTGGTCCGTGCTGCGCATGCGTGCGCTCTCCCGTGGAGGCGCATACCCGCAATAGCGTGCACTCGCAGGCGCGGTATGCGTATTTACGGTAGAGTTTACGTAGTCGTAGCGTGCGACCCATTCGTTACAACTGTTCACAATTAATGTAGTTTATAGATCATGGTCCCTTTGATAGATTCTGAAAGTTTGGTTAAAATAGAATGTCCCTGAGCTGAGGAGTCCCTCTTTGCATCGTACGAAGGGTCTAACAGGAATCATACAGCAGTGTTTGGTACCCATCGGAAGAGTATTTAATTAGCAATATTCCGGTGTTGGTTTGGAGCGTATTAATTGCTCGTGCGAATAGTTATGGACATAAGAAGTTATGTCCATTTATTTATTATTATTTGTTCTTACTTAGTCATGCATCTGAACAGTTGGAGACAGGCATCAGTAGGTCTCAAATGTCTCTTTGACCTCAGAGATCCCCCAAACAATAGTTTGCATGTTAAGAGGGCCTCATATCTACACATGCATAAGGTAAACACAGGAATAGTAATTGAAGATCAATTGTACTCCAAATCAGTATCTTTCCCGCAGACGGAGTACAATAGCCTTTAATTACACTGAGCTTTTGAGACTCAATAAGGAGGGCCAACACCTGTGTTTACAAATGGGGCTGGATTTGTATACAGGAGAATGAGGGCTGAGATGTCATTGTCTCAACTGAAAGTGGACATCATGAATATCGAACAAAACCCAGAGACAGGGTTTTGTTTTGTATTCGCCAAACAATAGCTCTCCAGAAGACAGGAATGTGTTGGTCATCACCCATTGTGTTACATAACCAAGGCCACTGATGCAGCTGGCTCACATGCTGGGAGGGACACACACTTCCTGTGGTTGACACACCCCCACAGCTGGAATGCAGGTATGATATACCCACTGGAGATCACAGGGCTGACTGACACTCAGAACTAAGCTAGCATCAAGCAGCATGGCGGCTACATCCCCAGGACAGAATTCCTTCCCAAAGGCTAAGTATAGAATCACATGGCTATAGAAGGAAATATAGACATATTGCTTTCTGGTTTAAATAGGATATTGTAACTTGGCTGTGATGATTGTTGGGTGTTAGTGTTGGTGCCCTGTGGAATCTGTGATGGTAGCTGGGATCTTGTTAATCATAAATACCACCATGCAGTACTTTTGAATATGTGCTGGTAGCAATGGCAGGCTGATACTTGTGAGTACCTGGTGGTCTGGTCTTGTGATAACTCATATGCTCTGGTTATAGAGATACTGTGTTTGCTTGAAATTGTGAAAGGTGATTTAGATTGTTTGGAATTGTAAAATCAGAACATATGCATTGTTTTGAGGCTTGGACATTTTGGAATAAGATGGAGTCTAGCTTCTGCCCCATGCGGCATTGTAGGGACGATTGTGTAGCTGGGTGTTGTGTATATAGGGACAGGCAGCATGGGTAAGCTCAAGTACTTTCTAAACAAAGATTCTCAGCATTGATTAACTGCGCAGCGATTGTTCCTCACATGTGTAAGCTTCGCTGCAACCATATTGTCTTTTAATGTTATTGTGAGCCAATCTCTCTCAAATCTCTCTCTCTCTCTCTCTTGTCTTCTCATCTTCTCTTATTTCTCCTTAAACTTAACTGTATTGTATTGTAGTGTGTTTCCTGTATAGTTATCTGGTTAGGTGGTTTATGTTATACTGTAGTGTATCATTTGTACTGTGATTCCTTTTTGCAAGTATATTAGTTATAATACATAGTTAATAGGCTTTGGAACCTAAACCAGTATCTGTGTATTTTCTATAGTGTTAAGTGTTCACTTGAGCGTCGGTGACGCTCAAGCAGCTTTGTAGTTAGTCAGGTTACACAAGGTTGCACTTACACCCTGTACTCACATTAAGGTATTCAGTGTATTTCATTGGTATAAGGTTTTAACATAAAGGTATAGTGTTGTGAGCGTCTGCATCGCTGGTGACCTCCTCGTGGTCTCGAGCGTAGGCTACGCTACAGCGAATCATTCCCCTAGACATAACCAATAACGTGTCCTGTGATCACTGGGCCGTGAGCGAACGTGACGCTTGAGCGTCTCGCCTACGGCTTAGCGATCGTTACGCAGATAGCGTACCCATACGGTATTTCTTAAGCAAACAGCGTACAGTGTTCTTAGCTTCATAAAGGGTTGTTTATACGACAAGGGAATTTGGCATTGTCAATTGGGAACTCGTCCTATACTTCTCACATCTGCACTAGGTAGATCAGCAGACATTATCCCCCAGCAAAGGGTGGGAGATTGTCTCATAGTGCTGGCGGGATAAGCGTCTGCTTCGCTTAGATAAAGAGTGCTGAAGGAACCCGGTAACCGGAAGTAAGAACAAAACGCTTGTGTCCTTTTAAAACTGTTTATTTTTCTTTTGTCTTGCGTACGCACGCATATATCTGCATTTCTGTTTCATTTTCGTATATCACTATTCCTGTTTGCCAATTTTATAGTTGATAGAAAGTGCTAAAAAGAGATTTGCTGTTATTTCATAGTAGAGGTAATAGTTAAAGTATAGAACAACACACGGTTTGTCTGAGATACAAGGCAGTCAGTGTGGATTGCGGTAGATGATCAGGGATCATTTACATTGATAAAAATATATTGTGTTACGGTGGATCCTTTGCATTGCGTACACGTGTCGCTAACAAAGACTAGCGTACGCAATCCAAAAGGCAGACGCACGCAGTGTACATTACGCAACGTAGCGTCCGGTTACGCCCACGTAGCTCAAGTTGTGATAAAGTGAAGTAACGCAAAGGCGATAATTAACGCACAGCGGTAGATAACGCGAAGCGGTAAATAACGCAAATCTATTTTTGGAAAATCTGAAATTTAGTTTAACAGATCCTGCTCCTAATTGGTAACACTGTTGGGCTAAAGACAAATTTCTGCGCAGAAATAGATATAGAAACAAAAGTGTACATGTGTTGAGTGAGTGTGTTTTGTATACAAAAGTTTATATAACTGTAAGGTGGAACCAAAAGGAAAGCCGGGTACTCGTCAAGGGACATACGTGTAAGTGACATATACGGTGGCTAGGGAGGCATCCCTGGTTAAATAATATTTGAGCATTAGAGTATAGCGGACCATAAGGTAACAAGACCAGGAGGTCATAAGGTAACAGACCAGGAGGTCATAAGGTAACAGACCAGGAGGTCATAAGGTAACAGACCAGGAGGTCATAAGGTAACAGGTAAAATAGACAAAGAGGTCCGCTATAAAAGTCCAGTGGCACAACGCCTGGGGTGTTGGTGCAGAACCCATATAGGCCATACAAGCTCTTGCTGAAGGAATCGCGGCCGGAAACATCGATTCCATTGATCTTTCAGTACATGACAAGTAGTGCTCGTGTACTGAACGATTGGACCGCACGTAATTGTGTGCAGTAGTTAGTAATCTGACCTAATACCATTAGAGTAAAGTGGTCACAAACGCTATTTGTACATTCTGACGTGATTTGTGTAATTTTTTATTTTTGGAAGGGAAGTTCGCTGGTCACTCAGGAACTATCCAACAACCGATACTTGCTGGGGAACGCGCCCCAGTAAATAAAGGTTCACAGGGGCCCTGGGTTGGGTACAGCAGCTCTGGTTACAGTGATTGCAGCACAGGCCAACGTGGGCGAGAAGTAAGTGGGGTACTTGATAAACCACCACCGCCGGCCTGCCCAAGGACATCTTGGTTTGTTTGTAAGGGTTCGCTGAAAACCTTGAGATAAAGATCCAAGGAGGAATAAGCAACGCCTGCAGATTATGGGGGCCATTTGTTCAGGTAGGGGGCGATCAACCTCGGTTCGGGTTGATTCAGAGAACCGACCAGTTGGGTCGGCACGATATGTAATGTGTGAAAAATACGGTAGTCACACAGAGGTTTTATGTGATGAATGGGAGAGAATGACTGTACAAGACAGGGACAAATTCCCAAGAATAGGTAGCTTCAGTCCAGTAGTGTTACAAAATTTAAGGAGGAGGATAAGTCTCATTGAACCAACGAAGAGACAAAATAAACATTATGAATATTTACAGTTATGGCAACAGGAAAGTGAATTACAAAAAGAGTCTATTGACTTTTCTGACTCTTATCTTGAGAGGAGAGACAGTGGCATCAGGAGAGGGGTTGATTGCGGAGAGAAAGACACAAGGGTGAACAATAAAAACGCTCTTAGCAACTGTAATATAGATTATAAGAATAAGTGTAATAAATGTAACAATGATTATTGTAATACTGTTGAATGTACAACTATTAACCTGTGCAAGCTGCACCCCATGTCAAACCTCCCTCAGGAATACAAACAAGAAAGTGAGCCCAGAACGATGTCGGCACCTCTTCCAGAAGCCATCCTACAAGACATCCAGGTGGACACGACCAAATTGGTAAAGGCAATAATCAAACCCCCTAACGGAGGGTCAGGTGAGGTCGTGTCCACAGGTACGTACAATGTTTTATATCACGCACAAACAAATGTACCCCATATTATAAGACCAAAACAAGGTGATGTAATTGAGTTTAGTCCTGTCAGGGTGATCACAGTCCCCAATGGGAAGACTGACGATCAGGGAACCATTCCCGTCAAGGACAGTGCAATGCGCCATCCCTGGTCCCGGACAGAATTGAGATCAATCATGTCTGATTACCCAGATCCTAGGAAAGATCTAACTGTATGATCAAAGATTCACAGAAGGTATATCAACTCCCTAGACAACGACATAATCATGGTATCCAAGGAATCAGGTAGGTACAGGGAAAGCGGTTGATGGTGATGAGCATCCAAGCGTTTGAGGAGGCATCAAATCAACCAAAACCCCAGGCCATTGGCACATGGAGGAACTTAAGGATTTGTGATCTGTGCAAAAGAGAAGGGCATTGTGCTAGCAACTGTAATAACCCACATAAAGTTAGACCCCCTAGACCAAGAAATGAGCAAAATTACAATACACACCATTATAATCAAGGATCACATAGGCAGGAAAGGTGATTATTAGGAATGGAGGCAAGCCTGAAGTAACGGTTAATAAATTGGGAGGTCATTCACTGAAGACACAGGAATGACCAGGTGAAACGTTGTAAATGTATTTGTGAAAAATGTTTTTCTCTCCCTCTCTCTATCCCCATCTCTGACTAGTAGTGGTAAGAATTCACACATTGCATACCCACTTGGTCCTTGCAGAAGTCTACCAAACCCCAGCATGACCTCCGCCACAATGTATTTCTGGCCAGATACAGACAGTGGAGTAATGCAGGTGCTGGTGGGGAGGGACTGCTCAAGGAGACCAGTAGACACATAGATATGACAGCCTAATAAGTCTGACAATGTTTTTCTAATGCTAACAATGTTTTCTTACAATGTTTAAAAATGCTTTGTTTCTCGGTTCCTATTGTTGATTGTTGTTGAGTTATGTAATATATATATGCACATGAAGTGTTCTCTCTCTCTTTTGTTTTTTTGATTTTCTCTCTCTTCTCACTCATGTTTCCATGGTTTAAAGATGCTATGTCACCCCTCAGTTGGACCAATGGTAATGCCAGATTTTTGCTCCTTACAGAAAGATCGTCGGTTAGGAAGGAATATTGCATCACCAGAATGATCGTTTTTGAAGACTGAGAGACAACACCTTTGAGAGGACAGCAGAACAAGAAGAACAACAAGACGAGAGAACTTATTATCGTAACGAGTTCTCTCCCCCTCAAACTGATTTTCTTATACCCCATTTACAAATTTCTTCTTTTCCCCTCCTGTAAGATGGACTTGCCCCAAGAGACTGTGATATGGATTTTTCCCGTTAACCATGATGTTGACCAGAGCAGTCTGTTTCGGTGAGAGTACCAGTGAGGTCGAGAAAGGATCCAGAAAGGTCCTGATGACTGAGACGGAGGTGTAAATTTCCAATAGCAACCCAATCACCAAGCAAAGGCGAGTACCGGGCACGATCTAACAACCATGTTATTTGTAAACAACTGTGAAGGAATGTTAGTTCAAAAAGAAAGTTGTATCTGTAGGCTCTGTGACAATCTGGTAGAGGATGGATGCATAAAGAAATGCCAATCCAGTTTTAATATCCATATGGACCGGCATCCATTGAGTGACTATCACTCCTTAGTGGGTAGTGTGTTAAATAAAACAGATTGTTGGGTATGCTCTCAAGTACCTCAGGGTCATAGTAAATCAGGGCTAGTACCATTTCCTTTAACGTTAGGGGAGGTACTTGAGCTAAGTGGTGGGAGACCGGTGGACCGGAGGTTTAATATCTCCAGCCCTCCTAGTTTGAAGCTCCACCAATACCATGTGGATAGGTCCCTATTATGTTTTAACATCTCCAATCCCCGAAAGCCGGGAAATTGGGAAGTGTCATGGAGCAACCTTACCATGACCTTTTCACACAGAGCAGATAGAATGCCTACAGATACAGAGCTGGTACGCCACATAGCCAGTAGAGGAAAATCTTTCCGGTATCGATATACCTTAGGAAATAGGATTACTAGAGTTGGAGAGGTATCACCAGGATACTGTGCACATATCATACAAACTGATACGTGCATTAGGCAGATGGAAGAATTAGGGTCAGGAGATTTCACCTGGAAGGTTTGTAACATGGTCATGTCCTTCTCCGTCCCATATGTTCTCCCCGATGATGCATATTTCATATGCGGGAGAAAGGCGTACAAGTGGCTTGCCCCAAACTCTGAAGGATTGTGTTATATTGGAAAAGTATTGCCTGAAGTGATGACTGTTACACATGACAAAATGAAGGACATACACCGTGGTGCCCAAGCTCCTTATACTCACACTCATTACGAGCACCGAGTTAAAAGACAACTGTCAGAAAGGTTAGAGCATCCGGCCTCCGATCTTATCCATGAATCCACCGGGATTCAGGTTCTGGTAGCGTTAGATTTCACTCGTACCGCTCGAGGAGTGATGAATTATAGATACATTTCCGCACTCGCCAATTTGTTAGATAATATCACTGAAATGTATGATGACACGTTTAGATACACTGGAAGAGAACTTCAAGCTTACAAAACAGAACTAGTTCAGCATAGGATGGTTCTTAATTATCTTACAGCAGTAACAGGCGGATATTGTGTTACATTGGCAACACAGTACGGCATAAAGTGTTGCACGTATATCACAAATAGCACCGAGGATCCGGTAGAGGTCATAGACCAAAAGATGGACGATATTCTCCAATTGAAGTGGGAATTTCGTCGAAAACACAATCTCACCCTTGCTGCTGTAGGTAATGAGCTGACTAGTTGGGTGTCATGGTTGAACCCGCGAAATTGGTTCTCCGGTTTGGGAGAATGGGCTCAAGGAGTCATAAAGGATGTTGGAAAGTTTCTACTATGTATCTTGGGTGTCGTTATATCAATTGGATTGATATTTAGATGCGGGCAGGCTTTAATGAGGTGCAAACAAAGTACAAAAGTGATGAGCTTGAGGAGTGAGGAAACTGTAATTAACCTGGATTTGATTTATGACCCAATGATAGAAACCAGAATGTGATGAAAAATGCGATTATACGGTCCGTTTCTTTCACCTGTTTTTCTGCTTTTCTCCAAGATGCAAAGACCCCCTTGGACGTGGAAGTTGACGAGACGCTATACAGACAACAGACAAGCACCAAAGATGAAGTTTTGACAACCTATGATATGGACACTTGATGAACTTTGCCATGGATCCCCAGTTTCCCTAGTACTTTTAAACTCACGCTAGCCCAACATTTTTTGTAAATCTGATGGCTCAGACAAAGCTATTTGCTCATGCCTAAGGAGCAATACAGCGCAAAGAAGACGACTCTCAACAGATACCGAACACAACCTCAACGACAGATGTACATTTCCCTGACATAGAATATCATTGCATTCTCCATAAGTGTTCTTTATCTTCATCTCTACAACCCTCAGGTAATAACACACATAGTCGACAGGGAATACAGGCACAGATATCAGCAACCACATACCTCCCCCATTCATGTATCATCAACTAAAATGTGCATCCCCATTTTGTTACAACCATAGCCGAAATGAGCTCGGTAGAGTTTGACAGCCCATCCACAGACCCTTAGTACGGGATAAGAAGGAATTCAAATGTATACTTCGCAATACCTCGAAGCTTGATTTACCACACGTACGGCACGATGATACATGACCCTCCAAACATGGACTCATACACACATGCTTCTACTCTCTCACTAGGTCATACCCTTTTCACACCTACTCCTCTCTTCTTCCTTACCCCACCATGGAAATCAATTAACCCCTGACTTACATTTTTCTCCTTAAACGTTTTGTGGCAGTTATTATTGACTGCCAAAGGGTGGACTGTCGAAGTCAGAAAAATGTCTCTATGCACGTTGCCATATTTGCACCGCACACTGGTCCGTGCTGCGCATGCGTGCGCTCTCCCGTGGAGGCGCATACCCGCAATAGCGTGCACTCGCAGGCGCGGTATGCGTATTTACGGTAGAGTTTACGTAGTCGTAGCGTGCGACCCATTCGTTACAACTGTTCACAATTAATGTAGTTTATAGATCATGGTCCCTTTGATAGATTCTGAAAGTTTGGTTAAAATAGAATGTCCCTGAGCTGAGGAGTCCCTCTTTGCATCGTACGAAGGGTCTAACAGGAATCATACAGCAGTGTTTGGTACCCATCGGAAGAGTATTTAATTAGCAATATTCCGGTGTTGGTTTGGAGCGTATTAATTGCTCGTGCGAATAGTTATGGACATAAGAAGTTATGTCCATTTATTTATTATTATTTGTTCTTACTTAGTCATGCATCTGAACAGTTGGAGACAGGCATCAGTAGGTCTCAAATGTCTCTTTGACCTCAGAGATCCCCCAAACAATAGTTTGCATGTTAAGAGGGCCTCATATCTACACATGCATAAGGTAAACACAGGAATAGTAATTGAAGATCAATTGTACTCCAAATCAGTATCTTTCCCGCAGACGGAGTACAATAGCCTTTAATTACACTGAGCTTTTGAGACTCAATAAGGAGGGCCAACACCTGTGTTTACAAATGGGGCTGGATTTGTATACAGGAGAATGAGGGCTGAGATGTCATTGTCTCAACTGAAAGTGGACATCATGAATATCGAACAAAACCCAGAGACAGGGTTTTGTTTTGTATTCGCCAAACAATAGCTCTCCAGAAGACAGGAATGTGTTGGTCATCACCCATTGTGTTACATAACCAAGGCCACTGATGCAGCTGGCTCACATGCTGGGAGGGACACACACTTCCTGTGGTTGACACACCCCCACAGCTGGAATGCAGGTATGATATACCCACTGGAGATCACAGGGCTGACTGACACTCAGAACTAAGCTAGCATCAAGCAGCATGGCGGCTACATCCCCAGGACAGAATTCCTTCCCAAAGGCTAAGTATAGAATCACATGGCTATAGAAGGAAATATAGACATATTGCTTTCTGGTTTAAATAGGATATTGTAACTTGGCTGTGATGATTGTTGGGTGTTAGTGTTGGTGCCCTGTGGAATCTGTGATGGTAGCTGGGATCTTGTTAATCATAAATACCACCATGCAGTACTTTTGAATATGTGCTGGTAGCAATGGCAGGCTGATACTTGTGAGTACCTGGTGGTCTGGTCTTGTGATAACTCATATGCTCTGGTTATAGAGATACTGTGTTTGCTTGAAATTGTGAAAGGTGATTTAGATTGTTTGGAATTGTAAAATCAGAACATATGCATTGTTTTGAGGCTTGGACATTTTGGAATAAGATGGAGTCTAGCTTCTGCCCCATGCGGCATTGTAGGGACGATTGTGTAGCTGGGTGTTGTGTATATAGGGACAGGCAGCATGGGTAAGCTCAAGTACTTTCTAAACAAAGATTCTCAGCATTGATTAACTGCGCAGCGATTGTTCCTCACATGTGTAAGCTTCGCTGCAACCATATTGTCTTTTAATGTTATTGTGAGCCAATCTCTCTCAAATCTCTCTCTCTCTCTCTTGTCTTCTCATCTTCTCTTATTTCTCCTTAAACTTAACTGTATTGTATTGTAGTGTGTTTCCTGTATAGTTATCTGGTTAGGTGGTTTATGTTATACTGTAGTGTATCATTTGTACTGTGATTCCTTTTTGCAAGTATATTAGTTATAATACATAGTTAATAGGCTTTGGAACCTAAACCAGTATCTGTGTATTTTCTATAGTGTTAAGTGTTCACTTGAGCGTCGGTGACGCTCAAGCAGCTTTGTAGTTAGTCAGGTTACACAAGGTTGCACTTACACCCTGTACTCACATTAAGGTATTCAGTGTATTTCATTGGTATAAGGTTTTAACATAAAGGTATAGTGTTGTGAGCGTCTGCATCGCTGGTGACCTCCTCGTGGTCTCGAGCGTAGGCTACGCTACAGCGAATCATTCCCCTAGACATAACCAATAACGTGTCCTGTGATCACTGGGCCGTGAGCGAACGTGACGCTTGAGCGTCTCGCCTACGGCTTAGCGATCGTTACGCAGATAGCGTACCCATACGGTATTTCTTAAGCAAACAGCGTACAGTGTTCTTAGCTTCATAAAGGGTTGTTTATACGACAAGGGAATTTGGCATTGTCAGCCTGATGAGGTGGATAAATGGGGACATGAAGGTACGCATCCTTTATGTCCAGTGACACCATAAAATCCCCCCCTTCCAGGCTGGCGATGACCGCTCTTAGCGATTCCATCTTGAACTTGAACCTCTTCAAGTATAGGTTCAGAGATTTTAAATTCAATATGGGTCTGACCGAACCTTCCGGCTTCGGAACCACAAACATGGTCAAATAATACACCCTTCCCTGTTGAAGGAGGGGAACCTCGACCACCACCTGCTGAAGATACAATTTTTGTATTGCATTTAACACTATCTCCCACTCTAAGGGCGAAGACGGTAGGGCCGATTTGAAAAAACGGCGAGGAGGCACCTCTTCGAATTCCAGCTTGTAACCCTGAGACACAATTTCTATTGCCCAGGGAGTCACCTGGGAGTGAACCCACATGTTGCTAAAATTCCGAAGACGCGCCCCCACTGGCCCCGACTCCGCCAGTGGAGCCCCAGCGCCATGCGGTGGATTTTGCAGAGGCCGGGGAGGACTTCTGTTCCTGGGAACTAGCTGTATTGTGCAGCTTCTTTCCTCTGCCCCTCCCTCTGGAAAGAAAGGACGCACCTCGGACTTTCTTGTTTCTTTGTGAACGAAAGGACTGCATTTGATAATGCGGTACTCTCTTAGGCTGTGAGGGAACATAAGGCAAAAAAATGTACTTTCCAGCCGTAGCTGTGGAGACCAGGTCCGATAGACCTTCACCGAACAATTCCTCACCCCTGTAAGGTAAAACCTCCATATACCGTTTTGAGTCGGCATCACCTGTCCATTGCCGAGTCCACAGGACCCTTCTGGTAGAAATCGACATAGCGTTTATTCTAGAACCCTGCAGACTAATGTCTCTTTGAGCATCTCTCATATAAAGGACAGCGTCTTTAATATGCCCCAGGGTCAATAAAACAGTATCCCTATCTAGGGTATCAAACTCCTCTGATAAGGTATCAGTCCATGCCGCTACTGCACTACAGACCCAGGCCGACGCGATTGCCGATCTGAGCAAGGTACCTGAATGTGTATAAATGGACTTTAGGGTACCCTCCTGTTTGCGATCAGCAGCATCCTTGAGGGTAGCCGTATCCTGGGACTGCAGGGCTACCTTTTTGGATAAGCGAGTTAAACCCTTGTGTCAGGGACAGGGGTTTCCTCTGTGATGTGCAAAACCTCCTTAATTGCTATAATCATATATCGGAGTGATTTAGCCTACTTTGGCTGTAACTTTGCATCATCGTAATCAACACTGGAGTCAGAATCCATGTCGGTATCTGTGTCAACAATTTGGGATAGTGGGCGCTTATGAGACCCCGACGGTCCCTGCGACAAAGGATCAGGCACGGGTTGAGACCCTGACTGTCCCAATGCATCAGCCTTGTCTAATCTTTTATGCAAAGAATTAACATTATCATTTAAAACCTTCCACATATCCATCCAATCAGGTGTCGGTGCCGTCGGCGGAGACACCACATTCATTTGCTCCCGCTCCTCTCCCACATAGCCTTCCACATCAGACATGTCGACACAAGCGTACCGACACACCACACACACAGGGAATGTCCTTTCTGAAGACAGTTCCCCCACGAGGCCCTTTGGAGAGACAGAGAGAGAATATGCCAGCACACACCCCAGCGCTATATAACCCAGGAATAACACAGTAACTTAATGTTAACCCAGTAGCTGCTGTTTATATACTTTTTTGCGCCTAATTATGTGCCCCCCCCCCTCTCTTTTCAACCCTCTTCTACCGTATATCAGCAGGGGAGAGCCTGGGGAGCTTCCTCTCAGCGTGCTGTGGAAAAAAAATGGCGCTGGTGAGTGCTGAGGGGGAAGCCCCGCCCCCTTGGCGGCGGGCTTCTGTCCCGCTTAAATTTTATTTCTTAGGCGGGTGCTCCTACATATATACAGTGCCCAGCTGTATATATGTGTTTATTTGCCAGATTGAGGTCCCAAATGCTGCCCAGGACACCCCCCCCCCCACTGCGCCCTGCACCCTAACAGTGACCGGAGTATGTGTAGGTGTGTGGAGCAATGGCGCACAGCTGCAGTGCTGTGCGTTACCTCCAGTGAAGATCACAAAGTCTTCTGCCGCCTGTGAAGTCTTCTTGCTTCTCATACTCACCCGGCTTCAGTCTTCTGGCTCTGCGAGGGGGACGGCGGCGCAGCTCTGGGACGGACGGCGAGGGTGAGATCCTGTGTACCGATCCCTCTGGAGCTAATGGTGTCCAGTAGCCTAAGAAGCAGGACCTAGCTTCAGAGAGTAGGGCTGCTTCTCTCCCCTCAGTCCCACTATGCAGGGAATCTGTTGCCAGCAGAGCTCCCTGAAAATAAAAAACCTAACAAAAAACTTTCTATCAGCAAACTCAGGAGAGCTCACTGAAAAGCACCCAGCTCCTCTGGGCACAGAATCAAACTGAGGTCTGGAGGAGGGGCAGAGAGGGAGGAGCCAGTGCACACCAGGAACTAAATTCTTTCTTAAAGTGCCCATGTCTCCTGCGGAGCCCGTCTCTCCCCATGGTCCTTACGGAGTCCCCAGCATCCTCTAGGACGTTAGAGAAATTGGGATGTTCAGCGAGGCTCAATAGAAACAGTGTTAGGCAGCAGTGAAATTGAACGGCTACACGCTGCATCGACGGTTAATGCACTTTAATAGAAACAGTATTAGGCAGCTGTGAAATCGAACGGCCACATACTGTACTGCCAGTTAATGCACTTCAATAGAAACAGTGTTAGGTAGTTGTGAAATTGAACGGCTACACGCTGCACTGCCAGTTAATGTACTCCCGATATAACAACAGGGAGATATATTACCTTAACAGGATATGGCTCACTGTACCAAATTATTTTAGATTATCAAGGGACAAGAATTGATACCATTCCCTTCTTGTAATTTGTGAGATTATAATACTCCTTCGCTGAATACCAACATATAACCCACCTAAACTATTCTGCACTTTGAGCATTTATATTAAGGAAGCCGCAAAATACTACAGCTCTTTTGGGAGTTGTCATCAAAGATAAAAACCCTTTGTGATTTACATTTGGGGTTAGATATACATCTGAAGCCATATTAATATCAAGCAAGCCGGTTACTATATCTATCATGAGAGCGGCTTATTAGAAAAAAAACCTTGTATCTATTATAGTGAATTAGGCTTTTATAAGTAATACATTTATGTTAATCAACCCCAACATTTGAGTGGTATTATCCGTGCCTTACAGTGGTCTGCTGGGAATGGATTATCAATCAGATTATTAGACTGCCAGTTATTGCACACCATATAATCTCTGCAGTAGATGTTTCACGCATATGTGGTTAGCTCTCACATTCTCTGGAGGTGTAATCAGCGAGTTAGGACACGGATTGAAATCCAAGGATCCCTGAAAAAAAATATTGGAGTTATGGTGAATAGGGGAGAGTGATGCGCACACTACCGTTATCCCCAAACATTTATAATACAGCCACTTTGGTAACCATAGCAAATTGACAAGATAATTCAGTGGCCACAACTTTTACCAACCAGCTCTTACAGCAATTTCTCTAACGTCCTAAGTGGATGCTGGGGACTCCGTCAGGACCATGGGGTTTAGCGGCTCCGCAGGAGACAGGGCACAATAATAAAAGCTTTAGGATCAGGTGGTGTGCACTGGCTCCTCCCCCTATGACCCTCCTCCAAGCCTCAGTTAGATCTTTGTGCCCGGCCGAGAAGGGTGCAATCTAGGTGGCTCTCCTGAGCTGCTTAGAATAAAAGTTTAATTTAGGTTTTTTATTTTCAGTGAGTCCTGCTGGCAACAGGCTCACTGCATCGAGGGACTTAGGGGAGAGAAGTAAACTCACCTGCGTGCAGGATGGATTGGCTTCTTAGGCTACTGGACACCATTAGCTCCAGAGGGAGTCGGAACACAGGTCTCACCCTGGGGTTCGTCCCGGAGCCGTGCCGCCGACCCCCCTTGCAGATGCCGAAGTTGAAGAGGTCCAGAGGTCCAGAAACAGGCGGCAGAAGACTTTCAGTCTTCATAAGGTAGCGCACAGCACTGCAGCTGTGCGCCATTGTTGTCAGCACACTTCATACCAGCGGTCACTGAGGGTGCAGGGCGCTGGGGGGGGCGCCCTGGGCAGCAATGTATTATACCTTTTTTATGGCTAAAATACATCACATATAGCCCTTGAGGCTATATGGATGTATTTAACCCCTGCCAGATCTCACAAACTCCGGGAGAAGAGCCTGCCGTTTTAGGGGGCGGGGCCTATTCTCCTCAGCACACGGCGCCATTTTCCTGCTCAGCTCTGCTGTGAGGAAGGCTCCCAGGCTCTCCCCTGCACTGCACTACAGAAACAGGGTTAAAACAGAGAGGGGGGGCACTTATTTGGCGATATGATTACATATGTGAAAATGCTATAAGGGAAAACACTTGTATAAGGGGTTGTCCCTGTATAATTATAGCGTTTTTGGTGTGTGCTGGCAAACTCTCCCTCTGTCTCCCCAAAGGGCTAGTGGGGTCCTGTCCTCTATCAGAGCATTCCCTGTGTGTGTGCTGTGTGTCGGTACGTGTGTGTCGACATGTAGGAGGACGATGTTGGTGAGGAGGCGGAGCAAATTGCCTGTATTGGTGATGTCACTCTCTAGGGAGTCGACACCGGAATGGATGGCTTATTTAGGAATTACGTGATAATGTCAACACGATGCAAGGTCGGTTGACGACATGAGACGGCCGGCAAACAAATTAGTACCTGTCCAGGCGTCTCAGACACCGTCAGGGGCTTGTAAAAACGCCCATTTACCTCAGTTGGTCGACACAGACACGGACACTGACTTCAGTGTCGACGGTGAAGAAACAAACGTATTTTCCTTTAGGGCCACACGTTACATGTTAAGGGCAATGAAGGAGGTGTTACATATTTCTGATACTACAAGTACCACAAATAAGGGTATTATGTAGGGTGGGAATAATCTACTTGTAGTTTTTCCTGAATCAGATAAATTAAAGTGTGTGATGATACGTTGGTTTCCTCCGATAGAAAATTATTGGAGGTATACCTTTTCCCGCCAGAAGTGAGGGCGAGTTGGGAAACACACCTTAGGGTGGATAAGGCGCTCACACGCTTATAAAAACAAGTGGCGTTACCGTCTCCAGATACGGCCGCCCTCAAAGAGCCAGCTGATAGGAAGCTGAAAAATATCCTAAAAAGTATATACACACATACTGGTGTTATACTACGACCAGCAATCGCCTCAGCCTGGATGTGCAGCGCTGGGGGGGCTTGGTCGGATTTCCTGACTGAAAATATTGATACCCTTGACAGGAACAATATTTTATTGACTATAGAGCATTTTAAGGATGCATTTCTATATATGCGAGATGCGCAGAGGGATATTTGCATTCTGGCATCAAGAGTAGATGTGATGTCCATATCTGCCAGACGATGTTTATAGACACGACAGTGGTCAGGTGATGCAGATTCCAGACGGCACATGGAAGTATTGCCGTATAAAGGGGCGGTCCATCGGACCTGGTGGCCATGGCAACAGCTGGAAAATCCACTTTTGTTACCCCAAGTCACATCTCAGCAGAAAAGGACATAGTCTTTTCAGTCTCAGTCCTTTCGTACCCATAAAGGCAGGCGGGCAAAAGGCCAGTCAATCTGCCCAGGGTTAGAGGAAAGGGAAGAAGACTGCAGCAGGCAGCCCATTCCCAGGAACAGAAGTCCTCCACAGCTTCTGCCAAGTCCGCAGCATGACGCTGGGGCCATACAAGCGGACTCAGGTGCGGTGGGGGGTCATCTCAAGAGTTTCAGCACGCAGTGGGCTCACTCGCAAGTGGACTCCTGGATCCTACACGTAGTATCCCAGGTGTACATTGGAAATTCGAGACGTCTTCCCCTCACAAGTTCCTGAAGTCTGCTTTACCAACGTCTCCCTCCGACAGGGAGGCAGTATTGGGAAAAAAATTCACAGGCTGTATTCCCAGCAGGTGATAATCAAAGTACCCCTCCTACAACAAGGGAAGGGGTATTATTCCACACTTTATTGTGGTACTGAAGCCAAACGGCTCGGTGAGATCTAAAAGATTTGAACAATTACATACAAGGGTTCAAATCAAGATGGAGTCACTCAGAGCAGTGATAGCGAACCAGGACGATATGGTGTCACTGGATATCAGGGACGCTTACCTACATGTCCAAATTTTGCCCTTCTCACCAAGGGTATCTCAGGTTCGTGGTACAGAACTGTCACTATCAGTTCAGACGCTGCCGTTTGGATTGTCCACGGCACCCCGGGTCTTTACCATGGTAATGGCCGAAATGATGATTCTTCCTAAAAGAAATATGGACGCTTTCCTGATAAGGGCAAGGTCCAGAGAACAGTTGGCGGTCGGAGTAGCACTATCTCAAGTAGTTCTACGACAGCACGAGTGGATTCTAAATATTCCAAAATCGCAGCTTTTTCCGACGACACGTCTAATGTTCCTAGGAATGATTCTGGACACAGTCCAGAAAAGGATGTTTTCTCCCGGAGAAGAAGACCAGGGAGTTATCCGAGCTAGTCAGGAACCTCCTAAAACCAGGAAAAGTATCAGTGCATCATTGCACAAGGGTCCTGTGAAAAATGGTGGTTTCTTACAAAGCGATCCCATTCGGTAGATTTCACGCAAGAACCTTTCAGTGGAATCTGCTGGGAAAATGGTCCGGATCGCATCTTCAGATGCATCAGCGGATAACCCTGTCTCCAAGGACAAGGGTGTTTTCTTCTGCGGTGGCTGCAGAGTGCTCATCTATGAAAGGGCCGCAGATTCGACATTCAGGACTGGGTCCTGGTGACCACGGATGCCAGCCTGAGTGGCTGGGGAGCAGTCACACAAGGAAAAAATTTCCAGGGAGTGTGATCAAGTCTGGAGACTTCTCTCCACATAAATATACTGGAGCTAAGGGCAATTTACAAGGCTCTAAGCTTAGCAAGACCTCTGCTTCAAGGTCAGCCGGTATTGATCCAGTGGGACAACATCACGGCAGTCGCCCACGTAAACAGACAGGGCGGCACATGAAGCAGGAGGGAAATGGCAGAAACTGCAAGGATTCTTCGCTGGGCGAAAAATCATGTGATAACACTCTCAGCAGTGTTAATTCCGGGAGTGGAAAACTGGGAAGCAAACTTCCTCAGCAGGCATAACCTCCACCCGGGAGAGTGGGGACTTCAGCGGGAAGTCTTCCACATGATTGTAAACCGTTGGGAAAAACCAAAGGTGGACATGATGGCGTCCCGCCTGAACAAAAAACTAGACAAATATTGCGCCAGGTCAAGGGACCCTCAGGCAATAGCGGTGGACGCTCTGGTAACACTGTGGGTGTACCAGTCAGGGTATGTGTTCCCTCCTATGCATCTCGTACCAAAAGTACTGAGAATCATAAGAAGGAGATGAGTAAGAACGATACTCGTGGTTCCGGATGGGTCAAGAAGGACTTGGTACCCGGAACTTCAAGAGATGCTCACGGAAGAACCGTGGCCTCTACCTTTAAGAAAGGACCTGCTCCAGCAGGGGCCTTGTCTGTTCCAAGACTTACCGCGGCTGCGTTTGACGGCATGGCAGTTGAACGCCGGATCCTGAAAGGGCATTCCAGATGAAGTCATCCCTACCCTGGTCGAAGCCAGGAAGGATGTAACCGCAAAACATTTTCACCGCATTTGGCGAAAATATGTTGCGTGGTGTGAGGCCAAGAAGGTCCCTACAGAGGAATTCCAACTGGGTCGTTTCCTACATTTCCTGAAAACAGGACTGTCTATGGGCCTAAAATTAGGGTCCATTAAGGTTCAAATTTCGACCCTGTCAAATTTCTTCCAGAAAGAACTGGCTTCAGTGCCTGCAGTTCAGACGTTTGTAAAAGGGGTACTGCATATACAGCCTCCTTTTGTGCCCCCAGTGGCACCTTGGGATCTCAATGTTGTTTTGAGTTTCCTAAAGTCACATTGGTTTGATCCACTCACCACTGTGGAATTAAAATATTTCACATGGAAGGTGAAGATTCTATTAGCCCTGGCTTCAGCCAGGCGTGTGTCAGAATGGGCGGCTTTATCATATAAAAGCCCTTACTTAATTTTTCATTCTGACAGGGCAGAATTGAGGACTCGTCCTCAATTTCTCCTTAAGGTGTTTTCTGTTTTTCACATGAACCAACCTATTGTGGTACCTGCGGCTACTAGGGACTTGGAGGACTCCAAGTTACTTGACGTTGTCAGGGCCCTGAAAATATATGTTTCCAGGACGACTGGAGTCAGAAAATCTGACTCGCTGTTTAGCCTGTATGCACCCAACAAGATGGGTGTTCCTGCTTCTAAGCAGACGATTGCTCGCTGGATTTGTAGTACAATTCAGCTTGCACATTCTGTGGCAGGCTTGCCACAGCCAAAATCAGTAAAAGCCCATTCCACAAGGAAGTGGGCTCATCTTGGGCGGCTGCCCGAGGGGTCTCGGCTTTACAACTTTGCCGAGCTGCTACTTGGTCAGGGGCACACCCTGACTGAGGAGGACCTGGAGTTCTCTCATTCGGTGCTGCAGAGTCATCCGCACTCTCCCGCCCGTTTGGGAGCTTTGGTATAATCCCCATGGTCCTGACGGAGTCCCCAGCATCCACTTAGGACGTTAGAGAAAATAAGAATTTACTTACCGATAATTCTATTTCTCGTAGTCCGTAGTGGATGCTGGGCGCCCATCCCAAGTGCGGATTGTCTGCAATACTTGTACATAGCTATTGTTACAAAAATCGGGTTATTCTTGTTGTGAGCCATCTTTTCAGAGGCTCCTTCGTTGTTATCATACTGTTAACTGGGTTCAGATCACAAGTTGTACGGTGTGATTGGTGTGGCTGGTATGAGTCTTACCCGGGATTCAATATCCTTCCTTATTATGCACGCTCGTCCGGGCACAGTATCCTAACTGAGGCTTGGAGGAGGGTCATAGGGGGAGGAGCCAGTGCACACCACCTGATCCTAAAGCTTTTATTATTGTGCCCTGTCTCCTGCGGAGCCGCTAAACCCCATGGTCCTGACGGAGTCCCCAGCATCCACTACGGACTACGAGAAATAGAATTATCGGTAAGTAAATTCTTATTTATTATCATAACATCTGGACAGACTATAGAGCAGGGCTGGCCAAACCGGTCCTCGAGATCTACCAACAGTTCACGTTTTCCAGGCCTCTTGGAGATCCGTAAAATAGTCAGTTAGGAATGAATGCAGCACATCTTAATTAGTAATGACTACACCTGTGCACCAGCTAGGTGGTCTGGAAAATGTGAACTGTTAGTAGATCTTGAGGACTGGTTTGGCCAGCCCTGCTATAGAGTAAACAGAGTGGTTTAGTTTTTTATTAATATTTTTTATTTTTCACATTTACATATATCACACTTCTCACTTACATTATGTTTCGCTTGTTGTTTTAAAAATGAGAAATAAAAGTTACATTTTATTAACAATTAATGGTCATCCACCAATCAGGTGTGTGGCTTAGAGAAAATATATTAGTCTATGAGTGCCATAAACAAGGAATACTTTGCTCTTTTGAGTGGTTTGTACATGTTTACTTTTATTCCATGAGCACCTCCCAATTGGATTGAGATACAACTTAATAGTAATGGGAACGAACTAATATATAAATTTAGATATATTTGTGAATATTTATTATTTTGTCTGTGCGACCCTTTCTTCTATTTGTGTATGTTATGCTATGCAGGGGGAGCAGCCTGTGGTGTGTGTTATGCTGTACAGGGGGAGCAACCTGCGGTTTATGTTATCCTATACAGAGAGAGGAGACTGCAGGGTTTGTTATATTGTACAGGGGGAGTAGCCTGTGTTGTATGTCATACTCTATAGGGGGAGCAGCCTGCGGTGTATGTTATACTATACAGGGGGAGCGGCCTGTGGTGTCCTATCATCAGGGGAAGCAGCCTGTGGTGTCCTGTCATTATTATACAGGGGGAGCGGCCTGTGGTGTCCTGTTATTAATATTATACAGGGGGAGCAGCCTGTGGTGTCCTGTTATTATATTATTATTATACAGGAAGAGCAGCCTGTAGTGTCTTATTATTATTATACAGGGGGAGTGGCCTGTGGTGTCCTGTTATTATTATGCAGCTATCGGGGACTGCTATGGGTTCGAATTTGGCCCCAGCCTATGCAAACATCTATATGGATGAATATGAAAATAAATACGTCATGCCCTCTTTCGGTGAGAAGCTTCTATATTTCAAGAGATTTATAGACAATGTGTTTGTTATCTGGAAAGGTACTGAGGAAGAATTTAATGAAATGGTTAATACATTGAAAACTCTAGATGGTCCGATACGATTTACAGCGTCAATCGATAAATTGGCTACGAACTTCCTAAACATTATGTTTTTTCGTAAGGTTAATAGGTTGGCACACACCGTTTATCACAAACCCACCCATCGTAATACCCTGTTTCTCATACGCCCTACAGGATGCTGGGGTCCCTTCAAGAATCATGGGGTATAGACGGGATCCGCAGGAGACATGGGCACTTTAAGACTTTCAAAGGGGTGTGAACTGGCTCATCCCTCTGCCCCTCCTTCAGACTCCAGTTTAGAATTGTGCCCAGGCAGACTGGATGCACCCTGAGGAGCTCTCCTGAGTTTCTCTGAAAATACTTTGTTAGGTTTTTTATTTTCAGGGAGTACTGCTGGCAACAGTCTCCCTGCTTTGTGGGACTTAGGGGAGAGAAGTCAGACCTACTTCGGTGAGTTTAAAGGCTCTGCTTCTTTGGCTACAGGACACGATTAGCTCCTGAGGGTCTGATCGCTAGGTATGCCTAGATGCTCGTTCCCGGAGCCGCACAGTCACCCCCCTTGCAGAGCCAGAAGTCAGCTAAGTAGAAGAAGATCAGAAGACTTCAGTGACGGCTTTGAGGTACCGCACAGCGATCGCACTGGGCAGCATATCTAGCCTCAATAACCACTGGCAAGAGCGGACTACGTGCCAGGGCACTGTCCGGACCCCCGCCAATATAATATTTTTTTTAAAAAGAGAGGGTCTGAAGCACGAGTACTGAGGAACAATTCAGAAACTGATCTGGCAGAGAAACAACTTGATGAAGTCACGCAGAGATTTCGTCTAAGGGGCTACAGTGATAAGGTGGTTAATGGTTGCCTCACCAGGGCAAGAACACTTTTCAGTCAAAGAACTAGCCGGTCTGAAAGAAAACTGGATCCTACCAGAATTATCCCGAGTACGAGGTGTGATACCGGGTTACAGACAGTGCAGTGGTTGATTAAGAAACACTGGCCAATTGTGGCATCAGATGTAAACTTGGGTCACATTGATACATCTTCTCCTCTGTTAAGTATTAGACGTGGTCCGAATTTGAAGGAGATCCTCTATAAAACCGATAAACAAGGTCTTGTACCAAGTGGTGGGACGTGGTAAACAACAAGCAAAGGTTGCTTCCGATACCTCGGATGTACCACCTGTAGAACAATGACAACAGGTGCATCATTCCCACATCCACAAAGCGGCAAGAGGATTTTTCTACATCCAGTTAACTTGTCAACTGGATCATATAATCTATTTTCTAATGTGCCCATGTGGACTCATGTATGTGGGTAAAACCACAAATACCTTTAGGATAAGAATGACCCAACATCGGTCTGACATCAAGTTGGCACATGAGAAAGGTATGACGGATAAACCCACTGCATCACACTTCATTCTAGCTGGTCATCAATTGTCCACCCTTAAGTATATGATAATAGACTGGGTGCCTCCACTGAATAGAGGTGGTGACAGAGGACTATTACTGCTTAAAAAATAGGCCAGATGGATACACCGCCTAGACACCGTGGCCCCGAAGGGCATGAATGAGTATAACCATCTTAATATATTCTTATAGAAAGCTTATGTAGTTGGTCCCTTAGATGGCTGCATAGAGATTGGAATTACTGCTGCCTAATAAGTATGAGTCCCACACTTTAATCTCCAGGTATCTATTGTCTAATTTGGTATATGTACGTTTTTATAGATTGTATTTTTTTAACGTTACCTGTGTATTTCTGATGGCTGCCCTGATGTTCCCTGCTGACCTTAGAATGTATATATTACTTATATTGATGAAAGAAGCTATCTAGATGCGCTCTAGGTTATTTTAGCCTTGTTGACAAAACGGTCTCTATGGTTACAAACGCTTGAGCCGCATTGGGAGCATGTTTTCCGGCACTTCCGGCCGCTGGAACGCATGAGCTGGTCACTTCCGGTTGTGGTGGAATGCACAACCGGACGTTCATCGACGTTTATCACTAATTAGCGATTTATAGACTTTTGGAATATGTAAAAAAAACCTGTGGAGGCATCGGGGGGGGGGGGGGGGGATTCCCAAGTAGTGCATCACCACTGCATGATGTTGGGCTGTTTAATATACATTATTTTTAGAGAAACAATAGAAGCCGGTAATTTAGAAATTACCTAACAGACTTGCAGATGGATACTTTATTGGTGAGGGTATAAGGGGATTCTCAGGGCAGCTCTCAGTATATCTCTGTCTCTCCTACTGGTGGGATGTCTTGAAGAAGCCTGTGTTTAACAGCCGAAACGTCGACAGGTATGTCTGCACTGGTGATGTGAGTAAATAAAGACTCATTGGAGTTATTTTTTACAAAGACCCTGGTGAGTGCACCTTATTGAATCTATGTGTGTGTGTGTATATATATATATATATATATATATATATATATATGTGTGTGTGTGTGTATATATATATATATATATATATATACTGTATGTGTGTACGAGTATATAATATACACTCCCTACTATAAAGTGAATTAAGAAAAACTTATAATAAAGGGGATACATGGCTGGTAGACTATAATATTTATTATAATAAATTAAGATCCTTTTTGATCTAGAACAACACAATCTGCTCTTTGGTCTGGTAATTGATCAGTGTGGATATAAAACCTATCATTGAGGCAGTCACAATACTCAGATAAGTTGCAATATTTCATTGCTTAGGGATAATATACAATTATCAGATCCTTATGTGTATTGATACAAAAAATAAGTATAACACCTGTTTCCATGTAATAAGCTGAATACGTTATTCAGCTTAAATAGTATTCACTATTATTTCATAAGGGGGCTTGTTGGTTAGTTGATTGAATCTTATTTATTACTGGGGACTTTAACCCTGATCAAAAAGAAAAAGGATATACCAGTTACTATGAATCTTTTTTTCTTTTATATATATATATATATATATATATATATATATATATATATATATATAATTATTTTTTTAGGCATATTAGAATAACAATACCGAAAATGTATGCTCAATCTACAAATAGTGTATAAACATCGAAACCTTACCATGACCATTTCTTAACCAATGGTAAATACAATGGGAATACAAATTCAGTTCACAAATCTTGTGTCAATCTGCAGGTAATAGGATTTTAATACCTACCGGTAAATCCTTATCTCTTAGTCCGTAGAGGATGCTGGGGACACCATAAGAACATAGTAACATAGTATCTAAGGTTGAAAAAAGACAATTGTCCATCGAGTTCAACCTATTTGTGGTCTCCTATGCACGATTATTTTGTATAAAATTTTGACTGAAGTTGATGACTGCCGTTACATTTTACCCCTCTTTTTTATAATAACCATAGTGCGTGACTATGCCCCGTAACCCTGGATATCCTTATCCATTAGGAGTTTATCTAACCCATTCTTAAAGGTGTTGAATGAGTCGGCCATTACAACTCCCTCAGGCAGGGAATTCCAAACTCGTATTGTCCTTACCGTAAAAAAGCCTTTACGCCATATTGTGCAGAATCTCCTCTCCTCTAACCTGAGTGAGTGTCCACGAGTTCTCTGTATTGATCTAACCAAAAACAGGTCCTGCGCAAGATCTGTATATTGTCCCCTTATATATTTGTAAATGTTGATCATGTCCCCTTTTAATCTCTTCTTTTCCAGTGTAAACATGCCTAGTCTTGCAAGCCTTTCCTCGTATTCCAGTGTCTCCATACCCTTAATTAGTTTGGTCGCCCGCCTTTGAACCTTTTCTAGCTCCAGGATATCCTTTTTGTAGTAAGGTGCCCAGAATTGTACACAGTATTCAAGGTGTGGCCTCACAAGTGATTTATATAACAGGAGTATATCCTAGCATCAATTTCCCATTTTATGCATGCTAATATCTTATTAGCCTTCTTTGCTGCAGTCCTACTTTGGGTACTACTGCTTAGTTTGCTATCTATGAGGACACCTAAGTCCTTTTCCAGTACAGAATCCCCTAATTTTACCCCATTTAGTAGATAGGTGTTATTTTTGTTCTTGTTACCACAGTGCATTACCTTACACTTGTCTGTATTGAAGCGCATTCTCCATTTCGCTGCCCAAGCTTCTAATTTAACTAAGTCGTTCTGAAGCGACTCAGCATCCCCCTCTGCATTTATAACTTTACACAATTTGGTATCATCTGCAAAAATTGACACTATGCTCTCTAGACCTTCTGTTAGGTCGTTAATGAAAATATTGAACAATAGCGGTCCTAATACTGAGCCTTGCGGCACACCACTTAGCACTTCAGTCCAAGTTGAAAAAGATCCATTAATCACAACACGCTGCTCCCTATTATCTAACCAGTTTTTGACCCAAGTGCATATTGTGCTTCCTAGCCCTGATTCTTGTAGCTTGTAGATAAGTCTCATGTGTGGTACAGTGTCGAATGCTCTGGCAAAATCTAAAAAGATTACATTCACCTCTTTACCCTGATCTAGGTTTGCGCTTACTGTTTCATAAAAGCCAAGTAAGTTGGTTTGACAGGATCTGTCCTTCATAAACCCATGTTGATTCCTTTTAATGCCCTTATTGACTTCAAGGAACTTCTGAATACTATCTCTTAGAATATCTTCCAATACTTTCTCCACTATAGATGTAAGACTAACTGGTCTATACTTACCTGGTTCAGCTTTACTTCCCTTTTTGAATATAGGCACTACTTCCGCTATACGCCAGCCTTTGGGAACCATACCTGATATTACTGAATCCTTAAAGATCAAAAATAGCGGTTTTGCAAGTTCAGAGTGAAGCTCCAATAGAACCCTTGGGTGAATACCATCGGGACCTGGTGATTTATTAATCTTTAAATGTTTTAATCGGTCACAGACTACTTCCTCGCTTAAATAAGTACCTATCAGTGGGATAGTCTCATTATTGAGATTGTGTTAGTCCCTGAATTGGGTCCTCTCTAGTAAATACTGTTGAAAAAACTAATTTAGTGTGTCCGCTATGTCATTATAATCTTTGCTTAAGACTCCCAACTTGTCTTTTAAAGGGCCTATACTCTCCTTCTTTAATCTCTTGCTATTAATGTATTTAAAGATTTTTGGGGGATTCGCTTTGCTTTCCTTTGCAACTAGTTTTTCAGTTTCTACTTTAGCCGCTCTTCTTTCCTTTTTGTGTATTTTGTTACATTCCTTATAGTGCTGAAATGACTCTGCTTCCCCGTCAGATTTGTATTTTTTAAATGCTCGCCTTTTCTTGCCCATAAGTTCCTTTATCTTTTTGTTAAGCCACATCGGTTTATGATTTTTATTCCTTTTTTTGCTGCTCGTAGGAATAAATTTGAGTGTATTTTTAGCTAGCAGGAATTTTAGTACCTCCCATTTCTCCGTAGTACTTTTTCCAAAAAACAAACCTTCCAATTCAATATCCCTGAAATATACCCTCATCTTTTAAAAATTAGCTTTGCTAAAGTTTAGAGTCCTAGTTGAGCCAGTATAGGGCTGTTTATGAAAACTGATATTGAATGTGACCATATTGTGGTCGCTGTTTCCAGTGGGTTCCCTTACTATAATACCTGATACCAAATCCCCATTGTTTGTTAATACCAGGTCTAAGATTGAATTGTACCTAGTTGGTTCCTCAATTAGTTGAACTAAGTAGTTATCATTAAGTGTGTTTAAAAACATATTGCCCCTAGCAGTATCACATGAATCATTTTTCCAGTTTATCTCTGGATAGTTAAAATCTCCCATCACTACTATGTCTCCTACTCCTGCTGCTCTTTCAATTTGCTTTAGTAACAATTCCTCATAAGATACTTTGATACCAGGCGGCCTATAGCATACACCCAATACTAACTTTTTTATTCCTTTTTCCCTGCATGCAATTTCTACCCATAATGTCTCGACAGTGTCTACAGTCCCCTGAATATCTTCCCATATATCAGGTTTTAAAAACTGCTTTACGTAAAGACACACCCCTCCACCCTTTTTATTTAGTCTGTCTCTCCTAAACAGTGTATAGTCCTCTA
Source organism: Pseudophryne corroboree (assembly GCF_028390025.1). Taxonomy (NCBI): domain Eukaryota; kingdom Metazoa; phylum Chordata; class Amphibia; order Anura; family Myobatrachidae; genus Pseudophryne; species Pseudophryne corroboree. The sequence goes on along the minus strand of NC_086446.1, from coordinate 46,847,927 downwards.
GATTGACTGTCCAATCATGAGATTCATCCCACCAAGTTTCAGTAATGCCTATAATATCATACTGTTTGCTTGCTGCAAGTATTTCTAGTTCCCCCTTTTTACCAGTAATGCTTCTGGCGTTTACATACATACAACTAAGATAAGTATTTTCCCTTGCGTTAGGGACATCTTTCATCTTATGTAGCAATGATGACCTGTAATCGTCATTGGTTAGTGCTTTGGTAAAATCTCTTTTAGTACCCATGTTAGTAACCTTAGCGCCTGCTCTTACCCTCCCCCCAACTTCTCCACCATTTCGATTACTACCGCCATCCCCACTATTCTCACTGCATGACCCGTAGTTTCTAGCTAAACCCTCCCCCCAGGCTGCTAGCTTAAATCTCCAACCTTCTAACCATCCTTTCCCCCCCCAGCACCGCTGCCCCCTCCTCAGTCAGGTGCAATCCGTCACAATAAAAGAGATGGCGCCTGACTGAGAAGTCCGCTCAGTTTTCCAGGAACACAAACCCCTCTTTCCTGCACCAATCTCTAAGCCACACATTTACCTCCCTAATCTCCCTCTGCCTCCCTGGACTAGCGCTTGGCACGGGTAATATTTCGGAGAATATTACCTTAGATGTCCTTGCCTTAAGTTTCTTTCCTAAGTCCCTATAGTCTTTCTTAAGGACATCCCACCTTCCGCTAACTTTGTCATTGGTACCAACGTGCACCAAGACCGCCGGGTCTTTCCCATCCCCTCCCAACAATCTATCTACCATGGGGTATAGACGGGATCCGCAGGAGACATGGGCACTTTAAGACTTTGAATGGGTGTGAACTGGCTCCTCCCTCTATGCCCCTCCTCCAGACTCGTTATAGGAACTGTGCCCAGGGAGACAGACATTTCGAGGAAAAGGATTTATTGTTAACTAAGGTGGGACACATACCAGCTCACACCTCAAACACGCCGTACAACATGGCATTTAACAGAAACTCCAGTCAATGGCATGAACAACGTCAGCAACAGGCTGACCATAATGTAACACAACCCGTGTGTAAACACAACTAATAACTGCAGATAGAGTCCGCACTGGTACGGGCGCCCAGCATCCTCTACGGACTAAGAGAAAAGGATTTATCGGTAGGTATTAAAATCCTATTTTCTCATACGTCCTAGAGGATGCTGGGGACGCTTCAAGAACCATGGGGTTTATACCAAAGCTCTAGAACGGGCGGGAGAGTGCGGATGACTCTACAGCACCGATTGACCAAACATGAGGTCCTCATCAGCCAGGGTATCAAACTTGTAAAATTTTGCAAAAGTGTTTGAACCCGACCAAGTTGCTACTCGGCAGAGTTGTAATGCCGAGACTCCGCGGGCAGCCGCCCAGGATGAGAGAGAATATATAACAAGTATATATATTTTTGGGCGCTGGAATGGGGGTATCTCTAGCTGCTGTATGATGGGAGGTAGTTAGTCTCCCCAAAGAATACAAATATGCTAAAGAACAAGAAAACAGCGCTAAATTAAATCACAATTTAATATATTAAAAAATACACCTATCTCATGCAATAAAAATAAATCACAAGCTCAATGATAAGGGGTATATAAATAAGGTGCAATGAATAAAGTGCCAGCTGCAATTTAGAAAGACCAATGTCCCTTTTCATTCACAGACAGTTCATGGCAGGCAGAGAGATATATTTCTCCAATGAAGGTATATTACTGGCTGTGTGTTCCAATTGGTAGGATCCTATAGCGGTAGTCCTTATGGCAATAGGGCTTCACGCAGATGGTATTAGAATCCCTGGTCCACATTAGCTTGAGTCAGCCTGGTGAAAGCCTGATCCTAGAACTTGTCCAAAAAATCCTCAGGTAGCTACTGTACTGATCAGCGTCTCCTGATGCGTTTCGCTGCATCCATGCAGCTTTATCAAAGGTCCTAAATTAAACCAAAGGTGATTTAATTTAGCGCTGTTTTCTTGTTCTATAGCCACCCAGGATGAGCCCACTTTTCTGGTACAGTGGGCCTTCACTGATTTCGGTAACGGCATTCCAACCGTAGAATGAGCCTGCTGAATCGTATTACAGATCCAGCGCGCAATAGTCTGCTTGGAAGCAGGCATTCCAATCTTGTTGGCAGCATACAGGATAAACAGAGCTTCCGTTTTCCTAAGTTGAGCCGTTCTGGCGACATAAATTTTCAAGGCCCTGACAACATCAAGAGATTTTGACTCCGCGAAGGCATCAGTAGTCACTGGTACCACAATAGGCTGGTTCATGTGGAACGATGAAACCACTTTCGGCAGAAATTGTTGATGAGTCCTCAACTCCGCTCTATCTTCATGGAAGATTAAATAAGGACTCTTGTGAGACAAAGCCGCTAACTCAGACACCCGTCTTGCGGATGCTAAGGCCAATAGCATGACCACTTTCCAAGTGAGAAATTTCAACTCAACCTTCTGTAAAGGTTCAAACCAATGTGATTGAAGAAAATGCAACACCACGTTAAGATCCCATGGTGCCACTGGGGGCACAAATGGAGGTTGGATGTGCAAAACTCCTTTCACAAAAGTCTGAACTTCTGGAAAGGAAGCCAATTGTTTTTGAAAGAAAACCGATAAGGCAGAAAATTGTACTTTAATCAAGCCTAACTTTAGGCCCCCATCCACACCTGCTTGCAGGAAATGGAGAAAACGCCCTAGTTGAAATTCTTCCGTAGGAGCCTTCTTGGATTCACACCAAGACACATATTTCTCCAAATACGGTGATAATGTTTAGACATTACTCCTTTTCTAGCCTGAAGAAGTGTGGGAATAACTTCACTGGGAATACCCTTTCGGGCTAGGATCCGGCGTTCAACCGCCAAGCCGTCAACTGTAGCCGCGGTAAGTCGTGGTACACGCACAGCCCCTGCTGTAACAGATCCTCTTGTAGAGGAAGAGGCCAGGGATCTCTTATGAGTAATTCCTGAAAATCTGGATACCAAGCCCTCCTTGGCCAGTCCGGAGCAATGAGGATCACCTGAACCTTTGTTGTTCTTATGATCTTTAGCACCTTTGGAATGAGAGGAAGCGGAGGAAACACGTACACCGACTGAAACACCCATGGTGTTACCAGCGCATCCACCGCTATTGCTTGAGGGTCTCTCGACCTGGAACAATATCTCTGAAGTTTCTTGTTTAGGTGAGACGCCATCATGTCTGTTTGAGGAATTCCCCAAAGACTTGTCCCTTCTGTGAAGACCTCTTGATGAAGACTCCACTCTCCTGGATGGAGATCGTGTATGCTGAGGAAGTCTGCTTCCCAATTGTCCACTCCTGGAATGAAGATTGCTGACAGAGCGCTTGTATATCTTTCCGCCCAGCTGAGAACTTTTGTGGCCTCTGCCATTGCCGCCCTGCTCTTTGTTCCGCCCTGGCGGTTTATGTGCGCTACTGCTGTTATATTGTCCGATTGTATTAGGACAGGCCGGTTGCGAAGAAGATGTTCCGCTTGAAGAAGGCCATTGCAAATGGCCCTTAACTTCAGAACTTTATGTGTAGACAAACTTCCTGGCTTGACCATTTTCCCTGGAAGGCTTCCCCCTGTGTGACTACTCCCCAGCCTCGGAGACTCGCATCCGTGGTTACTAGGATCCAGTCCTGGATCCCGAACCTGCATCCCTCTAGGAGGTGAGAGCTGTGCAGCCACCACAGGAGTGAGATTCTGGTCTTGGAGGATAGAATTATTTTCCGGTGTATGTGCAGAATGGATCCGGACCACTTGTCCAATAGGTCCCACTGAAACACTCTGGCATGGAATCTGCCAAACTGAATGGCCTCGTAGGCCGCCACCATCTTCCCCAGCAACTGAGTGCATTGATGAATTGATACTCTCGCTGGTTTCAGAATTTGTTTGACCAAACTCTGAATTCCCAGAGCCTTCTCTTCTGGAAGAAAAACTCTCTGTAATTCATTGTCCAGAATCATTCCCAAAAACAACAGCCGCTTCGTCGGATTCAACTGTGACTTCGGCAGGTTTAGGAGCCAACCATGTTGTTGCAGAACTGTCAGGGAGAGCGCAATGTCCTGCTCCAGCTTGTCATTGGATCTCGCCTTTATCAGGAGATCGTCCAGGTAAGGGATAATTGTGACTCCTTGCCTACGAAGGAGAACCATCATTTCCCCCATTACCTTGGTGAAAATCCTCGGAGCCGTGGACAGACCAGACGGCAACGTTTGAAATTGGTAATGACAATCCTGAGTAGCAAACCTCAGGTAAGCCTGATTCGGAGGATATATGGGGATGTGTAAGAAGGCATCCTTTATGTCGACCGACACCATGAAATCCCCTTCCTCGAGACTAGAGATCACTGCTCGGAGAGATTCCATCTTGAATTTGAATTTTCTTAGGTAAATATTAAGGGACTTTAGGTTCAGAATTGGTCTGACCGAGCCGTCCGGCTTCGGAACCACAAACAGGCTTGAATAAAAGCCTTCTCCCTGTTGTGCCGGGGGAACCCTGACAATGACTTGATTCAGACACAACATTTGTATTGCATAGCATACTACCTCCCTGTTCGGAAGAGAAGCTGGTAAGGCTGATTTTAAAAAACGTTGAGGGGGGACGTCTTGAAACTCCAGTTTGTACCCCATGAACACTATTTCTAAAATCCACGGGTCTAGGGCCGAACGAGCCCAGAATTGACTGAAGAGCTTGAGACGCGCCCCCACCGGTGCGGACTCCCGCAGAGGAGCCCCAGCGTCATGCGGTGGATTTGGCAGAAGCCGGGGAGGACTTCTGCTCCTGAGAACCTGCCAGGGCCGGAGATCTTTTACCTTTTCCTCTTCCTCTATTAGCAAGGAAGTAATAACCTCGCCCTTTTTTTTATTTATATGGCCAAAAGGACTGCATCTGCAAGTGGTGAGCTTTCTTTTGTTGTGGAGGAACATAAGGCAAAAATGATGACTCACCCGCGGTAGCCGTAGATACCAACTCAGCGAGACCTTCACCAAACAATACACCACCTTTAAACAGTAGAGACTCCATAGCTTTCTTAGAGTCAGCATCAGCATTCCATTGATGAATCCACAATGCTCTCCTAGCTGAGACTGCCATGGCATTGGCCCTTGATCCCAAGAGGCCAATATCTCTCGCCGCCTCCTTTAGGTAGGCTGCAGCGTCCCTGATATAACCCAGCGTTAAAAGGATGGTATCCCTATCCAGGGTATCTATATCAGATGACAAGTTATCTGTCCACTTTTCGATAGCACTACTCACCCACACAGATGCAATAGCTGGTCTGAGTAGTGTACATGTGGTGACATAAATGGATTTTAACATATTTTCCTGTCTACGATCCGCAGGATCCTTAAGGGCTGCCGTGTCAGGAGACGGTAAAGCCACCTTTTTAGACAACCGTGATAGCTCCTTGTCCACAATGGGAGGTGACTCCCACTTTTCTCTAACCCCAGAGGGGAGCGGATACGCCATTTGAATCCTTTTGGGAATCAGAAACTTTTTATCAGGATTTTTTTCAAAAAGGGCATTCAGTTCATGAGAGGGAGTAAACGTTACTTCAGGTTTCTTTCCCTTGTACATACAGACCCTAGTATCAGGAACAGCAGGGTCCTCTGTGATATGCAACACGTCTTTTATTGCCACAATCATGTACTGAATGCTCTTTGCAATTTTGGGTCTAATCTGGAATCACTATAGTCGACACTGGAGTCAGTGTCCGTGTCCGTATCTGTGTCTGCTAACTGAGCAAACGAACGTTTATGTGACCCCGAGGGGGTCTGGACCTGTGATAACACATCCTCTACAGATTTTTTATTTTTTTTCCATACCTGGTTCTGAGACTCAGATTTATCTAGTCTCTTATTAATAAGAGCCATATTAGCATTCAAAGCATTCAACACATTTACCCAGTCAGGAATCGGCGGTGTCGACAGGGTAACACCCACAACCGTTTCTGCCCCTAACACAGTCTCCTCCAGGGAAGAGCACTCCGCCTCAGACATGCTGACACACCTGTACCGACACCCACAGACACACTGGGCCAAAAGGGGGACAGACCCACAGTAAAGCCTGTCAGAGAAACACAGAGGGAGTATGCCAGCTCACAACCTAGCGCCTGTCCGGGTTCTGAAACCTTAATATATAATGCCTCAGACTCTGCAGCGTTTTATAATAACAACGATTTTTAAGATATAGCAATTTGCTGGTCATCTATCGCTACTCTGGTAAGATACCATGAGGGAGAGGTATGAAAAACGTCCTAACGGACTTTATGTGCCTGGGGCCATATCGCCACATTATCGTGGTGATACTGCCGGACCCTGCGCCACAATGTATTACATGTGTGGCAGCCGATTTGGGAGGGCGTTATCTTACCTGTCCCGCGATAGCGCACCTTCTACATCGGCTCGGCTGGTATCGCTGCCGCTGACTTTCTGCGCATGCGCCCGTCTTCGTTCTTCCTGCTTGCGCTACTGGCGGCCTCCGGCGCATGCACAATTCATCTATGTCCTCTGGGGATCTGAGGCCAGCTTGCCAGTGCACATGCACCGTCTCCCCACCTCCCAGCGACCTGTCCAAGGTGACCCGGCGCGTGCGAGTGGTGAGTGACAGTCCCGCCGTTAATACATCAGGGGGCAAGCAAATAGGTATATGCACAGCGCCCCTGACGAAGCGGCCCCATGCACATTGGGATTGCCCTAAACTCAAGCTGTGAGCCACATCATACATAGTGGGGATTCTGTAACAGCGGGAGTTAGCATGCGCTACGAGCAAAAAGCACATAGCGCATGTTCTTACATCTGCCCCCATGTACCTAGCGGAGAGTGATAGGGTATCAGTGTATAGTTACCGGGATCCGGTCTGTAGGTCGACCACTATTGGTCGACAGTAAGTAGGTCGACAGGGACTCTAGGTTGACACGTTCTGGGTTGACAGGACAAAAGGGCGACATGATTTTTAAAAAAAAGTTTTTAATTTTTTTAACTTTTTCATACTTTACGATCCACGTGGACTATGATTGGGAATAGTAACCAGTGGCAAGCGAAGCGATTCATCCGAGGGAACGCGGTGCATTAATTGGGTTCCCGGTCACTGTACGGAGAAAACGACGCCAAAACCAGTGAAAAAACTCATGTCGACCTACTTACTGTCAGCCAATAGTGGTCGACCTACACACTGTCGGCCTAAGTGTGGTCAACCCTCCATACCACACCCATAGTTACCATGTCAGAAGAAAAAAGCGTTCCACTCTCTTTTCTTTTTGAATAAGTGTTTCTACACAGTCCGTCCTGAATATGAAGTTGAGTTTGGCCATGAATAGAGAGATTTGTGGAGGTGTACTATCGATCCACCCTTGTAGTATCGTTTTTCTTCCTGCCGCACTGAGCGCTAAGAAAAGTTTTTTACTCTCCAAAGTCATACATTGATTTGGATTAAAAATTCCCAGGATTGCTCATTCTGGGGTAAATGGGACATAATAAGTCTAGCTTCCGCATGACTGCAAATGAGGTGCCAAAAATATTAAACAATGGGACAAGCCCATAAGCAATGGAAAGTATCGGCCTCCTCTTGATGACATCATAAACAAGAATGGCTGTCCGAGGTTCCCATATGAAAACATCTGACTTGGGATAAGTAAGTGTTATGATAAGTATTTAAGAACAATTATGTATACATGCTAGCTGGGAGCATTTTCCGAAAGAACCATAAAGCTTTTTCTAACAATGGCATCATTGGGGTCGGAAAGTGGGTTAACCACTAGGACATACCCACTAAAATTTTAGCATTATCTATTATATTCTTTAGAAAGTTATAATTAATTGATAGTTCTTTGTGCGTGGGTATGGAGTGTGTCAGGAGCGTATAAAGTGAGTTATCCCAATCTTTACTTGAAAATGCTTCAAAACATTGGTCACCTAAAATCGTATTTGTGAAAACACTAGTGGATAGGGACGTATCATTGAATACCCAGCTAAAAGTTCTGCAAATGTGAGAGGACGTTTATGGTCAGTGGAAACTAATGATCTTAAAGTGTGTATGCCCGCCAGTCGCCACATCGTGAATGGGTGAGCAGCCAAACCATCAAGGAAATTAGGGTTCAGAATCAGGGGAAGATGGAGAGAATAATGGGGCTAATTCCAAGTTGATCGCAGCAGGAAATTTTTTAGCAGTTGGGCAAAACCATGTGCACTGCAGGAGGGGGCAGATATAACATTTGCAGAGAGAATTAGATTTGGGTGGGTTATTTTGTTTCTGTGCAGGGTAAATACTGGCTGCTTTATTTTTACACTGCAATTTAGATTGCAGATTGAACTCACCACACCCAAATCTATCTCTCTCTGCACATGTCATATCTGCCTCCCCTGCAGTGCACATGGTTTTGCCCAACTGCTAACAAAGTTCCTGCTGTGATCAACTCAGAATTACCCCCAATATGCGCTGAGGTCCGCTTCGTGACGCATAATGTGCCACAGGCTCCTAGTTGTCCACAACAGCGGGTTCAACTTTAGCGTCTCCGATATTTTCTGGTCGTGTAAGTGGAGGAAGCAGATTAAGCCGCAATCATTCAAAAAAGTTTGTTCCAGAGACGTATCAGTTTTTTAGTTTTTTGAGGTTATGAAAAGCCAATCCCATAATTGTATATTGTAACATCTGGGAGATTTATTCCACTATAAAATTTTGATTGATGAAGTTTTCTAAGTGGTATTCCAGCTTGACATTTTTTTCCAAATTATTGTATTCATTTGGAGGGTATCAGCCTTTGCCTCCCCAAAAAGGATAATAGTAGATGTTCCCATATTTTTACATGCTCAGTGCAATATTAATATGTAATAATATTTAATATAGGTTAATATTTAACCTAAGTGTTACGAAGACTACTCCGTTATTGGGTGGTACCAGGTGAGGCTCATGCAATTACCCCTTGCCCAGCAGTCTTTTAGCCTCCTGTGATACTAGACTTCACCTATAGCAGCCGCCTTTCCAGGGTGAATTAGGTACACCCCGTACTCAGATGCCCCCAGGTCTTATGTATGGACAAGGTGACTATTGGAGGCTGGGCAAGAGTAAATGCAGTACAGTGAGACGTCACAGGACACAACCTTGATAACCTTGCCCAATACTCAGGGATTATAAACATATTGTACGCAGATGCAACAATGCACAGGGTGATCTAATAAACACTCAAAGAATACGAAATGAAACAATGCACTGGGTGGTGCAATAATGAACGCTAATGATATGTAAATGCAACAATGCACAGGATGATATAAGCAACTTAGCCAAATAGAAATGCAATAATGCACAAGGTGGTAACAATAATAAAAGGTAAAGGCAAGAGCCTGTGGGGAATTTCCACACAAAACCTGAACTCAAGGCTAGCCGGATACAATCAGGAAAACTATCTTGACTGGGTATCAGAATCTCAGGAGTACACAGGGCTGACTAGTTCTCACATGTAGCAGAGTGGGAGTGCCCAGGAAAAGGATTTATATCGTGCAGCACCAATCAGGAAGCTGCTTCGGATGATAATAATTCAGTGCAGCTGTCTAGCTGCACGTAAAGGGTGAGAGTCAGGCAACGGAAAATGCCGTCTGCCTCTGGTGTCCCCATTGCTAGGAGACTGTTAGCCCCTAGTGCCCCAGGTTACCGTTCCCGATTGTAGTCCACGTGGATCGTCAAGTATGAAAAAGTTTAAAAAATGTAAATAAATGTGAAAAACTCATGTCGACCTAGAGTCCCAGTCGACCTAGAAACCATGTTGACCTACTTACTGTCGACCAATAGTGGTCAACCTAGACACTCAACCCAAGTCTTGTCGACCTAGAGACCGGATCCCATTGAAGACCCTTTCCTCCAGTACCTTGAATAGAGGTGGCCATAATACCACATCAAATGCCTTGTGGATATCTAAACTTAGAAGCATGTTTTTACCACTGAACGAACCACTCAACATTGCAACCACAGCTATTGCTGTTCTTATAGCCTTTATAGCATGGCGACCCTAGAAAAATCCCATTTGATGTTCCGTTGGCCATGATCTTGGCAGGAAGTTTAAAATCAACGTTTAATAAATGTATAGGTCTATTTGAGGCCATTAAACTGGTGTTTGTGTTAGGCGTAGGTAATAGCGTCAGGTGTCATGACTGTGGTTTTGTGAACCCGGTGTTAGTGAAGTCTGTGTGGGCGACTGGAGGACTATGTGAATACTATCACTGACCTGGTTTGGGAGTGTTGTGGACTCAGGGTTTCTTCCGGTGACCGGAAAGAGGAACCGCAGCTGGACCGCAGCAGAGATGGCCGAATATAGGTTTTCCTCATGCAGGATTTGGTCGGCAGACAGGAGGCACGTATGGATGCTGGAGGTCTCCTGAAAGACAGAACTTGAAAAGGTGCTGAGGAATGAATGAAGGAGTACCGGATGCTGGAGACACCAACTACGCTTGTGAGCACTGGGTGTTTGGAGGCACTGAGGTGCTTGGAGGCACTGAGGTGCTTGGAGACACTGAGGTGCTTGGAGGTGCAGAAGTGCTTGGAGGTGCAGAAGTGCTTGGAGACACTGAGGTGTTTGGAGGCGCTGAGGTGTTTAGAGGCGCTGAGGTGCTTAGAGGCGCTGAGGTGCTTAGAGGCGCTGAGGTGCTTAGAGGCGCTGAGGTGCTCGAAAGCACAGAGGTTCATCTGGAAGCGTTGAAGCCACAGGGATATGGGAGCTCTGGAGATCACAACTTTAGGGAGCTCAGCTTCAAAGCTCACACAGAGCTGTGTGTGACACGAGGAACTGGCCCAGTTTCCAACTCAGTCTCCCGACTTATACGTCCTGGTCCTTGGTGATTGGTGAGCAGTGTCAGGCTGGCAGAGGATTGGACAGCTCTGGGTCAGGTGAACAGTCACTGTCATGTGAGTACTCTAGACTAGGCTGTGATGTAGAGTGAGGCATAGCAGGCCGAGAGAACACTGAAGCCTGAACTTCTGCAAAACATAGGATGCTGGCTTTTAGGCCTAAACTTCAGATTGCTGAATTCAGACTCACACAGGAGATCACCACAGGTGGAGATAGTTAACTATTACCTTTCAGGCAGAGAACTCAGGAAACTCATGGTGCTGACAAGCTGTTTAACTCGGTGAGCAAAAAGGCACAGGATCTGGGACAGATGGCAGGGGTAAGTCACCAAATATGAAAACTGCAGTCAGGATTGTGACAGTACTCCCCCCCCCCCCTCTTCAAGGGTGGACTCCGGACACCCATCTTGAATCTTAGAGGAACTTGAGAAATTCATACAGAAGAACTTAGGACATTCGTCGATGCCTCTTCTTCTTACGGGAACATTTGGTTTTGACCAGGGAGAGCGGAATCTCCTGTAAAGAAAAACCTTCCTTAGAAAACATGGGGCCTCACAAGAAAGGAGTAGCATCATGAACTGGATCAAATTCAGAGTCTGAGTCCAGGTCTAATGGAAGATATGAATCTCCCTTAGATACACAGTTTGCAGATGAAAAGGAGGTGCACTGGAGTTTTAAATTCTCTGGGCTAGGAGAGACTCTTACATGAGCAATTTTAATGGTCGGATTCTTACCGAAGGAGATTCTTAGATTATCCCTGGGAGGACCGCACAAACTTCCTTCTGCATTCCCTTTAGAGCATGATTCTTTTACCGAATCAGATTCCAAAGGTTTAGGACTAAATTCTTTAACCACAGCATTACTAAAAGTCTGTAAGTCATGGAACACAGGATCATTACTCTCAAAAAGCGTGTTGGCCCACTCCAAAGCTCTTCCTCTGAATGCCTGGAATAAATATCGAGTAACGTTGGAAGGAGTTACTGCACCCGAAGGATCCGACTCCATCAGAGAGAGAAATCGATCAACCAGAGCGGCATATTGCAATAAATCTCCATCAAAGTAAATAGGTGTTAAAGCATCAGATGAAAGCTTAGAGGCTGAAACCGATGATGCACTCTCAGAAGCTGGATTGGAGTTAGTTAGTGGAACGTCAGGCTGATGAGAAGAAGTATTAGATTCCCCTGCAGAAGCTGTGGACTCAATGCTGGAAGACAAGGAAACAGAATCAGAGACAGACTGAAGTCTAATTTTAGAAATAGATGGTGGAAGTCCTTTACTGGGACCAACTGACAAAAGTTCTTTACTCGGACCAATGCTTGGAATCGGTTTGAGTCCAGATGAGCTTGAACTGACTAAAATTGGAGAAATCTTGGGCTGGACAAGTAGGACTGGATTGGATCCGAGGATACTTGAATTGGCTGGAACCAAAGGAGACTGACCAGGCTGGTCCTGGAATATTGCTGGACCGGCAGGAGCTGGGACGGGCTGACCAGGTGGAGCCTGGAGTATTGCTGGACCGGCTGGAACTGGGACGGACTGACCAGGCTGGGCCTGGAGTATTGCTGGACCGGCTGGAACCGGGACGGACTGACCAGGTGGAGCCTGGAGTATTGCTGGACCATCTGGAACTGGGACGGGCTGACCAGGCTGGGCCTGGAGTATTGCTGGACCGGCAGGAGCCCTTTCTTCATGGGGCTGAACTGAGGCAGGAGCCCCCTCTTCATGGGGCTGGGCTGAGGCAGGAGCCCCCTCTTCACGGGGCTGGGCTGAGGCAAGAGCCCCCACTTCATGGGGCTGGGCTGAGGCAAGAGCCCCCACTTCATGGGGCTGGGCTGAGGCAAGAGCCCCCACTTCACGGGGCTGGGCTGAGGCAAGAGCCCCCACTTCACGGGGCTGGGCTGAGGCAAGAGCCCCCACTTCACAGGGCTGGGCTGAGGCAAGGGCCCCCACTTCACGGGGCTGGGCTGAGGCAAGAGCCCCCACTTCACGGGGCTGGGCTGAGGCAAGAACCCCCACTTCACGGGGCTGGGCAGAGGCAAGAGCCCCCACTTCACGGGGCTGGGCAGAGGCAAGAGCACCTACTTCACAGGGCTGGGCTGAGGCAAGAGCCCCCACTTCACAGGGCTGGGCAGCACTCTGCAGACTCTCTAGGGCTGGATCCTCTGTACCTCTCACTGGGGCTGGACACTCTGAAGACGCCACTGCTGGGGCTGGACACTCTGAAGACGCCCCTCATGGGTCTGGACACTCTGAAGACGCCCCTCATGGGTCTGGACACTCTGAAGACGCCCCTCCTGGGGCTGGAGACACTGACAACTCTGTGACTCTAAATGGCTTGAACATTCTTCTCTGGACACCCAACTTGGGATAAGGTCTTTTAATCACCGGACCCCAGTCATAAATTTGAGTCTCTTTCAGAGTAGCCATCTTGATACCCCCGTCAGCAGTAGCAGGATCGGCTACTGTGGATGACTTGTAGACATGAGCACTATGATACTGAGATTTGTCACCATTCCCTGGCTTGTGAAGAATGCAGTCTTTAACAAAATGATCGGAATTTCCACAGTAAAGACAGAGGTGTAGCTCCCTACGCCGCTGACGTTCAGCTTCAGAGAGCTTGGGCCGTGGATAGCTCTGATGAACAACTTTTCTTTGCACAGAGGAAGAGACTCTATTAACTGGATGGGACAAACAGGATCAACAATGTTGGTAGTATTCCTGAAGAGATCAGGCATCACAGAAAGAATACTAGACAAAAGTTCTTGAACTGTAATAACATCTGTTAGAAAGTCTGCAGTTGGTCAGGAGTCTTAGTGCAGAAGGTCAGAGAATCTCTGGAGAACGAATTCCGCTGCAGACACTGTGCCAATTGATGCTGAGTTGACTCGAAAGCCTCCAAGCGTCCTGCAATATTGCTTAGGAAGTCCTGCATCAGACAAACACTTTCGGCCGGGTCCATGTGGCCAGTTCCTATTATCATGACTGTGGTTTTGTGAACCCGGTGTTAGTGAAGTCTGTGCGGGCGACTGGAGGACTATGTGAATACTATCACTGACCTGGTTTGGGAGTGTTGTGGACTCTGGGTTTCTTCCAGTGACCAGGAAGAGGAACCGCAGCAGGACCGCAGCAGAGATGGCCGAATATAGGTTTTCCTCATGCAGGATTTGGTCGACAGACAGGAGGCACGTATGGATGCTGGAGGTCTCCTGAAAGACAGAACTTTAAAAGGTGCTGAGGAATGATTGAAGGAGTACCGGATGCTGGAGACACCAACTACGCTTGTGAGCACTGGGTGTTTGGAGGCACTGAGGTGCTTGGAGGTGCAGAAGTGCTTGGAGGCACTGAGGTGCTTGGAGGCACTGAAGTGCTTGTAGGTGCAGAAGTGCTTGGAGACACTGAGGTGCTTGGAGGCACTGAGGTGCAGAAGTGCTTGGAGGCACTGAGGTGTTTGGAGGCGCTGAGGTGCTTGGAGGCGCTGAGGTGCTCGGAGGTACGGAGGTGCTCGGAGGCACGGAGGTTCGTCTGGAAGCGCTGAAGCCACAGGGATAAGGGAGCTCTGGAGATCACAACTTTAGGGAGCTCAGCTTCAAAGCTCACACAGAGCTGTGTGTGACACGAGGAACTGGCCCAGTTTCCAACTCAGTCTCCCGACTTATACTTCCTGGTCCTTGGTGATTGGTGAGCAGTGTCAGGCTGGCAGAGGATTGGACAGCTCTGGGTCAGGTGAACAGTCACTGTCATGTGAGTACTCTAGACTAGGCTGTGATGTAGAGTGAGGCCTAGCAGGCCGAGAGAACACTGAAGCCTGAACTTCTGCAAAACATAGGATGCTGGCTTTTAGGCCTAAACTTCAGATTGCTGAATTCAGACTCACACAGGAGATCACCACAGGTGGAGCTAGTTAACTATTACCTTCCAGGCAGAGAACTCAGGAAACTCATGGTGCTGACAAGCTGTTTAACTTAGTGAGCAAAAAGGCACAGGATCCGGGACAGATGGCAGGGGTAAGTCACCAAATATGAAAACTGCAGTCAGGATTGTGACATCAGGTACACTTCATTAAATGATGAATAAGGAGCTTTGTTTTCCTGAATTTCTTTAAATAATTCTAATAAAGTTGGGGCTATATGAGATTGTAATATGCAATAATATTCCCCAGAGAACCCATCAGAACCGGGAGATTTACCCTGGGGAAGATATGCAATGGCTAAATTAATCTCCTCCATCGTGATATCACCCACCAGGGCTTCTATTTGTTCTAGGGTCAGTTTTGGTAATGTCATATCAGTAAGGAAGGTATTTTGGATGTCCGCATCAATAGCGGAAGAACGAAACAAGGCCACAAAATGTTCCTGAAATTGGGACCCTAGATCCCTCGATTTAGTTAATATGGTGCCATTGGAAGGGTGCTGAGAGGATGTAACTGTGTGCCGCGATCTGGGTGGCTTAGATAATGAGGCTAGAAGCTTGCCTATTTTATTTCCCAAGTGGTAGAATTTTTTGATTGTATATTCTAGAGAGCGTCTTGCCTGCATTGCTAAATAGTTTTCTAATAGTTGACGTGTTTGTGAGCGTGCATGTTTTCTTCTGTGGGATTGTCAGTATACTGCTGGAACAAATCTAGCATTGTAGCTTTTAGATCGTCATATTCCGCCTCAGCTTCTAATTGCAGGAGATGTGACTAAGTATGTGTCCTCCCATTACCACCTTAGCGGCATTCCAGAAGAGAACTTCTCATGAACGTAGTTCATTGAGGGGTAAATAAGATTTAAAGTCTTTTCCGACCGTGCTAAGTAATGAGGGAAACATCACATTTATTTATTACCAGTTATTTATATAGTGCACACACATATTCTGCAGTGCGTTACAGAGCATATTTGCCCATTCACATCAGTCCCTGCCCCAGTGGAGCTTACAATCTATTTTCCCTACCACATGTACACACGCACACATTCACGCTAGGGTTAATTTTGTTGGGATCCAATTAACCTACCAGTATATTTTTGGATTGTGGGAAGAAACCGGAGTACCCGGAGGAAACCCACACAAGTATGGGGAGAATATACAACTCCACACAGTTAGGGCCATGGTGGGAATCGAACCCATGACCTCAGTGCTGTGAGGCAGTAATGCTAACCATTATACCATCCGTACTGCCCATATGCGATCAGTACATTGTATTTGTGGGTGAGTGAGGACCAATGATACGGGTGCATGATCCGAAATCACTCTAAAGACATTAAAGTAGCAGTGTTGTGATCCCTTAGGTCCAAAAATTATGGGGATTTATCTAGTAAGGAGTCCTCTACAAAACTGAAGTGTCCTCCCAGGATAAGCGGATAATTATTCCTGCCTTGAAGAATATATTCTGAATATAATGATGGGTATTCACATTTGGGGCGTAGATATTAACTAACATGAGCAGATGACACAGGGTTAGGCGCAGTGAAAGTGTTAGCCAACGGACCTTTTCTGTTATTCTTGTTGTGAGAAGAGCGATTGGCTTCTCTCCTTACTTTTGAGAAGAGAGATTCGCTTCAGATTTTGTGCAGGGTCCAATGCCGACTTTTCTTTTTATGGTCATGGATTCTTTTTATTTATGGCGAAAAAGGGTTTTCCCCTAAACTTATTCCACTTGGTTTGAATTATACTAACGTTTGGTGACATTTAGTATGGATCATCTATCGAGGTGGAAAAAGTTTTTGTTCTAATACGATTTAAGTTTCTATTGATTTTGAGCAATCCTCATCCATCTAGAGGTGATAATCGGCCTCCAAAATCATTAAGATTTGAGTAATAGAACAAATTTATTGGACACAAACAATCTATATTGGAGATTTAGATTGGGTAACACGCATCCTTCTGTGAATCCCCTTTGTGGAGTTCCCTATGTGGTCCCCAGCTTATTTTTAAAAAACCTTTTAGACATTGCATTATTTTTCCCCCTGAAGAAGTCCGTCAGGATGAAACGCGTAGGGATTATCACTTAATGTACACTACCCTTTTGCTTTGAAATAACCCCCTTGAGCTCACACCGTTAAGGTGAGGAGGTTATTTCTTTATACCATCTAAGCAATTTGGTGTGTGCCCAATCGACTATGTGTTCTTAAAAAAGCTATGTTTTACAAGATCATGTAATAAAAAACTCCTTTTTACTAAGACTTATTATTAATCAGTTTTTTTCTGTTGGGTGTATACTTTTCTCTGGTGAGTGGGTTTCTCTGTAGGCCCGAATTGGGGAGCCACTAAGAGGAACGGAATCTAAAAAAATCTTCGATTAAGATTCGTGATTTGTGTATTCATTGTGTATATTTTAGCGCACTCTGTTCCACATTGTTTTATTAACTAAAGTATAGTTAGTGTGATACAGCTTTTTTATTTTGTTCTATAATCTAGGTAGCGTGCTAGTACAGGTCTTAAAGCGGGGGTTATTCCGACTGGATCCGTTTTCAAAATCATCTATCTTTTCTTGCATTTGTTGAGTTAATCTATCACGAGTGTCTTTCCCTGTTTGGCAGGCCTGTATGTGATCCTCTGCATCACTCACCCGTGTTTCTAGCGCTACTATATGGGAGGCTTGAGAATCGATATGGAATCGCCTCGTAACGATAAATTGACAATAATATCGGATAGTGTGTACCCATCATTAGATGAGTGGAAAGAATGAAAACAATTTTTTCCAATCTAAAGAGGAAAATACATTCACTACACATTTAAGCATTTTTCATGAAAAGGTATACTGGCCTTGCTCAGAAAGGACTACTGGTTGTGGTGAGTGCTTCTAGAATTGTCCTTGTATCAGGATGATAACACAGTGTAGCAAAATATAGCCTTGTACCTGGGCTAAATGTATTAGGGACCAAAAGACTACAAGGCACAGCAATTAAACCTCTGGACGAGCAAGATTATGGATAGTTCAGAAAGGACCTGTATGATAGAGCCCAAGGGTTACAGGAGCCACCTTCAGTGAATATAGCTTCAACTGAGGATATCCAAAAAGTGTTAACATGGTAGGAGTGGAGACCTATTGGCTATCACACAAGATTTAGCGTTCCAAGCAACCCCTAAGGATTTTTAGAGGGGTCCATTACATAGGCTGTCAACCAACAGGGTCTATGCGTAGTCCAGGCAGATTAAATTATTAGGGGCAAATTCAGGACTGTTATCATGCAAGGAAGGGGACATGGAAGAGAGGTAGGGTAGATAGAGAACAGGGGATGGACAGGAGGTAATGGTAGGGCAAGGATAATGCACTAGGAGAGCAAGGAACCAAATAGGGAAAGGAGGGGAGGCATATGAAAAAAATGTTAGAATAAAGAAGAGGTGACAAACAATACTAGTACCATGGGACAAGTATTTGGACAGCTGTCACCAGAGCCACTCAAGTCTGCAGCATGTCTCCGAAAAGTGTGCTGTGGAAGACAAGTCTCAGAGGGACCCAGGTATGCCAGCCGGACTGTGCCTCTGGATAGCAGCAGGAAGTCCCTGTCGGTGGATCAGGTTTCCAGTAGATGTAGGCTTTAATCTGGTGAACGCATGAAAAATAAAAGGCAGTTTCCAGGTCGACACACCACCAAGCAGCGCAGTAGGCAACAGTCAGTAACGTAGACACCCACTGCAGTTTCGGTATTGAGTATATGCTGTGTTTACTGCTTTGATAACCTTAGAAGTAAGTGCAACGTGTTGCTGGAGCAATGGTCCATGTGAAGAGAAGGTCCCATCAGCAGGTGCAAAATTGTGTCCATTGTCATCGATGAGTCAGCTCCGCTCGACCTCCTCCAGGCTGACACACTGCCCAGCAGAAGGCACCAATCCGGGTGGGAGTCCGCAGGTATGTCATACCATCGTATCATAGCTCCAGTGAGCCGTTGAGGCCCAGGGAATACCAAGCAGTCAGACAGGTAACCGAGCCAGGAATAGGATGGATGGGGCACACTCCACTCCCTCCACACTCAGCAATTGAAGGTGCCAGGAAAGGGGTGCCACCCAGTATTGAGGGCAGATCTCTAAATAGGACGCCATACGTGGTCCAGCTTCACCCGGCATCCAGCCGGTACCAAAGCAGGGTATTGGAAAATAAAGTATAATATATAGCCACCGGCAAGCGTTCAATATGGATGGGGGGCAAAAAAAGCCTGAACTAAGGCTTTGATGCTGTAATGAGAAACACCACGCGTGTGTAACAGAGCCGGTAGACCACCAGTCCTGATTGCCGGACTCCTGGGAATAAAGGTTGGCTTCCAACAAAAATGGGTTCAATCTTTTCTCCACAATGAATGTAGACGGATTATCCACTTTTCCTCCCATATAAACGCTAGAAGGAGGATTAGGATGCATTGAAGAAGTCTGTGGGGGAGCCCTGTTAAAACGAGGCCATGATTAATGTCACGCCCACCGGAAGTCTTCACCAGCAATCTTTTATATTTTATATCAGATATCGGAGCACATTCTCTCTTTTCCTAATAAGAGGGGATAATTCTGATGCCCCGAGAAATATTAAATTAAGCGATATATATCTATATATGTATATATGTATTGTAACACTGTAGGGGTGCAAGGCGCCTCTTCCTGGGGAATATGGCAGCACGCAGCAGCTGAGGAACAACACAAGTCCAGTTTCTGGTACAACTGGCCCCGGCCAGTTTTATTTAAACAGAAAATAAAACAAACACCAAAAGAAAATACCTTGCCTGTCCGGCACTAACTAAACACAGGATATTCCTAACTGTCACTAAACAAAAACACAGAGTTCTCCAGTAAATACTGTGTAGCTCACTTGTATCAGAAAGCGTGTTTCTCTCACACAGACCCTGCAGCCTTCCCAGGCAGTCTGCCCATACTAATCAGGCTAGCAGCCCTATAACACTCTTACACAGCTGAAACCCTGATTAGCCCTCTGTGAGGCCAAAGACCCGAACTGGGCCCAATGTCTAGAACTCGCCTTATCTCTCTCTTAGAGCCTTTACCCAGCTTTTACAGCAAACTGAAAAGGTTCTGACAAAACAAAAGCATTTTTCCTAGAAGTTTTCATTTTCTAAAACATGTAAGACAAGAACCTGGGACAAACATACCTGCCCTCAAACACTATCCCAGTGTTCTTGTCACAGTATATATATATATATATATATATCTACATACAAACAAATCTGGAAAACCACAGCACTCACCACCCCAACAGCGGGGTGCAGTGTCTGCACTCATTACTCACAAGGTGGGGTGCATGCAGCCCATGGCCACCAACCCAAATACATACAGACAGAAAGTTCAGCACTCACCATAGCAAGCTCACTTATCCTCACAACATCAATAAATAAATGATGGGGATTTAGTTAGTGAATTGGCCAATGCACGGAAGCCTGCATACCGCTCCACGGTACCCCACCTTCATGCAGGTCCTACACTAAGTCTCAAAAATTAAAACCTGGCAACTGTTTCGCACATAATATAACTGCACACATGCCCACTAGGTTTAACGTGTATCTGCCAAACATCTTATGGCTTTTAAAGGTACACTGGTCACCTGACTCTGGCTGATAAATTACTAAGGAGCAGCTGACACAGGTTTGTGCTGTGGTTTTCCAGATTTGTTTGTATATTGTGGGGTTAATCTTTGGTTAACTCTTATTAACCATGGTCACAGGCCTTTTCATGCACCCCTGTGTAATCTCATTTGTTCTAAACCTGTGTCAGCTGCTCATTAGTAATTTATCAGCCAGAGTCAGGTGACCAGTGTACCTTTAAAAGCCATAAGATGTTTGGCAGATACACATTAAACCTAGTGGGCATGTGTGCAGTTATATTATGTGTGAAACAGTTGCCAGGTTTTAATTTTTGAGACTTTGATAGTGTAGGACCTGCATGAAGGTGGGGTACCGTGGAGCGGTATGCAGGCTTCCGTGCATTGGCCAATTCACTAACTAAATCCCCATCATTTATTTATTGATGTTGTGAGGATAAGTGAGCTTGCTATGGTGAGTGCTGAACTTTCTGTCTGTATATATATATATATATATATACCCCATTATACAATTAATCATTAAAAGGGCTTATAATAAAGACAAAACATGACTGGTTTAATATAATATTAGATATTGTATCGAGCAAATTGAGATACTATAAACCAAAATAACATCATTTGTAGATAAATGTTTATACACCAAAAATACACCGACGACCACTCAATTACTGACATATATAATTTATTCCTAGCTATAGAACTCGATAAAGAGCCTAAGAAATTATATATGGTCTACCCCTTTTCCACTAGCTCTAAAAACACAGGTAAATGCGCGGGGGCGCGCATTTACCTGTGTTTTTTGTCTAGTGGAAACGCCCCCCCCCCCCCCTGCAAATTCCCGGATCAAGTTATCCGGGAATCCTACCCGGGTAAGCTGTGTAGTGTAAATGGAAGCCACTCCCGTTCACACTGTATGGAAGGGCGGCGCTGGGAGATCATGTGATCTCCCAGCGCCACCCTTGCCGCGCCACTAGCAGCGTCACCAACCCGGCAATATGCCGGGTTGGTGAGCGCAGTGGGAGGGGATCCGGTCTGAAGATCGACAATATCTATGTCGACAATGTTTAGGTCGACCACTATAGGTCGACATTCACTAGGTCGACATGGATGGAAGGTCGACATGGTTTCTAGGTCGACATGTGCTAGGTCGACAGGTCTAAAGGTCGACATGAGTTTTTCAAAAAATAATAATATTTTTTAAAACATTTTCATACTTAACGATCCACGTGGACAACGATTGGAACGGTAATCTGTGCCGAGCGAAGCGGTAGCGGAGCGAAGGCACCATGCCCGAAGTATGGCGAGTGAAGCGGTGCACTAATTTGGGATCCCTGTCACTCTACGAAGAAAACGACACAAAAATAATAATATCCTCATGTCGACCTTTAGACCTGTCGACCTAGCACATGTCGACCTAGAAACCCTGTCGACCTTCCATCCATGTCGATCTAGTGACTGTCAACCTATAGTGGTTGACCTAAACATTGTCGACCTAGATACTGTCGATTTGATGAACCACACCCCAGTGGGAAGGGGGGCTGAGCACGGGTAGCACCCGTGTCAGGCTCCCGGCTGCGACCCATGCTCAGTAGGTGGAAAAATAAGAATTTACTTACCGATAATTCTATTTCTCGTAGTCCGTAGTGGATGCTGGGAACTCCGTAAGGACCATGGGGAATAGCGGCTCCGCAGGAGACTGGGCACAACTAAAGAAAGCTTTAGTACTACCTGGTGTGCACTGGCTCCTCCCCCTATGACCCTCCTCCAAGCCTCATTTAGGATACTGTGCCCGGACGAGCGTACACAATAAGGAAGGATTTTGAATCCCGGGTAAGACTCATACCAGCCACACCAATCACACCGTACAACTTGTGATATGAAACCCAGTTAACAGCATGATAACAGAGGAGCCTCTGAATAGATGGCTCACAACAAGAACCCGATTAGTTAACAATAACTATGTACAAGTATTGCAGACAATCCGCACTTGGGATGGGCGCCCAGCATCCACTACGGACTACGAGAAATAGAATTATCGGTAAGTAAATTCTTATTTTCTCTGACGTCCTAGTGGATGCTGGGAACTCCGTAAGGACCATGGGGATTATACCAAAGCTCCCAAACGGGCGGGAGAGTGCGGATGACTCTGCAGCACCGAATGAGAGAACTCCAGGTTCTCCTCAGCCAGGGTATCAAATTCATAGAATTTTGCAAACGTGTTTGCCCCTGACCAAGTAGCTGCTCGGCAAAGTTGTAAAGCCGAGACCCCTCGGGCAGCCGCCCAAGATGAGCCCACCGTCCTTGTAGAATGGGCTTTTATTGATTTAGGCTGCGGTAATCCTACCGCAGAATGCGCCAGCTGAATAGTGCTACAAATCCAGCGCGCAATAGACTGCTTAGAAGCAGGAGCACCCAGCTTGTTGGGTGCCATCAGGATAAACAGCGAGTCAGTTTTCCTGACTCCAGCCGTCCTGGAAAAAATAAGAATTTACTTACCGATAATTCTATTTCTCGTAGTCCGTAGTGGATGCTGGGGACTCCGTCAGGACCATGGGGAATAGCGGCTCCGCAGGAGACAGGGCACAAAAATAAAGCTTTAGGATTAGGTGGTGTGTACTGGCTCCTCCCCCTATGACCCTCCTCCAAGCCTCAGTTAGGATACTGTGCCCGGACGAGCGTACACAATAAGGAAGGATATTGAATCCCGGGTAAGACTCATACCAGCCACACCAATCACACCGTATAACTTGTGATCTGAACCCAGTTAACAGTATGACAAACGTAGGAGCCTCTGAACAGACGGCTCACAATAATAACAACCCGAAATTTGTTTGTAACAATAACTATGTACAAGTATTGCAGACAATCCGCACTTGGGATGGGCGCCCAGCATCCACTACGGACTACGAGAAATAGAATTATCGGTAAGTAAATTCTTATTTTCTCTAACGTCCTAAGTGGATGCTGGGGACTCCGTCAGGACCATGGGGATTATACCAAAGCTCCCAAACGGGCGGGAGAGTGCGGATGACTCTGCAGCACCGAATGAGAGAACTCAAGGTCCTCCTCAGCCAGGGTATCAAATTTGTAGAATTTTGCAAACGTGTTTGCCCCTGACCAAGTAGCAGCTCGGCAGAGTTGTAATGCCGAGACCCCCCGGGCAGCCGCCCAGGATGAGCCCACTTTCCTTGTGTAATGGGCCTTGACAGATTTAGGTTGTGGCAAGCCTGCCACAGAATGTGCAAGTTGAATTGTGCTACAAATCCAACGAGCAATCGTCTGCTTAGAAGCAGGAGCACCCATCTTGTTGGGTGCATACAATATAAACAGTGAGTCAGACTTTCTGACTCCCGCCGTTCTTGAAATATATATTTTCAATGCCCGGACCACGTCCAACAACTTGGAATCCTCCAAATCGTTGGTAGCCGCAGGCACCACAATAGGCTGGTTCAGGTGAAACGCTGACACCACCTTAGGCAGAAAATGAGCACGCAACATATTTTCTCCAAATGCGGTGATAATGTTGTGCAGTCACCTCCTTCCTGGCTTTTACCAGTGTAGGAATGACCTCTTCCGGAATGCCTTTTTCCCTTAGAATTCGGCGTTCAACCGCCATGCCGTCAAACGCAGCCGCGGTAAGTCTTGGAATAGACACGGTCCCTGCTGAAGCAGGTCCCGTCTTAGAGGTAGAGGCCACGGATCCTCCGTGAGCATCTCTTGAAGTTCCGGGTACCAAGTTCTTCTTGGCCAATCCGGAGCCACTAGTATCGTTCTTACTCCCTTTTGCCGTATAATTCTCAGTACTTTTGGTATGAGAGGCAGAGGAGGGAACACATACACTGACTGGAACACCCACGATGTTACCAGATCGTCCACAGCTATTGCCTGAGGGTCTCTTGACCTGGCGCAATACCTGTCCAGTTTTTTGTTGAGGCGGGACGCCATCATATCCACCATTGGTTTTTCCCAACGGTTCACAATCATGTGGAAGACTTCTGGATGAAGTCCCCACTCTCCCGGGTGTAGATCGTGTCTGCTGAGGAAGTCTGCTTCCCAGTTGTCCACTCCCGGAATGAATACTGCTGACAGTGCTATCACATGATCTTCCGCCCAGCGAAGAATCCTTGCAGCTTCTGCCATTGCTGTCCTGCTTCTTGTGCCGCCCTGTCTGTTTACGTGGGCGACTGCCGTGATGTTGTCCGACTGGATCAACACCGGCTGACCCTGAAGCAGGGGTTTTGCCAGACTTAGAGCATTGTAAATCGCTCTTAGCTCCAGTATATTTATGTGAAGAGACATCTCCAGGCTTGACCATACTCCCTGGAAGTTTCTTCCCTGTGTGACCGCTCCCCAGCCTCTCAGACTGGCATCCGTGGTCACCAGGACCCAGTCCTGTATGCCGAATCTGCGGCCCTCTAACAGATGAGCACTCTGCAACCACCACAGAAGAGACACCCTTGTCCGTGGCGATAAGGTTATCCGCTGATGCATCTGCAGATGTGATCCGGACCATTTGTCCAGCAGATCCCACTGAAAAGTTCGTGCGTGGAATCTGCCGAATGGAATCGCTTCGTAAGAAGCCACCATCTTTCCCAGGACTCTTGTGCATTGATGCACAGACACTTTCCCTGGTTTTAGGAGGTTCCTGACAAGTTCGGATAACTCCCTGGCTTTCTCCTCCGGAAGAAACACCTTTTTCTGAACCGTGTCCAGAATCATTCCCAGGAACAGCAGACGTGTCGTCGGGGTCAACTGAGATTTTGGAAAATTCAGAATCCACCCGTGTTGTTGCAGCACTAGTCGGGTTAGTGCTACTCCGTCCTCCAGCTGTTCTCTGGACCTTGCCCTTATCAGGAGATCGTCCAAGTAAGGGATAATTAATACGCCTCTTCTTCGCAGAAGAATCATCATTTCGGCCATTACCTTGGTAAAGACCCGAGATGCCGTGGACAATCCAAACGGCAGCGTCTGAAACTGATAATGACAGTTTTGCACCACGAACCTGAGGTACCCTTGATGTGAAGGGCAAATTGGGACATGCAGGTAAGCATCCTTTATGTCCAGGGACACCATAAAGTCCCCTTCTTCCAGATTCGCTATCACTGCTCTGAGTGACTCCATCTTGAACCTGAATTTTTGTATGTACAGGTTCAAAGATTTCAGATTTAGAATAGGTCTTACCGAGCCGTCCGGCTTCGGTACCACAAATAGCGTGGAGTAATACCCCTTTCCCTGTTGTAGGAGGGGTACCTTGACTATCACCTGCTGAGAAAACAGCTTGTGAATGGCTTCCAATACCGTCGCCCTGTCTGAGGGAGACGTTGGCAAAGCAGACTTTAGGAACCTGCGAGGGGGAGACTTCTCGAATTCCAACCTGTAACCCTGAGATACTACCTGCAGGATCCAGGGGTCCACCTGTGAGCAAGCCCACTGTGCGCTGAAATTCTTGAGTCGACCCCCCACCGCTCCTGAGTCCGCTTGTAAGGCCCCAGCGTCATGCTGAGGGCTTTGCAGAACCCTGAGAGGGCTTCTGTTCCTGGGCAGGGGCTGCTTGCTGCCCTCTCTTACCCCTTCCTCTGCCCCGAGGCAGATATGACTGTCCTTTTGTCCGCTTGTTCTTATAGGACCGAAAGGACTGCAGCTGAAAAGACGGTGTCTTTTTCTGTTGGGAGGGGGTCTGAGGTAAAAAGGTGGATTTTCCGGCAGTTGCCGTGGCCACCAGATCCGATAGACCGACGCCAAATAATTCCTCCCCTTTATACGGCAATACTTCCATATGTCGTTTGGAATCCGCATCACCTGACCACTGTCGCGTCCATAAACTCCTTCTGGCAGATATGGACATCGCATTTACTCTCGATGCCAGAGTGCAAATATCTCTCTGAGCATCTTGCATATAAAGGAAAGCATCCTTTAATTGCTCTATAGTCAATAAAATACTGTCCCTATCCAGGGTATCAATATTTTCAGTCAGGGAATCCAACCAGACGACCCCAGCACTGCACATCCAGGCTAAGGCGATGGCTGGTCGCAGTATAACACCAGTATGTGTGTATATACTTTTTAGGGTAGTTTCCAGTCTCCTATCAGCTGGATCCCTGAGGGCGGCCGTATCAGGAGACGGTAACGCCACTTGTTTTGATAAGCGTGTGAGCGCCTTATCCACCCTAGGGGGTGTTTCCCAGCGCGCCCTAACCTCTGGCGGGAAAGGGTATAATGCTAATAACTTTTTTGAAATTAGCACTTTTCTATCTGGGTTAACCCACGCTTCATCACATACATCATTTAATTCCTCTGATTCAGGAAAAACTACAGGTAGTTTTTTCACCCCCCACATAATACCCCTTTTTGTGGTACTTGCAGTATCAGAGATATGCAAAGCCTCCTTCATTGCCGTGATCATATAACGTGTGGCCCTACTTGAGAATACGTTTGTTTCATCACCGTCGACACTAGATTCAGTGTCTGTGTCTGGGTCTGTGTCGACCGACTGAGGTAAAGGGCGCTTTACAGCCCCTGACGGTGTCTGAGACGCCTGGGCAGGTACTAACTGGTTTGCCGGCCGTCTCATGTCGTCAACTGATTTTTGTAATTCCATAAACAAAGCCATCCATTCCGGTGTCGACTCCCTGGGGGGTGACATCACCATTATCGGCAATTGCTCTGCCTCCACACCAACATCGTCCTCATACATGTCGACACACACGTACCGACACACAGCAGACACACAGGGAATGCTCTTATCGAAGACAGGACCCCACTAGCCCTTTGGGGAGACAGAGGGAGAGTTTGCCAGCACACACCCAAGCGCTATAATATATATGGGAACAACCTTATATAAGTGTTGTTCCTTATAGCAGCTTAAATATATCAAAATATCGCCAAAAAATGCCCCCCCTCTCTGTTTTACCCTGTTTCTGTAGTGCAGTGCAGGGGAGAGTCCTGGGAGCCTTCCTCACAGCGGAGCTGAGCAGGAAAATGGCGCTGTGTGCTGAGGAGAATAAGCCCCGCCCCCTATTTCGGCGGGCTTTTCTCCCGGAGTTTTAGATATCTGGCATGGGTTAAATACATACATATAGCCTCAATGGCTATATGTGATGTATTCTTTTGCCATAAAGGTATTAAATATTGCTGCCCAGGGCGCCCCCAGCAGCGCCCTGCACCCTCCGTGACCGCTTGGTGTGAAGTGTGTGACAACAATGGCGCACAGCTGCAGTGCTGTGCGCTACCTTCATGAAGACTGAAGAGCCTTCTGCCGCCTGTTTCCGGACCTTCAAACTTCAGCATCTGTAAGGGGGGTCGGCGGCGCGGCTCCGGGACGAACCCCAGGGTGAGACCTGTGTTCCGACTCCCTCTGGAGCTAATGGTGTCCAGTAGCCTAAGAATCCAATCCATCCTGCACGCAAGTGAGTTGAAATTCTCTCCCCTAAGTCCCTCGATGCAGTGAGCCTGTTGCCAGCAGGACTCACTGAAAATAAAAAACCTAAAAACTTTTTCTAAGCAGCTCTTTAGGAGAGCCACCTAGATTGCACCCTGCTCGGACGGGCACAAAAACCTAACTGAGGCTTGGAGGAGGGTCATAGGGGGAGGAGCCAGTACACACCACCTAATCCTAAAGCTTTATTTTTGTGCCCTGTCTCCTGCGGAGCCGCTATTCCCCATGGTCCTGACGGAGTCCCCAGCATCCACTTAGGACGTTAGAGAAATAAAATTTTCAGGGCCCTGACTACGTCCAGCAACTTGGAATCCTCCAAGTCCCTAGTAGCCGCAGGCACCACAATAGGTTGGTTCAAGTGAAAACCTGAGACCACCTTTGGGAGAAACTGAGGACGAGTCCTCAACTCTGCCCTATCCATATAGAAAATCAGATAAGGGCTTTTACATGACAAAGCCGCCAATTCTGACACACGCCTGGCCAAGGCCAAGGCCAACAGCATGACCACTTTCCACGCGAGATACTTTAGCTCCATGGTTTTAAGTGGCTCAACCAATGCGACTTTAGGAAATCCAACACCACGTTGAGATCCAAAAAGTGCCGCAGGAGGCACAAAAGGAGGCTGAATATGTAGTACTCCTTTAACCAAAGTCTGAACTTCAGGCAGTGAAGCCAGTTCTTTCTGGAAGAAAATCGACAGAGACGAAATCTGGACCTTGATGGACCCCAATTTGAGGCCCAAACGTCACCCCTGCTTGCAGGAAGTGCAGGAATCGACATAGTTGAAATTCCTCCGTCGGGGCCTTCATGGCCTCCCACCAAGCAACAAATTTTTGCCAAACGCGGCGATAATGTCTTGCGGTGACATCCTTCCTGGCTATGATCAGGGTAGGGATGACTTCCTTCGGAATACCCTTTTCCTTTAGGAACCGGTGTTCTACCGCCATGCCGTCAAATGCAGCCGCGGTAAGTCATGGAACAGACAGGGTCCCTGCTGCCGCAGGTCTTGTCTGAGCGGCAGAGGCCAAGGGTCCTCTGCCAGCATCTCTTGAAGTTCCGGGTACCAAGCTCTTCATGGCCAATCCGGAACCCCGAGTATGGTTTTCACTCCTCGCCTTCTTATTATTCTCAGTACCTTGGGTATGAGAGGTAGAGGAGGAGACACATAAACCGACTGGTACACCCACGGTGTCACTAGAGCGTCCCCAGCGATCGCCTGAGGGTCCCTTGACCTGGCGCAATATCTTTTCAACTTCTTGTTGAGGCGGGACGCCATCATGTCTACCCGTGGTCATTCCCAACGGTTTACCCGCATTTGGAAAACTTCTGGATGAAGTCCCCATTCTCTTGGGTGTAGGTCGCCCATCGGAGAATCCTTGTGGCTTCTGCCATCACCATCCTGCTTCTTGTGCCGCCCTGTCTGTGTACATGGGCGACCGCCGTGATGTCGTCTGATTGGATCAGTACCGGCTGGTTCTGAAGCAGGGGCCTTGCTTGGCTTAGGGCATTGTAAATGGCCCTTAGCTGCAGAATATTTATATGAAGCAAAATCTCCTTGGAAATTTCTTCCCTGTGTGACTGCACCCCAGCCCCGAAGGCTGGCATCCGTGGTCACCAGGACCCAGTCCTGTATTCCGAATCTGCGGCCCTCTAGCAGATGAGCCCTCTGCAGCCACCACAGCAGCGACACCCTGTTTCTTGCTGACAGGGTTATCCGCTGTTGTATCTGTAGATGGGACCCGGACCATTTGTCCCACAGGCCCCACAGGAACGTCCTTGCGTGGAACCTTCCGAATGGAATTATGCTTCGTACGAAGCTACCATTTTTCCCAGGACTCGTGTGCATTGATGTGCCGACACTTGTCCTGGTTTCAGGATGTCTCTGACTAGAGATGACAACTCCTCGGCTTTTTCCACTGGAAGAAACACTCTTTTCTGGTCTGTGTCCAGAATCATTCCCAGGAACAGAAGACGTGTCGTCGGGACCAGCTGTGACTTTGGAAAATTGAGAATCCAGCCGTGCTGTTGTAGCACTTCCCGAGAGAGTGCTACCCCTATCACCAACTGTTCTTTGGACCTCGCCTTTATCAGGAGATCGTCCAAATACGGGATAATAAAAACTTCCTTCTTGCGAAGGAGTATCATTTCGATCATTACCTTGGTAAAGACCTTCGGAGCCGTGGGCAACTCCAACGGCAGCATCTGGAACTGATAGTGACAGTCCTGTACCACACATCTGAGGTACTCCTGGTGAGGAGGGTAAATGGGGACATGCAGGTACGCATCCTTGATGTCCAGGGAGACCCTGTAATCCCCCTCGTCCAGGCTCGTAATAACCGCCCTGAGCGATTCCATCTTGAACATGAATCTTCTGATATAAAAAATAAAAATAAAAATTCAAGCCTTTTAATTTTAAGATGGATCTCACCGAACCGTTCTGTTTCGGTACCACGACCATTGTGGTATAGTAACCCCTTCCTTGCTGAAGGAGGGGCACCTTGACAATCACTTGTTGTGATTATAGTGTTGAATAGTCACCAACACCGCCTCCCTGGCAGAGGGAGGTGCCGGTAAGGCAGATTTTATGAAACGGGGGGGGGGCGAACATCTCGAACACCAGCCTGTACCCCTGAGAAACTACCTGAAGGACCCAGGGATCCATGTGAGAGAGCCCACTGGGCGCTGAAATTTCTGAGACGGGCCCCCACCGTACCCGGGTCCGCCTAAGCAGCCCCAGCGTCATGCTGTGGGCTTACCGGACGCAGGGGAGGGCTT
This sequence comes from Pseudophryne corroboree, assembly GCF_028390025.1. Lineage (NCBI taxonomy): Eukaryota > Metazoa > Chordata > Amphibia > Anura > Myobatrachidae > Pseudophryne > Pseudophryne corroboree. The sequence continues at coordinate 46,817,378 of NC_086446.1, read as the reverse complement.
CTGCTCTTGGGAACTAGCTGTTGCTTTTTCCTCTACCTTTGCCTCTCGGCAGAAAGGATGAGCCTCTAGCCCTCTTGCTTTTCTGGGGCCGAAAGGACTGTACTTGATGATACGGTGCTTTCTATTGTTGTGGGGTAACCTGTGGCTGACTATATCTTATAGGGTAACCTCCTGCTTTCTATCAGCAGGTTCCTTCAGGACGGCCGTATCCGGAGACGGTATTGCCACCTTTTCTGATAAGCGTGTAAACGCTGTATCTACCCTATGGGGTGTTTCACCGCGTGACCTATCCTCTGGCGGGAAAGGGTACGCTGCCAATAACCGTTTTGAAATTATCAATTTCTTATCGGGAGAAGACCACGCTTCCTCACACACCTCATTTAATTTCTCAGATGCAGGAAAAACTACTAATAGTTTTCTCTCACCAAACACAATACCCTTTTTATGTGGTATCTGGGGTATAATCATAAATGTGTAATACATTTTTCATTGCCTCAATCATGTAACGGGTGGACCTATTTGGAGGGTACCCTAGTCTCATCGTCGTCGACACTGGAGTCGGCATCCGTGTCGACATCTGTGTCTGCTATCTGAGGTAGCGGGCGTTTTTAGAGCCCCCCATGACATTTGAGACGCTGGAACAGGCACAAGCTGAGTAGCCGGCTGTTCTGTGTCGTCGACCTTTTATGTAAGGAGTTGACACTTTCACGTAATCCTTCCATAAATTCAACCACACCGGTGTCGACCCCGCAGGGGGTGACAACATATTTACAGGCATTCGCTCCGCCTCCACCTCATTATCCTCCACATACATGTCGACACAGCCGTACCGACACACAGCCCACACACAGGGAATGCTCTGATAGAGGACAGGACCCCACAAAGCCCTTTGGGGAGACAGAGGGAGAGTATGTCAGCACACACCAGGGCGCTATATATCACAGGGATAGCACCTATAAAAAAGTGTTTTCCCTTATAGCTGCATATATTGTATACTGCGCCTGATTTGTGCCCCCCCTCTCTTTTTTAACCCTTTCTGTAGTGTAGTTACTGCAGGGGAGAGCCAGGGAGCTTCCCTCCAACGGAGCTGTGAGGGAAAAATGGCGCCAGTGTGCTGAGGGAGATAGCTCCGCCCCTTTTTCGCTGACTTTTCTCCCGCATTTTTATGGATTCTGGCAGGGGTTAATGTACATCCATATAGCCCTGGGGGTTATATGTGATGTATTTTTGCCAGCCAAGGTGTTAATATTGCTGCTCAGGGCGCCCCCCCCCCCCAGCGCCCTGCACCCATCAGTGACCGCAGTGTGAGGTGTGCATGAGGAGCAATGGCGCACAGCTGCAGTGCTGTGCGCTACCTTGATGAAGACTGATGTCTTCTGCCGCCGATTTTCCGGACCTCTTCTTGCTTCTGGCTCTGTAAGGGGGCCGGCGGCGCGGCTCTGGGACCGGACTCCGAGGCTGGGCCTGTGTTCGATCCCTCTGGAGCTAATGGTGTCCAGTAGCCTAAGAAGCCCAAGCTGGCTGCAAGCAGGCAGGTTCGCTTCTTCTCCCCTTAGTCCCTCGATGCAGTGAGCCTGTTGCCAGCAGGTCTCACTGAAAATAAAAAACCTAAAACTAACTTTTTTCTAAGAAGCTCAGGAGAGCCCCCTAGATTGCACCCTGCTCGGTCGGGCACAAAGATCTAACTGAGGCTTGGAGGAGGGTCATAGGGGGAGGAGCCAGTGCACACCAGGTAGTCCTAAAGCTTTCTTTAGTTGTGCCCAGTCTCCTGCGGAGCCGCTATTCCCCATGGTCCTTACGGAGTTCCCAGCATCCACTAGGACGTCAGAGAAAGGGGTATGACATAATCTCCAAACAGGGGAATGCATGCTTTTTTTTAACCCAATAGAATAAAAGTTATATTTTACTGTTTATTTAAACAATATATCGGATAGTGCACCAATTTACTAACTCCTCTTTTTAAGAAACCGTTACCATTTTGATAGTTGGTAGCACAGCCCCAGGTGAGTATAACTAGAAAGAAATATTATGTATTGGGAGTTTTTCTGATACAAACCTGTATGGTAGTGTTCTCTTTATCGGGGCTCTCAGTTGTCAGTTGGGAACTGGGTGGTTCTGAATATGCATCTGCAGGGTCTGTGCCCCAACCAGGAATCCACTCTTCCTGTCAAAATTCTGGAATTGAGGGTGATTTGTTATGCCTTGGTGTAGGCATTTATTTACATATCCAGTCAGACAATGACACTGCAGCTTACATAAACCAGCAGGATGGCACCTGCATTTGGTGTGTAATGAGGGAAGTTTCTCACACTCTTCATTAGGCGGAGCTCTGGATTCCAGCAATCTCCACAGTTTATATTCCAGGTGTGCACAACTGGAAGAGGGACTTCCTAAGCCGCCACAGAGTGCATCCAGGAGAATGTGAATTACACCAGGAGCTATTTGTGGAGCTAGTGTACAGGTGGGGATCACCAGAGATCGATCTCATGGATTCACGTCTCAACAAAAAGCTTCCACGATACAGCATTTGGGTTCCTCAGACAGTTCTGGTGTGGATGCCCTGACAGCTCCTTGGTCATTCCATCTGGGGTGTCTCTTTCTGCCCCTTGCAATGCTTTCATGGGTCCTTCAGCAGATTCAACAAGGAAGCTCGGCCGGTCATTCTCATTGCCCCAGACTGGCCTCGCTGTCATTGGAACACCATACCTCAAAACTTGTTGGCTGATGATTCGTACCATCTTCCTCTGTGCCCAAATCTTCTTTATCTTCTTGTATTCACCCTGATTTACCTTGGTTGGCTTTGATGGCTTGGTTCATGAAACCAAGATCCTGAAAGCTAAGGTTTTTCACAGTTTCTTGTTGAGACCATAATCCAGGCTCGCAAACCAATTACAGTACTTCCTGATTTTACCATCACGTGTGTAAGTTATATATATCCTGGTGTGAGCATCAAAAACTGCAGCCAGAGGTTTTTCGTATTTCTCCTCTCTTGTCCTTTCTCCAGGAGGTTCTTTAGCTGTCTTATCTTAAAGGTTAGGGTCCAGCCCTGTCAATCCTTTTCCAAAGGAAGTTGGCTACCATTTTGGAAGTCCAGATTTTCCTTCAGGGTGGTCTTCATATCCAGCCTCCTTACGTTCCGCCGGTTCCTTTTTGGAACTTAAATTTGATTTTGGACATGTTACAGAAGGCTCCCTTTGAACCACCTGAATCAGTGGAGTTGTGATTTCTTACTTTAAAGGTTGAATTTCTTTTGGCCATCTCATCAGCCAAAAGAGTACCTGAATTGGCTGCTCTCTCCTGTAAGCCTCCGCTTCTCACTTTTAATTTGGACCAGGTGGTTCTGCACACTAAACCTTCCTTTCTTCTGAAGGTTGTATCTGCATTCCATATAAACCAGGACATTGTTCTTCCAGTGTTTGAGCAGGCATCATCATCTGTTGATGGTTCTTCCATGGCACTTTTTGATGTTGTCCATGCTTTATGCATTTATCTCAACCATACTGCTTCTCTGAGATGCACAAGATTCCTTGTTGGTATTGATTGATGCACCAAAATGAGGCTTGCCAGCCTCCAAGGGTTCCATCGCTCGATGGGTCACTTTTTCCATTCACTAAGCTTATTTGTCTTTGAATGTTTACATTCCGGCTTCTATTCTGGCTCAATCTTGTGCTGTTGGGGCGTCTTGGACTGCGCGGCATGGCTCTTCTGTAGAGCAGTTGTGCAAGGCAGTAACCTGGTCAACATTCAGTGAGTAAAAAAAAATCGAATTTATCGTATGAAGGCATTGGTCAAGATGGTCTCCACTTATGAGGCAAATCATTTCGCCAAATTTCTCTCTCAGAAGTTCCAGATAAAGATTTTATGGAAATGGTACGTCTCATCTTCATCTATAATCTGTGTTTCACCATTCTGTTCACTGTTGTGACAACCTAACAGGTCATTCTTTTGTGACATCAGAACAATAGGCATGACTGTCACGCTTGGCTGAGTTTGAGGATCCGGCAACTGAGATTTGCCCAAGGAAGTGATTGCCTGCGGATAAAGAAGACGAGGGGGCTGGATATAGTTCCTTCTCATGGGCCACGAGACCAATGGAGAACGTAGGCAGGATTAGGAGGCAGGTATTAGTAGTTTAACAAAACTGGAGACAAAGAACTGCGGACTAGTAGATTGTGGTTTTGAATGACGAGCCTGAACTGCGAAACTTGTGGACTGTGGTTTGAAAGACCAGGCTGAAGATAAAGAACTGCGGACTTGTGGACTGTGACTTGAAAGACGAGGCTGAAGAGCACGGTCCGTCCGTGACCTGAGACCCTTACTGGGTCAGGGTTCCCAGGAGCGCTCTCACAGGCGGCAGCAGGTTAGAAACGGCAGGGCTGCGGCAACAATAAATGACGGCAGAGCAGAGCCAGGGAGTAATCAGGACACGGAAGGAATCCTGGGAGCACAGAGCTATAGCACCTACACTTGGTAGTAACTTGAAGCACTGGCACCCCTGTCATAAACCAGCCCCTTTTTATAAGGAGAGATCTCCCTGTATTGGCTGGATACAACGGGAAGCCTGCACCATTGCTTAGAATTGGTCTCCAACATGACGGCTCCCCGTAAGGCAGACCTTCTTGCTGGTGCTTAGACACTCCCTTGTCTCTGGCCTACCAGCAACTGCCTTGAGAGTGATCCGCTGCAGCGGCATCCCGTCACCGCGAGCGGACCTGCCACAGCCGCCTACCTGCCGCACACGGACCCGCCACAGCAGCCCTCCTCCGCCGCCCGCACGGCAGACCTTGCGGCCCCGACGTCCAGGTAAGACCCCATACGCTGACAATGACTCTATGAAGTTGAGGCACAGCAGAGGTTTCAGTGCAGGAGGTTGCTGGAGGAGCCTTCATTCCATATCAATGTTCTGAAATTTTGGTCTTCCTTGCGCAAAGTACCCTTTACATAGACCTTTTATTAGCCCAAGTCTGCATAAAGGGTCAAGCAGTTTAAGTTAAATTAGCTTGTGTTAATGGCTAGATTTTAGCCTTTTTACCCGTATGTATACATTTAACTGAGAAATACACAATAGTTTCACAAATTTGTCTGGGTCTCTGGGCGCATCCCCTTTTGTTTTTTTCTTTATTAGTTCTGCAGGGTGTGGGTTTTGCCGGGTTTTTGAGCACTTTTGCGTATCTTCGCAAATGCCCGTGAATGTGTTATTTAGCGTTCAAACCTGGGTTAGGCCCTAAATATGATACATCGTGATGTGGGATTGGGCCAGATGTAGGCAAGTATGTACCAAGGTTACACTGTTTGATTGTACATTTAAATTGAACATCCTGTGATAAGATTCTTCTGAATGTCATTGACCAACCTGGTATCACATGAAAACTATATCTTTAGTCTGCACAATATCAACTTGTGTTACAGTGTAGGAAACGACCTCATGGATGATAACCCCACTCTCTTAACTACTTGCCTGGCATGGTGGCATCAGATGCGACCATACCAGCAAGTGTCTTATCTGAGCCTGGTCGCACAGGATGCGACCAGTCAAACTTTGGCCCTCATTCCGAGTTGTTCGCTCGCTAGCTGCTTTTAGCAGCATTGCACACGCTAAGCCGCCGCCTACTGGGAGTGAATCTTAGCTTTGCAGAATTGCGAACGAAAGATTAGAAGAATTGCGAATAGAAATTTCTTAGCAGTTTCTGAGTAGCTCCAGACTTACTCTGCCACTGCGATCAGTTCAGTCCGTTTCGTTCCTGGTTTGCCGTCACAAACACACCCAGCGTTCGCCCAGACACTCCCCCGTTTCTCCAGCCACTCCCGCGTTTCTCCCAGAAACGGCAGCGTTTTTTCCGCACACACCCATAAAATGGTCAGTTTCCGCCCAGAAACACCCACTTCCTGTCAATCACACTCCGATCACCAGAACGAAGAAATTTCTTCGTTAAGCCGTGAGTAAAATACCAAACTTTTTTGCAAACTTACTTGGCGCAGACGCACTGCGAACATTGCACATGCGCAGTTTGCGACTAATCGCTCCGTTGCGAAAAAAAACTAACGAGCGAACAACTCGGAATGAGGACCAGTGTTAGCAGCTGCAGGGAAGAGAAACTTCCCTCTGCTGCTGCTTCCAGAGGGAACGGAGGGTCCCTCTGCCTCCCTGCACTCTCCCCCAGTGTTGCCATGCTGCCAATCATTGCTGATCGCTCAGCACGGCAGGACCCCCCCCCCCCCCCCCCCCAGCAGCTGCAGACAATAGCAGCCGCTGGGAAAGTGTAAATTAACACCCCCCCCCCCCCCCCAAGCCACCCCCAGACCCCCCCTGTGTACCTGGTGGCTGTCTTGGGTGTAAAGAGTAACGTTGTAATGGTACAGATGTTCTGATGTTACCGATCTTCCCGTTCGATGTTCCGATGTTTGAGAAAAATTATTTATTTTGATTTTTTTTTTAAATAATTTTTTTTTTTTTTTTAAACTAAAATAATTTTGGATAAGGTTAAGTTCATGTTCTTCACCTAATTCACTAAAAAAAAATTCTTACCGTTTTTTGGGGGGGAAAATATCGTTGGTTAAGTGGTTAAAGAGAAATGACAGTAGCAAATTTCCCACGTACAACGTTTCAGGATTCCCATCACCCCAATCTGTCATCTCTCGCTGCAGGAGGAGAATGTAATAGGTACAAATTGAATTGCTATTAAGGAGAAGTATCCAGTACAGGTGCAGTATAACAAGTCCACTTTCAGACTGATTGTGTCAGCACTACCTGCCCCTGCTTGGAGACCCTTAGAATTGTAAGTCCCTGGGCAGCTGCCCAATGTGCCTGTATGTTGAGATGGCCCTGGCCCAAACATTAATAGTCTAACCCTCACCCTTACATTTTACACCCTAACGATAACACCCCAAATACTTACCCATAATCCGAACCAGACCCTGACCGTAATTATGCTAACACTAATACCCCAAGCAAACCCTTAATCCAACTCTAACTCCTAACCCTAAAAACCGCACCCCAGAAGGGCAGACATCTGCCGTCAAAGTCTATGCTTCTGTGTATATAGAACTGGGAATAATCAGATCTGCCAATATTATTTGGTAATAAACATACTATTCAACAGAGTCCATTGATCTGTCCCATTTTTATAACACACTACTGTGCTATGAGTGATCCCCACCAAAATACTAACCTCCTTACTGACCACTACGCTGACAGGCATCCCCAATTCATATACAGAGATCCAGGATTTTTCATTATTGGTCCATCAAATCTGAAAAGACTTTCCTCCAATCAAACTGCTAAAAGCTCTTCCAACTGGCGTATACCAACGTCAGTCAGTCCCGATTGGCTGGTAATGCTGTCCTTCAAACAATCTGGCTAGCAATTGGCCAGTTACTCCTTTACACTGTAATATTTAAATGATTACTAGAGAAATCACCGGGAAAATGTCTGCAGCAACATTTTCCCGGAGATCTGCACATGCGCATTGCTCAGACTCTAATGTGTTTACGGCTAGAGAGGATGGGTCCGGATGAAGGAGGCTGCACACGACCTCCTCCTCTCTTGAAAAGCCCCTTTTCCTTTACTACATAAAATTGAGTCTGAGAGACACCAGAGTCTTCTCCCCCTGCATTACAGTAACATGACACCAGGGTGTCCTCCCCTGCAGTATAGTAACATGACGCTACAGGTTGCTACCCCTGCTTTCTTGTAATGTGATACCACAGGCTGCTCCCCCTGCAGTACAGTAAGGTGACATCACAAGCCCCTTCCCTTTTGGTATGGTAAGGACACACCATAGTCCGCACCCACCTGTGGTATAATAAGGTGAAACCGCAGAACGCTCATCCTTCTGTACGGTAAGGTGACACTGCAGGCTGCTCCCCTTGCAGTACAGTAAGGTAACACCACAGCTCACTTTGCAGAACAGTAAGGTGACACCACAGGCCGCTCTCCCTGCAGAGCAGTGAGGTGACACCACAGGCTGCTACCCCCGCGGTACAATAAGGTGAAACCACAGGCTGCTCCTCCTGCGGTACAGTGCTGTGACACCACGGGCTGCTCCCCCTGCGGTACAGTAAGGTGACACCACAGGCCGCTCCCCCTGCAGTACAGTAAGCTAGTGTTTTTCAACCACTGTGCCGTGGCACACTAGTGTGACCTGAGCAGTCTCCAGATGTGTCGCCATAGAAGCAGAGCCAGGCCCGTCAGTGCTTTGCCGCTACCGAGGCCCTGGAAAGCTCAATACAGGTGGGTTTAGTAGTTGTACAGCCAGTTCTAATATTGGGACTGGGCCGTGTTGGGCTCTTCTGGCTTTCTCAGATATGGCTCCTGTTGGGATAGTCTGCTTATGTCCCCTCGATATGATGGCCCCTTTGGTACCAGTGAGAGCAAGGCTTAACGTAATATGAAACACACGAGTCAATGGTTAAGAATTACTCTGTTTATTATAAAAATTACAGCGTACTATATAGATAAGAAACATGGGTGTATACAATATGTGCAAGCATATGATTGGATAAATAGAAGTAGCATACGACATTACATGCAGGATATTTAGTAACACACAGAAGTAGAAGTAACAGTTTTGATCTGGTATGTAATTGTCCTTGAAGATAAGACACAAACAAGCCTTATATTATATGAACAGACAAGGGCATCCTGTAGAGAGTGCGTACGTGTCTATTCAAGCACATAACAGTTCATATAGCATGTTTAACCCTTCAATCCCCTCTTAGAATCATATATTTATATAACATGATTCTTTACATGGAGCTTTTTATTTCTATATTCAGTTAGGTATTGCTTATAGGCTGCAGGGGAGTTAGGAGGGATTGTAAGGATGGCTTTATACATAAGCGAGTTTTCAATACCTTTTGTGGCGAGTTTTCTGCAGCAGGGTATAATGCAAAAGAAAACAACACAAAAAATTGCTATCACAATCAATATGTAGATTCCTAGTTGAACAAGACCCTGTTTCCAATTTTCAAACCAACCAAAGTATTGGCTCCATGGGTTATCAATACCTGAATTCTTTTTTAGCTCTATGGATAAATCATCTAGTTTTTTTATGGCTAGGGTAACTTTACCATTTGGCCCTGTGTTGTCAGGGATAAAGGTACAACATCCTTCTACCTGTTTTATGTAGACACAAACTCCACCCTTTTCAGCTAGTATCATGTCTAAGGCCATACGGTTTTGGAATGTCATTTGAGAGGTGGCTTCTAATTGTTCAGCTATACCTTTGAGTGCAACTTTGGTATCATTAATGAATCTCTGTTGGTTATAGTAGATATAATTGATCCATGCAACATTTTTATTGGCAGTTATTATAGGAATTAAGGATTCAAATCCTGCAGCTACTTCATCTCTAGCTTTGAATTCGTCTGGCACCCCTCTTGGGACCCCAATTGTGTCAATATAAACATGTGGATCGAAGCTACCTATTGGAGTTTCCCTTTTTCTTCTATGTGTGGGAGCAGTGTTTGAGGTAGGGGAACCTTCATTAGTTGGGAGTATGTGTAATGGCATAATTATTTTGGCTAAGGCACATTGACCTTTCCATGGGATATTTAATCTAGTTCTGAGTTTTAAATCTCCACAGATATAATAAATGTCCCCTAGGGACTTGGTTTGATTAACTAGGATGGTGTTACGTGTTTCTGAGCAGTATCCAGGAGGAAAATTTTTAAAATCCTTGCCAGAGTGGCTAGTGGAGTTGTAGCAGGTGTAGTTACCTGGGTATATGGTTATTGTGTTACCAGGGTTGGGGTTTTTTGAGAGTATGGGGTATTCCTTTTTCCACATTTCACATTGGCTGTCATTGGTTTTGGTGCCGTTGTAAAGGCTGAAAAAACAACTTTCCTGCTCTAGGGGTATATTAAGGGGCACTGTGCCTAGGTGAGGCCTAGATCTGCCACAAACATAGCAGTTACTTTTATTATGTTTATTGGCGCTATATTTCATCCATTCTAACCAGAAATTGATGTCAGAGAAACCAGTTTCAATAGCTAGGATGTCTTCAAAGGTGGGATTGTTAATGGCTATCATATCCTTGAAGGTAGCTATATGAGGCCTTAGGGGTTTGCCTTGGGGGATAGCCTTAGACTGATACGCTGGATTGTTAAACATGTCCCATAAATGAAAGTTTTGCCTTTCGCTATAGTACCCTGTTCCCCACCATATTCCAACTACATAGGTACCATTATCTGCTCTGCTGGGGCGTTCTATGTTTAATCTGAACCTATATGCACTTAGGCCCTCGTCCATCTTAAAGATAGACATTCTAGAGAGTAGAGGTATTCCATCAGGTTGGCTCCATCTATTTAAAGCGTCTGATGGTCTGTACCCCCAGTCAATTCCTGTGTTCCACCCCACAGATTCCCAGGAATCACAGTTGTATCCCCACCATGAATCAGTAACACAAATATAAACTGTCTCAGATATTCCTGATTTTCTTTTTTTGTGTATAGAGTGTTTTGCTTCAGCAAGCTTGGAGAACATAAAGTAATCTAAGACATAGGTGGCTACGTGTGTGTTGGAGGAGTTATACCATAAGGTGGTCACCCCTTCCTTTTGTGAGATGTCAACCTCAGTTCTACAGGGAAGTGTTAGGACTGTGATGAGGGTTAGGATAACACATGCCCAGCGGGGTCCGTGGTTCACAATCATCTTCTCCATGTGTGAGGTCATCTTGGTTGGAGGTCAGGGCTGTCTGCCCCCGTTAGTACCTCTCCTCTTTGGAGGTCAGGGCTGTCTGCCCCCGTTAGTACCTCTCCTGGACTTGCTTCGCGGTTTGGGCTGGGTATCTTCTTTACTCGGGATGCATGGATCCAGGTGGGCCCCTCCTCAGTAAGGACAGCTGTTCTGGTTACTGCAACAACTTCTGTTTCTGGACCATAGGTGAAGTCTCCTGGACTCTTATTCCTGGGAAGCACCTTCACCACGACTCTGTCTCCGACCTGGAAAGGGTGTGTTGGTTCCTGTGGGTTAAAAGGATTTTTACAAACAACCTTGTGTTCAATTTCATCTAGTTTTGTTATGAGGGACCTGACGTATTCTTCCCTTATGAGCTCTAAGTCTCCTTCCTGTACTACTAATGGTTTCTTAGCCCAGGGTGTAGGGAAGGGCCTACCCATAAGTATTTCAAAGGGTGAGTAACCTAGGGTCTTTTGTGGGGTCATTCTGATTTCTGCTAAGATAATGGGAAGGACCTGTTTCCATTTGTGGAAGGTACCTCCTGTGGCCTTCCTAAGTTTGTCTTTGAGGGTCCTATTCATCCTCTCTACGACCCCTGAACTCTGCGGGTGATATGGAATATGGAATTTCCATTCAATTTGTAAGGCCTTCACCAGGGCCTGTGTGATTTTTGCTGTAAAGGCTGCGCCTTTATCACTGTTTATCTGTAGTGGGCATCCCCATCTAGGGATGATTTCTTGGGTTAAAATCCTTGCTACAGTCTTAGCATCTTCTGATTTTGTTGGAAATGCTTCTGGCCACCGTGAAAACATATCAACTATGACCAAGGCATATTCCTGTTTTCCTTTACCTGGTATGTGTGTAAAATCAATTTGCAAATGCGTAAAGGGTGTAGTAGGGTATTCAAGATGCTGATGTTTTGCTTTATCAGGATTATTTGGGTTGTTGCGTAGACAGGTAACACATCTACTGACGTAATGATCTACCAGTGTTTTAACATCAGTGATATAAAAGTCTTTGCTTAAAAGTAAGGCTGTGGTGTTCTTGCTATGATGTCCTACCCCATGGTAATGAGCAATGAACAAAGGGGCACTTGTTTGGGGTATACAAGGTTTCCCCTCTTTGCAGATTAATCCTGATTTGGGATTTTTCTGCAATACAGGATATATCCAGTCATCCAAATCCTTGTTGGAGGCTGTGGCCTGTAGCTCCGTGATAAGATATTGATCATTTATGGCAGGGGGGGTCATGACAGCCATATGGGACTGGGCAATGGGTTGTAGAGCTGCTTCTTTGGCAGTTTTGTCAGCAAGGGCATTGCCTTTGGATATGTCGTCCTTGCCACCAGTATGGGCCCTGCAGTGCAAAATTGCAATATCAGAGGGCAGTGTGATGGCATGGAGGAGGTTTGTGATAAGCTGTGCATGGGAAATGCCTTTTCCATCGGCTCCTACAAAGCCTCTTCTTGCCCAAATAACTCCATGGTCGTGGACAACGCCATGGGCATATTTGGAGTCTGTGTAAATTGTAACGGGTTTGTTTTGGTACATTTGGCAGGCTCTGGTAAGGGCTATGAGCTCTGCAGCCTGTGCCGACTGGTAAGGTATGGGCTTTGCTTCAAGAATGTCATTGGGCAGGCGCACAACGGCATAACCTGCTTGGTATGTGGAGTCATTTGGTCTGCTACAGGAGCCATCAACAAAGACATTGTCCGAACCGGGTATGGGTACAGGGGACATGTCTAATCTCGGGGAGGTCTCTGATTCTATTGATGCTGAGCAGTCATGGTTGTCAGGTATGTCATCTTGGGGACCCTTTAGTCCTAGGAGTGCATTAAGAATGGGTGCTGGGCCTGATGACGTGTTTGCATATTTGATGATGAGGGATGGGTTGCTTTGCAATAGGACTTCATACCCACTAAGGCGTTGGGCTGACATATGCTGTGTATGCAAGCCGTTAAGTATTGCTACTACATCATGTGTTGTGTGTAGAATTGTTGTGTGACCTAAGGTGAGTGTAGTTGCCATCTCAGCCACCATTGCACAAGCTGCCAGTGCTCTGAAGCAGGCAGGCATACCTTGGACCGGAACAGGCATTACTTTGGAAAAAAATGCCACGGGGCGCAGTTTGCTTCCATGAAATTGAGTCAGTACCCCCGCCATGGTTTTACAGTTGTCCCTTGCATATAAATGAAACGGTAGTACATAGTTTGGGAGGCCCAGTGCCGGACTTTTTACCAACATACATTTTAGACTTTCATATGCAGTTAACATTTCTTGTGACCATTGAATCTGTTTAGGTTTGTCATTGAGAGTGGCTTGTCTCAAGATATTGTCATAGTAGGAACAATCAGATATCCACTGTCTGCAATAATTAATCATGCCCAGAAAGGATAGCATTTCCTTCTGAGTAGTTGGGGTGACCAGGCCCAATACAGACTGAATGCGTTGTGGACTGATTTTCCTTTCTCCCTGTGTGAGCACAAAACCCAAATAGTTAACATGCTTTTTACACCATTGCATTTTTGTTTTAGACACCTTGTGTCCACATTCACAGAGCCAGTTTAACAGTGATATACCATCCTGTCGGCAGGCCTCCTCCGTTTGACTACAGAGAAGCAGATCATCTGCATACTGTAGCAGGACAGAACCATAGGGGGGGTGCCAGGGAGCCAATGTGGCTTGGAGTACAATGCTATACACAACAGGTGAATCAATCCATCCCTGTGGTAATCTGCACCATGTTAACTGCTTGCCCTCAAAAGAAAAGGCAAAAAGTAACTGTGTTTGGGGGTCCACTGGTATGCTGAAAAATGCATTTTTTAAATCAATCACTGAGAAAAATGCAGCATCTACAGGGATGGCTGAGAGGAGTGAGTTTACATCAGGTACAATTGGTGCAATGGGAACAATTAGTTGGTTGATTGCTCTGAGATCTTGTACAAATCTCACAGACCCATCTGCTTTTGCTACAGGGTTGACTGGTGTGCAGTATGGGGATACTACATGTCTAAGAATGCCTTGTTCTAAAAATTGCTGTACCATAGGTCTAAGACCTTCTATTTTTTCTTTTGACAAAGGGTATTGTTTGTGGTACACAAATTGTGAGTCAGGTTTGAGTGTAGCTTTGTATGGTGTACATGATATTAGGCCAGTGTTATAGGGCCCTTCTGACCATACCTGGGGGTTTACAGTTTCTAACTCAGGTGGTGTGTCAAGGTTTACCACACAGGTAAATGAGGTGATACAACATCCATGCCGCTACTTGAGGCAGAGGGACTAATTGTGATTTCGAGACGGCTGAGAAGATCCCTTCCCAGTAGGTTTATTGGGCATTCAGGTATTACAGTAAAGTTGTGTCTTCCCATATAAACGCCCTTCAAAGTTTCTATACTGATGGCGTCGGTAATATAGGCTTTTGTGGGTATCCCATTAATTCCCATTGAAGGAGCAGTCCTTTCCAGGTGACCATTGTACAGGTCCTTACACAAAACACTGGTAGTAGCACCACTGTCCACTAAGAAGGGGACGGTTTTTCCTCCCACAATTAGAGTGAGCAGCGGTGGGTCCTTCCAATGCTTTGTGATTTGGGCAAAGGCTGAGATACCCTCCTCCGGGCCCCGTCAATGGGTTTGTTCCTGCCAGTCAACTCGAAAACGGGGAAAGTCTTTAGTCTGGTCTCTAGGTTGGCTGCGGGGTGGTGCATCGTTGTGCATAGGGTCCCGGGCCTGTCGGGGTCTGCTGGGGGGATATGGACAATCCCTGGCCCAGTGGCCATCTTTCCCGCAATTGTAACATGTATTGGTCTGTCTCCTAGAAATAGGTGGAGGTCCCATAGGGCCCCTCTGGAACCTATTGTCTTGGGGTGGGCGGAAAGACCTATTCGGCTTTCCCGGGGGGTTCTGGTAGTTATGTGAGGGTATAGTACTGACAGATTTCCTCATTTCAAAACAACCCGCTGCTTCTTTCTCATATAAATGTTTCTCAAATTTTTCTACAGTGTCAGAGGTCCAGCTAGAAACACTCTGTTTTACTGTGAGGCCAATAGAGGGCAGCAGATTATTAACAAATGTGGAAACAAGAAGATTATCATTGTTTACCAGGCTCAACCCTGCTTCCTCGGTCCAACACTTCTTAAATCTTTTCCAGAACTCTGTTACTGATTCACTAGGTTTCTGTTTACATGCTACGGCAATCGGGAGAGATGAACGGGTTTTAAATACCACATTCATGTGATCACTAAGTTCCTTCCACATTTTGTCTATTCCATCCTGCGTATTTAAAGGATAATTAGTGGCAGTTTGATTATCTGCTGTTATGGGGGTGTTAATTGTGGGTACTTTTGTCCAATCCCACCCATTGTAGTGATCTATGACCCCATCTATGATGAGTCTCATGTCTTCTTGTGTGAAACTCCGTCCCTTAGAAGCCTTTTTTAAGTAAGCAATACATCCTAAAGGGGTGACCATTGGTTTAGGACAATTTTTAATAATCCTATCTAAGTCTTCAATTTCAATGGGTTTTTTAAGTAACTGGTCACCCACTGTCATAAAAGGTAGATGTAGGGCTGTTACTTGTTGGCTGCCTTCGGAAAGTGAGATAGGTCTACCGGAACGGGTGTGTGAGGGACTAGTGATTTCGTTGGTGACTATGGTGGAATCTGCTGACTGACGGCTGGTTGTGAAAGGGCGAAGGGGTGATGTTAAAATATTGGATAGAGTATCCCAAGATGATGTGGGTAGGGGGGCGGGTGGTGATTGGGACGGTAATGTCCTGTTAGAGACCGGGGTCACTTGGGTTGTGATGACTGTCTCACGAGGGGCAGTCGGCAGTGGAACATGGGCGGGAGTGGGATTGGAAGCCTGTGGTCGGGTTAAAGCAACGGCTGCCATGATGTCTTCATTAGTTAGTGAAGGATACAGTGGACCATAGGGGGGCGGACAAGTATTTTTAATTATCTTACTTGTTCTGTCTTCTTCTGCCGTATGTAATTGGGTAGTTATATTTTTTAGTTTTCTTTGTTTCTTATTAGTGGAACTATCATACCAATAGGGTGCTATAGTAAGCCACTGTTCCCCTCCTGCTCTCATGTATGTCATATTCCATTGTGGATCATGATCATACCATGGCCAGGCTGCTTTATCTTCTAAACATAGTCCCTTAACCATATCCATATAGAAGGGAAAATTTGTTCCATCCCGTGGGAAAGGTTTGGGACTTCCTACGGCTTCTGTCCAGCCTGCCAGATTATCTACCCATGGGTTAACAAGATAAAAATTTGTAGGAGAAACACGGCCGACATAGTCTTTACATGTTTCTCTGGGGAGGGGCGGGGGATATTCAGTCTTTTTACTCTGACTTGCTCCCATCTCTTAAATAAACTTTCAAAACAAACTAACAACAGATTATACAAGTATATATATGCGATTATATAAAAAAGTCACTGAGGGGGAATATCAGTTTACGTATGCATTCAGCTGATCTGATCATAGATCATTGGTAACATGTTGGATTACACATTCCTACATAAACCAAAGGGACATTGGGTATACAAAATGTTTTTATGATATCAACCATACGTACACTTACCACCCGTATAATTGATATTTTGCAAATAAAGTACAATTTTCTTGCATAAAATAACTGTAAATAGCAATGTTATATGACATTCAGTGTCCGTACACTTACCACCCGTACACTGAATATCCTAATACAAATAAACAATATAATTTTTACAAATATATGGCCATATTCAAACTAACTAGGCGATCAGATCGAGGAGGCTTTGTTATTTGGACCCCTGGTCCATCTATGGTATCCCGGATACCTGTGCCTTTAAAGATTATATGGACCCCTGGTCCTTCTATGGTATCCCTGATACCTTTATGTGGCGCCCGGCGCCTTTAAGAAAACAAGTTTCTTTTCTGCCAAGTCCCGGACTTGGATTGTATTTCTTGTCACGTGTTCCCGGAACACGAAATGAGTTCAGATCTAGTAGTAATCGCAATCCCTGAACGGAAAAGACAGACAATAAAATTCTCTATCTTACCGGGCAGGGGACGATCGCCTAGATTCCGGACTTCGAGCCCCCAAACTGTTGGGATAGTCTGCTTATGTCCCCTCGATATGATGGCCCCTTTGGTACCAGTGAGAGCAAGGCTTAACGTAATATGAAACACACGAGTCAATGGTTAAGAATTACTCTGTTTATTATAAAAATTACAGCGTACTATATAGATAAGAAACATGGGTGTATACAATATGTGCAAGCATATGATTGGATAAATAGAAGTAGCATACGACATTACATGCAGGATATTTAGTAACACACAGAAGAAGAAGTAACAGTTTTGATCTGGTATGTAATTGTCCTTGAAGATAAGACACAAACAAGCCTTATATTATATGAACAGACAAGGGCATCCTGTAGAGAGTGCGTACGTGTCTATTCAAGCACATAACAGTTCATATAGCATGTTTAACCCTTCAGCTCCTAGGACACGCAACTGCACCATGCATCACCATTATATTTGAGTGCGCCTTGGCAATATATTAAATCTTGTTCAGTGTGCCGCGTGTTGTAAAAGGTTGAAAATCTCTGCAGTGAGGTGACACCACAGGCCGCTCCCCCTGCGGTACAGTAAGGTGACACCACAGGCTGCTCCCCCTGCGGTACAGTGAGGTGACACCACAGGCTGCAGTATAAGCCATAGCTGATATATAATAACACAGGACACTGCCTGGGGGGGGGGGGACATATTGGGGACAGAGCAGCACATTACTACCTGTTACTAATACAGTCAGGAGATTATTATATATCCCTCATTAGTCACATGACAGCCAGTGTTACTATGGGGAGGGCGGGGCCTCCTCAGCGTCTCGCTGTAGCCATGGTTACTGTCCCTGCTGCTTTACCTCCTGTTATACTACTGACACGCCCACCCCGCAACTGTACCCTCCCGCTCACCCCACATCAGCCAATCGCATCTCATAGCTGTCTCCGGCTCCTCGCACCCACTCTCACTATGGATACAGCTACCGCCCCATCCCGTTCAGTGCTGTGACTGACGCTCCGAGAAGCCAATCAGGCGGCAGATAATACTCCGGACGTCATGTAGATAGCGGCAGCTGCATCACACAGGTCATCACTAGAGTAATCAACAAAAGCTACTATCAGTGTCCTCATATGTGCGGCGGCCATTTTCCTTTGGTCTCTAATAGATGATTGGTTGTCACATCCCAAAGCAGTAATGCAGCAGAGGGGGCGGAGTTAGGGAGTCATCAGCCGCCATTTCGGAGATTCATATTAATACAAGAGGTAACTTATTCTCTATGATATTATTATTATATAGGGGAGAGGGGACTGTATAGTGATATATGAGGGGGAATAACACTGCCCCCTGTACACCCGTAGCTTACTGTGGTGTCCTGTTATAATTAATATATAGCAGACTTAGATGTTTATATCAATGCAGGTGGAGCAGACTTGTCTATTGTTATTTTAGTACTGGTGTAGTACAATGGTGTCCTGTTATAACAATTGCTGAAAGAAATGTTGCTTTATAATGAGCTGTCAGTGAAACGGATAACAGACAATAGATAGTGAGGGTCATTGCTGTGCTCTCCCTGTTTTGTTAATTTCTACTACCCTGTATGCTTTCCAAATCTCCCCCACCCCTCCGTCTCAGTCCCAAGTTTGTACAACTGATATAATGTCTGTAGAACGCTAATTTACTACTTTGGCCCAGCTGTCACATTTATTTAACCCTTTTGCTCAGTACCTGGGAGTAAATAATAACGCAGATCATATTAATCAGGAAATGGGAGAATAATCAGTGTAGTAATAAATCTGCAGGTGTGCACATAACAGGGGCTTCCTGTTGCCCAGATCCTGTCCCAGCAATGCGCTTGGTGCTATGGGTCTCTGCACCGTTTCAGTATCATCTGTCATCCCCCGTTAGCCTGTCTCCTCCCACATTCATTTACTATTTACTGTATCCAGGTGCAGCCAATCAGAATAGAGCGCGGAGAGCCCAGGATGTAGAGATGGGACACAGCAATGAGTAAGGCATGAAGAGGGTGCATCAGAAATGTTACGGCCCATATAGATAGTTACTGGTAGTGGGATTGTTTATCAGAGCATAATGCAGCTGTCTATATATTACTATAGAGATGTCATTCACGCCAGTCCCTACCTGATGTGACCCAATGTTGGTGATGTGTATACGTCCACTGTAGTACTTTCACTATCACACTGTGAGAGGCAGCGGCTATATATTGTTATATACCAGAACGTCAGCTGATCAGTACTCAGGCTTATGCTCCTTCTACTGATATAAATGGTCAGATATTTGAATATGTTACATGTGTATAATGTGATGTCATGTTCATTATTTTTATTATTATATTTATTCCTAGATAATTACGTGGTGCAGATCCAGAGACCTTGAGGATGGACATGGACCGGAGTCAAACAAATGAGAGGATATTACATCTCACCCTGGAGATCGTCCACCTGCTGACTGGGGAGGTGAGGGGGTCTGGTAGTGTCACAATGACATCACTTCTATCTATAGTAATAATACAGGGACATGACTGGGGAGGTGAGGGGATCTGGGAGTGTCACAGTGACATCACTTATAGCTATAGTAATAATACAGGGACATGACTGGGGAGGTGAGGAGATCTGGGAGCGTCATAGTGACATCACATATCTATAGTTATAATTTAATTACATGAATGGGGAGATGAAGGGATCTGGGAGTGTCATAGTGACATCACATATAGTAATAGAACAGGGACATGACTGGGGAGGTGAGGGGATCTGGGAGTGTCACAGTGACATCACTTATAGCTATAGTAATAATACAGGGACATGACTGGGGAGGTGAGTGGATCTGGGAGTGTAGCAGTGACATCACTTATATTTATAGTAATAATACAGGGACATGACTTGGGAGGTGAGGGGATCTGGGAGTGTCACAGTGACATCACTTATATCTATAGTAATAATACAGGGACATGACTGGGGAGGTGAGGGGATCTGGAAGGCTCCACTTCTCATGATGCTGGTCTCCAGGATGCACCTATTTAGACATGTCAGATCAATAAAAGGTTTGTAAATTTGGATGTAGATAGTAATATGAGGTGTGACATCCAGCCTCTGTGTATCCTTTACAGAAAGAATAGTATCACAGTGTTACCTCTCCTGCATCTCCACCACCCTCAGTGGGCGGCTGTTCTCAGTCCTCTGCTTTCCTCCTGCTCCCACTACATCATCATCTTACTGTCTGCACTACTCTGTCCAAGGCACGTGATTCATCTGTGGGTGCCGACCATATACAGAGGATACTGAGTGCTGGGCCCACTGAGGATGGCAGGAGACGTGCTATATACACTTCACTATCCTGTATACAGGAAATGGTTACATGTAATATTGGAGTTGTCCTCATAAATTACAATGTTGTGTTTCTCTTTCATCCACTAGGGGACACTGGAACACCTCAGACAGCTGGGGTCTGGCGTATGCAGACCGGAGGTGGCACAATCTAACATAAAATATTATGCACAGCCGGCTCCTCCCCCTTCACGCCCCTCATCCCTCAGTTTGAAAAATTGTGCTGGAGGTGCAGCACACAGAAAGGAGCTCCTGCTCCACTGAAGTATAAATTTTAGCATTTTCGTGGACTGAGCCAACCTAGGTTAAAGGGGGGCGAATGTTCCACAATACAGAAGAGACAAAGATCCTGACTGAAAGTATCTGCATCTCAGGGATGCTGGTATCACTGCCGGGAGAGGAGACCTGGCGGCGTGACGCCGTAGCACTGAGGAGGCAGACAGGAGTGGAGATCGTGGGGGAGTCCGGAGGGGTAGCGGTAAGAGTAAACACCGCTCATGGACTTACAAGGGACGC
Organism: Pseudophryne corroboree; assembly: GCF_028390025.1. NCBI lineage: Eukaryota > Metazoa > Chordata > Amphibia > Anura > Myobatrachidae > Pseudophryne > Pseudophryne corroboree. Next base: position 46,796,788 of record NC_086446.1, on the reverse strand, counting down.
TGCGGAGGCATAGGCTAAGCGGAGGCCATCTTAATTGTAGTTTTAGGCGCGCAGCTTCAGGTCTATCCTAGGACTGGCGGGTTCTCCTCTCTGAGGAGACCGAAAACGACAACAGAAGGTTGTGATTAGAATAGAGTATTAAATAGTATATAAAATACTGCTGAGATCTCTCTAAATATGATTAAATATGATTATCAATATGTTTTGTTTTTCTCTTACGTCCTAGTGGATGCTGGGGACTCCGTAAGGACCATGGGGGTATAGACGGGCTCCGCAGGAGACATGGGCACTATAAAGAACTTTTAGTATGGGTGTGCACTGGCTCCTCCCTCTATGCCCCTCCTGCAGACCTCAGTTAGATCCTGTGCCCAGAGGAGAATGGGTGCACTACAGGGGAGCTCTACTGAGTTTCTCTGATAAAGAATTTTGTTAGGTTTTTTATTTTCAGGGAGCACTGCTGGCAACAGGCTCCCTGCATCGTGGGACTGAGGAGAGAGAAGCAGACCTACTTGAATGATAGGCTCTGCTTCTTAGGCTACTGGACACCATTATCTCCAGAGGGATCGGAACGCAGGTCTCCCCCTGCCATTCGTCTCAGAGCCGCGCCGCCGTCCTCCTCGCAGAGCCGGAAGATAGAAGCTGGGTGAGTATAAGAAGAAAGAAGACTTCTAAGGCAGCAGAAGACTTCAGATCATTGCTCCCACACGTTACACACACACTGGCAGGCACTGATGGGTGCAGGGCGCAGGGGGGTGCCCTGGGCAGCAATATAAACTTCTGTATTGGCATGTTTTTCACGTATGGGCTTCGGAGCCAGTAGATATGTACATCCCCCGCCATTAATTGTAATTTTGAGCGGAGGGGGCGGAGCTTGGTCTCACAGCACTAACCAGCGCCATTTTCACCACAGTGATCTGAAGAGAAGCTGGCTCCCCGGACTCTCCCCTGCTGAACGGTGACACAGGGCTGAAAGGGGGGGGGGGGGGGGTTTCACATTTAGGCGCAGTGAGTGTATTACACTGTTAATATATCTATAAAAGCGCTATATCTGGGAATTGTTTCCAGTGTCAGTTGGCGCTGGGTGTGTGCTGGCATACTCTCTGTCTGTCTCTCCAAAGGGCCTTGTTGGGGAACTGTCCCCTTATAGATATATCCCTGTGTGTGTGTGTGCGTGTGTCGGTACGCGTGTTTCGGCATGTCTGAAGCGGAAGGCTCATCCAAGGAGGAGGTGGAGCAGATGATTGTGGTGTCTCCGTCGGCAATGCCGACTCATGATTGGTATGATATGTGGAATATTTTAAATGCTAATGTGACCTTATTACATAAGAGAATGGACAAAGCTGAGTCCAGGGAAACAGCAGGGAGTCAATCTGCGGATTTGGCTGGGTCACAGGGCCCGTCAGGGTCTCAAAAACGTCCCCTATCCCAAATAGCAGACACTGATACCGACACGGCTTCTGACTCTAGTGTCGACTATGATGAGGCAAGGTTACAACCTAAGGTGGCCAAAAGTATTCATTATATGATTATGGCAATAAAAGATGTTTTGCATATTACAGATGACCCCTCTGTCCCTGACACGAGGGTACACATGTTTAAGGGAAAGAAACCTGAGGTAACGTTTCCTCCATCTCATGAACTGAACAAATTATTTGAAAAAGCTTCGGAAACTCCAGACAAAAAACTGCAGATTCCCAAGAGGATCCTTGTGGCGTATCCTTTCCCTGCAAAGGACAGGATACGGTGGGAATCCTCGCCCAGGGTGGACAAGGCGTTAACGCGTCTGTCCAAGAAGGTGGCGCTACCGTCTCCAGACACCGCGGCCCTTAAGGATCCTTCGGATCGTAGACAGGAGACTACCTTAAAGTCTATTTATTCGCATACGGGTTCTTTACTCAGACCGGCAATAGCATCAGCATGGGTATGTAGCGCAGTTGCAGCATGGACAGATACCTTGTTAGCTGACATGGATACCCTGGACAAGGATACCATTGTACTGACTTTAGGTCACATTAAAGACGCAGTCTTATATATGAGAGACGCTCAAAGAGACGTGGGGCTGCTTGATTCCAGAGCCAACGCCATGGTAGTTTCGGCAAGACGAGCTCTGTGGACCAGCCAATGGTCGGGTGATGCCGACTCAAAAAAGCATATGGAGGTTTTACCTTACAAGGCTGAAGTTTTGTTTGGGGAAGGTCTCGCGGACCTGGTTTCCACAGCTACCGCGGGTAAATCTAAATTTTTGCCTCTTGTTCCCCCACAGCAAAAGAAAACCCCACAATATCAGATGCAGTCCTTTCGGTCGCATAAGTCCAGAAGAGGTCGGGGCTCCTCTTTCCTCGCCAGAGGTAAGGGTAGAGGTAAGATAACACCTGCTTTGGCTAGTTCCCATGAGCAGAAGTCCTCCCCGGCTTCTGCTAAATCCACCGCATGATGCTGGGGCTCCACAGAGGGAGTCCGCACCTGTGGGGGCACGTCTTCGACTCTTCAGCCAGGTCTGGGTTCTATCAGACGTGGATCCTTGGGTGTTGGAAATTGTATCCCAAGGTTACAAACTGGAGTTCGAAGAGGTGCCCCCTCGACGATTTTTCAAGTCTGTCATGCCAGCCTCTTCCCCGGAGAGGGAAGTGATATTAGATGCAATTCAAAAGCTGTGTCAACAGCAAGTGATTGTCAAGGTACCCCTAATGCAACAGGGAAAAGGGTACTATTCAACACTGTTTGTGGTCCCGAAGCCGGATGGTTCGGTCAGACCCATTTCTCTGACGTCCTAGTGGATGCTGGGAACTCCGTAAGGACCATGGGGAATAGACGGCTCCGCAGGAGACTGGGCACAACTAAAGAAAGCTTTAGGTCTATCTGGTGTGCACTGGCTCCTCCCCCTATGACCCTCCTCCAGACCTCAGTTAGATTTTTGTGCCCGGCTGAGCTGGATGCACACTAGGGGCTCTCCTGAGCTCCTAGAAGAAAGTATAGTTTAGGTTTTTTATTTTCAGTGAGATCTGCTGGCAACAGACTCACTGCAACGTGGGACTAAGGGGAGAAGAAGCGAACCTACCTGCTTGCAGCTAGCTTGGGCTTCTTAGGCTACTGGACACCATTAGCTCCAGAGGGATCTAACACAGGACCCGACCTCGTCGTCCGATCCCGGAGCCGCGCCGCCGTCCCCCTTACAGAGCCAGAAGCAAGAAGGTGGTCCAGAAAATCGGCGGCAGAAGACTTCGGTCTTCAACAAGGTAGCGCACAGCACTGCAGCTGTGCGCCATTGCTCCTCATGCACACCTCACACTCCGGTCACTGATGGGTGCAGGGTGCTGGGGGGGGGGGGTGCCCTGAGCAGCAATACTAACACCTTGGCTGGCAAAAATACACCATATATAGTCCTAGAGGCTATATAGGTGTAAATTAACCCCTGCCAGAATTCCAGAAAAAGCGGGAGAAAGTCAGCCGAAAAAGGGGCGGAGCCATCTCCCTCAGCAGACTGGCGCCATTTTCCCTCACAGCTCCGCTGGAAGGATCGCTCCCTGGCTCTCCCCTGCAGTCCTGAACTACAGAAGGGTAAAAAAGAGAGGGGGGGCACTAAATTTAGGCGCAGTATATATAATATAAGCAGCTATAGGGGAAAACACTCTGTTATAGTGATATCCCAGTGTATATAGCGCTCTGGTGTGTGCTGGCATACTCTCCCTCTGTCTCCCCAAAGGGCTTTGTGGGGTCCTGTCCTCTATCAGAGCATTCCCTGTGTGTGTGCGGTGTGTCGGTACGGCTGTGTCGACATGTATGATGAGGAAAATTATGTGGAGGTGGAGCAAATGCCGGTAAATGTGATGTCACCCCCTACGGGGTCGACACCTGAGTGGATGGACTTATGGAAGGAATTACGTGACAGTGTCAGCTCCTTACATAAAATGTTTGACGACATGGGACAGCCGGCTACTCAGCTTGTGCCTGTCCAGGCGTCTCAAAAGCCATCAGGGACATTGAAACGCCCGCTACCTCAGATGGCAGACACAGACGTCGACACGGATACCGACTCCAGTGTCGACGACGAGGAGACTAATGTAACTTCCAATAGGGCCACCCGTTACATGATTGAGGCAATGAAAAATGTATTACACATTACTGATATTACCCCAGGTACCACAAAAAAGGGTATTATGTTTGGTGAGAAAAAACTACCAGTAGTTTTTCCTGCATCTGAGGAATTAAATGAAGTGTGTGAAGAAGCGTGGGCTTCCCCCGAAAAGAAATTAGTAATTTCTAAACGGTTATTAGCACTGTACCCTTTCCCGCCAGAGGATAGGGCACGGTGGGAAACACCCCCAAGGGTAGATAAAGCGCTCACACGTTTGTCAAAGAAGGTGGCACTACCGTCTCCGGATACGGCCGCCCTAAAGGAACCTGCTGATAGAAAGCAGGAGGCTACCCTGAAGTCTATATATATATATATATATATACACACACGGGCATTATACTGCGACCAGCTATTGCCTCAGCATGGATGTGCAGTGCTGCGGCTGCGTGGTCGGATTCCCTGTCGGATAATATTGATACCCTGGATAGGGACAATATATTGCTGACCATAGAGCATATAAAAGACGCTGTCTTATACATGCGTGATGCACAGAGGGATATTTGCCGGCTGGCATCAAAAATAAGCGCAATGTCCATTGCCGCCAGGAGAGGGTTATGGACACGGCAGTGGTCAGGCGATGCCGATTCAAAAAGGCACATGGAAGTTTTGCCTTATAAAGGGGTGGAGCTGTTTGGGGATGGTCTTTCAGACCTCGTTTCCACGGCAACGGCTGGGAAATCAGCATTTTTGCCACAGGTTACCTCACAGCAAAAGAAAGCACCGTATTATCAAGTACAGTCCTTTTCGGCCCCATAAAAACAAGAGGGCTAAAGGCGCATCCTTTCTGCCAAAAGGCAGAGGTAGAGGGAAAAAGCTGCAGCATACAGCCAGTTCCCAGGAGCAGAAGTCCTCCCCCGCTTCCGCTAAGTCCACCGCATGACGCTGGGGCTCCACAGGCGGACCCAGGTACGGTGGGGGCCCGTCTCAAAAATTTCAGCACACAGTGGGCCCTGGATCCTTCAGGTAGTATCTCAGGGGTACATGCTGGAATTCGAGACGCCTCCCCCCCGCCGTTTCCTAAAATCTGCCTTACCAACAACTCCCTCAGACAGGGAGGCAGTGTTAGAGGCTATACACAAGCTGTATTCACAGCAGGTGATAATCAAGGTACCCCTCCTTCAACAAGGAAGGGGTTACTATTCCACAATGTTTGTGGTACCGAAACCGGACGGTTCGGTGAGACCCATTTTAAATTTGAAATCCTTGAACACGTATATAAAAAGATTCATGTTCAAGATGGAATCGCTCAGGGCGGTTATTGCAAGCCTGGACGAGGGGGACTACATGGTTTCACTGGACATCAAGGATGCTTACCTGCATGTCCCCATTTACCCTCCTCACCAGGAGTACCTCAGGTTTGTGGTACAGGACTGTCACTATCAGTTCCAGATGCTGCCGTTTGGGTTATCCACGGCACCGAGGGTCTTTACCAAGGTAATGGCCGAAATGATGATACTCCTTCGGAAGAAGGGAGTTTTAATTATTCCGTACTTGGACGATCTCCTGATAAAGGTGAGATCCAAGGAACAGTTGTTGGTGGGGGTAGCACTTTCTCGGGAAGTGCTACAACAGCACGGTTGGATTCTCAATATCCCAAAGTCACAGCTGGTCCCTACGACACGTCTTCTGTTCCTGGGAATGATTCTGGACACAGACCAGAAGAAAGTGTTTCTTCCAGAGGAAAAAGCCAAGGAGTTGTCATCTCTAGTCAGAAACCTCCTAAAACCAGGATCAATGCACGCGAGTCCTGGGAAAGATGGTAGCTTCATACGAAGCAATTCCATTCGGCAGGTTCCACGCAAGAACCTTCCAGTGGGACCTGTTGGACAAGTGGTCCGGATTGCATCTTCAGATGCATCAGCGGATAACCCTGTCGCCAAGGACCAGGGTGTCTCTACTGTGGTGGCTGCAGAGTGCTCATCTTCTAGAGGGCCGCAGATTCGGAATACAGGACTGGGTCCTGGTGACCACGGATGCCAGCCTTCGAGGCTGGGGAGCAGTCACACAGGGAAGAAATTTCCAGGGACTGTGGTCAAATCAGGAAATTTCACTACACATAAATATTCTGGAGCTAAGAGCCATTTACAATGCCCTAAGCCAATCAGACAACATCACGGCGGTCGCCCATGTAAACAGACAGGGCGGCACAAGGAGCAGGAGGGCAATGGCAGAAGCCACAAGGATTCTCCGATGGGCGGAAAATCACGTGTTAGCACTGTCAGCAGTGTTCATTCCGGGAGTGGACAACTGGGAAGCAGACTTCCTCAGCAGGCACGACCTCCACCCGGGAGAGTGTGGACTTCATCCAGAAGTCTTCCAAATGATTGTAAACCGTTGGGAAAGACCACAGGTGGATATGATGGCGTCCCGCCTCAACAAAAAACTAAAAAGATATTGCGCCAGGTCAAGGGACCCTCAGGCGATATGTGTTCCCTCCTCTGCCTCTCATTCCCAAGGTACTGAGAATAATACGAAGGAGAGGAGTAAGAACTATACTCGTGGTTCCGGATTGGCCATGAAGGGCTTGGTACCCAGAACGTCAAGAGATGCTCTCAGAGGACCCATGGCCTCTACCGCTAAGGCGGGACCTGCTGCAGCAGGGGTCCTGCCTGTTCCAAGACTTACCGCGGCTGCGTTTGACGGCATGGCGGTTGAACACCGGATCCTGAAGGAAAAGGGCATTCGGGAGGAAGTCATCCCTACCCTGATCAAAGCCAGGAAGGATGTAACTGCAAATCATTATCACCGCATTTGGCGGAAATATGTTGCTTGGTGTGAGGCCAGGAAGGCCCCAACGGAGGAATTTCAACTGGGTCGATTCCTGCATTTCCTGCAAGCAGGGGTGACGATGGGCCACAAATTGGGGTCCATTAAGGTCCAGATTTCGGCTCTGTCGATTTTCTTCCAGAAAGAACTGGCTTCACTGCCCGAAGTTCAGACATTTGTCAAGGGAGTTCTGAATATGCAGCCCCCTTTTGTGCCTCCAGTGGCACCTTGTGATCTTAATGTGGTTTTGGGGTTCCTGAAATCACATTGGTTTAAGCCACTTAAAACCGTGGATTTGAAATATCTCGCGTGGAAAGTGGTCATGCTGTTGGCCCTGGCTTCGGCCAGGCGTGTATCAGAGTTGGCGGCTTTGTCTTGTAAAAGCCCTTATCTGATTTTCCATATGGATAGGGCAGAGTTGAGGACTCGTCCTCAGTTTCTCCCGAAGGTGGTATCAGCTTTTCACTTGAACCAACCTATTGTGGTGCCTGCGGCTACTAGGGACTTGGAGGATTCCAAGTTACTGGACGTGGTCAGGGCCCTGAAAATTTATGTTTCCAGGACGGCTAGAGTCGGGAAAACTGACTCGCTATTTATCCTGTACGCACCCAACAAGCTGGGTGCTCCTGCTTCTAAGCAGACTATTGCTCGCTGGATTTGTAGCACAATTCAGCTTGCGCATTCTGCGGCGGGACTGCCGCATCCTAAATCAGTGAAAGCCCATTCCACAAGGAAGGTGGGCTCATCTTGGGCGGCTGCTCGAGGGGTCTCGGCTTTACAACTTTGCCGAGCGGCTACTTGGTCAGGGTCTAACACTTTTGCAAAATTTTACAAATTTGATACCCTGGCTGAGGAGGACCTTGAGTTTGCTCATTCGGTGCTGCAGAGTCATCCGCACTCTCCTGCCCGTTTGGGAGCTTTGGTATAATCCCCATGGTCCTTACGGAGTTCCCAGCATCCACTAGGACGTCAGAGAAAATAAGATTTTACTCACCGGTAAATCTATTTCTCGTAGTCCGTAGTGGATGCTGGGCGCCCATCCCAAGTGCGGATTGTCTGCAATACTTGTACATAGTTATTGTTAAGAAATCGGGTTATTGTTGAGAGCCATCTGTTCAGAGGCTCCGTTGTTATCATACTGTTAACTGGGTTTAATATCACGAGTTGTACGGTGTGATTGGTGTGGCTGGTATGAGTCTTACCCGGGATTCAAAATCCTTCCTTATTGTGTCAGCTCTTCCGGGCACAGTATCTTAACTGAGGTCTGGAGGAGGGTCATAGGGGGAGGAGCCAGTGCACACCAGATAGACCTAAAGCTTTCTTTAGTTGTGCCCAGTCTCCTGCGGAGCCGTCTATTCCCCATGGTCCTTACGGAGTTCCCAGCATCCACTACGGACTACGAGAAATAGATTTACCGGTGAGTAAAATCTTATTTTTGAATCTAAAATCCCTAAACCTATACTTGAAAAAGTTCAAATTCAAGATGGAATCACTCCGGGCTGTGATATCCAGTCTGGAAGGGGGGGATTTTATGGTGTCGCTGGACGTGAAGGATGCCTACCTTCATGTCCCCATATTTCCTCATCATCAGGAATACCTGCAATTCCAGTACAGGATTGTCATTACCAGTTTCAGACGTTACCGTTTGGGCTTTCTACGGCCCCGAGAATTTTCACCAAAGTAATGGCGGAAATGATGGTGCTCCTGCGCAAGCAGGGAGTCACAATTATCCCGTACTTGGACGATCTCCTGATAAAGGCGAGATCAAGAGATCAATTGCTGAAAAGCGTGTCACTCTCCCTGAGAGTGTTACATCAACACGGTTGGATTCTCAATCTGCCAAAGTCACAGTTGATTCCAACGACTCGACTATCATTCCTAGGCAGGATTCTGGACACGGAACAGATGAGGGTTTTTCTACCAATAAAAAAAGCCCAGGACCTCCAGAACATGGTCAGGGACCTGCTAAAACCAAAAAGAGTGTCTGTTCATCAGTGCACTCGAGTTCTGGGACAAAATGGTGGCAGCTTACGAGGCCATTCCCTTTGGCAGGTTCCATGCGAGGAGGTTTCAGTGGGACCTTCTGGACAAATGGACGGGGACCCATCTACAAATACATCAAAAGATAAGCCTGTCCCCCAGGGCCAGGGTGTCTCTCCTGTGGTGGCTGCAGAGTGCTCACCTTCTAGAGGGTCGCAGGTTCGGCATTCAAGACTGGGTTCTGGTGACCACGGACGCGAGCCTCTGAGGATGGGGAGCAGTCACAAAAGGAAGACATTTTCAGGGACTATGGTCAAGCCAGGAGGCTTGTCTACACATCAACGTGCTGGAATTGAGGGCCATATACAACGGCCTACGACAAGCGGAGTATCTTCGCGACCTACCGGTTCTGATTCAATCAGACAACTTCACAGCCGTGGCTCATGTAAACCGCCAAGGCGGGACAAGGAGCAGAGTGGCAATGGCGGAAGCCACCAGAATTCTGCGCTGGGCGTAAGCGTTCTGTCAGCAGTCTTCATACCGGGAGTGGACAACTGGGAAGCAGACTTCCTTAGCAGACACGATCTCCATCCAGGAGAGTGGGGACTTCATCAAGAGGTCTTTGCAGAGATAGCAAGTCTTTGGGGACTTCCTCAAATAGACATGATGGCGTCACGCCTCAACAAAAAGCTTCGGAGGTATTGTGCCAGGTCAAGGGACCCTCAGGCAGTAGCGGTAGACGCCCTAGTGACACCATGGGTGTTTCAGTCGGTCTATGTGTTCCCTCCTCTGCCTCTCATCTCAAAAGTGTTGAGAATCATAAGACGAAAGAGAGTACAAGCAATACTCGTGGTTCCAGATTGGCCTCGAAGGGCCTGGTATTCGGATCTTCAGGAGATGCTCACAGAAGATCCGTGGCCTCTTCCTCTCAGGGAAGACCTTGCATGTTCCAATACTTATCGCGGTTGCGTTTCACGGCATGGCGGTTGAACACCGAATCCTAGCTGAGAGAGGTATTTCGGAGGAAGTTATCCCTACTCTGATAAAGGCTAGGAAGGAAGTAACGGCAAAGCATTATCACCGTATCTGGAGGAAGTATGTATCTTGGTGTGAAACCAAGAATGCTCCTACAGAAGATTTCCATCTGGGCCGTTTTCTCCACTTCCTACAGACAGGAGTGGATATGGGCCTAAAATTAGGCTCCATTAAGGTACAGATTTTGGCCCTATCTATATTTTTTCAGAAGGAATTGGCTTCTCTCCCAGAAGTCCAAACTTTCGTAAAGGGAGTGCTGCACATCCAGCCTCCTTTTGTGCCACCAGTGGCACCATGGGACCTTAACGTGGTGTTACAGTTCCTTAAATCACACTGGTTTGAATCTCTTCAAACGGTGGAATAAAAATTTCTCACCTGGAAGGTGGTCATGTTATTAGCCTTGGCATCTGCAAAGCGGGTGTCAGAGTTGGCGGCCTTGTCTCACAAGAGCCCCTATTTGATTTTTCATGTGGATAGAGCAGAGTTGAGGACTCGTCCTCAATTTCTGCCTAAGGTGGTTTCTTCTTTTCATATGCACCAACCTATTGTGGTGCCTGTGGCTACGGGTGACTTGGAGGACTCCAAGTCCTTGGATGTAGTCAGGGCCTTAAAAATTTACTTAGCCAGGACGGCTAGGGTTAGGAAAACAGAGGCTCTGTTTGTCCTGTATGCAGCCAACAAGGTTGGCGTGCCTGCTTCTAAGCAGACTATTGCTCGCTGGATCTGTAACACGATTCAGCAGGCTCGTTCTACGGCTGGATTGCCGGTACCAAATTCGGTAAAGGCCCATTCCACTAGGAAGGTGGGCTCTTGTTGGGCGGCTGCCCGAGGCGTCTCGGCATTACAGTCGTGCCGAGCAGCTACTTGGTCGGCTTCAAACACTTTTGCAAAATTCTACAAGTTTGATACCCTGGGTGATGAGGACCTTGCGTTTGCTCAATCGGTGCTGCAGAGTCATCCGCACTCTCCCGCCCGGTTTTGAGCTTTGGTATAAACCCCATGGTCCTTAAGGAGTCCCCAGCATCCTCTAGGACGTAAGAGAAAATAAGATTTTAAACCTACCGGTACATCTTTTTCTCCTAGTCCGTAGAGGATGCTGGGCGCCCGTCCCAGTGCGGACTAAATCTGCAAGACTTGTATATAGTTGTTGCTTACATAAGGGTTATGTTACAGTTAAGATCGGTCTTTGACTGATACTGTTTTTTGTTCATACTGTTAACTGGTTGCGTATATAACAGGTTATACGGTGTGTTTGGTGTGGGCTGGTATGAATCTTGCCCTTAGATTAACAAAATCCTTTCCTCATATTGTCCATCTCCTCTGGGCACAGTTTCTCTAACTGAGGTCTGGAGCAGGGGCATAGAGGGAGGAGCCAGTGCACATCCATACTAAAAGTTATTTATAGTGCCCATGTCTCCTGCGGAGCCCGTCTATACCCCATGGTCCTTATGGAGTCCCCAGCATCCTCTACGGACTAGGAGATTTACCGGTAGGTTTAAAATCTTATTTTTTTATACTATATAAATTCCAGCTGTGTGACTCCGAATACTTTTGGCTCCCTATATCCTTGCAGTCTTACTCTTCCTACTGTAAAAGGTGAAAGTACTGCTGAGTGGTGTGTGTGTGTGTGTGTGTGTGTTTCAACATGTCAAAAGCACAAACCAAGACCACAAAAACTTGCTACGTATGCTCAAACTTTAGTAAAAAGAGCACGAATGTGAGCAGCTCTGGGGTGTGCGACTCATGTTTGGAAACGGACGCTCAATCTGGGAGCAGTGGTTCGTCTGGGTCATGGGAACATGCCCTGGCGGATACTTCTAAGAAAATGGCGGAATCCCGCGAGCAGCATTTAGAATGGGATGCAGGTTTTTCAAAGACTATGGAGGAATTCCTAATTAGATTAACTCCGCCCACACAAGCAGAAAAGCTGTAAAGAGACCCCTCTCTATCCTACAGGAAGAGTCGGAGGAGGAGGAGGGTCTTGTGATTGATGAGGAGGTACGTGAGTTAGAGGCGATATTGGACGTTAGTCCTCAGGAGGAGAACACTGAAGTCAAGGGATTAGATTCCCTTATTGAAGCGGTAAAACAGGTCCTTAACTTCGGGGAAGAAGAAGTTAAGGAGCCTGAAGTGTTTGATTTATTTGAGTCCCAGAAACCGCCAACAGTGTTTTTTCCAATTCCTTAGACTCTCCAGGTTCAGATGGGAGAAGCATGGAAGCAGCCTGATAAAACGCTTTCAAATTCCAAAAAAGTTTGAGGCCAATTACCCACTACCCAAGGGTGTTATGTTTAAGTGGGAGGTTCCGCAGATTGTCGACGCCTCCCTGGCTAGACTGTCAAAAAAGACAATCTTGCCGATACCAAATGTGACTACTTTAAAGGATGCGTCAGATCGTAAGGTAGACACAGCACTGAAATCTATTTTTGTGGCTTCTGATGCATCACACAGACCTACAATTGTTAGTGCTTGGGTCACCAAGGCTATTGTAGCATGGGCTGGTCATGTTGTTCAGGCTGTAGAGGAAGATAACAGCCAAGAGGAAATAGAGTAGCGGAGCATATCCATGAGTCGGCTACATACATTTGCCAGGCCGCAAAGAATGCTAGCAGAATAGCATCATGCATCTCGGCTTCGGCCATTTCAGCAAGAAGGATTCTGTGACTCAGAGAATGGAAAGTGGATTCTGACTCCAAGAAGGCAGTAGAGGTGATCCCCATCGTAGGAGAGACTTTATTTGGTCCGGAGTTAGACAAGTGGATTTCTCAGGCAACAGCAGGGAAATCTACTTTTCTACCTACCACGTATCCTAGGACTACGCCATCGGTCAGAAGAAATTATTCGGGTCCGGTGTTAAATTCTTTTAGGTCTCAATCCTTTCGAGCTAGAGGAAGAGGTTTTGGAGGTCAGGCTCGTGGAAGCAGAGGTAGAGGCCGTTCCCAGTCCACAGCCTGAAAACAGAAATCTAAACCTGCTGCCAAGACCATGGCATGATGGGCTACCAGCTCACCTTGGGTCTCCTTTGGTGGGTGCACGTTTGGAAAGGTTTCGGGACACCTGGGCCAAAACCTCATCAGAGGTCTGGGTCAACAAGATTATCTCCCAGGGATACCAAATAGATTTTCTACAACGCCCTCACAGTCAGTTCTTTACAACTGGCCTTCCTCGGTATCCTCAAAAAGCGAGGGCATTAGATACGGCGACTCAAAGGTTACTTCAGACGGAAGTAAGTATGCCTGTCCCGACTTCTCAAAGAGGGACGGGATTTTATTCCAATCTTTTTGTAGTGCCAAAACCGGATGGGTCTGTCAGGCCAATCTTCAATTTAAAAGTTTTTAATCAGTTCCTGAAGGTGCACAGGGTCAAGATGGAGTCAATCCAGTTGGTTATTGCGGGACTGGAACAAGAAGTGTTCATGTTGTCCATGGACATAAAGGATGTGTACCTTCATGTTCCAATTTGGACCCCACACCAAGCCTATTTACGGTTTGCAGTGGACAAGAATCACTACCAGTTCAGAGCCCTAACATTCGGCTTATCACCCTCGAGAATCTTCACATAGATCATGGCTGTAATGGTCGCAAAATTGAGGTTGTTAGGGGTAACGATAATCCCATATTTGGACGACCTTCTGGTCAAAGCTCCATCTCAGGATCAGTTGATCCGGGATGCTCAGACCACTCATCAGTTTCTGATTCGACACTGCTGGATTGTGAATTTCTAAAGATCCAACCTTCAACCAACACAGAGGATTCAATTCCTGTGCCTCATTTTAGATACGGTACATCTGAAGGTGTTTCTCCCAGAAGACAAAATTCGAGACATAAGGGGAATGGTGCATCAGGTTTTACAGAACCAGACAGTGTCCCTGCATCTCTATATAAAGCTTCTTGGAAAGATGGTGGCATCTTACGAAGCAATCCAATACAGCAGGCTTCACTCCAAACCTTTCCAGATGAATCTGATTGCTCAGGGGGCAGGCATGCATTGACTTATCCACCAAAGGATTCGCTTGATGCCCCAGGCCAGGACCTTTTAATCTGGTGGTCCGTCCACAAGACTCTAGCAGCGGGAAAGAGGTTTGGAATCTGAGATTAGAAGATTCTGACAATGGATGCCAGTCTCAGAGGTTGGGGAGCAGTACTGGAGAGCCATCATTTTCAGGGAAGGTGGTCACCGCAGGAGAGCAGCCTTCCAAAAAATATTTTGGAATTACGAGCCATTTACCATACACAACTTATGGTGGAAGACCTAGTGAGGGCTCAACACGTGAGAGTACAGTTGGACAATGTGACGGCAACGGCATACATAAACCTTCAGGGAGGAACAAAGAGCCACATGGTTTTAAGGGAGGCCACAAGGATTCTGTCTTGGACAGAAAAGCGCAACATAATACTGTCAGCAGTCTTCATTCCAGGAGTGGAAAATTGGGAAGTAAACTATCTCAGTCTCCAAGATATGCATCCAGCGGAGTGGTGTCTACACCCACAGGTTTTCGATCAGTAGTATGACAGTGAGGTCTACCACAGATAGACCTAATGCCCTCTCTAAACAACCATCAGTTTCCAAGATATTGGGCCAGGACGCGGGATCCAGCAGCAGAGGCAGTGGACGCGCTGGCGATTCCATGGTCATACAATTGGGTGTACATCTTTCTGGCATTTCCCCTTATACCGAGAGCGTGGGTGATTTTAATAGCACCAGATTGACCACGCAGGAGTTTGTACTCGGACCTGAGGGGACTTCTGGCGGAAGATCCTTGGTGGCTACCTCAGAGGGAGGACCTATTGTTACGAGGCCCATTCCTTCACCCAGACCTGAACCGTCTACATTTGATGGCGTGGCTCTTGAAAACAGGATTCTAAGAGACAAGGGTATTCCGAAATCGGCTATCCCCACCATGTTAGCTGCAAGGAAACCAGTCATGGCGGCAGATTACTATAGAATATGGAAGAAGTACATGGACTGGTGCCAGTCTAAAGGGTGGAGTTCCGCCTCTGTAGACTTTTATGATTTCTCCAAACTCGATTAGATGGAGGTTTGAGGTTGGGATCCTTGAAGGTACAAGTCTCGGTCCTCTTTATTTTGTTTCAACAACGTCTTGCGTCCTTACAGGATGTTCAGACATTTTTACAAGGTGCGCTGCGCATACAACGACCTTTTCTTCCTCCCTCGAACTATTTTAAATCTGCAGTTTTCAAGCCTTTGGAGACAGTGGTTCTTAAATATATATCCTGGAAAGTTACCCTGTTACTAGCCTTAGCATCAGCAAGAAGGATCTCAGAGTTAGGAGCTCTATCGTGTTAAAGTTCCTTCCTCATTTTTCATGAGGACAGAGCAGAGCTACGTACAAAAGCGGAGTATCTACCTAAGGTGGTTTCCGGTTTCCACATTAACCAGCCTATTGTGGTTCCCTCCTTCCAGGGATTTGCGGAGGGGGACTTGTCTTTGGATGTGGTCAGAGCCTTACGGATTTACGTACAGGCTACGTCCTCTATTGGAAAGTCTGACTCTTGTTTGTTCTGTATGATGGGCCCAAAAATGGTTGGCCGGCTTCTAAACAGACTCTAGCCAGTTGGATACGATTAACTATCAGACAGGCTTATATCTCTTATGGTAAGAGGGTCCCTTTTTGGGTAGGTGCTCATACCACCAGATCAGTGGGTGCTTCATGGGCGACAGCTTGAAGTGCCTCCACTACTCAACTTTGCAGAGAGGCAACGTGGTCATCGGCACACACGTTCACTCGATTCTACAAGTTTGATACATTTGCATCCAGAGATACCAGGTTTGGACGTTTGGTTCTGCAGGCTTCGGACCGCACTCCCGCCCATGAGAGTATCTTTGGGACATCCCCAGCTGTAGAGACTGTTCCAGTGTCCCCTAGTCGATGAAAGAGAAAAGAGGATTTTGGTACTTAACCAATAAATCCATTTCTCTGAATTCACTCGGGGACACTGGACGCCCGCCTCGGTGCTGTCAACCTACGTGTTCTTATTAAATTTAGTTCAAACAGTTTGAATTATTCGGTTAATGGTTCTTGGTTGCTGTTTGACTAGTTGTTATGGTTGGTTCCTCTCCATAGGGCTTTGTTTTCATGTTCCCTCTTCTCTCCGTCAAGTTTTTCAAACTGAGGGATAAGGGTCGTGAAGGGGGAGGAGCCGGCTGTGCATATTTTTTATGTTAGATTGTGCCACCTCCGGGCTGCATACTTCACACCCCAGCTGTCTGAAGTGTTCCAGTGTCCCCGAGTGGATTCAGAGAAATGGATTTATCGGTAAGTACCAAAATCCTCTTTGTTCTTCTTTGCACAATTATTCTCTAAAAAGTGTAATTCCAACTAGGCGGACTTTTCATTTACTTTCAACATTGTCTCTCTCAATACACAGGATTACATAGTAGTGAAGAAGGCATCCTTTGACCATCTGACAACCATGAACTGTGCCTCCATCACGGTGCCTCCACCTCAGTCACAGATACTTGAGAGGCACAATGACCAGAAGATCCTGGAACTCACCAAAAAGATAATTAAGCTGCCGTCTGGAGAGGTGACTGCTGGGAATGGGACATTATACAGTAACACCAGGAGATGTGTCTGGGTGATGACTGGAATGGGACATTATACAGTAACACCAGGAGATGTGTCTGGGTAATGACTGGAGAGGTGACTGCTGGGAATGGGGCATTATACAGTAACACCAGGGGACGTGTCTGGGTGATGACTGGAGAGGTGACTGCTGGGAATGGGACATTATACAGTAACACCAGGGGATGTGTCTGGGTGATGACTGGAGAGGTGACTGCTGGGAATGGGGCATTATACAGTAACACCAGGGAATGTGTCTGGGTGGTGACTGTATCACTGTGTGTGTCAGGTTCCTATAAGGTGTCAGGATGTCACTGTCTATCTCTCCATGCAGGAGGGGGAGTATATAGAGGAACACAGGGGTCTGTACAAGGACGTGATGATGGAGAATCACCGGCCCCTCACATCACTGGGTAAGAGGAGACTGTCATGTATTGTACAGGGGAGAGCAGGTATGGGGCCCCTATATACACACATCTGATAATCACATATATACACTGTACTCAGTCACTGTGTGTCTCCTACAGATGGACCCAGTAACAGAGATACCCCAGAGAGATGTCCCCGTCCTCTGTATTCCCAGGATTGTACAGAGGAGAATCACAGGATACCACAGGAGGATCAGGTAGGTGGGATTTAGGGTCTCACCGATATACCAAAGTGACTTTTTATTGCTTCGTCTGTATTAATACTGTGTATCCTGCACTGATATTCTGCTGTTTAATCTCAAGTAATGACATCAGACATTATTAAAAAAATATATTTCTCTAACGTCCTAGTGGATGCTGGGGACTCCGAAAGGACCATGGGGGATAGCGGCTCCGCAGGAGACTGGGCACAAAGTAAAAGCTTTAGGACTAGCTGGTGTGCACTGGCTCCTCCCCCTATGACCCTCCTCCAAGCCTCAGTTAAGATTTTGTGCCCGAACGAGAAGGGTGCAATCTAGGTGGCTCTCCTGAGCTGCTTAGAGTAAAAGTTTAAATAGGTTTTTTATTTTCAGTGAGACCTGCTGGCAACAGGCTCACTGCATCGAGGGACTAAGGGGAGAAGAAGCGAACTCACCTGCGTGCAGAGTGGATTGGGCTTCTTAGGCTACTGGACATTAGCTCCAGAGGGGCGATCACAGGCCCAGCCATGGATGGGTCCCGGAGCCGCGCCGCCGGCCCCCTTACAGATGCTGAAGCAAGAAGAGGTCCATAAATCGGCGGCAGAAGACTTTCCTGTCTTCATAAGGTAGCGCACAGCACTGCAGCTGTGCGCCATTGCTCTCAGCACACTTCACACTTCGGTCACTGAGGGTGCAGGGCGCTGGGGGGGGGCGCCCTGGGAAGCAATGAATTTACCTTATTTGGCAAAAAATACATCACATATAGCTCCTTGGCTATATGGATGTATTTAACCCCTGCCAGTTTTCCAGTAAAAAGCGGGAGAAGAGCCCGCCGTGAAGGGGGCGGGGCCTATCTCCTCAGCACACAGCGCCATTTTTCCCACACAGCTCCGCTGGTAGGAAGGCTCCCAGAATCTCCCCTGCATCCTGCAACTACAGAAACAGGGTAAAAAAGAGAGGGGGGCACTTATTTGGCAAAATAACAGATATAAGCAGCTATAAGGGATAGACACTTATTGTAAGGTTGTCCCTATACATATATAGCGCTCTGGTGTGTGCTGGCAAACTCTCCCTCTGTCTCCCCAAGGGGCTAAGTGGGTCCTGTCCTCTATCAGAGCATTCCCTGTGTGTGTGCTGGGTGTCGGTACGTGTGTGTCGACATGTATGAGGAGGAAAATGATGTGGAGGCGGAGCAATTGCCTATAATGGTGATGTCACCCCCTAGGGAGTCGACACCTGAATGGATGGCCGTAATTAAGGAATTACGTGACAGTGTCGGCACGTTACAGAAAACTGTTGACGACATGAGACAGCCGGCAGCTCAGTTAGTGCCTGTCCAGGCGTCTCAAACACCGTCAGGGGCTATTAAACGCCCGTTACCTCAGTGGGTCGACACGGACCCAGACACAGACACTGACTCCAGTGTCGACGGTGAAGAAACGAACGTATTTTCCAGTAGGGCCACACGTTACATGATCACGGCAATGAAGGAGGTTTTGCACATCTCTGATACTGCAAGTACCACAAAAAGGGGTATTATGTGGGGTGTGAAAAAACTACCCGTAGTTTTTCCTGAATCAGATGAATTGAATGAAGTGTGTGATGAAGCGTGGGTTACCCCCGACAAAAAACTGCTAATTTCTAAAAAATTATTGGCACTATATCCCTTCCCACCAGAGGTTAGGGCTCGTTGGGAAACACCCCCTAGGGTGGATAAGGCGCTCACACGCTTATCAAAACAAGTGGCGTTACCGTCTCCAGAAACGGCCGCCCTTAAGGAGCCAGCAGATAGGAGGCTGGAAAATATCCTTAAAAGTATATACACACATACTGGTGTTA
Organism: Pseudophryne corroboree; assembly: GCF_028390025.1. NCBI lineage: Eukaryota > Metazoa > Chordata > Amphibia > Anura > Myobatrachidae > Pseudophryne > Pseudophryne corroboree. The sequence goes on along the minus strand of NC_086446.1, from coordinate 46,777,840 downwards.
TACTGCGACCAGCAATCGCCTCAGCCTGGATGTGCAGTGCTGGGGTGGCTTGGTCGGATTCCCTGACTGAAAATATTGATACCCTGGACAGGGACAATATATTATTGACTATAGAGCATTTAAAGGATGCATTCCTATATATGCGAGATGCACAGAGAGACATTTGCACTCTGGCATCAAGAGTAAGTGCGATGTCCATTTCTGCCAGAAGAGGATTATGGACGCGACAGTGGTCAGGGGATGCGGATTCCAAACGGCATATGGAAGTATTGCCGTATAAAGGGGAGGAGTTATTTGGGGGCGGTCTATCGGACCTGGTGGCCACGGCAACGGCTGGGAAATCCACCTTTTTACCCCAAGTCACCTCGCAGCAGAAAAAGATACCGTCTTTTCAGGCTCAGTCCTTTCGTCCCCATAAGGGCAAGCGGGCAAAAGGCCACTCATATCTGCCCCGGGGCAGAGGAAGGGGAAAAAGACTGCAACAGACAGCTTCTTCCCACGAACAGAAGCCTTCCCCCGCTTCTGCCAAGTCCTCAGCATGACGCTGGGGCCTTACAAGCGGACTCAGGCACGGTGGGGGCCCGTCTCAAGAATTTCAGCGCGCAGTGGGCTCACTCGCAAGTGGACCCCTGGATCCTGCAGGTAGTATCTCAGGGGTACAAATTGGAATTCGAGACGTCTCCCCCTCGCCGGTTCCTGAAGTCTGCTTTACCAACGTCTACCCCCGACAGGGAGGCGGTATTGGAAGCCATTCACAAGCTGTATTCCCAGCAAGTGATAATCAAGGTACCCCTCCTACAACAGGGAAAGGGGTATTACTCCACGCTGTTTGTGGTACCGAAGCCGGACGGCTCGGTGAGACCCATTTTAAATCTGAAAGCCTTGAACACTTACATAAAAAGGTTCAAGTTCAAGATGGAGTCACTCAGAGCAGTGATAGCGAACCTGGAAGAAGGGGACTACATGGTGTCTCTGGACATCAAGGATGCTTACCTCCATGTCCCAATTTGCCCTTCTCACCAAGGGTACCTCAGGTTTGTGGTACAGAACTGTCACTATCAGTTTCAGACGCTGCCGTTTGGATTGTCCACGGCACCCCGGGTCTTTACCAAGGTAATGGCCGAAATGATGATTCTTCTTCGAAGAAAAGGCGTCTTAATTATCCCTTACTTGGACGATCTCCTGATAAGGGCACGGTCCAGAGAACAGTTAGAGGTCGGAGTAGCACTATCTCAAATAGTACTACGACAGCACGGATGGATTCTAAATATTCCAAAATCGCAGCTGATTCCGACGACACGTCTGCTGTTCCTAGGGATGATTCTGGACACAGTACAGAAAAAGGTGTTTCTCCCGGAAGAGAAAGCCAGGGAGTTATCCAACCTAGTCAGGAAACTCCTAAGACCAGGCCAGGTGTCAGTGCATCAGTGCACAAGGGTCCTGGGAAAGATGGTGGCTTCTTACGAAGCGATTCCATTCGGCAGATTCCACGCAAGAACTTTTCAGTTGGATCTGCTAGACAAATGGTCCGGATCGCATCTTCAAATGTCTCCAAGGACAAGGGTGTCTCTCCTGTGGTGGTTACAGAGTGCTCATCTCCTAGAGGGCCGCAGATTCGGCATTCAGGATTGGGTCCTGGTGACCACGGATGCCAGCCTGAGAGGCTGGGGAGCAGTCACACAGGGAAAAAATTTCCAGGGCTTGTGGTCAAGCATGGAAACGTCACTTCACATAAATATCCTGGAACTAAGGGCCATTTACAATGCCCTAAGTCAGGCAAGGCCTCTGCTTCAGGGTCAGCCTGTATTGATCCAATCGGACAACATCACGGCAGTCGCCCACGTAAACAGACAGGGCGGCACAAGAAGCAGGAGGGCAATGACGGAAGTGGCAAGGATTCTTCGCTGGGCGGAAAATCATGTGATAGCACTGTCAGCAGTGTTCATTCCGGGAGTGGACAACTGGGAAGCAGACTTCCTCAGCAGACACGATCTTCACCCGGGGGAGTGGGGACTTCACCCAGAAGTCTTCCACATGATTGTAAACCGTTGGGAAAAACCAAAGGTGGATATGATGGCGTCTCGCCTCAACAAAAAACTGGACAGATATTGCTCCAGGTCAAGGGACCCTCAAGGGACCCTCAGGCAATAGCTGTGGACGCTCTGGTAACACCGTGGGTGTACCGGTCAGTGTATGTGTTCCCTCCTCTTCCTCTCATACCAAAAGTACTGAGAATCATAAGAAGGAGAGGAGTAAAGACTATACTCGTGGCTCCGGATTGGCCAAGAAGGACTTGGTACCCGGAAATTCAAGAGATGCTCACGGAAGAACCGTGGCCTCTACCTCTAAGACAGGACCTGCTCCAGCAGGGACCATGTCTGTTCCAAGACTTACCGCGGCTGCGTTTGACGGCATGGCGGTTGAACGCCGGATCCTGAAGGAAAAAGGCATTCCGGATGAAGTCATCCCTACCCTGATCAAAGCCAGGAAGGATGTAACCGTACAACATTATCACCGTATTTGGCGTAAATATGTTGCGTGGTGCGAGGCCAGGAAGGCCCCTACGGAGGAATTTCAACTGGGTCGATTCCTGCATTTCCTGCAAACAGGACTGTCTATGGGCCTCAAATTAGGGTCCGTTAAGGTTCAAATTTCGGCCCTGTCGATATTCTTCCAAAAAGAACTAGCTTCTGTTCCTGAAGTTCAGACGTTTGTCAAGGGAGTACTGCATATACAGCCTCCTTTTGTGCCTCCAGTGGCATCTTGGGATCTCAATGTAGTGTTGGGATTCCTAAAATCACATTGGTTTGAACCACTCACCACTGTGGACTTGAAATATCTCACATGGAAAGTGGTAATGCTGTTAGCCCTGGCTTCAGCCAGGCGTGTATCAGAATTGGCGGCTTTATCCTATAAAAGCCCTTACCTAATTTTTCATACCGACAGGGCAGAATTGAGAACTCGTCCTCAATTTCTCCCTAAGGTGGTTTCAGCATTTCACTTAAACCAACCTATTGTGGTGCCTGCGGCTACTAGGGACTTGGAGGATTCCAAGTTGCTGGACGTAGTCAGGGCCCTGAAAATATATGTTTCCAGGACGGCTGGAGTCAGAAAATCTGACTCGCTGTTTATCCTGTATGCACCCAACAAGCTGGGTGCTCCTGCTTCTAAGCAGACGATTGCTCGTTGGATTTGTAGTACAATTCAGCTTGCACATTCTGTGGCAGGCCTGCCACAGCCAAAATCTGTAAAAGCCCATTCCACACGGAAAGTGGGCTCATCTTGGGCGGCTGCCCGAGGGGTCTCGGCTTTACAACTTTGCCGAGCAGCTACTTGGTCAGGGGCAAACACGTTTGCTAAATTCTACAAATTTGATACCCTGGCTGAGGAGGACCTGGAGTTCTCTCATTCGGTGCTGCAGAGTCATCCGCACTCTCCCGCCCGTTTGGGAGCTTTGGTATAATCCCCATGGTCCTTTCGGAGTCCCCAGCATCCACTAGGACGTTAGAGAAAATAAGAATTTACTTACCGATAATTCTATTTCTCATAGTCCGTAGTGGATGCTGGGCGCCCATCCCAAGTGCGGATTGTCTGTATTACTTGTACATAGTTATTGTTACAAAAATCGGGTTATTGTTGTTGTGAGCCATCTTTTCAGAGGCTCCTTCTGTTATCATGCTGTTAACTGGGTTCAGATCACAAGTTGTACGGTGTGATTGGTGTGGCTGGTATGAGTCTTACCCGGGATTCAAAATCCTTCCTTATTGTGTACGCTCGTCCGGGCACAGTATCCTAACTGAAGCTTGGAGGAGGGTCATAGGGGGAGGAGCCAGTGCACACCAGCTAGTCCTAAAGCTTTTACTTTGTGCCCAGTCTCCTGCGGAGCCGCTATCCCCCATGGTCCTTTCGGAGTCCCCAGCATCCACTACGGACTATGAGAAATAGAATTATCGGTAAGTAAATTCTTATTTTTTTTTATTTGTGGGTTATTTAGAGTGAATTTCTGACTGATAATAATGCAGACGATATAGTGGGAGAAGAAGAGACGTATGTGCTAGATAATATGGCAATACATACAGAAGGAGAAGAAGAGACAAATGTGACTGATATAAAGGGAGAAGAGACGTATGTGATGGATAATATGGCAATACATACAGAAGAAGAAGAGACAAATGTAACTGATCTAAAGGGAGAAGAGACTTATGTGATGGATAATATGGCAATACATACAGAAGGAGAAGAGACAAATGTAACTGATCTAAAGGGAGAAGAGACGTATGGGAGAGGTGATCAGCAGTGTAAGGAGGAAGAAATCCCTACAATTATCAGCTCAGGTGAGTAACAGTGGTGCAAGTAGAAAAAATGTGTTAGCGGTACTGTGTGCGCTGTGCCAAAAAATGGGTGTGGCCAATGAAAATAGGGGTGTGATACACATATGGGGGGGGTGGGGGGCAGATACACATATGACCCCAATAGCGCAATGCCAGATATACATATGCCCCCAATAGTGGCACATACACATATGCCCCCACAGTGCCAGATATGCCCCCACCGTCCCAGATACATGTATGCCCTCCCAGTGCAAGGTACACACATGCCCCCAGTGCCACATATGCCCCTATAGTGCCAAATGTCCCCTCAGTGCAGATACACATATGCCCCCATAGTGCCAGATATGTCCCCACAGTGCCAAATACACCTTCCCCCCCTGCTCACCTCTACTGTGTGAGGGGAGGAGAGCGCAGCCCGCACCGCTCTTGCCCCTCAGTGATCATCCAGTTACTCTCTGAGGGCGGTATGTCTCTCAAATGAGGCGCCGGTTTATGAGCCAATCAGAGCTCACGGACCGGCAGCTGCAGCTCCGGATTGGCTGCCAGTCCGCGAGCTCTGAATCAGGAGCAGCAGCTGCCGGTCCGCAGCTCTGATTGGCTCACGACCCCGACGCCTCATTTGAGAGGCACACGCCGCCACTGGAGAGTAGACTGAATGATCACTGAGGGACACAGGAGAGGTGCACGCTGTCCGCTTTCCTTCCCTCACACACACAGCACTGCAGTGGTCAGCCCGGCGTTACTGCGTACCGGCTGGAAATTTCTTACCGGTACACATTATCGTCCCATACCGCCATACTTGCAGCACTGGTATAAACACTTTTCTCTTACGTTCTAGAGGATGCTGGGGTCCATTTTTATGACCGTGGGGTATAGACTGGTCTGCAGGAGCCTTCGGCACTTTAAGACTTTTCAACAGTGTAAACTGGCTCCTCCCTCTATGCCCCTCCTCCAGACATTAGTTTAGAAAATGTGCCCTGGAGACTGGATGCACACTAGTGGAGCTCTACAGAGCTTTGCTGGAAAAATACTTTCTTAGGTTTTTTATTGTACAGGGAAGCTGCTGCCAACAGCTTCCCTGCTTCGTGGGACTTAGGGAGGGGGGGGGGGGAGTAGGAACCAACTTCGCAATTAGTTAATGGTTCTGCTTCCGCTGACAGGACACCATTAGCTCCTGAAGGGTACTGAACACAGCCCAAGCCTGGCCAGCTTTCACTCCCACAGCACTGCTGCCACCCCCGCACTGCCGAAACCGGATGGCTCGGTCAGATCGATTTTAAACCTAAAGACTCTGAACCTCTATTTGAAAAGGTTCAAATTCGAGATGGAATCCCTGAGAGCGGTGATCTCCAGCTTGGAGGAAAAGGAATTTCTGGTGTCAATAGACATCAAAGATGCTTATTTACATGTTCCCATCTACCCTACGCATCAGGCATACCTAAGGTTTGCGGTGCAGGACTGCCACTACCAGTTCCAAACATTGCCTTTCGGGATATCCACGGCTCCGAGAAGATTCACCAAGGGGATGGCGGAGATGATGGTGCATCTTCGCAAGAAAGGAGTCAACGTAATCACATACTTGGACGATCGCCTCATAAAAGCGAGATCCAGGGAGAATCTAGTGCAGAACATTGCGCTTTCCCTGACTGTGCTTCAACAGCATGGTTGGATCATAAACCTTCCAAAATCACAATTGGAACCCACAATGAGGTTATCATTTCTGGGAATGATATTGGACATGGGAGCACAGAAAGTATTCCTACCGGTGGAAAAGGCTCTGGAGATCCAGAAGATGGTCAAACAAGTTTTGAAACCAGCACGCGTATCGATTCATCAGTGCATCCGCCTGCTGGGGAAGATGATAGCGGCCTACGAAGCTCTACAATTTATCCGATTCCACGCCAAGGAAGATGGTCAAGTCAAGAAGTACTCCTTCACATAAACATTCTGGAATTGAGAGCTGTGTACAACAGCCTTCATCAAGCAGCACACCTTCTTCAAGGTCGTCCCATACAGATCCAGTCAGACAAAGTAACGGCAGTAGCTTACATAAACCGTCGGGGCGGAACAAAAAGCAGAGCGGCAATGGCAGAGGTAACAGACATTCTCCTGTCAGCAATTTACATTCCGGGAGTGAACAACTGGGAAGTAGACTTCCTCAGCAGACACGATATCCATCCAGGAGAATGGGGCCTCCACCCAGACGTCTTTGCAGAGGTAGCAGGTCGTTGGGGCATTCCTCAAGTAGATATGATGGCATCACGTCTCAACAAGAAGCTTCAGAAATATTGTTCCAGGTCGAGAGACCCACAAGCAAAAGCAGTAGATGCACTGGTGACCCAGAGGGTGTTTCAGTCGGTGTATCTGTTCCCTCCACTTCCACTAATACCAAAAGTTCTCAAGTTCATCAGACGAACAAGGGTTTGAGCAATTCTCATTGCTCCAGACTGGTCAAGGAGGGCTTGGTATCCAGATCTTCAGGAGTTACTACTGGATGATCCTCGGCCTCTTCCTCTTCGCGAGGACCTGCTTCAGCAGGGGCCGTTTTTTTATCAAGACTTACCACGACTACGTTTGACGGCATGGCTGTTGAGCGCCAGATCCTAGCCCATAAGGGTATTCCCAATGAAGTAATTCCCACTCTTATTCAGGCCAGGAAAGGGGTAACGTCTAAACATTACCATTGTATTTGGAGAAAATATGTATCTTGGTGTGAATCCAAGAAGTCTCCTGCGGTGGAGTTTCAATTAGGACGTCTTCTCCTATTTCTACAGGCGGGTGTGGATGCTGGCTTGAGATTAGGGTCTATCAAGTTCCAAATTTCGGCCTTGTCCATTTTCTTTCAGAAACAGTTGGCTTCCTTTCCTGAGGTCCAGATGTTCATGAAAGGGGTTCTGCGCATCCAACCTCCCTTTGTGCCTCCTGCGGCGCCATGGGATCTTAATGTGGTGTTGCAGTTCCTTAAATCGGACTGGTTTGAGTCTCTGCAAGAGGTGGAGTTGAAGTTTCTCACTTGGAAAGTCATCATGCTGTTGGCCTTGGCCTCAGGCAGACGAGTTTCTGAATTAGGGGCTCTGTCACACGAGTCATTATTTGATTTTTCATGAAGATAGAGCTGAACTGCGGACGCGTCAGCATTTTCTTCCAAAGGTTGTGTCTTTGGTGGTGCCAGTGGCTTCTGACATCTCAGCCGTTTCAAAGTCCTTGGATGTCGTCAGAGCGTTGTGGACTTATGTTGCAAGAACGGCTCGTATAAAGAAAACAGAATCTTTGCTGGTCCTCTATGACCCCAACAAGATTGGGGCCCTGCATCTAAGCAGACTATTGCGCGCTGGATCAGAGATACCATTCAGCACGCTTATTCCATGGCAGGATTGCCGTCACTGAGTTCGGTAAAGGCCCACTCTACAAGGAAAGTGGGTTCTTCCTGGGCGGCTGCCCGGGGTGTCTCGGCATTGCAAATTTGCCGAACAGCTACTTGGTCAGGGGCAAACACATTTGCTAAGTTTTACAGGTTTGACACCTTGGCTGCTGATGACCTTCAGTTTGGTCAGTCAGTTCTGCAGGAACATTAGCACTTTCCCTCCCGAACTGGGAGCTTTGGTACATCCCCATGGTACTAAAATGGACCCCAGCATCCTCTAGGACCTAAGAGAAAATAGGATTTTAATTACCTACCGGTAAATCCTTTTCTCGTAGTCCGTAGAGGATGCTGGGCGCCCGCCCGGTGCTCATTTTTCCTGCAGAATTACGTTTTGTCTTTTACACAGATTCTCATGTGTTAAGATGTTCACAGCTGTTGCTGTTGCGTTATGCATGCACGTTGGCATGGGTTATGTTAAAGCCCATGTTAGGCGACATGTTTATGGATGGTGTGAGCTGGTGTGAATCTCGCCATTAGTTTAATGTAAATTCTTCTCTCAAAGTTGTCCGTCTCCTCGGGCACAGTTCTTATACTGAGGTCTGGAGGAGGGGCATAGAGGGAGGAGCCAGTTCACACTGTTGAAAACTCTTAAAGTGCCGAAGGCTCCTGCAGAACCGTCTATACCCCATGGTACTAAAATGGACCCCAGCATCCTCTATGGACTACAAGAAAAGGATTTACCGGTTTATTACATAACAGTCACATATTCTCATTGCTCGGTCACTACAGCAATCTCTTATACTACACCCTCCTTTGTCAGTACAGACTAATGATGGAAATGTATTAGCTCAGTGGGGGAGTCAGGAGCCATCAGCCCCTATTATACGCCTTCTCTCCCCCTCACATCATGTCACTGTGTGTTACCAGCCCAGAGCTCTGACCAGTCTCCTCTCCACACTCTCTGGTGTATCTCATACATCAGCAGCCATCAGCCCCTATTATACTCCTGCTCCCCTCCTCACATCATGTCACTGTGTGTTACCAGCCCAGAGATCTGACCAGTCTCCTCCCTCCACACTCTGGTGTATCTCATACATCAGGAGCCATCATCCCCTATTATACTCCTTCTCTCCCCCTCACATCATGTCACTGTGTGTTACCAGCCCAGAGATCTGACCAATCTCCTCCCCATACACTCTGGTGTATCTCATACATCAGGAGCCATCAGCCGCTATTATACTCCTGCTCTCCCCCTCACATCATGTCACTGTGTGTTACCAGCCCAGAGATCTGACCAGTCTCCTCTCCTCACTCTCTGGTGTATCTCACACATCAGGAGCCATCAGCCCCTATTATACTCCTGCTCTCCTCCTCACATCATGTCACTGTGTGTTACCAGCCCAGAGATCTGACCAGTCTCCTCCCCATACACTCTGGTGTACCTCATACATCAGGAGCCATCAGCCCCTATTATACTCCTGCTGTCCCCCTCACATCATGTCACTGTGTGTTACCAGCCCAGAGACCTGATCAGTCTCCTCCCCACACTCTCTGGTGTATCTCACACATCAGGAGCCATCAGCCCCTATTATACTCCTGCTCTCCTCCTCACATCATGTCACTGTGTGTTACCAGCCCAGAGATCTGACCAGTCTCCTCCCCACACTCTCTGGTGTATCTCATACTTCAGGAGTCATCAGCCCCTATTATACTCCTATTATACATGTCACTGTCCAGTCTCCTCCTTACACTCTCTGGTGTAGCACCACAAGGGGTCATTGGTGTACTCTTGGGATATGGACGGTGCTATAGCAGGGATAGGCACATTTACATATTTAAATGTGTAACCCTCCTTCCCCTCCATACTTCCAAGATGCCTCAGTGTTTTTTGTGCCTTCACTGGGATAGCACATTCTGGACTGAAGATCCAGACTTTGTTTTTCCTATTAATTTTTAACCTCAGCCCTTCCCAGCTTATTTAAGAAGCTTGAGTCTGGGTCTGTGTGTGCTGCTGATGTAAAGCATAGGCTTGTTGGCGCTCAGACAGAGGAGCCCCGCCATAGATCTCAACCAGCTTTAGCTGATTCAGCCTTGGCTTCAAGAAGGAGCTTGACAGAGCTTGCCAGAGAAGCCCCATCAGAGCCTCCACAGTACTGAGGTAAGAAGCGGCCAGGCAGCTCACACTGCCGCCGCTCCATTGTGCCACTTGTTTCTATGGGAGCGGGGTGGTCAGCTCATGTTGCCGCCCCGCCAGGTGTGGGGATTTAATGTTTTACTGCTGTGCATCATGTTCCTAATCACCGCTGCACCTGCTCCCCAGCCCAGTCAGCCACGCTGTCACCGGTGGGTACACGCCTCTCTCTCTCTCACACATTGCCACAGCTCCATGCTGCGCCCGCGGCCCCCTCCCCCCGCTCCGCTCCCCGGCAATAACCTGCCGCTCTGTGCTGGCCGCCCGCCGCCCTCACTGCCGCTGGCCGCCGGTCTGTCAGTGGCCAGCAGCAAGGGGGAAATCGTGGATCACACACGTGGTAAGCTGATGCTGGCAGCACGTCACTGCTAGCCGGTGTTTCCTGCAACAGGAAGTGCGGCTCTTCTTCAGATATAGCGGTGGGGCAGATGTAATGGGGTCTCTAGTCCAGCGTTCCCCTCACATAGAGGGGATGACAATGGATATTAGAAGTAATACAGGCTATTAAGCCTGCAGTACAATGCTTTATATAGTACATATGTTGTAGATCTATTGGTATAATGTATAATATATATGTATGTGTTTAAAAAAAAAACAACACATGTGGATGCCATTTTATATTAATTCCTGCAGGAATTATGTTCGGTCCTACAACACATGACCACTAGAGGGGGCAGGGTTGTTAGTAGGAATTTCAGTGCAGTGCAATTGTAACAGCTCTTAGTGTGTACCACGTGGGGGCACTTGGTCTAATACACACTTAATTTCAAGTTTTTTTTACTGAGTCGTGGGGACTTGTGTTGTGCTATTCTACTGTCTGTCTGTGTGCATGACAGGAAAACAACTGCAGAATCTAAGGCCGCATGTCTGCGCTATCTGAAGGTGTGTCACGTGTAGGTACTTTAACTTGCACAGTGTGTATTGCAAATACGGGTCCAAATAGGTCCTCTGTCCTGATCCTACTTGGAAGATGGCAGGTGTGATGGCTGATTTGAAGTCACAGTTGGCTGCTGCCAAATCATGAGGTGGCTATATCCGATTCTATGTCAATACCATAGGAATAGCCACAGTGTACTCAGGATTTTCTAGAACTTTGCAGGGTTCACAAAAGACCATGTATAGTTCATTTCCTAGGAGTAGTCATCGTTTGTCTTATCATTTACCGGTGTTGCATTCGGACGACTTAAGGTCAGATCTAAAATCATTATGGCAGTCCACCAGGTATTACATTTCACTGAGACAAAGATGAAGTGTTATTTGCTAAAAGTCAAGGCTAGACTGTGTTTCTCATACGTCCTAGAGGATGCTGGGGACGACATCAAGACCATGGGGTATAGACGGGATCCGCAGGAGACATGGGCACTCTAAAGACTTTTCATTGGGTGTGAACTGGCTCCTCCCTCTATGCCCCTCCTCCAGACCTGAGTTTTAGAAATGTGCCCAGGCAGACTGGATGCACTCTGAGGAGCTCTACTGAGTTTCTCTGAAAAGACTTATGATAGGTTTTTTATTTTCAGGGAGATCTGCTGGCATCAGACTCCCTGCTTCGTGGGACTGAGGGGGCAGAAGTAGGAACCAACTTCCTAAAGAGTTTCATGGCTCTGCTTCTGGCTGACAGGACACCATTAGCTCCTGAAGGGAACTGAACTCTATCCGTGCCTAGATGCTCACTCCCACAGCATACCGTCACCCCCCTCACAGAGCCAGAAGGCAGGTGAGTATGAGAAGAATGATCTTCAATCAAGAAAGTGACGGCTAAAGGTACCCCGCGGCTGGCGGGAGCGCAGCGCACCATGTTGCCCACACATACACAGGCACTGCACAGTCCTGCACCCACCAGTATAAAAAAATTACCTAATAAAAGCTGAGGAGAAACACACCATTGAAGAGTGGAGCTTCCTCCTCAGTCAGCCAGCACACTGCTCAGCGCCATTTTCTCTCTTTCCTCAGGCTGCAGAGACAACGCTGGTCCTTCTCCACTACTGAACAAGTACCAGGGTGCAAAACAGGGGGGGGGGCCACAGTGAATTTGGTGCTATATAATTGTGTGATTAACATCATAAAAGCGCTGAATGTCAGTGGGCATTTTGTGTTCACAAACATTGTGTTACTGGCGCTGGGTTGTGAGCTGGCAAATCCCATCTGTGTCCCTCTGACAGATTTTACTGTGGGTCTGTCCCCCTATAAGTCCCGGAGTGTCTGTGGTGTGGTTCTGCACGTGTGTGACATGTCTGTGGCAGGGAACTCTGTGGAGACATGTTAGGGACACAGAGGTGTAATATGACACCAAGAGCCTGACTGGGTGAAAGGTTACATGAATCATATCAGTAAGAGGTTGGACTGAATCTCATACAGAAAATGAAAATAATCTGTTGAAGATGTGACTTTTAATAGTTCTGCCTTTCATCCACAGGGGACCTTTCTGGGTCACATACAAATTTGCACGGGTTCACTACGGGTGGCCGGCGGTCGGGCTCCCGGCGACCAGCATCCCGGCGCCGGGAGCCCGACCGCCGGCTTACCGACAGCTTGGCGAGCGCAAATGAGCCCCTTGCGGGCTCGCTGCGCTCGCCGCGCTACGGGCACGGTGGCGCGCTACGCGCGCCACACTATTTTATTCTCCCTCTATGGGGGTCGTGGACCCCCACGAGGGAAAATAAGTGTCGGTAAGCCGGCGGTCGGGCTCCCGGCGCCGGTATACTGAGCGCCGGGAGCCCGACCGCCGGCAAACAGAAGACCACCCATTTGCACAAGTAGTACAAACTGATACCAACACGGACTCTGATTCCTGTGTCGACACTAGTGATTCCAGGGGAATAGGTCCTAAGTTAGCAAAAAAGCATTCAAAACATGTTTAAGCTATAAAGGAGGTGTTAGAAGTTACGGAGCCCCCTCTTTTACCACAAGGAGAGGGTTTACTTTAGTAAAGAAGTAATGTAATTTTCCCTCCACCTCAGGAGTTGAACAGTTTCTTGTCTTGGAGGGAGTCTGATTTAACCTGAAAAGAAATTTCAGATTCCCAAAAGGAATTCAGGCAACTTACCTTTTTCCAAAAAAAGTGGGAGTCGCCCCGCATTTTAGACAGGGCCCTTTCATAAAAGAGAAAAGGTGTTTCTCCCAGCGCCTGGAATGGCTTCATTTAAGGAGCCGACAGACCGCAAGTGAGTGAGGTGATTTATTGATGTGGCCAATGGGACACTAGTCAGGCCTACCATTGTCTGTGAGTGGGTGAGTAGTGCTATTGAAAAGTGGTCAGAAAACTTGTCATTAGACATTGACACAATAGATGGAGACGAGATACTCCTAACGTTAGGTCATATCAAAGACGCTGCTGCGTACGTACTAGAATCCATGAAATATATTGGTTTCTTGGGATCAAGAACCGCTACCATGGCAGTATCGACTCGGAGGGCGTTGTGGATTCGCCAGTGGAATGCTGATGTAGATTCCAAAATAAAATATGGAGGCTCTCCCGTATAAAGGTGAGGCCTTGTTTGGTGATGGGCTGGATGCGTCCACATTCTTGCCTTATGCTCCTACACCGGCGAAAAAGACACATCACTCTCACATACAGTCCTTTCGGCCCAATAAATTCAAAAAGGCCAAAGGTCTCCCCTTTTTTTGCAGGTAGGTGAAGGGGAAAAGGAAAGAAATCCGCAGCGTCTCCCGGATCGTAGGAGCAGAAGTCCACCCCTGCTTCTGCCAAATCTGCAGCATAACGCTGGGGAGTCCGCTCGGGTGGGAGCACGTCTGAAACTTTTCAGCCTAATCTGGATTCAATCTGGCCTGGACCAATGGGTCTTACAGATAGCTGTCCATGGGTACAAACTAGAGTTTCAAGACGTCCCCCCATGCCGATTTTTCAAATTGACCTTGCCAGCTTCTCTTCTGGGAAGAGAGGCAGTAACAATGGCAATTCAAAAATTATGTCAGGATCAGGTCATTGTCCTGTTACCCTTGGCACAGTAAGGAGAAGGTTTTTTTTTTATTCAAGCATCTTCGTAGTTCTGAAGCCGAACAGCTCGGTCAGACCGATTTTAAACCTGAAAATCTGAATCTCTACCTGAAAAGGTTCAAGTTCAAGATGGAATCCCTGAGGGTAGTGATTTCAAGTCTGGAAGAGGGGGACTTCATGGTGTCAGTAGACATAAAAGATGCTTACTTGCTGCATGTTCCCATTTATGCTCCTCAACAAGCTTATCTGAGATTCGCAGAACAGGATTGCCATTACCAGTTTCAGACGTTGCCATTCGGACTCTCCACGGCACGAGGGTATTCACCAAGGTGATGGCAGAGGTGATGGTCCTCCTTCGTTAAAAACGAGTCAATATAATTCCTTATCTGGACGATCCCCTGATAAAAGCGACATCCAGGGAACAGTTGGTGCAGAACATCGCACTCTCCCTGTCAATACTCCAACAACACGGTTGGATCATGAATTTTCCATAGTCGCAGTTGGAACCGACAACAAGATTGTCCTTTTTAGGGATGATTCTGGACACAGAAGTACGGAGAGTATTTCTTCCAGTGGAAAAGGCTCCGGAAATCCAGAAAATGGTCAAACAAATATTGAAACCAACAAGCATGTTGATCCATCAATGCATTCGGTTGTTGGGGAAAATGGTAGTGGCCTATGAAGCCATACAGTTTGGACGATTTCATGCTAGAGTATTCCAGTGGACCTGTTGGACAAGTGGTCCGGATGCCACCTACACATACACCGGAAAATAATCCTGTCCCCCAAAGCCAGGATTTCGCTCCTGTGGTGGCTATACAGTTCTCACCTACTAGAGGGACGCAGGTTTGGGATTCACGACTGGGTCCTAATAACCACGGATGCAAGTCTCCGAGGCTGGAGAGCTGTCACACAGGGAGAAAGCTTCCAAGGAAAATGGTCAAGTCAGGAAGCCTGCCTTCACATAAACGTTCTGGAATTGAGAGCCATTTACAACGGCCTTCTACAAGCGGTACATCTTCTTCAAGATCCCGTGCAGATCCAGTCGGACAATGTAACAGCACTCGTGTACATAAACAGGCAAGGCGGAACGAAAAGCAGAGCGGCAATGGCAGAGGTGACAAGGATTCTCCTCTGGGCAGAAAGACATGTTAGAGCTCTTCCTCAGAAGACTTCCTCAGCAGATACGATCTCCATCCAGGAGAGTGGGGCCTCCACCAAGAAGTCTTCGCAGAGGTGACGAGTCTTTGGGGAGTTCCTCAAGTAGACATGATGGCATCTCGTCTAAACAAGAAGCTTAGAAGCTTCAGAGATATTGTTCCAGGTCGAGAGACCTTCAAGCAATGGCAGTGGATACACTGGTGACCCAGTGGGTGTTTCGGTCGGTATATGTTTTCCCTCCACTTCCACTGATTCCAAAAGTTCTCAAAATAATAATAAGAACAAGAGTTTGAGCAATCTTCATTGCCCCAGACTGGCCAAGGAGGGCTTGGTATCCAGATCTTCAGGAGTTGCTCATAGAAGAACCTCGGCCTCTTCCTCCTCGAAAGGACCTATTACAGCAGGGGCCGTGTGTGTATCAAGACTTACCGCGGCTACGTTTGACGGCATGGCTGTTGAGCGTCGGATCCTAGCCCGAAAGGGTATTCCCAAGGAAGTCATCCCCACTCTTATTCAGGCCAGTAAAGGAGTAACGTCTAAACATTACCACCGTATTTGGAGAAAATATGTGTCTTGGTGTGAATCCAAGAAGGCTCCTATGGAAGAGTTTGAGTTGGGACGTTTTCTCCATTTTCTGCAGGCTGGTGTGGATGCGGGCCTTAGATTGGGGTCAATCAAGGTCCAGATTTCGGCCTTTTAAGTTTTCTTTCAAAAACAATTGGCCTCCTTTCCAGAAGTTCAGGCGTTCGTGAAAGGGGTTCTGCACATCCAGCCTCCATTTGTGCCTCCAGTGGCACCATGGGACCTTAATGTGGTGTTGCAGTTCCTTCAATCGGGTTGGTTTGAGCCTCTACAAGAAATAGAGTTGAAGTTTCTCACTTGGAAAGTGGTGATGCTTTTGGCGTTGGCATCCGCAAGGTGGGGGCCTTGTCCCACAAGAGCCCTTACCTGATCTTCCATGAAGGTAGGGCAGAGTTGAGAACTCGTCAACATTTTCTTCCAAAGGTGGTTTCCTCTTTCCACATAAACCAACCTATTGTGGTGCCAGTTGCTACTGACACGTTCGCTGAGTCAAAGTCTCTAGATGTGGTTAGAGCTTTGAAGATTTATGTCTCTAGAACACCTCGAATACGGAAAACAGAGGTTTTGTTTGTCCTGTATGCTCCTAACAAGATTGGGTGTCCTGCTTCCAAGCAGACTATTGCGTGCTGGATCAGAGGTACGATTCAGCAAGCTTATTCTATGGCTGGATTGCCGTTACCGATGTCAGTGAAGGCCCATTCTACTAGGAAGGTGGGCTCCTCCTGGGCGGCTGCCCGCGGGGTCTCAGCATTACAACTTTGCCGGGCAGCTACTTGGTCAGGGTCAAACACATTTGCAAAATTCTACAAGTTTGACACCTTGGCCGATGAGGACCTAAAGTTTGGTCAATCGGTGCTGCAGGGTCATCCGCACTCTCCCGCCCGTACTGGAGCTTTGGTATAGACCCCATGGTCTTGATGTCGTCCCCAGCATCCTCTAGGATGTATGAGAAAATAGGATTTTGATCACTAGTTAAGTAATTTCTTTCCTCAAAATGTCAGTCTCCCTGGGCACAGTTCCTACAACTGAGGTCTGGAGGAGGGGCATAGAGGGAGGAGCCAGTTCACACCCAATGAAAAGGCTTTAGAGTGCCCATGTCTCCTGAGGATCCCGTCTATACCCCATGGTCTTGATGTCGTCCCCAGCATCCTCTACGGACTAGGAGAAAATGATTTACCGGTTGGTTATCAAAATCCTATTTTTCCTTATTAAGAGTCTCTTAATAAACAGTTGACGGAAGGTGGCGGAATCCAGATAAATGTTTTCTATGCCAAAGACGATTTTTGTCTAACTATGATTTTCCACAGGCTATGACAACTGGATGAAAAAATTTACCCGCCAGCGGGTTTTTCTGTTTCAGAACTTTGAAAGCCAGTCCCAGCTGCAACAATGCTTAAAAACACAGTCAGAATGTAAACTAGAGCCCATACTAATCCCCATTTCTCTAACGTCCTAGTGGATGCTGGGGACTCCGTAAGGACCATGGGGATAGACGGGCTCCGCAGGAGACATGGGCACTTTAAGAAAGAATTTAGGTTCTGGTGTGCTCTGGCTCCTCCCTCTATGCCCCTCCTCCAGACCTCAGTTTGATACTGTGCCCAGACCAGCTGGGTGCTTTTCAGTGAGCTCTCCTGAGTTTGCTGAGAGAAAGTATTTTGTTAGGTTTTTTTTTTTCAGGGAGCTCTGCTGGCAACAGACTCCCTGCATCGTGGGACAGAGGGGAGAGAAGCAGCCCTACTCTCTGAAGCTAGGTCCTGCTTCTTAGGCTACTGGACACCATTAGCTCCAGAGGGATCGTATGCAGGATCTCACCCTCGCCGTCCGATCCCAGAGCCGCGCCGCCGTCCCCCTCGCAGAGCCGGAAGACAGAAGCCGGGTGAGTATGAGAAGCAAGAAGACTTAAAATCGGCGGCAGAAGACTCCGTTCTTCACTGAGGTAACGCACAGCACTGCAGCTGTGCGCCATTGCTTCCACACACCTCACATACTCCGGTCACTGTAAGGGTGCAGAGCGCATGGGGGGGGGGGGGGGGCGCCCTGGGCAGCAATTGGGACCTCTTTTGGCAAAAGTTTAACATATATACAGTTGGGCACTGTATATATGTATGAGCCCCCGCCAAAAATTGTACACTTAAGCGGGACTGAAGCCCGCCGCTGGGGGGGCGGGGCTTCTTCCTCAGCCCTCACCAGCGCCATTTTTTCTCCACAGCTCTGCTGAGAGGAAGCTCCCCAGGCTCTCCCCTGCAGATACATGGTAGAAGAGGGTAAAAAGAGAGGGGGTAGGGGGGGGGGCACATAATTAAGTGCAAAAATCAATATAAACAGCAGCTACTGGGTTAACATTAAGTTACTGTGTTATTCCTGGGTTTATAGCGCTGGGGTGTGTGCTGGCATACTCTCTCTCTGTCTCTCCAAAGGGCCTTGTGGGGGAACTGTCTTCAAAAGGGGCATTCCCTGTGTGTGTGGTGTGTCGGAACGCTTGTGTCGACATGTTTGACGAGGAAGGCTATGTGGAAGCAGAGCGGGAGCAAATGAATGTGGTGTCTCCGCCGACGGCGACGACACCTGATTGGATGGATATGTGGAAGGTGTTAAATGATAATGTTAATTCCTTGCATAAAAGGTTAGAAATAGCTGAAGCCTCAGGACAGTCAGGGTCTCAACCCATGCCTGATCCTATGTCGCAGAGGCCGTCAGGGTCTCAGAAGCGCCCATATCCCAAATTGTTGACACAGATACTGACATGGATTCTGACTCCAGTGTCGATTACGATGATGCAAAGTTACAGCCTAAATTGGCTAAATCCATCCGTTATATGATTATAGCAATTAAGGATGTGTTGCACATCACAGAGGAAACCCCAGTCCCTGACAAGAGGCTACATATGTATGGGGAAAAGAAGCCGGAGGTAACCTTTCCCCCCTCACACGAGCTAAATGAGTTATGTGAAAAGGCTTGGGAATCTCCAGATAAAAAACTGCAGATTTCCAAACGGATGCTTATGGCGTATCCTTTCCCGCCAACGGACAGGTTACGCTGGGAATCCTCCCCTAAGGTGGACAAAGCTTTAACACGCTTATCCAAGAAGGTAGCCCTGCCGTCACAGGATACGGCTACCCTCAAAGATGTTGCGGATCGCAAACAGGAGGTTACACTGAAGTCCATTTATACACATTCGGGTACCTTGCTGAGGCCGGCGATCGCGTCGGCCTGGGTGTGTAGTGCTGTAGCAGCATGGACGGATACCTTATCTGAGGAGATTGATACCTTAGACAAAGATACTATATTGTTGACCTTGGGGCATATTAAAGACGCTGCCCTATATATGAGAGATGCTCAAAGAGACATTAGTCTACTGGGTTCTAGAATAAATGCTATGTCAATTTCTGCCAGAAAGGTCCTGTGGACTCGGCAATGGACAGGTGATGCCGACTCAAAAAGGCATATGGAGGTTTTACCTTACAAGGGTGAGGAATTGTTTGGGGAGGGTCTCTCGGACCTGGTCTCCACAGCTACTGCTGGAAAGACAAATTTTTTGCCATATGTTTCCTCACAGCCTAAGAGAGCCATATGTTTCCTCACAGCCTAAGAGATGCAGTCCTTTCGATCACAGAAAAACAAGAAAGTCCGAGGTGCGTCCTTTCTTGCCAGAGGCAGGGGCAGAGGAAAGAAGCTGCACAACGCAGCTAGTTCCCAGGAACAGAAGTCCTGCCCGGCTTCCACAAAATCCACTGCATGACGCTGGGGCTCCACAGGCGGAGCTAGGCCCAGTGGGGGCACGTCTCCGAAATTTCAGCCACAAGTGGGTTCACTCCCAGTTGGATCCCTGGGCAATAGATATTGTGTCTCAGGGATACAAGCTGGAATTCGAAGAGATGCCCCCTCACCGATACCTCAAATCGGCCCTGCCAGCTTCCCCCCACGAGAGGGAAATAGTGTTAACTGCAATTCACAAATTGTATCTTCAACAGTTGGTGGTCAAGGTTTCCCTCCTTCAACAAGGAAGGGGTTATTATTCGACCATGTTTGTAGTCCCGAAACCGGACGGTTCGATCAGACCCACATTGAATTTAAAATCCCTGAACATGTACCTGAAAAGGTTCAAGTTCAAGATGGAATCGCTGAGAGTGGTCATCGCAAGCCTGGAAGGGGGGGATTTTATGGTGTCTCTGGACATAAAGGATGCATACCTTCATGTCCCCATTTATCCACCTCATCAGGCATACCTCAGATTTGTGGTACAGGATTGTCATTACCAATTTCAGACGTTGCCGTTTGGTCTCTCCACGGCTCAGAGAATATTTACCAAGGTAATGGCGGAAATGATGGTGCTCCTGCGGAAGCAAGGGGTCACAATTATCCCATACTTGGACGATCTCCTCATAAAAGCGAGATCAAGAGAGCAGTTTCTGCTCAGCGTAGTACTTTCTCTGGAGGTGTTACGGCAACACGGCTGGATTCTAAATATTCCAAAGTCGCAGTTGGTTCCTACACAGACCAGAAAAGGGTTTATCTCCCGAGAGAGAAAGCTCAGGAACTCATGACACTGGTCAGAGACCTATTAAAACCAAAACAGGTGTCAGTGCATCACTGCACTCGAGTCCTGGGAAAGATGGTGGCATCGTACGAGGCCATTCCCTTCGGCAGGTTCCATGCGAGGACCTTTCCATGGAACTTACTGGACAAGTGGTCCGGATCACATCTTCAGATGCATCGGTTAATCACCTATTCCTCAGGGCCAGGGTGTCTCTCCTGTGGTGGCTGCAGAGTGCTCACCTTCTCGAGGGCCGCAGATTCGGCATTCAGGACTGGGTCCTAGTGACCACGGATGCAAGCCTCCGAGGGTGGGGAGCAGTCACACAGGGAAGAAATTTCCAAGGTCTGTGGTCAAGTCAGGAGACTTGCCTTCACATCAACATCCAGAATTCTTCGCTGGGCGGAAAATCACGTAAGCGCACTGTCAGCAGTGTTCATCCCGGGAGTGGACAGCTGGGAAGCAGACTTCCTCAGCAGACACGACCTTCACCCGGGAGAGTGGGGACTTCATCAGGAAGTCTTCGCACAGATTGCAAGTCGGTGGGAACTGCCACAGGTGGACATGATGGCATCCCGCCTCAACAAAAATCTACAGAGGTATTGCGCCAGGTCAAGAGACCCTCAGGCGATGGCTGTAGACACCCTGGTGACATCGTGGGTGTTCCAGTCGGTATATGTATTTCCTCCTCTTCCTCTCATACCCAAGGTGCTGAGAATAATAAGAAAAAAAGGAGTGAGAACAATACTCATTGTTCCGGATTGGCCACGAAGGACTTGGTATCCAGATCTGCAAGAAATGCTCACAGAGGACCCGTGGCCTCTTCCTTTAAGACAGGACTTGTTGCAACAGGGGCCCTGTCTGTTCCAAGACTTACCGCGGCTGTGTTTGACAGCATGGCGGTTGAACGCCGGATCCTAGCAGAGAAAGGCATTCCGGATGAGGTCATTCCTACGCTGATAAAGGCTAGGAAGGACGTGACAGCTAAACATTATCACCGTATATGGTGAAAATATGTTGCTTGGTGTGAGGCCAGGAATGCCCCTACGGAGGAATTCCAGCTGGGCCGTTTCCTTCACTTCCTACAGTCAGGAGTGAATTTGGGCCTAAAATTGGATTCCATTAAGGTCCAGATTTCGGCCCTATCCATTTTCTTTCAAAAGGAGTTGACTTCTCTACCTGAAGTTCAGACGTTTGTAAAAGGAGTGCTGCATATTTAGCCCCCTTTTGTGCCTCCAGTGGCACCTTGGGATCTTGACGTGTTGTTGAGTTTCCTGAAATGCCACTGGTTTGAACCACTCAAAACGGTGGAGTTGAAATATCTCACGTGGAAGGTGGTCATGCTATTAGCCTTGGCTTCGGCTAAACGTGTGTCAGAGTTGGCGGCTTTGTCACATAAAAGCCCCTATCTGGTTTTCCATGCGGATAGAGCAGAATTGCGGACCCGTTCACAATTTCTGCCGAAAGTGGTTTCATCCTTTCATATAAACCAACCTATTGTGGTGCCTGTGGCTACTACTGACTTGGAGGATTCAGAGTTGCTTGATGTGGTCAGGGCTTTGAAGGTTTATGTAGCTAGAACGGCTAGGGTCAGGAAAACAGAGTCTTTGTTTATCCTGTATGCTTCCAACAAGCTTGGTGCTCCTGCTTCAAAGCAAACTATTGCTCGCTGGATCTGTAACACGATTCAGCAGGCTCATTCTGCGGCTGGATTGCCGCTGCCAAAATCGGTTAAGGCCCATTCCACTAGGAAGGTGGGCTCTTCTTAGACGGCTGCTCGAGGGGTCTCGGCATTACAGCTTTGCCGAGCGGCTACTTGTTCAGGTTCAAACACTTTTGCAAAGTTCTACAAGTTTGATACCCTGGCTGAGGAGGACCTTGTGTTTGCTCAATCGGTGCTGCAGAGTCACCCGCACTCTGCCGCCCGTTTGGGAGCTTTGGTATAATCCCCATGGTCCTTACGGAGTCCCCAGCATCCACTAGGACGTTAGAGAAAACAAGATTTTACTTACCGGTAAATCTATTTCTCGTAGTCCGTAGTGGATGCTGGGCGCCCGTCCCAAGTGCGGAATTCTTCTGCAATACTTGTATATAGTTATTGCTTCAATAAGGGTTATGTTATGGTTGCATCAGGGTTGACCTGATTGCTCTGTTGTTGTTCATACTGTTAACTGGGTAAGTTTATCACGAGTTATACGGTGTGATTGGTGTGGCTGGTATGAATCTTGCCCTGGATTACCAAAATCCTTTCCTTGTACTGTCAGCTCTTCTGGGCACAGTTTCTCTAACGGAGGTCTGGAGGAGGGGCATAGAGGGAGGAGCCAGAGCACACCAGAACCTAAATTCTTTCTTAAAGTGCCCATGTCTCCTGCGGAGCCCGTCTATCCCCATGGTCCTTACGGAGTCCCCAGCATCCACTACGGACTACGAGAAATAGATTTACCGGTAAGTAAAATCTTATTTTATACAGCAGCAGGAATGTTGCTTAGACCTGCTTTGGTTGGATTTTCTGTTCACAAGGCTGTAGTTGCATAGGCGAAACAGCTCAGGTTAGGCCTACAACAGGGTCTTTCCTCAGACCAGCTTATACTACATACCGTTCACATTTGTGAATCGGCTGAGTATTTAAGTAAGGCTTCTACGGTGGTCGGACAAGTTAGTTCTTGGCTTACAGCTTCATTGATTGTGGCCCGACGGGTATTTTTGTTACGTTCTTGCCAGGCCGAGGCTGGCTGAAAACGAGACTAGAAGCGTTGTCTTATACTAACGATATGTTATTTGGTCTTCGATTGAACAAATATATTTCTCAGGCTACTGTGGGAAAATTCGTTTTCCTACCATTGGCCACACCTCTTCCAAAATGGACATACGCCGGACAAGCGTTCAAGTCCTTTAGACCTCACTCCTTTCGAGGCTGTGCTCAAGGTATCACCGTACAGAATAGACGTGGTAGAGAAAGTGGCTTTCAACAAACCACTACCCGTCGTCAAGACACAGAGCCAGCTGACAACCCAGTGGCATGACGGGCTTCCAGCTCATCTCTGATTTTCCATTGTAAGAGCACGCCTTCAAATCACTTGGCGTGGTTTCACACATCCACGGTTGAGTGGATTCGCACTTTAGTATTTAGAGGTACAAAATAGAGTTCGATGGTCTACCACCAATGCGGGTTTTCAAGACAGGTCTGCCTGTGTCAGCAGACAAGAAGGCTGTTCTGCAGACTGCTATTCAGTCTCTAGTAGGTTCAGCAGTTTTAATTCTGGTACCAGTACTCCAAAAAGGTCAGGGCTTTTATTCCAATCTTTTTGTAGTACCAAAGCCGGACGGCTCGGTAAGATGGAATCCCTGCGGTCAGTGAGTGCAGGTTTAGAACCATGGGAATTCATAATTTTGTTAGATCTCCTTAATACGTACTTACACATTCTAATTTGGCTACCTCGTCAGGCGTACTTAAGGTTTGCAGTACAAACCCATTAACTATTTCAAGGTTCTACCGTCTGGCCTATCATCAGCGCCTCCGGTATTCACAATGGTGATGTCTGTGATAATTGCTCATCTCAGGTCTCTGGGGGAGATGATAGTTTCGTACTTAGACAACATTCTCAACAAGGTTTCGTCTCAACAAATACTCCTTCAAAATGCCTTACTAGTTCAGTATGGTTGGATTGTCAAATACACAAAATCAAGCCTGGTTAAGTCTCTTAAGATTCAATTTCTAGGATCAACGAATTTACCTGGCAGAAATGAAAGCACAAAGTCTTGGTCATCTGGTACACTTAGTGCTCAGACCACGGACAGTCTCGGCGCACATGTGCATTCGACTGTTAGGAAAGATGGTGGCATCTTTCAAAGCACTCCAGTTCGGAATATTTCACTCACGTTCTTTTCAATTAGATCAGGGGTGGCCAACCAGTCAGAGGCAAAGAGCCAGAAAAGATCTGTAGTAAAGGTCAAGAGCCACTATCATGCGCGCGCCGTAGGTGCGCGCATGTAAACATGGGGCGTGGCCTAGTTGTCACAAAGCCACACCCCATTTTTGTGTGCACACCTTTTGGTATGACATTTGTAGGAGTATGACCTTGTG
This sequence comes from Pseudophryne corroboree, assembly GCF_028390025.1. Lineage (NCBI taxonomy): Eukaryota > Metazoa > Chordata > Amphibia > Anura > Myobatrachidae > Pseudophryne > Pseudophryne corroboree. Next base: position 46,753,638 of record NC_086446.1, on the reverse strand, counting down.
TCATAACCTCGTTTTTAGTCAGGTTGTACAGTGCCACATACATATAATGCCCCAGTACAGTGCCACATACATATAAAAATGCCAAAAAATGGGTGCCTCCACCCTGCCAGATACATATACGCCCCACAGTACCAAATACACATGCCCCCACAGTGCCAGATGCATATATGCCCCACAGTGTCAGGTACATATATGATCCACAGTGCCAAATACATATATTTCGCACAGTGCCAAACACATGTATGCCCCCACAGTGCCAAACACATGTATGCCCCCACAGTGCCAAACACATGTATGCCCCCACAGTGCCAAATACATATATGCCCCACAGTGCCAAATACATATATGCCCCACAGTGCCAGATATGCCCCAGTGCAGATGCACATGTCCTTACAGTGCCAGATATGCCCCCAGTGCCAGATACACATGTCCCCACAGTGCCAGATATGCCCCCAGTGCAGATACACATGGCCCCACAGTGCGAGCTATGCCCCCAGTGCCAGATACACTTAGAAACATAGAATTTGGCGGCAGATGAGAACCACTTGGCCCATCTAGTCTGCCCCTTTTTTTTTTTTTTTTTTTTTTTATCCTTTAGGCAATCTCAACCCTGTTTGAACCTTAATTCTTTGTAAGGATATTCATATGCCTGTCCCAAGCATGTTTTCTCTATCGTCCTAGTGGATGCTGGGGTTCCTGAAAGGACCATGGGGAATAGCGGCTCCGCAGGAGACAGGGCACAAAAAGTAAAGCTTTAGGATCAGGTGGTGTGCACTGGCTCCTCCCCCTATGACCCTCCTCCAAGCCAGTTAGATTTTTGTGCCCGGCCGAGAAGGGTGCAATCTAGGTGGCTCTCCTAAAGAGCTGCTTAGGAAAGTTTAGCTTAGGTTTTTTATTTTACAGTGAGTCCTGCTGGCAACAGGATCACTGCAACGAGGGACTTAGGGGAGAAGAAGTGAACTCACCTGCGTGCAGGATGGATTGGCTTCTTGGCTACTGGACATCAGCTCCAGAGGGACGATCACAGGTACAGCCTGGATGGTCACCGGAGCCTTGCCGCCGGCCCCCTTGCAGATGCTGAAGTAAGAAGAGGTCCAGAATCGGCGGCAGAAGACTCCTCAGTCTTCTAAAGGTAGCGCACAGCACTGCAGCTGTGCGCCATTTTCCTCTCAGCACACTTCACACGGCAGTCACTGAGGGTGCAGGGCGCTGGGAGGGGGGCGCCCTGGGAGGCAAATGAATACCTATTTTGGCTAAAAATACCTCACATATAGCCTCCGGAGGCTATATGGAGATATTTAACCCCTGCCAGAATCCGTTAAGAGCGGGAGACGAGGCCGCCGAAAAAGGGGCGGGGCCTATCTCCTCAGCACACAGCGCCATTTTCCCTCACAGAAAGGCTGGAGGGAAGGCTCCCAGGCTCTCCCCTGCACTGCACTACAGAAACAGGGTTAAAACAGAGAGGGGGGGCACTAATTTGGCGATATGCTTATATATATATTAAGATGCTATAAGGGAAAACACTTATATAAGGTTGTCCCTATATAATTATAGCGTTTTTGGTGTGTGCTGGCAAACTCTCCCTCTGTCTCTCCAAAGGGCTAGTGGGTCCTGTCCTCTATCAGAGCATTCCCTGTGTGTGTGCTGTGTGTCGGTACGTGTGTGTCGACAGGTAGGAGGACGATGTTGGTGAGGAGGCGGAGCAATTGCCTGTAATGGTGATGTCACTCTCTAGGGAGTCGACACCGGAATGGATGGCTTATTTAGGAAATTACGTGATAATGTCAACACGCTGCAAGGTCGGTTGACGACATGAGACGGCCGACAAAAAATTAGTACGGTCCAGACGTCTCAAAAACACCGTCAAGGGTTTTAAAACGCCCGTTTACTTTAGTCGGTCGACACAGACAGACAGGGACACTGAATCCAGTGTCGACGGTGAATAAACAAACGTATTCCTTATTAGGGCCACACGTTAAAGGCAATGAAGGAGGTGTTACGTATTTCTGATACTACAAGTACCACAAAAGAGGGTATTATGTGGGATGTGAAAAAACTACCATAGTTTTTCCTGAATCAGATAAATTAAATAAAGTGTGGGCCGTCCTCAAGGACCAGCTGACAGGAGGCTGGAAAATATAATAAAAAGTATATACACACATACTGGTGTTATACTGCGGCCAGCGATCGCCTCAGCCTGGATGTGCAGAGCTAGGGTGGCTTGGTCGGATTCCCTGACTAAAAATATTGATACCCTTGACAGGGACAGTATTTTATTGACTATAGAGCATTTCTATATATGCGAGATGCACAGAGGGATATTTGCACTCTGGCATCATGAATAAACGCGATGTCCATAACTGCCAGAAGATGTTATGGACACGACAGTGGTCAGGTGATGCAGATTCCAAACGGCACAGTATGGCCGTATACAGGAAGAGGACTTGTTTGGGGTCGGTCCATCGGACCTGGTGGTCACGGCAACTGCTGGAAAATCCACCGTTTTTTACCCTAAGTCACATCTCTGCAGAAAAAGACACCGTCTTTTCAGCCTCAGTCCTCTCGTCCCTATAAGATCATATCTGCCCAGGGATAGAGGAAAGGGAAGAAGACTGCAGCAAGCAGCCCATTCCCAGGAACAGAAGCGTTCCACCGCGTCTGACAAGTTCTCAGCATGGCGCTGAGACCGTACAGGACCCCTGGATCCTACAAGTAGTATCCCGGGGGTACAGATGGGAATGTCGAGACGTTTCCCCTTCGCAGGCTCCTGAAGTCTGCTTTACCAAGTCTCCCTCCGACAAGGAGGTAGTATGGGAAAAAATTCACAAGCTGTATTCCCAGCAGGTGATAATTAAATTACCCCTCCTACTACAGAAAAGGGGTATTTTTCCACACTATATTGTGGTACTGAAGCCAGAAGGCTAGGTGAGACTTATTCTAAAAATTTTTTTTTGAACACTTACAAAGGTTCAAATTAAGATGAAGTCACTCAGAGCAGTGATAACGAACCAGGAATAAGGGGACTATATAGTGTCCCGGGACATCAGGGATGCTTACCTCTATGTCCCAAATTTGCCCTTCTCACTAAGGGTACCTCAGGTTCGTGGTGCAGAACTGTCACTATCAGTTTCAGACGCTGCCGTTTGGATTGTCCACGGCACCCTGGGGTCTTTACCAAGGTAATGGCCGAATTGATGATTCTTCTTCGAAGAAAAGGCGTCTTAATTATCCCTTACTTGGACGATCTCCTGATAGGGGCATAGTCCAGGGAACAGTTGGAGGTCGGAGTAGCACTATCTCGGATACTGCTACAATCAGCACGGGTGGATTCTAAATATTCCAAAATCGCAGCTGATCCCGACGACACGTCTGCTGTGCCTAGGGATGATTCTGGACACAGTCCAGAAAAAGGTGTTTCTCCCGGAAGAGAAAGCCAGGGAGTTATCCGAGCAAGTCAGGAACCTCCTAAAAACAGTGCATCATTGCACAAGGGTCCTGGTAAAAATGGTGGCTTCCTACGAAGCAATTCCATTCGGCAGATTTCACGTAAGAACTTTTCAGTGGGATCTGCTGGACAAATGGTCCGGATCGCATCTTCAGATGCATCAGCGGATAACCCAATATCCAAGGACAAGGGTGTCTCTCCTGTGGTGGTTATAGAGTGCTCATCTTCTAGAGGGCAGCAGATTCGGCATTCAGGATTGGATGCTGGTAACCACGGAGCCCAGCCTGAGAGGCTGGGGAGCAGTCACACAAGGAAAAAATTTCCAGGGAGTGTGATCAAGTATGGAGACTTTTCTCCACATAAATATACTGGAGCTAAGGGTAAATTTATAATGCTCTAAGCTTAGCAAGACCTCTGCTTCAAGGTCAGCCGGTATTGATCCAGTGGGAAAAACATCACGGCAGTCGCCCACGTAAACAGACAGGGCGACACAAGAAGCAGGAGGGCAATGGCAGAAACTGCAAGGACTTTTCGCTGGGCGGAAAATCATGTGATAACACTGTCAGCAGTTTTTCATCCCGGGAATGGAAACTGGGAAGCAGACTTCCTCAGCACGACCTCCACCAGGGAGAGTGGAAACTTCATTGAGAAGTTTTTTCCACATGATTGTAAACCGTTGGGAAATACCAAAGGTGGACATGATGGCGTCCCGTCTGAACAAAAAACGGGACAGGTATTGCGCCAGGTCAAGAGACCCTCAGGCAATAGATGTGGACGTTCTGGTAACACCGTGGGTGTACCAGTCGGTGTATGTGTTCCCTCCTCTGCTTCTCATACCTAAGGTGCTGAGAATTATAAGACGTAGAGGAGTAAGAACTATACTCAAGGCTCCGGATTGGCCAAGAAGGACTTGGTACCCGGAACTTCAAGAGATGCTTACAGAGGTCTTATGGCCTCTGCCGCTAAGAAGGGACTTGCTTCAGCAAGTACCATGTCTGTTCCAAGACTTACCGCAGCTGCGTTTGTCGGCATGGCGATGGAAAGCCGGATCCTAAGGGAAAAAAAGGCATTCCGGAAGAGGTCATTCCTACCCTGGTCAAAGCCAGAAAGGAGGTGACCGCACAACATTATCACCACGTGTGGCGAAAATATGTTGCGTGGTGTGAGGCCAGGAAGGCCCCACAAAGAAATTTCAACTCGGTCGTTTCCTGCATTTCCTGCAAACAGGAGTGTCTATGGGCCTCAAATTGGGGTCCATTAAGGTTCAAATTCGGCCCTGTAAATTTTCTTCCAGAAAGAATTGGCTTCAGTTCCTGAAGTCCAGAAGTTTGTCAAGGGAGTATTGCATATACAAACCCCTTTTTTGTGCCTCCAGTGGCACTGTGGGATCTCAACGTAGTTCTGGGATTCCTCAAATCACATTGGTTTAAAACCAGTCAAATATGTGGATTTGAAGCATCTCACATAAAAAGTGACCATGCTCTTGGCCCTGGCCTGGACCAGGCGAGTGTCAAATTGGTGGTTTTTTCTCAAAAAAGCCCATATCTGTTTGTCCATTCGGACAGGGCAGAGCTGCGGACTCGTCCCCAGTTCTCTCCCTAAGGTGGTGTCAGTGTTTCACCTGAACCAGCTTATTGTGGTGCCTTGCACCTACTAGGGACTTGGAGGACTCCAAGTTGCTAGGAGTTGTCAGGGCCCTGAAAATATGTTCCAGGACAGCTGGAGTCAGAAAATCTGACTCGCTGTTTATACTGTATGCACCCAACAAGTTGGGTGCGCCTGCTTCTAAGCAGGCGATTGCTCGTTGGATTTGTAACACAATTCAACTTGCACATTCTGAGGCAGGCCTGCCACAGTCTAAATCGGTTAAGGCCCATTCCACAAGGAAGGTGGGCTCATCTTGGGCGGCTGCCCGAGAGGTCTCGGCATTACAACTCTGCCGAGCAGCTATGTGGTCAGGGGAGAACACGTTTGTAAAATTCTACAAATTTGATATCCTGGCAAAAGAGGACCTGGAGTTCTCTCATTCGGTGCTGCAGAGTCATCCGCACTCTCCCGCCCGTTTGGGAGCTTTGGTATAATCCCCATGGTCCTTTCAGGAACCCCAGCATCCACTAGGACGATAGAGAAAATAAGAATTTACTTACCGATAATTCTATTTCTCGGAGTCCGTAGTGGATGCTGGGCGCCCATCCCAAGTGCGGATTATCTGCAATACTTGTACATAGTTACAAAAATCGGGTTATTATTGTTGTGAGCCATCTTTTCAGAGGCTCCGCTGTTATCATACTGTTAACTGGGTTTAGATCACAAGTTGTACGGTGTGATTGGTGTGGCTGGTATGAGTCTTACCCGGGATTCAAAATTCCTCCCTTATTGTGTACGCTCGTCCGGGCACAGTACCTAACTGGCTTGGAGGAGGGTCATAGGGGGAGGAGCCAGTGCACACCACCTGATCCTAAAGCTTTACTTTTTGTGCCCTGTCTCCTGCGGAGCCGCTATTCCCCATGGTCCTTTCAGGAACCCCAGCATCCACTACGGACTCCGAGAAATAGAATTATCGGTAAGTAAATTCTTATTTAAATTGCCCTACAGTCTTAGCCTCTACCACCCCTGATAGGAGGCTATTCCACTTATCCATTACCCTTTCTGTGAAGTAATTTTTCCTTAAATTTCCCCTGAACCTCCCCCCCTCCAGTCTCATGTCCTTAAGTTCTAATCCTTCTCTTCCTTTAAAGAATGTTTCCCTCCTGAACTTTGTTAAGACCCTTGATATATTTGAAAGTTTGTCATGTCCCCACTTTCCCTTCTCTCCTTCAAACTATACATGTTAAGATCTTTTAGCCTTTCTGGGTATGTTTTGTGATGTAGGCCATGCACCATTTTAGTTGCCCTTCTTTGTATACTCTCTAATGTTTTTATATCCTTCTGGAGATGTGGTCTCCATAACTGGACACAGTATTCCAGATGGGGCCGTACCAATGACCTTGCTTCCACTTTTGTGCAGTGGAACTACATTTGCTCTTTTCCAGTCCTCTGGAATGGCACCTGTATTTAGTGACTGGTTAAATAATTCTGTTAAAGGTGTAACCAGCACATCGTTTAGCTCATTGAGTATCCTTGGGTGTATCCCATGGTATCCGTTCACATGGTCGACCATGTTATGGTCGACAGTCATTAGGTCGACCACTATTGGTCGACATTGACATGGTCGACATGGACACATGGTCGACACATGAAAAGGTCGACATGAGTTTTTAAACTTTTTTTTCTTTTGGGGAACTTTTCCATACTTTACGATCCAAGTGGACTACGATTGGAACGGTAATCTGTGCCGAGCGAAGCGAAGGCACCATGCCCGAAGCATGGCGAGCGAACGCGGTGCACTAATTGGGGTTCCCAGTCACTTTACGCAAAAAACGACACAAAAAACAAACAAAAAAAACTCATGTCGACCTTTTCATGTGTCGACCTTTCATGTGTCGACCATTTTCATGTGTCGACCATGTGTCCATGTCGACCATGTCAATGTCGACCAATAGTGGTCGACCTAATGACTGTCGAGCATAACATGGTCGACCATTCATACCGGAACCGTATCCCATCTGGCCCCATTGATTTATCCACTTTTAGTTTTGAAAGTTCTGTTAGAACCTTCTTCTCTGTAAATGTACTTTCATCTACCTTATTTTTATGAATTTCCTTGCAACTTAACTGTGGCCCCATCCCTTCTCCTTCTGTAGCAAATACTGAGCAAAAATTATTGTTTAGGTGATCTGCTATTGCCTTGTCTCCCTCCACCAAATGCTCACTCTCTGTCTTAAGTCTTCTTATTCCTCCATTTGATTTTCTCCTTTCACTTATATACTTAAAAAAAGTTTTGCCCCCTTTATCTACTGACTGGGCCATTTTCTCCTCAGCTTCTGCCTTTGCACGTCTGATCACTTTCTTAGCATCCTTCCATCTGTCAAGATACACCTCTTTGTCGTTCTTTTTTCTCTTACGTCCTAGAGGATGCTGGGGACTCCAAAAGGACCATGGGGTATAGACGGGATTCGCAGGAGACATGGGCACACTATAAGACTTTGAATGGGTGTGAACTGGCTCCTCCCTCTATGCCCCTCCTCCAGACCTCAGTTAGATTCTGTGCACAGAGAGACTGGACACACACTAGGGGAGCTCTCCTGAGTTTCTCTGAAAAGACTTTGTTAGGTTTTTTTATTTTCAGGGAGACCTGCTGGCTACAGGCTCCCTGCTTCGTGGTACTGACGGGAGAGAAGCAGACCTACTTCTTCTTAGTTAAGGGTCTGCTTCTTAGGCTACTGGACACCATTAGCTCCAGAGGGTTCGATCACTTGGTGCGCCTAGCTGCTTGTTCCCGGAGCCGCGCCCTCAACCCCCTCACAGAAGCCAGAAGAAAGAAGCCCGGTGAGTATGTGAAGAACCGAAGACTTCAGTAACGAGGTAACCGCTGCGCGCCATGCTCCCACACATACTTACAACGGCGCTTACAGGGTGCAGGGCGCAGGGGGGCGCCCTGGGCAGCATGTTACTGAGGTAAAGACTGGCTAAAAGAGATATATTATAAGTGCCTAGGCACTAAATATAAGCCCCTGCCAGTATAAAGATTCAAATTTGAGCGGGACTACAGCGCGCCGAGTGGGGGCGTGGCTTAGCCCTCACAGCTTACCAGCGCCATTTTCTCTCTTCACAGACTGCAGAGACGCTGGCCCGAACCTCCATTCTCCTGATCAAGTAACAGGGAGCAAAACGGGGGGGAGTTGGGGGAAGTAATTTGGTGCTATTATAACAGCGCAGAACATCTGATATTCTTTCTCAGCATTGAAATAGGCGCTGGGGTGTGAGCTGGTATACTTCCTCTGTGTTTCTCTAACAGGCTTCCCTGTGGGTCTGTCCCCTATAGCCAGTGTGTGTGTGTGCGTGTCGGTACGGTGTGTCGACATGTCTGAGGCTGCGTGCTCCTCCCCGGAGGAAGTTGTTGGGGGGCGCAGAGAAGGATTCGGGAGTGGCTCTGTCGGCACCGCCGACTGCTGCTTGGGTGAATATGTTGAGTACATTGAATGCAAATGTGGCGTTATTGACTAAAAGGCTGGATAAATCTGATTCTCAGACACAAACGTGGAGAAAATCCATGGGGGACGCCTTATCTCAAGTACAGGCCCCCTCAGGGTCACAAAAGCGTTCATTTACCCAAATAGCGGATACGGATACTGACACGGACTCTGATTCCAGTGTCGACTATAGTGAGGCCAGTTTACATCCAAAATTGGTTAAGAGTATTCAGTACATGATTGTGGCCATTAAAGATGTTTTACATATTTCGGAAGTACCTGTTGTTCCAGATACAAGGGTTTGTTTGTATAAGGGAAAGAAGCCTGAGGTAACGTTTACCCCCTCTCATGAACTGAATGCTCTTTGTGAAAAACTCCTGATAAAAGGTGGCAGATTCTCAAGAGGATTCTTATGGCATATCCTTTCCCCTCTGACAACAGGGAAAAGTGGGAGTCATCTCCCAATGTGGACAAGGCTCTATCACGGCTGTCCAAGAATGTGGCGCTTCCATCTCCTGGCACCGCTGCCCTAAAGGACCCTGCGGATCGTAAGCAGGAAACGACATTAAAGGCCATTTATGTCACTACCGGTGCGCTGCTCAGACCTGCCGTGGCGTCGGCATGGGTGAGTAGTGCTATTGCTAAGTGGGCTGATAATTTGGCATCTGACATGGATACCCTGCATAGGGATAACATTCTTTTGACTCTCGGTTATATCAGGGACGCTGCGGCTTACCTAAAGGATGCGGCGAGGGATATTGGCCTCTTAGGATCAAGGGCCAATGCCATGGCGGTCTCGGCCAGGAGAGCGCTGTGGATTCATCAATGGAATGCTGATGCCGACTCTAAGAAACTATGGAAGCTCTCCCATATAAAGGTAGTGTCTTGTTTGGTGACGGCCTCGCTGACCTGGTGTGTACGGCTACAGCGGGTAAGTCATCCTTTCTTCCTTATGTTCCTGCACAACAGATGCAGTACTTTCGGCCTAATAAATACAAAAAAGGAAGAGGCTCATCCTTCCTTGCATCTAAAGGTAGAGGAAGGGGAAAAAGGTTGCCTGCTGTGCCAGGCTCCCAGGACCAGAAGTCCTCCCCGGCTTCTGCCATGTCCACCGCATGATGCTGGGACTCCCCTACAGGAGTCCGTACCGGTAGGGGCGAGTCTCCGACTCTTCAGTCAGGTCTGGTTTCACTCGGGCCTGGATCCTTGGGTGTTAGACATAGTGTCCCAAGGGTACAAACTGGAGTTTCAGGAGGTGCCCCCCCCCCCCCCACCACCGATTTTTCAAATATGCCTTGTCAGTTTCTATCCCAGGAAGGGAAGTAGTGAGTGCTGCGATACAAAAGCTGTGTCAACAGCGTGTTATTGTCACGGTACCCCCGTCTCAACGGGGAGAAGGGTTTTATTCGAGCCTCTTTGTCGTACCAAAGCCGGACGGCTCAGTCAGACCGATCCTGAACCTAAAATCCCTCAATCTGTATTTGAAAACTTTCAAGATCAAGATGGAATCTCTTCGAGCAGTGATCTCCAGTCTGGAAGGGGGGGATTTTATGGCGTCAGTCGATATAAAAGATGCCTACTTACATGTCCCAATAAATCCTCCACATCAAGCTTTCCTGAGGTTTGCGGTGCAGGATTGTCATTACCAATTTCAGACGTTGCCGTTTGGTCTTTCCACGACCCCCGGGGGTCTTCACCAAAGTAATGGCGGAAATGATGGTACTATTACGCAAGCAGGGTGTCACAATTATCCCGTACTTGGACGATCTCCTGATAAAGGAGAGATCAAAGGAGCTGTTGCTAAGAAACGTGGCACTCTCCCTGACAGTTCTGCAACAACATGGTTGGATTCTAAATTTGCCAAAATCACAGTTGATTCCGACAACTCGGCTGTCTTTCCTGGGCATGATCCTGGGCACGGAACTGCAGAAAGTATTTCTCCCAGTGGAAAAAACCCTGGAAATCCAGACCATGGTCAAGGAGATTCTGAAACCGGCAAGGGTATCGATTCATCAATGCACTCGGGTGCTGGGCAAGATGGTTGCAGCTTACGAAGCCATTCCGTTTGGCAGGTTTCATGCCAGGGTATTTCAGTGTGACCTGTTGGATAAGTGGTCCGGGTCTCACCTGAACATGCACGGGAAAATAAGTCTATCTTCCAGGACCAGAATATCTCTCCTGTGGTGGCTTCAAAGTTCTCACCTCCTAGAGGGACGCAGGTTCGGGATCCAGGATTGGGTCCTGCTGACCACAGATGCAAGTCTCCGAGGCTGTGGAGCAGTCACACAAGGAAGAAATTTCCAGGGAAAATGGTCAAGCCAGGAAGTTTGTCTGCACATAAACGTTCTGGAATTAAGAGCCATTTATAACGGCCTTCTGCAGACGGAACACTTGCTTCGAGGTCTACTTGTCCTGATTCAGTCAGACAACGTAACAGCGGTGGCGTACATAAACCGCCAGGGCGGAACAAAGAGCAGAGTGGCGATGGCGGAGGCCACAAAAGTTCTCCGCTGGGCGGAAAAGCACGTGAGCGCTCTGTCAGCTGTCTTCCTTCCGGGCGTGGACAACTGGGAAGCAGACTTCCTCAGCAGACACGATCTCCATCCAGGAGAGTGGGGTCTTCATCAAGAGGTTTTTGCAGAAATGACAAGTCGTTGGGGAATTCCTCAAATAGATATGATGGCGTCTCGCCTCAACAAGAAGCTTCCGAGATATTGTTCCAGGTCAAGGGACCCTCAAGCCAGTGCAGTGGACGCCCTGGTAACTCCGTGGGTGTTTCAGTCGGTATATGTGTTCCCTCCACTTCCACTCATTCCAAAAGTGTTGAGGATCATAAGAAGAACAAGGGTTCGGGCGGTACTCGTTGTTCCAGATTGGCCATGGAGGGCCTGATATCCGGATCTTCAGGAATTGCTCATAGAAGATCCCTGGCCTCTTCCTCTCAGAGAGGATCTGTTGCTGCAGGGGCCATGCGTATTCCAGGAGTTACCGCGGCTGCGTTTAACGGCGTGGAGGTTGAACGCCAAATCCTAGCTCGAAAAGGGTATTCCCGGGGAAGTCATCCCCACTCTCCTCAAGGCTAGAAAGGAGGTCATGGCGAAGCATTATCACCGTATTTGGAGAAAGTATGTGTCTTGGTGTGAAGCCAAGAAAGCTCCTACAGAGGAGTTTCAGCTGGGTCGTTTCCTCCATTTTTTGCAGGCAGGCGTGGATGCAGGCCTGAAATTATGTTCCATTAAAGTGCAGATTTCGGCTTTATCTATTTTCTTTCAAAAAGAATTAGCCACCCCTCCAGAGGTTCAGACTTTCGTGAAGGGAGTGCTGCACATCCATCCTCCATTTGTGCCATCCGTGGCACCGTGGGATCTTGACGTGGTGTTACAATTTCTTATGTCTCACTGGTTTGAACCTTTGCGAAAGGTTGAGTTAAAATTTCTCACTTGGAAAGTGGTCATGCTTTTGGCCTTGACGTCCGCAAGACGGGTGTCGGAATTGGCGGCTTTGTCTTACAAGAGTTACAAGAGCCCCTATTTGATTTTCCATGTGGATAGAGCGGAATTGAGAACTCGTCAACAATTTCTGCCGAAGGTGGTTTCTTCGTTTCACATAAATCAACCTATTGTGTTGCCTGTGGCTTCGGATACCGTGGCGATGCCAAAATCTCTCTGTCGTAAGAGCTTTGAAAATTTATGTCGCCAGAACGACTCAAATTAGGAAATCAGAGGCTCTGTTTGTCCTATATGCTCCCAACAAAATTGGGGCTCCTGCTTCCAAGCAGACTATTGCACGCTGGATCTGTAATACGATTCAGCATGCCCATTGTACGTCTGGATTGCCGTTGCCGAAGTCAGTGAAAGCCTATTCTACCAGGAAGGTGGGTTCATCTTGGGCGGCTGCCCGAGGAGTCTCGGCACTTCAACTTTGCCGAGCAGCTACGTGGTCGGGTTCAAACACTTTTTCTAAGTTCTACAAGTTTGATACCCTGGCTGATGAGGACCTGATGTTTGCTCAATCGGTGCTGCAGAGTCGTCCGCACTCTCCCGCCCGTACTGGAGCTTTGGTATAGACCCCATGGTCCTTTTGGAGTCCCCAGCATCCTCTAGGACGTAAGAGAAAATAGGATTTTAATACCTACCGGTAAATCCTTTTCTCCTAGTCCGTAGAGGATGCTGGGCGCCCGTCCCAGTGCGGACTGTTACTTGCTGTTGTTTTCTGTTACACGAAGGTTGTGTATCGGTTATATTCAGCTTGTTGCTGTTTTTAGTTCATACTGTTAACTGGTATTGCTTGTAAACCATGTTGTACGGTGTGTTGTGGTGTGGGCTGGTGCGTTTCTCACCCTTGGTTAACAGAAATCCTTTTCCTCGAAATGTCCGTCTCCCTGGGCACAGTTCCTATAACTGAGGTCTGGAGGAGGGGCATAGAGGGAGGAGCCAGTTCACACCCATTCAAAGTCAAATAGTGTGCCCATGTCTCCTGCGGATCCCGTCTATACCCCATGGTCCTTTTGGAGTCCCCAGCATCCTCTACGGACTAGGAGAAAATGATTTACCGGTAGGTATTAAAATCCTTTTTTTGAGTCTGTTTGTATTTCCTAAAAGCCATCCTTTTTGCTTTAACACTAGTTGATACTTCTTTTGTGAACCACACTGGCTTCCTTTTCCTGGTTTTTTTCCTAACCCTTTTGATACAAAGGTCTGTTGCACTTAGTATTGCACTTTTCAGTTTTTCTCACCTCTCCTGCACTCCTTCCAAGTTCCTCCAGTCCGCCAATGAGTCACTTAAACATCTCCCCATTTTTGCATTCAGCATTTCTAAAATCCAACACCTTTGTTTTTGTGTGACTGGAGTTGGATCCTGTCTTTATACTAAACCATACTGCTTGATGATCACTGGATCCCAGGTGCTCACCAACATATATGTCGGATATCCTGTCACCATTTGTAAGAATTAAATCTAATATTGAGTCTTTGCGAGTGGGCTCCCTCACCTGTCCCCCCAGTGCCAACTATGCCCCCAGTGCAGATACACATGTCCTTACAGTGCCAGATATGCCCCAGTGCCAGCTATGCCCCCAGTGCAGATACACATGTCCCCCCAGTGCCAAATATGCCCCCAGTGCAGATGCACATGTCCTTACAGTGCCAGATATGCCCCCAGTGCCAGCTATGCCCCAGTGCCAGCTATGCCCCCAGTGCAGATACACATGTCCTTACAGTGCCAGATATGCCCCCAGTGCCAGCTATGCCCCAGTGCCAGCTATGCCCCCAGTGCAGATACACATGTCCTTACAGTGCCAGATATGCCCCAGTGCCAGCTATGCCCCCAGTGCCAGATACACATGTCTTTTCAGTGCCAGATATGCCCCCAGTGCCAGATACACATGTCCTTACAGTGCCAGATATGCCCCAGTGCCAGCTATGCCCCCAGTGCCAGATACACATGTCTTTTCAGTGCCAGATATGCCCCCAGTGCCAGATACACATGTCCTTACAGTGCCAGATATGCCCCAGTGCCAGCTATGCCCCCAGTGCCAGATACACATGTCTTTTCAGTGCCAGATATGCCCCCAGTGCCAGATACACATGTCCTTACAGTGCCAGATATGCCCCAGTGCCAGCTATGCCCCCAGTGCCAGATACACATGTCTTTTCAGTGCCAGCTATGCCCCCAGTGCCAGATACACGTCTTTTCAGTGCCAGATATGCCCCCAGTGCAGATACACATGTCCCCACAGTGCCAGCTATGCCCCCAGTGCAGATACACATGTCCCCACAGTGCCAGCTATGCCCCCAGTGCCAGATACACATGTCTTTTCAGTGCCAGATATGCCACCAGTGCCAGATACACATGTCCTTACAGTGCCAGATATGCCCCCAGTGCCAGCTATGCCCCCAGTGCAGATACACATGTCCTTACAGTGCCAGATATGCCCCAGTGCCAGCTATGCCCCCAGTGCCAGATACACATGTCTTTTCAGTGCCAGATATGCCCCCAGTGCCAGATACACATGTCCTTACAGTGCCAGATATGCCCCAGTGCCAGCTATGCCCCCAGTGCCAGATACACATGTCTTTTCAGTGCCAGCTATGCCCCCAGTGCCAGATACACGTCTTTTCAGTGCCAGATATGCCCCCAGTGCAGATACACATGTCCCCACAGTGCCAGCTATGCCCCCAGTGCAGATACACATGTCCCCACAGTGCCAGCTATGCCCCCAGTGCCAGATACACATGTCTTTTCAGTGCCAGATATGCCCCCAGTGCCAGATACACATGTCCTTACAGTGCCAGATATGCCCCAGTGCCAGCTATGCCCCCAATACCAGATACACATGTCTTTTCAGTGCCAGCTATGCCCCCAGTGCCAGATACACATGTCTTTTCAGTGCCAGATATGCCCCCAGTGCAGATACACATGTCCCCACAGTGCCAGCTATGCCCCCAGTGCAGATACACATGTCCCCACAGTGCCAGCTATGCCCCCAGTGCAGATACACATGTCCCCACAGTGCCAGCTATGCCCCCAGTGCAGATACACATGTCCTTATGGTGCCAGCTATGCCCCGAGTGCCAGATACACATGTCCACACAGATACACATGCCCCCAGTGCAGATACACATGTCCCCACAGTGCCAGCTATGCCCCCAGTGCAGATACACATGTCTCCACAGTGCCAGCTATGCCCCCAGTGCCAGATACACATGTCCCCATAGTGCCAGCTATGCCCCAGTACAGATACACATGTCCCCACAGTGGCTCCCCCTCCCCCAAAGTGCTGCTCACCGTGCTGCTGCTGGGAGGGGAGGAGAGCGCAGCGTGCGCCTTTCCTGCCCCTCTGACTCCGGTGGCGGTGTCTATCTTCAATTCGGCGCCGGCCCGTGAGCTAATCAGAGTTCGCGTTCCGGCAGCCAATCAGGAAACTTAGCTGCCAGACCGTGAGCTCTGATTGGCTCATGGGCAGGCGCCGAATTGAAGATAGACACCACCGCCGGAGTCAGAGGGGCAGGAGAGGCACACGCTGCGCCCTCCTCCCCTCACACACCGAAGACCTTAGAAGTCTGTGTACGCCGGGCTGTGTGTTGGGCAGCGGTGGCCGGGAGCGGATCGAGCCGCGTGCGGAGGATGAAAGAGCCACACGCGGCTCGAGAGCAGCGGGTTGGCCACAGCTGAACTAGATCTTTTTGCCTAGTGGTCAGGCTCTCATCTACAAATTCATGAGATGGTGGGGTTGTCTTCAAGTACCAGAGTGTTGCTACTCTATTGGCTCCAAATATAAAATCTTACCGTGAGTCTGGAAGTAGATAATTCTGACGACAGACGCAAGTCTCAGAGGTTGGGGAGCAGCGGTCCTACATCATCGATTTCCGGGTCTCTGGTCAGACCGACAAACATTACTGTCAACAAATGTCTTGGGACTCAGGGCAATTTACAACGTTCTGCGTCAGGCAGTTCAAATGCTCCAAGGTCAGGTTGTTCAAGTTCAATCAGACAACACGACGTCAGTCGCATACAACAAACAAAGGAATCGAAGTCGCATGGCCATGCGAGAAGTTCTCGAATCCTGTTTTGGGCCGAGCATCACCAAGTGAGAAATGTTCATTCCATAAGTGGACAACTTGGAAGCAGATTATCTCAGTCGTCAGGATTTGTCAATCAGGACAATGGGCCTCACAGCCAGAAGGGTTCCAGATGTTAGTCCAGCGGTAGGGTTACCTGTACGTGGATCTCATGGCATCTCACCAAAATCATCAGACTCCCAAGTATGTGTCCAGAACAAGAGATCCAAAGGCAGTGGCAGTGGATTCTCTCACAGTAGCGTGGCCGTACAGCCTCGTGTATCTATTTCCACCATGTTGGCTGCTTCCTCGGCTGCTAAAGCGAATCAAAAGAGAGTCCACGACTGTCATACTAGTGGCGCCTCATTGGCCTCGGAGAGCGTGTTTCTCGGATCTCCACTGTCTACTCGCAGACGATCTGTAGCCGCTTCCGCTACGTCCAGACCTACAACAGGGTCCATTTCTTTACCACGATTTAGCGAGGCTGTCTTTGACGGAGT
This sequence comes from Pseudophryne corroboree, assembly GCF_028390025.1. Lineage (NCBI taxonomy): Eukaryota > Metazoa > Chordata > Amphibia > Anura > Myobatrachidae > Pseudophryne > Pseudophryne corroboree. Next base: position 46,737,062 of record NC_086446.1, on the reverse strand, counting down.
GGTTGTTGAAACCACTCTCTTAAGACAAGAGGGCATTCCAGAGTCTTTTATACCAACCATGTTACGTGCTAGGAAGCCAGTTACAGCGGCTCAGGATTTAGCGAGCTTATATTGGTTGGTGTGATTCTCGGCAGTTTCCGACGTCTTCTTTCAGGTTATCCCGTCTTTTGCTATTTTTACAGATGGGGTTAGATGGAGGACTACGTTTGGCGACACTAAAGGTGCAGGTTTCTGCTTTGTCAGATTTCTTTCAGCACCGTTTGGCTCTTGTGCTTACAGTGTATGCATTCCTGCAAGGTGTCCTTAGAGTTCAACCTTATACCACCTACAGCTCCATGGGACTTGAATCTAGTTTTAGATTTTTTGCAGTCCTAAATTTTTTAACCATGACAACAAGTGGATGTTAGGTTTCTAACTTGGAAAACAGTTTTTCTATTAGCCTTAGCCTCAGCAAGGCGTGTTTCTGAATTTGGTGCGTTGTCATGCAAACCATCGTATCTGGTGTTTTTTGATGACGGAGTGGAACTTCGAACGAATTCCGCTTTCCTACCAAAGGTAGTATCTTCTTTTCACAACCAATTATAGTTCCTGTTTTTCAGAAGATTCAGGAACTCCAGCTACTTTAGGTGTAGTTTGTGGGCTTCGCATTTATGTAGCTCATATATCAACAGTACGTCAAACAGATACATTGCTTGTTCTCTATGATGCAGTCAAGATAGGCTGGCCAGCTTCCAAACAGTCCTTGGCTAGAGGGATTCAGCTGACCTTTCATCAAGCTTAATTTCATGCTAGTCTACAACCGCCTGCATCTGTTTCAGCACATTCCACGCGTTCTGTGGAACGTCATGGGCAGCAGTACGTGGGCTTTCCACGACGCAACTTTTCCGTGCAGCTACATGGTCATCAGTGCACACGTTTGTGCACTTTTACAAATTTGTAATTCTGCGGCATCAGCATCTAGCTTTGGCCGTTTACTGTAACAGGTACCAACCAGCTCTCCCGCCGAAGGGAGAAACTTTTGTACGTCCCAAGAGTACTCCAGGGACCCCTAGTGGATGAAAAAGAAAATAGGATTTTGGTACTTACCAGATAAATCCTTTGAATCCATAGGGGACGTCCGCCAAGAGTAGTTTCACCTGTCTTGTAGTAGGTTCAGCGTATCTTATAGTACACATTATCACCTGGTTGTTTAAAGCTTAAAGTGATTCTTTTCTGTTGTCGTTTCAACTTTCTAGTTGTTCTTTATTTTATAATGTTATAGGTTATTCTCCATTGTTCATTCTCTCTTTCGCTCCTATTTGGCTCAGCAAAAAAACACTGAGGCATCTTGAGAGTGTGGAGGGGAAGGAGGGTTACACATTTAAATATTTAAATGTGCCTATCCCTGCTAACGCCCCGTCCATATCCCAAGAGTACTCCAGTACCTCCTGTGGATTCAAAGAAAAGGATTTATCTGGTAGTACCAAAATTCTCTTTTCCCTTGGCCAGTTCTGCAAGCTGAGGCTTACTCAGCTGGCCGCCTACGGGGAACACCGTTGACCGATGGTCGTGATGTTGGATCCCAGGTTGCGACGCCGGTCTTAGTGATGTGATCGCAGCTACATGCAGGAGGCATAGCTTCTACTGAGATGTCTCCTGCATGACTCTCTTAGGGATCGGATGGAAATTCAATGCTGCTTGCATGTATCATTGAACTTCAGTCCATTTCTGAAAGCCCATTCCACGCCATTATCAGTCAGATGTGTTCCACCTAGTATACGGTAGGTGTGTGTGTCATTCCTGGTGGTGGTGGCCGCTTTAGCCAGTGGAGAGCTGGTGGCAGAGCATTTCTGAATCAGGCCCTGTGTACGCCCATTCCACGCCATTATCAGTCAGATGTGTTCCACCTAGCATACGGTAGGTGTGAGTGTAATTGGTGGTGGCCGCTTTAGCCAGTGGAGAGCTGGTGGCAGAGTGTTCACAAGATGTGTCCAACTCAGAATACTGGCTGATGTCCATATGAGATTTGCGACTCTGACTGAGGCCCTCTGTGTCCACCTGTAGATCTTCATTGGACTAGGACGTTTTGCTCATTTCTATTCAGCTCCCAGTGTGTATGGGGGTGAGGGCCAGTATCTGGATGGCCATTATGGTTGACACAGGACAAATGAGGCTTCCTGTCCTATGATGCCAGCTGGCCAGTGTGTAGGCTCAGGAGCTGTTACTCACCAATGTCTGCGTTTGGGTCCATGCAATATGCTTGGTGACGTGATTGTGTTACATTTTAAGCTAATGTTTGACTTATTCAACGGTTGTATTTATATATAATGAAAAAAGATTTATTTCCATATATCTCTCTTACTTCCAGCAGATGGACAAAGATGCAGGAATACCTCGGAGGAACATCTAACTGTGTTTCCAGATTTTAAATTAGAAAAGAACATCACACGAGATTCTGCAGGGGAGAACCCCATTACCCCAATTATACATCCAGTACCTCACAGTGCAGATATATCATCTGATCCCTCTAACCATGAGGAGTGTCCCATTAATTCAGATGTTGCTACACATAATGCAGCTCCTACAGATGCTACAGTTTTTCCCTCTTCTGAATTTGTTGAAAGTGTTAATAATCAGTCAGTCTGTATTAGACAGAAGAAGCGCACATGTAAGAAACAATATCCATGCTCTGAGTGTGGGAAATGTTTTATGTATAAATCAAGTCTTATTACACATCAGAAACTTCACACAGGTGAGAGTCCATTTTCATGCTCTGAATGTGGGAAATGGTTTACACAGAAATCGGGTCTTCTTCTACATCAGAGACTTCACACAGGTGAGAGTCCATTTTCATGCTCTGATTGTGGGAAATGTTTTAATCAGAAATCACATCTTATTGCACATCACAGAAGTCACACAGGTGAGAAACCATTTCCATGCTCTGAGTGTGAGAAATGTTTTTCACTTAAATCACATCTTATTACACATCACAGAAGTCACACAGGTGAGAAGCCGTTTCTGTGTTCTGAGTGTGGGAAATGTTTTACACATAAATCAACTCTTGTTGCACATCAGAGAATTCACACAGGTGAGAGGCCGTTTCCATGCACTGAATGCGGGAAATGTTTTTCAATGAAATCAGATCTTGTCAAACATCAGAGAATTCACACAGGTGAGAAGCCATTTTCATGCTCTGACTGTGGGAAAGGTTTTCCATATAAATCACCTCTTATTAAACATCAGAGAGTTCACACAGGTGAAAAGCCATTTTCATGCTCTGAGTGTGGGAAATGTTTTCCAGATAAGTCACCTCTTCTTAAACATCAGAGAATTCACACTGGTGAAAAGCAAGTTTCATGTTCTGAGTGTGGGAAATGTTTTACAAAAAAATCAGCTCTTGCTGCACATCAGAAAATTCACACAAGATGAAAACCGTATCAAAGATATGAAAGAGGGTTGCAGCAATCTATTGTAAAAGTCATTGATGTTAATATTTCTTCTTTGGGGTCCATGCTGATTCACAGGGACAATCAGGTTGTAGGTCTGCAGAGAAGATCTGGGCGCCAGACATCAAAGGCTTTTAAGCTCCCAGGATGCTTCGGTCCTCTCTCCCTATACCCCACCCCCTTTCCAAATGACTCCAGTTTTTCTCTGGTGCCAAATGCACCACTAGACATAGTGGTTGCTTCTAAGCTTTACATTAATTTATTTTTACTTCAGAGCGGCAGCGCTTGGCTGTCCAGAGGATGCCAGCGCTGCTGCTCCCACAATTCCCCACCCGGCGCAGCAACACCAGTAACTGGTCTTGTAATCTCGCATGCCGGACAAGGCTCGCGCTAGCAAGGCTTTTCGGAAACCAACGCCAGCCAACGGGGGGACAGGTAAGGCGGGTCTCCGTGCAAGCGGAGACCGGCGTCTTTTAGTGTGGTCTCTCCTCTGGTTGCGGAGATGGACCAGAGGTGCAGTTGTGGGCGCCGGTCCATCCACGACCCAACTAGGCCACCAGGACAATATTGTACCGGTCAGCTGGGGATATTCTACAGCCAGGCCCCCCGGGGGTTAACGTCAGCATAGGGGAGGTACGCTACCCCAGCAGCCCCTCCCCCGGCTCAGAGTGAGTCTGTCTCCACAGCGGTTTCCCGCCTTTGAGCTGCTACTCCCTCACCCTCCTCCCTTTCAGAGACGCTCAGCGGTCATTTCCTCATGGTCACAGGCTGCAGCTGAAGCTCTCCAGTATACCTGTCCTCATCAGTCAGGTTATACAGCAGTTCATCTTGTGTATTTGATACAGTGCCCATTGCATTGAATGTGACTTGTGCTAGCTCTGCTGTCTGTTTACTTAGTTTCTCTACGGCAGGGGTGGGGAACCTTTGGCCCTCCAGCTGTTGTTGAACTACACATACCAGCATGCCTTGCTACAGTTTTGCTATTTGGCCATGCTAAAACTGTTGCAGGGCATGCTGGGATGTGTAGTTCAACAGCAGCTGGAGGGCCGAAGGTTCCCCATCCCTGCTCTACGGCTATTGCTATCCCTTTCTCTTTTTTATCTTGTATAACCCTAGAATACAGGTGTTTGAGGGTTACATTGGCACTTCACATATACACATATTTGTGAAGGCAGTCACATTGAATTGTTAAGCAGTACACTGCGGTGTGCTTTACAGTTATTACTATGTCTTCCAGAAAGGCTAACAAGGGGCAGGCTGCTCCAGTACTGGTAACATGCAGGACTTGTTCGGCGATGTCCACACAGGATCCTGTTCTGGATGGCCAATGCACTAATAACCCTCCCCGCCTCAGTAGAACAGCCTCAGCCACAGGAACCCCCATGGGCTTCCTTTTCACAGCTCCTCACACACATAGCAGATCCCTTATCAGCACCTGCTCAGCCTCCTAGTGTGGAGGTTCACCAGCAGCCACAGCCTGCTAAATCCCCCTATGCCTTCTATGCTGCCTTCCCGGGGTAGACGTACTGTCTAATGCAGTACAAACTTAGCTCAGACCTCTGCTGTATTCTAGCAGATGTTACAGGCTAATAAAACTCCGGAGGTAAGACCTCAAAGAAGACCTATGCAATCCAAACAATCTACTCATATTTCTGATTCAGAGGAATCTTCTGGGGAACCAGATCAAATAGATATTTCATTAGTGGAATCCCTATCTCCTGAAGAGGAACGTCATTCCACTATAGATGTACCAGTTTTAGCCAAAGCTGTAACGTACATATTAGAAATTAACCACTTAACTGACGATTCCCCCCCCCCAAAAAAACGCTCTGAAATTGTCTGTTTTTTTTTTTAATGAGTGAATAGGTGAAGAACATGATTTTAACCCTATCCAAAAAGATTTTAGTAAAAAATAAAAAAATACATCTCGGCTTTCAGTAGGGAAGAGTGCAGGGAGGCAGAGGGACCTTCTGGTCCCTCTGACAGCAGCAGCGGAGGGAAGTTTCCCTTCTTTGCCGCTGCTAACACAGTTTATCTGACTGGTCGCATCCTGTGCGACCATGTCAGATAAAGCACTGCAGGCATGGTCGCATCTGATGCGACCATGCCAGGAAAGTGGTTAAAAGTGAGGAGCAACCTGCTCCTAAATCTAAATCCAAGGCGCCGGTATTTAAGTGTCCAAAAGTGGCTACAGCAGAATTTCCTCAGTCAGAACAACTGACGGAATTAATGCAAAAAGGAATGTGCAAAAATGGGAAACATCTCCCTCGGTGGCTTCACATGTGGCACGCCTCGTGCGCACCGCTACACTGCCTATCCCATCTGTTTCGTCTCCTAAAGTATACCACAGACAGGAATGTAGAAACTTGCCTCAAGTCTATTTATTCCCCCTCAGGGGCAGTCACTAGACCAGCCATGGCCTCTGCAGGGGTAACAAAGACCATTGAAAGTTGGACAGAGGCTTTAGAAGAAAGCATGCCTGCAGATGCGAACAGAGTCCATATGTCTCACATTGCAAACATTAGAGAGGCAGCGTCTTATCTAGGAGAAGCGACCTTAGACAAGGGTTTATTGACCTCTAAAGTTTCTGCTACATCAGTAGCTAACTAACTCTCTGCACATGTTATATCTGCCCCCCCTGCAGTGCACATGGTTTTGCCCATTAGCTAACACATTTGCTGCTGCGATCAGATCTGAATTAGGCTCCTTGTTTTTGTATGCAGTAGACAATGGTCTCCTCAGGGTCGCACCTCTCATTACCGGTTGCACCCCAGGATCCTGTATGCTTACCTAAACCACCAAGGAAGAACCCAAAGTTAGATGGCAATGCACGAGGTAGCACAGATTCTAAGGTGGGCCGAATGCCACCTCCCGGCAATACCAGCAGTATTCATTCCAGGAGTCTTAAATTTGGAGGTGGATTTTTTCAAACGACACAAAGTGCATTCAGGGGAGTGGGCTGATAATGTCTGTTATTATCTCAAACAGTAAAGCTATACCTTTAAACACACCCATTACTATGGAGGCGCTGCGGCCGCTAGATTGAATACGCACGCTAGGTACTGTGTACGCTATTTGCGTACAGAGACCTATAGCTTACGGACATAGCGTACAGGACGCCGTGACGGGAGTACAAAGTACACACCGCACGCACACAGTCAGATGATAGACTTTAAACCTTATTAGTGATACAGTGCAATGATACGTTTATGCTTTAAACCTTATGCAGCAAAGTACTGCAATGATAATACACTTTAAACCTTGTGCAGTGCTGTCAGTACAAAGTACTCACAGTGCGTACACTTCACCAAATACACGTTAAAACCTTATGCAGTTTGTGAATATAATAACTCTTTAACCCCTAGCAGGGAAATATGGACACAACACCGATATGGGGTAAAACCACAGGGTTCTAAGGCCACTGCGAATTGATTAGACAAAAGGAAAGAAACCGTACAATTGATACACTATCAGGCTAACAAGAAATCTAAACAGAATAGTGGCTACAGAGAATGTACATACGTGAGAATGTTCGCAAGCGCAACCCGGCCGGTCCTCCGCTGGTCATACAGATAGCGTTCAGAATCTTGTGTCACCAAGCCTGCTGCAAGCTCTATTTATTCACTTCATCCAAAACAATACAATGGTCACTGTAATCCCTTTGTCTATTGGACACAGAGATGTTCATTTACATTACAGGAGAGGTCATAGGTTGATTTGAAAAAGTGGGCTATGTCTTTCTCAACTGCTCTTGTGGGTGGTATCCTCTGGATTCCCGCCGCATACATAATATACAGTAAATACAGTTAATGTTCATATTCTACTTTTGCACATAACTATAAGCAGGAACAAGCGATCTTTCTCAAACCAACACCAGAATGTTTCCCTTAAAATACCATACAGCTGAATACTAGACATCACCTTCTAACCTTAGTTTGTCCCTTGCTATCATGTAAAGATGAATACCCTTGCCATGGAATCTTTTAAACTGTTCTAACCTGCTGATGTAATGCAAGAGAGCTATATCTATAAAGTACAGTATTTGGGATAAATATGCAATGTTCTAATAACCCTCTATGCGCTCACAAACCCCGCCGTAAATACGCACACCACGCGCAGGAACGATCATACGCAAATTGCGAGTATGTGCACGCACGGCAGAATGGGCGCGCGCACAGCGGGCATACGCCTGGTGTTAGTACATAGTATATGCATTACGATATTTTTCGACTTTGACAGGGCCTTACACCCACAGATATTCCAACTACTAGTGGACAGATGGGGCCTTCCAGTAGTAGACCTCATGGCCTCCCATCACAACAAAAACTGCCAGTGTACAGTTCCCGCACAAGGGACCCAGAAGGAGCATTTCTAGATGCCCTGTCAGTGATTTGGGAGTTCAGACTAGCATACGTGTTCCCTCCAGTGGCCTTTCTACCAAGAATGATCCAAAAGTTCAAACAGGAAAGGGGCATGATAATACTAAAAGCCCCAGCGTAGCCCAGACGTCATTGGTACGCAGACCTCCTCAGTCTCTCCAGAGACGACCCTCTGCCACTTCCTCTGTGGCTGTATCTGCTGTCTCAAGGTCCCTGTCTACATCCGGATTTATCTCGCCTGTCTTTGACGGCGTGGCTCTTGAGACATCCCTCTTGAGAGCCAAGAGTTTTTCTCGCCAAGTAGTACAGACGATGCTTAAAGCAATAAAACCAGCTTCAGCAAAAATCTATTACAGAGTGTGGCACACCTATTTCCAATGGTGTGCTCCCAAAAACTATGACCCTCTCACTTTTAGGGTATCTAATATCCTTGCTTTTCTTCAAGCCGGATTAGATCTTGGATTGAGACTCGCTTCACTGAAGGTACAGGTATCAGCTTTGTCCATATAGTTTCAAATAAGGATTGCTATGCTACCTGACATTCGAACCTTTCTCCAGGGCGTACTCAGGATACAACTTCCATTTGTCCCTCCAGAAGCCCCTGGATGTACTCCAGTCACTACAGGAATCCCCGTATGAGCCACACAGGTCTCTCCTTGTATCTCAGGCCAAGCTGTGCACGTGTTTTACAATTTACTCCTTAATGTATTACTTTTACACTTTAACTATTTAAATAGCGACAAATCTCTCTTAGCACGTTTATCAATTATACAATGGCAAACAGGAGAGTGATATATGAAAATACACAAATGAAGAAATGCAGATATGCGTGTGTGCGTACGCAAGATAGAAATAAACAGTTTTAAAAGACACTAACGTTTTTGTTCTTACCTCCGGTTCCGGATTCCCTCAGCACTCTTTACTTAAGCGAAGCAGACGCTTATCCAGACAGCACTATGGGGAATATGATCTCCCGCCCTTTGCTGATGGATAATGTCTGCTGATATTACCTAGCAGAGATATGTGAAGGACTGGACGAGTCCCCAATTGATAAAGCTAAATATTTATCTTATATAAAACCCTTTATGAGGTCTAAGAACACTGTACGCTATTTACGTATGGAGTACCGTAAGGGTACGCACGTTGCGTAACAATCGCTTAGCCGTAGTCGAGACGCTCAAGCGTCACGTTCGCTCACGGCTAAGAGATCACAGGCAGGCACGCTATTGGCTGCCGACTAACGTAATGGTTCGCTATAGCGTAGCGGATGCTCGGGACCACGAGGAGATCACCAGCGGCGCAGACGCTCACAATGTTAAACCTTTATATCTAAACCATCAACAATGTATTATGCAGTAAAACCTTAGTGTAGTGATAGAGTGTAGATGCAACCTTGTGTAGCCTGATTAACTTAAAAGCTGTTCGAGCGTCACCGACGCTCTGAGAATACTTAACACTATAAGAAATACACAGATACCGTGCTTTAGGGTCTAACGCCTTATATGAATGTTATTACTTGCAAAAAGAGTAATACAGTACAAGTTACACACTACAATATAACATAGACTAACTAACCAGATAACTACACAGGAAATACAATACAATACAATTATGTTTAAGGGAAAATAAGAGAGAAAGAGGAAAAGAGAGAGAGAGAGAAATGGCTCACAATAACAATAAAGACAATATGATTGCGGAGAAAACTTACGCACAAAGGGGAACGATCGCATGCGCCTCGATATCCAGCTCCCGGTTATCAGCAATGAGAACCGTTGAAGAGAGTGAGCTGGATACCATCGGCTTGTCTATTTATGCCCCACACACAATACAATTCAATGGTCCCTACAATCTCATTGTTCATTGGACACAGGAATTCGTCTTCGCATTATAACAAAAGGTCATAGGTTGATTCATACAGGCTGTGTCTACTTCCAACTGCTCAGGTGGGTGGGAAACTAGGTTTCCCGCCGCATGGATAAGTAAGTGCAAATAATAGTAAATGGACCTAAACTTCTTATGTCCATAACTATTCGCACGAGCGATTAATCCGCTCCAAACCAACACCGGAATATTGCTAATTAAATACTCTTCCGATGGATACTAAACACCACTGTATGACCCGTGTTGGACCCTTCGTATTAAACAAAGAGGGATCTCTTTGTTCAGGAACATGCTACATTAACTAAACTTTCAGAATCTATCAAAGGGACCATAATCTACAAAATACATTATATAGTTAAAATGTGTAACGATTGAGTCGTACGCTACGAACACACAAACTCTACCGTAAATACGCATACCGTGCACCTGCGGGTGCACGTAACAGCGAGTATGCGCACGCACGGGAGAGCGCACGCATGCGCAGCGCGGACATGTAAGAGGTGCAAATATGGCAATGTGTATAGTGATATTTTTCTGACTTTGACAGTCCACCTTTTGGCAGTCAACAATAACTGCCACCTTCTAAAACATTTCAAATAGAGAAAAATATGTCAGGGGTTAATACATTTCCATGGTTGGGTAAGGAAGGAGAGAGGAGAAGGTGTGAAGAGGGTATGACCTAGTGAGATAGCAGAAGCATGTGTGTATGAATCCATGTTTGGGGGGTCATGTATCATCGTGCCGTACGTGTTGTACATCAAGCTTCGAGGTATTGCTAAGTATACATTTGAATTCCTTCTTATCCCGCATTAAGGGTCTGTGGATGGGCTGTCAAACTCTACCGAGCTCTTTTCGGCTGTGGTTGTAACAAAATGGGGGAGCACATTTTAGTTGATGATACATGAATGGGGGAATATGTGATTGCTGATATCTGTGCCTGTATTCCCTATCGACTATGTGTGTCATTACCTGAGGGTTGTAGAAATGAAGATAAAGAACACTTATGGTAAATGCAGTGGTATTCTATGTCAGGTTAATGTACATTTGTCGGTTGAGGTCTTGTTCGGTGTCTGTTGATTGCAGTCTTCTTTGTGCTTTTGCCCATAAGGTGCGAGCAAAAAACTTTGTCAATGTCCATAGACTTACAAAAGTGTTGGGCTAGCGTAATTTAAAAATTTCTAGGGAAACTGGGGGTCTATGGCATAGTTCATCAAATATCTGTGTATAAGGTTGTCAAAACTTCTTCTTTAATCCATCAGTTGTCTGTATACAGGATCATCAAATTCCTCGTCCACGTGGGTCTTTTTACCTTGAAGAAAAACGGAAAAACAGGTGAAAGAAACGGACCGTATAATCGCATTTTCATCACATCATTGTTTCTACAGTTGGGTCATAAATCAAATCCATTGGAATTACAGTTTCCCCACTCCTCAGACTCATTACCCTGGTACGACGTTTGCACTTCATTAAAGCCTGACCGCATCTAAATATCAAGCCGATTGATATGACAACACCTAAGATACATAGAAGAAACTTCCCAACATCCATTATGACTCCTTGAGCCCATTCTCCTAAACCAGAGAACCAATTTCGCGGGTTCAACCATGACACCCAACCAGTCAGCTCATTACCTACAGCAGCAAGAGTGAGATTGTGTCTCCTGCGAAATTCCCACTTCAATTGGAGAATATCGTCCATCTTTTGGTCTATGACCTCGACCGGGTCCTCGGTACTATTTGTAATATATGTGCAACATTTCACGCCGTACTGCGTTGCCAGTGTGACACAATATCCGCCTGTCACTGCTGTGAGATAATTGAGAACCATTCTATGCTGAACCAGTTCTGTTTTGTAAGCTTGAAGTTCTCTTCCAGTATACCTAAATGTGTCATCATACATTTCCGTGATATTGTCTAACAAATTTGCAAGCGCAGAGATGTATCTATAGTTCATCACTCCTCGAGCGGTGCGAGTGAAATCTAGCGCAAGTAGAACCTGAATCCCGGTGGATTCATGGATCATGTCAGAGGCCAAATGCTCTGTCCTTTCTGTCAGTTGCCTTTTAACTACGTGCTCGTAATGGGTATGAGTATAAGGAGCTTGGGCACCACGGTGTATATCTTTCATTTTGGCATGTGATACAGTCATTACTTCAGGCAGTACTTTTCGAATATAACACAATCCTTCAGAGTTTGGGGCAAGCCACTTATACGCCTTCCTCCCGCATATGAAATATGCATCATCGGGGAGAACATATGGGACGGAGTAGGACATAACCATATTACACATTTTCCATGTGAAATCTCCTAACCCTAATTCTCCCATCTGTTTAGTACACGTATCAGTTTGTACGATATGTGCGCAGTATCCTGGTGATACCTCTCCAACTCTCGTAATCCTACTTCCTAGGGTATACCTATACCGGAAAGATTTTCCTCTACTGGCTATGTGGCGTATAAGCTCTGTATCTGTCGGCATTCTATCTGCTCTATATGAAAAGGTCATGGTTTGGTTACTCCATGACACTTCCCAATTTCCCGGCTTTCGGGGATTGGTAATGTTAAAACATATTAGGGATCTATCCACATGATATTGGTGGAGCTTCAAACTAGGAGGGCTGGAGATATTAAACCTCCTGTCCACCGGTCTCCCACCCTTTAGCTCAAGTACCTCCCCTACCGTTAAAGGAAATGGTACTAGCCCTGATTTGCTATGACCTTGAGGTACTTGAGAGCATACCCAACAATCTGTTTGATTTAACACACTACCCACTAAGGAGTGATAGTCACTCAATGGATGCCGGTCCATATGGATATTAAAACTGGATTGGCATTTCTTAATGCACCCATCCTCAACTACGTTGTCACAGAGCCTACAGATACAGTTTTCTTCAGCTAACAATCCTTCACAATTCCTTCTATTGTCAATGCTATCGGATCGTTTTCTGATACTCGCCTTTACTTGTTGGTTAAGTTGTTCTTGGAAAACTACGCCTCCATCTTTATAATCAGAACCCATTCCAGAACCTCTCTCGACCTCCATGGTACTCTCGCCGGAACAGACTGCTCTGGTCAACATCATGGTCAACAGGAAAATCCGGATCACAGTCTCTTGGGGCAAGTCCATCTTATAGGAGGAAAACGGAGAAGAATAAGAAGGGGGAAAGAAATAATTGAGGGAGATGGGATGGGAAGTTGGAGAAAAACAATAAAAGGGAACAGGGGATCGACAACTGCTTTTGATCTTGTGATCTTCAATGCTCAGGTGCCGCCTCAGTCCTCCTGGAACAGACACTCCAGTGATACAACTTCTACCGTCTGTTCCTTATCACGGGACCTCTCTGGATCAGTGACCTTCTTACAGTGGGACGAATGAACCCAATTCTCTCTCTCAGCAACCTTCAATGTTGTAGTGCTAGTCAATAAGACCTGGTATGGTCCTTCCCATCTGTCAATAAGGCAACCTGAGCGTAGAAAATTCCGTATCATTACATAATCCCCAGGTTCAATGTCATGACAATTACTATCTGGTAAATCAGGAATCACCAACTTCAAATTATCATTTTGATTCCTTAGCTGTTTACTCATGTTAATCAAGTATCTTACAGTCACTTCATTGTTACACTTCAAATCATCCTGAGGGTTAATCATAACATGCGGTCGTCGACCAAACAAAATTTCAAAAGGGGACAGATTAAGAGGGGACCTGGGAGTGGTTCTGATGCTGTACAGTACAATGGGTAAAGCTTCTGGCCATGTCAATCCTGTCTCTGCCATAACTTTGCTCAGTTTATTTTTAATAGTGCTGTTCACTCTTTCCACCTTCGCACTCGCCTGTGGACGGTATGGAGTGTGCAGCTTACTATCAATTCCCATCAACTTACACATTCCTTGAAAGACATCACCTGTAAAATGGGTACCCCTATCACTTTCGATTATTCTAGGGATACCATATCTACATACAAATTCCTGCACAATTTTCTTAGCAGTAAACATAGCGGTATTTGTGGCCGCAGGAAATGCTTCGACCCAATTTGAGAATACATCTATACAAACAAGTACATATTTCAAATTTCGACAAGGGGGTAATTGAATAAAGTCAATCTGTATTACCTGAAAAGGACCGCCTGTAGGTGGGATATGAGATGGCTCCGTTGGTATTGCTTTTCCGATATTCTTTCTCAAACAGGTAAGGCATGACATTGCTCTCTTACTCGCATGAGATGAAAATCCTGGGGCGCACCAATATGCTCTTACCAACTTGCACATTCCCTCCTTGCCCAGATGAGTCAGCCCGTGAGCTGCTTCAGCTAAACATGGAAGATATGCTCTGGGGGCCACTGGTTTACCTTGTCCATCCGTCCAGAGTCCTGAGGACTCCTGGCCATATCCCTTTGCCTTCCAGACTGCCTTTTCCTGTGTGGAACACAAATTTTGCATTTCACACAGCTTCTGTGTGTTGATGGTATTAAATACCATCAGTTGTGTGGTGTCTGTCTGTCTGGGGGTACTGGCTGCTAACTTAGCAGCTTCGTCTGCTCGGCTGTTACCAAGTGATACTGGGTCCTGGCTATATGTGTGTGCTTTACACTTGATAACAGCCACTCTGTCGGGTTCCTGTATCGCTGTTAGAAGCCTTTTTATGTGAGCTGCATGCGCTACCGGTGTACCAGCTGCCGTCATGAAATTTCTGAGGCGCCATAGGGCTCCGAAATCATGAACTACCCCGAAGGCGTATCTAGAATCGGTGTAGATATTGGCTGACTTACCCTTAGCCAATTCACATGCTCTGGTTAGGGCGACCAGTTCAGCAACCTGGGCTGAGTGAGGTGGGCCTAGCGGTTCTGCTTCTATGGTGCCTTGGTCATCTACGACTGCGTATCCAGTACACAAGTCTCCCGAGTCTGACTGTCTATGACAACTACCATCCGTGTAGAACGTAAGTTCTACATCTTCCAGTGGGTTGTCACTGATGTCAGGCCTTGCGGTAAAATTTTGGGTCAAATATTCCATACAATCATGTGTGTCTTCCTTTGTATTAAATCCTCCTTCCCCACCACTCTCATCCTCCACCCTTTGTGCCTGTCCAGGCACACCTGGGAGATATGTTGCAGGATTTAATGCACTGCATCTCTTTATGGTGATGTTTACGGGGGCCATTAGTGCTAATTCCCATCTTGTAAACCGTGCTGATGAGACGTGCCTGGTTTGGGCAGAATTTAACAAGGCTGACACCGCATGTGGTGTATGAATTGTGAGGTTGTGACCTAGCACGACATCTTCGCTTTTCGTTACTAGCAATGCTATCGCAGCAACGCTTCGCAAGCATGTGGGGAGGGATCGCGCTACCGTGTCTAGCTGAGCGCTGTAGTATGCTACTGGCCTGCTGGCATCACCGTGCTTTTGGGTTAGGACGCCTGCCGCGCAACCAGCACTTTCTGTTCCGTACAGCTCAAAGGGTTTCCCATAATCTGGCATACCTAATGCTGGTGCCTGCGTTAGGCACTGTTTAAGTCTCTCAAATGCCATTTCAGACTCGTCTGTATGCGAAATCCGATCAGGCTTGTTTGAGGAAACCATCTCCTGCAAAGGTAATGCTAGAATGGAAAATCCTGGGATCCAGTTACGGCAATACCCACACATTCCTAAAAATGTTCTGATCTGTTGCTGAGTTTGTGGCAGAGTCATTTCTCTAATTGCTTGGATTCTATCAGCGGTCAGGTGTCTCAGTCCTTGTGTTAGACAGTGTCCCAAATATTTTACTTTAGTTTGGCATAATTGTAACTTGTCTTTGGAAACCTTGTGTCCTGTGTCTGAAAGATGAAACAGGAGCTGCTTCGTATCCTTCAGGGACGCTTCCAATGAATCTGAACACAGCAGTAAATCATCCACATACTGTATCAATACTGATCCACTCTCTGGTTGGAAAGACTGTAAACAATCATGCAAAGCCTGGGAAAATATACTTGGACTATCTATGAAACCTTGTGGTAATCGAGTCCATGTGTATTGGACTCCTCTGTATGTAAATGCGAACAAATATTGGCTGTCAGGGTGCAGAGGTACCGAAAAGAAAGCGGAGCAGAGGTCAATAACAGTGAAAAATTTCACAGTGGGAGGGATTTGCATTAGGATGACAGCTGGATTTGGCACTACGGGGAACTGACTCTCAACTATTTTGTTAATCCCCCTTAGATCCTGCACTAGCCTGTAACCCCTCCCCCCACTCTTTTTAACAGGGAAGATGGGACTATTGGCAGTGCTGGACGTTCTTACCAGAATGCCCTGT
Source organism: Pseudophryne corroboree (assembly GCF_028390025.1). Lineage (NCBI taxonomy): Eukaryota > Metazoa > Chordata > Amphibia > Anura > Myobatrachidae > Pseudophryne > Pseudophryne corroboree. Next base: position 46,721,089 of record NC_086446.1, on the reverse strand, counting down.
TGTAGCAAGCGCTCTATTACGGGATACACTCCTAACTCCACCTCTGGCTTCAGAGGGTACTGTGGGATTTTTGGAGCTATCCTACCATCTTTTACTTGTACAACTACCGGAGCTACGTTTGCCATTAATCCAGTGTCCTGTCCATCTTTAGTCCAAAGTGACTCTGGTATCTGGGATGTCATCTCTTCTACTTGGGATGGAGTCCTATTTGTCATAATGGTATGTGACATTAATTTTGATGGGGAGTCTAACATGTCTCGCACTTCCTGAGCGTGATTCTCAGGTATGTCCAAGAATACACCTTCAGGAGTACAATAAATGACGCACCCCATTTTACACAATAAGTCTCTTCCCAGGAGATTAGTCGGTGCCGATGCAGCCAGCAAAAAGGAATGCTTGGTATGTAAAGGCCCTATTGTAATCTCGGCTGGTTTGCTAACAGGGTAGTGCTGGACTACTCCTGTTACTCCCATGGCTGGAATTGTCTTACCAGTGGTTCTCATGCCCACTGTCGAATTTATCACTGATTTGGCCGCCCCCGTATCTACAAGAAAGTTTAATGTTTTACCAGCTACATCAATTGCAATTTCGGGTTCACTTCCAAGACTTGCAATCAATTTTATTGGCTGCAGATTACAGGTATGGCCACACCCCTATTGGGTATGGTGACCTCCCTGAATCCCGCTGGCAGCAACTACTTGTGAGGGGGTTAAATGGGAACTGCCAGAAGCTTGCCAGTCTCCTCTTGGGGGATATCTTTTTGTTTCCCCTGTATGTGGCTCATGACTCCGTCTCTGTGGACCCTGATCCCAATTTCGTGTGTCGTTGTCTAGGGGGTTGGTATGATCTTTGCGAATTTTTCGCTCTACAGTCTCGTGCTATGTGTCCCTGTTTATGACAAAAATAACATGTTACCACATTTGACTTACCCACAGGGTTTGGTGATATAAACACAGGCTGTTTTGTGGTCAGGGCCTGTATACTTACTGACATTAACTTATCACCTTGTGACTCCCTGTGTCTGGTGATATTCCGGTCGTGATCAATAGCAGCCTCTCTCAAAGTAGCCACCGACAGACCTCGCCAACATGGTTGCGTGGTCTGTACCCTTGTCTTTAATGCTTCTTTTAAACCATCCATTAGCACAGATACTGCTACTTCTCGATGGTTTGCATTGGTCCTAATGTCCTCTATGCCAGTGTATTTTGCCATCTCTAATAATGCTCGGTGGAAATACTCAGCAGCTGTTTCTGACTCTTTTTGTTTAATGGAAAAAATTCTATTCCATTTGGCCACAGCTGGAAAATACTCCTTTAACTGTAAATTTATTCTTTTTACATTATCTTTGTTGTACACATCTGTAAGAGGTACATCCTGATCTAATCCACAGTCAGCTAAAAATTGAGCTGAGTCAACATTGGAGGGTAAACAAGCCCTCAGCAATATCTGCCAGTCTTTGTTATTGGGTTCTACAGTGTTCCCTAGATCTCTGATGTATTTCTGGCTAGCAACCAGATCTTTCCTAGGATCAGGGAATTCAGACACTATGGTTCTTAATTCCATTCGGGAAAACGGGCTATACATGGCAATGTTCCTAATAGGCGTGGCTCCTGAAGTGTCCGTTTTCCCATTTGGCACTGCTATTACCCTAACAGGATTAATTCTAACAACATCATTCTGAGTAGCTTCTACAGCCTGTGGTGAAATAGTTTCAGCATAGTGTATGGTGCCGTACTTACCCGTTGATACGACCTCATCTATCCCTCCGCTAGGGGCTTTTGTCACTAATCTCGGGGGTGGAGCCGTGCCTACTGTTGTCTCTGCTATGGTGGCTGCTAGAGAGAGCGCCGATATTGTTGCCGATTCGTCTTCTTGATCACACTCCTGGGGAAAGTTCAAAACAGGGTACAACTTGCACGGGTTAATACTTGCATTGGTTAACTTATTAACATTTACACAGTTGCTAAGTCTTTGTTTGTTACACCCTAGTGCGTCATTCTCCGCAACCAATTTCTCTCCTGATATATATGGTGGCGGTGGGGCCGTGGCTATCAGTTTCCTGATAGGGCCAGATCCCGCCGCCTGAGCCAATCCTCTCTGTATTTCACCCTCCTGTTGCCATAACTGCAAATAATCATAATGCTTGATTCGTCTCTTGGCTGATTTAATGAGACATATCCTCCTCCTTAAATTGTGTAACACTTCTGGGCTGAAGCTGCCTACTCTTGGGAATTTCTCCCCGTCATGTACCGTCATTCTCTCCCATTCATCACATAAAACTTCTGTGTGTGACCCGTATTTTTCACACATTACGTACCTTGCCGACCCGACTGGTCGGTTTATGGAATCAACCCGAACCGAGGTTGATCGCCCCCTTCCTGAACAACTGGCGCCCATAATTTGCAGGTGTTGCTTGCTCTACCTCTGACCTTTATATCAGGGTCTTCAGCGAACCCTTACAAAAAACCAAAATATTCAAAGATAGGTTGACGGTGAAGTTTACCGAGCACCTCACTCACTCCCCCACGCCGACCAATACGACCTCCACACTGATATAGTGCTGGCGTACTCGACCCAGGGCCCCTATTAACCTTAGTTTACTGGAACATGTGAGTGTGATCCGCAGAGCATTAACCCTTTCCAGTAAAGGTGGGGTTGTCGGATAATTCCTGAGTGACCAGCGAACTTCCCTTTTTGAAAAAATAAAAAATTACACAAATCACGTTAGAATGTACAAATAGCGTTTGTGACCCCTTTACTCTAATGGTACTAGGTCAGATTACTAACTAATGTACACAATTACGTGCGGTACAATCGTTCAGCACATAAGCAACTAATCTTATGTACAGAGCGACCAACGGAATCGGCATTCGGCAGCTGCGAATTCCTTCAGCCTGAGCTTTTATGGCCTATATGGGTCTTGCACCAACCCTTCTTGGTATTGTGCTACTTGTCTCTATAGCGGACTTCTTTATCTGCTGTACCTAGACCTCCTGGTCTGTTATACGACCTCGCGTTGCCACCTCTTCGCCTGCTAAAATAACACTTATCGTGTGATTTGAGTTACGTGGGCGTACCCAGACGCTCCGTTGCGTAATTTACGCTGCGTGCGACGGCTTCTGCGTACGCGAGTCTCACCCTTTGTTAGAGACACGTGGACGCAAAGCAAATGTCCACCGTAACACAATTCACACGTTTATCAATGTAGATGATTTTTAACTGTAATCATCTACCAAGCACCACACAGGTCTCTCCTTGTATCTCAGGCCAAGCTGTGCACGTGTTTTACAATTTACTCCTTAATGTATTACTTTTACACTTTAACTATTTAAATAGCGACAAATCTCTCTTAGCACGTTTATCAATTATACAATGGCAAACAGGAGAGTGATATATTAAAATACACGAATGAAGAAATGCAGATATGCGTGTGTGCGTACGCAAGATAGAAATAAACAGTTTTAAAAGACACTAACGTTTTTGTTCTTACCTCCGGTTCCGGATTCCCTCAGCACTCTTTACTTAAGCGAAGCAGACGCTTATCCAGACAGCACTATGGGGAATATGATCTCCCGCCCTTTGCTGATGGATAATGTCTGCTGATATTACCTAGCAGAGATATGTGAAGGACTGGACGAGTCCCCAATTGATAAAGCTAAATATTTATCTTATATAAAACCCTTTATGAGGTCTAAGAACACTGTACGCTATTTACGTATGGAGTACCGTAAGGGTACGCACGTTGCGTAACAATCGCTTAGCCGTAGTCGAGACGCTCAAGCGTCACGTTCGCTCACGGCTAAGAGATCACAGGCAGGCACGCTATTGGCTGCCGACTAACGTAATGGTTCGCTATAGCGTAGCGGATGCTCGGGACCACGAGGAGATCACCAGCGGCGCAGACGCTCACAATGTTAAACCTTTATATCTAAACCATCAACAATGTATTATGCAGTAAAACCTTAGTGTAGTGATAGTGTAGATGCAACCTTGTGTAGCCTGATTAACTTAAAAGCTGTTCGAGGTCACCGACGCTCTGAGAATACTTAACACTATAAGAAATACACAGATACCGTGCTTTAGGGTCTAACGCCTTATATGAATGTTATTACTTGCAAAAAGAGTAATACAGTACAAGTTACACACTACAATATAACATAGACTAACTAACCAGATAACTACACAGGAAATACAATACAATACAATTATGTTTAAGGGAAAATAAGAGAGAAAGAGGAAAAGAGAGAGAGAGAGAAATGGCTCACAATAACAATAAAGACAATATGATTGCGGAGAAAACTTACGCACAAAGGGGAACGATCGCATGCGCCTCGATATCCAGCTCCCGATTATCAGCAATGAGAACCGTTGAAGAGAGTGAGCTGGATACCATCGGCTTGTCTATTTATGCCCCACACACAATACAATTCAATGGTCCCTACAATCTCATTGTTCATTGGACACAGGAATTCGTCTTCGCATTATAACAAAAGGTCATAGGTTGATTCATACAGGTGGGCTGTGTCTACTTCCAACTGCTCAGGTGGGTGGGAAACTAGGTTTCCCGCCGCATGGATAAGTAAGTGCAAATAATAGTAAATGGACCTAAACTTCTTATGTCCATAACTATTCGCACGAGCGATTAATCCGCTCCAAACCAACACCGGAATATTGCTAATTAAATACTCTTCCGATGGATACTAAACACCACTGTATGACCCGTGTTGGACCCTTCGTATTAAACAAAGAGGGATCTCTTTGTTCAGGAACATGCTACATTAACTAAACTTTCAGAATCTATCAAAGGGACCATAATCTACAAAATACATTATATAGTTAAAATGTGTAACGATTGAGTCGTACGCTACGAACACACAAACTCTACCGTAAATACGCATACCGTGCACCTGCGGGTGCACGTAACAGCGAGTATGGCACGCACGGGAGAGCGCACGCATGCGCAGCGCGGACATGTAAGAGGTGCAAATATGGCAGTGTGCATAGTGATATTTTTCTGACTTTGACAGACCGAAGCATCCTGGGAACTTAAAAGCTTTTGATGTCCGGTGCCCAGATCCTCTCCGCAGCACTACCCCCCAATGTCCCTGTGAATCCCATGGACCTCGAGGGAAAAGAGTTAACCAAGGTAACTTTTACCATAACTCTTATTTTACAATTAAGTTACAGAGTGTCTTCTCAAAGGTATATTAACATTACATAACTGTTATGGAGCGCAGTTCAACACTTGAGTCATTGCCATTCACAGACAGGAATGTGTGTCATTGACATAAGACTGGAACAGAACGCACATGTATGGATCTTCTTGCAGTCTACTTATTTACTTAGATGTTGGTGTCTACTACATTTTCTCACCTCATCGGTTATGCTCCAGGGACAAGTGGTTAGAGTTCACTTCAGATGCTTGGGTAAGGGGCATAGTTACATGGGTTTATGTTATAATTCTTATTATAGATCTTCAACCAGTGTTTGGCTTTTCAAGAGGCAATTCAGAACTTGCTTTTGAGCAGGAGTTGTCCCAGTGCCTACCGGCAGAGTGGTGTGAGGTTCTATTCAAACCTTTTCCTCGTTCAGTAGCCAGGCGGGTACTTTTGGTCACTGCACTCACAGTCTTTACTAAGGTTTCATAACGGTAGTTTCTCCAGAGATTCTGTTAGATCATGTCATAGTAACAGAACAAGAGTTGGTTTCCCATGGTTGGGGAATATAATCAAATCCAGTTCCATCTCCAAACAGGCTTTTTTGGGGGCAGACTATAGAATATCAGACTCAAGAGGGTTTTTCCTTCTGTGCGACAAGATTCCCTTCTTACAAAAATTGTTAAAATAGCTCCTGAAAAAGAGAAATGTTAGTACTTTATTGCATGAAGGAATTGAGCAAAATGGACTCCACTTATGAGGCAAATCAGTTCTCCCAATTTCACTCTCAGAAGTTTCAGATAAAGATCCTACTCTATCTCTTTCTACAATCTGTAGTTGACCATTCTGTTTACTGTTGTAGCAACCTAACAGATAATTCTTTTGTAAAGTCAGAACAATAGACATGAATCTATAAAGTTGAGGGACAGTACAGATTTCAGGGCAGGTGGTCACTGGAGGAGCCTTCATTCCATATCAGTGTTCCGGAACTTCTGGTTGTCTTCAGTGCCTGAAATTCCCTTTACATAGACCTGTTTCTAGCTGAAATCTACATAAAGGTCAGGCAGTCTAAGTTAATTTAGACAGTGTTATTACAGTAGTATATTTGAAATATCGAGGACACCCAGATTACACAGACCATGGAGACATCAAGGATCTTTCTTTGAGTGGAGAAGAATTGCGGAACTCACAGCTTTGTGTTTTCCAGGGGTGAACATTGGGAGGGTGACTGTCTCAGCAGGCAGAACCTACATTTGGGGGAATGGTTACTCCATCCGTATGTTTTCCAACAGATACTGAACAAATGGGGTCAACCAGATATTAATATGATAGTGTCCAGGTTGAACTTCAAAGTAAGACATTACTGTACAGGGACAAGAGATCCAGTCAGTGTTAGTTGACATAATAATGATCTTTTAGGATTATTCCTTCATTTACCATGCTGCAGAAGGTCATGGAAATGGTAAAGAGCGCGTCATTCTTGTTGCTCTAGATTGGCCAAAAAGGGGCTGGCATTCGGATCTGCTCTTGCGTGGCCTTGTCCCTTACAGCCCGACTTGTAGGGGGATATTTCTACAATCAGCGACAGCACATCTAGCTTTGACCATTTGGTTACTGAAATACAAAATGTTTTCAGGTAAGGTCAAAAAGACCACAATGAATGCAAGGTGGCCTGCAATAGCCAAATGGTATCGGAGTGTGGAAATCTTACGTGGCCTGGTATAAATGTATGAAGGTCCCCACTTTCACCTTTACATTGGCACAACTGTGTTTGTTTTACAGGAGGGTCTTGATGCAGGATAAAGGTTGGGGGGGGGGGGGCTTTAAAAGATCAGATTTCTGCCATGTCGTTTGTTTTTTTTTATATTTTTTTGTCAGAAGAAAAAACCTGTTAATAATTCCAGAGGTGTAGACTTTTGCAAGGCTTTCCCCATTTTCAAGGCCAGTTCTGAACCTCTTTTTAAAGCCATTTTATAAATATTTATATTCTAAGAAATAAGTTTGGATGCCCCTGTATATAGAGCATGCTATTGTCACTTGTGGACTTGTGTATTCAAAACAATTAGAACTATTTAGATTTTCAGTTGATGAGAATGTATCCAGGGCTTTATTTCCATGGTCAACCATGTATTTATTGGAAAAGTTACCATACAGGTTGGCAATTTACCGGATGCTGGGAACTTTTTAATTACTTTGGAAAATGAACATGTGTTTTTCTTCTTCTCTTGTATGACCTTTCTATTATGCTGTGAAATGACCTTTAATGTGATCAGCTTTGTATGAATAAAATAATTTATGCGACGTATGTTTCAAGGTGTTTACTTTGATATTCACTAAACAAATAGTATGGCTACGAATGTGATATATTCAAATCCTGAACTTACGCATCATAATAGGATTCCGGATTCTAAGTCACGGAACCACAGAAACTAAATACAATAGTGATATCTTCCATACCCACTGATACCTGTGTATACTAATGACAGAGGAAACCAATAGAGAACCAATGGCTTTATGGAGAAATAAGTTGTCATGTTCATTTTTTCTCATTCCCAGTAGCAGTGTGATAATGTAACAAACACTATAAATTCAATACCTAAAAAAGTGTCATGTTCTTTGTGGTGCATATCTCATTCCCCACAGCACTTGGCTATTATAAGGAAAGTATAGAATAATTGAATAACTCTACCCATGCACCAAACACCACAGGTAACTGAATCTGCCCCTTTTACAGGTGGGTTACGTTTGGGGAGACCCAGATGGGCGGATTCTCAGAAAAAAACAAATAACTTGTGTGCGTGTGTGTGTGTGTGTGTATGTATATATATATATATATATATATCTATAAATACAAAAAAATGTCTTCCACCCCGCGCTCAACCCACCAGCAGCAATATGGAGAAAGTCCCTGTTAGTGAACTTTCAAAGAATAACATAAACAAAAACAATAACCAATTGCGCTCGGTATAACTTTAAAACACTCAGATTTTAGTATTTCCAGTAGCTGTTCTTCCACGGTGTGGATTCTTATAACTGGTATCACCTGCAAGTATACCCTCACACCAGAGAACACACCCGAACAAAAAGACGGCCAGAATGGCCTAAATTAGATATGATACCTATTTGTTTTTATTAAAAAACATATAGAATTCAATAAATTCATATGAACATTTGTTTTACAGATAAAAGGTTCCATACATTCATATAAACATTCTTAAAAGAAAAACATCCAGATACAGTCAATAGGTTTTCTGTTCAAGCCTTTAAAGAACACCCTCACCCTTATAGGTGTATATTCTGTAGGGTGTATTAATGAACTAGATAAGAGACCGTAACGGATTCGACCCAACGCGTTTCGTCAGAACGACTTCATCAGGTGTTTCTGTATGGTATCACAAAAAAAGGAAGGAACAAAGGCCTTCATGGATATAAAACATCCATAGCCCATATATATAGGACCAACTTTTAATAGAGATGGATAATTCACCCAAAATGGTTGTAGGATGGTAAAACCAAGCATAAACGCATACGCCTTTAAGGGTATTCAGCTAGTTAATGAACCTGGTTGCAGACTCTTTTCAGTTTTTATGCAGGGTCTGTTAAATTTGAACCTGCAGCCACCAGGAAAGAGACACAAGTAACAGCCACATCCAAAATCTATATATATATATTTAAAAAAAAGTAGTTTTATGGTAGACTTACCATTCATAAATCTCTTTCTGCGAGGTACACTCGTTTCCACAGGGAATAACATTGGGTGTAGAGGTGGCTCTTTATCCGTGGCACCACCAGGCTAAAGCTTTGACTGTTCTCAGGATGCAACGCACCGCCTCCTCTATAGACCCGCCTCCAGGCTCTGGAGCTCAGTTTCGTTAACCAGTCCAATGCAGTAGCAGGTAAGAGAGACGGCAGATGTTAGTCACATAGAACCACGTTCTCACGACAGGAGAAGGTACCAGGGCTAATGCCATACAAACCCAAAGAAGCTAAGTGCGTCAGTGTGGGCACCCTGTGGAAACCAGTGTACCTCGCAGAGATTTAATAATGGTAAGTCTTATCATAAATCTCCTTTTCTGCAGCGGGGTACACTGTGTTCCACAGGGATGACATCGGGGATGTCCTAAAGCAGTTCCTCATGGGAGGGGACGCACAGTAACAGGTACAAGAACCCGGCATCCAAAGGAGGCATCCTGGAAAGCGGGAGTATCACAGGCATAGAACCGAATGAACGTGGTCACTGAGGACCACGTAGTGGTGGAGCCTTCATTCCATATCAGTGTTCTGGAACACTGACGAGAGGACTATGAAAAAGAGGTATTAATGCAACTGGGGGATGGGAAGACATACCGTAAACTGAGGTCGGACCCGACAGATAAAATCCAAAAAACCTTTACTAAATTAGTAGAGGAATACCATCAAAAGGGAACACTAAAAGAAAGGGAAATTAAATTTCTCTGTATCACAGAGCCAACCATCCTGGTCCTTTATGTTTTACCGAAGGTCCATAAGGACCCGGTAAAATTCCCTGGACGCCCTATTGTTTCGGGGATAGGCTCAGTAATCTCAAATTTGTCGTAATTCCTCGACTATTTTTTACAACCACTGGTCTCTAAAAATAAGGCACTTTCTGAGGTTAATGAATGAAACACAATGGGAGGGGGGACTGAGATTAGTCACGGCAGACGTTCGGTCCCTCTACACCATCATAGAACACAGTGCGGGCTTAAAATCACTTCAAGTTGCTCTGAATAACAGTGGCTTGGAGGAGGATCTTCAGGAGTTTATTTTTAAGGGCTGAATTTTATCTTCGAGAACAATTATTTCTCTTTCAACGGCTCTTTTTACCTCCAATGTGTTGGCACGGCGATGGGCACCAGGTTCGTTCCGAGTTATGCTAACATCTTCATGGGACAGTGGGAATAGGAAAATATCTGGAGTGGTGGGGAAACCCTTTTAAAAGAGTTTTTTATTTTATTTGAATACTAATGAGCTGAACATCTTTTTAACCTTTGAAAAGAGTGGTAGTAGCATTAATTTCCTTGATGCGACAGTATATATAGAGAACGGAAAGTTAAAAACCATGACTTTCAAAAAACCCACTGATTCAGGAGCATACATTAATGCGAGAAGCTGCCACAATCCGGATTGGCTGGGTTTAATTCCCGAAGGCCAATTTAGACGGTTAAAAAGAAACTGTACACAGGAAGTGAGATATGAAGAACGGGGAGGAGATGCAGCCGAGATTTGAGTCATCTGGCTATGATAGGGATAAAATGATGGGTGCAAAAAATAAAGTAGCTGGAATAGATCGGGAACATCTGTTGCTACCTAAGAATATGGCTGAGAATAAGAAAAATTCTAGCTTTGAATGGGCTTTTATAACTTCGTTCAATAGCCAGTACAAAAATATTGAAAAAACTCTTGCTAAACATTGGGGGTTATTGAGAAAGGACCCAATCATTGGAGAATGCCCACCCTTTAAAAAATAGCCATGTGTACTATAAAATCACCAACAGCACCAACTGACAAACTGAGCTCCTGTGCTGGGAGGCGGGGCTATGCATTCTGGGAACAGTCAAAGCTTTGAGTCTGTTGGTGCCTCAGATCAGGATCCTACTCTACACCCCATTGTCCAGACTTGTGGAGCCCAGTGTACGCCGCAGCAGAAAATAAGAATTTACTTACCGATAATTCTATTTCTCGGAGTCCGTAGTGGATGCTGGGGTTCCTGAAAGGACCATGGGGAATAGCGGCTCCGCAGGAGACGGGGCACAAAAAGTAAAGCTTTAGGATCAGGTGGTGTGCACTGGCTCCTCCCCCTATGACCCTCCTCCAAGCCAGTTAGATACTGTGCCCGGACGAGCGTACATAATAAGGAAGGATTTTGAATCCCGGGTAAGACTCATACCAGCCACACCAATCACACTGTACAACCTGTGATCTGAACCCAGTTAACAGTATGATAACAGCGGAGCCTCTGAAAAGATGGCTCACAACAATAATAACCCGATTTTTGTAACTATGTACAAGTATTGCAGATAATCCGCACTTGGGATGGGCGCCCAGCATCCACTACGGACTCCGAGAAATAGAATTATCGGTAAGTAAATTCTTATTTTCTCTATCGTCCTAGTGGATGCTGGGGTTCCTGAAAGGACCATGGGGATAATACCAAAGCTCCCAAACGGGCGGGAGAGTGCGGATGACTCTGCAGCACCGAATGAGAGAACTCCAGGTCCTCCTTAGCCAGGGTATCAAATTTGTAGGATTTTACAAACGTGTTTGCCCCTGACTAAATAACCGCTCGGCAAAGTTGTAAAAGCCGAGACCCCTCGGGCAGCCGCCCAAGATGAGCCCACCTTCCTTGTGGAATGGGCATTTACATATTTTGGCTGTGGCAGGCCTGCCACAGAATGTGCAAGCTGAATTGTATTACACATCCAACTAGCAATAGTCTGCTTAGAAGCAAAAGCACCCAGTTTGTTGGGTGCATACAGGATAACAGCAAGTCAGTTTTCCTGACTCCAGCCGTCCTGGAACATATTTTCAGGGCCCTGACAACATCTAGCAACTTGGAGTCCTCCAAGTCCCTAGTAGGTGCAAGGCACCACAATAAGCTGGTTCAGGTGAAACACTGACACCACCTTAGGGAGAGAACTGGGGACGAGTCCGCAGCTCTGCCCTGTCCGAATGGACAAACAGATATGGGCTTTTTTTGAGAAAAAACCACCAATTTGACACTCGCCTGGTCCAGGCCAGGGCCAAGATCATGGTCACTTTTCATGTGAGATGCTTCAAATCCACAGATTTGACTGGTTTTAAACCAATGTGATTTGAGGAATCCCAGAACTACGTTGAGATCCCACAGTGCCACTGGAGGCACAAAAGGGGGTTGTATATGCAATACTCCCTTGACAAACTTCTGGACTTCAGGAACTGAAGCCAATTCTTTCTGGAAGAAAATCGACAGGGCCGAAATTTGAACCTTAATGGACCCCAATTTGAGGCCCATAGACACTCCTGTTTGCAGGAAATGCAGGAAACGACCGAGTTGAAATTTCTTTGTGGGGCCTTCCTGGCCTCACACCACGCAACATATTTTCGCCACATGTGGTGATAATGTTGTGCGGTCACCTCCTTTCTGGCTTTGACCAGGGTAGGAATGACCTCTTCCGGAATGCCTTTTTCCCTTAGGATCCGGCGTTCCACCGCCATGCCGACAAACGCAGCTGCGGTAAGTCTTGGAACAGACATGGTACTTGCTGAAGCAAGTCCCTTCTTAGCGGCAGAGGCCATAAAACCTCTGTAAGCATCTCTTGAAGTTCCGGGTACCAAGTCCTTCTTGGCCAATCCGGAGCCATGAGTATAGTTCTTACTCCTCTACGTCTTATAATTCTCAGCACCTTAGGTATGAGAAGCAGAGGAGGGAACACATACACCGACTGGTACACCCACGGTGTTACCAGAACGTCCACAGCTATTGCCTGAGGGTTTCTTGACCTGGCGCAATACCTGTCCCGTTTTTTGTTCAGACGGGACGCCATCATGTCCACCTTTGGTATTTCCCAACGGTTTACAATCATGTGGAAAAAACTTCCCGATGAAGTTTCCACTCTCCCGGGTGGAGGACGTGCCTGCTGAGGAAGTCTGCTTCCCAGTTTCCATTCCCGGGATGAAACACTGCTGACAGTGCTATCACATGATTTTCCGCCCAGCGAAAAGTCCTTCTGCTTCTTGTGTCGCCCTGTCTGTTTACGTGGGCGACTGCCGTGATGTTTTTCCCACTGGATCAATACCGGCTGACCTTGAAGCAGAGGTCTTGCTAAGCTTAGAGCATTATAAATTTACCCTTAGCTCCAGTATATTTATGTGGAGAAAAGTCTCCAGACTTGATCACACTCCCTGGAAATTTTTTCCTTGTGTGACTGCTCCCCAGCCTCTCGGGCTGGGCTCCGTGGTCACCAGCATCCAATCCTGAATGCCAAATCTGCGGCCCTCTAGAAGATGGGCACTCTATAACCACCACAGGAGAGACACCCTTGTCCTTGGATATAGGGTTATCCGCCGATGCATCTGAAGATGCGATCCGGACCATTTGTCCAGCAGATCCCACTGAAAAGTTCTTGCGTGAAATCTGCCGAATGGAATTGCTTCGTAGGAAGCCACCATTTTTACCAGGACCCTTGTGCAATGATGCACTGTTTTTAGGAGGTTCCTGACTAGCTCGGATAACTCCCTGGCTTTCTCTTCCGGGAGAAACACCTTTTTCTGGACTGTGTCCAGAATCATCCCTAGGCACAGCAGACGTGTCGTCGGGATCAGCTGCGATTTTGGAATATTTAGAATCCACCCGTGCTGTTGTAGCAGTATCCGAGATAGTGCTACTCCGACCTCCAACTGTTCCCTGGACTATGCCCTTATCAGGAGATCGTCCAAGTAAGGGATAATTAAGACGCCTTTTCTTCGAAGAAGAATCATCATTTCGGCCATTACCTTGGTAAAGACCCGGGGTGCCGTGGACAATCCAAACGGCAGCGTCTAAAACTGATAGTGACAGTTCTGCACCACGAACCTGAGGTACCCTTAGTGAGAAGGGCAAATTTGGGACATAGAGGTAAGCATCCCTGATGTCCCCGGACACTATATAGTCCCCTTCTTCCTGGTTCGTTATCACTGCTCTGAGTGACTCCATCTTGATTTGAACCTTTGTAAGTGTTCAAAAATTTTTTAGAATAAATCTCACCTAGCCTTCTGGCTTCAGTACCACAATATAGTGTGGAATAATACCCCTTTTCTTGTAGTAGGAGGGGTAATTTAATTATCACCTGCTGGGAATACAGCTTGTGAATTTTTTCCCATACTGCCTCCTTGTCGGAGGGAGACCTTGGTAAAGCAGACTTCAGGAGCCTGCGAAGAGGAAACGTCTCTACATTCCAATCTGTACCCCTGGGATACTACTTGTAGGATCCAGGGGTCCTGTACGGTCTCAGCGCCATGCTGAGAACTTGTCAGAAGCGGTGGAACGCTTCTGTTCCTGGGAATGGGCTGCCTGCTGCAGTCTTCTTCCCTTTCCTCTATCCCTGGGCAGATATGATCTTATAGGGACGAAAGGACTGAGGCTGAAAAGACGGTGTCTTTTTCTGCAGAGATGTGACTTAGGGTAAAAACGGTGGATTTTCCAGCAGTTGCCGTGGCCACCAGGTCCGATGGACCGACCCCAAAAAACTCCTCTTCCTTTATACGGCAATACACCTTTTTGCCGTTTGGAATCTGCATCACCTGACCACTGTCGTGTCCATAACATCTTCTGGCAGATATGGACATCGCATTTACTCTTGATGCCAGAGTGCAAATATCCCTCTGTGCATCTCGCATATATAGAAATGCATCCTTTAAATGCTCTATAGTCAATAAAATACTGTCCCTGTCAGGGAATCCGACCAAGCCACCCCAGCTCTGCACATCCAGGCTGAGGCGATCGCTGGTCGCAGTATAACACCAGTATGTGTGTATATACTTTTTATGATATTTTCCAGCCTCCTGTCAGCTGGTCCTTGAGGACGGCCCTATCTATAGACGGTACCGCCACTTGTTTTGATAAGCGTGTGAGCGCCTTATCCACCCTAAGGGGTGTTTCCCAACGCGCCCTAACTTCTGGCGGGAAAGGGTATACCGCCCATAATTTTCTATCGGGGGGAACCCACGCATCATCACACACTTTATTTAATTTATCTGATTCAGGAAAAACTACTGTAGTTTTTTCACATCCCACATAATACCCTCTTTTGTGGTACTTGTAGTATCAGAAATATGTAACACCTCCTTCATTGCCTTTAACGTGTGGCCCTAATAAGGAATACGTTTGTTTATTCACCGTCGACACTGGATTCAGTGTCCCTGTCTGTGTCTGTGTCGACCGACTAAAGTAAACGGGCGTTTTAAAACCCCTGACGGTGTTTTTGAGACGTCTGGACCGGTACTAATTGTTTGTCGGCCGTCTCATGTCGTCAACCGACCTTGCAGCGTGTTGACATTATCACGTAATTCCCTAAATAAGCCATCCATTCCGGTGTCGACTCCCTAGAGAGTGACCTCACCATTACAGGCAATTGCTCCGCCTCCTCACCAACATCGTCCTCATACATGTCGACACACACGTACCGACACACAGCACACACACAGGGAATGCTCTGATAGAGGACAGGACCCACTAGCCCTTTGGAGAGACAGAGGGAGAGTTTGCCAGCACACACCAAAAACGCTATAATTATATAGGGACAACCTTATATAAGTGTTTTCCCTTATAGCATCTTTTTTATATATTTCTAACGCCAAATTAGTGCCCCCCCTCTCTGTTTTAACCCTGTTTCTGTAGTGCAGTGCAGGGGAGAGCCTGGGAGCCTTCCCTCCAGCCTTTCTGTGAGGGAAAATGGCGCTGTGTGCTGAGGAGATAGGCCCCGCCCCTTTTTCGGCGGCCTCGTCTCCCGCTTTTAACGGATTCTGGCAGGGGTTAAATATCTCCATATAGCCTCCGGAGGCTATATGTGAGGTATTTTTAGCCAAAATAGGTTTTCATTTGCCTCCCAGGGCGCCCCCCTCCCAGCGCCCTGCACCCTCAGTGACTGCCGTGTGAAGTGTGCTGAGAGGAAAATGGCGCACAGCTGCAGTGCTGTGCGCTACCTTTAGAAGACTGAGGAGTCTTCTGCCGCCGATTCTGGACCTCTTCTTACTTCAGCATCTGCAAGGGGGCCGGCGGCAAGGCTCCGGTGACCATCCAGGCTGTACCTGTGATCGTCCCTCTGGAGCTGATGTCCAGTAGCCAAGAAGCCAATCCATCCTGCACGCAGGTGAGTTCACTTCTTCTCCCCTAAGTCCCTCGTTGCAGTGATCCTGTTGCCAGCAGGACTCACTGTAAAATAAAAAACCTAAGCTAAACTTTTCTAAGCAGCTCTTTAGGAGAGCCACCTAGATTGCACCCTTCTCGGCCGGGCACAAAAATCTAACTGGCTTGGAGGAGGGTCATAGGGGGAGGAGCCAGTGCACACCACCTGATCCTAAAGCTTTACTTTTTGTGCCCTGTCTCCTGCGGAGCCGCTATTCCCCATGGTCCTTTCAGGAACCCCAGCATCCACTAGGACGATAGAGAAATAACAAATTTTATTACGTGCAATTCATCGAATGTTATATACGTTATATAATGCATATGCGGACTCTGGTACATAGGCCGCACTTCCAGAACATTAAAAACCCGTATTGGTGAGCACTTGAGGAACATAAGAAATGGTGTAACTACTCCTGCACTTTCAGAACATTTTAGAATTCCTCATCAGAGTAACACCTCAGGTATTAGACAGTTTTGCGGTATTAAACATGTTAAAGGGAACTGGAGATGCAAGGATATTCCCTGCCAATTGGCAAAGAAAGAAATGCAATTGATTTATGAATTTGGTACCTTGAAACCAGGAGGTATTAACTCCGATTTCGAGGTGAAATGGTTTCTATAGGTCTACATAATCTTGCCACCCTGTAGTTTCAATTCATTCCTAAATTCATTTGGTAGCCCCCTATGTGGGTGGAATTTCTGTTTCTAATATTTTTATCTTTGATTTGTTTTTATCACTTTTTATCCTATATACATTTTTAGAGTGGTTTGTGTTTCTTACCCAGATTTTATGAGAGCTATGTTTCTATGTATAAAGTATGAAGTGACTCACTCCCTTTTAATTACTAATTTACGATATATAATCTATGGAATACCCTTTTGTTATTCAATGACGTCACCGGAAGTGACGTGATGCCATGTTCGGAGCGGATATTTATATATGCTATTAAGAAATCCAACCATCAGTATAAAGATCTTTGGGGGAGGCATTCCATAATAAACCGATTTAAAACACCTTATGGTACATCGAATAAAGGAATCTAGAGATCGGAAATGATGTTGCGCAACACGGCGCCGTGGATAACCTGTAGAGACGGGGAGGCGGGTATCCATAGTAACAAAACCGGAAGTGACGTCGTGCTACACGACGCCGGGGAGAAACTGTGGAGACGGAGAGACGGGTAGTTATAGTAACAAGCCCGCCCACTCATACATCGTTAACCATTTATGAGGATGTTACCGGGCTCACCACAGTCAAGTATACAAATGATGTAGCGGCTTCTCCCACTGTTAGTCAATCGTGGAGTACGAAGGAGTCGGCTAGGAGGCACCGGACGTCTCCGTCCTCCCCAGTCAATTTGCCGCCACGCCTTCCGATGATTGCCAGTTGGTTTACTGCCGCTATCTGGTGATAAGCTGATGCCCGTATTCAGATCTATCCTCAACGGTTGGTTCCTCGTCACCGATACCCTCTGACGCGTTTCGCTCATACTGGAGCTTTATCGAAGAGTGTCCATACGCACATCTCCCGCACCACCTCATTTGTATACTTGACTGTGGTTAGCCCGGTAACATCCTCATAAATGGTTGATATTGAGCTTTTACACGTATTGGCGTGGTAATAGAACTGGCTCATTTATGATACAACACATGTGTATGAACGGTATTTAACCTTTTGGAAACAATTTGTATCAGGACATTCATTAAGCATCTGTGCTGGATTTTTAAAAAGGAAAGGCTCTGCTATACATGCTTTTTATCTACAAGAAAATACGTGGGTTTTTCCTTGACAGTGCACTGTCTTTTTCAGTAATTGATCCACCTCTATTAGTGGTTGTTTTAAAAAGAAGTGATATATTCATTGCAAGTATTTAGGAAAAAATATTTATGTATTAGATTAGGTTGTTGATGTTTATATTTATCTATTTTCAAATATATGTTGCGACATGTGGTTGTACTCATCTCATTTAAGCCTTTAATTATCAAAAATAAGATTTTACTTACCGATAAATCTATTTATCGTAGTCCGTAGTGGATGCTGGGACTCCGTCAGGACCATGGGGATTAGCGGCTCCGCAGGAGACAGGGCACAAAAATAAAGCTTTAGGATCAGGTGGTGTGCACTGGCTCCTCCCCCTATGACCCTCCTCCAAGCCTCAGTTAGGATACTGTGCCCGGACGAGCGTACACAATAAGGAAGGATTTTGAATCCCGGGTAAGACTCATACCAGCCACACCAATCACACTGTACAACTTGTGATCTGAACCCAGTTAACAGTATGACAAACGTAGGAGCCTCTGAACAGACGGCTCACAACAATAACAACCCGATTTTTTGTAACAATAACTATGTACAAGTATTGCAGACAATCCGCACTTGGGATGGGCGCCCAGCATCCACTACGGACTACGAGAAATAGATTTATCGGTAAGTAAAATCTTATTTTCTCTGACGTCCTAGTGGATGCTGGGACTCCGTCAGGACCATGGGGATTATACCAAAGCTCCCAAACGGGCGGGAGAGTGCGGATGACTCTGCAGCACCGAATGAGAGAACTCCAGGTCCTCTTTAGCCAGGGTATCAAATTTGTAGAATTTTACAAACGGGTTCTCCCCCGACCACGTAGCTGCTCGGCAGAGTTGTAATGCCGAGACCCCTCGGGCAGCCGCCCAGGATGAGCCCACCTTCCTTGTGGAATGGGCCTTGACAGATTTAGGTTGTGGCAGGCCTGCCACAGAATGTGCAAGTTGAATTGTGCTACAAATCCAACGAGCAATCGTCTGCTTAGAAGCAGGAGCACCCAGCTTGTTGGGTGCATACAGTATAAACAGCGAGTCAGATTTTCTGACTCCAGCCGTCCTTGAAATATATATTTTCAATGCCTTGACAACGTCCAGCAACTTGGAATCCTCCAAATCGCTAGTAGCCGCAGGCACCACAATAGGCTGGTTCAGGTGAAACGCTGACACCACCTTAGGCAGAAAATGAGGACGCGTCCGCAGTTCTGCCCTGTCCGAATGGAAAATCAGATATGGGCTTTTATACGATAAAGCCGCCAATTCTGATACTCTCCTGGCTGAAGCCAGGGCCAGTAGCATGGTTACTTTCCATGTAAGATATTTCAAATCCACCGATTTGAGTGGCTCAAACCAATGGGATTTTAGAAAATCCAAAACTACATTAAGGTCCCACGGAGCCACTGGGGGCACAACCGGGGGCTGTATATGTAGTACTCCTTTTACAAAAGTCTGGACTTCAGGAACTGAAGCCAATTCTTTCTGGAAGAAAATCGACAGGGCCGAAATTTGAACCTTAATGGACCCCAATTTGAGTCCCATAGACAATCCTGTTTGCAGGAAATGTAGGAATCGACCCAGTTGAAAATCCTCCGTGGGGGCCTTCCTGGCCTCACAGCACGCAACATATTTTCTCCAAATGCGGTGATAATGTTGTGCAGTCACCTCCTTCCTGGCTTTTACCAGTGTAGGGATGACCTCTTCCGGAATGCCTTTTTCCCTTAGAATTCGGCGTTCAACCGCCATGCCATCAAACGCAGCCGCGGTAAGTCTTGGAATAGACACGTTCCCTGCTGAAGCAGGTCCCGTCTTAGAGGTAGAGGCCACGGATCTTCCGTGAGCATCTCCTGAAGTTCCGGGTACCAAGTTCTTCTTGGCCAATCCGGAGCCACGAGTATCGTTCTTACTCCCCTTTGCCGTATAATTCTCAGTACTTTTGGTATGAGAGGCAGGGGAGGAAACACATACACTGACTGGAACACCCACGGTGTTACCAGAGCGTCCACAGCTATTGCCTGAGGGTCTCTTGACCTGGCGCAATACCTGTCCAGTTTTTTGTTGAGGCGAGACGCCATCATATCCACCTTTTGGTTTTTCCCAACGGTTCACAATCATGTGGAAGACTTCTGGATGAAGTCCCCACTCTCCCGGGTGTAGATCGTGTCTGCTGAGGAAGTCCGCTTCCCAGTTGTCCACTCCCGGAATGAACACTGCTGACAGTGCTATCACATGATCTTCCGCCCAGCGAAGAATCCTTGCAGCTTCTGCCATTGCCCTCCTGCTTCTTGTGCCGCCCTGTCTGTTTACGTGGGCGACTGCCGTGATGTTGTCCGACTGGATCAACACCGGCTGACCCTGAAGCAGGGGTTTTGCCAGGCTTAGAGCATTGTAAATCGCTCTTAGCTCCAGTATATTTATGTGAAGAGACATCTCCAGGCTTGACCATACTCCCTGGAAGTTTCTTCCCTGTGTGACCGCTCCCCAGCCTCTCAGACTGGCATCCGTGGTCACCAGGACCCAGTCCTGTATGCCGAATCTGCGGCCCTCTAACAGATGAGCACTCTGCAACCACCACAGAAGAGACACCCTTGTCCGTGGCGATAAAGTTATCCGCTGATGCATCTGCAGATGCGATCCGGACCATTTGTCCAGCAGATCCCACTGAAAAGTTCGTGCGTGGAATCTGCCGAATGGAATCGCTTCGTAAGAAGCCACCATCTTTCCCAGGACTCTTGTGCATTGATGCACAGACACTTTTCCTGGTTTTAGGAGGTTCCTGACAAGTTCGGATAACTCCCTGGCTTTCTCCTCCGGAAGAAACACCTTTTTCTGAACCGTGTCCAGAATCATTCCCAGGAACAGCAGACGTGTCATCGAGGTCAATTGAGATTTTGGAAAATTCAGAATCCACCCGTGCTGTTGCAGCACTACTTGGGTTAGTGCTACTACGTCCTTCAGCTGTTCTCTGGACCTTGCCCTTATCAGGAGATCGTCCAAGTAAGGGATAATTAATACGCCTTTTCTTCGCAGAAGAAACATCATTTCGGCCATTACCTTGGTAAAGACCCGAGGTGCCGTGGACAATCCAAACGGCAGCGTCTGAAACTGATAATGACAGTTTTGCACCACGAACCTGAGGTACCCTTGATGTGAAGGGCAAATTGGGACATGTAGGTAAGCATCCTTGATGTCCAGGGACACCATAAAGTCCCCTTCTTCCAGATTCGCTATCACTGCTCTGAGTGACTCCATCTTGAACTTGAATTTTTGTATGTACAGGTTCAAAGATTTCAGATTTAGAATAGGTCTTACCGAGCCGTCCGGCTTTGGTACCACAAATAGTGTGGAATAATACCCCTTTCCCTGTTGTAGGAGGGGTACCTTGACTATCACCTGCTGAGAATACAGCTTGTGAATGGCTTCCAATACCGTCGCCCTGTCTGAGGGAGACGTTGGCAGAGCAGACTTTAGGAACCGGCGAGGGGGAGACTTCTCGAATTCCAACCTGTAACCCTGAGATACTATCTGCAGGATCCAGGGGTCCATCTGTGAGTGAGCCCACTGTGCGCTGAAATTCTTGAGTCGACCCCCCACCGCCCCGGAGTCCGCTTGTAAAGCCCCAACGTCATGCTGAGGGCTTTGCAGAAGCCGGGGAGGGCTTCTGCTCCTGGGAAGAAGCTGCTTGGTGCACTCTCTTACCCTTTCCTTTGCCACGGGGCAGATATGACTGTCCTTTCGCCCGCTTGTTCCTATAGGAACGAAAGGACTGCGGCTGAAAAGACGGTGTCTTTTTCTGTTGGGAGGGGACCTGAGGTAAAAAGGTGGATTTCCCGGCTGTTGCCGTGGCCACCAAATCCGATAGACCGACCCCAAATAATTCCTCCCCTTTATACGGCATAGCGGAGCCGCTAATCCCCATGGTCCTGACGGAGTCCCCAGCATCCACTAGGACGTCAGAGAAATAAGCGCAAAGTGAATTCTTTTTTCATTGATCTGGTAATTAGCCTGTCTTTTTTGCTGCTTGAAGGCATTTGTGCAATATCTGATTAGTTTTTATCATTTGTTTTATTGTGTGTTATATGTTATGCTATTAAAACGGTATTTCACTATACACACTTTTTTATCCTTGTTTACATGATATTCATCTGAGGGTGACGGAAGTCTATGAGATTACAAGGATCAGCAGGAGTGAATTAGAAGCACTAGTTAAGTCTCATTTTCCGTTATCTTTTTCTGTTGTTTACTCTGTGTGGTGTTTGTATGTGGTGTGTGTGTGGAAAATTTTCGACTTCGACGTGCATTATTAGGAAAGTCCAGGAATAGAGCATTTTCTCCCTCATGGAGAGGGTCAGGTAGGCAAGTATGAATACAACACTGCTATGCAATACAATCCAATTTCAGTCGCATTCAATGGGAGTAATGGTTGTTCAGTTTTCTGCTTCCCATGCGGTACGGTAAGGAGACACCACAGGTCGCTCCCCCTGCGGTACAGTAAGGTGACACCACAGGCCGCTCCCCAGGCAGTACAGTAAGGCGATGCCACAGGCTGCACCCCCTGCGGTACAGTAAGTTGACGCCACAGTCTGCTCCCCCTGCGGTACGGTGAGGTGACATCACAGGCCGCTACCCTGCGGTACAGTGAGGTGACACCACAGGCTGCTCCTCCTGCGGTACAGTGAGGTGACACCACAGGCTGCAGTATAAGCCATGGCTGATATATAATAATACAGGACACTGCCCGGGGGGGACATATTGAGGACAGAGCAGCACATTACTACCTGTTACTAATACAGTCAGGAGATTATTATATATATCCCTCATTAGTCACATCTGTAGCCATGGTTACTGTCCCTCCCGCTCTGCCTCCTATTATTCTACTGACACGCCCACCCGCAGCTGTCCCCTCCCGCTCAGCCCACATCAGCCAATCGCATCTCAAAGCTGTTTCACCGGCTCCTCCCTCCCATTCACTATGGCTACAGCTAGCGCCCCATCCCATTCAGTGCTGTGACTGACGCACCGAAAAGCCAATCAGGCGGCAGATAATACTCCGTACGTCATGTAGACAGCTACAGCTGCATCACACAGGTCATTACTAGAGTAATCAACAGGTGCTACTATATGTGCGGCGGCCATTTTCCTGTAGGCTCTTATACGTGATAGGTTGTCAGAGCCACAAGGAGTGACGCTGAAGAGGGGGTGGAGTTAGGGAGTCCTCAGGCGCCGTTTTGGAGATCCTCATTACTACAAGAGGTAACTTATTCTATTTGATATTATTATTATATAGGGGAGAGGGGACCGTACAGTGATATATGAGGGGGAATAACACAGCTCCCGGCACACACTGATATGTGGTATTATTATATAGGGGAGAGGAGACCATATAGTGATATATGAGGGGAATAACACAGCTCCCGGCACACACTGATATGTGGTATTATTATATAGGGGAGAGGGGACCGTACAGTGATATATGAGGGGAATAACACAGCCCCCGGCACACACTGATATGTGGTATTATTATATAGAGGAGAGGGGACCGTACAGTGATATATGAGAGGAATAACACAGCTCCCAGCACACACTGATATGTGGTATTATTATATAGGGGAGAGGGGACCGTACAGTGATATATGAGGGGAATAACACAGCTCCCGGCACACACTGATATGTGGTATTATTATATAGGGGAGAGGGGACCGTACAGTGATATATGAGGGGGAATAACACAGCTCCCGGCACACACTGATATGTGGTATTATTATATAGGGGAGAGGGGACCGTACAGTGATATATGAGGGGAATAACACAGCCCCCGGCAGACACTGATATGTGGTATTATTATATAGGGGAGAGGGGACCGTACAGTGATATATGAGGGGGAATAACACAGCTCCCGGCACACACTGATATGTGGTATTATTATATAGGGGAGAGGGGACCGTACAGTGATATATGAGGGGAATAACACAGCCCCCGGCACACACTGATATGTGGTATTATTATTATATAGGGGAGAGGGGACCATACAGTGATATATGAGGGTGAATAACACAGCTTCCGGCACACACTGATATGTGGTATTATTATTATTATTATATAGGGGAGAGGGGACTGTACAGTGATATATGAGGGTGAATAACACAGCTCCCGGCACACACTGATATGTGGTATTATTATTATATAGGGGAGAGGGGACTGTACAGTGATATATGAGGGTGAATAACACAGCTCCCGGCACACACTGATATGTGGTATTATTATATAGGGGAAAGGGGACTGTACAGTGATATATGAGAGGAATAACACAGCCCCCGGCACACACTGATATGTGGTATTATTATTATATAGGGGAGAGGGGACCTTACAGTGATATATGAGGGGGAATAACACAGCTCCCGGCACACACTGATATGTGGTATTATTATATAGGGGAGAGGGGACCGTACAGTGATATATGAGGGGGAATAACACAGCTCCCGGCACACACTGATATGTGGTATTATTATATAGGGGAGAGGGGACCGTACAGTGATATATGAGGGGAATAACACAGCTCCCGACACACACTGATATGTGGTATTATTATATAGGGGTGAGGGGACTGTACAGTGATATATGAGAGGAATAACACAGCTCCCTGCACACACTGATATGTGATATTATTATTATTATTATTATTATTATTATTATTATTATATAGGGGAGAGTGTACCGTACAGTGATATGAGGGGGAATAACACAGCTCCCTACACACACTGATATGTGGTATTATTATTATTATTATATAGTGGAGAGGGGACCGTACAGTGATATATGAGGGGATATAACACAGACCCTGGCACACACTGATATGTGGTATTATTATATAGGGGAGAGGGGACCGTACAGTGATATATGAGGGGGAATAACACAGCCCCCGGCACACACTGATATGTGGTATTATTATTATATAGGGGAGAGGGGACCGTACAGTGATATATGAGGGGAATAACACAGCCCCCGGCACACACTGATATGTGGTATTATTATATAGGGGAGAGGGGACCGTACAGTGATATATGAGGGGAATAACACAGCTCCCTACACACACTATGTGGTAGTATTATTATATAGGGGAGAGGTGACTGTACAGTGATATATGAGGGGGAATAACACAGCCCTCGGCACACACTGATATGTGATATTATTATATAGGGGAGAGGAGACCGTACAGTGATATATGAGGGGGAATAACATAGCCCTTGGCACACACTGATATGTGGTATTATTATATAGGGGAGAGTGTACCGTACAGTGATATATGAGGGGGAATAACACAGCTTCCGGCACACACTGATATGTGGTATTATTATTATATAGGGGAGAGGGGACCATACAGTGATATATGAGGGGGAATAACACAGCCCTCGGCACACACTGATATGTGGTATTATTATTATATAGGGGAGAGGGGACCGTACAGTGATATATGAGGGGGAATAACACAGCTCCCGACACACACTGATATGTGGTATTATTATATAGGGGAGAGTGTACCGTACAGTGATATATGAGGGGGAATAACACAGCTCCCTACACACACTAATATGTGGTATTATTATTATATAGGGGAGAGGTGACCGTACAGTGATATATGAGGGGGAATAACACAGCCCTCGGCACACACTGATATGTGGTATTATTATTATATAGGGGAGAGGGGACCGTACAGTGATATATGAGGGGAATAACACAGCCCCCGGCACACACTGATATGTGGTATTATTATTATATAGTGGAGAGGTGACCGTACAGTGATATATGAGGGGGAATAACACAGCCCTCGGCACACACTGATATGTGGTATTATTATTATATAGGGGAGAGGTGACCGTACAGTGATATATGAGGGGAATAACACAGCTCCCTACACACACTGATATGTGGTATTATTATATAGGGGAGAGGGGACCGTACAGTGATATATAAGCGGAATAACACAGCTCCCGACACACACTGATATGTGGTATTATTATTTCTCTATCGTCCTAGTGGATGCTGGGGTTCCTGAAAGGACCATGGGGGAATAGCGGCTCCGCAGGAGACAGGGCACAAAAAGTAAAGCTTTTCCAGATCAGGTGGTGTGCACTGGCTCCTCCCCCTATGACCCTCCTCCAGACTCCTGTTAGATTTTTGTGCCCGGCCGAGAAGGGTGCAATTCTAGGTGGCTCTCATAAAGAGCTGCTTAGAGAAAGTTTAGCTTAGGTTTTTTTATTTTACAGTGATTCCTGCTGGCAACAGGATCACTGCAACGAGGGACAGAGGGGAGAAGAAGTGAACTCACCTGCGTGCAGGATGGATTGGCTTCTTGGCTACTGGACATCAGCTCCAGAGGGACGATCACAGGTACAGCCTGGATGGTCACCGGAGCCGCGCCGCCGGCCCCCTTGCAGATGCTGAAGTAAGAAGAGGTCCAGAATCGGCGGCTGAAGACTCCTGCAGTCTTCTAAAGGTAGCGCACAGCACTGCAGCTGTGCGCCATTTTCCTCTCAGCACACTTCACACGCAGTCACTGAGGGTGCAGGGCGCTGGGGGGGGGCGCCCTGGGAGGCAAATGAAAACCTATTAAAAGGCTAAAAATACCTCACATATAGCCCCCAGAGGCTATATGGAGATATTTAACCCCTGCCTGGATTCACAAAATAGCGGGAGACGAGCCCGCTGGAAAAGGGGCGGGGCCTATCTCCTCAGCACACGGCGCCATTTCCTCTCACAGCTCCGCTGGTCAGGACGGCTTCCAGGTCTCTCCCCTGCACTGCACTACAGAAACAGGGTAAAACAGAGAGGGGGGGCAAATTTAATGGCAATATTTTGATATATATAAAGCAGCTATAAGGGAGCACTTATTATAAGGCTATCCCTGTCATATATAGCGCTTTTTTGGTGTGTGCTGGCAGACTCTCCCTCTGTCTCCCCAAAGGGCTAGTGGGTCCTGTCTTCGTGTAGAGCATTCCCTGTGTGTCTGCTGTGTGTCGGTACGTGTGTGTCGACATGTATGAGGACGATATTGGTGTGGAGGCGGAGCAATTGCCAAATATGGGGATGTCACCTCCTAGGGGGTCGACACCAGAATGGATGCCTTTATTTGTGGAATTACGGGATAGCGTCAACTCGCTTAAGCAGTCGTTTGACGACATGAGGCGGCCGGACAATCAATTAGTGCCTGTCCAGGCGCCTCAAACACCGTCAGGGGCTGTGAAACGCCCTTTGCCTCAGTCGGTCGACACAGACCCAGACACAGGCACTGATTCCAGTGGTGACGGTGACGAATCAACCGTATTTTCCAGTAGGGCCACACGTTATATGATTTTGGCAATGAAGGAGGCGTTACATTTAGCTGATACTACAGGTACCACTAAACAGGGTATTATGTGGGGTGTGAAAAAACTACCTATAGTTTTTCCTGAATCAGAAGAATTAAATGACGTGTGTGATGAAGCGTGGGTTGCCCCTGATAAAAAGCTGATAATTTCAAAGAAATTATTGGCATTATACCCTTTCCCGCCAGAGGTTAGGGAGCGCTGGGAAACACCTCCTAGGGTGGACAAGGCGCTAACACGCTTATCTAAACAAGTGGCGTTACCCTCTCCTGAGACGGCCGCACTTAAAGATCCATCAGATAGGAGGATGGAAAATATCCAAAAAAGTATATACACACATGCAGGTGTTATACTACGACCAGCTATAGCGACTGCCTGGATGTGCAGTGCTGGGGTAGTTTGGTCAGAGTCCCTGATTGAAAATATTGATACCCTGGACAGGGACAATATTTTACTGTCGTTAGAACAAATAAAGGATGCATTTCTTTATATGCGTGATGCACAGAGGGATATCTGCACACTGGCATCACGGGTAAGTGCTATGTCCATTTCGGCCAGAAGAGCTTTATGGACGCGACAGTGGACAGGCGATGCGGATTCAAAACGGCATATGGAAGTTTTGCCGTATAAAGGGGAGGAGTTATTTGGAGTCGGTCTATCAGATTTGGTGGCCACGGCTACAGCCGGGAAATCCACCTTTCTACCTCAAGTCACTCCCCAACAGAAAAAGGCACCGACTTTTCAACCGCAGCCCTTTCGTTCCTTTAAAAATAAGAGAGCAAAGGGCTATTCATATCTGCCACGAGGCAGAGGTCGAGGGAAGAGACAGCAACAGGCAGCTCCTTCCCAGGAACAGAAGCCCTCCCCGGCTTCTACAAAAGCCTCAGCATGACGCTGGGGCTTCTCAAGCGGACTCGGGGACGGTGGGCGGTCGTCTCAAAAATTACAGCGCGCAGTGGGCTCACTCGCAGGTAGATCCCTGGATCCTGCAGATAATATCTCAGGGGTACAGGTTGGAATTAGAGACAGATCCACCTCGCCGTTTCCTGAAGTCTGCTTTACCAACGTCCCCCTCCGAAAGGGAGACGGTTTTGGAAGCCATTCACAAGCTGTACTCTCAGCAGGTGATAGTCAAGGTACCTCTTCTACAACAAGGGAAGGGGTATTATTCCACTCTATTTGTGGTACCGAAGCCGGATGGCTCGGTAAGGCCTATTCTAAATCTGAAGTCCTTGAACCTGTACATAAAGAAGTTCAAGTTCAAGATGGAGTCACTCAGAGCAGTGATAGCGAACCTGGAAGAAGGGGACTTTATGGTATCCTTGGACATCAAGGATGCGTATCTCCACGTTCCAATTTACCCCTCACACCAGGGGTACCTCAGGTTCGTTGTACAAAACTGTCACTATCAGTTTCAGACGCTGCCGTTTGGTTTGTCCACGGCACCTCGGGTCTTTACAAAGGTAATGGCCGAGATGATGATTCTTCTTCGAAGAAAAGGCGTATTAATTATCCCATACTTGGATGATCTCCTAATAAGGGCAAGGTCCAGAGAACAGCTAGAGATGGGATTAGCACTATCTCAAGAGGTGCTAAAGCAGCACGGATGGATTCTGAATATTCCAAAATCCCAATTAATGCCGACAACTCGTCTGCTGTTCCTAGGGATGATTCTGGACACTGTTCAGAAAAAGGTTTTTCTTCCCGAGGAAAAAGCCAAGGAGTTATCCGACCTGGTCAGGAACCTCCTAAAACCAGGAAAGGTGTCTGTACATCAATGCACAAGAGTCCTGGGAAAAATGGTGGCTTCTTACGAAGCAATTCCATTCGGCAGATTCCATGCAAGAATTTTCCAAAGGGATCTGTTGGACAAATGGTCAGGGTCGCATCTTCAGATGCACCTGCGGATAACCCTGTCTCCAAGGACAAGGGTATCTCTTCTGTGGTGGTTGCAGAGGGCTCATCTATTGGAGGGCCGCAGATTCGGCATACAGGATTGGATCCTGGTGACCACGGACGCCAGCCTGAGAGGCTGGGGAGCAGTCACACAAGGAAGAAACTTCCAGGGAGTGTGGTCGAGCCTGGAAAAGTCTCTTCACATAAACATTCTGGAACTAAGAGCAATCTACAATGCTCTAAGCCAGGCGGAACCTCTGCTTCAAGGAAGACCGGTGTTGATCCAGTCGGACAACATCACGGCAGTCGCCCATGTAAACAGACAGGGCGGCACAAGAAGCAGGAGTGCAATGGCAGAAGCTGCCAGGATCCTTCGCTGGGCGGAGAATCACGTGATAGCACTGTCAGCAGTGTTCATCCCGGGCGTGGACAACTGGGAAGCAGACTTCCTCAGCAGACACGATCTTCACCCGGGAGAGTGGGGACTTCATCCAGAAGTTTTCCACATGCTAATAAACAGTTGGTAAAGACCAATGGTGGACATGATGGCGTCTCGCCTCAACAAAAAACTGGACAGGTATTGCGCCAGGTCAAGAGATCCGCAGGCAATAGCTGTGGACGCGCTGGTAACACCTTGGGTGTACCAGTCGGTGTATGTGTTTCCTCCTCTGCCTCTCATACCAAAGGTATTGAGAATCATACGGCAAAGCGGAGTAAGAACGATACTAGTGGCTCCGGATTGGCCAAGAAGGTCTTGGTACCCGGAACTTCAAGAGATGGTCACGGACGATCCGTGGCCTCTACCTCTGAGAAGGGACCTGCTTCAACAGGGTCCCTGCCTCTTTCAAGACTTACCGCGGCTGCGTTTGACGGCATGGCGGTTGAACGCCAGATCCTAAAAGGAAAAGGCATTCCAGAAGAAGTCATTCCTACCTTGATTAAGGCAAGAAAGGAAGTCACCGCGAAGCATTATCACCGCATTTGGCGGAAATATGTTGCGTGGTGCGAGGATCGGAGTGCTCCGACGGAGGAATTTCAACTGGGTCGTTTCCTACATTTCCTGCAATCAGGATTGTCTATGGGTCTCAAATTGGGATCTATTAAGGTTCAAATTTCGGCCCTGTCAATATTCTTCCAAAAAGAATTGGCCTCAGTCCCTGAGGTCCAGACTTTTGTCAAAGGAGTACTGCATATACAGCCTCCTGTGGTGCCTCCGGTGGCACCGTGGGATCTAAATGTAGTTTTAGATTTCCTCAAATCCCATTGGTTTGAACCACTAAAAAAATGTGGATTTGAAATATCTCACATGGAAAGTGACTATGTTACTGGCCCTGGCTTCCGCCAGGAGAGTATCTGAACTGGCGGCTTTATCTTATAAAAGCCCTTATTTAATTTTCCATTCGGATAGGGCAGAGCTGCGGACGCGTCCGCATTTTCTCCCTAAGGTGGTATCAGCGTTTCACCTGAACCAGCCTATTGTAGTGCCTGCGGCTACAAGCGACTTGGAGGACTCCAAGTTGTTGGACGTTGTCAGAGCTTTAAAAATATACATTTCAAGGACGGCTGGAGTCAGAAAATCTGACTCGCTGTTTATACTGTATGCACCCAACAAGTTGGGTGCGCCTGCTTCTAAGCAGTCGATTGCTCGTTGGATTTGTAACACAATTCAACTTGCACATTCTGTGGCAGGCCTGCCACAGCCTAAATCTGTTAAGGCCCATTCCACAAGGAAGGTGGGCTCATCTTGGGCGGCTGCCCGAGGGGTCTCGGCATTACAACTCTGCCGAGCAGCTACGTGGTCAGGGGAGAACACGTTTGTAAAATTCTACAAATTTGATACCCTGGCAAAAGAGGACCTGGAGTTCTCTCATTCGGTGCTGCAGAGTCATCCGCACTCTCCCGCCCGTTTGGGAGCTTTGGTATAATCCCCATGGTCCTTTCAGGAACCCCAGCATCCACTAGGACGATAGAGAAAATAAGAATTTACTTACCGATAATTCTATTTCTCGGAGTCCGTAGTGGATGCTGGGCGCCCATCCCAAGTGCGGATTATCTGCAATACTTGTACATAGTTATTGTTAACTAATTCGGGTTATTGTTTAGGGAGCCATCTTTCAGAGGCTCCTCTGTTATCATACTGTTAATTGGGTTTAGATCACAAGTTGTACGGTGTGATTGGTGTGGCTGGTATGAGTCTTACCCGGGATTCAAAATCCTCCCTTATTGTGTACGCTCGTCCGGGCACAGTACCTAACTGGAGTCTGGAGGAGGGTCATAGGGGGAGGAGCCAGTGCACACCACCTGATCTGGAAAAGCTTTACTTTTTGTGCCCTGTCTCCTGCGGAGCCGCTATTCCCCCATGGTCCTTTCAGGAACCCCAGCATCCACTACGGACTCCGAGAAATAGAATTATCGGTAAGTAAATTCTTATTTTTTATTGAACAATGTGTAAACCTATATAAGGAGGGGTTAACCATCATCTATTACAGGCCTAGGTGTTTCGGGGGGTGATGCCGGAAGGATAATAATCAAACCACGGAAGCCATTTCAATAGAGGGGATTGGGGAGCTAGGGAATATTTAATGCTCATAGTTTCCATTTCGAAATTGCGCTGTATTGACGTTATAATTTTGGATAAGCGTGGGGGGTCTGTTCTTTTCCAATATTGAGCAATTGCGGCTCTAGTGGCTATGAGGATATGGCCTATCACGTAAGAGTATTCAGAAGGTATTTGAGGAGGGAAATAATGTAAAAAAACAATCTCAGGTCGGTGGGGGAGGGACACCTTTGTGATCTTTTCAATTAGCCCAAAGATCTCTATCCACAGTGGCCTAATAACTGGGCATGTCCAAAATATGTGAATTAAAGTACCTACTGATCCACATTGCCTCCAACAAAATTTAGAGGATTCTGGCCAGATCTTATGTAGTTTGTCAGGTGTGTGATATAGGCCATGGATCAATTTGAACATCATTTCAGTGTGGTTGATGCACCGAGACATTTTAAAAATATTCATAAATATATTTTCCCATTCCTGCTCAGTCAGAGGGATGTTAAATTCTGATTCCCACCGTGTTTGAATATGTAATTTCATATCATTGAGTGGGGAGAGGAGCGTAATATACCACTGAGATATACCACCTTTGTGTTGTCTGGAGGAAAAGTTACTTAAAATATATGGGGGTGGGGTAGGGGGGGAGAGAGGATCAGGTATATTTGCCCTAATCCAGTGTCTGATACGTAGGTATTTATAAAAATCCTTTGATGGTATCAGATATTGGGTTTGTAGTTGTTGGAAGGTTTTAAGCTCTGATTTGTCATACAAGTCCTTGATCTGTCGAACCCCTAACTCCCGCCAGTTCCGCAGTGGGAGGTCTGGGAGTAGTTTGGAAATCGCCAAAATGGATAGGTGCGTGGAGGGAAGTGGGCAGTCGCCCAGATTATTGACTAATCTGTCCCAGACCTTGAGAGAGTTAGTTATACTCCTCATAAATTTGGTGGAGGGGGGTCTATGTGAGGGTTTGACCCAGATTAAATCTGGTAGAGGGAATCCTGTGCACATATGACTTTCAATATCTACCCAGGGTTTTACGGAGTCAGTCTGGAGCCAGTCCTTCAACTGATCAAGGAGACATGCATGTTGATACAGTTCAAGGTTAGGAAATGCAAGACCCCCATTACCTTTGGATCTAAACAGACGGTTTCTAGCTATCCTGGGTTTTTTGCCCTTCCAAATAAAGGTAGACATGACAGAATAGAATTTGTTAAGGAGAGCGATCGGTACTAAGTAAGGTATGGCTCTAAATAGGTAAAGAATTTTAGGGAGGAGCATCATTTTAATTGATGAAAGGCGCCCCAACCAGGAGATTTCATAGTTTGTCCACTGTTTGGTAAGGGTTCGGAAGTGGCCCAAGAGAGGAAGGTAATTACACTCCACCGTGGAACGAGAGCTGGAAGGGATCTTAATCCCAAGGTATTGGATGGAAGAGTCCTGCCAGGCATAGGGATATATAGATTGTAGGGTTTGGAGTGGGGTCGGGTCAATGTCAAATGCCATTGCCTCAGTTTTAGCCGTATTCAATTTATAGTAGGAGATTTTGGCGTAGTCCTGTAGGATATCGTGGATGGCTGGGAGAGAAATTTCAGGCTTAGTTACAAACAGCAGGACGTCGTCTGCAAACAGGCAAATCTTATGTTGCGTGGGACCTATGTGAACTCCGCTAACTAGGGTAGATTCTCTAATTTTCTCTGCTAGAGGTTCTATCGCTAAAATGAAAATTAATGGCGACAGTGGACATCCCTGACGAGTGCCGTTGGTGATGGGGAAGGGATCAGATAAAAACCCATTACTAAAAACGTGTGCTGAGGGGTTCGTGTATAGGCGTAGGACATTCTGTAGGAATTGTCCCGTGAACCCAAACCTGGCAAGAACTTCTGACATGTATAACCAATGAATCCTGTCAAAAGCTTTCTCCGCATCGAGGGAGAGCAGTAATAAGGGTTCCCGCGACGCGGAGCGAGCCTCCAGAAGGGAGAAAACTCTCCTGGTATTGTCAGAGGCTTGGCGACCGATAGTGAAGCCCACTTGATCTTGATGGACCAATGTGGGGATCAGCGGATTCAGTCTATTTGCAAGCAGTTTGGCATACAACTTAATATCTGTATTCAAAAGTGCTATGGGTCTATAATTTGCGCAGAGGGATGGGTTCTTGCCTGGTTTGAGAATCGTTATCACCTGTGCCTCCAACATTTCTCTAGGGAAGGGGTTAGAGGAAGCGTCGTTGTACAGATTAAGGAGAAGTGGGGAGAGTGAGTCCTGAAAGGTAATGTAAAAGAGATTAATAAACCCGTCCGGCCCAGGGGCCTTGTCTTTTTTGAGGTCTTTCAGGGAAGTCTGGATTTCTCTCTCAGTCCAGGGTGTGCAAAGTGTGGAAGCATCCTCGGGGGAAATGGAAGGCAGATTAATGGAATCTAAAAAGGACCGTATAAGCTGCAAGGAAGGTTGCGGGGTGAGGGGATCTTGTTTGAGGTTGTATAGCTTCCTATAATAAGAGGCAAATTGGTTTGCAATATCTTTAGGGTTCAGCGACTGCGGTCCGTCTGGGTTTGCTAGGTATTTAATTCTATTGATAAGATTTTTCCCTCTGAGTTTCCGCGCCAGTAGTTTACCTGCCCTATTGCCTAATGTGTAATATTTTTGCTTTAGGTTAGAGACTGCTCTTTGTACGTGCAAAAGGTAGAGACTGTTCAGTTTCCTCTTTGCTTTCGTCAGGGACGCAAGGGTGAGATCATCGGTAGGGGATTGTTTATGTTTAGCTTCTAGCGTCGTCACCTCCAATTCATAAGCCAGCTGAACTTCCCTGTCTCGGCGCGCTATACGAGCTGAAGCATGTATAGCTGCACCTCTCAGGACTGCTTTGAGGGCACACCAATGGTTGGAGATAGAGGTATCAGCGGGGCTGTTTGTGTCCAAATAAGAAGACAAGGCCTCTCGTAATATAGAGACTCCGTCCTCATCTCTCAAAATGTAATCCCGTAACCTCCAGGGGCGTGTTGCGGGGATAGGCGTTTTGTATGTCCAAGTCCAAAGTAGTGGCGCATGGTCTGACCACGATATCGGCAAAATTTTGACGTTAGGAATTGATTGTAATGTCCATTTATCCGTCAGGAGCAGATCGATCCTAGAATAGGATCTATGCACTGCCGAATAAAATGTATAATCTCTGGCCCCTATATTCCTGATTCTCCAAGCATCGTATAAGTCAAATTCGGCTAGTAGGTGAGAGAAAGAGGAGGCCAGGGCCTTGGCTGCGTTGGCGGACTGTTTGTCAAGTTTCGCGGATTTGTCTAGGTTCGGGTCAGGGGCTAAGTTAAAGTCACCCATCAGGAAAACCGCGCCTTTCTTGACACTATACAGCTTTTGAAAAAAGGATTTCAGAAATCGGGGTTGATTAGAATTAGGGGCATAGAGGGAGACCAAAGTGACATATTTCGTTCGCAGTTTCCCCACTAGAATCAAATATCTGCCATTGCCATCTACCCACTTACTCTCTAGTTGGAAAGGGCATGATTTATGGAAGAGGATAGCGACACCATTTCTCTTAAACGGCCCACAGGAGGTATAGTGAACCGGGTAGTTGGTATTGGAGAACTGAGGGGGGGAGTGTAGTGGGAAGTGAGATTCCTGTATAGCTACTACGTCCGCCTTTTGATCCGCAAAGTATTTTAGAGCCAGGCGTCTCTTATTGGGTGAGTTAAGCCCCTTAACATTAAGACTTAAAAAGGTAGCCATGTGGGAGGGTATAAGGAGGCGATATACAGCCCGACGAAAAGCATCAGTATCATTTGCCTCCAATTATAATACATATCAGCACAGTCCTCTAAGATAGAAGTGTAGTCAGCATCAGTAAAGAGAAGAATATGAGAGTAGAAAACAGAACAAAAAAGAAAACATGGAAAAAAAACAGAAATAGCATCCATAGAGGAGCTAGAGATCCCGTCACATGGGTATCGTGACGGGCAGGTGTGGGTGGGTGGCATACCAGCCAATTTTTCCCACCGTCGCCTCCAAACCAGAACATGTCTAACACGTGATTATCAATCGCAATAATAGATAAGATATATAAAGAAGCTAAACAAACGTAGGTCATCCTAAGATAGGAAGAAATGGGTGTTTGCTGTCTAATTTAGACATAAACAGTTCTACTCCTATCTAGTTTAAACGAAAACATTGAAACATCCTACTCAAAACATTGACTATAGTGTAATGAAGCTATAACTACAGATGAACCTGTAGTGGAAGAAACAAACGCTGAATAGTAATTATCATACGGTTATTCCCAATTGATCCTCAGCCCGGAGCCAGTGTCCAGTCTTGGGCTATCCGTTTCGGAGATGTAGCGGGGGGGACCGGTTGAGTATCGAGAAGGATGTCCCATTTCTTCAGAATTTGAGGTCCATCTTCGGGTGAGGTGATGACGGTAGTTATACCATTGCGTAGCACAATCAGCTTGGTAGGGAATCCCCACTTATATTGAACTGCAGCTTTCCGTAGGGCTGATGTGATGTTAAAAAATGATCGCCTTTTGGCCATGGTCGCTGGAGACAGGTCTTGGAAGAGTTGGAGAGAATCCAGACAAGTCGCCGTAGGTGAAGAGGGCAGTGCTGCACGTAAGATCTTTTCCTTAGTGTGAAAGAAATGGACCCTGAGGAGTGTGTCCCTGGAGGCCTGAGCAGGTGCTTGTCTAGACTTCGGGAGTCTATGGATCCTGTCAATCAGGAGATCCGGAAGCGGGACATCAGGTATCAATTTGTGGAAAAGATCGGTGGCGTATCCATACAAGTCAGCATTTGAAACATCATCAGGGATGCCTCTTATTTTTATATTATTCCTACGTGAGCGGTCCTCCAAGTCTGTAGTTTTGTCTCGAATGTTAGCGACCTCCTCCAGGAGAGCGTCGTGTGCGGAGATCAAATCATTGTGCGATGTTACTAACTCCTCCATCTTATGTTCAATGTGGTCCGTCCTGTCACCGATTTCAGAAATATCAGCGCGGAGAGCTTGTATATTGGATCTAAGCTCAGATGTGATGTCTGATTTGAAGGAGGCTAACAAGGAATGGATAGAACGTAGCGTGACCGGGCCATCTAGAGAGTCCATATCAGCTTGTGCGGCGTGGGCCGTGTTGCTTATTATTGGTGAAGTTGATTGAGATGATTGGGCCAGATTCGGCGAGGAAAATGGTGCATGTGTCTTCTTACCGGAGGAGGAGGACCCAAAGAAATTCACTTGTGAAGCAGATTTAGATCCCTTCGATTTCTTTGGAGGCATGTCGAGATGTCCCGCGAGGGGTTAGTAGATCATACAGGTAAAAAAAGGATGACCGTAGTGAGTGGTTATTCAGGCAGGAAGCGACGGTGAGAAAGTCATGGTGTTAGAAGGGCATATCTTCACAGGGGGATTCTCACTCTATATATTGTAGTGGTAAGCGACGGGTGTAGGGCTGCGTGCTCCTGAGGGATCAAGTGGTATATGCTGGAAAGCAAAGCAGGGCCATGAGTCGTGTGCTTCTTTCCTGGTCCCGTAATTCCGGGCTCCCAACCTGGGCCAGCCAGCGGTCAGGGTCTTCCGTGCAGAGGCTCAGGAATATCCAGGGGGGCTCCACCTGGGGAAGGGAGATTGTAGCTGTAGCTCTGGATAACAGGTGGGGGGATCCGCCGCCACACAATAGTGCCCGAGGGTCCGGGTCAGGCAGGGGCTGGTGAGGACGCAAGCCCAGGGGAAAGGTAAAGCCGCTGATCGTCTCGGGGCGTCCACGCTCCGGTCCCGGAGCGCACTTCCTGGGGGGCTCTAAATTTGGCGTCCTGGTTGTAGGGCGGGTCACTGACCGCAAAGGTGGATATAGAAGGAGCCACTCGCCAGGATCCCCGGGCTCAGTATGTTGACCACGGTGGTAGATAGCGTCAGATGGGGTAATGTTGGCTGAAGGGATTAGGAGGACGTCAGTGTGGTAAGCTCCCTTTAGCTGGAGCTCTGGAGCTGCATCCCCAGGTGCTCATTAATAAAATATGCCCAGTATTAGGCCAGCTGCAGGTGAGTAAGGGCCCTATGAATATAGCAGGCTTCTGAAGATGTGTTTTTCGGGCCCGCCGTGGCCTCGTTCCGGTCCCGGAACTTGCGGCTGGGCCTCCTCAGCACTTTATTCCCCGGTCTGTAGGTGTGGGGAGCGGAGGCCTTGTCAGTTAGGCCTGTATTGTGGGCTTCGGTAGCTGAGCGTCAGCGGGTGAGGGAGAGAGAAGTGCCCCGGGCGCCGCAGGTCCGTCGGGCAGCGAGGAGCTAGCAAGCTGTTCAAAGCTTACCAGCCGTCGCCGTCTCTGCCTGGTCCGCGGTCACCCCGGGCCTCCGTCTCCGTCGTCGCGTCTCCGGAGTGCAGGTCCTAAGGGTCGCCTTCTCCGCGTCCCGTCACTGTCTCCTTCGTGCACCGCTGTCTTCCTCTCCAGGCAGGCGCAGTCTCCGTCTCCGATCTCCTAGGTAGGGGCTAAACACTCGGCCGAGTGTCAGGTCCGGAAGGGGGGAATTTCTACTTCAGTCCCCGGCTTCACAGGGAGGGGTAGGCCGCAACCCGCAGCGACCCTTAAAAGGGTCCCCCGGCTCCGCAATCACTACCCCTCAAGCAGGTGGGTCCAGCAGAGCCACAGAGTGTTATGTGGTCGATGGTGGGCTCAATCAGAATATTTCTGAGGGTCTCTATGTACAGAATATCAGGAGCTCCTGAAAAACCCTTCTGAACAGCTTGCTGGCTAGGCCACACCCCCGTGGTATTATTATTATATAGGAGAGAGGGGACCGTACAGTGATATATGAGGGGGAATAACATAGCCCTTGGCACACACTGATATGTGGTATTATTATTATATAGGGGAGAGGGGACCGTACAGTGATATATGAGGGGGAATAACACAGCCCTCGGCACACACTGATATGTGGTATTATTATTATATAGGGGAGAGGGGACCCTACAGTGATATATGAGGGGGAATAACACATCTCCCGACACACACTGATATGTGGTATTATTATATAGGGGAGAGTGTACCGTACAGTGATATATGAGGGGGAATAACACCGCTCCCTACACACACTGATATGTGGTATTATTATTATATAGTGGAGAGGGGACCGTACAGTGATATATGAGGGGAATAACACAGTCCCGGCACACACTGATATGTGGTATTATTATTATATAGTGGAGAGGGGACCATACAGTGATATATGAGGGGAATAACATAGCCCTTCGCACACACTGATATGTGGTATTATTATTATATAGGGGAGAGGGGACCGTACAGTGATATATGAGGGGGAATAACACAGCTCCCTACACACACTGATATGTGGTATTATTATTATATAGTGGAGAGGGGACCGTACAGTGATATGAGGGGGAATAACATAGCCCTTGCCACACACTGATATGTGGTATTATTATTATATAGGGGAGAGGGGACCGTACAGTGATATATGAGGGGAATAACACAGCCCCCGGCACACACTGATATGTGGTATTATTATATAGGGGAGAGTGTACCGTACAGTGATATATGAGGGGGAATAACACAGCTCCCTACACACACTGATATGTGGTATTATTATTATATAGGGGAGAGGGGATCGTACAGTGATATATGAGGGGAATAACACAGCCCCCGGCACACACTGATATGTGGTATTATTATATAGGAGAGAGGGGACTGTACAGTGATATATGAGGGGAATAACACAGCTCCCGGCACACACTGATATGTGGTATTATTATATAGGGGAGAGGGGACCGTACAGTGATATATGAGGAGGAATAACACAGCTCCCGGCACACACTGATGTGTGATATTATTATTATTATATAGGGGAGAGGGGACCGTACAGTGATATATGAGGAGGAATAACACAGCTCCCGGCACACACTGATATGTGGTGGTATTATTATTATATAGGGGAGAGGTGACCGTACAGTGATATGAGGGGGAATAACATAGCCCTCGGCACACACTGATATGTGGTATTATTATTATATAGGGGAGAGGGGACCGTACAGTGATATATGAGGGGGAATAACACCGCTCCCGACACACACTGATATGTGGTATTATTATATAGGGGAGAGTGTACCGTACAGTGATATATGAGGGGGAATAACACAGCTCCCGACACACACTGATATGTGGTATTATTATTATTATATAGGAGAGAGGTGACCGTACAGTGATATATGAGGGGGAATAACATAGCCCTTGGCACACACTGATATGTGGTATTATTATTATATAGGGGAGAGGGGACCGTACAGTGATATATGACGGGGAATAACACAGCTCCCTACACACACTGATATGTGGTATTATTATTATATAGGGCAGAGGTGACCGTACAGTGATATGAGGGGGAATAACATAGCCCTCGGCACACACTGATATGTGGTATTATTATATAGGGGAGAGGGGACCGTACAGCGATATATGAGGGAAATAACACAGCTTTCGACACACACTGATATGTGGTATTATTATATAGTGGAGAGGTGACCGTACAGTGATATATGAGGGAGAATAACATATCCCTCGGCACACACTGATATGTGGTATTATTATATAGGGGAGAGGGGACCGTACAGTGATATGTGAGGGGGAATAACACAGCTCCCGGCACACACTGATATGTGGTATTATTATATAGGGGAGAGGGGACCGTACAGTGATATATAAGGGGAATAACACAGCTCGCGGCGCACACTGATATGTGGTATTATTATATAGGGGAGAGGGGACCGTACAGTGATATATGAGGGGGAATAACACAGCTTTCGGCACACACTGATATGTGGTATTATTATATAAGGGAAAGGGGACCGTACAGTGATATATGAGGGGGAATAACACTGCCCCCTGTACACACGTAGCTTACTGTGGTGTCCTGTTATAATTAATATATAGCAGACTTAGATGTTTATGTTAATACAAGAAACAGACAGTTGAGAAGATCCGCAACAAGAAAAGAACCCTTTCTTACTATAAATATAGTTGAAGAATAGAAAAATATATAAAAAGGGTCTACAAACCAGATACCTATATTTGCTGTGGAAATCCGTCACAGGCAGAGGTTGGTGTTGCTCCCCAGAGTCAGAAAGTCAAAATGGAAATAGAGAGAAAAGAAGACTCTATTTTGGGGGCACTCTTAGAAATCCAAGACAGGGTTATTATTGTCCTAGTCGTCATAAAACATAACTTTTATTTATCCATTAAAATATGAAAATATAACAAACATAACATAAAGAACTACACACTGATCTA
Organism: Pseudophryne corroboree; assembly: GCF_028390025.1. Lineage (NCBI taxonomy): Eukaryota > Metazoa > Chordata > Amphibia > Anura > Myobatrachidae > Pseudophryne > Pseudophryne corroboree. Next base: position 46,680,146 of record NC_086446.1, on the reverse strand, counting down.
AATATTATTTTTACAACACAACTATTCCTATGTGTTGATTAACCAAACAATTTTGTTTATTATTAATAAATCAATACCCTCTGTAGGTATGCCACTACCATATAATTTGTTGGAACATCACAAATTGTGGCTGCACCCAGGATTAATGTGATAAAAGTTTGTTCCGCACTGTACCTAAAAATTAGGTTATATTCAGGGAATTAACGTCTCAGCATACACAGGCAATACAACTCTGCTAACAGTGTTACATGGCGAGTTCTACACATTCATTGTCTTACTCTGGTTAATAATTTAACTGAAAAGTAGTGACAATTAAAGGAAAAACCTGGACCCAATTTGCCAGAAATTGTTAAACAATTACAAATAAACACTGTGTAACTTTATATTATTCCTTTTCCGTAAATAAAATAATGAATAAGGATTAAGAGAAAAGATCAGCAACTCATATCCAGTTACTTCTGCTGTCTATCCGTCATGAGTTAGGACAGAATTGTCGACACAGCGGCCGGTAGATGAGAGAGCAGCGGTCTGAGTTATTAGCTGATTGGAAGAAAGACAGAAGCCGTACTGCTTTCCCCGTTAGGATGTTCACAGTGTCCTGATATCAAAAGACATTGCAGAACATTATGCCATGATTCAGGAATGAGTGTTGACCGAAAGAGTAATAGATCACAGTAATTGCTGATTAGTGTACCATTAATTGGGTCTATTGATTAGCATAAATTGCATAAACAATTCTTTTTCCTGGTAGTATAGAAAATTCATAGAACATCACACCATAACATTGCAGCATAAGATAAAGTCCTTAGTACACAGGTCTGCACACTTTATCAACCTCTGTTTAAAGAGCTGCTAAATCACAGTAAATTGTTTGAACTGTTTTACTCGAAACCAGTTAGTGTGAATCACACCATATTAAAGCTAGGTTCCTGCTTGTAATCTTGTTACAGTGTTTATATGATGATTAATATAATTGTATCGAATCTAAGTAACAAGGTTTTAAACAGTTACAGAGAGCTGTTGTGAGAACTCATATTAACGAGGGAGAATAGACAATAATTACAGCAGACCTGACCACTCCGTAACAGCCGTTTTCCCGTCATGAATTAGGGTCTCAGGACCAATACAGCGGACGGTGAGCGAGTGGACAGGGGCAGATCAGGTATCGTCTGTAGGAAAAGAAGTGAAAGTGGCCGTACTGCTGTCCACGTTAGAGCGGTTGCAGCACCCTGGTGTCAGGAGACATTGCAGGGACGCTGCACCGCAATCGTGGATGAGAGCTGGCCGAGATGTTTACCGTGTATGCATCTAGGACGAGCGGTCCCGGGTGGAGCGGAGGGTATTGATTGAGCCAGTGGTATAGACAGGTCTTTGCGGCGTCCTAGATGCATACACGGTAAACATCTCGGCCAGCTCTCATCCACGATTGCGGTGCAGCGTCCCTGCAATGTCTCCTGACACCAGGGTGCTGCAACCGCTCTAACGTGGACAGCAGTACGGCCACTTTCACTTCTTTTCCTACAGACGATACCTGATCTGCCCCTGTCCACTCGCTCACCGTCCGCTGTATTGGTCCTGAGACCCTAATTCATGACGGGAAAACGGCTGTTACGGAGTGGTCAGGTCTGCTGTAATTATTGTCTATTCTCCCTCGTTAATATGAGTTCTCACAACAGCTCTCTGTAACTGTTTAAAACCTTGTTACTTAGATTCGATACAATTATATTAATCATCATATAAACACTGTAACAAGATTACAAGCAGGAACCTAGCTTTAATATGGTGTGATTCACACTAACTGGTTTCGAGTAAAACAGTTCAAACAATTTACTGTGATTTAGCAGCTCTTTAAACAGAGGTTGATAAAGTGTGCAGACCTGTGTACTAAGGACTTTATCTTATGCTGCAATGTTATGGTGTGATGTTCTATGAATTTTCTATACTACCAGGAAAAAGAATTGTTTATGCAATTTATGCTAATCAATAGACCCAATTAATGGTACACTAATCAGCAATTACTGTGATCTATTACTCTTTCGGTCAACACTCATTCCTGAATCATGGCATAATGTTCTGCAATGTCTTTTGATATCAGGACACTGTGAACATCCTAACGGGGAAAGCAGTACGGCTTCTGTCTTTCTTCCAATCAGCTAATAACTCAGACCGCTGCTCTCTCATCTACCGGCCGCTGTGTCGACAATTCTGTCCTAACTCATGACGGATAGACAGCAGAAGTAACTGGATATGAGTTGCTGATCTTTCCTCTTAATCCTTATTCATTATTTTATTTACGGAAAAGGAATAATATAAAGTTACACAGTGTTTATTTGTAATTGTTTAACAATTTCTGGCAAATTGGGTCCAGGTTTTTCCTTTAATTGTCACTACTTTTCAGTTAAATTATTAACCAGAGTAAGACAATGAATGTGTAGAACTCGCCATGTAACACTGTTAGCAGAGTTGTATTGCCTGTGTATGCTGAGACGTTAATTCCCTGAATATAACCTAATTTTTAGGTACAGTGCGGAACAAACTTTTATCACATTAATCCTGGGTGCAGCCACAATTTGTGATGTTCACAACAAATTATATGGTAGTGGCATACCTACAGAGGGTATTGATTTATTAATAATAAACAAAATTGTTTGGTTAATCAACACATAGGAATAGTTGTGTTGTAAAAATAATATTTAGATCAGTGTGTAGTTCTTTATGTTATGTTTGTTATATTTTCATATTTTAATGGATAAATAAAAGTTATGTTTTATGACGACTAGGACAATAATAACCCTGTCTTGGATTTCTAAGAGTGCCCCCAAAATAGAGTCTTCTTTTCTCTCTATTTCCATGTTTATGTTAATGCAGGTGGAGCAGACTTGTCTATTGTTATTTTAGTACTGGTGTAGTACAATGGTGTCCTGTTATAATAATTGCTGAAAGAAATGTTGCTTTATAATGAGCTGAGCAGGCAATAGATAGTGAGGGTCATTGCTGTGCTCTCCCTGTTTTATTAATTTCTACTACCCTGTATGCTTTCCAAATCTCCCCCACCCCTCCGTCTCAGTCCCAAGTTTGTACAACTGATATAATGGGGTAAATTTACTAAGATGGGAGTTCTATTTAAGATGGGATGTTACCCATAGCAACCAATCGGATTCCAGGTATTCTCTTCTAGAAGTTGCAAGATAAATAAGAAGTAGAAGCTGATTGGTTGCTATGGGCAACATCCCATCTTAAATAGAACTCCCATCTTAGTAAATTTACCTCAATGTCTGTAGAACTCTCTGTTTTACTACTTTGGCCCAGCTGTTGCATTTATTTAACTCTTCTGCTCAGTACCTGGGAGTAAATAATAACGCAGATCATATTAATCAGGGAATGAGAGGATAATCAGTATAGTAATAGATCTGCAGGTGTGCACATAACAGGGGCTTCCTGTTGCCCAGATCCTGTCCCAGCAATGCGCTTTGTGCTGTGGGTCTCTGCACCGTTTCAGTATCATCTGTCATCCCCCCATTTGCCTGTCTCCTCCCACATTCATTCACTATTTACTGTCTCCTGGTGCAGCCAATCAGAATAGAGCGTGGGGAGCCCAGACTGTAGAGAGGGGACACAGCAATGAGTGAGGCATGAAGAGGGTGCATCAGAAATGTTACGGCCCATATAGATAGTTACTGGTAGTGGGATTGTCTAGCAGAGCATAATGCAGCTGTCTATATTTCTCTGACGTCCTAGTGGATGCTGGGAACTCTGTAAGGACCATGGGGAATAGCGGGCTCCGAAGGAGGCTGGGCACTCTAGAAAGATTTATGACTACCTGGTGTGCACTGGCTCCTCCCACTATGACCCTCCTCCAAGCCTCAGTTAGATTTTGTGCCCGGCCGAGGTTGGATGCACACTAGGGGCTCTCATGAGACTTTAGAGAGAAAGTATAGAAATTAGGTTTTTTATTTTCAGTGAGACCTGCTGGCAACAGGCTCACTGCAGCGAGGGACTAAGGGGAGAAGAAGCGAACCTGCCTGCTTGCAGCCAGCTTGGGCTTCTTAGGCTACTGGACACCATTAGCTCCAGAGGGATCGACCGCAGGCCCAGTCCTTGGTGTTCGGTGCCGGAGCCGCGCCGCCGTCCCCCTTACAGAGCCAGAAGCAAGAAGAGGTCCGGAAAATCGGCGGCAGAAGACATCAGTCTTCACCAAGGTAGCGCACAGCACTGCAGCTGTGCGCCATTGCTCCTCACACACACTTCACACTCCGGTCACTGAGGGTGCAGGGCGCTGGGGTGGGGGCGCCCTGAGAAGCAATAAATACACCTTGGCTGGCAAAAATACCACAATATATAGCCCCAGAGGCTATATATGTGGAAAATACCCCTGCCAGAATATAGAAAAAAGCGTGAGAATAGGCTGCGGAAAAGGGGCGGAGCTGTCTCCTTCAGCACACTGGCGCCATTTCTCCCTCACAGCTCCGCTGGAAGGAAGCTCCTTGACTCTCCCCTGCAGTCTACACTACAGAAAAGGGTAAAAAAGAGAGAGGGGGCACTAAATTTAGGCGCAGTATACAGTTATATAGAAAAAGCAGCTATAGGGGACATAACTCAGTTAGTCCCTGCATTATATAGCGCTCTGGTGTGTGCTGGCATACTCTCTCTCTGTCTCCCCAAAGGGCTTTTGTGGGTCCTGTCCTCTGTTAGAGCATTCCCTGTGTGTGTGTGCGGTGTGTCGGTACGGCTGTGTCGTCATGTTTGATGAGGATAATGAGGTGGAGACGGAGCAGATGCCTTTAGGAGGGATGTCACCCCCTGGGGGGCAGACACCTGAGTGGATGTGCTTATGGAAAGAAATGAGTGCACGTATAGACTCCTTACATAAGAAATTTGACGACATGCCAAATGTGGGACAGCCGACTTCTCAGCTCGTGCCAGTCCAGGCGTCTCAAAGGTCATCAGGGGCTCTGAAACGCCCGCTACATCCGACCGCAGACGCAGATGTCGACACTGATACTGACACCAGTGTCGATGACGAGGAGTCTAACCTGATGCCCACTAAGGCCATTCACTGCATGATCGAGGCAATGAAAGAGGTGTTACACATTTCTGATATAAATACAGGTACCACTAAAAAGGGTATTATGTTTGGGGAGAAAAAACTACCCGTAGTTTTTCCCCCATCAGATGAATTAAATGAAGTGTGTGAAGAAGCGTGGGCTTCCCCTGATAAAAAATTGGTAATTCCTAAGAAGGTACTAATGGCGTTCCCTTTCCCGCCAGAGGATAGGTCACGTTGGGAAACACCCCGTAGGGTAGATAAAGCGCTCACACGTTTGTCTAAAAAGGTGGCACTACCGTCTCCGGATACGGCCGCCCTCAAGGAACCTGCTGATAGAAAGCAGGAGGCGATCCTGAAGTCTGTAGACACACACTCAGGCATTATGCTTAGGCCAGCTATTTTTGTAGCACTTTCTAACCGATAGCCCCTGCTTCTTTCTTAACACATATTAACACTTTAGTATTTCAATGGTGTGCTGCCCTGGGGTGGTCGGGCCTGAGCCGACTTTGTGGGATCCAAGCCCTGGACCTATGCTTAGTTAGGGACCTCCAGTAATAGAGCAGCCGTGAAGTGGCCTGGAGGCTTATCATATCTTTTGCAAAACATATGTAACGAAGAGCACTAAATTTCCTATTATTACATAGTATATAGTTCTTCTTACTAACAGCCAGCAGAGTGCGTGGGAAAAATCCCTTTTGTATTTCTTGTCTAGAGTAACCCTCTCCCGCAGCACCTGGGGATTGTTACCAGCTTGATTAGAGCAATTTTCCACTATTTATTGCAGTTCAGAGAGGCATAGATGGAGCCAGAATTAGGAGGGCATGCTGGGTCCTGTGGTGCCATTTGGAGGATACAGGGGTGCCTCCAGGTAAACTAGCTCTCAATCTGGATATGTTCTGTATGTGCCATTATCATGTGGCCATACATTAAGCAATTGTATGACCCATAGTGGATGTTATTATTATTATGCTGTGTATGGGTTTGGGGAGTGGTACCCCCCAGGTCTGGTGGGGCTGGGCCACCTTGGGGTAGCATGCCATATTATTTATTTAGCACTTATGTAACACTCCTATTTTCTCTGACTTCCTAGTGGATGCTGGGAACTCCGTAAGGACCATGGGGAATAGCGGCTCCGCAGGAGACTGGGCACAAAAGTAAAGCTTTAGGACTACCTAATGTGCACTGGCTCCTCCCCCTATGACCCTCCTCCAAGCCTCAGTTAGATTTTTGTGCCCGAACGAGAAGGGTGCACACTAGGGGCTCTCCTGAGCTGCTTAGTGAAAAGTTTAGTTTTAGGTTTGTTATTTTCAGTGAGACCTGCTGGCAACAGGCTCACTGCATCGAGGGACTAAGGGGAGAAGAAGTGAACTCACCTGCGTGCAGAGTAGATTGGGCTTCTTAGGCTACTGGACACCATTAGCTTCAGAGGGATCGAATACAGGCCCAGCCATGGAGTCCGGTCCCAGATCCGCACCGCCGGCCCCCTTACAGAGCCAGAAGCAAGAAGAGGTCCGGAAAATCGGCGGCAGAAGACATCCTGTCTTCACCAAGGTAACGCACAGCACTGCAGCTGTGCGCCATTGCTCCTCAGCACACTTCACACTTCGGTCACTGAGGGTGCAGGGCGCTAGGGGGGGCGCCCTGAGCAGCAATAAAAACACCTTGGCTGGCGAAAATACATCACATGTAGCCCCCAGGGCTATACGGATGTATTTTAACCCCTGCCAGAATACATAAAAAAGCAGGAGAAAAGTCCGCGAAAAAGGGGCGGAGCCTATCTCCTCAGCACACTGGCGCCGTTTTCCCTCACAGCTCCGTTGGAGGGAAGCTCCCTGGCTCTCCCCTGCAGTCACTACACTACAGAAAGGGTTAAAAAAGAGAGGGAGGCACTAATTAGGCGCAGTATTAACAATACAGCAGCTATAAGGGGAAAAACACTTATATAAGGTTATCCCTGTATATATATAGCGCTCTGGTGTGTGCTGGCAAACTCTCCCTCTGTCTCCCCAAAGGGCTAGTGGGGTCCTGTCCTCTATCAGAGCATTCCCTGTGTGTGTGCTGTGTGTCGGTACGTTTGTGTCGACATGTATGAGGAGGAAAATGATGTGGAGGAGGAGCAAATTGCCTGTAATAGTGATGTCACCCCCTAGGGGGTCGACACCTGAGTGGATGAACTGTTGGAAGGAATTACGTGACAGTGTCAGCTCTTTACAAAAGACAGTGGTTGACATGAGACAGCCGACTACTCAGCTTGTGCCTGTCCAGACTTCTCATAGGCCGTCAGGGGCTCTAAAGCGCCCGTTACCTCAGATGACAGATACAGACGCCGACACGGATACTGACTCCAGTGTCGACGGTGAAGAGACAAATGTGACTTCCAGTAGGGCCACACGTTACATGATTGAGGCAATGAAAAATGTTTTACACATTTCTGATAATACGAGTACCACCAAAAGGGGTATTATGTTCGGTGAGGAAAAACTACCTGTAGTTTTCCTGAATCTGAGAAATTAAATGAGGTGTGTGATGAAGCGTGGGTTTCCCCCGATAAAAACTGATAATTTCTAAAAAGTTATTGGCATTATATCCTTTCCTGCCAGAGGTTAGGGTGCGTTGGGAAACACCCCCTAGGGTGGATAAAGCGCTCACACGCTTGTCAAAACAAGGGCTCTACCCTCTCCTGAGATGGCCGCCCTTAAGGATCCTGCTGATAGAAAGCAGGAGGGTATCCTAAAATGTATTTACACACATACTGGTGTTATACTGCGACCAGCAATCGCCTCAGCCTGGATGTGCAGTGCTGGGTTGGCGTGGTCGGATTCCCTGACTGAAAATATTGATACCCTAGATAGGGACAGTATATTATTGCCTATAGAGCATTTATCCCTTACTTGGACGATCTCCTGATAAGGGTAAAATCCAGGGAACAGTTGGAGGTCGGTGTAGCACTATCTCAGGTAGTGTTGCGGCAGCACGGTTGGATTCTCAATATTCCAAAATCGCAGCTGATTCCGACGACTCGTCTTCTGTTCCTAGGGATGATCCTGGACACAGTCCAGAAAAAGGTGTTTCTCCCGGAGGAGAAAGCCAGGGAGTTATCCGAGCTAGTCAGGAACCTCCTAAAACCGAGCCAAGTCTCAGTGCATCAATGCACAAGGTTTCTGGGAAAAATGGTGGCTTCCTACGAAGCAATCCCACTCGGCAGATTCCACGCAAGAACTTTCCAGTGGGACCTGCTGGACAAATGGTCCGGGTCGCATCTTCAGATGCATCAGCGGATAACCCTGTCACCAAGGACAAGGGTGTCTCTCCTGTGGTGGTTGCAGAGTGCTCATCTTCTAGAGGGCCGCAGATTCGGCATTCAGGACTGGGTCCTGGTGACCACGGATGCCAGCCTGCGAGGCTGGGGAGCAGTCACACAGGGAAGAAATTTCCAGGGCTTATGGTCAAGCCTGGAGACGTCTCTTCACATAAATATCCTGGAGCTAAGGGCCATTTACAATGCTCTAAGCTTAGCAAGACCTCTGCAGTGATCGCGCTGAGCCCAAAAAAAAGTGGGTCCCAGGGACCCCTAACTTTTAAAAATTGGGGTCCTACTTGTTATTTTCTGGGTCCCATCGGAATTAAGTTTTTTATTCATATTAATCTTATTTGGACACTACAGAAGTGTTGCAAGGTGGGGGAATGGGGTGACAGTGCTTCTGGGGTGTGTAGCATGCAGGACAGTCTGCCCCAGAGCTTTAACTAGATATTTTGGTGCCCTTTGGTAGAAAGTGAATTGGAGTTCCACCACCCAGATCCGAAACAGGTGGTGCGCGCCGCAAAAATTTAGGGGCATGGCTTCATGGAGAAGGGGCGTGACCACATAATAGTGCCAATTCACATTACACCACACTGTAGTGCCGCTTATACACATTGCACCAGGTAGAACCTCCTATATACACTGCGCCAGGTAGAGCACGTTATACACACTGCGCCAGGTAGAGCACGTTATACACACTGCAGCAGGTAGAGCACGCCGTTATACACACTGCGCCAGGTAGAGCACGCCGTTATACACACTGCGCCAGGTAGAGCACGCCGTTATACACATTGCGCCAGGTAGAGCACGCCGTTATACACATTGCGCCAGGTAGAGCACGCCGTTATACACATTGCGCCAGGTAGAGCACCCCGTTATACATATTGCACCAGGTAGAGCACCCCGTTATACACATTGCACCAGGTAGAGCACCCCGTTATACACACTGCGCCAGGTAGAGCACGCCGTTATACACACTGCGCCAGGTAGAGCACGCCGTTATACACATTGCACCAGGTAGAGCACGCCGTTATACATATTGCACCAGGTAGAGCACCCCGTTATACACATTGCACCAGGTAGAGCACGCCGTTATACATATTGTACCAGGTAGAGCACGCCGTTATACACATTGCACCAGGTAGAGCACGCCGTTATACACACTGCGCCAGGTAGAGCACGCCGTTATACACACTGCGCCAGGTAGAGCACGCCGTTATACACATTTCGCCAGGTAGAGCACGCCGTTATACACATTGCGCCAGGTAGAGCACCCCGTTATACACATTGCGCCAGGTAGAGCACGCCGTTATACACACTGCGCCAGGTAGAGCACGCCGTTATACATATTGTACCAGGTAGAGCACGCCGTTATACACATTGCACCAGGTAGAGCACGCCGTTATACACACTGCGCCAGGTAGAGCACGCCGTTATACACACTGCGCCATGTAGAGCACGCTGTTATACACACTGCGCCAGGTAGAGCACGCTGTTATACACACTGCGCCAGGTAGAGCATGCCGTTATACACACTGCGCCAGGTAGAGCACGCCGTTATACACACTGCGCCAGGTAGAGCACGCTGTTATACACACTGCGCCAGGTAGAGCACGCTGTTATACACACTGCGCCAGGTAGAGCATGCCGTTATACACACTGCGCCAGGTAGAGCACGCCGTTATACATATTGTACCAGGTAGAGCACCCCGTTACACACATTGTACCAGGTAGAGCACGCCGTTATACACATTGCGCCAGGTAGAGCACGCCGTTATACACACTGCGCCAGGTAGAGCACGCCGTTATACACACTGCGCCAGGTAGAGCACGCCGTTATACACACTGCGCCAGGTAGAGCACGCCGTTATACACACTGCGCCAGGTAGAGCACGCCGTTATACACACTGCGCCAGGTAGAGCACGCCGTTATACACACTGCGCCAGGTAGAGCACGCCGTTATACACACTGCGCCAGGTAGAGCACGCCGTTATACACACTGCGCCAGGTAGAGCACGCCGTTATACACACTGCGCCAGGTAGAGCACGCCGTTATACACACTGCGCCAGGTAGAGCACGCCGTTATACACATTGCGCCAGGTAGAGCACGCCGTTATACACATTGCGCCAGGTAGAGCACCCCGTTATACATATTGTACCAGGTAGAGCACGCCGTTATACACATTGCGCCAGGTAGAGCACGCCGTTATACACACTGCGCCAGGTAGAGCACGCCGTTATACACACTGCGCCAGGTAGAGCACGCCGTTATACACACTGCGCCAGGTAGAGCACGCCGTTATACACACTGCGCCAGGTAGAGCACGCCGTTATACACACTGCGCCAGGTAGAGCACGCCGTTATACACACTGCGCCAGGTAGAGCACGCTGTTATACACACTGCGCCAGGTAGAGCACCCCGTTATACACACTGCGCCAGGTAGAGCACCCCGTTATACACACTGCACCAGGTAGAGCACCCCGTTATACACACTGTGCCAGGTAGAGCACCCCGTTATACACATTGCAGCAGGTAGAGCACCCCGTTATACACACTGCGCCAGGTAGAGCACCCCGTTATACACATTGCAGCTGGTAGAGCACACCGTTACACACATTGTGCCAGGTAGAGCACGCCGTTATACACATTGCGCCAGGTAGAGCACGCCGTTATACACACTGCGCCAGGTAGAGCACCCCGTTATACACACTGCACCAGGTAGAGCACCCCGTTATACACATTGCAGCAGGTAGAGCACACCGTTACACACATTGTGCCAGGTAGAGCACGCCGTTATACACATTGCGCCAGGTAGAGCACGCCGTTATACACATTGCGCCAGGTAGAGCACGCCGTTATACACACTGCGCCAGGTAGAGCACAAACCTTCCGCACCACCAGGGCCCTGCGCTGTCACCGCTGCATCCGTCAGGCAAAAGAAGTGAGAAGAAGTTTGAGGGGGGGGGGGGTGTACCCAATGCGGTCACCTCGGGAACTGGCTCTCCTGTCACAGGCCCGCTAGCTGAGCGTCCGTAGGGATGCTGGGGACACCTGATGGTAATGGTGCAGCCCGCTCTTCTCCCCAGCAGCGGTATGGGGGCAGAGCACGGCAGGGGTTGGAGGTGAGGTTCCTGGCCGGTCACCGCTGCTCTCCTTCACACAGATCGCGGGAGAGCACACCGGAGGCAGCCGAGAGGGAGGCAGATATTGGGTTGGGAGGGAGCTGCAGTTCACGGTGTTGGCGAGTCACTGCCCGCCCGCAGCACACGTACAACAGCCGCAGAGCCGTCTTCTCTCTCGGCCCGGCTCCCGTGTGAAGCCGCTGCAGCCAACTACTTGTAAATTGAAGGGGACGGCGCTTCTTGCCCGTACAGAGCGGAGCCTTACCACATGCAGTGTGGCGGTGCCCCCTCCCCCTCCTGGTCACTGCACGTGACCAAGAGGGGGAGGGGGCACCGCCAGACTGCTAGTGGTAAGGCTCCACTCTGTACGGGCAAGAAGCGCCGTCCCCTTCAATTTACAAATAGTTGGCTGCAGCGGAGCGCGTCCCCGGGGACCCTCCCATTTTTGAAAAGTGAGTCCCCGCCTTCAGATCTGGGTAAAATATGCGCTATAGCGCGTATTTGCGAACACTGCTCTGCTTCAAGGTCAGCCGGTGTTGATCCAGTCGGACAACATCACGGCAGTCGCCCACGTAAACAGACAGGGCAGCACAAGAAGCAGGGGGGCAATGGCAGAAGCTGCAAGGATTCTTCACTGGGCGGAAAATCATGTGATAGCACTGTCAGCAGTATTCATTCCGGGAGTGGACAACTGGGAAGCAGACTTCCTCAGCAGGCACGACCTCCACCCGGGAGAGTGGGGACTTCACCCAGAAGTCTTCCACATGATTATAAACCGTTGGGAAAAACCAAAGGTGGACATGATGGCGTCCCACCTCAACAAAAAACTCGACAGGTATTGCGCCAGGTCAAGGGACCCTCAGGCAATAGCTGTAGATGCTCTGGTAACACCGTGGGTGTACCAGTCAGTGTATGTGTTCCCTCCTCTGCCTCTCATACCCAAGGTACTGAGAATTATAAGACGGAGAGGAGTAAGCACTATAGTCGTGGCTCCGGATTGGCCTAGAAGGACTTGGTACCCGGAACTTCAAGAGATGCTCACGGAGGATCCGTGGCCTCTACCTCTAAGAAGGGACCTGCTCCAGCAAGGACCCTGTCTGTTCCAAGACTTACCGCGGCTGCGTTTGACGGCATGGCGGTTGAACGCCGGATCCTGAAGGAAAAAGGCATTCCGGATGAAGTCATCCCTACCCTGATCAAAGCCAGGAAGGATGTAACCGCAAAACATTATCACCGCATTTGGCGAAAATATGTTGCGTGGTGCGAGGCCAGTAAGGCCCGACGGAGGAATTTCAACTGGGTCGATTCCTACATTTCCTGCAAACAGGAGTGTCTATGGGCCTGAAATTGGGGTCCATTAAGGTTCAAATTTCGGCCCTGTCAATTTTCTTCCAGAAAGAACTAGCTTCAGTCCCTGAAGTTCAGACGTTTGTAAAAGGGGTACTGCATATACAGCCTCCTTTTGTGCCTCCAGTGGCACCTTGGGATCTCAATGTAGTTTTGGGGTTCCTAAAGTCACATTGGTTTGAACCACTTAAATCTGTGGAGTTAAAATATCTCACATGGAAAGTGGTCATGCTGTTGGCCCTGGCCTCGGCCAGGCGCGTGTCAGAATTGGCGGCTTTATCCTGTAAAAGCCCTTATCTGATTTTTCATTCGGACAGGGCGGAATTGAGGACTCGGCCTCAGTTTCTCCCTAAGGTGGTTTCAGCGTTTCACTTGAACCAACCTATTGTGGTGCCTGCGGCTACTAGGGACTTGGAGGACTCCAAGTTGCTAGACGTTGTCAGGGCCCTGAAAATATGTTTCCAGGACGGCTGGAGTCAGAAAATCTGACTCGCTGTTTATCCTGTATGCACCCAACAAGCTGGGTGCTCCTGCTTCGAAGCAGACTATTGCTCGCTGGATTTGTAGTACAATTCAGCTTGCACATTCTGTGGCAGGCCTGCCACAGCCAAAATCTGTAAATGCCCATTCCACAAGGAAGGTGGGCTCATCTTGGGCGGCTGCCCGAGGGGTCTTGGCTTTACAACTTTGCCGAGCAGCTACTTGGTCAGGGGCAAACACGTTTGCTAAATTCTACAAATTTGATACCCTGGCTGAGGAGGACCTGGAGTTCTCTCATTCGGTGCTGCAGAGTCATCCGCACTCTCCCGCCCGTTTGGGAGCTTTGGTATAATCCCCATGGTCCTTATGGAGTTCCCAGCATCCACTAGGACGTCAGAGAAAATAAGAATTTACTCACCGGTAATTCTATTTCTCGTAGTCCGTAGTGGATGCTGGGCGCCCATCCCAAGTGCGGATTGTCTGCAATACTTGTAAATAGTTATTGCTAACTAAAGGGTTATTGTTGAGCCATCTGTTGAGAGGCTCAGTTGTTTTCATACTGTCAAACTGGATATAGTATCACGAGTTGTACGGTGTGATTGGTGTGGCTGGTATGAGTCTTACCCGGGATTCAAAATCTTTCCTTATTATGTCAGCTCGTCCGGGCACAGTGTCCTAACTGAGGCTTGGAGGAGGGTCATAGTGGGAGGAGCCAGTGCACACCAGGTAGTCATAAATCTTTCTAGAGTGCCCAGCCTCCTTCGGAGCCCGCTATTCCCCATGGTCCTTTCGGAGTTCCCAGCATCCACTACGGACTACGAGAAATAGAATTACCGGTGAGTAAATTCTTATTATTACTAGAGAGATGTCATCCACGGCAGTCCCTACCTGATGTGTCCCAATGTTGTGTATACATCCACTGTAGTACTTTCACTATCACACTGTCAGAGGCTGCGGCTATATATTGTCGTATACCAGAACGTCAGCTGATTAGTGTATAATGTGATGTTATGTTAATTATTTTTATTATATTTATTCCTAGATAATTACGTTGTGCGGATCCAGAGACCCTGAGGATGGACATGGACCGGAGTCACACAAATGAGAGGATATTACATCTCACCCTGGAGATTGTCCACCTGCTGACTGGGGAGGTGAGGGGATCTGGGAGCGTCATAGTGACAAATCATATCTATAGTAATTATACAGGGACATGACTGGGGAGGTGAGGGGATCTGGGAGTGTCACAGTGACTTCACTTATATCTATAGTAATAATACAGGGACATGACTTGGGAGGTGAGGGGGATCTGGGAGTGTCACAGTGACATCACTTATATCTATAGTAATAATACAGGGACATGACTTGGGAGGTGAGGGGATCTGGGAGTGTCACAGTGACTTCACTTATATCTATAGTAATAATACAGGGACATGACTGGGGTAGGTGAGGGGATCTGGGAGTGTCACAGTGACATCACTTATATCTATTGTAATAATACAGGGAGATGACTGGGGAGGTGAGTGGATCTGGGAGGCTCCACTTCTTATGATTCTGGTCTCCAGGATGCACCTATTTAGACATATTCAGGATAATCAATAAAAGGTTTGTGTATCAGGCATGTACATTTGGATGTAGCTGGTAATATGAGGTGTGACCATCAGCCTCTGTGGGATCTTTTACAGAAACAATAGTATCACAGTGTTACTGCCTATCTCTTCACCACCCTCAGTGGGCGGCTGTTCTCAGTCCTCTGTTTTCCTCCAGCTCCCACTACATCATCATCTTACTGTCTGCACTACTCTGTCCAAGGCACGTGATTCATCTGTGGGTACCGACCATATACAGAGGACACTGAGTGCTAGGCCCGCTGAGGATGGCGGGAGACGTGCCTTTTAGTTTTATTACCGGGAGAGGCGGTTAGAGTACAGCACGCAAGGTCTGGGAGATGCTGGGGTCACCACGCTGAAAGCGAAAAGCCGGCGGCTAGGCAGCGCGTGCACAAGTAAGGGAGCCGCTGGTATCACTGCCGGGTTGTCACAACTGAGGGCCTGAGCTGACGGGAGGCAGCCTCAGTTGTAGGGGCTGAGATGTACCGGAACCTGGTAGGTTGTATCAGACCCCTGGACATGTAAGTAACATGAATAATAACTGCCCGAAGGCGTGACCACGACAACTTGGATAAAAGTCAATGATGTTTTCTCTATCGTCCTAGTGGATGCTGGGGTTCCTGAAAGGACCATGGGGAATAGCGGCTCCGCAGGAGACAGGGCACAAAAAGTAAAGCTTTTCCAGATCAGGTGGTGTGCACTGGCTCCTCCCCCTATGACCCTCCTCCAGACTCCAGTTAGATTTTTGTGCCCGGCCGAGAAGGGTGCAATCTAGGTGGCTCTCCTAAAGAGCTGCTTAGAAAAAGTTTAGGTTTTTTATTTTACAGTGATTCCTGCTGGCGACAGGATCACTGCAGCGAGGGACTGAGGGGAGAAGGAGTCAACTCACCTGCGTGCAGGATGGATTGGCTTCTTGGCTACTGGACATCAAGCTCCAGAGGGACGATCACAGGTACAGCCTGGATGGTCACCGGAGCCGCGCCGCCGGCCCCCTTGCAGATGCTGAAGTCAGAAGAGGTCCAGAATCGGCGGCTGAAGACTCCTGCAGTCTTCTAAAGGTAGCGCACAGCACTGCAGCTGTGCGCCATTTTCCTCTCAGCACACTTCACACGGCAGTCACTGAGGGTGCAGGGCGCTGGGAGGGGGGCGCCCTGGGAGGCAAATGTAACCTATATAAAGGCTAAAAATACCTCACATATAGCCCCCAGAGGCTATATGGAGATATTTAACCCCTGCCTGATTTCTCTAAATAGCGGGAGACGAGCCCGCCAGAAAAGGGGCGGGGCCTATCTCCTCAGCACACGGCGCCATTTTCCTTACACAGCTCCGCTGGTCAGGACGGCTCCCAAGTCTCTCCCCTGCACTGCACTACAGAAACAGGGTAAAACAGAGAGGGGGGGCAAATTTATGGCGATATTTTGATATAACAAAGCAGCTATAAGGGAGCACTTATTATAAGGCTATCCCTGATATATATATATATATATATATATATATATATATATAGCGCTTTTGGTGTGTGCTGGCAAACTCCCCCTCTGTCTCCCCAAAGGGCTAGTGGGTCCTGTCTTCGTTAGGAGCATTCCCTGTGTGTCTGCTGTGTGTCGGTACGTGTGTGTCGACATGTATGAGGACGATATTGGCGTGGAGGCGGAGCAATTGCCAAATATGAGGATGTCACCCCCTAGGGAGTCGACACCAGAATGGATGCCTTTATTTATGGAACTACGGGATAGTGTCAACACGCTAAAGCAGTCGTTTGACGACATGAGACGGCCGGACAATCAATTAGTGCCTGTCCAGGCGACTCAAACACCGTCAGGGGCTGTGAAACGCCCTTTGCCTCAGTCGGTCGACACAGACCCAGACACAGGCGATGACTCCAGTGGTGACGGTGACGAATCAACCGTATTTTCCAGTAGGGCCACACGTTATATGATTTTGGCAATGAAGGAGGCGTTACATTTAGCTGATACTACAGGTACCACTAAACAGGGTATTATGTGGGGTGTGAAAAAACTACCTATAGTTTTTCCTGAATCAGAAGAACTAAATGACGTGTGTAATGAAGCGTGGGTTGCCCCTGATAAAAAGCTGATAATTTCAAAGAAATTACTGGCATTATACCCTTTCCCGCCAGAGGTTAGGGAGCGCTGGGAAACACCTCCTAGGGTGGACAAGGCGCTAACACGCTTATCTAAACAAGTGGCGTTACCCTCTCCTGAGACGGCCGCACTTAAAGATCCATCAGATAGGAGGATGGAAAATATCCAAAAAAGTATATACACACATGCAGGTGTTATACTACGACCAGCTATAGCGACTGCCTGGATGTGCAGTGCTGGGGTAGTTTGGTCAGAGTCCCTGATTGAAAATATTGATACCCTGGACAGGGACAATATTTTACTGTCGTTAGAACAAATAAAGGATGCATTTCTTTATATGCGTGATGCACAGAGGGATATCTGCACACTGGCATCACGGGTAAGTGCTATGTCCATTTCGGCCAGAAGAGCTTTATGGACGCGACAGTGGACAGGCGATGCGGATTCAAAACGGCATATGGAAGTTTTGCAGTATAAAGGGGAGGAGTTATTTGGATCACTCCCCAACAGAAAAAGGCACCGACCTTTCAACCGCAGCCCTTTCGTTCCTTTAAAAATAAGAGAGCAAAGGGCTATTCATATCTGCCACGAGGCAGAGGTCGAGGGAAGAGACAGCAACAGGCAGCTCCTTCCCAGGATCAGAAGCCCTCCCCGGCTTCTACAAAAGCCTCAGCATGACGCTGGGGCTTCTCAAGCGGACTCGGGGACGGTGGGGGGTCGTCTCAAAAATTACAGCGCGCAGTGGGCTCACTCGCAAGTAGATTCCTGGATCCTGCAGATAATATCTCAGGGGTACAGGTTGGAATTAGAGACAGATCCACCTCGCCGTTTCCTGAAGTCTGCTTTACCAACGTCCCCCTCCGAAAGGGAGACGGTTTTGGAAGCCATTCACAAGCTGTACTCTCAGCAGGTGATAGTCAAGGTACCTCTTCTGCAACAAGGGAAGGGGTATTATTCCACTCTTTTTGTGGTACCGAAGCCGGATGGCTCGGTAAGGCCTATTCTAAATCTGAAGTCCTTGAACCTGTACATAAAGAAGTTCAAGTTCAAGATGGAGTCACTCAGAGCAGTGATAGCGAACCTGGAAGAGGGGGACTTTATGGTATCCTTGGACATCAAGGATGCGTATCTCCACGTTCCAATTTACCCCTCACACCAGGGGTACCTCAGGTTCGTTGTACAAAACTGTCACTATCAGTTTCAGACGCTGCCGTTCGGATTGTCCACGGCACCTCGGGTCTTTACAAAGGTAATGGCCGAGATGATGATTCTTCTTCGAAGAAAAGGCGTATTAATTATCCCATACTTGGACGATCTCCTAATAAGGGCAAGGTCCAGAGAACAGCTAGAGAGGGGATTAGCACTGTCTCGAGAAGTGCTAAAACAGCACGGCTGGATTCTGAATATTCCAAAATCCCAGTTAATGCCGACAACTCGTCTGCTGTTCCTAGGGATGATTCTGGACACGGTTCAGAAAAAGGTTTTTCTCCCGGAGGAAAAAGCCAAGGAGTTATCCGAGCTTGTCAGGAACCTCCTAAAACCAGGAAAGGTGTCTGTACATCAATGCACAAGAGTCCTGGGAAAAATGGTGGCTTCTTACGAAGCAATTCCATTCGGCAGATTCCACGCAAGAATTTTCCAAAGGGATCTGTTGGACAAATGGTCAGGGTCGCATCTTCAGATGCACCTACGGATAACCCTGTCTCCAAGGGCAAGGGTGTCTCTTCTGTGGTGGTTGCAGAGTCCTCATCTATTGGAGGGCCGCAGATTCGGCATACAGGATTGGATCCTGGTGACCACGGACGCCAGCCTGA
This sequence comes from Pseudophryne corroboree, assembly GCF_028390025.1. Taxonomy (NCBI): domain Eukaryota; kingdom Metazoa; phylum Chordata; class Amphibia; order Anura; family Myobatrachidae; genus Pseudophryne; species Pseudophryne corroboree. The sequence continues at coordinate 46,661,316 of NC_086446.1, read as the reverse complement.
GAGGCTGGGGAGCAGTCACACAAGGAAGAAACTTCCAGGGAGTATGGACGAGCCTGGAAACGTCTCTTCACATAAACATTCTGGAACTAAGAGCAATATACAATGCTCTAAGCCAGGCAGAACCTCTGCTTCAAGGAAAACCGGTGTTGATCCAGTCGGACAACATCACGGCAGTCGCCCATGTGAACAGACAGGGCGGCACAAGAAGCAGGAGTGCAATGGCAGAAGCTGCAAGGATTCTTCGCTGGGCAGAGAATCATGTGATAGCACTGTCAGCAGTGTTCATCCCGGGAGTGGACAACTGGGAAGCAGACTTCCTCAGCAGACACGATCTTCACCCGGGAGAGTGGGGACTTCATCCAGAAGTCTTCCACATGCTGGTAACCCGTTGGGAAAGACCAATGGTGGACATGATGGCGTCTCGCCTCAACAAAAAACTGGACAGGTATTGCGCCAGGTCAAGAGATCCGCAGGCAATAGCTGTGGACGCGCTGGTAACGCCTTGGGTGTACCAGTCGGTGTATGTGTTTCCTCCTCTGCCTCTCATACCAGAAGTATTGAGAATTATACGGCAAAGAGGCGTGAGAACGATACTAGTGGTTCCGGATTGGCCAAGAAGGACTTGGTACCCGGAACTTCAAGAGATGATCACGGAAGGTCCGTGGCCTCTACCTCTAAGGAGGGACTTGCTTCAGCAGGGTCCCTGTCTGTTTCAAGACTTACCGCGGCTGCGTTTGACGGCATGGCGGTTGAACGCCGGATCCTAAAGGAAAAAGGCATGCCGGAAGAAGTCATTCCTACTTTGATTAAAGCAAGGAAGGAAGTAACCGTGCAACATTATCACCGAATTTGGCGAAAATATGTTGCGTGGTGCGAAGATCGGAGTGCTCCGACGGAGGAATTTCAACTGGGTCGATTCCTACATTTCCTGCAATCAGGATTGTCTATGGGTCTCAAATTGGGATCTATTAAGGTTCAAATTTCGGCCCTGTCGATTTTCTTTCAAAAAGAATTGGCTTCAGTCCCTGAAGTCCAGACCTTTGTTAAGGGAGTGCTGCATATACAGCCTCCTGTGGTGCCTCCAGTGGCACCGTGGGATCTCAATGTGGTTTTGGACTTCCTAAAATCTCATTGGTTTGAACCACTAAAAAAGGTGGATTTGAAATATCTCACATGGAAAGTGACCATGCTTCTAGCCCTGGCTTCGGCCAGGAGAGTGTCAGAACTGGCAGCTTTATCTTACAAAAGCCCATATCTGATTTTCCATTCGGACAGGGCAGAACTGCGGACTCGTCCGCATTTTCTCCCTAAGGTGGTGTCAGCATTTCATCTGAACCAGCCTATTGTAGTGCCTGCGGCTACAAGTGACTTGGAGGACTCCAAGTTACTGGACGTTGTCAGAGCATTAAAAATATATATTGCAAGGACAGCTGGAGTCAGAAAATCTGACTCGTTGTTTATATTGTATGCACCCAACAAGATGGGTGCTCCTGCGTCTAAGCAGACGATTGCTCGTTGGATCTGTAGCACAATCCAACTTGCACATTCTGTGGCAGGCCTGCCACAGCCTAAATCTGTAAAGGCCCACTCCACAAGGAAGGTGGGCTCATCTTGGGCGGCTGCCCGAGGGGTCTCGGCATTACAACTCTGCCGAGCAGCTACGTGGTCAGGGGAGAACACGTTTGTAAAATTTTACAAATTTGATACTCTGGCTAAGGAGGACCTGGAGTTCTCTCATTCGGTGCTGCAGAGTCATCCGCACTCTCCCGCCCGTTTGGGAGCTTTGGTATAATCCCCATGGTCCTTTCAGGAACCCCAGCATCCACTAGGACGATAGAGAAAATAAGATTTTACTTACCGATAAATCTATTTCTCGGAGTCCGTAGTGGATGCTGGGCGCCCATCCCAAGTGCGGATTATCTGCAAAAATTGTACATAGTTATTGTTAACTAATTCGGGTTATTGTTGAAGGAAGCCATCTTTCAGAGGCTCCGCTGTTATCATACTGTTAACTGGGTTTAGATCACAAGTTGTACGGTGTGATTGGTGTGGCTGGTATGAGTCTTACCCGGGATTCAAAATCCTCCCTTATTGTGTACGCTCGTCCGGGCACAGTACCTAACTGGAGTCTGGAGGAGGGTCATAGGGGGAGGAGCCAGTGCACACCACCTGATCTGGAAAAGCTTTACTTTTTGTGCCCTGTCTCCTGCGGAGCCGCTATTCCCCATGGTCCTTTCAGGAACCCCAGCATCCACTACGGACTCCGAGAAATAGATTTATCGGTAAGTAAAATCTTATTTATTATGACAACTCCGCAACACAACAGCAGAAAGAAAACGTAAAAGTCAGCAAAGAATAAATACAGTTCCTGAGTACTACAGGATGGCAGGAGCCACAGGGCACTGGTAGTGTGAGATAGTTCTTATGATCTTCTAGATGGAAAGTCCTTACCAGGCCCGACTGTAGCATTGGAGATAACCCAGGATTGTGCCAGCTGGTGTTCCAGGAAAAGCTGGGTTGCTGAAGGTAAAACAGCTGCTGTGGATACTGGCTGGAACCAGACTGTTGTTAACACGGAGTGGATACTGGCTGGAACCAGTTAAATAATAAATGAACTTGGGAGCGATGAAATATGAACTGAAATGTAGAACTTGAGAGCGGAGAAATAATAATACCGGTGGAGAGTGGTAAAGTGTAGAAAGGACACCGGCCCTTTAAGGGAATCTGTACTCTGCTGGAAGCTGAGCTGGAAGCAGGTAATGTTGTAGCTGGAAACAGATGAATCCACAATGGATTGGAGAGTCAGGCTACACCGCAGGTGGAATGCTGGTGCGGGTCTCTATGGTGGAAGTCTTGAGACAGGAGCTGGAACCTGGAAGACAATCACAGGAGAGAGACAAACAGGAACTAGGTTTGACAACCAAAGCACTGACGTCTTCCTTGCTCAGGCACAGCTTACTTATACCTGCAGCAAGGAAGGGGTTGGCTAGGCAATTATGCAAATCAACAATACAGACAGCAGATTGGTGGAAATGATCAGATGACAGAATCCAAGATGGCTGCACCCATGCAGACACTTGGAGGGAAGTTTGGTTTGTAATCCATGTGGTCTGGGAAACAGTAATGGCGGCGCCGGCCACCGGAGACAGGAGACGCCAGGCTGATAGATGCACATTTAACCACGCGGGCACAGCGGAGGCCGCGGCTGATGAAAACACCACTCTGACACTCTGCATGTGGAAACTCAGGAACAGCGGGATCCGGTCCTGGAACGCTGAGCCCGCCTTAGGAGGCATCTGAAGGGTAAATAATGGCGTCCAGATACCCGGATCGTGACACGGGTGAGGAGACCTGGCGGTGTGGCGCCGTAGCACTGAGGAGGCAGACAGGAGCAGAGATCGTGGGGGAGTCCGGAGGGGTAGTGGTAAGATTAAACACCACTCATGGACTTACAAGGGACACTGCGGAGGCATAGGCTAAGCGGAGGCGCCTCTGAGGGGATAGATATACACAAAATGTTTCAGTTGCGGCCATCTTGTTTGTAGTTTTAGGTGCGCAGTTTTTAGGTCTATCCTAGGAAGGCGGTCTCCTCTCTGAGAAGACAGAAAACAACAACAGAAGGTTGTGATTAGAATAGAGTATTAAATAAGCGCTTACAAGCTCTACTGCTGAGATCTCTATAAATATGATTATCAATATGTTTTTATTTATAATCTTACTCTTCCTACTCTAAAGGGTGAAAGTACTGCTGAGTGGTGTGTGTGTGTGTGTGTGTGTGTGTGTGTGTGTGTGTGTGTGTGTGTGTGTGTGTGTGTGTGTGTGTGTGTGTGTGTGTGTGTGTGTGTGTGTGTGTGTGTGTGTGTGTGTGTGTGTGTTTTTCAACATGTCAAAAGCACCAACCAAGACCACAAGAACTTGCTACGTATGCTCAAAATGTAGTAAAAAGAGCACGAATGTCAGCAGCTCTGGGGTGTGCGACTCATGTTTGGAAACGGGCGCTCAACCTGGGAGCAGTGGTCCGTCTGGGTCATGGAAACATGCTCTGGCGGATACTTTTAAGGAAATGGCGGAATCCCGCGAGTAGCATTTAGAATGGGATGCAGGTTTTTCAAAGACTATGGAGGAATTCCGAATTAGATTAACTCCGCCCACACAAGCAGAAAAGCTGTAAGGAGACCCCTCCCTATCCTAAAGGAAGAGGTGGAGGAGGGTCTTGTTATTGATGAGGAGGTACGTGAGTTAGAGGCGATATTGGACGTTAGTCCTCAGGAGGAGAACACTGAAGTCAAGGGATTAGATTCCCTTATTGAAGCAGTAAAACAGGTCCTTAACTTCGGGGAAGAAGAAGTTAAGGAACCTGAAGTGTTTGATTTATTCGAGTCCCAGCGGTTTTTCAAATTCCTTAGATTCTCCAGGTTCAGATGGGAGAAGCATGAAAGCAGCCTGATAAACGCTTCCAAATTCCAAAAAAGTTTGAGGCCAATTACCCACTACCCAAGGGTGTTATGTCTAAGTGGGAGGTTCCGCCGATTGCAGACACCTCCCTGAAGGCAATCTTTCCAATACCAAATGTGACTACTTTAAATGATGCGTCAGATCGTAAGGTAGACACAGCACTGAAATCTATTTTTGTGGCTGCTGGTACATCACACAGACCTACAATTGTTAGTGCTTGGGTCACCAAGGCTATTGTAGCATGGGCTGGTCATGTTGTTCAGGCTGTAGAGGAAGATAACGGCCAAGAGGAAATAGAGTAGCGGAGCATATCCATGAGTCAGCTACACACATTTGCCAGGCCGCAAAGGATGCTAGCAGAATAACATCACGCATCTCGGCTTCGCCCATTTCAGCAAGAATGATTATGTGACTCAGAGAATGGCAAGTGGATTCTGACTCCAAGAAGGCAGTAGAGGTGATCCCCATCGTAGGAGAGACTTTATTTGGTCCGGAGTTAGACAAGTGAATTTCTCAGGCAACAACAGGGAAATCTACTTTTCTGCCTACCACGTATCCTAGGACTACGCCATCGGTCAGAAGAAATTACTCGGGTCAAATCTTTTTGGTCTCAATCCTTTTGAGCTAGAGGAAGAGGTTTTGGCGATCAGGCTTGTGTAAGCATATGTAGAGGCCGTTCCCAGTCCACAACCTGAAAACAGAAATCTAAACCTGCTGACAAGACCATTGGCATGACGGGCCTCCAGCTCACCTTGGGTCTCCTTTGGTCCGCGCACGATTGGAACGGTTTCGGGACACCTGGGCCGAAACCTGACCAGAGGTCTGGGTCAACAAGATTATCTCCCAGGGATACCAAATAGATTTTCTACAACGCCCTCACAGTCAGTTCTTTACAACTGGCCTTCCTTGGTGTCCTCAGAAAGCGAGGGCATTAGATACGGCGACTCAAAGGTTACTTCAGACGGAAGTAAGTATGCCTGTCCCGACTTCTCAAAGAGGGAAGGGATTTTATTCAAATATTTTTGTAGTGCCAAAACCGGATGGGTCTGTCAGGCCAATCCTCAATTTAAACCTTTTGAATCGGTTCCTGAAGGTGTACAGGTTCAAGATTGAGTCAATCCAGTCGGTTATTGCGGGACTGGAACAAGAAGTGTTCATGGTGTCCATGGATATAAAGGATGTGTACCTTCATGTTCCAATGTGGACCCCACATCAAGCCTATTTACGGTTTGCAGTGGACAAGAATCACTACCAATTCAGAGCCCTACCATTCGGTTTATCATCACCCTTGAGAATCTTCACAAAGATCATGGCTGTAATGGTCGCGAAATTGAGATCGTTAGGTGTAACGATAATCCCATATCTGAACGACCTTCTGGTCAAAGCTCCCTCTCTGGATCAGTTGATCCAGGATGCTCAAACCACTCATCAGTTTCTGATTTGACACTGCTGGATCGTGAATTTTAAAAAATCCAACCTTCAACCAACACAGAGGATTCAATTCCTGGGCCTCATTTTAGATACGGTACATCTGAAGGTGTTTCTCCCAGAAGACAAAATTTGAGACATAAGGGAAATGGTGCATCGGGTTTTACAGAACCAGACAGTGTCCCTGCATCTCTGTGTAAAGCTTCTTGGAAAGATGGTGGCATCTTACAAAGCAATTGAATACAGCAGGCGTCACCCCAGACCTTTCCAGATAAATCTGATTGCTCAGGGGGCAGGCATGCATTGACTTCTCCACCGAAGGATTCGCTTGTCGCCCCAGGCCAGGACCTTGTTAATCTGGTGGTTCGTCCACAAGAATCTAGCTCGGGAAAGAGGTTTGGAATCTGGGATTGGAAGATTCTGACAACAGATACCAGTCTCAGAGGTTGGGGAGCAGTACTGGAGAACCATCATTTTTAGGGAAGGTGGTCACTACAGGAGAGCAGCCTTCCAATAAATATTTTGGAATTGAGCCATTTTCCTTGCACCACTTCTGGCGGAAGACCTAGTCAGGGCTCAACACGTGAGAGTACAGTTGGACAATGTGACGGCAACGGCATAAATAGACCTTCAGGGAGGAACAAAGAGCCACATGGCTTTAAGGGAGGCCACAAGAATACTGTCTTGGACAGAAAAGCGCAACATAATACTGTCAGCAGTCTTCATTCCAGGAGTGGAAATTTTGGAAGCAGACTATCTCAGTCACCAAGATATGCATCCAGGGGAGTGGTGTCTACACCCACAGTTTTTCAAGACGGTAGTACGAAGGCGGGGTCTACCACAGATAGACCTAATGGCCTCTCTAAACAACCATCAGTTACTAAGGTATGTGGCCAGGACGCAGGATCCAGCAGCAGAGGCAGTGGACGCGCTGGCGATTCCATGGTCATACAGTCGGGTGTACATCTTTCCGGCATTTCCCCTTATACCTAGAGTGTTAAAAAAAGGTGAAAAAGTAAAGAGCGCGGGTGATTTTAATAGCACCAGACTGGCCTCGCAGGAGTTGGTACTCAGACCTGAGGGGATTTCTGGCGGAAGATCCTTGGAGGCTACCTCAGAGAGAGGACCTATTGTCACAAGGCCCATTCCTTCACCCAGACCTGAACCGTCTACGTTTGACGGCGTGGCACTTGAGACCAGGATTCTAAGAGACAAGGGTATTTCGAAATTGGCTATCCCCACCATGTTAGCTGCAAGGAAACCAGTTATGGCGACACATTACTATAGAATATGGAAAAAGTACATGGACTGGTGCCAGTCTAAAGGGTGGAGTTCCGCCTCTATAGTCTTTTACGATTTCTCCAAACTGGGTTAGATGGAGATTTGAGGTTATGATCCTTGAAGGTACAAGTCTCGGCCCTCTCTATTTTGTTTCAACAACATCTGGCGTCCTTACAGGAGGTTCAGACATTTTTACAAGGTGTGCTGCGAATACAACCACCTTTTCGTCCTCCCACGGCCCCGTGGGATCTAAATTTAGTGCTTGACTATTTTAAATCTGCCGTTTTCGACCCTTTGGAGACAGTGGTTCTTAAATCTATATCCTTGAAAGTTACCGTGTTACTAGCCTTAGCATCAGCAAGAAGGGTCTCAGAGTTAGGAGCTCTATCGTGTAAAAGTTCCTTCCTCGTTTTTCATGAGGACAGAGCGGAGCTACGTACAAAAGCTGAGTTTTTACCTAAGGTGGTTTCCGGTTTCCACATTAACAAGCCTATTGTGGTACCCTCCTTCCAGGGATTTGCGGAGGGGGACTTGTCTTTGGATGTGGTCAGAGCCTTACGGATTTACGTACAGGCTTCTTCCTCTATTAGAAAGTCTGACTCTTTGTTCTGTGGGCCCAAAAAGGGTTGGCCGGCTTCTAAACAGACTCTAGCCAGATGGATACAATTTACCATCACGCAGTCTTATATCTCTTGTGGTAAGAGGGTCCCTTTTCGGTTAGGTGCTTATACCACCAGATCAGTGGGTGCTTCATGAGTGGCGGCTAGAGGTGCCTCCACTACTCAACTTTGCAGAGCAGCAACGTGGTCATCGGCACACACGTTCACTCAATTCTACAAGTTTGATACATTTGCATCCAGAGATACCAGGTTTGGGCGTTTGGTTCTGCAGGCATCGTACTGCACTCCAGCCCATGGTGTATTTGGGATGTCCCCAGCTATAGTGACTGTTCCAGTGTCCCCTAGTCGATGAAAGAGAAAAGAGGATATTGGTACTTACCAATAAATCCATTTCTCTGAATCCACTCGGGGACACTGGACGCCCGCCTCGGTGCTGTCAACCTACGTGTTCTTGTTAACTTTACTTTAAACAGTTTGAATTATTTGGTTAATGGTTCTTGGTTGCTGTTTGACTAGTTGTTACGGTTGGTTCCTCTCCATAGGGCTTTGTTTTCATGGCCCTCATTCCGAGTTGTTCGCTCGGTAAATTTCATCGCATCGCAGCGATTTTCCGCTTAGTGCGCATGCGCAATGTCTGCACTGCGACTGCGCCAAGTAAATTTGCTATGAAGTTAGGATTTTTACTCACGGCTTTTTCTTCGCTCAGGCGATCGTAGTGTGATTGACAGGAAATGGGTGTTTCTGGGCGGAAACAGGCCGTTTTATGGGCGTGTGGGGAAAAACGCGACAGTTTCCGGAAAAAACGCAGGAGTGGCTGGAGAAACGGGGGAGTGTCTGGGCGAACGCTGGGTGTGTTTGTGACGTCAAACCAGGAACGACAAGCACTGAACTGATCGCAGATGCCGAGTAAGTCTGAAGCTACTCTGAAACTGCTAAGAAGTTTGTAATCGCAAAATTGCGAATACGTCGTTCGCAATTTTAAGGTGCTAAGATTCACTCCCAGTAGGCGGCAGCTTAGCGTGAGCAACTCTGCTAAAATCGCCTTGCGAGCGAACAACTCGGAATGACCTCCCATGTTCCCTCTTCTCTCCATCAAATGTTTCACACTGAGGGATAAGGGGCGTGAAGGGGGAGGAGCCAGCTGTGCATAATTTTTTTATGTTAGATTGTGCCACCTCCAGTCTGCATACTTCACACCCCAGCTGTCTTGAGTGTTCCAGTGTCCCCGAGTAGATTCAGAGAAATTGATTTTTCTGCTGCGGGCTCCACTGGGCTCCACAAGGAATACCATTGAGGTGTAGAGTAGGATCTTGACCCGAGGCACTAACAGGCTCTAAGCTTTGACTGTTCCCAAGATGCACAGCGCCGCCTCCTCTATAACACCGCCTCCGTGCTTAGGAGCTCAGTTTGTAAGTCAACGGGGGGCTGCTCCTGCAGCTTATTTCTTAGCTAATTTCAGAAGATTTGAAGAACTTTTGAGGACTTAAAGGGCTGCAGCTTGTATGTATATTGAATAGACATCTTTTGCTGCAGCTCCATCACTCCCCCAGCGGCGCTGTATACTCCCGCGCCCTGGTTGCCGGGTAACTACAGTGGAGGCTCCCGTGTTCTTCTTCATGGCACACACACTCGCCGCAGACCTCTGGGATCGCGTGACCGCAGGTTGAAGGGGAAGTAAGGGGTCTCTTTGGCCCGCTTTAATCGTGATCCGGCGCGGCGGGCTGCGCGCGCTGGCGTGGACACTGTAAGGGGCAGCCGCTCCACTAGTCACCGGGACAAAAGACACAGGTGGGGGACTTTTTCTTTACAAAGCCCCGTTTTTACACAGTCTGCTGTGCCCGGTGGGGAAGCCAGCAAGGGGGATAAGGCCTAACTTATAGCACCTCCGACGGCTCCAGAACGCCATTTAGGCAAATGTTCCCGCCCTGGAGCTGCATATCTCTCCCTCACTCCCTGTCAGCCGCCATTACACGGAGCTGCGCTGTTCCTGGGACTGCTCGGGCAAATCCTCCTCTGTAAAGCCGCCTGCTCGTCGGCGCTGTGCATTTTTCAGGACACTTAAGTATTCTACCTGTCAAGGAACAGTGTTAGTTAAGAAAGAGTGCACTCAGCCAGGGTTGTGTAGTACAAACACCCTGTGATATACATCCAGTACCTACTGTGATTTTTGTTATATCTCTTGCTTACATATATCTAGCCATACGCTGTGTAACTTTGTATTGCTAGTCCAGTGCAGTATTACTGTCTTGCATGAACCTCTGCATTGTACCTATGTGACTATATGTGTGTGTGTGTGTGTGTGTGTGTGTGTGTGTGTGTGTGTGCGCGCGCATGTAGCTGCTTCGTGGCTGCCATTTTAAGTATCTCACTCAGCGTGCTCAGCCTATATTCTATAACCTGTGGGGCAAGTGTGTCAGGTTTATTTCTTCTAATATAGGTATCTCACAGAACATACTGTTTTATTGTATTTTTCTCCGTGTTTCATAGTCACCATATATCTCTGGGACTTCTGGTTTGTGTAGGCGACTACACCGGGGATTCTAGTTAGGTATATTGCTGCGAATTTTGCACCAGTTTGCCCGTTATTGTGCTTGTCATTATGTCTGCTACACGGGGCAACGATTCTGAGGCGTCTCCCACGTTGCGCGGTGGTGACGCTGCAGATTATTATGAGGATAATATGGCAGCAGAGAGTTCAGGTTCTGGGGGTTCCTTACCCTCCAGTGGGTCTGTAGCAACGGGGGCCTCCTCTGACCCACCTTGGGCTACGTTCTCCACGCTGTTGAATACACTAGTGACTATATTGACGCCCCCTGTGGGACCTCCTGTGTCAGTACAGCAGTTTATGGTCCCTGCAGCCAATCCGCCATGAGCGGAACATGTTTCTTCTCAATTACAGCATTTGAACTGCTCAATGACTAAACATAAGTCTCACGCTCGTCCGCCCGCGACTAAGAAGTCTTCTAAACGGCTCTCACTTCCTCACAAACCACCGCTAGGCCGGATACGTCCTCTGAGGAGGATGGGGCATACACAGACCCCACAGATTCTGATTCTGTCGCCTCTGATGGGGAAGGGAATTCGATGGTGGATATTCCTGATTTAATTGAGGCTGTCAGGATCATTTTTCTGGTTTCTGATGACCCAGAGCCTGAGGTTGCCTCTAAAACCCCTGATAGGTTTAAACGTAAGAAGGTAGTTAAACAAGTTTTTCCTCCTTCTCAGCATTTGGCTGCCCCCGTCAGGAATCCTGGGGCAACCCGGGCACTAAATTCACACCACACAAGAGACTGTTAGCTCGATATCCTCTGTCTGCGGAGCTCACTAAAAATCGGAAACTCCCCCGCCCGTGGATTCCCATGTGGCGCGCATGGTAGTTTCATCTGCTCTGCCAGTTACTACCATCGCCTCTTTAAAGGAACCGACGGATAGACGTGTGGAGGGTTGTTTGAAGACAATTTACAGGCCTACCGTTGCTGCAACGTGGGTTGCTGAAGCTATTGAGGCATGGGCCCAGGAACTGGAGGCGGAGCTGCCGTCCAACGCTTCTGATAATGCTAGACAATGTCTCTCATATATTGCCGCGGCATCCGTTTACCTCAAGGAAGTGGCATCTTATGCCGGAGTGCTTGCGGCAAAGGCTGCTACTACGTCCATCCTAGCTCGCCGTATCCTGTGGTTGAGGTCCTGGTCGGTGGATATGGATTCTAAGAAAACCCTGGAGGTGCTTCCTTTTAAGGGAGACTTTCTTTTTGGAGAAGATCTCAATAAGTTTGTGGCTGATCTGGCTACTGCTAAAACTGCTTGCCTACCTAGTATGGCCCCTTCCGCTTTGAAGGCTAAAAGTACTATCCCTCGGCCCTTTCGTCCTCCAGGAAAAGCAAAAGGTAAGGCGTACTCGAAACAAGCTCGTGCTTCCAGACCTGCCAAGCCCAGGCCAAAACGGGCCTGTGCTGCCCGTCAGCCTGCTTCCAAAACTGACAAGCTTGCCGCATGACGGGGTGGGTCTCCCCCTGGGGGATCCCAGGGTAGGGGGCCAACTTCTAGGGTTTTACCCAGGAATGGTTGAAGACCACTTGGGTACGGGAAGTCGTCACTCACGGTTATGCCGTTTCCTTCAAGAAACGTCCCCCTCAACGGTTTTGCCTGACAGACGTCTCCTTGAAACCAGAGAAGACAAACACTCTTCCTTCAGTAGTACATTCCCTCCTGTCTACAGGAGTGGTGGTACAGGTGCCTCTGACTCAGAGGGGCAAGGGGTACTATTCACCACTGTTTCTAGTTCCGAAACCGAACGGGTCCTCGCGGCCCATTCTCAATCTCAAGGCGTTGAACAAGTATGTGAGGGTCTCCAAGTTTCGTATGGAAACTCTCCTCTCGATTGTTCTGGCCTTGGAGCCTGGGGCCTATATGGTCTCTCTGGACATACAGGATGCCTACCTGCATATTCCTATTGCACTGTCACATCAGCAGTACCTGCGGTTTGCTGTGGGCAACCTTCATTACCAATTTCAGGCGTTGCCTTTTGGTTTGACAACAGCTCCGCGTGTTTTCACCAAAGTTATGGCGGTGATGACGGCGGCTCTCCGCCGTCAAGGGGTCAGGATCCTGCCGTACCTGGACGATTTGTTGAGTCTGGCGAATTCCCCAGAAGTTCTCCTGTGTCATTTCGAACTGACGGTCCAGTTTATGACAGCCCATGGGTGGTTAGTCAACTGGAAGAAATCTTCCCTGGTCCCTGCTCAACGCTTGGTGCACCTGGGAGCGTTGTTGAACACTCACAGCCAGCGGTTGTTCTTGTCTCAGGAGAAGGTCCTGAAGCTTCAGAACAAGATTAGATGCTTCCTATCTCGTCCGCATGTGTCGATACATTCGGCAATGCAAGTACTAGGTCGGCATTTGACATGGTGGAGTACGCTCAATTCCATTCTCGCCCTCTGCAGAAACTGATTCTTGCCAAATGGGACGGCTTGCCTCACCGTCTCAGATCCCAAATGATCTCTTTGTCTCCGGAAGTCCGCGTGTCACTGAGCTGGTGGCTTCAGGACCAACGATTGAGCAGGGGTCGTCCCTTCTGGATATCCAACTGGGTCCTGCTGACAACGGATGCCAATCTGAGAGGTTGGGGCGCAGTGTTGGAGCAACACTCCCTTCAGGGTCGGTGGACCACAGAGGAGTCTCTCCTCCCGATAAAAATTCTGGAAATGCGGGCAGTGTTCAATGAACTGAACCTGGCCCAGCATCTGATACAGAACAGGCCTGTTCAAGTACAGTCGGACAATGCCACCACGGTGGCTTACATAAATCATCAAGGCGGCACTCGAAGCCGCATGGCAATGAAGGAAGTCTCACGGATCCTTCAGTGGGCAGAACGCCATCTGCCGGCCATTTCCGCAGTGTTCATTCCGGGAGTCCTCAACTGGGAAGCGGACTACCTCAGTCATCAGGACGTACACGCCGGAGAGTGGAGCCTTCATCCAGGAGTATTTCAACTCCTAGTGGACAAGTGTGGCCTACCCTGATGGCGTCTCGACACAATCACAAGGTTCCGGTCTTCGGAGCAAGGACAAGGTATCCTCAAGCAGCGTTCGTGGACGCTCTGGCAATTCCAAGGAACTTTCGGCTGCCGTAAGTGTTCCCTCCGGTGTCACTCCTGCCCAGTATAATACGGAAGTTCAAACAAGAAGGAGGAAACCTGCTTCTGATAGCACCAGCGTGGCTCAGACGGCACTGGTTCTCCGATCTACAGGGACTTTTGCTGGATCGTCCTCTTCTACTTCCACAACATCAGACTTCCTCGTTCAGGTCCCTTGTATCTACCAGGGCTTGACCCGTCTGGCTTTGAGGGCATGGCTCTTGAAGCTTCCGTCTTGAGGGCCAAGGGTTTTTCAGAGGCGGTCATTCAAACTATGTTGAATGCCCGTGAGCTGGTTTCTGCTCGGATTTACCATACTTTACTTGGTGTGCGTCTCATAACCATGGCGTTTTCAAGTTCAGTACGGCCAAGTTGTTGGCCTTCCTTCAACAGGGACTTAGGCCTTCATGTGGTCTCCCTCAAGGTTCACATTTCTGCCTTGACAGTGTGGTTTCAAAGAAAGAGTGCTACCCTGCCTGTTGTTCATACTTTCACTCAGGGCGTGTTACGGATTCAACCTCCTTATGTGCCACCTGTGGCCCCTTGGTATTTGTCGGTGGTTCTGGAGGCCTTGCAAGAGTCCTTGTTTGAACCTCTTGCGTTGGCTGATCTTAAGTGGCTCTCCCTTAAGGTTTTGTTCTTGCTTGCTATTGCCTCTGCAAGGAGGGTCTCTGACTTAGGTGCCTTATCCTGTAAGTCCCCCTATCTGATTTTTCACCGTGACAGGGCGGTTCTTAGAACGCGCCCTGGTTATTTACCTAAGGTGGTGTCTTCCTTCCACCTTAACCAGGAGATTTTGGTTCCAGCCTTCAATTCTCCAGAGTTGTCTGCCAAAGAGTGGTCTTTGGATGTAGTACGGGCTCTCCGTATCTATGTGAAGTGAACTGCCTCGGTTAGGAAGTCTTATTCTCTTTTTGTTCTGTTTGCTTTTCACGAACATGGCTGGCCTGCTCACAAGCAGACCTTGGCCAGATGGATTAGAATGGTGATTGCACATGCTTATGTACAGGCTGGTCTTCCAGCTCCTGCTACCGTCAAAGCCCATTCTACTCTGTCTGTCAGACCTTCTTGGGTGGCACGCCGTGGTGCGACCATTGAACAATTGTGCAAGGCGGCTACGTGGTCCTCGGGGAACACGTTTATAGGGTTCTATGCCTTTGATACTTCCGCCTCCCAGGATGCCTCCTTTGGACGCCGGGTTCCTGTGCCCGCTTCAGTGCGTCCCCTCCCATGAGGAACTGCTTTAGGACATCCCCGATGTTATTCCTTGTGGAGCCCAGTGTACCCAGCAGCAGAAAATGAGATTTATGGTAAGAACTTACCGTTGTTAAATCTCTTTCTGCGAAGTACACTGGGCTCCACATGGCGCCCACCCTGACTCACTTTGCTTCTTTGGGTTGGTTTTGGCATAGCCGCTGGCACCCTCTCCTGTGGTGAGTGTGTGGTGTATGTGGCTACTAACTATTGTCGTCTCTGGTACCTGCTATTGCATTGGACTGGTTAACGAAACTGAGCTCCTGTGCACGGAGGCGGGGTTATAGAGGAGGCGGCGCTGTGCATCTTGGGAACAGTCAAAGCTTTGAGCCTGTTGGTGCCTCGGATCAAGATCCTACTCTACACCCCGATGTTATTCCTTGTGGAGCCCAGTGTACCTCGCAGAAAGAGATTTAACAAAGGTAAGTTCTTACCATAAATCTCGTTATCGGTAAGTACCAAAATCCTTTTTTTTTTTTTTTTTTTGCACAATTATTCCCTAAAATGTGTAATTTCAAATAGGCGGACTTTTCATTTACTTTCAACATTGTCTCTCTCAATACACAGGATTACATAGTAGTGAAGAAGGCATCCTTTGCCCATCTGACAACCATGAACTGTGCCTCCATCACGGTGCCTTCACCTGAGTCACAGATACTTGAGAGGCACAATGACCAGAAGATCCTGGAACTCACCAAAAAGATCATTGAGCTGCTGTCTGGAGAGGTGACTGCTGGGAATGGTGCATTATACAGTAACACCAGGGGACGTGTCTGGGTGATGACTGGAGAGGTGACTGCTGGGAATGGTGCATTATACAGTAACACCGGGGGACGTGTCTGGGTGATGACTGGAGAGGTGACTGCTGGGAATGGTGCATTATACAGTAACACCGGGGGATGTGTCTGGGTGATGACTGGAGAGGTGACTGCTGGGAATGGGACATTATACAGTAACACCAGGGGATGTGTCTGGGTGATGACTGGAGAGGTGACTGCTGGGAATGGGGCATTATACAGTAACACCAGGGGACGTGTCCTGGTGACGACTGGAGAGGTGACTGCTGGGAATGGGACATTATACAGTAACACCAGGAGATGTGTCTGGGTGGTGATTGGAGAGGTGACTGCTGGGAATGGGGCATTATACAGTAACACCAGGGGATGTGTCTTGGTGATGACTGTATCACTGTGTGTGTCAGGTTCCTATAAGGTGTCAGGATGTCACTGTCTATCTCTCCATGCAGGAGGGGGAGTATATAGAGGAACACAGGGGTCTGTACAAGGACGTGATGATGGAGAATCACCGGCCCCTCACATCACTGGGTAAGAGGAGACTGTCATGTATTGTACAGGGGAGGATAGGTATGGGGGCCCCCTATATACACACATCATCTGATAATCACATATATACAATGTACTCAGACACTGTATCTCCTACAGATGGACCCAGTAACAGAGATACCCCAGAGAGATGTCCCCGTCCTCTGTATTCCCAGGATTGTACAGAGGAGAATCACAGGATCCCACAGGAGGATGAGGTAGATAAGATATAGGGTCTCACCAATATACCAAAGTGACTTTTTACTGTTTCGGCTGTATTTAAACTGTGTATAATGCACTGATATTCTGCTGTTTAATCTCAAGTAATGACATCAGACATTATTTAAAAAATATATTTTCTGCTGCGGGGTACACTGGGCTCCACAAGGATAGAAATTGGGGTGTAGAGTAGGATCTTGATCCGAGGCACCAACAGGCTCAAAAGCTTTGACTGTTCCCAAGATGCATAGCGCCGCCGCTTCTATAACCCCGCCTCCCTGCACAGGAGCTCAGTTTTGTAGTTGGTGCCGCAGATAGCAGGCACATAACAGAGGGGCTGCTCCTGGCAGCCCTAAGAAGAGCTTTTTTTTAAGTAAAGTGAAGACTACAAGCCCAGCAGCAGTGTGTAAATGTCAGGAGACATTCCCTGCTGCAGCTCCATATCTCCCCAGCGGCGCTGTACACTCCCGTGTCCTGCTTTCCGGGTACCTACAGCAGGAGGCTCCGGTTTTCGTCAAGTTAGACACACACGGCTGGGGCTCTCCGGGATCGCGTGGCCACGCTTCGGGAGGTGGTAAAGCGGGTCCCGTTCGCCGGACCCGTGCTGTATCGCGATCCAGCGCGGCCGGTGTGGACACTGTGGCATACAGGTGACCGCACTAGGCCACCAGGGCAAGGGTACAGGTCAGGTTTCTCTTATAAACCATTTTAAATTGGCCCGCAGTACCAGGTGGTTAAGTCCAGCAGGGGGATGAGGCTTAAATGTTCCCGCCGTGGAGCTGCATATCTGTCTCTCCCTCACTCCCAGTCAGTGTTTGGGTGCCATTTCATGGGACTGCTTGGGCAAATCCTCCTATGTAAAGCCGCCTAGTTGTCAGCGCTGTGACTTTACAAGACACTTAAGCATTCTACCTGCCTATTAGACAGTGTTAGTTAAGAAAGAGTGCATTTAATCAGGGCTTTCTGGTACAAGTACCCTGTAATATACATCCAGTCTTTACTGTGCACTGTTTTTTCTATTGTTTACAGAGCTATACATAAACTAGTCCAGTGCAGTATTATTGTTAGTAATAACCTCTGCATTGTATAACTGTGACTATATGTGTGTGCATTAGCTTGCTGGGTGATTTACATTTCGTGTCTCTCACTCAACTTGCTATCCCTATATTCTATAACCTGAGGCGGCTTGGTGCGTCAGGTTTATAATAATATAATATAGGATATTCACAAGATATACTCTAATTGTATTTCTCTGACGTCCTAAGTGGATGCTGGGGACTCCGTAAGGACCATGGGGAATAGCGGCTCCGCAGGAGACTGGGCACATCTAAGAAAGCTTTAGAACTACCTGGTGTGCACTGGCTCCTCCCCCTATGACCCTCCTCCAGACCTCAGTTAGAACCCTGTGCCCGGCTCGAGCTGGATGCACACTAGGGGCTCTCCTGAGCTCCTAGAAAGAAAGTATATTTTAGTTTTTTTATTTTACAGTGAGACCTGCTGGCAACAGGCTCACTGCACCGAGGGACTAAGGGGAGAAGAAGCAAACCTACTTACCTGTGGGTAGTTTGGGCTTCTTAGGCTACTGGACACCATTAGCTCCAGAGGGATCGACCTCATGGAACCGTCCATTGATGTTCGGTCCCGGAGCCGCGCCCCCTTACAGAGCCAGAAGCAAGAAGAGTCCGGAAAATTGGCGGCTGAAGACATCAGTCTTCTCCAAGGTAGCGCACAGCACTGCAGATGTGCGCCATTGCTACTCATTACACACTTCACACTGCGGTCACTGAGGGTGCAGGGCGCTAGGGGGGGGGCGCCCTGAGCAGCAATAAATACACCTTGGCTGGCAAAAATATCACAATATAGAGCCCCAGAGGCTATATATGTGATAATTACCCCTGCCAGAATACAGAAAATAGCGGGAGAAAAGTCTGCGGAAAAGGGGGCGGAGCCATCTCCCTCAGCACACTGGCGCCATTTCTCCCTCACAGCTCCGCTGGAAGGAAGCTCCCTGGCTCTCCCCTGCAGACTACTCTACAGAAAGGGTAAAAAAGAGAGGGGGGGGGGGCACAAATTTAGGCGCAATATAAGTGTACAGCAGCTATAAGGGGATATAATTTAGTTAATCCCTGTATTATATAGCGCTCTGGTGTGTGCTGGCATACTCTCCCTCTGTCTCCCCAAAGGGCTTTGTGGGGTCCTGTCTTCTATCAGAGCATTCCCTGTGTGTGTGCGGTGTGTCGGTACGGCTGTGTCGACATGTTTGATGAGGAGGCTGATGTGGAGGAGGAGCAGGTGCCTATAAATGTGTTGTCACCCCCTGCGGGGCAGACACCTGAGTGGATGGACTTGTGGAAGGAATTACGCGAAAGAGTCGACTCCTTGCATGAAAAAATTTGACGACATGCCAAATGTGGGACAGCCGGCTTCTCAGCTCGTGCCTGCCCAGACGTCTCAAAGGCCATCCGGGGCTTTAAAGCGCCCGTTACCTCAGATGGCAGACACAGATGTCGACACGGATACTGATACCAGTGTCGACGACGATGACGCAAATGTAATGTCCACTAGGGCCACTCGTTATATGACTGAGGCAATGAAAAATGTTTTACACATTTCTGATGTAACCCCAGGTACCACAAAAAAGGGTATTATGTTTGGGGAGAAAAAACTTCCAGTAGTTTTTCCCCCTTCTGAGGAATTAAATGAGGTGTGTGAGGTAGCGTGGGCTTCCCCCGATAGAAAATTGGTGATTTCAAAAAGATTACTAATGGCGTACCCTTTCCCGCCAGAGGATAGGTCACGTTGGGAAACTCCACCTAGGGTGGATAAAGCGCTCACACGTTTGTCAAAAAAGGTGGCACTACCGTCTCCGGATACGGCCGCCCTAAAGGAGCCTGCGGATAGAAAGCAGGAGGCTCTCCTGAAGGCTATATATTCACACACGGGTGTTATACTGAGACCAGCTATTGCTTCAGCCTGGATGTGCAGTGCTGCAGCAGCGTGGTTGGAATCCCTGTCAGAAAACATTGACACCCTAGACAGGGACACTATATTGCTTAACATAGAGCATATTAAAGACGCGGTCTTTTACATAAGAGATGCACAGAGGGATATTTGCCGGCTGGCATCTCAAATCAGTGCGCTGTCCATTTCTGCCAGAAGAGGGTTATGGACCCGGCAGTGGACAGGAGATGCAGATTCTAAAAGGCACATGGAAGTTTTGCCTTACAAGGGTGAGGAGTTGTTTGGGGATGGTCTTTCGGACCTAGTGTCCACAGCAACGGCTAGGAAGTCAGCTTTCTTACCACATGTCCCCTCACAACCAAAGAAAGCACCGTATTATCAGGTGCAGTCCTTTCGTCCCCAAAAGAACAGGCGAGGTAGAGGCGCGTCCTTTCTGCCCAGGGGCAGAGGTAGAGGGAAAAAGCTGCAACATTCAGCCAGTTCCCAGGAACACAAGTCCTCCCCCGCTTCATCAGCTAAGTCCACCGCATGACGCTGGGGCTCAACAGGCGGTGCCAGGTACGGTGGGGGCCCGTCTCAAACATTTCAGCAATCAGTGGGCTCGCTCACAGGTGGACCCCTGGATCCTTCAAGTGGTATCTCAGGGGTACAAGCTGGAATTCGAGACATTACCCCCCCGCCGTTTCCTCAAATCTGGCTTACCAACGACTCCCTCAGACAGGGAGGCTGTGTTAGAGGCAATTCACAAGCTGTATTCCCAGCAGGTGATAGTCAAAGTGCCCCTACTTCAACAAGGACGGGGTTACTATTCCACAATATTTGTGGTACCGAAACCGGACGGTTCGGTGAGACCCATTTTAAATTTAAAATCCTTGAACACATATCTAAAAAAATTCAGGTTCAAGATGGAATCGCTCAGGGCGGTTATTGCAAGCCTGGAAGAGGGGGATTACATGGTATCTCTGGACATCAAGGATGCTTACCTACATGTCCCCATTTACCATCCTCACCAGGAGTACCTCAGATTTGTGGTACAGGATTGTCATTACCAATTCCAGACGTTGCCGTTCGGCCTGTCCGCGGCACCGAGGGTATTTACCAAGGTAATGGCTGAAATGAGGATTCTCTTTCGAAAAAAGGGAGTTTTAATTATCCCATTCTTGGACGATCTCCTGATAAAAGCGAGATCCAGAGAGCAGTTGTTAGTGGGCGTAGCACTATCTCAGGAGGTGCTAAGACAGCATGGTTGGATTCTGAATATTCCAAAGTCACAGCTGGTTCCTGCGACACGCCTACTGTTCCTGGGACTGATTCTAGACACAGTCCAGAAAAAAGTGTTTCTCCCAGAGGAAAAAGCCAAGGAGCTGTCATCTCTAGTCAGAGGCCTCCTAAAACCAAAACAGGTGTCGGTACATCACTGCACACGAGTTCTGGGAAAGATTGTAGCTTCCTACGAAGCGATCCCATTCGGCAGGTTCCATGCCAGAATATTTCAGTGGGACCTCTTGGATCAATGGTCTGGATCGCATATTCAAATGCATCGGCTGATAACCCTGTCTCCAAGGACCAGGGTGTCTCTCTTGTGGTGGCTGCAGAGTGCTCATCTCGTGGAAGGCCGCAGATTCGGCATACAGGACTGGGTCCTGGTGACCACGGATGCCAGCCTTCGAGGCTGGGGGGCAGTCACGTTGGGAAGAAACTTCCAAGGACTTTGGACAAGTCACGAGACTTCCCTACACATAAATGTTTTGGAATTGAGGGCTATTTACAATGCCCTGAGTCAGGCAAAGGCCCTGCTTCAAAACCAACCGGTTCTGATCCAGTCAGACAACATCACGGCGGTCGCCCATGTAAACCGACAGGGCGGCACAAGAAGCAGGGCGGCGATGGCAGAAGCCACAAGGATTCTCCGATTGGCGGAAAATCACGTGTTAGCACTGACAGCAGTGTTCATTCCGGGAGTGGACAACTGGGAAGCAGACTTCCTCAGCAGGCACGACCTCCACCCGGGAGAGTGGGGACTTCATCCAGAAGTCTTCCAAATGCTGGTAAACCGTTGGGAAAGACCACAGGTGGACATGATGGCGTCCCGCCTCAACAAAAAACTAGGAAGATATTGCGCCAGGTCAAGGGACCCTCAGGCGATAGCGGTGGACGCTCTAGTGACACCGTGGGTGTACCGGTCGGTTTATGTGTTCCCTCCTCTTCCTCTCATACCCAAGGTGCTGAGGATAATAAGGAAAAGAGGAGTAAGAACGATACTCGTTGTTCCGGATTGGCCAAGAAGGTCTTGGTACCCGGAACTTCAGGAGTTAATTTCAGAGGACCCATGGCCTCTGCCGCTCCGACAGGACCTGCTGCAGCAGGGGCCCTGTCGGTTCCAAGACTTATAGCGGCTGCGTTTGACGGCATGGCGGTTGAACGCTGCATCCTAAAGGAAAAGGGCATTCCGGAAGAAGTCATCCCTACGCTGATTAAAGCCAGGAAAGATGTAACTGCTAAGCATTATCACCGCATATGGCGAAAATATGTGGCTTGGTGTGAGGCCAGAAAGGCCCCAACAGAGGAATTTCAACTGGGTCGATTTCTACACTTCCTACAGGCGGGAGTGACTATGGGCCTAAAATTAGGCTCCATTAAGGTACAGATCTCGGCTCTGTCGATTTTCTTCCAGTAGGAACTAGCTTCACTACCTGAAGTTCAGACATTTGTAAAAGGAGTGCTGCATATTCAGCCCCCCTTTGTGCCTCCAGTGGCACCTTGGGATCTCAACGTGGTGTTGAGTTTCCTAAAATCACATTGGTTTGAACCACTGAAAACCGTGGATCTAAAATATCTCACGTGGGAAGTGGTCATGTTATTGGCCTTGGCTTCGGCCAGGCGTGTATCAGAATTTTGCGGCTTTGTCATGTAAAAGCCCTTATTTGATTTTCCATATGGATAGGGCAGAATTGAGGACTCGTCCTCAGTTTCTCCCTAAGGTGGTGTCAGCTTTTCACTTGAACCAACCTATTGTAGTGCCTGCGGCTACTAGGGACTTGGAGGATTCCAAGTTACTGGACGTAGTCAGGGCCCTGAAAATGTATGTTTCCAGGACAGCTGGAGTCAGGAAAACTGACTCGCTCTTTATCCTGTATGCACCCAACAAGATGGGTGCTCCTGCTTCTAAGCAGACTATTGCTCGCTGGATTTGTAGCACAATTCAGCTGGCGCATTCCGCGGCTGGACTGCCGCATCCTAAATCTGTAAAGGCCCATTCCACAAGGAAGGTGGGTTCATCTTGGGCGGCTTTGCAACTTTGCCGAGCTGCTACTTGGTCAGGGGCAAACACGTTTGCAAAATTCTATAAATTTGATACCCTGGCTGAGGAGGACCTGGAGTTCTCTCATTCGGTGCTGCAGAGTCATCCGCACTCTCCCGCCCGTTTGGGAGCTTTGGTATAATCCCCATGGTCCTTACGGAGTCCCCAGCATCCACTTAGGACGTCAGAGAAAATAAGATTTTACTCACCGGTAAATCTATTTCTTGTAGTCCGTAGTGGATGCTGGGCGCCCGTCCCAAGTGCGGGTTGTCTGCATTACTTGTATATAGTTATTGCTAACTAAAAGGGTTATTGTTGAGCCATCTGTTGAGAGGCTCTGTTATGTTCATACTGTTAACTGGGTATAGTATCACGAGTTATACGGTGTGATTGGTGTGGCTGGTATGAGTCTTACCCGGGATTCAAAATCCTTCCCTATTGTGTCAGCTCTTCAAGGCACAGTATCCTAACTGAGGTCTGGAGGAGGGTCATAGGGGGAGGAGCCAGTGCACACCAGGTAGTCCTAAAGCTTTCTTAGATGTGCCCAGTCTCCTGCGGAGCCGCTATTCCCCATGGTCCTTTACGGAGTCCCCAGCATCCACTACGGACTACGAGAAATAGATTTACCGGTGAGTAAAATCTTATTTTTTCTCTGATTTTAGTCAACCATATCTCTCCTGTACCCCTGTTGATATACGCAGGGGTTTGGGTCAGGTATTGTGCTGCTGACAATTGTACTGTGTTACCTTATATTGCAAATTATAACATGTCTGCTTCTAAAGGTAACAATTCTGGGGCTGAACACACTAGCAGTGTTGCTGAAGCCACAGGTACCTTTGAGGAAAATATAGCAGCTGAGGGCTCTGGTTCTGGAGGCTCCTTGCCCCCCAGTGGGACTGTGGCAACGGGGGTCCATAATGACCCACCCTGGGCTACTTTCTCCACACTTCTGTATACGCTAGTTACTAAACTAACGCCCCCTATGGGACCTCCCATGCCGGTTCAACCGTATATGGTCCCCGCGGTTAATCCGCCGTGGGTAGATAACTTGTCCGCTCAATTGAAGAAATTTAACCAGTCACTGACTACTAAGAAGTCTGATCCTCGCTCGCCTAAGACCAAGGGGTCCTCTAAGTGGGCCATTACTTCCTCACAATCCACTGCTGTCACTGACACCCCGTCTGATGAAGATGGCGCTTACACTGACACCACAGATTCTGACACAGATAATACTGATGGGGATGGTGGTTCACAAGTGGATGTTCCTGACCTATTGGAGGCTATCATCCGTGATTTTACAGATCACGGATGATCCCGAGCCATCCGTCCCTCCTAAGAAACCAGATAGATTCAAGCGTCGGAAGATGGTTAAACAAGTTTTACCTCATTCTGATCACCTGGTGGATATACGTCACGAATCCTGGGAGAATCCAGGGAAGAAGTTCGTGCCTCACAAGAAGATGCTGGCTCGCTATCCCCTCGCACCAGAGCGGTCTAAAAATTGGGAGACACCTCCTCCAGTGGACTCGCATGTGGCAGGGATGGTGGTTCCCTCAGCTCTACCTGTCACTACCGTCACGTCTCTGAAGGAGCCTACGGATAAACGTGTGGAGGGTTGTCTGAAAGCGATTTACACCCTCACGGGTTCTGCGCAAAGGCGCACTATTGCAGCGACATGGGCAGCAGAAGCTATTGAAGCGTGGGCCCAAGAGTTGGAAGCTGAAATCTCTTCTGACCATGCTAGGCAATGTTTGTCATATATTGTCAAAGCTTCTCGATATATTAAAGAGGCGGCTTCTGATGCCGGTGTTCTGGCAGCCAAGGCTTCTACTACGTCAGTCCTGGTTCGCCGGATATTGTGGCTGAGATCCTGGTCTGTGGCTCTGGATTCTAGAAAAACCCTGGCGGTACTCCCTTTTAAGGAAGATATCCTGTTCGGGGAGGACTTAATTAAGATAGTAGCTGATTTGGCTACTGCCAAAACAGCCTGTCTGCCAAGTACTGCTCCTTCTGTGAGGAAGGCTAAAAGTACTTCCTTTCGTCCTTCAGGTAAAGCAAAAGGTCATGCGTACCACACACAGGCCCGCACTTCCAAACCTGGTAAGCCAAAGCCCAAAAGAGCCTGGGCTCCCAGTCAGCCAGCTTCCAAGACCGATAAGCCTGCTGCATGACAGGGCGGGCCTCCCCCTGGGGGACCCCAGGGTGGGGGGCCGGCTTCTAGGGTTTACCCAGGAATGGTTGAAGACAACTTCAGATGCCTGGGTACAGGAAGTCGTCACTCGAGGTTACGCCATAGCCTTCAAAAACTATCCCCCTCATCGATTTTGCCTGACAGACATCCATCTGGACCAGACAAAGGCAAAGACTCTTCATTCGGTGGTACAGACTCTCCTGGACACAGGAGTGGTAGTTCAGGTGCCTCTTGCTCAGAGAGGCCAGTGGTACTATTCTCCGCTGTTTCTAGTCCCGAAACCGAATGGGTCCTCCCGGCCCATTCTCAACCTTAAGGCATTGAACAAGTTTGTGAGAGTCTCCAAGTTCCGTATGGAAACCCTTCGCTCTATCATTCTGGCCTTGGAACCTGGGGATTATATGGTCTCCCTGGATATACAGGATGCTTACCTGCATATTCCTATAGCGGTGTTGCATCAGTAATACCTGAGGTTTGCGGTTGGCAAATTCCATTACCAGTTTCGGGCGTTACATTTTGGTTTAACCACGGCTCCGCGAGTCTTAACCAAAGTTATGGCGGTGACTGTCCGGTTTCTGCAAGCCCACGGGTGGCTCATCAACTGGAAGAAATCCTCCCTGGTCCCTGCTCAGAGCATGGTGCACCTGGGAGCGCTATTGGACACTCAAAACCAGCAGTTGTTCTTGTCTCAGGAGAAAGTCCTGAAGCTTCAGGACAGGATTCGTTGCTTCCACTCTCGTCCGCAAGTGTCGATACATTCGGCGATGCAGGTGCTGGGCCTCATTGTGTCAGCATTCGACATGGTGGAGTATGCTCGATTCCATTCTCGCCCCCTCCAGAGGCTGATTCTGGCCAAGTGGGACGGCCTGCCTCACCGGATCAGGTCTCGCATGATCTCATTGACTCCGGAGGTCCGTCTGTCGTTGTACTGGTGGCTCCAGGACCAACGATTGTGCAGGGGCCGTCCCTTCTGGATATCCGACTGGGTCCTGTTGACGACAGATGCCAGTCTAAGGGGTTGGGGCGCGGTGTTGGAGCAGCACTCCCTTCAGGGTCGGTGGACCAAGGAGGAGTCTTTCCTCCCGATCAACATTCTGGAATTGCGGGCGGTCTTCAACTCATTGAACCTGGCCCAGCATTTAATTCAGAACTGTCCTGTTCAAGTACAGTTGGACAACACTACCACAGTGACTTACATAAATCATCAAGGCAGCACTCGAAGCCGCTTGGCAATGAAGGAAGTCTCACGGATTCTTCAATGGGCGGAATGCCATCTACCGGCCATATCGGCGATATTCATTCCGAGAGTCCTGAATTGGGAAGCGGACTTTCTCAGTCGTCAGGCCGTACACGCCGGAGAGTGGGGCCTCTATCCAGAAGTATTTAAACTCCTAGTGGAAAGGTGGGGCCTTCCAGACGTGGATCTGATGGCATCTCGACATAATCACAAGGTTCCGGTCTTCGGAGCAAGGACAAAGGATCCTCAAGCAGCATTCGTGGATGCGCTGGCGGGGTCATGGAAGTTTCAGCTGCCGTATGTGTTTCCACCGGTGTCACTTCTGCCCAGGGTAATTCGGAAGTTCAAGCAAGAAGGAGGAATCCTGCTTCTCATAGCTTCAGCGTGGCCCAGACGGCACTGGTTCTCAGACCTTCAGGGCCTCTCTTCAGAGCGTTCAATTCTACTTCCACAACACCCAGCCCTCTTTTGGCTTTTCTTCAGCAGGGCCTGGACTTAGGCCTGCGTCTGGCCTCCCTCAAGGTTCATATTTCTGTCTTGTCGGTGTGGTTTCAGAGAAACATTGCGACCTTACCTGATGTGCTTACGTCCCGCCTGTGGCTCCTTGGGACTTGTCGGTGGTTCTGGAGGCGTTGCAAGAGTCTCCGTTTGAACCTCTTGGTTCAGCTGATCTTGAGTGGCTTTCCCATAAGGTGGTGTTTCTGCTGGCTATTCCCTCCGCTAGAAGAGTGTCGGATTTGGGTGCCTTGTCTTGTAGTTCCCCATATCTGATATTTCACCGTGACCGGGCGGTTCTTAGTACTCGTCTCGGATATTTACCTACGGTGATTACTTCGTTCCACCTTAATCAGGAGATTGTGGTTCCGGCACTTGTCTCCTGATTTGTCTCCCAAAGAGCGGTCTTTGGATGTGGTACGGGTTCTCCGTATCTATGTGAAGAGAACTGCAGGAAATCTGATTCTCTCTTTGTTCTGTTTGGGTTTCACAAACGGGGCTGGCCTGCTCACAAGCAGACTTTGGCCAGGTGGATTAGAATGGTTATTGCACATGCTTATGTGAGGGCTGGTCTGTCGGCTCCTGCTCACATTACGGCCCATTCTTTCGGTCCGTTGGACCTTCTTGGGCGACCCGCTGTGGTGCGACCTTTGAACAATTGTGCAAGGCGGCTAAGTGGTCCTCAGTGAACACGTTCATAAGGTTCTATGCCTTCGATACTGCCGCTTCCCAGGATGCTTCCTTTGGACGCTGGGTTCTTGTGCCCGCTACAGTGCGTCCCCTCCCATAAGGAACTGCTTTAGGACATCCCCAATGTCTATCCTTGTGGAGCCCAGTGTACCCCGCAGCAGAAAACAAGATTTATGGTGAGAACTTACCTTTGTTAAATCTCTTTCTGCGAGGTACACAGGGCTCCACAAGTTGCCCATCCTGACGCACTTAGCTTCTTTGGGTTGGTATGGCATTAGCCGCTGACACTTCTCCCGTCGTGAGAGTGTGGTATATGTGGCTACTAACTGTTGTCGTCTCTCTTACCTGCTACTGCATTGGACTGGTTAACTAAAAACTGCTCCTGTGCAGGGAGGCGGGGTTATAGAGGAGGCGGCGCTATGCATCTTGGGAACAGTCAAAGCTTTTGAGCCTGTTGGTGCCTCGAATCAAGATCCTACTCTACACCCCAATGTCTATCCTTGTGGAGCCCAGTGTACCTCGCAGAAAGAGATTTAAAAAAGGTAAGTTCTTACCATATATCTCGTTTTTTTTTTATTTTATTTGTCGGTTATTTAGAATGAATTTCTGACTGATAATAGTGCAGACGATATAGAGGGAGAAGAAGAGACGTATGTGATAGATAATATGGCAATACATACAGAAGGAGGAGAAGAGACAAATGTGACTGATATAAAGGGAGAAGAGACGGATGTGATGGATAATATGGCAGAAGATACAGAGGGAGAAGAAGAGACGTATGTGATAGATAATATGGCAATTCGTACAGAAGGAGAAGAAGAGACAAATGTGACTGATATAAAGGGAGAAGAGACGGATGTGATGGATAATATGGCAATACATACAGAAGAAGGAGAAGAGACAAATGTGACTGATATAAAGGGAGAAGAGACGGATGTGATGGATAATATGGCAATACATACAGAAGAAGGAGAAGAGACAAATGTGACTGATATAAATGGAGAAGAGACGTATGTGAGAGGTGATCAGCAGTATAAGGAGGAAGAAATCCCTACAATTATCAGCTCAGGTGAGTAACAGTGGTGCAAGTAGAAAAAATGTGTTAGCGGTACTGTGTGTGCTGTGCCAAAAAATGGGTGTGGCCAATGAAAATGGAGCGTGATACACATATGGGGGGGCAGATACACATATGGGGGGGCAGATACACATGACCACAATAGCGCAATGCCAAATATACATATGCCCCCAATAGTGGCACATACACATATGCCCCCACAGTGCCAGATATGCCCCCACCGTCCCAGATACATATATGCCCCCCCAGTGCAAGGTACACACATGCCCCCAGTGCCACATATGCCCCCATAGTGCCAAATGCTCCCTTAGTGCAGATACACATATGTCCCCATAGTGCCAGATATGTCCCCACAGTGCCAAATACACCTTCCCCCCCCCCGTTCACCTCTACTGTGTGAGGGGAGGAGAGCGCAGCCTGCACCGCTCCTGCCCCTCAGTGTTCATCCAGTCTACTCTCCGGCGGCGGCGTGTCTCTCAAATGAGGCGCCGGTTCATGAGCCAATCAGAGCTCACGGACTGGCAGCTGCGGCTCCGGATTGGCTGCCGGTTCGCGAGTTCTGAATCGGGAGCAGCAGCTGCCGGTCCGCGAGCTCTGATTGGCTCACGAACCGACGCCTCATTTGAGAGGCACACGCTGCCACCGGAGAGTAGACTGAATGATCACTGAGGGACACAGGAGAGGTGCACGCTGTCCGCTTTCCTTCCCTTACACGCACAGCACTGCAGCGGGCTGCAAGCACCGCTGTCAGCCCGGCGTTACTGCGTACTGGCTGGAAATTTCTTACCGGTGCGCATTATCGTCCCTTACCGCCATACTTGCAGCACTGGTGAGTAATAAACACTTATTACATAACAATCACATATTCTCATTGCTCAGTCACTCCAGCATTCTCTTATCCTACACCCTCCTATGTCAGTACAGACTAATGATGGAAATGTATCTGCCAAGTGGGGGGAGTCAGGAGCCATCAGCTCCTATTATATTCCTGCTCTCGTCCTCACTTCATGTCACTGTGTGTTACCAGCCCAGAGATCTGACCGGTCTCCTCTCCACACTCTCTGGTGTATCTCATACATCAGGAGCCATTAGCCCCTATTTCTCTTACGTCCTAGAGGATGCTGGGGACTCCGTAAGGACCATGGGGTATAGACGGGCTCCGCAGGAGACATGGGCACTTTAAGACTTTTTTTAAATGGGTGTGAACTGGCTCCTCCCTCTATGCCCCTCCTCCAGACTCCAGTTAGATCCTGTGCCCAGAGGAGACTGGTCACACACTAGGGGAGCTCTACCGAGTTTCTCTACAAAATAGACTTTGTTAGGTTTTTTATGTTCAGGTAGACCTGCTGGCAACAGGCTCTCTGCTTCGTGGGACTGAGGGGAGAGAAGCACACCCACTTTCCTAGACTGATGGGCTCTGCTTCTTAGGCTACTGGACACCATTAGCTCTAGAGGGTCTGAACACTGGTGTCGTCTAGCTGTTCGTTCCCGGAGCCGCGCCGCCGTCCTCCTCACAGAGCCGGAAGATAGAAGCCGGGTGAGGCGGCAGAAGACGTCAGATCTTCGTGAGGTACCGCGCAGCGGTCGCGCTGTGCGCCATTGCTCCCACACATACACAAGGTACTACAAGGGTGAAGTTGATTGAGAGTCCTTAAATATAAAAATTTATAAGCGACAGGGAACCGTAAGGACCGGGAATGATGGACAGAAGAGATCATCCCCTCAACAGGAATGTCTTTCACAAAAATGTCAGAGTTCTCTTGAATCAGATACCTGAAGAGGAGTACCAAATTTAATTTGTGAATCGCTCTCAACTTCTGGCATGGCAGCCAGAACATCCTGATGCCAATGAGTAAGAACGTTAGAATTATTCCCAGGAGAATGAGATGGATGGTGCTTGGATGAGGGTAGAGAACTAGAGACCCTCTTTGGAGAAGTTGAATTCACAATTGGAGTAAATTTAATTACAGCGTCACTGAAGGTCGATAGGTCCTGAAGTATAGGATCCTTTGACTCAATAAGTGAATTAGCCCATTCTGGAGCCTCTCCTCTAAAAGACAGGAAAAAGGTATTTTACAATATTGACAGGAGTAATATAAGATGACAATTTAGACTCCATCAAGGCAAGGTATTGATTCACCAATGCATGATATTGTTCCAGATCTCCATCGAAGTAGATAGGTAATGGAGCTTTGGATGAGTTCTGTGTACTTGATAAATACAAAGAATTACCAGGTCAGCGCTTAATTCCAATGATGTACCCAAGAAACATATAAAACACTTTATTAAACGGCACTAAAAAAAACATACAACAATTTAAAAGATATTAAGACCACAAAATAATGATCATGTAAAAATGAGGTATCTGATACCTCTAGATAGACAATAATATACACTGATTGTAAACAGTAGAAGGCAGTCGCAAAACCTTATATAAAAATGACCCTCAGATTGATTTTATCCGTATTGGAACAATTGCCCTTAATGTGAACACTGAAGAGTTTAACACGACCGTGTATGTAAATGTCCTCAATTATTGCAGATTTAATCACAGCTGACAAGTGTTCATCAACTAAGTCATCCACTGGATATGTAAACGGTGCAAAGATATGGAGTTGTATAATAACTGCTACTCACAGTGTAAATAGAACCGTCCTTGCTGCACCTTATATGTTGTGTAATGCCACTCTATATCACCCTGTGCACGGGTGAGACATCAGTCAGCGGCACGATCCATCAGCGGCGTAGTAAAGCAGAAAGCCGCTCTCCACTATCCGGCACAGATAGAGATGCCGGTCTGCCGTTCAACACCCCCAGCACAATTGAAGTAATGCTCGGCAGGGCAGAGTGTAAGGCGTTCCCAGTGCAGTGGAGAAGGATGGCTGATGCAGTCTCGTGATCGATAAGCAATTGCCGGCAATGCTAGGTTCAGCTGTTAAGAGGACAAAATTGTGTTCTTATGGGCAGTTAGGGTATTAACGACTCCTTCCCTCTGTACCCTCAACGCGTTTCTCCACACCCCAGGCGGCTTCTTCAAGAGGCAGAGTGTTCCTCTTGAAGAAGCTGCCTGGGGTGCGGAGAAACGTGTTTTATATGTTTTTTGGGTGCATCATTGGAATCTTTGCACCGTTTACATATCCAGTGGATGACTTAGTTGATGAACACTTGTCAGCTGTGATTAAATCTGCAATAATTGAGGACACTTACATACACGGCCGTGTAAGACTCTTCGGTGTTCACATTATGGGCAATTTTTCCAATACGGATAAAATCAATCTGAGGGTCATTTTTAAATAAGGTTTTGCGACTGCCTTCTACTGTTTACAATCAGTGTATATTATTGTCTATCTAGAGGTATCAGATACCTCATTTTTACATGATCATTATTTTGTGGTCGTAATATCATTTAAATTGTTGTTTTGTGTTTTTTTTTGTGCTGTTTAATAAAGTGTTTTATATGTTTCTTGGGTACATCATTGGAATTAAGCGCTGACCTGGTAATTCTTTGTATTTACTTTGTTTGAGTAGGCCGGCTACCTCATCACCAGGCGGCAGCTAATTCCTAGGTGTAAACATACACAGTTCTGCTCAGCGCCATCAAACCTTTTTCTCCTTTTTGCTGTGTACTTGATGCTTGGAAATCACTCGTAGGAACAGAAATGGAGTTAACCAGGGACATTTTTGACTGGTGAGGAGATGCATTGTCTTGAACTGGAAGGCTAAAGCATTCAGTAGGTGCTGTAGTCAGAACACTGGACGCCCCTGAACCATGGAGGGTTACTTGAATTCCATCCAGCCGGGAGGAGAGGTCCTGGAGACAGAAAATCGCTTGACCCTGTGCAGCCTCCTAATGGTCTAAACAGGCTGCAAGTTGTTGCATCAGATTGGTCATTTGGACCTGGTCTCCGGCCCGATCCATTAGGTCAGTGCTTACTGTCACAACTGAAGGCTGAGGCTGACCTGGGGAAGCCTCAGGTGTAGGGGCTGGCGTGTATGTAAAGCGTGGAGGAAGGATAGGGCTCCTGGACATACAGAAGGTCCAAGAACCAGTAGCCTGAAGGCGTGACCACAACAACAGAGTTTTGAGAAAACAAAGTTTATTGACACAGGTGCACAGAGGTTGAAGTGATACTGAAGATGATGAAGCTGGAGATTGATGGCTGAATACCTATGTAGCTGGAGATCGATGGCAGAACACTGATGGTGATGAGTATCGATGGAGAAACACCGATGGTGCATACAACAAACAAGGGAATTAAAGTCGCATGGCCATGCGAGAAGTTATCGAATCCTGTTTTGGGCCGATCATCACCAAGTGAGATTGTCGGCAATGTTCATTCCATAAGTGGACAACTTGGAAGCAGATTATCTCAGTCATCAGGATTGTCTTTCAGGACAATGGGCCTTACATCCAGAAGGGTTCCAGATGTTAGTCCAGCGGTAGGGTTACCTGCACATGGATCTCATGGCATCTCAACAAAATCATCAGACACCCAAGTATGTGTCCAGAACAAGAGATCCAAAGGCAGTGGCAGTGGATGCTCTCACAATAGCGTTGCCGTACAGCCTCGTGTATCTATTTCCACCATTTTGGCTGCTTCCTCGGCTGCTAAAGCGAATCAAAAGAGAGTCCACCACTGTCATACTAGTGGCGCCTCATTGGCCTCGAAGAGAATGTTTCTCAGATCTCCACTTACTACTCACAGACCATCTGTAGCCGCTTCCGCTACATCCAGACCTTCTGCAACAGGGTCCGTTTCTTTACCCCGATTTTAGCACGGCTGTGTTTGATGGGGTGGTTGTTGAAACCATTCTCTTAAGACAAGAGGGCATTCTAGAGTCTGTTATACCAACCATGTTACGTGCTAGGAAGGCAGTTACAGCGGGTCAGGATTTAGCGAGCTTATATTGGTTGCTGTGATTCTCTGCAGTTTCCAATGTCTTCTTTCAGGTTATCCCGTCTTTTGCTATTTTTACAGATGGGGTTAGATGGAGGACTACGTTTGGCGACACTAAAGGTGCAGGTTTCTGCTTTGTCAGATTTCTTTCAACGCCGTTTGGCTCTTGTGCCTACCGTGCATGCGTTCCTGCAAGGAGTCCTTAGAGTTCAACCTCTGTTTATACCACCTACAGCTCCATGGGACTTGGATCTAGTTTTAGATTTTTTGCAGTCCTCAATTTTTTAACCATGACAAATGGATGTTGGGTTTCTAACTTTTCTATTAGCCTTAGCATTGGCAGGGCATGTTTTTGAATTTGGGGGGTAATCCCAAGTTGATCACAGCAGGAAATTTTTTAGCAGTTGGGCAAAACCATGTGCACTGCAGGGGGGGGGGGGGGCAGATATAATATGTGCAGAGAGAGTTAGATTTGGGAGGGTTATTTTGTTTCTGTGCAGGGTAAATACTGGCTGCTTTATTTTTACACTGCAATTTAGATTGCAGATTGAACACACCACACCAAAATCTAACTCTCTCTGCACATGTTATATATGCCCCCCGTGCAGTGCACATGGTTTTGCCCAACTGCTAAAAATGTTCCTGCTGCGATCAACTTGGAATTACCCCCTTGGTGCGTTGTCATGCAAACCATCGTATCTGGTGTTTTTTGATGACGGAGTGGAACTTTGAACAAATTCTGCTTTCCTACAAAAGGTAGTATCTTCTTTTCACAACCAGTCGTAGTTCCTGTTTTTCAGAAGGTTCAGGAACTCCAGCTACTTTAGGTGTAGTTTGTAGGCTTCGCATTTATGTAGCTCATACATTAACAGTACGTCAAACAGATATATTGCTTGTTCTCTATGATGCAGTCAAGATAGGCTGGCCAGCTTCCAAACAGACCTTGGCTAGAGGGATTCAGCTGAACTTTCATCAAGCTTAATTTCATGCTAGTCTACAACCGCCTGCATCGGTTTCAGCACATTCCACGCGTTCTGTGGAACGTCATGGGCAGCAGTACGCGGGCTTTCCACAACACAACTTTTCCCTGCAGCTACATGGTCATCAGTGCACACGTTTGTGCGCTTTTACAAATTTGTAATTCTGCGGCATCAGCATCTAGCTTTGGCCGTTTACTGTAACAGGTGCCAACCAGCTCTCCCGCCCAAGGGAGAAACTTTGGTATGTCTCAAGAGTACTCCAGGGACCCCTAGTGGACGAAAAAGAAAATAGGATTTTGGTACTTACCAGATAAATCCTTTGAATCCATAGGGGGCACTGGACGTCCACCCAGAGCCCCCTATGGAGTAGGTTCAGTATATCTTATAGTACACATTATCACCTGGTTGTTTAAAGTGATTCTTTTCTGTTGTTGTTTCAACTTTCTAGTTGTTCGTTATTTTATAATGTTATAGGTAATTCTCCATTGTTCATTCTCTCTTTCGCTTCTATTTGGCTCAATAAAAAAACACTGATGCATCTTGAGAGTGTGGAGGGTAAGGAGGGTTACACATTTAAATATGTAAATGTGCCTATCCCTGCTAACGCCCCATCCATATCCCAAGAGTTCTCCAGTGCCCCCCGTGGAGTCAAAGAAAAGGATTTATCTGGTAAGTACCAAAATCCTCTTTTCCGTTGGCCAGTTCTGCACGCTGAGGCTTACTCAGCTGGCCGCCTGCGGGTAACACCATGACTGATGGTCGTGATGTTGGATCCCAGGTTGCGACGCCGGTCTCAGTGCTGGGATCGCAGCTACATGCGGGAGGCATCGCTTCTACTGAGATGTGTCCTGCATGACCCTCTTAGGGATCGGATGGAAAGTCAGGGCTGCTTGCATGTATCATTGAACTCCAGTCCTTTTCTGAATCAGGCCCTGTGTACGCCCATTCCACGCCATTATCAGTCAGATGTGTTCCACCTAGCACACGGTAGGTGTGAGTGTCATTCCTGGTGGTGGTGGCCGCTTTAGCCAGTGGAGAGCTGGTGGCAGAGCATTCACAAGACGTGTCCAACTCGGAATACTGGCTGTTGTCCATATGAGATTTCCATTTGTGGTAGGCATTACGTGCAACGCTGATTGGGGCCCTATGTGTCCATCTGTAGATCTTCATTGGACTAGGACCTTTTGCTAATTTTGCTCATTTCTATTCAGTTCCCAGTGTGTATGGGGGTGAGGCCATTATGGTTGGCACCTGACTAATGACGCTTCCTGTCCTATGATGCCAGCTGGCCAGTGTGTAGGCTCAGGAACTGTTACTCACCAATGTCTGCGTTTGGGTCCATGCAATATGCTTGGTGACGTGATTGTGTTGCATTTCAAGCTAATGTTTGACTTATTCAACAGTTGTATTTATATATAATAAAAAAAGATTTATTTCCATATCTCTCTCTTCCAGCAGATGGACCGATGGGCAGGAATACCTCGGAGGAACATCTAACTCTGTTTCCAGATTTGAAATTAGAAAAGAACATCACACGAGATTCTGCAGGGGAGAACCCCATTACCCCAATTATACATCCAGTACCTCACAGTGCAGATATATCATCTGATCCCTCTAACTATGAGGAGTGTCCCATTAATTCAGATGTTTCTACACATAGTGCAGCTCCTATAGATGCTACAGTTTTTCCCTCTTCTGAATTTGTTAAAAGTGTTAATAATCAGTCAGTCTGTATTAGACAGAAGAAGCGCACATGTAAGAAACAATACCCATGCTCTGAGTGTGGGAAATGTTTTACACGTAAATCAAGTCTTATTACACATCAGAGACTTCACACAGGTGAGAGTCCATTTTCATGCTCTGAATGTGGGAAATGGTTTACACAGAAATCGGGTCTTCTTATACATCAGAAACTTCACACAGGTGAGAGTCCATTTTCATGCTCTGAATGTGGGAAATGGTTTACAAAGAAATCGGGTCTTCTTATACATCAGAGACTTCACACAGGTGAGAGTCCATTTTCATGCTCTGAATGTGGGAAATGGTTTAATCAGAAATCACATCTTATTGTACATCACAGAAGTCACACAGGTGAGAAACCATTTCCATGCTCTGAGTGTGGGAAATGTTTTTCACTTAAATCACATCTTACTGTACATCACAGAAGTCACACAGGTGAGAAGCCGTTTCTGTGTTCTGAGTGTGGGAAATTTTTTACATATAAATCAACTCTTGTTACACATCAGAGAATTCACACAGGTGAGAGGCCGTTTCCGTGCACTGAATGCGGAAAATGTTTTATAAAGAAATCAGATCTTGTCATACATCAGAGAATTCACACAGGTGAGAAGCCATTTTCATGCTCTGACTGTGGGAAATGTTTTCCATGTAAATCGCCTCTTCTTAAACATCAGAAAATTCACATAGGTAAGAAGCCATTTTCATGCTCTGACTGTGGGAAATGTTTCCCATATAAGTCGCCTCTTCTTAAACATCAGAAAATTCACATAGGTGAAAAGCAAATTTCATGTTCCGAATGTGGGAAATGTTTTACAAAAAAATCAGCTGTTGCTGCACATCAGAGAATTCACACAAGATGAAAACCGTATCAAAGATATGAAAGAGAGTTGCAGCAATCTATTGTAAAAGTCATTATATCTCTTCTTCGGGGTCCATGCTGATTCACAGGAACAATCAGGTTGTAGAGCTGCGGAGAAGATCTAGGCATCAAAGGCTTTTAAGGTCCCAGGATGCTTCGGTCCTCTCTTCCTATACCCCACCCACTGGCCAAATGACTCCAATTTTTCTCTGGTGCCGGATGCACCATTCGCCAGAGTGGTTGCATCTATGCAACCCCAAGCTTTACTTTAATTTATTTTTACTTCAGAGCAGCAGCACTTGGCTGTCCAGCGGATGCCAGCGCTGCTGCTCCTACAACTCCCCACCCGGCGCAGCAACACCAGTAACTGGTCTTGTAATCTCGACGGGCGCCGGACAAGGCTCACGCTAGCAAAGCTTTTCGGAAACCATCGCCAGCCAGTGGGGGGACAGGTAAGGCGGGTCTCCGTGCAAGCGGAGACCGGCGTCTTTTAGTGTGGTCTCTCCTCTGGTTGCGGAGATGGACCAGAGGCACAGGTGTGGGCGCCGGTCCATCCACGACCCTACTAGGCCCACAGGAGCAATATTGTACCTGGTAGCTGGGTATATTCTACAGCCAGGCTCCCCGGGGGTTAAAGTCAGCATAAGGGAGGTACGCTACCCCAGCGCCCGCTTCCCCGGCTCAGAGCGAGTCTCCACATCGGTTTCCCGCCTTTGAGCTGCTCCTCCCTTTCAGAGGCGCTCAGCGGCCATTTCCTCAGGGTCACAGGTGGCAGCTGAAGCTCTCCAGTATACCTCTCTTCATCAGTCATGTTATACAGCAGTTCATCCTGTGTAGTTGATACAGTGCCCATTGCAATATAAATATATATATATATATATATATATATATATATATATATATAGTTAAATACTATAACCATGTTGTTGTTGTTCGAGTTAATGTTAAGTAAATTACTATATGGAAGTCAGATTTAGAAAAGCAAGTGAATATTTATTTTTAAGGACCACGCCCATATACAGGTCTAGAGACTACATTCTCTTAGCCTGGGTCAAAATGAATCAACACAGAAACATGTCAATACAATGATTTTTATAACATACAGTTACGCCCCATTCTTATAACACTCCCATATGATTTCATGCATCTTGAGTACAGTGTTATCAAATATTAGGACAATTGGCAAAGACAACCAAGAGATATTTAGCCAATACATCCTCGTGATGAGGCCTGACTCGTGCTTTTAACCATGTGTCCTTGATTATAATAAAGTATACAATTTTCCTAAGTTTCCATTGTTTAAAGTTGTGTGTGGGGGAATTCCTTATTAGGAATTAAACTGGACTTCGGATGGGCGTACGTGGACTTAATACTAGTCTCTTATAGGCCCTACACACTGGCCGATTTTTTGAAAGATATGAACCATCTCGTTCATAAATGAACGAGAACTCGTTCATATCTTTCAGTGTGGAGGCTCCAGCAATGAACGATGCGCGTCCCCGCGCTCGTTCATCGCTGGTCTCCCGTCGGCTGTGCATGCAGGCCAATATGGACGATCTCGTCCATATTTGCCTGCACTTCAATGCAGCCGGGTGACGGGGGGAGTGAAGAAACTTCACTTCCCCGTCACTGCCCCCTCGCCGCGGGGTTGCTCGTCGGCCGTATCGACCGTCGGGCACCTCTGCGGCGCATCGCCGAGTGTGTAGGGCCCCTTAGTCTGTGTAAAGTTCATATGAATATGCTTTCTCATTTAGCTAGAAACAAAATGAATTCTCTTATGCTTTTGAACTATAATGGTGAATATGAGGTCACCTTTGATATTGTGATTATTATGTGTATGCATAATATACGTACTATCCCGTAGTACATATATATATAGCTGTTAGGCCTTTAGAATGTTGCCTCTGTCACAGTATTTGACAATAATAAGAATTTACTTACCGATAATTCTATTTCTCGTAGTCCGTAGTGGATGCTGGGGACTCCATCAGGACCATGGGGATTAGCGGCTCCGCAGGAGACAGGGCACAAAAATAAAAGCTTTAGGACTAGGTGGTGTGCACTGGCTCCTCCCCCTATGACCCTCCTCCAAGCCTCAGTTAGGATACTGTGCCCGGACGAGCGTACACAATAAGGAAGGATTTTGAATCCCGGGTAAGACTCATACCAGCCACACCAATCACACTGTACAACTTGTGATCTGAACCCAGTTAACAGCATGATAACAGAGGAGCCTCTGAAAAGATGGCTCACAACAAAAACAACCCGATTTTTGTAACAATAACTATGTACAAGTATTGCAGACAATCCGCACTTGGGATGGGCGCCCAGCATCCACTACGGACTGCGAGAAATAGAATTATCGGTAAGTAGATTCTTATTTTCTCTGACGTCCTAAGTGGATGCTGGGGACTCCGTCAGGACCATGGGGATTATACCAAAGCTCCCAAACGGGCGGGAGAGTGCGGATGACTCTGCAGCACCGAATGAGATAACTCCAGGTCCTCCTCAGCCAGGGTATCAAATTTGTAGAATTTTGCAAACGTGTTTGCCCCTGACCAAGTAGCAGCTCTGCAAAGTTGTAAAGCCGAGACCCCTCGGGCAGCCGCCCAAGATGAGCCCACCTTCCTTGTGGAATGGGCATTTACAGATTTTGGCTGTGGCAGGCCTGCCACAGAATGTGCAAGCTGAATTGTACTACAAATCCAACGCGCAATCGTCTGCTTAGAAGCAGGAGCACCCAGCTTGTTGGGTGCATACAGGATAAACAGCGAGTCAGTTTTCCTGACTCCAGCCGTCCTGGAAACATATATTTTCAGGGCCCTGACAACGTCCAGTAACTTGGAGTCCTCCAAGTCCCTAGTAGCCGCAGGCACCACAATAGGTTGGTTCAGGTGAAACGCTGACACCACCTTAGGGAGAAACTGGGGACGAGTCCGCAGTTCTGCCCTGTCCGAATGGAAAATCAGATATGGGCTTTTGTGAGACAAAGCCGCCAATTCTGACACTCGCCTGGCCGAGGCCAGGGCCAACAGCATGGTCACTTTCCATGTGAGATATTTCAAATCCACAGATTTGAGCGGTTCAAACCAATGTGATTTGAGGAATCCCAGAACTACATTGAGATCCCACGGTGCCACTGGAGGCACAAAAGGAGGCTGTATATGCAGTACTCCCTTGACGAATGTCTGGACTTCAGGAACTGAAGCCAATTCTTTCTGGAAGAAAATCGACAGGGCCGAAATTTGAACCTTAATGGACCCCAATTTGAGGCCCATAGACACTCCTGTCTGCAGGAAATGCAGGAATCGACCCAGTTGAAATTCCTCCGTGGGGGCCTTCCTGGCCTCACACCACGCCACATATTTTCGCCAAATGCGGTGATAATGTTGTGCGGTCACCTCCTTCCTGGCTTTGACCAGGGTAGGTATGACCTCTTCCGGAATGCCTTTTTCCCTTAGGATCCGGCGTTCAACCGCCATGCCGTCAAACGCAGCCGCGGTAAGTCTTGGAACAGACAGGGTCCCTGCTGAAGCAAATCCCTTCTTAGCGGCAGAGGCCATGGGTCCTCTGTGAGCATCTCTTGAAGTTCCGGGTACCAAGACCTTCTTGGCCAATCCGGAGCCATGAGTATAGTTCTTACTCCTCTCCGTCTTATAATTCTCAATACCTTGGGTATGAGAGGAAGAGGAGGGAACACATACACTGACTGGTACACCCACGGTGTTACCAGAGCATCCACAGCTATTGCCTGAGGGTCCCTTGACCTGGCGCAATACCTGTCCAGTTTTTTGTTGAGGCGGGACGCCATCATGTCCACCTTTGGTCTTTCCCAACGGTTCACAATCATGTGGAAGACTTCTGGGTGAATCCCCACTCTCCCGGGTGGAGAATCGTGCCTGCTGAGGAAGTCTGCTTCCCAGTTGTCCACTCCCGGAATGAACACTGCTGACAGTGCTATCACATGATTTTCCGCCCAGCGGAGAATCCTTGCAGCTTCTGCCATTGCCCTCCTGCTTCTTGTGCCGCCCTGTCTGTTTACGTGGGCGACTGCCGTGATGTTGTCCGACTGGATCAGCACCGGCTGACCTTGAAGCAGAGGTCTTGCTAGGCATAGAGCATTGTAAATTGCCCTTAGCTCCAGTATATTTATGTGAAGTGAAGCCTCCAGACTTGACCACATTCCCTGGAAATTTTTTCCCTGTGTGACTGCTCCCCAGCCTCTCAGTCTGGCATCCGTGGTCACCAGGATCCAATCCTGAATGCCGAATCTGCGCCCCTCTAGTAGATGAGCACTCTGCAGCCACCACAGAAGAGACACCCTTGTCCTCGGAGACAGGGTTATCCGCTGATGCATCTGAAGATGCGATCCGGACCATTTGTCCAGCAGATCCCACTGAAACGTTCTTGCGTGAAATCTGCCGAATGGAATCGCTTCGTAAGAAGCCACCATTTTTCCCAGGACCCTTGTGCACTGATGCACTGACACTTTTCCTGGTTTTAGGAGGTTCCTGACTAGCTCGGATAACTCCCTGGCCTTCTCCTCCAGGAGAAACACCTTTTTCTGGACTGTGTCCAGAATCATCCCTAGGAACAGCAGACGTGTCGTCGGGATCAGCTGCGATTTTGGAATATTTAAAATCCACCCGTGCTGTTGTAGCAGTACCCGAGATAGTGCTACTCCGACCTCCAACTGTTCCCTGGACTTTGCCCTTATCAGGAGATCGTCCAAGTAAGGGATAATTAAGACGCCTTTTCTTCG
Organism: Pseudophryne corroboree; assembly: GCF_028390025.1. Taxonomy (NCBI): domain Eukaryota; kingdom Metazoa; phylum Chordata; class Amphibia; order Anura; family Myobatrachidae; genus Pseudophryne; species Pseudophryne corroboree. Next base: position 46,619,913 of record NC_086446.1, on the reverse strand, counting down.
AAGAAGTATCATCATTTCGGCCATTACCTTGGTAAAGACTCGGGGTGCCGTGGACAATCCAAACGGCAGCGTCTGAAACTGATAATGACAGTTCTGTACTACGAACCTGAGGTACCCTTGGTGAGAAGGGCAAATTGGGACATTAAGGTAAGCATCCTTGATGTCCAGGGACACCATATAGTCCCCCTCTTCCAGGTTCGCTATCACTGCTCTGAGTGACTCCATCTTGAATTTGAACCTTTGAATGTAAGTGTTCAAAGATTTCAGATTTAGAATAGGTCTCACCGAGCCGTCTGGCTTCGGTACCACATAGTGTGGAATAATACCCCTTTCCCTGTTGTAGGAGGGGTACTTTGATTATCACCTGCTGGGAATACAGCTTGTGAATTGCTTCCAATACTGCCTCCCTGTCGGAGGGAGACGTTGGTAAAGCAGACTTCAGGAACCTGCGAGGGGGAGACGTCTCGAATTCCAATTTGTACCCCTGGGATACTACCTGTAGGATCCAGGGGTCCACTTGCGAGTGAGCCCACTGCGCGCTGAAACTCTTGAGATGACCCCCCACCGCACCTGAGTCCGCTTGTAAGGCCCCAGCGTCATGCTGAGGACTTGGCAGAAGCGGTAGAGGGCTTCTGTTCCTGGGAAGAGGCTGTCTGCTGCAGTCTTTTTCCCTTTCCTCTACCCTGGGGCAGATATGACTGGCCTTTTGCCCGCTTGCCCTTATGGGGACGAAAGGACTGAGGCTGAAAAGACGGTGTCTTTTTCTGCTGAGAGGTGAGTTGGGGTAAAAAGGTGGATTTTCCCGCTGTTGCCGTGGCCACCAGGTCCGAAAGACCGACCCCAAATAACTCCTCCCCTTTATACGGCAATACTTCCATGTGCCGTTTGGAATCCGCATCACCTGACCACTGTCGTGTCCATAAACATCTTCTGGCAGATATGGACAGCGCACTTACTCTTGATGCCAGGGTGCAAATATCCCTCTGTGCATCACGCATATATAGAAACGCATCTTTTAAACGCTCTATAGTCAATAAAATACTGTCCCTGTCCAGGGTATCAATATTTTCAGTCAGGGAATCCGACCAAGCAACCCCAGCGCTGCACATCCAGGCTGAGGCAATCGCTGGTCGCAGTATAACACCAGTATGTGTGTATATACTTTTTAGGACATTTTCCAGCTTCCTATCAGCTGGCTCCTTGAGGGCGGCCGTATCAGGAGACGGTAACGCCACGTGTTTTGATAAGCGTGTAAGTGCCTTATCCACCCTAGGGGGTGTTTCCCAACGCGCCCTAACTTCTGGCGGGAAAGGGTATAATGCCAATAATTTCTTAGATATCAGCAATTTTTTATCGGGGGAAACCGACGCATCATCACACACTTCATTTAATTCTTCTGATTCAGGAAAAACTACGGGTAGTTTTTTCACACCCCACATAATACCCTTTTTTGTGGTACTTGTAGTATCAGAAATATGCAAAGCCTCCTTCATTGCCGTGATCATGTAACGTGTGGCCCTACTGGAAAATACGTTTGTTTCTTCACCGTCGACACTGGAGTCAGTGTCTGTGTCGACCGACTGAGGTAATGGGCGCTTTAGAGCCCCTGACGGTGTTTGAGACGCCTGGACAGGCACTAACTGATTTGCCGGCTGTCTCATGTCGTCAACAGTTTTTTGTAAAGTGCCGACAGTATCACGTAATTCCTTAAATAAGACCATCCAGTCAGGTGTCGACTCCCTAGGGGGTGACATCACTAATACAGGCAATTGCTCCGCCTCCACACCATTTTCCTCCTCATACATGTCGACACACGCGTACCGACACACAGCACACACACAGGGAATGCTCTGATAGAGGACAGGACCCCACTAGCCCTTTGGGGAGACAGAGGGAGAGTTTGCCAGCACACACCAAAACGCTATATATGTATAGGGACAACCTTATAAATAAGTGTCTATCCCTTATAGCTGCGATATCTAGCCAAATAGGTGCCCCCCCTCTCTTTTTTACCCTGATTCTGTAGTGCAGGAGTGCAGGGGAGAGTCTGGGAGCCTTCCTACCAGCGGAGCTGTGTGGAAAAATGGCGCTTGTGTGCTGAGGAGATAGGCTCCGCCCCCTTCTCGGCGGCCTCTCTCCCGCTTTTTCTGAGGTAAAATGACAGGAGTTAAATACATCCATATAGCCCAGGAGCTATATGTGATGTATTTTTAGTCATATATAGTGTTTTCATTGCGTCTCAGGGCGCCCCCCCCCAGCGCCCTGCACCCTCAGTGACCGCGGTGTGAAGTGTGCTGAGAGCAATGGCGCACAGCTGCAGTGCTGTGCGCTACCTTTATGAAGACATGGACGTCTTCTGCCGCCGATTTCTTGACCTTTTCTGTCTTCAGCATCTGTAAGGGGGCCGGCGGCGCGGCTCCGGGACCCATCCATGGCTGGGCCTGTGATCGTCCCTCTGGAGCTAATGTCCAGTAGCCAAGAAGCCCAATCCACTCTGCACGCAGGTGAGTTCGCTTCTTCTCCCCTTAGTCCCTCGCTGCAGTGAGCCTGTTGCCAGCAGGACTCACTGAAAATAAAAAAAACCTAAGTCTATACTTTTATTCTAAGCAGCTCAGGAGAGCTACCTAGTTGCACCCTTCTCGGCCGGGCACAAAAACCTAACAGAGGCTTGGAGGAGGGTCATAGGGGGAGGAGCCAGTGCACACCACCTAGTCCTAAAGCTTTTATTTTTGTGCCCTGTCTCCTGCGGAGCCGCTATTCCCCATGGTCCTGACGGAGTCCCAGCATCCACAAGGACGTCAGAGAAATATATATATATATATACATTGAATGTGACTTGTGCTAGCTCTGCTGTCTGTTTACTCAGTTTCTCTACGGCTATTGCTATCCCTTTCTATTTTTCATCTTGTATAACCCTAGAATACAGGTGTTTGAGGGTTACATTGGCACTTCACATATACACATATTTGTGAAGGCAGTCACATTGAATTGTTAAGCAGTACACTGCGGTGTGCTTTACAGTTATTACTATGTCTTCCAGAAAGGCTAACAAGGGGCAGGCTGCTCCAGTACTGGTAACATGCAGGACTTGTTCGGCGATGTCCACACAGGATCCTGTTCTGGATGGCCAATGCACTAATAATACATACAGGAAAATGGGGGAAAGGGATGTCTTCTGCACCAGACAAAGTTTATGATGTTATTCAATAATGTAATCCCCAAATTGTATTCATGCATACAAAATTCTGCTTACATCCATAGGGGGTGCTGCCATAGACAATAAATAATAGAGAACGAAAAAGGATTGTCTCTTCGTTGGCGCACTTAGAAAGAGGAAAACTTATGTGTTTTATTAAAATATAACTTTTATTTGTATTTAATTAATAAAAAATTGCCTAGCAATTGAGAAACATATTGGTGAAAAAATATAGATAAAATGTGCACTGTGGGGTATATTTACTAACATTCGTAATTTTCGGAAAAAGGTCAAAGTTCAATCACGAATGACATCGAAAGTGTAAACTTGCAACTTTTTGAATTTATTACGACTAATTTACTAAGCTGTCGTATTCTGCATTTTCATTTGTTCCGATGTCATTCGTGTTTTTTTAACCTTTTTTACGGCAGTGATTAGCAAAACACTGCCGACTTTTTAAAAATGAATCTCGGCCGGATCTGTGTGATCTGTGCTGGGGTTCATTTTTTTTAAACTAAACACTGTAAAATAAATATAAAAAATTGCGTGGGGTCCCCCCTCCTAAGCATAACCAGCCTCGGGCTCTTTGAGCCGATCCTGGTTGCAGAAATATGGGGAAAAAATTGACAGGGGTTCCCCCATATATAAGCAACCAGCATCGGGCTCTGCGCCTGGTCCTGGTTCCAAAAATACGGGGGACAAAAAGAGTAGGGGTCCCCCGTATTTTTAAAACCAGCACCGGCCTCCACTAGCTGGACAGATAATGCCACAGCCGGGGGTCAAAACATGGGTCCCCTTTCAGTGCGTGGCTCGGGTTCCCGTTTTTTTATTTTATTCAAGTACGTGGATTACAAATGGATGCTACGAGGAGCCTGGGACCCTGGAGCTGGTGAGTATAATTTATTCAACAGGTACCCCATGGATTCTACTGGAGAAGAGGACCGACCTGCGTGGGGACATACGTAAGTATGTATGTATGTTTGTGTGGATGTATGTAATAAATCTTTACTTTCAAGGTGTGTGTGTCTTGTGTTTTTTTGGGTATTTTTTTAGTAATAGTACTACAGGTACCAGCGGGCCCGTTTTTCCGCCGCATGCTGGTACTTGTGGTTCTCCAAGTACCAGCATGCGGGGGAGGCTTGCTGGGACTTGTAGTACTGCTACTAAAAACAATATCTTGACATTTTCAACAAAGGCTATCAGCCCCCCATCCGCAGCCCATTGGATGGGGGGGGGACAGCCTCGGGCTTCACCCCTGGCCCTTGGGTGGCTGGGGGGGGGGACCCCTTGATTGAAGGGGTCCCCACTCCCCCAGGGTACCCCGGCCAGGGGTGACTAGTTGGATATTTGATGCCACGGCCGCAGGGCACCATATAAAAGTGACCCCCGGCTGTGGCATTATCTGTCCAGCTAGTGGAGACCGGTGCTGGTTTTAAAAATACGGGGGACCCCTACTCTTTTTGTCCCCTGTATTTTTGGAACCAGGACCAGGCGCAGAGCCCGATGCTGGTTGCTTAAATATGGGGGAACCCCTGTCAATATTTTCCCACATATTTCTGCAACCAGGATCGGCTCAAAGAGCCCGAGGCTAGTTATGCTTAGGAGGGGGGACCCCACGCAATTTTTTTTGCGAAAATAACCACTTTCCCACCCCTTCCCACTGATATACATGCACGGATCTCATGGATCCGTGCATGCCTATCGAATCACGGATATTAAAAGCAGGTCTGTTTTTTTTTAGCACTTTTTTACGAGTTGTAATTTTTCACGGCAGTGTTTTTTTTTTTGCTTTGCACTTCTTAGTAAATGACCGAGATTCATACTTAAACAGCCGCGTTTTGACCGATGGTGTATTCATTCGTATTTTTTTTGTTGGACTTCCAAAAAAATACGAATGCCCTCATCACTGCCGTGATTTGAGTTTAGTAAATTACCGAGATGATACTTTGAAGAAAAAACGGCATCTCGGTCAAAATCGGGACCTTAGTAAATATACCCCAGTGAGTGATTAAATTATGTGCTTGAAAAATTAAAAGCTGATTCACTGTGCTCTAATGATTGCATCACTCAGTTCATTGTTCTAAGTAAATATCACTGGTTTAGTACGTGTTTATTTATTATCATTATTTAATTTAATTTAGTTGATTATTATTCTTGGTACTTGTTATGTATTAATATGAATCAAGACAGCATATCTTGCACGTATTATGTGAAGGTAGGTAAACCTAGTATGATACAGACCTCAGAGGTATTACATTCAAATGCTCCTAGGACAAAATCAGTCCCTTTATGTGCATCTAAATGTCATGGTATAAATTATTCATTCCATAGGATAGGATTATCTGCAGGCAAAGACATGTCATCAATAGTTCCTTTAGAGAAACTCCATTGGCAAAAGACCCTGGTATATACACTGTTAATTAATCTTCCATATACAGTAAGATCACGTCTATTGTATGGGTCTAAGTGTAGCATGCATCATGACTCCATTGACAGTGATCTTTTAATAATAAATTATTTCAGGCTGTTCTACACCAATTAAATCAGGTCTATTGTACACTAAGCCCTTCATAATAATTAGATGTCAGATGGGAATATTAATACATTAGGGCTGGTATTATGAGTATTTGCGGCTGCTTGCCGCACTCACATCACCTTCAATGGTTTATGTTGTTAATACACACTATGTGTGGTTAAAAGCTTCTCAGGCTTTATTAATTTATTACCACACACAATAATAAGCCTGCTGTGTCCTACCAGATATTCCGTTATGCTTAGTGCTAGCAATTTTTCTGATGAATATCATTAGGGAGCATTGACATATTTCCCCACTTGTAATAATAGTATATATAATGTGGGTACCACCCGTTAACCCAGGTGTGTCTGTTCTATACTGGGAAATCCCTTACCACCTATAACTGTGCTGGAATTACACACGTTTATCAAAATAGGTGGATATATTGACAGCGCATCGCACAGTCTTGATATTGCTGTGTGACAATAATCAGTAACTTGATAAGAAATTTTATATGCACCATATAGTGTTAAAAAGCATTGTGTATTTCTGTATATTACTTAATACATGCATGCGCAATGTGACCGAGATGCTCGGTTGTTACTGTCTGTGGCTGTTGTAATTATATGCCGCTCAGGGTTCAATGGTCCCTCGCTTATTAATCCAAACATCGAAACATCGATCTGGAACACTGGAAACATCGTGGCTTTCAGTAGGGAAGAGTGAAGGGAGGCAGAGGGACCTTCCAGTCCCTCTGACAGCAGCAGCGGAGGGAAGTTTCCCTTCCCTGCCGCTGCTAACACAGTTTATCTGACTGGTCGCATCCTGTGCGACCAGGTCAGATAAAGCACTTGCAGGCGATGCGACCATGCCAGGAAAGTGGTTAAAAGTGAGGAGCAACCGGCTTCTAAATCTAAATCCAAGGCGCCGGTATTTACGTGTCCAAAAGTGGCTACAGCAGAATTTCCTCAGTCAGAACAACTGACGGAATTAATACAAAAAGCCTGGGCTACACCTGGTAAAACATTTCAGGTACCAAGGTGTCGAACAACATTTTACCCCCTTCCAACAAAAGAATGTGCAAAATGGGAAACATCTCCCTCGGGGGCTTCACATGTGGCACGCCTCGTGCGCACCTCTACACTGCCTATCCCATCTGTTTCGTCCCTAAAGTATACCACAGACAGGAATGTAGAAACTTGCCTCAAGTCTATTTATTCCCCCTCAGGGCAGTCACTAGACCAGCCATGGCCTCTGCAGGGGTAACAAAGACCATTGAAAGTTGGACAGAGGCTTTAGAAGAAAGCATGCCTGCAGATGTGAACAGAGTCCATATGTCTCACATTGCAAACATTAGAGAGGCAGCGTCTTATCTAGGAGAAGCGGCCTTAGACAAGGGTTTATTGACCACTAAAGTTTCTGCTACATCAATAGCAGCAACACACATGATTTGGTCACGTACATGGAAGGTGGAAGTGATTCCAAAAAGGCCCTGGAAACCCTACCATTCTATGTCTTGGGATATCTTGTTTGGGAAAAAACTAGATGAGATGGTGGCCACTATAGCTGCATCTAGGAGCGTTTCTGCCTTCCGCAACTACACACAAATCTAGAGGTAATGTAACTCGATCCTCTTGTCCCCAAGGAAAAGCTAAGGAACCGCCCTTTCCACGTCAGACAGCCACTAATGGGCCCAACAAGCCACACAAGCAGGCCTGGGCTACTAGACAGCCGGCTGCTAAATCCACTGACAAACCTACAGCCTGATGGTACAGGCCTCCTCCTGGGGGATCCCAGAGTGGGAGGCCAACTGCTTGAGTACGCCAACACCTGGTGTCGTGCAACCACAGACGCCTGGGTTCGGAAAGTAGTCTCATGGGTACGCTATACAATCCCTGAAGCGCGCCCTCCCCTCAATTCATTTGCACAGGCCCCCCAAGGGATCTAGCCAAAGCTGTGGCCCTGCAAAAGGCAATATATTCCCTTCCAAAATCATGAGTAATTATTCCTGTACCCCGAGCACGCAGAGGCAGGGGGTTATACTCCACTCCATTTCTAGTTCAGAAATCCAATGGGTCACATCAACCTATTTTAAACCTCAGGTCTCTGAACAAATACTTCCGGGTGCCCAAGTTTCGTAAGGAAACTCTCAGTTCTGTAGTATTAGCATTGGAACCGGGGGATTTCATGGTGTCACTGGATATCCAGGACACATACCTGCATGTGCCTATTTTACCAGCTCGTCAGCAATATCTCAGATTTGCTGTTCTAAAACAGCATTTCCAATTTCAGGCGCTGCCCTTTGGCCTGTCTATGCTCTTCGAGTCTTTACCAAAATAATGGCGGTCATGGCAGCACAGCTACATCTACAGGGAATCCGAATCCTACCCTACCTGGACGAGTTGCTTATCCTAGCACAATCCCCAGACACCCTGTGCAGTCATCTACAAGTGACTATCCTGTTTCTTCAGAAACACGGCTGGGTTATCAATCAGAAGAAATAATCCCTGATACCGTCCCAGCAGATGATGCATCTAGGAGCTCTGCTAGAGTCACAGAGCCAGAGAATCTTCCTTCCACCGGAAAAGATAGCGAAACTACAGGCACGAGTGTGCAGACTCTTAGCCAGTCTCAATACAGTCGTCGATGCAGTTTCTGGGGTCCATGGTATCAACGTTCGATCTGTAACCCCCAGTACCTTAGGGACTTGCTCGATTAACGATTCATTTTCATATTTCCTGTCATCCCTATTGTGTGTGTTGTTTCAATGGGGGTAATTCAGAGTTGATCGCAGCCACCGCGCCAATCAGGCAGAGGCGATCGCAGCCCAGAGATGCTACTAGCATCTCACCGGGCTCCTAGGGTGCGCACGCGCAGTGCGGTCACTGCGTATGCGCACTCCACAAAAATATTCAGACTGCGATAGCACTACCATATCTTCACTTTTTTCACTTGCCCGATTAACGAAGTCACCTGGACGCGGTGGGCAAGCCGTTATTTATGGCCATAACTATGCGAAGAACCTCGCTCAAAATTCTAAATTTTATTGCAATATTTATTAATAATAAATTGGTAGATTTTGAATTGCGCACCTGCGACCTAGGGCCTAATTCAGAACTAATCACAGCATTACATTTGTTAGCTAAGGGGCAAAAGCATGTGCACTGCAGATGGGTCAGATGTAACATGTGCAGAGAGAGTTAGATTTGTGTGGGTTATATTGTTTCTCTGCAGGGTAAATACTGGCTGCTTTATATTTACACTGCAATTTAGATTTCAGTTTGAACACACCCCACCCAAATCTAACACTCGCTGCACGTTATATATCTGCCCCACCTGCAGTGCACATGGTTTTGCCCATTAGCTAACAAATTTGGTGCTGTGATCAGATCTGAATTAGGCCCCTTGTCTTTTTATGCAGTACTCCAAGGTCTCCGCAGGGTCGAACCTCTCATTACTGGTGTGCACCCCAGGACCCCTCCCCTGTATGCTTACCTAAACCACCAAGGAGGAACCCGCAGTTGGATGGCAATGCACGAGGTAGCACAGATCCTAAGGTGGGCTGATCGCCACCTCCCGGCAATACCAGCAGTATTCATTCCAGGAGTCTTAAATTTGGAGGTGGATTTTCTCAGCCAACACGACGTGCATTTAGGGGAGTGGGCATTATACCCTCAGATATTCCAACTACTAGTGGACAGGTGGGGCCTTCCAGAAGTAGTCCTCATGGCCTTGCATCACAACAAAAAGCTGCCATTGTATGGTTCCCGCACAAGGGACCAAGAAGCAACATTTGTAGATGCTCTGTCAGTGAACTGGGAGTTCAGACTAGCATACCTGTTCCCTCCAGTGGCCTTTCTACCAAGAATGATCTGAAAGTTCAAACAGGAAGGGGGCATGATAATACTAAAAGCCCCAGCGTGGCCCAGACGTCATTGGTACGCAGACCTCCTCAGTCTCTCCATACACGACCCTCTGTCACTTCCTCTGTGGCTGGATCTGCTATTTCAAGGTCCCTGTCTACATCCGGATCTTTGACGGTGTGGCTCTTGAGACATCCCTCTTGAGAGCTAAGGGTTTTTCTCGCCAAGTAGTACAGACGATGCTTAAAGCAAGAAAGCCAGGTTCAGCAAAAATCTATTAGTGTGGCACACCTATTTCCAATGGTGTGCTCACAAAAACTATGACCCTCTCACTTTAGGTTATCTAATATCCTTGCTTTTCTTCAAGCCAGATTAGATCTTGGATTGAGACTGGCTTCACTGAAGGTACAGGTATCAGCTTTGTCCATATGGTTTCAAAGAAGGATTGCTACGCTCCCTGACATTCGAACCTTTCTACAGGGCGTACTCAGGATACAACCTCCGTTTGTCCCTCCGGTAGCCCCTTGGGACCTGTCCATAGTACTCCAGTCACTACAGGAGTTCCCGTATGAGCGTCTGGACTCTGTAGATCTTAAATGGCTTACCAGAAAGTCTCTTTTTCTTTTAGCAATTGCATCGGCTAGAAGATTGTCGGACTTATGCGCACTTTCGTGTAAGTCCACCATTCCTGCTTTTTCACCAGTATAGAGTAGTTCTCAAAACCAGACCTGGCTACCTTCCAAAGGTAGTCTCAAATTTTCATTTGAATGAAGATATCGTGGTCCCAGCTCTCAGATCTCCAGGCCTTTCCTCCAGCGAGACCCCACTGGATGTTGTTCGAGCCCTAAGAATTTATGTACAGAGAACAGCCTTTATCAGAAAAACAGACTCGCTTTTTTTTCTTTACAGATTTTGCAAGAGGCTGGCCAGCTACTAAACAAACTCTGTCCAGATGAAGAAGTACGACTGTATCACATGCTTACCAACAAGCAGACCTCCCTGTGCCGGAAATGGTCTTGACCCATTCCACGAGGTCTGTTGGTCCTTTGTGTGGTGTCTGCAGAACAGCTCTGCAAAGCGGTCACACCGTCCTAAGGTTCTTCGCCTTTGACACTTTTTGCTTCTGAGGATGTCGGATACTGCTCTCTGCTCAGGAGTGTCCCACCTCCCCTTTAAAATAACTGCTTTAGGACATCCTCGATGTGATGGTGAATCAGCATGGACTCCAAAAAAGAAAATAAGAGCTATGGTAAAACTTACCTTGGTTAACTCTTTTTCTTCGAGGTCCATGGGATTCACAGGTCACCCACCCTGATGCACCTGGCTTCAATGGGCTCTTACTTCTGGTCACCAGTTCCCTTCTCTTAAAACTGAGAGTGTTTTTCTTGAGTGTACCAATCTTACTTCTCTCTAATCCTCCTCCTGCCTTGGGCTTAGTAACAAAACTGAGGAGCCACTTGGCCATGGGGTAGGGTATAGGGAGGGGGACCGAAGCATCCTGGGAGATCAAAAGCTTTTGATGTCTGGTGCCCAGATCCTCTCCGCAGCACTACCCCCCAATGTCTCTGTGAATCGCATGGACCTCGAAGGAAAAGAGTTAACCAAGGTAAGTTTTATCATAACTCTAATTTTACAATTAAGTTACAGAGTGTCTTCTCAAAGGTATATTAACATTACATAACTGTTATGGAGCGCAGTTCAAAACTTGAGTCATTGCCATTCACAGACAGGAATGTGTGTAATTGACATAAGACTGGAACAGAACGCACATGTATGGATCTTCTTGCAGTCTACTTATTCTCTTAGATGTTGGTGTCTGCTACATCTTCTCACCTCATCGGTTATGCTTCAGGGACAAGTGGTTAGAGTTCACTTCAGATGCTTGGGTAAGAGGCATGGGTTTATGTTATAAATCTTATTATAGATCTTCAACCAGTGTTTGGCTTTTCAAGAGGTAATTCAGAACTTGCTTTTGAGCATGAGTTGTCCCAGTGCCTACCGGCAGAGAGGTGTGAGGTTCTATTCAAACCTTTTCCTCGTTCAGTAGCCAGGCGGGTAATTTTGGTCACTGCACTCACAGTCTTTACTAAGGTTTCATAACGGTAGTTCCTCCAGAGATTCTGTTAGATCATGTCATAGTAACAGAACAAGAGTTGGTTTCCCATGGTTGGGTAATATAATCAAATCCAGTTCTATCTCCGAACAGGTTTTTTTGGGGGGGCAGACTATACAATATCAGACTCAGGAGGGTTTTTCCTTCTGGGCAACAAGATTCCCTTCTTACAAAAATTGTTAAAATAGCTACTGAAAAAGAGAAATGTTAGTACTTTATTACATGAAGAAATTGAGCAAAATGGACTCCACTTATGAGGCAAATCAGTTCACCCAATTTCACTCTCAGAAGTTCCAGATAAAGATTTTATGGAAATACTACAGGTCCTATCTTCAACTACAATCTGTAGTTGACCATTCTGTTTACTGTTGTAGCAACCTATCAGATATTTATTTTGTAAAGTCAGAACAATAGACATGAATCTATAAAGTTGAGGGACAGTACAGATTTCCGGGCAGGTGGTCACTGGTGGAGCCTTCATTCCATATCAGTGTTCTGGAACTTCTGGTTGTCTTCAGTGCCTGAAATTCCCTTTACATAGACCTGTTTCTAGCTGCAGTCTACATAAAGGTCAGGCAGTCTAAGTTAATTTAGACAGTGTTATTACAGTAGCATATTTGAAACATCGAGGACACCCAGATTACACAGACCATGGAGACATCAAGGATCTTTCTTTGAGTGGAGAAGAATTGCGGAACTCACAGCTTTGTGTTTTCCAGGGGTGAACATTGGGAGGGTGACTGTCTCAGCAGGCAGAACCTACATTTGGGGGAATGGTTACTCCATCCGTATGTTTTTCAACAGATACTGAACAAATGGGGTCAACCAGATATTAATATGATAGTATCCAGGTTGAACTTCAAAGTAAGACATTACTGTACAGGGACAAGAGATCCAGTCTGTGTTAGTTGACATAATAATGATCTTTTAGGATTATTCCTTCATTTACCATGCTGCAGAAGGTCATGGAAATGGTAAAGAGCGCGTCATTCTTGTTGCTCTAGATTGGCCAAAAAGGGGCTGGCATTCGGATCTGCTCTTGCGTGGCCTTGTCCCTTACAGCCCGACTTGTAGGGGGATATTTCTACAATCAGCGACACCACATCTAGCTTTGACCATTTGGTTACTGAAATACAAAATGTTTTCAGATAAGGTCAAAAAGACCACAATGAATGCTAGGTGGCCTGCAATAGCCAAATGGTATCGGAGTGTGGAAATCTTATGTGGCCTGGTATAAATGTATGAAGGTCCCCACTTTAACCTTTACATTGGCACAACTGTGTTTGTTTTACAGGAGGGTCTTGATGCAGGGTAAAGGTTGGGGGGGGGGGGGGGGCTTTAAAAGATCAGATTTCTGCCATGTCGTTTTTTTTTTTTTATATTTTGTTGTCAGAAAAAAAACCTGTTAATAATTCCAGAGGTCTAGACTTTTGCAAGGCTTTCCCCATTTTCAAGGCCAGTTCTGAACCTCTTTTTAAAGCCATTTTATAAATATTGCATTCTAAGAAATAAGTTTGGATGCCCCTGTATATAGAGCATGCTATTGTCACTTGTGGACTTGTGTATTCAAAACAATTAGAACTATTTAGATTTTCAGTTGACGGGAATGTATCCAGGGCTTTATTTCCATGGTCAACCATGTATTTATTGGAAAAGTTACCATAAAGGTTGGCAATTTACCGGATGCTGGGAACTTTTTAGTTACTTTGGAAAATGAACATGTGTTTTCTCTTCTTCTCTTGTATGACCTTTCTGTTATGCCGTGAAATGACCTTTAATGTGATCAGCTTTGTATGAATAAAATAATTATGCGACGTATGTTTCAAGGTGTTTACTTTGATATTCACTAAACAAATAGTATGGCTACGAATGTGATATATTCAAACCCTGAATTTACGCATCATAATAGGATTCCGGATTCTAAGTCACGGAACCACAGAAACTAAATACAATAGTGATATCTTCCATACCCACTGATACCTGTGTATACTAATGACAAAGGAAACCAATAGAGAACCAATGGCTTTATGGAGAAATAAGTTGTCATGTTCATTTTTTCTCATTCGCAGTAGCAGTGTGATAATGTAACAAACACTATAAATTCAATACCTAAAAAATTGTCATGTTCTTTGTGGTGCATATCTCATTCCCCACAGCACTTGGCTATTATAAGGAAAGTATAGAATAATTGAATAGCTCTACCCATGCACTAAACACCACAGGTAACTGAATCTGCCCCTTTTACAGGTGGGTTACGTTTGGGGAGACCCAGATGGGCAGATTTTCAGAAAAAAAACAAATAACTTGTGTGCGTGTGTGTGTGTATGTGTATATATATATATATATATATATAGACAGACAACAAATACAGAGTGCGCTAATAATATAACTGGTTAAAAATTGATTGATTCCAGATTCAAGGGTGGGACTTCTCTTGAAATCTTTTCCCCTTAAGGGAGGTTCCTGATTGGGGCCTATAGAGAAACCCTCTCACCAAAGAAATCACCCGACAAAAAAAAGAATTTAATTACAAGAAATCTTAATATAAAATAATATTTAATCCATAGTCATAAAATTGACATATTATAAAGCATAAGATAACAATTATATGAACACACGTCAAATTGCTTTAGGTGTTACAAGATAATCCTCCTCACCTTAAAGGTGTGAGCTCTTGGAGGAGTATCGAAGCAAAGGGATAGTGTACAATAATTGATAAACCCTACGCGTTTCGTCCACTCGGACTTCTTCAGGGGTAAAATATGTCTAGAATTATGTTGTAATAGACTCCATTAGGAATACTTAAAATTGTAGCACATGGAGTTGGATCCAGAGGTATAAGATATGAATAAATCCCACTGGGAGTGTCTGTGATATAGACACAATCCGCTGAAGTTCACCGAAATATTTGAATCCAAATAATGGATGTAATTCGTGTTTAGAACAATAGAGATACTGGCTAACTAAAGCCCTGGAAAAAATGGACAATACGCCACCCTTTTAGAGGATTAGGCGATCTATAATGGCTGACAGTGACCAGGATAAAAAATATTTTCGAACTAGAATCCAAAAGTCTCTTCCTGACACGGCTTGATAAACTGAATTGCATGTAGGACACTGCAAACACATACCTGTTCGGTGAACTTTGTTTAAGTGCTAAACACTGGGTTGTTACTATATACCACTGGTCCTACATGCAATTCAGTTTATCAAGCCGTGTCAGGAAGAGACTTTTGGATTCTAGTTCGAAAATATTTTTTATCCTGGTCACTGTCAGCCATTATAGATGGACCCGACAGATAAAATCCAAAAAACCTTTACTAAATTAGTAGAGGAATACCATCAAAAGGGAACACTAAAAGAAAGGGAAATTAAATTTCTCTGTATCACAGAGCCAACCATCCTGGTCCTTTATGTTTTACCGAAGGTCCATAAGGACCCGATAAAATTCTCTGGATGCCCTATTGTTTCGGGGATAGGCTCAGTAATCTCAAATTTGTCAGAATTCCTCGACTATTTTTTACAACCACTGGTCTCTAAAAATAAGGCACTTTCTGAGGTTAATGAATGAAACACAATGGGAGGGGGGACTGAGATTAGTCACGGCAGACGTTCGGTCCCTCTACACCATCATAGAACACAGTGCGGGCTTAAAATCACTTCAAGTTGCTCTGAATAACAGTGGCTTGGAGGAGGATCTTCAGGAGTTTATTTTTAAGGGCTGAATTTTATCTTCGAGAACAATTATTTCTCTTTCAACGGCTCTTTTTACCTCCAATGTGTTGGCACGGCGATGGGCACCAGGTTCGTTCCGAGTTATGCTAACATCTTCATGGGACAGTGGGAATAGGAAAATATCTGGAGTGGTGGGGAAACCCTTTTAAAAGCGTTTTTTTTCTTATTTGAATACTAATGAGCTGAACATCTTTTTAACCTTTGAAAAGAGTGGTAGTAGCATTAATTTCCTTGATGCGACAGTATATATAGAGAACGGAAAGTTAAAAACCATGACTTTCAAAAAAACCACTGATTCAGGAGCATACATTAATGCGAGAAGCTGCCACAATTCGGATTGGCTGGGTTTAATTCCCGAAGGCCAATTTAGACGGTTAAAAAGAAACTGTACACAGGAAGTGAGATATGAAGAACGGGGAGGAGATGCAGCCGAGATTTGAGTCATCTGGCTATGATAGGGATAAAATGATGGGTGCAAAAAATAAAGTAGCTGGAATAGATCGGGAACATCTGTTGCTACCTAAGAATATGGCTGAGAATAAGAAAAATTCTAGCTTTGAATGGGCTTTTATAACTTCGTTCAATAGCCAGTACAAAAATATTGAAAAAACTCTTGCTAAACATTGGGGGTTATTGAGAAAGGACCCAATCATTGGAGAATGCCCACCCTTTAAAAAATAGCCATGTGTACTATAAAATCACCAACAGCACCAACTGACAAACTGAGCTCCTGTGCTGGGAGGCGGGGCTATGCATTCTGGGAACAGTCAAAGCTTTGAGTCTCTTGGTGCCTCAGATCAGGATCCTACTCTACACCCCATTGTCCAGACTTGTGGAGCCCAGTGTACGCCGCAGCAGAAAATAAGAATTTACTTACCGATAATTCTATTTCTCGGAGTCCGTAGTGGATGCTGGGGTTCCTGAAAGGACCATGGGGAATAGCGGCTCCGCAGGAGACAGGGCACAAAAAGTAAAGCTTTAGGATCAGGTGGTGTGCACTGGCTCCTCCCCCTATGACCCTCCTCCAAGCCAGTTAGATACTGTGCCCGGACGAGCGTACATAATAAGGAAGGATTTTGAATCCCGGGTAAGACTCATACCAGCCACACCAATCACACTGTACAACCTGTGATCTGAACCCAGTTAACAGTATGATAACAGCGGAGCCTCTGAAAAGATGGCTCACAACAATAATAACCCGATTTTTGTAACTATGTACAAGTATTGCAGATAATCCGCACTTGGGATGGGCGCCCAGCATCCACTACGGACTCCGAGAAATAGAATTATCGGTAAGTAAATTCTTATTTTCTCTATCGTCCTAGTGGATGCTGGGGTTCCTGAAAGGACCATGGGGATAATACCAAAGCTCCCAAACGGGCGGGAGAGTGCGGATGACTCTGCAGCACCGAATGAGAGAACTCCAGGTCCTCCTTAGCCAGGGTATCAAATTTGTAGGATTTTACAAACGTGTTTGCCCCTGACTAAATAACCGCTCGGCAAAGTTGTAAAAGCCGAGACCCCTCGGGCAGCCGCCCAAGATGAGCCCACCTTCCTTGTGGAATGGGCATTTACATATTTTGGCTGTGGCAGGCCTGCCACAGAATGTGCAAGCTGAATTGTATTACACATCCAACTAGCAATAGTCTGCTTAGAAGCAAAAGCACCCAGTTTGTTGGGTGCATACAGGATAACAGCAAGTCAGTTTTCCTGACTCCAGCCGTCCTGGAACATATTTTCAGGGCCCTGACAACATCTAGCAACTTGGAGTCCTCCAAGTCCCTAGTAGGTGCAAGGCACCACAATAAGCTGGTTCAGGTGAAACACTGACACCACCTTAGGGAGAGAACTGGGGACGAGTCCGCAGCTCTGCCCTGTCCGAATGGACAAACAGATATGGGCTTTTTTTGAGAAAAAACCACCAATTTGACACTCGCCTGGTCCAGGCCAGGGCCAAGATCATGGTCACTTTTCATGTGAGATGCTTCAAATCCACAGATTTGACTGGTTTTAAACCAATGTGATTTGAGGAATCCCAGAACTACGTTGAGATCCCACAGTGCCACTGGAGGCACAAAAGGGGGTTGTATATGCAATACTCCCTTGACAAACTTCTGGACTTCAGGAACTGAAGCCAATTCTTTCTGGAAGAAAATCGACAGGGCCGAAATTTGAACCTTAATGGACCCCAATTTGAGGCCCATAGACACTCCTGTTTGCAGGAAATGCAGGAAACGACCGAGTTGAAATTTCTTTGTGGGGCCTTCCTGGCCTCACACCACGCAACATATTTTCGCCACATGTGGTGATAATGTTGTGCGGTCACCTCCTTTCTGGCTTTGACCAGGGTAGGAATGACCTCTTCCGGAATGCCTTTTTCCCTTAGGATCCGGCGTTCCACCGCCATGCCGACAAACGCAGCTGCGGTAAGTCTTGGAACAGACATGGTACTTGCTGAAGCAAGTCCCTTCTTAGCGGCAGAGGCCATAAAACCTCTGTAAGCATCTCTTGAAGTTCCGGGTACCAAGTCCTTCTTGGCCAATCCGGAGCCATGAGTATAGTTCTTACTCCTCTACGTCTTATAATTCTCAGCACCTTAGGTATGAGAAGCAGAGGAGGGAACACATACACCGACTGGTACACCCACGGTGTTACCAGAACGTCCACAGCTATTGCCTGAGGGTTTCTTGACCTGGCGCAATACCTGTCCCGTTTTTTGTTCAGACGGGACGCCATCATGTCCACCTTTGGTATTTCCCAACGGTTTACAATCATGTGGAAAAAACTTCCCGATGAAGTTTCCACTCTCCCGGGTGGAGGACGTGCCTGCTGAGGAAGTCTGCTTCCCAGTTTCCATTCCCGGGATGAAACACTGCTGACAGTGCTATCACATGATTTTCCGCCCAGCGAAAAGTCCTTCTGCTTCTTGTGTCGCCCTGTCTGTTTACGTGGGCGACTGCCGTGATGTTTTTCCCACTGGATCAATACCGGCTGACCTTGAAGCAGAGGTCTTGCTAAGCTTAGAGCATTATAAATTTACCCTTAGCTCCAGTATATTTATGTGGAGAAAAGTCTCCAGACTTGATCACACTCCCTGGAAATTTTTTCCTTGTGTGACTGCTCCCCAGCCTCTCGGGCTGGGCTCCGTGGTCACCAGCATCCAATCCTGAATGCCAAATCTGCGGCCCTCTAGAAGATGGGCACTCTATAACCACCACAGGAGAGACACCCTTGTCCTTGGATATAGGGTTATCCGCTGATGCATCTGAAGATGCGATCCGGACCATTTGTCCAGCAGATCCCACTGAAAAGTTCTTGCGTGAAATCTGCCGAATGGAATTGCTTCGTAGGAAGCCACCATTTTTACCAGGACCCTTGTGCAATGATGCACTGTTTTTAGGAGGTTCCTGACTAGCTCGGATAACTCCCTGGCTTTCTCTTCCGGGAGAAACACCTTTTTCTGGACTGTGTCCAGAATCATCCCTAGGCACAGCAGACGTGTCGTCGGGATCAGCTGCGATTTTGGAATATTTAGAATCCACCCGTGCTGTTGTAGCAGTATCCGAGATAGTGCTACTCCGACCTCCAACTGTTCCCTGGACTATGCCCTTATCAGGAGATCGTCCAAGTAAGGGATAACTAAGACGCCTTTTCTTCGAAGAAGAATCATCATTTCGGCCATTACCTTGGTAAAGACCCGGGGTGCCGTGGACAATCCAAACGGCAGCGTCTAAAACTGATAGTGACAGTTCTGCACCACGAACCTGAGGTACCCTTAGTGAGAAGGGCAAATTTGGGACATAGAGGTAAGCATCCCTGATGTCCCCGGACACTATATAGTCCCCTTCTTCCTGGTTCGTTATCACTGCTCTGAGTGACTCCATCTTGATTTGAACCTTTGTAAGTGTTCAAAAATTTTTTAGAATAAATCTCACCTAGCCTTCTGGCTTCAGTACCACAATATAGTGTGGAATAATACCCCTTTTCTTGTAGTAGGAGGGGTAATTTAATTATCACCTGCTGGGAATACAGCTTGTGAATTTTTTCCCATACTGCCTCCTTGTCGGAGGGAGACCTTGGTAAAGCAGACTTCAGGAGCCTGCGAAGAGGAAACGTCTCTACATTCCAATCTGTACCCCTGGGATACTACTTGTAGGATCCAGGGGTCCTGTACGGTCTCAGCGCCATGCTGAGAACTTGTCAGAAGCGGTGGAACGCTTCTGTTCCTGGGAATGGGCTGCCTGCTGCAGTCTTCTTCCCTTTCCTCTATCCCTGGGCAGATATGATCTTATAGGGACGAAAGGACTGAGGCTGAAAAGACGGTGTCTTTTTCTGCAGAGATGTGACTTAGGGTAAAAACGGTGGATTTTCCAGCAGTTGCCGTGGCCACCAGGTCCGATGGACCGACCCCAAAAAACTCCTCTTCCTTTATACGGCAATACACCTTTTTGCCGTTTGGAATCTGCATCACCTGACCACTGTCGTGTCCATAACATCTTCTGGCAGATATGGACATCGCATTTACTCTTGATGCCAGAGTGCAAATATCCCTCTGTGCATCTCGCATATATAGAAATGCATCCTTTAAATGCTCTATAGTCAATAAAATACTGTCCCTGTCAAGGGTATCAATATTTTTAGTCAGGGAATCCGACCAAGCCACCCCAGCTCTGCACATCCAGGCTGAGGCGATCGCTGGTCGCAGTATAACACCAGTATGTGTGTATATACTTTTTATGATATTTTCCAGCCTCCTGTCAGCTGGTCCTTGAGGACGGCCCTATCTATAGACGGTACCGCCACTTGTTTTGATAAGCGTGTGAGCGCCTTATCCACCCTAAGGGGTGTTTCCCAACGCGCCCTAACTTCTGGCGGGAAAGGGTATACCGCCCATAATTTTCTATCGGGGGGAACCCACGCATCATCACACACTTTATTTAATTTATCTGATTCAGGAAAAACTACTGTAGTTTTTTCACATCCCACATAATACCCTCTTTTGTGGTACTTGTAGTATCAGAAATATGTAACACCTCCTTCATTGCCTTTAACGTGTGGCCCTAATAAGGAATACGTTTGTTTATTCACCGTCGACACTGGATTCAGTGTCCCTGTCTGTGTCTGTGTCGACCGACTAAAGTAAACGGGCGTTTTAAAACCCCTGACGGTGTTTTTGAGACGTCTGGACCGGTACTAATTGTTTGTCGGCCGTCTCATGTCGTCAACCGACCTTGCAGCGTGTTGACATTATCACGTAATTCCCTAAATAAGCCATCCATTCCGGTGTCGACTCCCTAGAGAGTGACCTCACCATTACAGGCAATTGCTCCGCCTCCTCACCAACATCGTCCTCATACATGTCGACACACACGTACCGACACACAGCACACACACAGGGAATGCTCTGATAGAGGACAGGACCCACTAGCCCTTTGGAGAGACAGAGGGAGAGTTTGCCAGCACACACCAAAAACGCTATAATTATATAGGGACAACCTTATATAAGTGTTTTCCCTTATAGCATCTTTTTTATATATTTCTAACGCCAAATTAGTGCCCCCCCCTCTCTGTTTTAACCCTGTTTCTGTAGTGCAGTGCAGGGGAGAGCCTGGGAGCCTTCCCTCCAGCCTTTCTGTGAGGGAAAATGGCGCTGTGTGCTGAGGAGATAGGCCCCGCCCCTTTTTCGGCGGCCTCGTCTCCCGCTTTTAACGGATTCTGGCAGGGGTTAAATATCTCCATATAGCCTCCGGAGGCTATATGTGAGGTATTTTTAGCCAAAATAGGTTTTCATTTGCCTCCCAGGGCGCCCCCCTCCCAGCGCCCTGCACCCTCAGTGACTGCCGTGTGAAGTGTGCTGAGAGGAAAATGGCGCACAGCTGCAGTGCTGTGCGCTACCTTTAGAAGACTGAGGAGTCTTCTGCCGCCGATTCTGGACCTCTTCTTACTTCAGCATCTGCAAGGGGGCCGGCGGCGCGGCTCCGGTGACCATCCAGGCTGTACCTGTGATCGTCCCTCTGGAGCTGATGTCCAGTAGCCAAGAAGCCAATCCATCCTGCACGCAGGTGAGTTCACTTCTTCTCCCCTAAGTCCCTCGTTGCAGTGATCCTGTTGCCAGCAGGACTCACTGTAAAATAAAAAACCTAAGCTAAACTTTTCTAAGCAGCTCTTTAGGAGAGCCACCTAGATTGCACCCTTCTCGGCCGGGCACAAAAATCTAACTGGCTTGGAGGAGGGTCATAGGGGGAGGAGCCAGTGCACACCACCTGATCCTAAAGCTTTACTTTTTGTGCCCTGTCTCCTGCGGAGCCGCTATTCCCCATGGTCCTTTCAGGAACCCCAGCATCCACTAGGACGATAGAGAAATAACAAATTTTATTACGTGCAATTCATCGAATGTTATATACGTTATATAATGCATATGCGGACTCTGGTACATAGGCCGCACTTCCAGAACATTAAAAACCCGTATTGGTGAGCACTTGAGGAACATAAGAAATGGTGTAACTACTCCTGCACTTTCAGAACATTTTAGAATTCCTCATCAGAGTAACACCTCAGGTATTAGACAGTTTTGCGGTATTAAACATGTTAAAGGGAACTGGAGATGCAAGGATATTCCCTGCCAATTGGCAAAGAAAGAAATGCAATTGATTTATGAATTTGGTACCTTGAAACCAGGAGGTATTAACTCCGATTTCGAGGTGAAATGGTTTCTATAGGTCTACATAATCTTGCCACCCTGTAGTTTCAATTCATTCCTAAATTCATTTGGTAGCCCCCTATGTGGGTGGAATTTCTGTTTCTAATATTTTTATCTTTGATTTGTTTTTATCACTTTTTATCCTATATACATTTTTAGAGTGGTTTGTGTTTCTTACCCAGATTTTATGAGAGCTATGTTTCTATGTATGAAGTATGAAGTGACTCACTCCCTTTTAATTACTAATTTACGATATATAATCTATGGAATACCCTTTTGTTATTCAATGACGTCACCGGAAGTGACGTGATGCCATGTTCGGAGCGGATATTTATATATGCTATTAAGAAATCCAACCATCAGTATAAAGATCTTTGGGGGAGGCATTCCATAATAAACCGATTTAAAACACCTTATGGTACATCGAATAAAGGAATCTAGAGATCGGAAATGATGTTGCGCAACACGGCGCCGTGGATAACCTGTAGAGACGGGGAGGCGGGTATCCATAGTAACAAAACCGGAAGTGACGTCGTGCTACACGACGCCGGGGAGAAACTGTGGAGACGGAGAGACGGGTAGTTATAGTAACAAGCCCGCCCACTCATACATCGTTAACCATTTATGAGGATGTTACCGGGCTCACCACAGTCAAGTATACAAATGATGTAGCGGCTTCTCCCACTGTTAGTCAATCGTGGAGTACGAAGGAGTCGGCTAGGAGGCACCGGACGTCTCCGTCCTCCCCAGTCAATTTGCCGCCACGCCTTCCGATGATTGCCAGTTGGTTTACTGCCGCTATCTGGTGATAAGCTGATGCCCGTATTCAGATCTATCCTCAACGGTTGGTTCCTCGTCACCGATACCCTCTGACGCGTTTCGCTCATACTGGAGCTTTATCGAAGAGTGTCCATACGCACATCTCCCGCACCACCTCATTTGTATACTTGACTGTGGTTAGCCCGGTAACATCCTCATAAATGGTTGATATTGAGCTTTTACACGTATTGGCGTGGTAATAGAACTGGCTCATTTATGATACAACACATGTGTATGAACGGTATTTAACCTTTTGGAAACAATTTGTATCAGGACATTCATTAAGCATCTGTGCTGGATTTTTAAAAAGGAAAGGCTCTGCTATACATGCTTTTTATCTACAAGAAAATACGTGGGTTTTTCCTTGACAGTGCACTGTCTTTTTCAGTAATTGATCCACCTCTATTAGTGGTTGTTTTAAAAAGAAGTGATATATTCATTGCAAGTATTTAGGAAAAAATATTTATGTATTAGATTAGGTTGTTGATGTTTATATTTATCTATTTTCAAATATATGTTGCGACATGTGGTTGTACTCATCTCATTTAAGCCTTTAATTATCAAAAATAAGATTTTACTTACCGATAAATCTATTTATCGTAGTCCGTAGTGGATGCTGGGACTCCGTCAGGACCATGGGGATTAGCGGCTCCGCAGGAGACAGGGCACAAAAATAAAGCTTTAGGATCAGGTGGTGTGCACTGGCTCCTCCCCCTATGACCCTCCTCCAAGCCTCAGTTAGGATACTGTGCCCGGACGAGCGTACACAATAAGGAAGGATTTTGAATCCCGGGTAAGACTCATACCAGCCACACCAATCACACTGTACAACTTGTGATCTGAACCCAGTTAACAGTATGACAAACGTAGGAGCCTCTGAACAGACGGCTCACAACAATAACAACCCGATTTTTTTGTAACAATAACTATGTACAAGTATTGCAGACAATCCGCACTTGGGATGGGCGCCCAGCATCCACTACGGACTACGAGAAATAGATTTATCGGTAAGTAAAATCTTATTTTCTCTATCGTCCTAGTGGATGCTGGGGTTCCTGAAAGGACCATGGGGAATAGCGGCTCCGCAGGAGACAGGGCACAAAAGTAAAGCTTTCCGATCAGGTGGTGTGCACTGGCTCCTCCCCCTATGACCCTCCTCCAAGCCAGTTAGATTTTTGTGCCCGGCCGAGAAGGGTGCAATTCTAGGTGGCTCTCCTAAAGAGCTGCTTAGAGAAAGTTTAGCTTAGGTTTTTTATTTTACAGTGAGTCCTGCTGGCAACAGGATCACTGCAACGAGGGACAGAGGGGAGAAGAAGTGAACTCACCTGCGTGCAGGATGGATTGGCTTCTTGGCTACTGGACATCAGCTCCAGAGGGACGATCACAGGTACAGCCTGGATGGTCACCGGAGCCGCGCCGCCGGCCCCCTTGCAGATGCTGAAGTAAGAAGAGGTCCAGAATCGGCGGCTGAAGACCCTTGCAGTCTTCTAAAGGTAGCGCACAGCACTGCAGCTGTGCGCCATTTTCCTCTCAGCACACTTCACACGCAGTCACTGAGGGTGCAGGGCGCTGGGGGGGGGCGCCCTGGGAGGCAAATGTAAACCTATATACTGGCTAAAAATACCTCACATATAGCCCCCAGAGGCTATATGGAGATATTTAACCCCTGCCAAACTTCACTAAAGAGCGGGAGACGAGGCCGCCGGAAAAGGGGCGGGGCCTATCTCCTCAGCACACAGCGCCATTTTCTCTCACAGAAAGGCTGGAGAGAAGGCTCCCAGGCTCTCCCCTGCACTGCACTACAGAAACAGGGTTTAAACAGAGAGGGGGGGCACTAATTGGCGATATAAATATCTATATAAAGATGCTATTAGGGAGAAACACTTATATAAGGTTGTCCCTATATAAAATTATAGCGTTTTTGGTGTGTGCTGGCAAACTCTCCCTCTGTCTCTCCAAAGGGCTAGTGGGTCCTGTCCTCTATCAGAGCATTCCCTGTGTGTGTGCTGTGTGTCGGTACGTGTGTGTCGACATGTAGGAGGACGATGTTGGTGAGGAGGCGGAGCAATTGCCTGTAATGGTGATGTCACTCTCTAGGGAGTCGACACCGGAATGGATGGCTTATTTAGGGAATTACGTGATAATGTCAACACGCTGCAAGGTCGGTTGACGACATGAGACGGCCGACAAACAATTAGTACCGGTCCAGACGTCTCAAAAACACCGTCAGGGGTTTTAAAACGCCCGTTTACTTTAGTCGGTCGACACAGACACAGACAGGGACACTGAATCCAGTGTCGACGGTGAATAAACAAACGTATTCCTTATTAGGGCCACACGTTAAAGGCAATGAAGGAGGTGTTACATATTTCTGATACTACAAGTACCACAAAAGAGGGTATTATGTGGGATGTGAAAAAACTACCATAGTTTTTCCTGAATCAGATAAATTAAATAAAGTGTGTGATGATGCGTGGGTTCCCCCCGATAGAAAATTATGGGCGGTATACCCTTTCCCGCCAGAAGTTAGGGCGCGTTGGAAAACACCCCTTAGGGTGGATAAGGCGCTCACACGCTTATCAAAACAGGTGGCGGTACCGTCTATAGATAGGGCCGCCCTCAAGGACCAGCTGACGGGAGGCTGGAAAATATCATAAAAAGTATATACACACATACTGGTGTTATACTGCGACCAGCGATCGCCTCAGCCTGGATGTGCAGAGCTGGGGTGGCTTGGTCGGATTCCCTGACTAAAAATATTGATACCCTTGACAGGGACAGTATTTTATTGACTATAGAGCATTTAAAGGATGCATTTCTATATATGCGAGATGCACAGAGGGATATTTGCACTCTGGCATCAAGAGTAAGTGCGATGTCCATATCTGCCAGAAGATGTTTATGGACACGACAGTGGTCAGGTGATGCAGATTCCAAACGGCACAAAGGTGTATTGCCGTATAAAGGAGTTATTTGGGGTCGGTCCATCGGACCTGGTGGCCACGGCAACTGCTGGAAAATCCACCGTTTTTACCCTAAGTCACATCTCTGCAGAAAAAGACACCGTCTTTTCAGCCTCAATCCTTTCGTCCCTATAAGATCATATCTGCCCAGGGATAGAGGAAAGGGAAGAAGACTGCAGCAGGCAGCCCATTCCCAGGAACAGAAGCGTTCCACCGCTTCTGACAAGTTCTCAGCATGGCGCTGAGACCGTACAGGACCCCTGGATCCTACAAGTAGTATCCCAGGGGTACAGATTGGAATGTCGAGACGTTTCCCCTTCGCAGGCTCCTGAAGTCTGCTTTACCAAGGTCTCCCTCCGACAAGGAGGCAGTATGGGAAAAAATTCACAAGCTGTATTCCCAGCAGGTGATAATTAAATTACCCCTCCTACTACAAGAAAGGGGTATTATTCCACACTATATTGTGGTACTGAAGCCAGAAGGCTAGGTGAGACTTATTCTAAAAATTTTTTTGAACACTTACAAAGGTTCAAATCAAGATGGAGTCACTCAGAGCAGTGATAACGAACCAGGAAGAAGGGGACTATATAGTGTCCCGGGACATCAGGGATGCTTACCTCTATGTCCCAAATTTGCCCTTCTCACTAAGGGTACCTCAGGTTCGTGGTGCAGAACTGTCACTATCAGTTTCAGACGCTGCCGTTTGGATTGTCCACGGCACCCCGGGTCTTTACCAAGGTAATGGCCGAAATGATGATTCTTCTTCGAAGAAAAGGCGTCTTAATTATCCCTTACTTGGACGATCTCCTGATAAGGGCATAGTCCAGGGAACAGTTGGAGGTCGGAGTAGCACTATCTCGGATACTGCTACAACAGCACGGGTGGATTCTAAATATTCCAAAATCGCAGCTGATCCCGACGACACGTCTGCTGTGCCTAGGGATGATTCTGGACACAGTCCAGAAAAAGGTGTTTCTCCCGGAAGAGAAAGCCAGGGAGTTATCCGAGCTAGTCAGGAACCTCCTAAAAACAGTGCATCATTGCACAAGGGTCCTGGTAAAAATGGTGGCTTCCTACGAAGCAATTCCATTCGACAGATTTCACGCAAGAACTTTTCAGTGGGATCTGCTGGACAAATGGTCCGGATCGCATCTTCAGATGCATCAGCGGATAACCCTATATCCAAGGACAAGGGTGTCTCTCCTGTGGTGGTTATAGAGTGCTCATCTTCTAGAGGGCCGCAGATTCGGCATTCAGGATTGGATGCTGGTGACCACGGAGCCCAGCCCGAGAGGCTGGGGAGCAGTCACACAAGGAAAAAATTTCCAGGGAGTGTGATCAAGTCTGGAGACTTTTCTCCACATAAATATACTGGAGCTAAGGGTAAATTTATAATGCTCTAAGCTTAGCAAGACCTCTGCTTCAAGGTCAGCCGGTATTGATCCAGTGGGAAAAACATCACGGCAGTCGCCCATGTAAACAGACAGGGCGACACAAGAAGCAGGAGGGCAATGGCAAAAACTGCAAGGACTTTTCGCTGGGCGGAAAATCATGTGATAGCACTGTCAGCAGTGTTTCATCCCGGGAATGGAAACTGGGAAGCAGACTTCCTCAGCAGGCACGACCTCCACCCGGGAGAGTGGAAACTTCATCGGGAAGTTTTTTCCACATGATTGTAAACCGTTGGGAAATACCAAAGGTGGACATGATGGCGTCCCGTCTGAACAAAAAACGGGACAGGTATTGCGCCAGGTCAAGAGACCCTCAGGCAATAGCTGTGGACGTTCTGGTAACACCGTGGGTGTACCAGTCGTGTATGTGTTCCCTCCTCTGCTTCTCATACCTAAGGTGCTGAGAATTATAAGACGTAGAGGAGTAAGAACTATACTCATGGCTCCGGATTGGCCAAGAAGGACTTGGTACCCGGAACTTCAAGAGATGCTTACAGAGGTCTTATGGCCTCTGCCGCTAAGAAGGGACTTGCTTCAGCAAGTACCATGTCTGTTCCAAGACTTACCGCAGCTGCGTTTGTCGGCATGGCGGTGGAAAGCCGGATCCTAAGGGAAAAAGGCATTCCGGAAGAGGTCATTCCTACCCTGGTCAAAGCCAGAAAGGAGGTGACCGCACAACATTATCACCACATGTGGCGAAAATATGGCGTGGTGTGAGGCCAGGAAGGCCCCACAAAGAAATTTCAACTCGGTCGTTTCCTGCATTTCCTGCAAACAGGAGTGTCTATGGGCCTCAAATTGGGGTCCATTAAGGTTCAAATTTTGGCCCTGTCGATTTTCTTCCAGAAAGAATTGGCTTCAGTTCCTGAAGTCCAGAAGTTTGTCAAGGGAGTATTGCATATACAACCCCCTTTTGTGCCTCCAGTGGCACTGAGGGATCTCAACGTAGTTCTGGGATTCCTCAAATCACATTGGTTTAAAACCAGTCAAATCTGTGGATTTGAAGCATCTCACATGAAAAGTGACCATGCTCTTGGCCCTGGCCTGGACCAGGCGAGTGTCAAATTGGTGGTTTTTTTCTCAAAAAAGCCCATATCTGTTTGTCCATTCGGACAGGGCAGAGCTGCGGACTCGTCCCCAGTTCTCTCCCTAAGGTGGTGTCAGTGTTTCACCTGAACCAGCTTATTGGGGTGCCTTGCACCTACTAGGGACTTGGAGGACTCCAAGTTGCTGGATGTTGTCAGGGCCCTGAAAATGTGTTCCAGGACGGCTGGAGTCAGGAAAACTGACTTGCTGTTATCCTGTATGCACCCAACAAACTGGGTGCTCTTGCTTCTAAGCAGACTATTGCTAGTTGGATGTGTAATACAATTCAGCTTGCACATTCTGTGGCAGGCCTGCCACAGCCAAAATATGTAAATGCCCATTCCACAAGGAAGGTGGGCTCATCTTGGGCGGCTGCCCGAGGGGTCTCGGCTTTACAACTTTGCCGAGCAGCTACTTGGTCAGGGGCAAACACGTTTGCTAAATTCTACAAATTTGATACCCTGGCTAAGGAGGACCTGGAGTTCTCTCATTCGGTACTGCAGAGTCATCCGCACTCTCCCGCCCGTTTGGGAGCTTTGGTATAATCCCCATGGTCCTTTCAGGAACCCCAGCATCCACTAGGACGATAGAGAAAATAAGAATTTACTTACCGATAATTCTATTTCTCGTAGTCCGTAGTGGATGCTGGGCGCCCATCCCAAGTGCGGATTATCTGCAATACTTGTACATAGTTACAAAAATCGGGTTATTATTGTTGTGAGCCATCTTTTCAGAGGCTCCGCTGTTATCATACTGTTAACTGGGTTTAGATCACAAGTTGTACGGTGTGATTGGTGTGGCTGGTATGAGTCTTACCCGGGATTCAAAATTCCTCCCTTATTGTGTACGCTCGTCCGGGCACAGTACCTAACTGGCTTGGAGGAGGGTCATAGGGGGAGGAGCCAGTGCACACCACCTGATCGGAAAGCTTTACTTTTGTGCCCTGTCTCCTGCGGAGCCGCTATTCCCCATGGTCCTTTCAGGAACCCCAGCATCCACTACGGACTCCGAGAAATAGAATTATCGGTAAGTAAATTCTTATTTTCTCTGACGTCCTAGTGGATGCTGGGACTCCGTCAGGACCATGGGGATTATACCAAAGCTCCCAAACGGGCGGGAGAGTGCGGATGACTCTGCAGCACCGAATGAGAGAACTCCAGGTCCTCTTTAGCCAGGGTATCAAATTTGTAGAATTTTACAAACGGGTTCTCCCCCGACCACGTAGCTGCTCGGCAGAGTTGTAATGCCGAGACCCCTCGGGCAGCCGCCCAGGATGAGCCCACCTTCCTTGTGGAATGGGCCTTGACAGATTTAGGTTGTGGCAGGCCTGCCACAGAATGTGCAAGTTGAATTGTGCTACAAATCCAACGAGCAATCGTCTGCTTAGAAGCAGGAGCACCCAGCTTGTTGGGTGCATACAGTATAAACAGCGAGTCAGATTTTCTGACTCCAGCCGTCCTTGAAATATATATTTTCAATGCCCTGACAACGTCCAGCAACTTGGAATCCTCCAAATCGCTAGTAGCCGCAGGCACCACAATAGGCTGGTTCAGGTGAAACGCTGACACCACCTTAGGCAGAAAATGAGGACGCGTCCGCAGTTCTGCCCTGTCCGAATGGAAAATCAGATATGGGCTTTTATACGATAAAGCCGCCAATTCTGATACTCTCCTGGCTGAAGCCAGGGCCAGTAGCATGGTTACTTTCCATGTAAGATATTTCAAATCCACCGATTTAAGTGGCTCAAACCAATGGGATTTTAGAAAATCCAAAACTACATTAAGGTCCCACGGAGCCACTGGGGGCACAACCGGGGGCTGTATATGTAGTACTCCTTTTACAAAAGTCTGGACTTCAGGAACTGAAGCCAATTCTTTCTGGAAGAAAATCGACAGGGCCGAAATTTGAACCTTAATGGACCCCAATTTGAGTCCCATAGACAATCCTGTTTGCAGGAAATGTAGGAATCGACCCAGTTGAAATTCCTCCGTGGGGGCCTTCCTGGCCTCACACCACGCAACATATTTTCTCCAAATGCGGTGATAATGTTGTGCAGTCACCTCCTTCCTGGCTTTTACCAGTGTAGGGATGACCTCTTCCGGAATGCCTTTTTCCCTTAGAATTCGGCGTTCAACCGCCATGCCGTCAAACGCAGCCGCGGTAAGTCTTGGAATAGACACGGTCCCTGCTGAAGCAGGTCCCGTCTTAGAGGTAGAGGCCACGGATCTTCCGTGAGCATCTCCTGAAGTTCTGGGTACCAAGTTCTTCTTGGCCAATCCGGAGCCACGAGTATCGTTCTTACTCCCCTTTGCCGTATAATTCTCAGTACTTTTGGTATGAGAGGCAGGGGAGGAAACACATACACTGACTGGAACACCCACGGTGTTACCAGAGCGTCCACAGCTATTGCCTGAGGGTCTCTTGACCTGGCGCAATACCTGTCCAGTTTTTTGTTGAGGCGAGACGCCATCATATCCACCTTTGGTTTTTCCCAACGGTTCACAATCATGTGGAAGACTTCTGGATGAAGTCCCCACTCTCCCGGGTGTAGATCGTGTCTGCTGAGGAAGTCCGCTTCCCAGTTGTCCACTCCCGGAATGAACACTGCTGACAGTGCTATCACATGATCTTCCGCCCAGCGAAGAATCCTTGCAGCTTCTGCCATTGCCCTCCTGCTTCTTGTGCCGCCCTGTCTGTTTACGTGGGCGACTGCCGTGATGTTGTCCGACTGGATCAACACCGGCTGACCCTGAAGCAGGGGTTTTGCCAGGCTTAGAGCATTGTAAATCGCTCTTAGCTCCAGTATATTTATGTGAAGAGACATCTCCAGGCTTGACCATACTCCCTGGAAGTTTCTTCCCTGTGTGACCGCTCCCCAGCCTCTCAGACTGGCATCCGTGGTCACCAGGACCCAGTCCTGTATGCCGAATCTGCGGCCCTCTAACAGATGAGCACTCTGCAACCACCACAGAAGAGACACCCTTGTCCGTGGCGATAAAGTTATCCGCTGATGCATCTGCAGATGCGATCCGGACCATTTGTCCAGCAGATCCCACTGAAAAGTTCGTGCGTGGAATCTGCCGAATGGAATCGCTTCGTAAGAAGCCACCATCTTTCACAGGACTCTTGTGCATTGATGCACAGACACTTTTCCTGCTTTTAGGAGGTTCCTGACAAGTTCGGATAACTCCCTGGCTTTCTCCTCCGGAAGAAACACCTTTTTCTGAACCGTGTCCAGAATCATTCCCAGGAACAGCAGACGTGTCGTCGAGGTCAATTGAGATTTTGGAAAATTCAGAATCCACCCGTGCTGTTGCAGCACTACTTGGGTTAGTGCTACTACGTCCTCCAGCTGTTCTCTGGACCTTGCCCTTATCAGGAGATCGTCCAAGTAAGGGATAATTAATACGCCTTTTCTTCGCAGAAGAAACATCATTTCGGCCATTACCTTGGTAAAGACCAGAGGTGCCGTGGACAATCCAAACGGCAGCGTCTGAAACTGATAATGACAGTTTTGCACCACGAACCTGAGGTACCCTTGATGTGAAGGGCAAATTGGGACATGTAGGTAAGCATCCTTGATGTCCAGGGACACCATAAAGTCCCCTTCTTCCAGATTCGCTATCACTGCTCTGAGTGACTCCATCTTGAACTTGAATTTTTGTATGTACAGGTTCAAAGATTTCAGATTTAGAATAGGTCTTACCGAGCCGTCCGGCTTTGGTACCACAAATAGTGTGGAATAATACCCCTTTCCCTGTTGTAGGAGGGGTACCTTGACTATCACCTGCTGAGAATACAGCTTGTGAATGGCTTCCAATACCGTCGCCCTGTCTGAGGGAGACGTTGGCAGAGCAGACTTTAGGAACCGGCGAGGGGGAGACTTCTCGAATTCCAACCTGTAACCCTGAGATACTATCTGCAGGATCCAGGGGTCCACCTGTGAGTGAGCCCACTGTGCGCTGAAATTCTTGAGTCGACCCCCCACCGCCCCGGAGTCCGCTTGTAAAGCCCCAGCGTCATGCTGAGGGCTTTGCAGAAGCCGGGGAGGGCTTCTGCTCCTGGGAAGAAGCTGCTTGGTGCACTCTCTTACCCTTTCCTTTGCCTCGGGGCAGATATGACTGTCCTTTCGCCCGCTTGTTCCTATAGGAACGAAAGGACTGCGGCTGAAAAGACGGTGTCTTTTTCTGTTGGGAGGGGACCTGAGGTAAAAAGGTGGATTTCCCGGCTGTTGCCGTGGCCACCAAATCCGATAGACCGACCCCAAATAATTCCTCCCCTTTATACGGCAATACTTCCATATGCCGTTTGGAATCCGCATCACCTGACCATTGTCGCGTCCATAAACTTCTTCTGGCAGATATGGACATCGCACTTACTCTCGATGCCAGAGTGCAAATATCCCTCTGAGCATCTCGCATATAAAGAAAAGCATCCTTTAATTGCTCTAAAGTCAATAAAATACTGTCCCTATCCAGGGTATCAATATTTTCAGTCAGGGAATCCGACCAAACCACCCCAGCACTGCACATCCATGCTGAGGCGATGGCTGGTCGCAGTATAACACCAGTATGAGTGTATATACTTTTCAGGGTAGTTTCCAG
This sequence comes from Pseudophryne corroboree, assembly GCF_028390025.1. NCBI lineage: Eukaryota > Metazoa > Chordata > Amphibia > Anura > Myobatrachidae > Pseudophryne > Pseudophryne corroboree. Next base: position 46,586,868 of record NC_086446.1, on the reverse strand, counting down.
CCTCCTATCCGCTGGATCCTTGAGGGCGGCCGTTTCAGGAGACGGTAACGCCACTTGTTTTGATAAGCGTGTGAGTGCCTTATCCACCCTAGGGGGTGTTTCCCAGCGCGCCCTAACCTCTGGCGGGAAAGGATATAATGCCAATAACTTCTTTGAAATTAGCAGTTTTCTATCGGGGTTAACCCACGCTTCATCACACACTTCATTCAATTCCTCTGATTCAGGAAAAACTACAGGTAGTTTTTTCAGACCCCACATAATACCCCTTTTTGTGGTACTTGCAGTATCAGAGATATGTAAAGCCTCCTTCATTGCCGTGATCATATAACGTGTGGCCCTACTGGAAAATACGTTTGTTTCTTCACCGTCGACACTAGATTCGGTGTCCGTGTCTGGGTCTGTGTCGACCGACTGAGGTAAAGGGCGTTTTACAGCCCCTGACGGTGTCTGAGACGCCTGTACAGGTACTAACTGGTTTTCCGGCCGTCTCATGTCGTCAACTGACTTTTGTAACGTGCTGACATTATCACGTAATTCCATAAACAAAGCCATCCATTCCGGTGTCGACTCCCTAGGGGGTGACATCACCATTACCGGCAATTGCTCCGCCTCCACACCAACATCGTCCTCATACATGTCGACACACACGTACCGACACACAGCAGACACACAGGGAATGCTCTTATCGAAGACAGGACCCCACTAGCCCTTTGGAGAGACAGAGGGAGAGTTTGCCAGCACACACCCATGCGCTATAAATATATAGGAACAACCCTACAGAAGTGTTGTTTCCTTTATAGCAGCTTAATATATCAAAAAACGCCAAAAAAGTGCCCCCCCCCCCCCCCCTCTCTGTTTTACCCTGTTTCTGTAGTGCAGTGCAGGGGAGAGTCCTGGGAGCCTTCCTCGCAGCGGAGCTGTGCAGGAAAATGGCGCCGTGTGCTGAGGAGATAGGCCCCGCCCCCTATTTCGGCGGGCTCTTCTCCCGGTGTTTGTGAGACCTGGCAGGGGTTAAATACATCCATATAGCCCCAGGGGCTATATGTGATGTATTTTTTAGCCAGAACAAGGTATTATCATTGCTGCCCAGGGCGCCCCCCCCCCCAGCGCCCTGCACCCTCCGTGACCGCTGGTGTGAAGTGTGTGACAACAATGGCGCACAGCTGCAGTGCTGTGCGCTACCTCATGAAGACTGAAAAGTCTTCTGCCGCCGGTTTCTGGACCTCTTCACTTTTCAGCATCTGCAAGGGGGTCGGCGGCGCGGCTCCGGGACCGGACTCCATGGCTGGGCCTGTGTTCGATCCCTCTGGAGCTAATGGTGTCCAGTAGCCTAAGAAGCCAATCCATCCTGCACGCAGGTGAGTTCACTTCTTCTCCCCTAAGTCCCTCGTTGCAGTGAGCCTGTTGCCAGCAGGACTCACTGAAAATAAAAAACCTAATAACTTTTTCTAAGCAGCTCTTTAGGAGGGCCACCTAGATTGCACCCTGCTCGGACGGGCACAAAAACCTAACTGAGGATTGGAGGAGGGTCATAGGGGGAGGAGCCAGTGCACACCACCTGATCCTAAAGCTTTATTTTTGTACCCTGGCTCCTGCGGAGCCGCTAATCCCCATGGTCCTGACGGAGTCCCAGCATCCACTAGGACGTCAGAGAAATAAGCGCAAAGTGAATTCTTTTTTCATTGATCTGGTAATTAGCCTGTCTTTTTTGCTGCTTGAAGGCATTTGTGCAATATCTGATTAGTTTTTATCATTTGTTTTATTGTGTGTTATATGTTATGCTATTAAAACGGTATTTCACTATACACACTTTTTTATCCTTGTTTACATGATATTCATCTGAGGGTGACGGAAGTCTATGAGATTACAAGGATCAGCAGGAGTGAATTAGAAGCACTAGTTAAGTCTCATTTTCCGTTATCTTTTTCTGTTGTTTACTCTGTGTGGTGTTTGTATGTGGTGTGTGTGTGGAAAATTTTCGACTTCGACGTACATTATTAGGAAAGTCCAGGAATAGAGCATTTTCTCCCTCATGGAGAGGGTCAGGTAGGCAAGTATGAATACAACACTGCTATGCAATACAATCCTATTTCAGTCGCATTCAATGGGAGTAATGGTTGTTCAGTTTTCTGCTTCCCATGCGGTACGGTAAGGAGACACCACAGGTCGCTCCCCCTGCGGTACAGTAAGGTGACACCACAGGCCGCTCCCCAGGCAGTACAATAAGGCGATGCCACAGGCTGCACCCCCTGCGGTACAGTAAGTTGACGCCACAGTCTGCTCCCCCTGCGGTACGGTGAGGTGACATCACAGGCCGCTACCCTGCGGTACAGTGAGGTGACACCACAGGCTGCTCCTCCTGCGGTACAGTGAGGTGACACCACAGGCTGCAGTATAAGCCATGGCTGATATATAATAATACAGGACACTGCCCGGGGGGGACATATTGGGGACAGAGCAGCACATTACTACCTGTTACTAATACAGTCAGGAGATTATTATATATATCCCTCATTAGTCACATGACAGCCAGTGTTACTATGGGGAGGGGCGGGGCCTCCTCAGCGTCTCTGTAGCCATGGTTACTGTCCCTCCCGCTCTGCCTCCTATTATTCTACTGACACGCCCACCCCGCAGCTGTCCCCTCCCGCTCAGCCCACATCAGCCAATCGCATCTCAAAGCTGTTTCACCGGCTCCTCCCTCCCACTCACTATGGCTACAGCTAGCGCCCCATCCCATTCAGTGCTGTGACTGACGCACCGAAAAGCCAATCAGGCGGCAGATAATACTCCGTACGTCATGTAGACAGCTACAGCTGCATCACACAGGTCATTACTAGAGTAATCAACAATTGCTACTATCAGTGTCCTCATATGTGCGGCGGCCATTTTCCTGTAGGCTCTTATACGTGATAGGTTGTCAGAGCCACAAGGAGTGACGCAGAAGAGGGGGCGGAGTTAGGGAGTCCTCAGGCGCCGTTTTGGAGATCCTCATTACTACAAGAGGTAACTTATTCTATTTGATATTATTATTATATAGGGGAGAGGGGACCGTACAGTGATATATGAGGGTGAATAACACAGCTCCCGGCACACACTGATATGTGGTATTATTATATAGGGGAGAGGGGACCGTACAGTGATATATGAGAGGAATAACACAGCCCCCGGCACACACTGATATGTGGTATTATTATATAGGGGAGAGGGGACCGTACAGTGTTATATGAGGGGAATAACACAGCCCCCGGCACACACTGATATGTGGTATTATTATATAGGGGAGAGGGGACCGTACAGTGATATATGAGGGGGAATAACACAGCTCCCGGCACACACTGATATGTGGTATTATTATATAGGGGAGAGGGGACTGTACAGTGATATATGAGAGGAATAACACAGCTCCCGGCACACACTGATATGTGATATTATTATTATTATTATTATATAGGGGAGAGTGTACCGTACAGTGATATATGAGGGGGAATAACACAGCTCCCTACACACACTGATATGTGGTATTATTATTATTATATAGTGGAGAGGGGACCGTACAGTGATATATGAGGGGATATAACACAGACCCTGGCACACACTGATATGTGGTATTATTATATAGGGGAGAGGGGACCGTACAGTGATATATGAGGGGGAATAACACAGCCCCCGGCACACACTGATATGTGGTATTATTATTATATAGGGGAGAGGGGACCGTACAGTGATATATGAGGGGAATAACACAGCCCCCGTGTCAGAGACGGTTTTGTTTGTGTCCCCGGAGGGGGCGCTAGTGGGTCAGTGGAGGTAGGTGGAATGAAGTGAGGAGGCAGTACTGGGTTTCTGCGCATGTGCACAATGTAGATTTATTAATAACAGAAAAGTCCAGATAATAATGCAGCAGAAAGTAAACAAACGAATGCAATGGAAATGACAATGGTAACGGCAATGGTAATGGCAATGGAATAGTATGGTTTGAAACTGAAAGTCTATGGCAGAGTTTGTAATGCAGAAATGGAACCAGAGTAATTAAAACGTGGAGCCAGCAGAGGTGGAATGATGGTAGCAAACCTGGTAGAAATGCAGGAGACTGGATGGTAATGTTCACTGTGCTGTTGGAAAGCACAATCAGCTTGCAGGCTGAATCACAGGTGAGAGTGTTAGAATGCACCTGGATAGGGAGTCTCTACTGCTGATGGCTGGAGCACACTGCAGGTGTGGAAGGTGTGAAGCCAGAAAGGTATTGCTGTGGTGCTGGTACTTGTAGTTCCACAGAGTAGCAGATACAGGAGAATATCCAGGAACACGGAGACACAGGAGAATATCCAGGAACACGGAGGATCAGGTGAATATCCAGGAACACGGAGGAACAGGATAACCGGTCCAAACACACGAGTCGCAGGAGTGACACAAAGTTCAGGACAACCTCTGACTCACCCAGCAGCTCCTGATATACCCCCTGACCGGCAGGCATTGGCTGGAGTGAGACAAGGGGGTGCGGCCAAGCTCCGGATTGGCCGCCACACTTACACTGGGGAATACTATCATAGCGGCGCCCATGCCGCGGCCCGGCAGGAACGTGGCGCGCTCACACGCCCGTTGACTCCAGGGGCGCTTCCAGGCCTGAGGGTGCATCCACGAGCAGGGCGACAGGTGACAGCAACATGCAGTGACCCCGGACGGAGTCCGCTCCGGCGGACCGACATGACAGCGGTGAGTCGATTCCTGACAGTACCCCCTCCTTTATGGGTGGGCACCGAACACCCACGTGGCTTGGAAGGATGAGACCTGTGGAAAACACGGACCAACCTGGGAGCGTGGACATCAGCAGAGTTCACCCAACTCCTCTCCTCAGGACCATAGCCGGCCCAGTCGATGAGGTATTGCAGACGACCATACCGGTGACGGGAGTCCAGGATCTTCTCTATCTCGAACTCTATGCCCCGCTGAGTTGGAATGCTGGGGCCAGCTGGAAGAGCTCTTTGGAAGCGATTCAGGACTAATGGTCTGAGGAGAGAGACATGGAAAGCATTAGGAATTCGTAATGAAGAGGGTAACTTGAGCTTGTAAGCCACAGGGTTAAGAACTCTTTCGATGGAGAAAGGACCGATGAAGCGTGGTGCAAACTTAATCGAAGGCACTTTAAGACGGAGATTCCGAGTGGACAGCCAGACTTTATCCCCTGGTTTCAAGCTGGGAACTGCACGTCTCTTGCGGTCGGCAAAGAACTTGTATCGGGCAGAAGCCTTTTTGAGGGAAGTATGAATCCTCCTCCAAATTGTCGAAAACTGACTGAGGACAGTAGTGGCAGCAGGAACATCGATGCTAGGAAGATCTTGAAAATCAGGAACACGTGGATGTTGCCCATAAACAGCGAAGAACGGAGTAGTTTCAGTAGCTGTGTGGTAGCGGAAATTGTGAGCGAATTCAGCCCACGGGAGCAAATCCACCCAGTCATCTTGGGAAGATGATACGTACAGTCTCAGGAAAGTTTCCAACTCCTGGTTTACCCTCTCTGTCTGCCCATTCGTCTGAGGATGATATGCTGACGAGAACTTGAGATGGACCTGCATGGCAGAACAGAGAGCTCTCCAAAACCTTGCCACAAACTGAACTCCACGGTCAGATATTATTTCAGTGGGTAGTCCATGTAAACGGAAAATCTCCCGCAGGAAGATTTGAGCCAGTTTTGGAGCTGAAGGAAGTCCTTGGAGTGGAACAAAATGAGCCATTTTGGTAAATCTGTCGACCACTACCCAGATGGTATTGAATCCTTGGGAGAAAGGAAGGTCAGAGATGAAATCCATCGACAGATGTGACCAAGGGCGGCTGGGAATGGATAATGGCTGTAACTGACCTGCTGGAGACTGACGAGGAGTCTTGTGCTGCACACATTTAGGACAAGAAGCTACAAAGTCTTTAATGTCAACTTTCATCTTCGGCCACCAGTATGTCCCGGAGAGAAATTTAAAAGTCTTTAGGACACCAGGATGCCCAGTAAATTTAGACTGATGGGCCCAAGACAGCAACTTAGAACGGAGTTCAGGAGCAACAAAAATCTTACCAGGAGGCGGAGCTGGAGAAACTTGTGATGAGGCAAACGCCACAGGATCCAGGATGGAGCGTGGTACTGGATTGGACATCTCGTCCTCGGATTCCATGGATCGAGACAGGGCATCTGCTTTGGTATTCTGAGAACCTGGGCGGAAATGGAGCTTAAAATTAAAACGGGAGAAGAACATAGCCCATCGGGACTGGCGAGGATTAAGGCACTGAGCGGCCTTCAAATAGAGCAGGTTTTTATGATCCGTATAGATGTTAAATGGAAACTTCGCCCCTTCCAGGAGATACCTCCATTCCTCAAGGGCCAGTTTAATCGCCAGCAGCTCTTGATCTCCGATGGAATAATTAACTTCAGCAGGAAGAAATTTGCGGGAAAAGAATCCACAGGGATGGATCTTCCCGTCAGCTCCTATCTGAGAGAGAACAGCTCCCACTCCTACTGTGGAGGCATCCACCTCCAACTCGAATGGCTTATTAACATCAGGTTGTAGCAAGACTGGTGCGGTCATAAAAGCCATCTTGATTTTCTGAAACGCAGCCAGGGCATCTTCTGACCAGTTGGAATGATCTGCCCCTTTTCGAGTTAAGCTGGTAATAGGAGCAATGAGAGTTGAAAAGCCTCGGATGAATTTCCTATAATAATTGGCGAAGCCCAGGAATCGTTGAATTGACTTGAGAGTATTCGGAATGGACCAATTGGCAATGGCTTCCAATTTTGCCGGGTCCATCTGAAGATCTGATCCAGAAATTATATACCCCAGGAAGGGTATGGAGGCAACTTCGAAGGTGCACTTGGACAACTTGCCGTAGAGATGATTCTCACGAAGACGTCGGAGAACTTCACGGACTTGGAGACGATGAGAGGAGAGGTCTTGAGAGAAGATGAGGATATCGTCCAGGTAAACTACGAGATATTTGTACAGAACGTCACGGAAGATTTCATTAACAAAGTGCTGGAACACTGCTGGGGCATTGCTCAACCCGAATGGCATTACCAGGTACTCGTAATGGCCATCCCGAGTATTGAAAGCCGTCTTCCATTCATCACCGCTGCGGATTCTGATGAGATTATAGGCACCGCGGAGATCTAACTTGGTGAAGATGCGGGCTCCTTTGACCCTATCAAATAACTCGGTAATAAGAGGTAACGGGTAGCTGTTCTTAATGGTAATGTCATTAAGTCCCCGGTAGTCAATACATGGACGTAGTCCTCCATCTTTCTTTTTAACAAAAAAGAAACCTGCCCCAGCAGGTGATGATGAGGGACGGATGAATCCTTTCTGTAGATTTTCTTGGATGTATTTACTCATCGCTTCGGTTTCAGGAACAGATAACGGGTAGGTGCGCCCCCTAGGTGGTTTTTTGCCAGGAACAAGGTCGATGGGGCAATCCCACTCTCTATGGGGTGGTAGAACATCAGCGGCCTTTTCGCTGAAGACGTCAGCGAAGTCTTGGTAGGCCATTGGAAGAGTAGACGGGGTCTTGATTTCAGAGGTCTTGACAGGAACAACTTGGGCTAAACAAGACTGACGGCAATGTGACCCCCAAGCAGTTAGTTGTAATGTAGACCAGTCAATCTGTGGGTTATGTAGCTGGAGCCAGGGCATACCTAACACAATCTCCTGAGTTGCCTGTGGAATAACTAAAAACTTTATTAACTCAGAATGTAGGAACCCAACCCCCAGTATCACTGGCCTGGTTTGTTGAGTGATATACCCCTTAGAGATACGGCTACCATCTACTGCTGTAATGTAGACGGGACATGAAAGTTCACAGACCGGCAGATGAAACTTGTCTACCGCAGCTTGAGTGATGAAATTCCCCGCTGCACCACAGTCTACCAACGCAGTTGCAGATTGGAGTCCAGCCGTCATCTCTAAGGTCACAGGAAGAATGAGATCTTGGGTTGAAGGAGCTTGCTTGAAAGATCCCAACTTGACTCCTCCCTTACAAGTCAGGATCTGGCGTTTCCCGAACGCACTGGACAAGAACTTATTTGGTGGCCTACTGCCGCACAGTAAAGACACAGTCTCTCACGGAGTCTCCTTGACCGCTCCTCAGCAGTTAAGCGGGACCTATTAATTTGCATAGGCTCATCAGAAGGTGGAGGCTGCAACTGTACAGGAGGTACCATTCTTGGTTTGCGACACTCAGCACGAGCACGCTCATTGTTGCGTTCGCGGATGCGAGAGTCCAACTTGATACATAGGGAGATTAGCTCGGGTAATTGCTCAGGAATATCACGAGTTGCCAGTTCATCTTTTATCCTCTCCGAGAGTCCATGCCAGAAGGCTGCTACCAAGGCTTGGTTATTCCACTGGATCTCTGCGGCTAGCGTCTGGAACTGGATGACGTATTGGCCCATACTGCGAGTCCCTTGACGGAGCAGGAGAAGATCTGCGGAGGCTGATGTTGCACGACCCGGTTCATCGAAGATGCGTCTGAAGATGGAAACAAACTCGGCATAGTTGTTCATCAACGGGTCGGCACGTTCCCACAGAGGAGACACCCAGCTCAGGGCTGATCCAGAGAGCAGTGAGATGATATAAGCAACCTTGGACCTTGGCGTGGGAAAATTGTGAGGTAAAAGTTCAAACTGGACTTCACACTGGTTGAGGAACCCACGGCATAACTTCGGACTGCCATCATACCTGCTAGGCACAGGCAAGTGCAAACGAGATACAGGAGCAGATGCAGCCGGAGAAGAAGAAGAACCCCCAACACTGGCATGTGCAGGGGTAACAGGAACTGGAGGTGCAGGCGCACTTAGCAGAGATTGTTGTAACGTATCAATCCGGGAGGACATCCCTTGCAGAAACTGGAATATCTGCTGCTGCACAACCTCTTGTCCATCCAAGACCAGATTTTTTAAGGCCCCTGACCCCACACTCTGACCACCGTCCGAGTCCATCGGTCCTGAACTTACTGTCAGAGACGGTTTTGTTTGTGTCCCCGGAGGGGGCGCTAGTGGGTCAGTGGAGGTAGGTGGAATGAAGTGAGGAGGCAGTACTGGGTTTCTGCGCATGTGCACAATGTAGATTTATTAATAACAGAAAAGTCCAGATAATAATGCAGCAGAAAGTAAACAAACGAATGCAATGGAAATGACAATGGTAACGGCAATGGTAATGGCAATGGAATAGTATGGTTTGAAACTGAAAGTCTATGGCAGAGTTTGTAATGCAGAAATGGAACCAGAGTAATTAAAACGTGGAGCCAGCAGAGGTGGAATGATGGTAGCAAACCTGGTAGAAATGCAGGAGACTGGATGGTAATGTTCACTGTGCTGTTGGAAAGCACAATCAGCTTGCAGGCTGAATCACAGGTGAGAGTGTTAGAATGCACCTGGATAGGGAGTCTCTACTGCTGATGGCTGGAGCACACTGCAGGTGTGGAAGGTGTGAAGCCAGAAAGGTATTGCTGTGGTGCTGGTACTTGTAGTTCCACGGAGTAGCAGATACAGGAGAATATCCAGGAACACGGAGACACAGGAGAATATCCAGGAACACGGAGGATCAGGTGAATATCCAGGAACACGGAGGAACAGGATAACAGGTCCAAACACACGAGTCGCAGGAGTGACACAAAGTTCAGGACAACCTCTGACTCACCCAGCAGCTCCTGATATACCCCCTGACCGGCAGGCATTGGCTGGAGTGAGACAAGGGGGTGCGGCCAAGCTCCGGATTGGCCGCCACACTTACACTGGGGAATACTATCATAGCGGCGCCCATGCCGCGGCCCGGCAGGAACGCGGCGCGCTCACACGCCCGTTGACTCCAGGGGCGCTTCCAGGCCTGAGGGTGCATCCACGAGCAGGGCGACAGGTGACAGCAACATGCAGTGACCCCGGACGGAGTCCGCTCCGGCGGACCGAGATGACAGCGGTGAGTCGATTCCTGACACCCCGGCACACACTGATATGTGGTATTATTATATAGGGGAGAGGGGACTGTACAGTGATATATGAGAGGAATAACACAGCCCCCGGCACACACTGATATGTGGTATTATTATATAGGGGAGAGTGGACTGTACAGTGATATATGAGGAGGAATAACACAGCTCCCGGCACACACTGATATGTGGTATTATTATATAGGGGAGAGGGGACTGTACAGTGATATATGAGGGTGAATAACAGCTCCCGGCACACACTGATATGTGGTGGTATTATTATATAGGGGAGAGGAGACCGTACAGTGATATATGAGGGGGAATAACATAGCCCTTGGCACACACTGATATGTGGTATTATTATATAGGGGAGAGTGTACCGTACAGTGATATATGAGGGGGAATAACACAGCTCCCGGCACACACTGATATGTGGTATTATTATTATATAGGGGAGAGGGGACCATACAGTGATATATGAGGGGGAATAACACAGCCCTCGGCACACACTGATATGTGGTATTATTATTATTATATATGGGAGAGGGGACCGTACAGTGATATATGAGGGGAATAACACAGCCCCCGGCACACACTGATATGTGGTATTATTATTATATAGGGGAGAGGGGACCATACAGTGATATATGAGGGGGAATAACACAGCCCTCGGCACACACTGATATGTGGTATTATTATATAGGGGAGAGTGTACCTTACAGTGATATATGAGGGGGAATAACACAAGCTCCCGACACACACTGATATGTGGTATTATTATATAGGGGAGAGTGTACCTTACAGTGATATATGAGGGGGAATAACACAGCTCCCTACACACACTAATATGTGGTATTATTATTATATATGGGAGAGGTGACCGTACAGTGATATATGAGGGGGAATAACACAGCCCTTGGCACACACTGATATGTGGTATTATTATTATATAGGGGAGAGGGGACCGTACAGTGATATATGAGGGGAATAACACAGCCCCCGGCACACACTGATATGTGGTATTATTATTATATAGGGGAGAGGTGACCGTACAGTGATATATGAGGGGGAATAACACAGCCCTCGGCACACACTGATATGTGGTATTATTATTATATAGGGGAGAGGTGACCGTACAGTGATATATGAGGGGAATAACACAGCTCCCTACACACACTGATATGTGGTATTATTATATAGGGGAGAGGGGACCGTACAGTGATATATAAGGGGAATAACACAGCTCCCGACACACACTGATATGTGGTATTATTATTATATAGGAGAGAGGGGACCGTACAGTGATATATCAGGGGGAATAACATAGCCCTTGGCACACACTGATATGTGGTATTATTATTATATAGGGGAGAGGGGACCGTACAGTGATATATGAGGGGAATAACACAGCCCCCGGCACACACTGATATGTGGTATTATTATTATATAGAGGAGAGGTGACCGTACAGTGATATATGAGGGGGAATAACACAGCCCTCGGCACACACTGATATGTGGTATTATTATTATATAGGGGAGAGTGGACCGTACAGTGATATATGAGGGGGAATAACACAGCTCCCTACACACACTGATATGTGGTATTATTATTATTATATAGTGGAGAGGGGACCGTACAGTGATATATGAGGGGAATAACACAGTCCCGGCACACACTGATATGTGGTATTATTATTATATAGGGGAGAGGTGACCGTACAGTGATATATGAGGGGAATAACACAGCCCCCGGCACACACTGATATGTGGTATTATTATTATATAGTGGAGAGGGGACCGTACAGTGATATATGAGGGGAATAACATAGCCCATCGCACACACTGATATGTGGTATTATTATTATATAGGGGAGAGGGGACCGTACAGTGATATATGAGGGGAGTAACACAGCTCCCGGCACACACTGATATGTGGTATTATTATATAGGGGAGAGGGGACCGTACAGTGATATATGAGGGGGAATAACACAGCTCCCTACACACACTGATATGTGGTATTATTATTATATAGTAGAGAGGGGACCGTACAGTGATATGAGGGGGAATAACACAGCTCCCGACACACACTGATATGTGGTATTATTATTATATAGGAGAGAGGGGACCGTACAGTGATATATGAGGGGGAATAACATAGCCCTTGGCACACACTGATATGTGGTATTATTATTATATAGGGGAGAGGGGACCGTACAGTGATATATGAGAAGGAATAACACAGCCCTCGGCACACACTGATATGTGGTATTATTATTATATAGGGGAGAGGGGACCGTACAGTGATATATGAGGGGGAATAACACAGCTCCCGACACACACAGATATGTGGTATTATTATATAAGGGAGAGTCTACCGTACAGTGATATATGAGGGGGAATAACACAGCTCCCTACACACACTGATATGTGGTATTATTTTTATTATATAGTGGAGAGGGGACCGTACAGTGATATATGAGGGGAATAACACAGTCCCGGCACACACTGATATGTGGTATTATTATTATATAGCGGAGAGGGGACCGTACAGTGATATATGAGGGGAATAACATAGCCCTTCGCACACACTGATATGTGGTATTATTATTATATAGGGGAGAGGGGACCGTACAGTGATATATGAGGGGAGTAACACAGCTCCCGGCACACACTAATATGTGGTATTATTATATAGGGGAGAGGGGACCGTACAGTGATATATGACGGGGAATAACACAGCTCCCTACACACACTGATATGTGGTATTGTTATTATATAGGGTAGAGGTGACCGTACAGTGATATGAGGGGGAATAACATAGCCCTCGGCACACACTGATATGTGGTATTATTATTATATAGGGGAGAGGGGACCGTACAGTGATATATGAGGGAAATAACACAGCTTTCGACACACACTGATATGTGGTATTATTATATAGGGGAGAGGTGACCGTACAGTGATATATGAGGGCGTATAACATATCCCTCGGCACACACTGATATGTGGTATTATTATATAGGGGAGAGGGGACCGTACAGTGATATGTGAGGGGGAATAACACAGCTCGCGGCGCACACTGATATGTGGTATTATTATATAGGGGAGAGGGGACCGTACAGTGATATATGAGGGGGAATAACACAGCTTTCGGCACACACTGATATGTGGTATTATTATATAAGGGAAAGGGGACCGTACAGTGATATATGAGGGGGAATAACACTGCCCCCTGTACACCCGTAGCTTACTGTGGTGTCCTGTTATAATTAATATATAGCAGACTTAGATGTTTATGTTAATGCAGGTGGAGCAGACTTGTCTATTGTTATTTTAGTACTGGTGTAGTACAATGGTGTCCTGTTATAATAATTGCTGAAAGAAATGTTGCTTTATAATGAGCTGTCAGTGAAACGGATAACAGACAATAGATAGTGAGGGTCATTGCTGTGCTCTCCCTGTTTTATTAATTTCTACTACCCTGTATGCTTTCCAAATCTCCCCCACCCCTCCGTCTCAGTCCCAAGTTTGTACAACTGATATAATGGGGTAAATTTACTAAGATGGGAGTTCTATTTAAGATGGGATGTTACCCATAGCAACCAATCGGATTCCAGGTATTCTCTTCTAGAAGTTGCAAGATAAATGAGAAGTAGAAGCTGATTGGTTGCTATGGGCAACATCCCATCTTAAATAGAACTCCCATCTTAGTAAATTTACCTCAATGTCTGTAGAACTCTCTGTTTTACTACTTTGGCCCAGCTGTTGCATTTATTTAACTCTTCTGCTCAGTACCTGGGAGTAAATAATAACGCATATCATATTAATCAGGAAATGAGAGGATAATCAGTATAGTAATAGATCTGCAGGTGTGCACATAACAGGGGCTTCCTGTTGCCCAGATCCTGTCCCAGCAATGCGCTTGGTGCTATGGGTCTCTGCACCGTTTCAGTATCATCTGTCATCCCCCCATTTGCCTGTCTCCTCCCACATTCATTCACTATTTACTGTCTCCTGGTACAGCCAATCAGAATAGAGCGTGGGGAGCCCAGACTGTAGAGAGGGGACACAGCAATGAGTGAGGCATGAAGAGGGTGCATCAGAAATGTTACTGCCCATATAGATAGTTACTGGTAGTGGGATTGTCTATCAGAGCATAATGCAGCTGTCTATATTTCTCTGACGTCCTAGTGGATGCTGGGAACTCCGTAAGGACCATGGGGAATAGCGGGCTCCGAAGGAGGCTGGGCACTCTTGAAAGATTTATGACTACCTGGTGTGCACTGGCTCCTCCCACTATGACCCTCCTCCAAGCCTCAGTTAGATTTTGTGCCCAGCCGAGGTTGGATGCACACTAGGGGCTCTCATGAGACTTTAGAGAGAAAGTATAGAAATTAGGTTTTTTATTTTCAGTGAGACCTGCTGGCAACAGGCTCACTGCAGCGAGGGACTAAGGGGAGAAGAAGCGAACCTGCCTGCTTGCAGCCAGCTTGGGCTTCTTAGGCTACTGGACACCATTAGCTCCAGAGGGATCGACCGCAGGCCCAGTCCTTGGTGTTCGGTGCCGGAGCCGCGCCGCCGTCCCCCTTACAGAGCCAGAAGCAAGAAGAGGTCCGGAATCGGCGGCAGAAGACTTCTGTCTTCACCAAGGTAGCGCACAGCACTGCAGCTGTGCGCCATTGCTCCTCATACACACTTCACACTCCGGTCACTGAGGGTGCAGGGTGCTGGGGGGGGGGGGCGCCCTGAGAAGCAATAAATACACCTTGGCTGGCAAAAATACCACAATATATAGCCCCAGAGGCTATATATGTGGAAAATACCCCTGCCAGAATATAGAAAAAAGCGGGGGGAAAGGGGCGGAGCTATCTCCTTCAGCACACTGGCGCCATTTCTCCCTCACAGCTCCGCTGGAAGGAAGCTCCTTGGCTCTCCCCTGCAGTCTACACTACAGAAAAGGGTAAAAAAGAGAGAGGGGGCACTAAATTTAGGCGCAGTATACAGTTATATAGAAAAAGCAGCTATAGGGGACATAACTCAGTTAGTCCCTGCATTATATAGCGCTCTGGTGTGTGCTGGCATACTCTCACTCTATCCCCCCAAAGGGCTTTTGTGGGTCCTGTCCTCTGTTAGAGCATTCCCTGTGTGTGTGCGGTGTGTCGGTACGGCTGTGTCGACATGTTTGATGAGGATAATGAGGTGGAGACGGAGCAGATGCCTTTAGGAGGGATGTCACCCCCTGGGGGGCAGACACCTGAGTGGATGTGCTTATGGAAAGAAATGAGTGCACGTATAGACTCCTATACCCGGAAGTGAACAAGCCCCAGGGCGAAACGCGTCTTCCGCATCCAGGAACAGGGGTCTCGTCGACACTACCGCATCTTGGCATTTAGCCATATTTACCTTTCTTGCTCTCTTGGCTTCCTCATATCTCTGGTGAAACCGTAAGCCCCACTATCCAGTGGCTGCATGCCACGGATAGCAACTCCTATTGCAATTCTCAGCAGCACTGTCTTAATTATCTTGCATTGAGTGTACAGCATAGGGGTGATTGATCAGAGGTCTGCATTAGCATTTATCTAGCATCTAGCATACTATTGGAAATCAGCTTATATTTTAAAGCGTTACCAGTTCACACATATGACTAATATATCTGTTATATTTATGAATGTGTTGGTTTCCATCTATTTCTATTCCTGCCTCCTCACAGCAATTGATGCATGCATAGAATTAACATATACCTATTATAGCATTCTATATCTTATCTGGGGTTGCAAGGCAAATATCCTATGATACATTTGGTCAACAGATATATGTTTGTGCAGTTTTGGTGAATTTGACACCTCACCACATAATTTTACAATTTTCAAACTTCATCCTGAGTTTTTTTTAAAAACTGCATTACCTGAGTGACCACATATTCACCTGGTTTCACCAGCATTTCTTCTTATATACTATCTGTTTGGACAATCATAATATACCAGCAGTCAGGGATTTCTCTGTCTGTGAATTCTAGTATCAATTCTCACAAGTCCAATCTTCGATAGATCACCACTTTTTCGTGGACTCTCATTCACGATTCCCGGTACACTGCACCACGTGAGTGGGAATTTCGGATCGGGTCTAACGTGAAAAGCAGATCCACCTATTTACACGATCTTCTATCTATTTCTTCTCTGTCGGTCCTAATTTTCATTATTCATATATAGGTGCACTCTCATTGGTGTTCACATAAAATTCTCTACTACCATACCACGCTGCCAGCGCCCGATCTCGTCTGATCTTGGAAGCTAAACAGCGTTGGGCCAGGTCAGTACCAGGAAGGGAGACCACCTGTGAATACCTGGTGTTGTAGAGTAGGATTTTCCTCACTTATGTGGCAGTAACACCAACAGCAGTATCACCACTTTTTTCTATCCAATAACCTCCAGACCTATCGGTCACGGGCACCATCTACTTGAGGTGCCATACCTGCCTCCACCGTTATCATTGTCTTGAATTCAGATAGGTGCATGTCGTCTTTTTTCCTGTACTATACCCAGAGGAGTGACTTCTGATCATTTCTCTAATTTTCTATAAGCCATAAGAGCATAGCTATTAATTTTGTGTCTCGACCACCCTGTGGTTCCATCAATACAGCAAGCCTGTACTGGTCAAGGGGAATGGGGGTATGACCAACTAATGTCTACCACCCTTTCACACACTCTTTACCAATAAGAGACCAGAACATTTTATTTTACCAAGATGCTTTCTATGTTGCATTTTGAAGGATAGATCTCCGGTAATAACCTTTTTTGTAATAAAAGCCAATAAAAGTTATGTTTTAAATATTTCATCTTAATTATCTCATCAAATTTATTTTTTTCTACAAGAGTGCGCCCACACAAGAGCCTTCTTTTCTCTCCCCATTGTATTAAAGTTCGCATACTTTCTGGCTCTGGGTGCACCACCAACTAGGACTAAATTAACATCTACACGTATATTTCATACAATATTGAAAGGGCTAATTTTTTGCCCCTTTTCTCCCCTATTTTCTTAGGGTAACCTATTGTCCAAATTTGGTTTTCTCTTCTCTAATGCTAGCATTTTTCCTGATTAGTCCATCCGGTGCCGGATCGCCCTAGGTTTCTGTATAAGAAATTTGACGACATGCCAAATGTGGGACAGCCGACTTCTCAGCTCGTGCCTGTCCAGGCGTCTCAAAGGTCATCAGGGGCTCTGAAACGCCCGCTACATCAGACCGCAGACGCAGATGTCGACACTGATACTGACACCAGTGTCGATGACGATGAGTCTAACCTGATGCCCACTAAGGCCATTCACTGCATGACTGAGGCAATGAAAGAGGTGTTACACATTTCTGATATAAATACTGGTACCACTAAAAAGGGTATTATGTTTGGGGAGAAAAAACTACCTGTAGTTTTTCCCCCATCAGATGAATTAAATGAAGTGTGTGAAGAAGCGTGGGCTTTCCCTGATAAAAAATTGGTAATTCCTAAGAAGGTACTAATGGCGTTCCCTTTCCCGCCAGAGGATAGGTCACGTTGGGAAACACCCCCTAGGGTAGATAAAGCGCTCACACGTTTGTCTAAAAAGGTGGCACTACCGTCTCCGGATACGGCCGCCCTCAAGGAACCTGCTGATAGAAAGCAGGAGGCAATCCTGAAGTCTGTATACACACACTCAGACATTATGCTTAGGCCAGCTATTGCGTCAGCATGGATGTGCAGTGCTGCCGCTGCGTGGTCAGATAAACTGTCAGAGAATATTGACACACTAGACAGAGACACGATCCTGTTAACCATAGACCATATCAAAGACTCAGTCTTATATATGAGAGATGCACAGAGGGAAATCTGCCGGCTGGCATCAAAAGTAAGTGCATTGTCCATTTCTGCTAGGAGAGGCTTATGGACTCGCCAGTGGACAGGAGATGCAGATTCTAAAAGGCACATGGAAGTTTTGCCTTATAAGGGTGAGGAATTATTTGGGGATGGTCCTAGTTTCCACAGCAACGTCTGGGAAGTCAGCATTTTTACCCCATGTCCCCTCACAGCCTAAGAAGGCTCCGTTTTATCAGGTTCAGTCCTTTCGGACCCAGAAAAACAAGCGTGGAAAAGGCGGGTCTTTTCTGTCCAGAGGCAGAAGTAGGGGAAAAAGGCTGCAACAAACAGCAGGTTCTCAGGAGCAAAAGTCCTCCCCCGCTTCTTCTTCCAAGTCCGCCGCATGATGGTGGGGCTCCACAGGCGGAGCCAGGTACGGTGGGGGGCCGCATCAAGAATTTCAGCGATCAGTGGGCTCGCTCACTGGTGGATCCCTGGATCCTTCAAATAGTATCTCAAGGGTACAAACTGGAATTCGAGGCGTCTCCACCCCACCGCTTCCTAAAATCTGCCTTGCCGATTGCTCCCTCGGACAGGGAGGCGGTGCTAGCGGCAATTCACAAGCTGTATTCCCAGCAGGTGATAATCAAGGTACCCCTACTTCAACAAGGCCGGGGTTACTATTCCACACTATTTGTGGTACCGAAACCGGACGGTTCGGTGAGACCCATTCTAAATTTGAAATCCTTGAACACATACATAAAAAAATTCAAGTTCAAGATGGAATCGCTCAGGGCGGTTATTGCAAGCCTGGAGGAGGGGGATTACATGGTATCCCTGGACATCAAGGATGCTTACTTGCATGTCCCCATTTACCATCCTCACCAGGAGTACCTCAGATTTGTGGTACAGGATTGCCATTACCAATTCCAGACGCTGCCGTTTGGACTGTCCACGGCACCGACGGTATTTACCAAGGTTATGGCGGAAATGATGATACTCCTTCGAAAAAAGGGAGTTTTCTCTAACGTCCTAAGTGGATGCTGGGACTCCGTAAGGACCATGGGGAATAGCGGCTCCGCAGGAGACAGGGCACAAAATAAAAGCTTGAGATATCAGGTGGTGTGCACTGGCTCCTCCCCCTATGACCCTCCTCCAAGCCAGTTAGATTTTTGTGCCCGGCCGAGAAGGGTGCAAACTAGGTAGCTCTCCAGAGCTGCTTAGAATAAAAGTTTAGTTAGGTTTTTTTATTTTCAGTGAGTCCTGCTGGCAACAGGCTCACTGCATCGTGGGACTAAGGGGAGAAGAAGCGAACTCACCTGAGTGCAGAGTGGATTGGGCTTCTTAGGCTACTGGACGTTGGCTCCAGAGGGACGATCACAGGTTCAGCCTGGATGGGTCACCGGAGCCGCGCCGCCGTCCCCCTTACAGAGCCAGAAGAGACGAAGGTCCGGTGAAAGCGGCGGCAGAAGACATCCTGTCTTCAAGACTAAGGTAGCGCACAGCACCGCAGCTGTGCGCCATTGCTCTCAGCACACTTCACACTCCGGTCACTGAGGGTGCAGGGCGCTGGGGGGGAGCGCCCTGAGACGCAATATAACACACATATACCTTAGCTGGCAAAAGGAATACATCACATATAGCTCCAGGGCTATATGGAAGTATTTTTTCCCCTGCCATTTTACACAAAAAAGCGGGAGTTAAGGACGTCGTGAAGGGGCGGGGCCTATCTCCTCAGCACACTGGCGCCATTATTCCCTCACAGCTCCGCTGGAAGGACGGCTCCCTGATTCTCCCCTGCAGTACTGCATCTGATTCAGGGTAAAAAAGAGAAGGGGGGGCATTTTGGCAGCAAATAACTAGATTAACAGCAGCTATAAGGGATTAACACTTATATAAGGTTATCCCTGTATATATATAGCGCTGGGTGTGTGCTGGCAGACTCTCCCTCTGTCTCTCCAAAGGGCTAAGTAGGGTCCTGTCCTCTATCAGAGCATTCCCGGTGTGTGTGCTGTGTGTCGGTACGCGTGTGTCAACATGTATGAGGAGGAAAATGAGGTGGAGGCGGAGCAGTTGCCTGTGTTAGTGATGTCACCCCCTAGGGAGTCGACACCTGACTGGATGATTGTGTTTAAGCAATTAAGTGATAATGTCAGCAATTTACAAAAAACTGTTGACGACATGAGAAAGCCGGCAAATCAATTAGTGCCTGTTCAGGCGTCTCAGACACCCTCAGGGGCCCTAAAACGGCCGCTACCTCAGTGGGTCGACACGGATCCAGATACAGATACTGAATCTAGTGTCGACGGTGACGAGACAAACGTAATGTCCAGTAGGGCCACACGTTACATGATCACGGCAATGAAAGAGGCATTGAACCTTTCTGACACTACAAATACCTCAAAGGCGGGTATTATGTGGGGTGTGAAAAAACTGCCAATAGTTTTTCCTGAGTCTGAGGAAATAAATGAGGTGTGTGATAAAGCGTGGGTTTCCCCCGATAAAAAAACAGCTAATTTCTAATAAGTTATTAGCACTATACCCTTTCCCGCCAGAGGTTAGGGCACGGTGGGAAACACCCCCTAGGGTAGATAAGGCGCTCACACGTTTATCTAAACAAGTAGCGTTACGGTCCCCTGATACGGCCACCCTCAAAGAACCAGCTGATAGGAGGCTGGAAAATATCCTGAAAAGTATATACACACATACTGGTGTTATACTGCGACCAGCAATCGCATCAGCCTGGATGTGCAGTGCTGGAGTCGCATGGGCGGATTCCCTGACTGAGAATATTGATACCCTGGATAGGGACAATATTCTGTTAACTATAGAACATTTAAAGGATGCATTGCTATATATGCGTGATGCGCAGAGGGATATTTGTACCCTGGCATCAAGAGTAAGCGCAATGTCCATCTCTGCCAGAAGAGCATTATGGACCAGACAGTGGTCAGGGGACGCAGATTCCAAACGGCACATGGAAGTATTGCCGTATAAGGGGGAGGAGTTATTTGGGCTGGTCTAACAGACCTGGTGGCCACGGCAACGGCTGGAAAATCCACCTTTTTACCCCAGGTTACTTCACATCAACAGAAAAAGACACAGTCTTTTCAAACTCAGTCCTTTCGTTCCAATAAGTACAAGCGAGCAAAAGGCCACTCTTTTCTGCCCAAGGGCAGAGGAAGAGGAAAAAGGCAGCACCATGCAGCCGCTTCCCAGGAGCAGAAGCCCTCCCCTGCTTCTGCCAAGTCTTCAGCATGACGCTGGGGCTTTACAAGCAGACTCAGACACGGTGGGGGCCCGTCTCAAGAATTTCAACGCGCAGTGGGCTCACTCGCAAGTGGATCCCTGGATTCTACAGGTAGTATCACAGGGGTACAAACTGGAATTCGAGGCGTTTCCTCCTCATCGGTTCCTGAAGTCTGCTTTACCAAAGTCTCCCTCCGACAGGGAGGCAGTTCTGGAAGCCATTCACAAGCTGTACTCCCAGCAGGTGATAATCAAGGTACCCCTCTTACAACAGGGGAAGGGGTATTATTCCACACTATTTGTGGTACCGAAGCCGGACGGCTCGGTGAGACCAATATTAAATCTAAAATCTTTGAACACTTACATAAAAAGGTTCAAATTCAAGATGGAGTCACTCAGAGCGGTGATAGCGAACCTGGAAGAGGGGGACTATATGGTGTCACTGGACATCAAGGATGCTTATCTCCACGTCCCAATATATCCTTCTCACCAAGGGTACCTCAGGTTTGTAGTACAAAACTGTCATTATCAGTTTCAGACGCTGCCGTTTGGATTGTCCACGGCGCCTCGGGTCTTTACCAAGGTAATGGCCGAAATGATGATTCTTCTACGAAGAAAAGGCATCTAAATTATCCCTTACTTGGACGATCTCCTGATAAGGGCAAGAACCAAGGAACAGTTAGAAGTCGGAGTGGCACTATCTCAGGTAGTGCTAAGTCAGCACGGATGGATTCTAAATATTCCAAAATCGCAGCTGATTCCAACGACACGTCTACTGTTCTTAGGAATGATTCTGGACACAGTCCAGAAGAAGGTGTTTCTCCCGGAGGAGGCGGCCAGGGAGTTATCCGAGCTAGTCAGGAACCTCCTAAAACCAGGACAGGTCTCAGTGCATCAGTGCACAAGGGTCCTGGGAAAAATGGTGGCTTCTTACGAAGCGATTCCATTCGGAAGATTCCATGCAAGAACTTTTCAGTGGGATCTACTGGGAAAATGGTCCGGATCGCATCTTCAGATGCATCAACGGATAACCCTGTCGCCAAGGACAAGGGTGTCTCTCCTGTGGTGGCTTCAGAGGGCTCATCTACTAGAGGGCCGCAGATTTGGCATTCAGGATTGGATCCTGGTAACCACGGATGCCAGCCTGAGAGGCTGGGGAGCAGTCACACAGGGAAGGAATTTCCAGGGCTTGTGGTCAAGCATGGAAACATCTCTTCATATAAACATTCTAGAACTAAGGGCCATTTACAATGCCTTAATTCAAGCAAAACCTCTGCTTCAGGGTCAGGCGGTGTTGATCCAGTCGGACAACATCACGTCAGTCGCCCACATAAACAGACAGGGCGGCACGAGAAGCAGGAGGGCAATGGCAGAAACTGCAAGGATTCTTCGCTGGGCGGAAAATCATGTGATAGCACTGTCAGCAGTGTTCATTCCGGGAGTGGACAACTGGGAAGCAGACTTCCTCAGCAGACACGACCTTCACCCGGGAGAGTGGGGACTTCACCCAGAAGTCTTCCACCAAATTGTAAACCGTTGGGAAAGACCAAAGGTGGACATGATGGCGTCACGTCTAAACAAAAAACTGGACAGATATTGCGCCAGGTCAAGGGACCCTCAGGCAATAGCAGTGGACGCTCTGGTAACGCCGTGGGTGTACCAGTCAGTGTATGTATTCCCTCCTCTGCCCCTCATACCGAAAGTATTGAGAATCATAAGAAGGAGAGGAGTAAGAACTATACTCGTGGTTCCGGATTGGCCAAGAAGGTCTTGGTACCCGGAACTTCAAGAGATGCTCACGGACGAACCGTGGCCTCTACCTCTAAGACAGGACCTGATACTGCAGGGGCCTTGTCTGTTCCAAGACTTACCGCGGCTGCGTTTGACGGCATGGCGGTTGAACGCCGGATCCTGAAGGACAAGGGCATTCCAGAAGAAGTCATCCCTACTCTGGTAAAAGCCAGAAAGGAAGTAACCGCAAAACATTATCACCGCATTTGGCGTAAATATGTTGCGTGGTGTGAGGCCAAGAAGGCCCCTACACAGGAATTTCAACTGGGTCGTTTCTTGCATTTCCTGCAAACAGGACTGTCTATGGGCCTAAAATTAGGGTCCATTAAGGTTCAAATTTCGGCCCTGTCGATATTCTTCCAGAAAGAACTGGCTTCAGTACCTGAAGTTCAGACATTTGTGAAAGGGGTGCTGCACATACAGCCTCCTTTTGTGCCTCCAGTGGCACCTTGGGATCTCAATGTTGTGTTGAGATTTCTAAAATCACACTGGTTTGAACCATTGTCTACGGTAGATTTAAAATATCTCACGTGGAAGGTGTCGATGCTGTTGGCCTTGGCTTCAGCTAGGCGTGTGTCAGAATTGGCGGCTTTATCATGTAAAAGCCCTTACCTAAATTTTCATTCTGACAGGGCGGAATTGAGGACTCGTCCTCAATTTCTACCTAAGGTGGTTTCGGCATTTCACATGAACCAACCTATTGTGGTACCTGCGGCTACTAGGGACTTAGAGGACTCTAAGTTGCTGGACGTTGTCAGGGCCTTGAAAATATATGTTTCCAGGACGGCTGGAGTCAGGAAAACTGACTCGCTGTTTATCCTGTATGCACCCAACAAGCTGGGTGCTCCTGCTTCAACAGACATATAGATTGGTAAATGCTCAATTAGCTTAGTGATATCATTCAGGTGCTCGAAAGGAAGGGGTATTTCTGAGCAAGAAAAAAAGCAATTGTTTCCCCAGCACACTGAATGGATAACAGTAACCAGATATAAATCCCATATGATAATAGAATTCAGAGATCTTCGTTACACATATTTGCGCAAATGTGTGGTTAAGCCCCAAAGCCGCATCAAGGCCTCTCTGTATATTTGGGGTCCCTAGCGCTATATCTAGGTGCAGGGTGTGGCACCCCAAAACACCAGAATGAGCCAGAAAGCCCAGTGTGGCAAACCAGTGTAAAAAAACTATAGTGTTAATAAATTAGTATTTAGGAAGCCGAAGCTATAGAGGGGGTGATACAAACATGAAATGTAATTAAAATAGAGAAATAGTGTTAGAAAAATTAATAAGTGAAAAGTGTTAATAGAATGTAAAGGTATGCCACACTAAAGCCATCCAGCTCAGCCAGTCCAGAGGCACCACACCTCACACCTCTATTACCCCAATCTGGGTCTAATATTAACCAGCAAGGAGCCACGTGATAATGGCTCCTTACTAAAATATGTCTAAGCTAAGAGCTACCTACCTTGGAGCAACCCCATAATGCTCCATGTGGCATGTCAGGGCCTGCACCTCCTCCTAATGCAGAAACCTCTCTGCCTCTCACAACAGACATATAGATTGGTAAATGCTCAATTAGCTTAGTGATATCATTCAGGTGCTCGAAAGGGAGGGGTATTTCTAAGCAAGAAAGCTTTGGGGCTTAACCACACATTTGCGCAAATATGTGTAACGAAGATCTCTGAATTCTATTATCATATGGGATTTATATCTGGTTACTGTTATCCATTCAGTGTGCTGGGGAAACAATTGCTTTTTTTCTTGCTCAGAAATACCCCTTCCTTTCGAGCACCTGAATGATATCACTAAGCTAATTGAGCATTTACCAATCTATATGTCTGTTGTGAGAGGCAGAGAGGTTTCTGCATTAGGAGGAGGTGCAGGCCCTGACATGCCACATGGAGCATTATGGGGTTGCTCCAAGGTAGGTAGCTCTTAGCTTAGACATATTTTAGTAAGGAGCCATTATCACGTGGCTCCTTGCTGGTTAATATTAGACCCAGATTGGGGTAATAGAGGTGTGAGGTGTGGTGCCTCTGGACTGGCTGAGCTGGATGGCTTTAGTGTGGCATACCTTTACATTCTATTAACACTTTTCACTTATTAATTTTTCTAACACTATTTCTCTATTTTAATTACATTTCATGTTTGTATCACCCCCTCTATAGCTTCGGCTTCCTAAATACTAATTTATTAACACTATAGTTTCTCTATCGTCCTAAGTGGATGCTGGGGTTCCTGAAAGGACCATGGGGAATAGCGGCTCCGCAGGAGACAGGGCACAAAAGTAAAGCTTTTACAGGTCAGGTGGTGTGTACTGGCTCCTCCCCCTATGACCCTCCTCCAGACTCCAGTTAGATTTTTGTGCCCGGCCGAGAAGGGTGCAATTCTAGGTGGCTCTCATAAAGAGCTGCTTAGAGAGTTTAGCTTAGGTTTTTTATTTTACAGTGATTCCTGCTGGCAACAGGATCACTGCAACGAGGGACAGAGGGGAGAAGAAGTGAACTCACCTGCGTGCAGGATGGATTGGCTTCTTGGCTACTGGACATGAAGCTCCAGAGGGACGATCACAGGTACAGCCTGGATGGTCACCGGAGCCACGCCGCCGGCCCCCTCACAGATGCTGAAGCAAGAAGAGGTCCAGAATCGGCGGCTGAAGACTCCTGCAGTCTTCTTAAGGTAGCGCACAGCACTGCAGCTGTGCGCCATTTTCCTCTCAGCACACTTCACACGGCAGTCACTGAGGGTGCAGGGCGCTGGGGGGGGGCGCCCTGGGAGGCAAATGAAAACCTTTAAAAAGGCTAAAAATACCTCACATATAGCCCCAGAGGCTATATGGAGATATTTACCCCTGCCTAAATGTACTTAATAGCGGGAGACGAGCCCGCCGAAAAAGGGGCGGGGCCTATCTCCTCAGCACACGGCGCCATTTTCTGTCACAGCTCCGCTGGTCAGGAAGGCTCCCAGGTCTCTCCCCTGCACTGCACTACAGAAACAGGGTATAACAGAGAGGGGGGGCAGAATAAATGGCAATATATTAATATAAAAGCAGCTATAAGGGAGCACTTAATCATAAGGCTATCCCTGTCATATATAGCGCTTTTTGGTGTGTGCTGGCAGACTCTCCCTCTGTCTCCCCAAAGGGCTAGTGGGTCCTGTCTTCGTATAGAGCATTCCCTGTGTGTCTGCTGTGTGTCGGTACGTGTGTGTCGACATGTATGAGGACGTTATTGGTGTGGAGGCGGAGCAATTGCCAAATATGAGGATGTCACCTCCTAGGGGGTCGACACCAGAATGGATGCCTTTATTTGTGGAATTACGGGATAGCGTCAACTCGCTTAAGCAGTCGTTTGCCGACATGAGGCGGCCGGACACTCAATTAGTGTCTGTCCAGGCGCCTCAAACACCGTCAGGGGCTGTAAAACGTCCCTTGCCTCAGTCGGTCGACACAGACCCAGACACAGGCACTGATTCCGGTGGTGAAGGTGACGAATCAACCGTATTTTCCAGTAGGGCCACACGTTATATGATTTTGGCAATAAAGGAGATGTTACATTTAGCTGATACTACAGGTACCACTAAACAGGGTATTATGTGGGGTGTGAAAAAACTACCAGTAGTTTTTACCGAATCAGAAGAATTAAATGACGTGTGTGATGAAGCGTGGGGTGCCCCGATAAAAAACTGCTAATTTCAAAGAAGTTATTGGCTTTATACCCTTTCCCGCCAGAGGTTAGGGAGCGCTGGAAAACACCTCCTAGGGTGGACAAAGCGCTAACACGCTTATCAAAACAAGTGGCGTTACCCTCTCCTGAGACGGACGCACTTAAAGATCCATCAGATAGGAGGATGGAAAATATCCAAAAAGGTATATACACACATGCAGGTGTTATACTACGACCAGCTATTGCGACTGCCTGGATGTGCAGTGCTGGGGTAGTTTGGTCAGAGTCCCTGATCGAAAATATTGATACCCTGGACAGGGACAATATTTTACTGTCGTTAGAACAAATAAAGGATGCATTTCTTTATATGCGTGATGCACAGAGAGATATCTGCACACTGGCATCACGGGTAAGTGCTATGTCCATTTCGGCCAGAAGAGCTTTATGGACACGACAGTGGACAGGCGATGCGTAGAGGAGTTATTTGAGGTCGGTCTATCGGATTTGGTGGCCACGGCTACGGCCGGGAAATCCACCTTTCTACCTCAAGTCACTCCCCAACAAAAAAAAAAAAGGCACCGACCTTTCAACCGCAGCCCTTTCGTTCCTTTAAAAATAAGAGAGCAAAGGGCTATTCATATCTGCCACGAGGCAGAGGACGAGGGAAGAGACAGCAACAGGCAGCTCCTTCCCAGGAACAGAAGCCCTCCCCGGCTTCTACAAAAGCCTCAGCATGACGCTGGGGCTTCGCAAGCGGACTCGGGGGCGGTAGGCGGTCGTCTCAAAAATTACAGCGCGCAGTGGGCTCACTCGCAGGTAAATCCCTGGATCCTGCAGATAATATCTCAGGGGTACAGGTTGAAATTAGAGACAGAGCCACCTCGCCGTTTCCTGAAGTCTGCTTTACCAACGTCCCCCTCAGAAAGGGAGACGGTTTTGGAAGCCATTCACAAGCTGTATTCTCAGCAGGTGATAGTCAAGGTACCTCTTCTACAACAAGGGAAGGGGTATTATTCCACTCTATTTGTGGTACCGAAGCCGGATGGCTCGGTAAGGCCTATTCTAAATCTGAAGTCCTTGAACCTATACATAAAGAAGTTCAAGTTCAAGATGGAGTCACTCAGAGCAGTGATAGCGAACCTGGAAGAAGGGGACTTTATGGTATCCTTGGACATCAAGGATGCGTATCTCCACGTTCCAATTACCCCTCACACCAGGGGTACCTCAGGTTCGTTGTACAAAACTGTCACTATCAGTTTCAGACGCTGCCGTTTGGTTTGTCCACGGCACCTCGGGTCTTTACAAAGGTAATGGCCGAGATAATATTTCTTCTTCGAAGAAAAGGCGTATTAATTATCCCATACTTGGACGATCTCCTAATAAGGGCAAGGTCCAGAGAACAGCTAGAGATGGGTTTAGCACTATCTCAAGAGGTGCTAAAGCAGCACGGATGGATTCTGAATATTCCAAAATCCCAATTAATGCCGACAACTCGTCTGCTGTTCCTGGGGATGATTCTGGACACAGTTCAGAAAAAGGTTTTTCTTCCCGAAGAAAAAGCCAAGGAGTTATCTGACCTGGTCAGGAACCTCCTAAAACCAGGAAAGGTGTCTGTACATCAATGCACAAGAGTCCTGGGAAAAAATGGTAGCTTCTTACGAAGCAATCCCTTTCGGCAGATTCCATGCAAAGGGATCTGTTGGACAAATGGTCAGGGTCGCATCTTCAGATGCACCTGCGGATAACCCTGTCGCCGAGGACAAGGGTATCCCTTCTGTGGTGGTTGCAGGAGGCTCATCTATTGGAGGGCCGCAGATTCGGCATGCAGGATTGGATCCTGGTGACCACGGATGCCAGCCTGAGAGGCTGGGGAGCAGTCACACAGGGAAGAAATTTCCAGGGAGTGTGGTCGAGCCTGAAAAAGTCTCTTCACATAAGCATTCTGGAACTAAGAGCAATCTACAATGCTCTAAGCCAGGCGGAACCTCTGCTTCAAGGAAGACCGGTGTTGATCCAGTCGGACAACATCACGGCAGTCGCCCATGTAAACAGACAGGGCGGCACAAGAAGCAGGAGGGCAATGGCAGAAGCTGCCAGGATCCTTCGCTGGGCGGAGAATCACGTGATAGCACTGTCAGCAGTATTCATCCCGGGCGTGGACAACTGGGAAGCAGACTTCCTCAGCAGACACGACCTTCACCCGGGAGAGTGGGGACTTCATCCAGAAGTTTTCCACATGCTATTAAACCGTTGGGTAAAACCAATGGTGGACATGATGGCGTCTCGCCTCAACAAAACACTGGACAGGTATTGCGCCAGGTCAAGAGATCCGCAGGCAATAGCTGTGGACGCGCTGGTAACACCTTGGGTGTACCAGTCGGTATATGTGTTTCCTCCTCTGCCTCTCATACCAAAGGTATTGAGGATTATACGGCAAAGAGGAGTAAGACTAGTGGCTCCGGATTGGCCAAGAAGGACTTGGTACCCGGAACTTCAAGAGATGGTCACGGACGATCCGTGGCCTCTACTTCTGAGAAGGGACCTGCTTCAGCAGGTTCCTTGTCTTTTTCAAGACTTACCGCGGCTGCGTTTGACGGCATGGCGTTGAATGCCAGATCCTAAAAGGAAAAGGCATTCCAGAAGAAGTCATTCCTACCTTGATAAAGGCAAGGAAGGAAGTCACCGCGAAGCATTATCGCCGTATTTGGCGAAAATATGTTGCGTGGTGCGAGCAGCGGAGTGCTCCGATGGAGGAATTTCAACTGGGTCGTTTTCCTACATTTCCTGCAATCAGGATTGTCTATGGGTCTCAAATTGGGATCTATTAAGGTTCAAATTTCGGCCCTATCAATATTCTTCCACAAAGAATTGGCCTCAGTCCCTGAGGTCCAGATTTTTATCAAAGGAGTACTGCATATACAGCCTCCTGTGGTGCCTAAGGTGGCACCGTGGGATCTAAATGTAGTTTTAGATTTCCTCAAATCCAATTGGTTTGAACCACTAAAGAATGTGGATTTGAAATATCTCACATGGAAAGTGACTATGTTACTGGCCCTGGCTTCGGCCGGGAGAGTATCTGAACTGGCGGCTTTGTCTTATAAAAGCCCTTATATAATTTTCCATTCGACATAGGGCAGAGCTGCGGACGCGTCCGCATTTTCTCCCTAAGGAGGTATCAGCGTTTCACCTGAACCAGCCTATTGTAGTGCCTGCGGCTACAGACGACTTGAAGGACTCCAAGTTGTTGGACGTTGTCAGAGCCTTAAAAATATACATTTAAAGGACGGCTGGAGTCAGAAAATCTGACTCGCTGTTTATACTGTATGCACCCAACAAGTTGGGTGCACCTGCTTCTAAGCAGTCGATTGCTCGTTGGTTTTGTAACAAAATTCAACTTGTACATTCTGTGGCAGGCCTGCCACAGCCTAAATCTGTTAAGGCCCATTCCGCAAGAAAGGTGGGCTCATCTTGGGCGGCTGCCCGAGGGGTCTCGGCATTACAACTCTGCCGAGCAGCTACGTGGTCAGGGGAGAACACGTTTGTAAATTTTTACAAATTTGATACCCTGGCAAAGGAGGACCTGGAGTTCTCTCATTCGGTGCTGCAGAGTCATCCGCACTCTCCCGCCCGTTTGGGAGCTTTGGTATAATCCCCATGGTCCTTTCAGGAACCCCAGCATCCACTTAGGACGATAGAGAAAATAAGAATTTACTTACCGATAATTCTATTTCTCGGAGTCCGTAGTGGATGCTGGGCGCCCATCCCAAGTGCGGATTATCTGCAATACTTGTACATAGTTATTGTTAACTAATTCGGGTTATTGTTTAGGAAGCCATCTTTCAGAGGCTCCTCTGTTATCATACTGTTAACTGGGTTTAGATCACAAGTTGTACGGTGTGATTGGTGTGGCTGGTATGAGTCTTACCCGGGATTCAAAATCCTCCCTTATTGTGTACGCTCGTCCGGGCACAGTACCTAACTGGAGTCTGGAGGAGGGTCATAGGGGGAGGAGCCAGTACACACCACCTGACCTGTAAAAGCTTTACTTTTGTGCCCTGTCTCCTGCGGAGCCGCTATTCCCCATGGTCCTTTCAGGAACCCCAGCATCCACTACGGACTCCGAGAAATAGAATTATCGGTAAGTAAATTCTTATTTTTTTTACACTGGTTTGCCACACTGGGCTTTCTGGCTCATTCTGGTGTTTTGGGGTGCCACACCCTGCACCTAGATATAGCGCTAGGGACCCCAAATATACAGAGAGGCCTTGATGCGGCTTTGGGGCTTAACCACACATTTGCGCAAATATGTGTAACGAAGATCTCTGAATTCTATTATCATATGGGATTTATATCTGGTTACTGTTATCCATTCAGTGTGCTGGGGAAACAATTGCTTTTTTTCTTGCTCAGAAATACCCCTTCCTTTCGAGCACCTGAATGATATCACTAAGCTAATTGAGCATTTACCAATCTATATGTCTGTTGTGAGAGGCAGAGAGGTTTCTGCATTAGGAGGAGGTGCAGGCCCTGACATGCCACATGGAGCATTATGGGGTTGCTCCAAGGTAGGTAGCTCTTAGCTTAGACATATTTTAGTAAGGAGCCATTATCACGTGGCTCCTTGCTGGTTAATATTAGACCCAGATTGGGGTAATAGAGGTGTGAGGTGTGGTGCCTCTGGACTGGCTGAGCTGGATGGCTTTAGTGTGGCATACCTTTACATTCTATTAACACTTTTCACTTATTAATTTTTCTAACACTATTTCTCTATTTTAATTACATTTCATGTTTGTATCACCCCCTCTATAGCTTCGGCTTCCTAAATACTAATTTATTAACACTATAGTTTTTTTACACTGGTTTGCCACACTGGGCTTTCTGGCTCATTCTGGTGTTTTGGGGTGCCACACCCTGCACCTAGATATAGCGCTAGGGACCCCACATATACAGAGAGGCCTTGATGCGGCTTTGGGGCTTAACCACACATTTGCGCAAATATGTGTAACGAAGATCTCTGAATTCTATTATCATATGGGATTTATATCTGGTTACTGTTATCCATTCAGTGTGCTGGGGAAACAATTGCTTTTTTTCTTGCTCCTGCTTCAAAGCAGACGATTGCTCGTTGGATTTGTAGTACAATTCAGCTTGCACATTCCGTGGCAGGATTGCCACAGCCAAAATCAGTAAAAGCCCATTCCACAAGGAAAGTGGGCTCATCTTGGGCGGCTGCCCGAGGGGTCTCGGCTTTACAACTTTGCCGAGCAGCTACTTGGTCAGGGGCAAACACGTTTGCTAAATTCTACAAATTTGATACCCTGGCTGAGGAGGACCTGGAGTTCTCTCATTCGGTGCTGCAGAGTCATCCGCACTCTCCCGCCCGTTTGGGAGCTTTGGTATAATCCCCATGGTCCTTACGGAGTCCCAGCATCCACTTAGGACGTTAGAGAAAATAAGATTTTACTTACCGATAAATCTATTTCTCGTAGTCCGTAGTGGATGCTGGGCGCCCATCCCTAGTGCGGATTGTCTGCAATACTTGTATATAGTTATTGTTACAAAAAATTCGGGTTATTATTGTTGAGCCATCCTTTCAGAGGCTCCTTTAAATTTATCATACTGTTAACTGGGTTCAGATCACGAGTTGTACGGTGTGATTGGTGTGGCTGGTATGAGTCTTACCCGGGATTCAATATCCTTCCTTATTATGTACGCTCGTCCGGGCACAGTATCCTAACTGGCTTGGAGGAGGGTCATAGGGGGAGGAGCCAGTGCACACCACCTGATATCTCAAGCTTTTATTTTGTGCCCCGTCTCCTGCGGAGCCGCTATTCCCCATGGTCCTTACGGAGTCCCAGCATCCACTACGGACTACGAGAAATAGATTTATCGGTAAGTAAAATCTTATTTTAATTATCCCGTACTTGGACGATCTCCTAATAAAGGCGAGGTCCAAGGAACAGTTGTTGGTGAGAGTAGCACTATCTCAGGAAGTGCTGCACCAGCACGGCTGGATTCTGAATATCCCAAAGTCACAGCTGGTTCCGACGACACGTCTACTGTTCCTGGGTATGATTCTGGATACAGTCCAGAAAAAAGTGTTTCTCCCGGAGGAGAAAGCCAGGGAGTTGTCATCTCTAGTCAGAGACCTCCTGAAACCAAAACAGGTATCGGTGCATCACTGCACGCGGGTCCTGGGAAAGATGGTAGCTTCTTACGAAGCAATTCCCTTCGGCAGGTTCCATGCCAGAATCTTTCAGTGGGACCTGTTGGACAAATGGTCCGGATCGCATCTTCAGATGCATCGCTTAATAACCCTGTCTCCAAGAACCAGGGTGTCTCTACTGTGGTGGCTGCAGAGTGCCCATCTTCTAGAGGGCCGCAGGTTCGGCATACAGGACTGGGTCCTTGTGACCACGGATGCCAGCCTTCGAGGCTGGAGGGCAGTCACACGGGGAAGAAACTTCCAAGGACAATGGTCGAGTCAGGAGACTTCCCTTCACATAAATATTCTGTAACTAAGGGCCATTTACAATGCCCTAAGTCAAGCAAAATCCCTGCTCCTACACCAGCCGGTGCTGATCCAGTCAGACAACATCACGGCAGTCGCCCATGTAAATCGACAGGGCGGCACAAGAAGCAGGATGGCAATGGCAGAAACCACAAGAATTCTCCGATGGGCGGAGAATCATGTACTAGCACTGTCAGCAGTGTTCATTCCGGGAGTGGACAACTGGGAAGCAGACTTCCTCAGCAGACACGACCTCCACCCGGGAGAGTGGGGACTTCATCCAGAAGTCTTCCAGATGCTGGTAAACCGTTGGGAAAAACCACAGGTGGACTTGATGGCGTCCCGCCTCAACAAAAAGTTAAAAAGATATTGCGCCAGGTCAAGGGACCCTCAGGCGATAGCTGTGGACGCTCTAGTGACACCGTGGGTGTACCAGTCGGTTTATGTGTTCCCTCCTCTGCCTCTCATACCAAAGGTATTGAGAATAATAAGAAAGCGAGGAGTAAACACAATTCTTGTGGTTCCGGATTGGCCAAGACGAGCGTGGTACCCGGAACTTCAAGAAATGATCTCAGAGGACCCGTGGCCTCTGCCACTCAGACAAGACCTGCTACAGCAGGGGCCCTGTCTGTTCCAAGACTTACCGCGGCTGCGTTTGACGGCATGGCGGTTGAACGCCGGATCCTGAAGGAAAAAGGCATTCCGGAGGAAGTCATTCCTACGCTTATTAAAGCCAGGAAAGATGTTACGGCAAATCATTATCACCGCATATGGCGGAAATATGTTGCATGGTGCGAGGCCGAAAAGGCCCCAACAGAGGAATTTCAACTAGGTCGATGTCTGCATTTCCTGCAAGCAGGAGTGAATATGGGCCTAAAACTAGGCTCCATTAAAGTACAGATCTCGGCTCTGTCGATTTTCTTTCAAAAAGAACTAGCTTCAGTACCTGAAGTTCAGACATTTGTAAAAGGAGTGCTGCATATTCAGCCCCCGTTTGTGCCTCCTGTGGCACCTTGGGATCTCAACGTGGTATTGAGTTTCTTAAAATCACATTGGTTTGAGCCACTAAAAACCGTGGATCTGAAATATCTCACGTGGAAAGTGGTCATGTTATTGGCCTTGGCTTCAGTCAGGCGAGTGTTAGAATTGGCGGCTTTGTCATGTAAAAGCCCTTATCTGATTTTCCATATGGATAGGGCAGAATTGAGGACTCGTCCACAGTTTCTCCCTAAGGTGGTGTCAGCGTTTCACCTGAACCAGCCTATTGTGGTGCCTGCGGCTACTAGGGACTTGGAGGACTCCAAGTTGCTAGACGTTGTCAGGGCCCTGAAAATATATGTTTCCAGGACGGCTGGAGTCAGAAAATCTGACTCGCTGTTTATCCTGTATGCACCCAACAAGCTGGATGCTCCTGCTTCTAAGCAGACTATTGCTCGCTGGATTTGTAGTACAATTCAGCTTGCACATTCTGTGGCAGGCCTGCCACAGCCAAAATCTGTAAATGCCCATTCCACAAGGAAGGTGGGCTCATCTTGGGCGGCTGCCCGAGGGGTCTCGGCTTTACAACTTTGCTGAGCAGCTACTTGGTCAGGGGCAAACACGTTTGCAAAATTCTACAAATTTGATACCCTGGCTGAGGAGGACCTGGAGTTCTCTCATTCGGTGCTGCAGAGTCATCCGCACTCTCCCGCCCGTTTGGGAGCTTTGGTATAATCCCCATTGTCCTTACGGAGTTCCCAGCATCCACTAGGACGTCAGAGAAAATAAGAATTTACTCACCGGTAATTCTATTTCTCGTATTCCGTAGTGGATGCTGGCCGTCCATCCCAAGTACGGATTGTCTGCAATACTTGTAAATAGTTATTGCTAACTAAAGGGTTATTGTTGAGCCATCTGTTGAGAGGCTCAGTTGTTTTCATACTGTCACACTGGATATAGTATCACGAGTTGTACGGTGTGATTGGTGTGGCTGGTATGAGTCTTACCCGGGATTCAAAATCCTTCCTTATTATGTCAGCTCGTCCGGGCACAGTGTCCTAACTGAGGCTTGGAGGAGGGTCATAGTGGGAGGAGCCAGTGCACACCAGGTAGTCATAAATCTTTCTAGAGTGCCCAGCCTCCTTTGGAGCCCGCTATTCCCCATGGTCCTTTCGGAGTTCCCAGCATCCACTACGGACTACGAGAAATAGAATTACCGGTGAGCAAATTCTTATTATTACTAGAGAGATGTCATCCACGGCAGTCCCTACCTGATGTGTCCCAATGTTGTGTATACATCCACTGTAGTACTATCACACTATCAGAGGCTGCGGCTATATATTGTCGTATACCAGAACGTCAGCTGATTAGTGTATAATGTGATGTTATGTTAATTATTTTTATTATATTTATTCCTAGATAATTACGTGGTGCGGATCCAGAGACCCTGAGGATGGACATGGACCGGAGTCACACAAATGAGAGGATATTACATCTCACCCTGGAGATTGTCCACCTGCTGACTGGGGAGGTGAGGGGATCTGGGAGCGTCATAGTGACAAATCATATCTATAGTAATTATACAGGGACATGACTGGGGAGGTGAGGGGATCTGGGAGTGT
The DNA here is from genome assembly GCF_028390025.1 of Pseudophryne corroboree. Taxonomy (NCBI): domain Eukaryota; kingdom Metazoa; phylum Chordata; class Amphibia; order Anura; family Myobatrachidae; genus Pseudophryne; species Pseudophryne corroboree. The sequence continues at coordinate 46,551,262 of NC_086446.1, read as the reverse complement.
CACAGTGACATCACTTATATCTATAGTAATAGTACAGGGACATGACTGGAGAGGTGAGGGGATCTGGGAGTGTCACAGTGACATCACTTATATCTATAGTAATAATACAGGGACATGACTGGGGAGGTGAGGGGGATCTGGGAGTGTCACAGTGACATCACTTATATCTATAGTAATAATACAGGGACATGACTGGGGAGGTGAGGGGATCTGGGAGTGTCACAGTGACATCACATATATCTGTAGTAGTAATACAGGGATATGACTTGGGAGGTGAGGGGATCTGGGAGTGTCACAGTGACTTCACTTATATCTATAGTAATAATACAGGGACATGACTGGGGAGGTGAGGGGGATCTGGGAGTGTCACAGTGACATCACTTATATCTATAGTAATAATACAGGGACATGACTGGGGAGGTGAGGGGATCTGGGAGTGGCACAGTGACATCACATATATCTGTAGTAGTAATACAGGGATATGACTTGGGAGGTGAGGGGATCTGGGAGTGTCACAGTGACTTCACTTATATCTATAGTAATAATACAGGGACATGGCTGGGGTAGGTGAGGGGATCTGGGAGTGTCACAGTGACATCACTTATATCTATTGTAATAATACAGGGAGATGACTGGGGAGGTGAGTGGATCTGGGAGGCTCCACTTCTTATGATTCTGGTCTCCAGGATGCACCTATTTAGACATATTCAGGATAATCAATAAAAGGTTTGTGTATCAGGCATGTACATTTGGATGTAGCTGGTAATATGAGGTGTGACCATCAGCCTCTGTGGGATCTTTTACAGAAACAATAGTATCACAGTGTTACTGCCTATCTCTTCACCACCCTCAGTGGGCGGCTGTTCTCAGTCCTCTGTTTTCCTCCATCTCCCACTACATCATCATCTTACTGTCTGCACTACTCTGTCCAAGGCACGTGATTCATCTGTGGGTACCGACCATATACAGAGGACACTGAGTGCTGGGCCCGCTGAGGATGGCGGGACACGTGCCTTTTAGTTTTATTACCGGGAGAGGCGGTTAGAGTACAGCAGCGCAAGGTCTGGGAGATGCTGGGGTCACCACGGTGAAAGCGAAAAGCCGGCGGCTAGGCAGCGCGTGCACAAGTAAGGGAGCCGCTGGTATCACTGCCGGGTGAGGAGACCTGGCGGTGTGACGCCGTAGCACTGAGGAGGCAGACAGGAGCAGAGATCGTATGCTCAAAATGTAGTAAAAAGAGCACGAATGTCAGCAGCTCTGGGGTGTGCGACTCATGTTTGGAAACGGGCGCTCAACCTGGGAGCAGTGGTCCGTCTGGGTCATGGAAACATGCTCTGGCGGATACTTTTAAGGAAATGGCGGAATCCCGCGAGTAGCATTTAGAATCGGATGCAGGTTTTTCAAAGACTATGGAGGAATTCCGAATTAGATTAACTCCGCCCACACAAGCAGAAAAGCTGTAAAGAGACCCCTCCCTATCCTAAAGGAAGAGGTGGAGGAGGAGGAGGGTCTTGTTATTGATGAGGAGGTACGTGAGTTAGAGGCGATATTGGACGTTAGTCCTCAGGAGGAGAACACTGAAGTCAAGGGATTAGATTCCCTTATTGAAGCGGTAAAACAGGTCCTTAACTTCGGGGAAGAAGAAGTTAAGGAACCTGAAGTGTTTGATTTATTCGAGTCCCAGAAACCGCCAACAGCGGTTTTTCCAATTCCTTAGATTCTCCAGGTTCAGATGGGAGAAGCATGAAAGCAGCCTGATAAACGCTTCCAAATTCCAAAAAAGTTTGAGGCCAATTACCCACTACCCAAGGGTGTTATGTCTAAGTGGGAGGTCCCGCCGATTGCAGACACCTCCCTGAAGGCAATCTTTCCAATACCAAATGTGACTACTTTAAATGATGCGTCAGATCGTAAGGTAGACACAGCACTGAAATCTATTTTTGTGGCTGCTGGTACATCACACAGACCTACAATTGTTAGTGCTTGGGTCACCAAGGCTATTGTAGCATGGGCTGGTCATGTTGTTCAGGCTGTAGAGGAAGATAACGGCCAAGAGGAAATAGAGTAGCGGAGCATATCCATGAGTCAGCTACACACATTTGCCAGGCCGCAAAGGATGCTAGCAGAATAACATCACGCATCTCGGCTTCGCCCATTTCAGCAAGAATGATTATGTGACTCAGAGAATGGCAAGTGGATTCTGACTCCAAGAAGGCAGTAGAGGTGATCCCCATCGTAGGAGAGACTTTATTTGGTCCGGAGTTAGACAAGTGAATTTCTCAGGCAACAACAGGGAAATCTACTTTTCTGCCTACCACGTATCCTAGGACTACGCCATCGGTCAGAAGAAATTACTCGGGTCAAATCTTTTTGGTCTCAATCCTTTTGAGCTAGAGGAAGAGGTTTTGGCGATCAGGCTTGTGGAAGCATAGGTAGAGGCCGTTCCCAGTCCACAACCTGAAAACAGAAATCTAAACCTGCTGACAAGACCATTGGCATGACGGGCTTCCAGATCACCTTGGGTCTCCTTTGGTCGGCGCACGATTGGAACGGTTTCGGGACACCTGGGCCGAAACCTCACCAGAGGTCTGGGTCAACAAGATTATCTCCCAGGGATACCAAATAGATTTTCTACAACGCCCTCACAGTCAGTTCTTTACAACTGGCCTTCCTTGGTGTCCTCAGAAAGCGAGGGCATTAGATACGGCGACTCAAAGGTTACTTCAGACGGAAGTAAGTATGCCTGTCCCGACTTCTCAAAGAGGGAAGGGATTTTATTCAAATATTTTTGTAGTGCCAAAACCGGATGGGTCTGTCAGGCCAATCCTCAATTTAAACCTTTTGAATCGGTTCCTGAAGGTGTACAGGTTCAAGATTGAGTCAATCCAGTCGGTTATTGCGGGACTGGAACAAGAAGTGTTCATGGTGTCCATGGATATAAAGGATGTGTACCTTCATGTTCCAATTTGGACCCCACATCAAGCCTATTTACGGTTTGCAGTGGACAAGAATCACTACCAGTTCAGAGCCCTACCATTCGGTTTATCATCACCCTTGAGAATCTTCACAAAGATCATGGCTGTAATGGTCGCGAAATTGAGATCGTTAGGTGTAACGATAATCCCATATCTGAACGACCTTCTGGTCAAAGCTCCCTCTCTGGATCAGTTGATCCAGGATGCTCAAACCACTCATCAGTTTCTGATTTGACACTGCTGGATCGTGAATTTCAAAAAATCCAACCTTCAACCAACACAGAGGATTCAATTCCTGGGCCTCATTTTAGATACGGTACATCTGAAGGTGTTTCTCCCAGAAGACAAAATTTGAGACATAAGGGAAATGGTGCATCAGGTTTTACAGAACCAGACAGTGTCCCTGCATCTCTGTGTAAAGCTTCTTGGAAAGATGGTGGCATCTTACAAAGCAATTGAATACAGCAGGCGTCACCCCAGACCTTTCCAGATAAATCTGATTGCTCATGGGGCAGGCATGCATTGACTTCTCCACCGAAGGATTCGCTTGTCGCCCCAGGCCAGGACCTTGTTAATCTGGTGGTCCGTCCACAAGAATCTAGCTCGGGAAAGAGGTTTGGAATCTGGGATTGGAAGATTCTGACAACAGATACCAGTCTCAGAGGTTGGGGAGCAGTACTGGAGAACCATCATTTTTAGGGAAGGTGGTCACTACAGGAGAGCAGCCTTCCAATAAATATTTTGGAATTGAGCCATTTTCCGTGCACCACTTCTGGCGGAAGACCTAGTCAGGGCTCAACACGTGAGAGTACAGTTGGACAATGTGACGGCAACGGCATAAATAGACCTTCAGGGAGGAACAAAGAGCCACATGGCTTTAAGGGAGGCCACAAGGATACTGTCTTGGACAGAAAAGCGCAACATAATACTGTCAGCAGTCTTCATTCCAGGAGTGGAAATTTTGGAAGCAGACTATCTCAGTCACAAAAGATATGCATCCAGGAGAGTGGTGTCTACACCCACAGTTTTTCAAGACGGTAGTACGAAGGCGGGATCTACCACAGATAGACCTAATGGCCTCTCTAAACAACCATCAGTTACTAAGGTATGTGGCCAGGACGCAGGATCCAGCAGCAGAGGCAGTGGACGCGCTGGCGATTCCATGGTCATACAGTCGGGTGTACATCTTTCCGGCATTTCCCCTTATACCTAGAGTGTTAAAAAAAGGTGAAAAAGTAAAGAGCGCGGGTGATTTTAATAGCACCAGACTGGCCTCGCAGGAGTTGGTACTCAGACCTGAGGGGACTTCTGGCGGAAGATCCTTGGAGGCTACCTCAGAGAGAGGACCTATTGTCACAAGGCCCATTCCTTCACCCAGACCTGAACCGTCTACGTTTGACGGCGTGGCACTTGAGACCAGGATTCTAAGAGACAAGGGTATTTCGAAATCGGCTATCCCCACCATGTTAGCTGCAAGGAAACCAGTTATGGCGACACATTACTATAGAATATGGAAAAAGTACATGGACTGGTGCCTGTCTAAAGGGTGGAGTTCCGCCTCTATAGTCTTTTACGATTTCTCCAAACTGGGTTAGATGGAGATTTGAGGTTGGGATCCTTGAAGGTACAAGTCTCGGCCCTCTCTATATTGTTTCAACAACATCTGGCGTCCTTACAGGAGGTTCAGACATTTTTACAAGGTGTGCTGCGAATACAACCACCTTTTCGTCCTCCCACGGCCCCGTGGGATCTAAATTTAGTGCTTGACTATTTTAAATCTGCCGTTTTCGACCCTTTGGAGACAGTGGTTCTTAAATCTATATCCTTGAAAGTTACCGTGTTACTAGCCTTAGCATCAGCAAGAAGGGTCTCAGAGTTAGGAGCTCTATCGTGTAAGAGTTCCTTCCTCATTTTTCATGAGGACAGAGCGGAGCTACGTACAAAAGCTGAGTTTTTACCTAAGGTGGTTTCCGGTTTCCACATTAACCAGCCTCCACTACTCAACTTTGCAGAGCGGCAACGTGGTCATCGGCACACACCTTCACTCAATTCTACAAGTTTGATACATTTGCATCCAGAGATACCAGGTTTGGGCGTTTGGTTCTGCAGGCTTCGGACCGCACTCCCGCCCATGGTAGTATCTTTGGGACGTCCCCAGCTGTAGTGACTGTTCCAGTGTCCCCTAGTCGATGAAAGAGAAAAGAGGATATTGGTACTCTACCAATAAATCCATTTCTCTGAATCCACTCGGAGACACTGGACGCCCGCCTCGGTGCTGTCAACCTACGTGTTCTTGTTAAATTTACTTTAAACAGTTTGAATTATTTGGTTAATGGTTTTTGGTTGCTGTTTGACTAGTTGTTACGGTTGGTTCCTCTCCATAGGGCTTTGTTTTCATGTTCCCTCTTCTCTCCGTCAAATTTTTCACACTGAGGGATAAGGGGCATGAAGGGGGAGGAGCCAGTTGTGCATAATTTTTTTATGTTAGATTGTGCCACCTCCAGTCTGCATACTTCACACCCCTGCTGTCTTGAGTGTTCCAGTGTCCCCGAGTGGATTCAGAGAAATGGATTTTTCTGCTGCGGGGTACACTGGGCTCCACAAGGAATAACATTGGGGTGTAGAGTAGGATCTTGACCCGGGGCACCAACAGGCTCAAAGCTTTGACTGTTCCCAAGATGCACAGCGCCGCCTCCTCTATAACACCGCCTCCGTGCTTAGGAGCTCAGTTTGTAAGTTGGTGCCATGCAATAAGCAGGCAGTCAACAGGGGGCTGCTCCTGCAGCTTATTTCTTAGCTAATTTCAGAAGATTTGAAGAACTTTTGAAGACTTCAAGGGCTGCAGCTTGTATGTATGTATGTATGTATGTATGTATGTATGTATGTATATTGCATAGACATCTGTTGCTGCAGCTCCATCACTCCTCCAGCGGCGCTGTATACTCCCGCATCCTGGTTGCCGGGTAACTACAGTGGAGGCTCCCGTGTTCTTCTTCACGGCACACACACTCGTCGCTGACCTCTGGGATCGTGTGGCCGCAGGTTGAAGGGGAAGTAAGGGGTCTCTTTGGCCGCTTTAATCGCGATCCGGCGCGGCGGGCTGCGCGCGCTGGCGTGGACACTGTAAGGGGCAGCCGCTCCACTAGTCACCGGGACAAAAAACAAAGGTGGGGGACTTTTTCTTTACAAAGCCCAGTTTTTACACAGTCTGCTGTGCCCAGTGGGGAAGCCAGCAAGGGGGATAAGGCCTAACTTATAGCACCTCCGACGGCTCCAGAACGCCATTTAGGCAAATGTTCCCGCCCTGGAGCTGCATATCTCTCCCTCACTCCCTGTCAGCCGCCATTACACGGAGCTGCGCTGTTCCTGGGACTGCTGGGGCAAATCCTCCTCTGTAAAGCCGCCTGCTCGTCGGCGCTGTGCATTTTCCAGGACACTTAAGTATTCTACCTGTCAAGGAACAGTGTTAGTTAAGAAAGAGTGCACTCAGCCAGGGTTGTGTAGTACAAACACCCTGTGATATACATCCAGTACCTACTGTGTTTTTTGTTATATCTCTTGCTTACATATATCTAGCCATACGCTGTGTAACTTTGTATTGCCAGTCCAGTGCAGTATTACTGTCTTGCATGAACCTCTGCATTGTACCTATGTGACTATATGTGTGTGTGTATGTGTGCATGTAGCTGCTGCGTGGCTGACATTTTAAGTATCTCACTCAGCGTGCTCAGCCTATATTCTATAACCTGTGGGGCAAGTGTGTCAGGTTTATTTCTTCTAATATAGGTATCTCACAGAACATACTGTTTTATTGTATTTTTCTCCGTGTTTCATAGTCACCATATATCTCTGGGACTTCTGGTTTGTGTAGGCGACTACACCGGGGATTCTAGTTAGGTATATTGCTGCGAATTTTGTACCAGTTTGCCCGTTATTGTGCTTGTCATTATGTCTGCTACACGGGGCAACGATTCTGAGGCGTCTCCCGCGTTGCGCGGTAGTGACGCTGCAGATAATTATGAGGATAATATGGCAGCAGAGAGTTCAGGTTCTGGGGGTTCCTTACCCCCCAGTGGGTCTGTAGCACTGGGGGCCTCCTCTGACCCACCTTGGGCTACATTCTCCACGCTGTTGAATACACTAGTGACTAAATTGACGCCCCCCTGTGGGACCTCCTGTGCCAGTACAGCAGTTTATGGTCCCTGCAGCCAATTCGCCATGGGCGGAACATGTTTCTTCTCAATTACAGCATTTGAACCGCTCTAGGACTAAACATATGTCTCCCTCTCGTCCACCCGCGACTAAGAAGTCTTCTAAACGGCTCTCACTTCCTCACAAACCACCGCTAGGCCGGATACGTCCTCTGAGGAGGATGGGGCATACACTGACCCCACAGATTCTGATTCTGTCGCCTCTGATTGGGAAGGGAATTCGATGGTGGATATTCCTGATTTAATTGAGGCTGTCAGGATCATTCTTCATGTTTCTGATGACCCTGAGCCTGAGGTTGCCTCTAAAACCCCTGATAGGTTTAAACGTAAGAAGGTAGTTAAACAAGTGTTGTCTCCTTCTCAGCATTTGGCTGACATACGTCAGGAATCCTGGGGCAGCCCGGGCACTAAATTCACACCACACAAGAGACTGTTAGCTCGATATCCTCTGTCTGCGGAGCTCACTAAAAATTGGGAAACTCCCCCGCCCGTGGATTCCCATGTGGCGCGCCTGGTAGTTTCATCTGCTCTGCCAGTTACTACCATCGCCTCTTTAAAGGAACCGACGGATAGACGTGTGGAGGGTTGTTTGAAGGCAATTTACAGGCCTACCATTGCTGCAACGTTAGTTGCTGAAGCTATTGAGGCATGGGCCCAGGAACTGGAGGCGGAGCTGCCGTCCAATGCTTCTGATCATGCTAGACAATGTGTCTCATATATTGCCACAGCATCAGTTTACCTCAAGGAAGCGGCATCTGATGCCGGGTTGCTTGCAGCAAAGGCTGCTACTACGTCCATCCTAGCTCGCCGTATCCTGTGGTTGAGGTCCTGGTCGGTGTATATGGATTCTAAGAAAACCCTGAAGGTGCTTCCTTTTAAGGGAGACATTCTTTTTGAAGAAGCTCTCAATAAGATTGTGACTGATCTGGCTACTGCTAAAACTGCTTGCCTACCTAGTATTGCCCCTTCCGCTTTGAAGGCTAAAAGTACTATCCCTCGGCCCTTTCATCCTCCAGGAAAAGCAAAAGGTAAGGTGTACCCGAAACAAGCTCGTGCTTCCAGACCTGCCAAGCCCAGGCCAAAACGGGCCTGGGCTGCCCGTCAGCCTGCTTCCAAAACTGACAAGCTTGCCGCATGACGGGGCGGGCCTCCCCCTGGGGCATCCCAGGGTAGGTGGCCAACTTCTAGGGTTTTACCCAGGAATGGTTGAAGACCACTTGGGTACGGGAAGTCGTCACTCACGGTTATGCCGTTTCCTTCAAGAAACGTCCCCCTCAACGGTTTTGCCTGACAGACGTCTCCTTGAAACCGGAGAAGACAAACACTCTTCCTTCAGTAGTACATTCCCTCCTGTCTACAGGAGTGGTGGTACAGGTGCCTCTGACTCAGAGGGGCAAGGGGTACTATTCACCACTGTTTCTAGTTCCGAAACCGAACGGGTACTCGCGGCCCATTCTCAATCTTAAGGCGTTGAACAAGTATGTGAGGGTCTCCAAGTTTCGTATGGAAACTCTCCTCTCGATTGTTCTGGCCTTGGAGCCTGGGGCCTATATGTTCTCTCTGGACATACAGGATGCCTACCTGCATATTCCTATTGCACTGTCACATCAGCAGTACCTGCGGTTTGCTGTGGGCAACCTTCATTACCAATTTCAGGCGTTGCCTTTTGGTTTGACAACAGCTCCGCATGTTTTCACCAAAGTTATGGCGGTGATGACGGCGGCACTCCGCCGTCAAGGGGTCAGGATCCTGCCGTACCTGGACGATTTGTTGAGTCTGGCGAATTCCCCAGAAGTTCTCCTGTGTCATTTCGAACTGACGGTCCATTTTATGACAGCCCACGGGTGGTTAGTCAACTGGAAGAAATCTTCCCTGGTCTCTGCTCAACGCTTGGTGCACCTGGGAGCGTTGTTGAACACTCACAGCCAGCGGTTGTTGGCTTACATAAATCATCAAGGCGGCACTCGAAGCCGCATGGCAATGAAGGAAGTCTCACGGATCCTTCAGTGGGCAGAACGCCATCTGCCGGCCATTTCCGCAGTGTTCATTCCGGGAGTCCTCAACTGGGAAGCCGGCTACCTCAGTCATCAGGACGTACTCGCCGGAGAGTGGAGCCTTCATCCAGGAGTATTTCAACTCCTAGTGGACAAGTGGGGCCTACCCTGATGGCGTCTCGACACAATCACAAGGTTCCGGTCTTCGGAGCAAGGACAAGCGTTCGTGGACGCTCTGGCAATTCAATGGAACTTTCGGCTGCCGTAAGTGTTCCCTCCGGTGTCACTCCTGCCCAGTATAATACGGAAGTCCAAACAAGAAGGAGGAAACCTGCTTCTGATAGCACCAGCGTGGCTCAGACGGCACTGGTTCTCCGATCTACAGGGACTTTTGCTGGATCGTCCTCTTCTACTTCCACAACATCAGACTTCCTCGTTCAGGTCCCTTGTGTCTACCAGGGCTTGACCCGTCTGGCTTTCACGGCATGGCTCTTGAAACTTCCGTCTTGAGGGCCAAGGGTTTTTCAGAGGCGGTCATTCAAACTATGTTGAAGGCCCGTGAGCTGGTTTCTGCTCGGATTTACCATACTTTACTTGGTGTGCGTCTCATAACCATGGCGTTTTCAAGTTCAGTACGGCCAAGTTGTTGGCCTTCCTTCAACAGGGACTTAGGCCTTCATCTGGTCTCCCTCAAGGTTCACATTTCTGCCTTGACAGTGTGGTTTCAAAGAAAGAGTGCTACCCTGCCTGTTGTTCATACTTTCACTCAGGGCGTGTTACGGATTCAACCTCCTTATGTGCCATTTGTGGCCCCTTGGTATTTGTCGGTGGTTCTGGATGCCTTGCAAGAGTCCATGTTTGAACCTCTTGCGTTGGCTGATCTTAAGTGGCTCTCCCTTAAGGTTTTGTTCTTGCTTGCTATTGCCTCTGCAAGGAGGGTCTCTGACTTAGGGGGACTTACAGGATAAGGCACCTATCTGATTTTTTACCGTGACGGTTCTTAGAACGCGCCCTGGTTATTTACCTAAGGTGGTGTCTTCCTTCCACCTTAACCAGGAGATTTTGGTCCAGCCTTCAATTCTCCAGAGTTGTCTGCCAAAGAGTGGTCTTTGGATGTAGTACGGGCTCTCCGTATCTATGTGAAGTGAACTGCCTCGGTTAGGATGTCTTATTCTCTTTTTGTTCTGTTTGCTTTTCACAAACATGGCTGGCCTGCTCACAAGCAGACCTTGGCCAGATGGATTAGAATGGTGATTGCACATGCTTATGTACAGGCTGGTCTTCCAGCTCCTGCTACCATCAAAGCCCATTCTACTCTGTCTGTCAGACCTTCTTGGGTGGCACGCCGTGGTGCGACCATTGAACAATTGTGCAAGGCGGCTACGTGGTCCTCGGGGAACACGTTTATAAGGTTCTATGCTACCGCCTCCCAGGATGCCTCCTTTGGACGCCGGGTTCCTATGCCCGCTTCAGTGCGTCCCCTCCCATGAGGAACTGCTTTAGGACATCCCCGATGTTATTCCTTGTGGAGCCCAGTGTACCCAGCAGCAGAAAATGAGATTTATGGTAAGAACTTACCGTTGTTAAATCTCTTTCTGCGAAGTACACTGGGCTCTACAAGGCGCCCACCCTGACTCACTTTGCTTCTTTGGGTTGGTTTTGGCATAGCCGCTGGCACCCTCTCCTGTGGTTAGTGTGTGGTGTATGTGGCTACTAACTATTGTCGTCTCTGGTACCTGCTATTGCATTGGACTGGTTAACGAAACTGAGCTCCTGTGCACGGAGGCGGGGTTATAGAGGAGGTGGCGCTGTGCATCTTGGGAACAGTCAAAGCTTTGAGCCTGTTGGTGCCTCGGATCAAGATCCTACTCTACACCCCGATGTTATTCCTTGTGGAGCCCAGTGTACCTCGCAGAAAGAGATTTAACAAAGGTAAGTTCTTACCATAAATCTCGTTATCGGTAAGTACCAAAATCCTTTTTTCTTTTTTTTTGCACAATTATTCCCTAAAATGTGTAATTCCAAACAGGCGGACTTTTCATTTACTTTCAACATTTTCTCTCTCAATACACAGGATTACATAGTAGTGAAGAAGGCATCCTTTGCCCATCTGACAACCATGAACTGTGCCTCCATCACGGTGCCTTCATCTGAGTCACAGATACTTGAGAGGCACAATGACCAGAAGATCCTGGAACTCACCAACAAGATAATTGAGCTGCCGTCTGGAGAGGTGACTGCTGGGAATGGTGCATTATACAGTAACACCAGGGGATGTGTCTGGGTGATGACTGGAGAGGTGACTGCTGGGAATGGGGCATTATACAGTAACACCAGGGGATGTGTCTGGGTGATGACTGGAGAGGTGACTGCTGGGAATGGTGCATTATACAGTAACACCAGGGGACGTGTCTGGGTGATGACTGGAGAGGTGACTGCTGGGAATGGGGCATTATACAGTAACACCAGGGGACGTGTCTGGGTGATAACTGGAGAGGTGACTGCTGGGAATGGGGCATTATACAGTAACACCATGGGATGTGTCTGGGTGATGACTGGAGAGGTGACTGCTGGGAATGGGTCATTATACAGTAACACCAGGGGACGCGTCTGGGTGATGACTGGGGAGGTGACTGCTGGGAATGGGGCATTATACAGTAACACCAGGGGATGTGTCTGGGTGATGACTGGAGAGGTGACTGCTGGGAATGGGTCATTATACAGTAACACCAGGGGACGCGTCTGGGTGATGACTGGAGAGGTGACTGCTGGGAATGGGGCATTATACAGTAACACCAGGGGATGTGTCTGGGTGATGACTGTATCATTGTGTGTGTCAGGTTCCTATAAGGTGTCAGGATGTCACTGTCTATGTCTCCATTCAGGAGGGGGAGTATATAGAGGAACACAGGGGTCTGTACAAGGACATGATGATGGAGAATCACCGGCCCCTCACATCACTGGGTAAGAGGAGACTGTCATGTATTGTACAGGGGAGAGCAGGTATGGGGGCCCCTATATACACACATCATCTGATAATCACATATATACACTGTACTCAGTCACTGTGTGTCTCCTACAGATGGACCCAGTAACAGAGATACACCAGAGAGATGTCCCCGTCCTCTGTATTCCCAGGATTGTACAGAGGAGAATCACAGGATCCCACAGGAGGAAGAGGTAGATAAGATATAGGGTCTCACCAATATACCAAAGTGACTTTTTACTGTTTCGGCTGTATTTAAGCTGTGTATCATGCACTGATATTCTGCTGTTTAATCTCAAGTAATGACATCAGACATTATTTAAAAAATATATTTTCTGCTGCGGGGTACACTGGGCTCCACAAGGATAGACATTGGGGTGTAGAGTAGGATCTTGATCCGATGCACCAACAGGCTCAAAAGCTTTGACTGTTCCCAAGATGCATAGCGCCGCCGCCTCTATAACCCCGCCTCCCTGCACAGGAGCTCAGTTTTGTAGTTGGTGCTGCAGGTAGCAGGCACATAACAGAGGGGCTGCTCCTGGCAGCCCTAAGAAGTGATTTTTTTTAAGTAAAGTGAAGACTACAAGCCCAGCAGCAGTGTGTAAATGTCAGGAGACATTCCCTGCTGCAGCTCCATCTCTCCCCAGCGGCGCTGTACACTCCCGTGTCCTGCTTTCCGGGTACCTACAGCAGGAGGCTCCGGTTTTCTTCAAGTTAGACACACACGGCTGGGGCTCTCCGGGATCGCGCGGCCGCGCTTCGGGAGGTGGTAAGCGGGTCCCGTTAGCCGGACCTGTGCTGTATCGCGATCCAGCGCGGCCGGTGTGGACACTGTGGCATACAGGCGACCCCACTAGGCCACCAGGGCAAGGGTACAGGTCAGGTTTCTCTTATAAACCATTGTAAATTGGCCCGCAGTACCAGGTGGTTAAGTCCAGCAGGGGGATGAGGCTTAAATGTTCCCGCCCTGGAGCTGCATATCTGTCTCTCCCTCACTCCCAGTCAGTGTTTGGGCGCCATTTCTCTCAGCTGCACTGTTCCTGGGACTGCTTGGGCAAATCCTCCTTTGTAAAGCCGCCTAGTTGTCAGCGCTGTGACTTTACATGACACTTAAGTATTCTACCTGCCTATTAGACAGTGTTAGTTAAGAAAGAGTGCATTTAATCAGGGCTTTCTGGTACAAGTACCCTGTAATATACATCCAGTCTTTACTGTGCGCTGTTTTTTCTATTGTTTACAGAGCTATACATAAACTAGTCCAGTGCAGTATTATTGTTAGTAATAACCTCTGCATTGTACAACTGTGACTATATGTGTGTGCATTAGCTTGCTGGGTGATTTACATTTCGTGTCTCTCACTCAACTTGCTATCCCTATATTCTATAACCTGAGGCGGCTTGGTGCGTCAGGTTTATAATAATATAATATAGGATATTCACAAGATATACTGTAATTGTATTTTTCGCTGGGATTTTAGTCACCATATCTCTCCTGTACCCCTTTTGATATACGCAGGGGTTTGGGTCAGGTATTGTGCTGCTGACAATTGTACTGTGTTACCTTATATTGCAAATTATAACCTGTCTGCTTCTGAGGGTAACAATTCTGGGGCTGAACACACTAGCAGTGTTTCTGACGCCACAGGTACCTTTGAGGAAAATATAGCAACTGTGGGCTCTGGTTCTGGAGGCTCCTTGTCCCCCAGTGGGACTGTGGCAACGGGGGTCCATAATGACCCACCCTGGGCTACTTTCTCCACACTTCTGTATACGCTAGTTACTAAACTAACGCCCCCTATGGGACCTCCCATGCCGGTTCAACCGTATATGGTCCCCGCGGTTAACCAGTCACTGACTACTAAGAAGTCTGACCCTCGCTCGCCTACGACCAAGGGGTCCTCTAAGCGCGCCATTACTTCGTCACAATCCATCAGACGAGATGTCAGTGACAGCAGTGAAGATGGCGCTTACACTGACCCCACAGATTCTGACACAGATAATACTGATGGGGATGGTGGTTCACAAGTGGATGTTCCTGACCTATTGGAGGCTATTAAGTTGATTCTACAGATCACGGATGATCCCGAGCCATCCGTCCCTCCTAAGAAACCAGATCGATTCAAGCGTCGGAAGATGGTTAAATAAGTTTTACCTCATTCTGATCACCTGGTGGATATACGTCAGGAATCCTGGGAAAATCCAGGGAAGAAGTTCGTGCCTCACAAGCAGATGCTGGCTCGCTATCCCCACACGCCAGAGCTGTCTAAAAATTGGGAGACACCTCCTACAGTGCACTCGCATATGGCAGGGATGGAGGTTTCCTCAGCTCTACCTGTCACTACAGTCACGTCTCTGAAGGAGCATACGGATAAACATGTGGAGGGTTGTTTGAAAGCGATTTACACCCTCACGGGTGCTGCGCAAAGGCCCACTATTGCAGCGTCATGGGCTGCAGAAGCTATTGAAGCGTGGGCCCAAGAGTTGGAAGCTGAAATCTCTTCTGACCATGCTAGGCAATGTTTGTCATATATTGTCACAGCTTCTCACTATATTAAAGAGGCGGCTTCTGATGCCGGTGTTCTGGCAGCCAAGGCTTCTACTACGTCAGTCCTGGCTCGCCGGATATTGTGGCTGAGATCCTGGTCTGTGGATCTGGATTCTAGAAAAACCCTGGAGGTACTCCCTTTTAAGAAAGATATCCTGTTCGGGGAGGACTTAAATAAGATAGTAGCTGATTTGGCCACACACAAACAGGCCCGCACTTCCAAATCTGGTAAGCCAAAGCCCAAAAGAGCTTGGGCTGCCCGTCAACCAGCTTCCAAGACCGATAAGCCTGCTGCATGTCGGGGCGGGCCTCCCCCTGGGGGGACGGCTTCTAGGGTATACCCAGGAATGGTTGAAGACCACTTCAGATGCCTGGGTACAGGAAGTCATCACTCGATGTTACGCCATAGCCTTCAAAAACCACCCCCTCATCGATTTTGCCTGACAGACGTCCATTCGGACCAGACAAAGGCAAAGACTCTTCATTCAGTGGTACGGACCCTCCTGGACACAGGAGTGGTAGTACAGGTGCCTCTTGCTCAGAGAGGCCAGGGGTAGTATTCTCAACCTCAAGGCATTGAACAAGTTTGTGAGAGTCTCCAAGTTCCGTATGGAAACCCTTTGCTCGATCGTTCTGGCCTTGGAACCTGGGGATTATATGGTCTCTCTAGATATACAGGATGCTTACCTGCATATTCCTATAGCGGTGTCGCATCAGCAATACCTGAGGTTTGCGGTTGGCAACTTCCATTCTCAGTTTCGGGCGTTACCTTTTGGTTTAACCACGGCTCCGCGAGTCTTAACCAAAGTTATGGCGGTTATGACGGTGGTACTCCGCCGTCAAGGGGTCAGGATCCTACCGTATCTGGACGACTTGTTGATCCTGGCAAATTCCCCAGAAAATCTCCTACGTCATCTAGACCTGACTGTCTGGTTTCTGCAAGCCCACGGGTGGCTCATCAACTGGAAGAAATCCTCCCTGGTCCCTGCTCAGAGAATGGTGCACCTGGGAGCGCTATTGGACACTCACAACCAGCGGTTGTTCTTGTCTCAGGAGAAAGTCCTGAAGCTTCAGGACAGGATTCGTTGCTTCCACTCTCGTCCACAAGTGTCGATACATTCGGCGATGCAGGTGCTGGGCCTCATGGTGTCCGCATTCGACATGGTGGAGTATGCTCAATTTTATTCTCGCCCCCTCCAGAGGCTGATTCTGGCCAAGTGGGATGGCCTGCCTCACCGGATCAGGTCTCACATGATCTCATTGACTCCGGAGGTCCGTCTGTCGCTGTACTGGTGGCTCCAGGACCAACGATTGTGCATGGGCCGTCCCTTCTGGATATCCGACTGGGTCCTGTTGACGACAGATGGCTGTCTAAGGGGTTGGGGCAACTCTCCCTTCAGGGTCTGTGTACCAAGGAGGAGTCTCTCCTCCCGATCAACATTCTGGAATTGTGGGCGGTCTTCAACTCATTGAACCAGGCCCAGCATTTAATTCAGAACCGTCCTGTTCAAGTGCAGTCAGACAACGCCACCACAGTGGCTTACAAAAATCATCAAGGCAGCACTCGAAGCTGCTTGGCAATGAAGGAAGTCTCACGGATTCTTCAATGGGCAGAATGCCATCTACCGGCCATATCTGTTATATTCATTCCGGGAGTCCTGAATTGGGAAGCGGACTTTCTCAGTCGTCAGGACGTACACGCCGGAGAGTGGGGCCTCCATCCAGAAGTGTTTAAACTCCTAGTGGAAAGGTGGGGCCTTCTAGACGTGGATCTGACTGCATCTCGACACAATCACAAGGTTCCGGTCTTCGGAGCAAGGACAAAGGATCCTCAAGCAGCATTCGTGGGATGGGCTGGCGGTGTCATGGAATTTTCAGCTGCCGTATGTGTTTCCTCCGGTGTCACTTCTTCCCAGGGTAATTCGGAAGTTCAAGCAAGAAGGAGGAATCCTGCTTCTCATAGCTCCAGCGTGGCCCATACGGCACTGGTTCTCAGACCTTCAGGGCCTCTCGTCAGAGTGTTCAATTCTACGTCCACAACGCCCAAACCTCATCGTTCAGGGCCCCCGTGTCTACCAGGACCTGGCCCGGCTGTCTTTGACGGCGTGGCTCTTTAATGCTTCCGTCTTGTTGTGGGCCCGGAAACAGGCTTCTGCTCGGATTTACCATAGGGTTCTTACTTTGTTTGGTGCGCATCTAACAATTATGACACTTCCAAGTTTTAGTACAGCCAAACTCTTGGCTTTTCTTCAGCAGGGCCTGGACTTAGGCCTGCGTCTGGCCTCCCTCAAGGTTCATATTTCTGCCTTGTCGGTGTGGTTTCAGAGAAAAATTGCGACCTTTCCTGATATGCATACGTTCACTCTGGGTGTTTTGCGGATTCAACCTCCTGTGGCTCCTTGGGACTTTTCGGTGCTTCTGGAGGCTTTGCAAGAGTCTCCGTTTGAACCTCTTGGTTCAGCTGATCTTGAGTGGCTTTCCCTTAAGGTGGTGTTTCTGCTGGCTATTGCCTCCGCTAGAAGAGTGTCGGATTTGGGTGCCTTGTCTTGTAGTTCCCATATCTGATATTTCACAGTGACCGGGCGGTTCTTAGGACTCGTCCCGGATATTTACCTAAGGTGATTTCTTCGTTCCACCTTAATCAGGAGATTGTGGTTTCGGCACTTGTCTCTCCTGATTTGTCTCCCAAAGAGCGGTCTTTGGATGTGGTACGGGCTCTCCGTATCTATGTGAAGATAACTGCTTCTGGTAGGAAACTGATTCTCTCTTTGTTCTGTTTGGATTTCACAAACGTGGCTGGCCTGCTCACAAGCAGACTTTGGCCAGATGGATTAGAATGGTGATTGCACATGCTTATGTGAGGGCTGGTCTGTCAGCTCCTGCTCCCATTACGGCCCATTCTACTTGGTCCGTTGGACCTTCTTGGGCGGCCAGCCGTGGTGCGACCCTTGAACAATTGTGCAAGGCGGCTAAGTAGTCCTTAGTGAACACGTTCATAAGGTTCTATGCCTTTGATACTGCCGCTTCCCAGGATGCTTCCTTTGGACGCCGGGTTCTTGTGCCCGCTACAGTGCGTCCTCTCCCATAAGGAACTGCTTTAGGACATCCCCAATGTCATTCCCTGTGGAATACCAGTGTACCCTGTTGCAGAAAAGGAGATTTATGGTGAGAACTTACCTTTGTTAAAACTCTTTCTGCAAGGTACACTGGATTCCACAAGTTGCCCACCCTGACGCACTTAGCTTCTTTGGGTTGGTATGGCATTAGCCGCTGACACTTCTCCTGTCGTGAGAGTGTGGTGTATGTGGCTACTAACCGTTGTCATCTCTTTTCCTTCTACTGCATTGGGCTGGTTAACTAAAAACTGCTCCTGTGCAAGGAGGCGGGGTTATAGAGGAGGCGGCGCTGTGCATCTTGGGAACAGTCAAAGCTTTTGAGCCTGTTGGTGCCTCGGATCAGTATCCTACTCTGCACCCCAATGTCTATCCTTGTGGAGCCCAGTGTACCTCGCAGAAAGAGATTTAACAAAGGTAAGTTCTTACCATATATCTCGTTTTTTTATTTTATTTGTCGGTTATTTAGAATGAATTTCTGACTGATAATCGTGCAGACGATATAGAGGGAGAAGAAGAGACATATGTGATTGATAATATGGCAGAAGATATAGAGGGAGAAGAAGAGACGTATGTGATAGATAATATGGCAATACATACACAAGGGGAAGAAGAGACAAATGTGACTGATATAAAGGGAGAAGAGACGTATGTGAGAGGTGATCAGCAGTGTAAGGAGGAAGAAATCCCTACAATTATCAGTTCAGGTGAGTAACAGTGGTGCAAGTAGAAAAAATGTGTTAGCAGTACTGTGCGCGCTGTGCCAAAAAATGGGTGTGGCCAATGAAAATGGAGCGTGATACACATATGGGGGGGCAGATACACATATGGGGGGGGGCAGATACACATGACCACAATAGCGCAATGCCAAATATACATATGCCCCCAATAGTGGCACATACACATATGCCCCCACAGTGCCAGATATGCCCCCACCGTCCCAGATACATATATGCCCCCCCAGTGCAAGGTACACACATACCCCCAGTGCCACATATGCCCCCAGTGCAACAAATGCTCCCTTAGTGCAGATACACATATGTCCCCACAGTGCCAAATACACCCTCCCCACCCCCCCGCTCACCTCTACTGTGTGAGGGGAGGAGAGCGCAGCCTGCACCGCTCCTGCCCCTCAGTGATCATCCAGTCTACTCTCTGGCGGCGGCGTGTCTCTCAAATGAGGCACCGGTTCATGAGCCAATCAGAGCTCACGGACCGGCAGCTGCGGCTCCGGATTGGCTGCCGGTCCGCGAGTTCTGAATCAGGAGCAGCAGCTGCTGGTCCGCGAGCTCTGATTGGCTCACGAACCGGCGCCTTATTTGAGAGGCACACGCTGCCACCGGAGAGTAGACTGGATGATCACTGAGGGACACAGGAGAGGTGCACGCTGTCCGCTTTCCTTCCCTTACACGCACAGCACTGCAGCGGGCTGCAAGCACCGCGGTCAGCCCGGCGTTACTGCGTACTGGCTGGAAATTTCTTACCGGTGCGCATTATCGTCCCTTACCGCCATACTTGCAGCACTGGTGAGTAAAAAACACTTATTACATAACAATCACATATTCTCATTGCTCAGTCACTACAGCATTCTCTTATCCTACACCCTCCTATGTCAGTACAGACTAATGATGGAAATGTATCTGCCAAGTGGGGGGAGTCAGGAGCCATCAGCTCCTATTATATTCCTGCTCTCGTCCTCACTTCATGTCACTGTGTGTTACCAGCCCAGAGATCTGACCGGTC
Source organism: Pseudophryne corroboree (assembly GCF_028390025.1). Lineage (NCBI taxonomy): Eukaryota > Metazoa > Chordata > Amphibia > Anura > Myobatrachidae > Pseudophryne > Pseudophryne corroboree. Next base: position 46,531,696 of record NC_086446.1, on the reverse strand, counting down.
TCCTCTCCACACTCTCTGGTGTATCTCATACATCAGGAGCCATTAGCCCCTATTTCTCTGACGTCCTAGTGGATGCTGGGGACTCCGTCAGGACCATGGGGATTAGCGGCTCCGCAGGAGACAGGGCACAAAAGTAAAAGCTTTAGGATCAGGTGGTGTGCACTGGCTCCTCCCCCTATGACCCTCCTCCAAGCCTCAGTTAGGTTTTTGTGCCCGTCCGAGCAGGGTGCAATCTAGGTGGCTCTCCTAAAGAGCTGCTTAGGAAAAGTTTTTTAGGTTTTATTCTCAGTGAGTCCTGCTGGCAACAGGCTCACTGCATCGAGGGACTTAGGGGAGAGAAGTCAACTCACCTGCGTGCAAGATGGATTGGCTTCTTAGGCTACTGGACACCATTAGCTCCAGAGGGATCGAACACAGGCCCAGCCATGGAGTCCGGTCCCGGAGCCGCGCCGCCGACCCCCCTTGCAGATGCTGAAGATTGAAGAGGTCCAGAGACAGGCGGCAGAAGACTTTTCAGTCTTCTTGAGGTAGCGCACAGCACTGCAGCTGTGCGCCATTGTTGTCAGCACACTTCACACAGCGTGTCACTGAGGGTGCAGGGCGCTGAGGGGGGCGCCCTGGGCAGCAATGTATAGTACCTTTTTATGGCTAAAAATACATCACATATAGCCCTTGAGGCTATATGGATGTATTTAACCCCTGCCAGATATCACAAACTCCGGAGAAGAAGCCCGCCGAAAAGGGGGCGGGGCCTATTCTCCTCAGCACACAGCGCCATTTTCCCTCACAGAAATGCTGGTGGGAAGGCTCCCATGCTCTCCCCTGCACTGCACTACAGAAACAGGGTTAAAACAGAGATGGGGGGCACTGATTTGGCGATATGAATATATATATTAAAATGCTATAAGGGAAAAACACTTATATAAAGGTTGTCCCTGTATAATTATAGCGTTTTTGGTGTGTGCTGGCAAACTCTCCCTCTGTCTCCCCAAAGGGCTAGTGGGGTCCTGTCCTCTATCAGAGCATTCCCTGTGTGTGTGCTGTATGTCGGTACGTGTGTGTCGACATGTATGAGGACGATGTTGGTGAGGAGGCGGAGCAATTGCCTGTAATGGTGATGTCACTCTCTAGGGAGTCGACACCGGAATGGATGGCTTATTTATGGAATTACGTGATAATGTCAACACGCTGCAAGGTCGGTTGACGACATGAGACGGCCGGCAAACAAATTAGTACCTGTCAAGGCGTCTCAAACACCGTCAGGGGCTGTAAAACGCCCATTTACCTCAGTCGGTCGACAGACACGGACACTGATTTCAGTGTCGACGGTGAAGAAACAAACGTATTTTCCTTTAGGGCCACACGTTACTTGTTAAGGGCAATGAAGGAGGTGTTACATATTTCTGATACTACAAGTACCACAAAAAAGGGTATTATGTGGGATGTGAAAAAACTACCTGTAGTTTTTCCTGAATCAGATAAATTAAATGAAGTGTGTGATGATGCGTGGGTTTCCCCCGATAGAAAATTATTGGCGGTATACCCTTTCCCGCCAGAAGTTAGGGCGCGTTGGGAAACACCCCTTAGGGTGGATAAGGCGCTCACACGCTTATCAAAACAAGTGGCGGTACCGTCTACAGATAGGGCCGTCCTCAAGGAGCCAGCTGATAGGAGGCTGGAAAATATCCTAAAAAGTATATACACACATACTGGTGTTATACTGCGACCAGCGATCGCCTCAGCCTGGATGTGCAGAGCTGGGGTGGCTTGGTCGGATTCCCTGACTAAAAATATTGATACCCTTGACAGGGACAGTATTTTATTGATTATAGAGCATTTAAAGGATGCATTTCTATATATGCGAGATGCACAGAGGGATATTTGCACTCTGGCATCAAGAGTAAGTGCGATGTCCATATCTGCAAGAAGATGTTTATGGACACGACAGTGGTCAGGTGATGCAGATTCCAAACGGCACAAAGATGTATTGCCGTATAAAGGGGAGGAGTTATTTGGGGTCGGTCCATCGGACCTGGTGGCCACGGCAACTGCTGGAAAATCCACCGTTTTTACCCTAAGTCACATCTCTGCAGAAAAAGACACCGTCTTTTCAGCCTCAGTCCTTTCGTCCCTATAAGAGTCATATCTGCCCAGGGATAGAGGAAAGGGAAGAAGACTGCAGCAGGCAGCCCATTCCCAGGAACAGAAGCCCTCCACCGCTTCTGCCAAGTACTCAGCATGACGCTGGGACCGTACAGGACCCCTGGATCCTACAAGTAGTATTCCAGGGGTACAGATTGGAATGTCGAGACGTTTCCCCCTCGCAGGTTCCTGAAGTCTGCTTTACCAATGTCTCCCTCCGACAGGGAGGCAGTATTGGAAACAATTCACAAGCTGTATTCCCAGCAGGTGATAATCAAATTACCCCTCCTACAACAAGGAAAGGGGTATTATTCCACACTATATTGTGGTACTGAAGCCAGAAGGCTAGGTGAGACCTATTCTAAATCTGAAATATTTGAACACTTACAAAGGTTCAAATCAAGATGGAGTCACTCAGAGCAGTGATAGCGAACCAGGAAGAAGGGGACTATATGGTGTCCCGGGACATCAGGGATGCTTACCTCCATGTCCCAAATTTGCCCTTCTCACCAAGGGTACCTCAGGTTCGTGGTACAGAACTGTCACTATCAGTTTCAGACGCTGCCGTTTGGATTGTCCACGGCACCCCGGGTCTTTACCAAGGTAATGGCCGAAATGAGGATTCGTCTTCAAAGAAAATGGACGACCTCCTGATAAGAGCAAGGTCCAGAGAACAGTTGGAGGTCGGAGTAGCACTATCTCAAGTAGTTCTACGACAGCACGGGTGGATTCTAAATATTCCAAAACCGCAGTTGTTTCCGACGACACGTCTGCTGGTCCTAGGGATGATTCTGGACACAGTCCAGAAAAAGGTGTTTCTCCCGGAGGAGAAAGCCAGGGAGTTATCCGAGCTAGTCAGGAACCTCCTAAAACCAGGAAAAGTGTCAGTGCATCAGTGCACAAGAGTCCTGGGAAAAATGGTGGCTTATTACGAAGCGATTCCATTCGGCAGATTCCACGCAAGAACTCTTCAGTGGGATCTGCTGGACAAATGGTCCGGATCGCATCTTCAGATGCATCAGCGGATAACCCTATATCCAAGGACAAGGGTGTCTCTCCTGTGGTGGTTACAGAGTGCTCATCTTTTAGAGGGCCGCAGATTCGGCATTCAGGATTGGATGCTGGTGACCACGGAGGCCAGCCTGAGAGGCTGGGGAGCAGTCACACAGGGAAAAAATTTCCAGGGAGTGTGATCAAGTCTGGAGACTTTTCTCCACATAAATATACTGGAGCTAAGGGCAAATGTATAATGCTCTAAGCTTAGCAAGACCTCTGCTTCAAGGTCAGCCGGTATTGATCCAGTGGGACAACATCACGGCAGTCGCCCACGTAAACAGACAGGGCGGCACAAGAAGCAGAAGGGCAATGGCAAAAACTGCAAGGATTTTTCGCTGGGCGGAAAATCATGTGATTGCACTGTCAGCAGTGTTCATTCTGGAAGTGGACAACTGGGAAGCAGACTTCCTCAGCAGGCACGACCTCCACCCGGGAGAGTAGGAACTTCATCGGGAAGTTTTCCACATGATTGTGAACCGTTGGGAAAGACCAAAGGTGGACATGATGGCGTCCCGCCTGAACAAAAAAAAACAGGACAGGTATTGCGCCAGGTCAAGAGACTTTCAGGCAATAGCTGTGGACGTCCTGGTAACACCGTGGGTGTACCAGTCGGTGTATGTGTTCCCTCCTTTGCTTCTCATACCCAAGGTATTGAGAATTATAAGACGTAGAGGAGTAAGAACTATACTCGTGGCTCCGGATTGGCCAAGAAGGACTTGGTACCCGGAACTTCAAGAAATGCTCACAGAGGACTCATGGCCTCTGCCGCTAAGAAGGGACTTGCTTCAGCAAGTACCATGTCTGTTCCAAGACTTACCGCGGCTGCGTTTGACGGCATGGCGGTGGAACGCCGGATCTTAAGGGAAAAAGGCATTCCGGAAGAGGTCATTCCTACCCTGGTCAAAGCCAGGAAGGAGGTGACTGCACAACATTATCACCACATGTGGCGAAAATATGTTGCGTGGTGTGAGGCCAGGAAGGCCCCACGAAGGAATTTCAACTCGGTCGATTCCTGCATTTCCTGCAAACAGGAGTGTCTATGGGCCTCAAATTGGGGTCCATTAAGGTTCAAATTTCGGCCCTGTCGATTTTCTTCCAGAAAGAATTGGCTTCAGTTCCTGAAGTCCAGAAGTTTGTCAAGGGAGTATTGCATATACAACCCCCTTTTGTGCCTCCAGTGGCACTGTGGGATCTCAACGTAGTTCTGGGATGCCTCAAATCACATTGGTTTAAACCATTCAAATCTGTGGATTTGAAGTATCTCACATGGAAAGTGACCATGCTGTTGGCCCTGGCCTCGGCCAGGTGAGTGTAAAATTGGCGTTTTTTTCTCACAAAAGCCATATCTGTTTGTCCATTCGGACAGGGCAGAGCTGCGGACTCGTCCCCAGTTTCTCCCTAAGGTGGTGTCAGTGTTTCACCTGAACCAGCTTATTGTGGTACCTGCGGCTACTAGGGACTTGGAGGACTCCAAGTTGCTAGATGTTGTCAGGGCCCTGAAAATATAGGTTTCCAGGACGGCTGGAGTCAGGAAAACTGACTTGCTGTTATCCTGTATGCACCCAACAAACTGGGTGCTCTTGCTTCTAAGCAGACGATTGCTAGTTGGATGTGTAGTACAATTCAGCTTGCACATTCTGTGGCAGGCCTGCCACAGCCAAAATATGTAAATGCCCATTCCACAAGGAAGGTGGGCTCATCTTGGGCGGCTGCCCGAGTGGTCTCGGCTTTACAAATTTGCCGAGCTGCTACTTGGTCAGGGGCACACCCTGACTGAGGAGGACCTGGAGTTCTCTCATTCGGTGCTGCAGAGTCATCCGCACTCTCCCGCCCGTTTGGGAGCTTTGGTATAATCCCCATGGTCCTGACGGAGTCCCCAGCATCCACTAGGACGTCAGAGAAAATAAGATTTTACTTACCGATAAATCTATTTCTCGTAGTCCGTAGTGGATGCTGGGCGCCCATCCCAAGTGCGGATTGTCTGCAATACTTGTACATAGTTATTGTTACAAAAATCGGGTTATTATTGTTGTGTGCCATCTTTTCAGAGGCTCCTCTGTTATCATGCTTTTAACTGGGTTCAGATCACAGGTTGTACAGTGTGATTGGTGTGGCTGGTATGAGTCTTACCCGGGATTCAAAATCCTTCCTTATTGTGTACGCTCGTCCGGGCACAGTATCCTAACTGAGGCTTGGAGGAGGGTCATAGGGGGAGGAGCCAGTGCACACCACCTGATCCTAAAGCTTTTACTTTTGTGCCCTGTCTCCTGCGGAGCCGCTAATCCCCATGGTCCTGACGGAGTCCCCAGCATCCACTACGAACTACGAGAAATAGATTTATCGGTAAGTAAAATCTTATTTTCTCTTACGTCCTAGAGGATGCTGGGGACTCCGTAAGGACCATGGGGTATAGACGGGCTCCGCAGGAGACATGGGCACTTTAAGACTTTTTAAATGGGTGTGAACTGGCTCCTCCCTCTATGCCCCTCCTCCAGACTCCAGTTAGATCCTGTGCCCAGAGGAGACTGGTCACACACTAGGGGAGCTCTATCGAGTTTCTCTACAAAATAGACTTTGTTAGGTTTTTTATGTTCAGGTAGACCTGCTGGCAACAGGCTCTCTGCTTCGTGGGACTGAGGGGAGAGAAGCACACCCACTTTCCTAGACTGATGGGCTCTGCTTCTTAGGCTACTGGACACCATTAGCTCTAGAGGGTCTGAACACTGGTGTCGTCTAGCTGTTCGTTCCCGGAGCCGCGCCGCCGTCCTCCTCACAGAGCCGGAAGATAGAAGCCGGGTGAGGCGGCAGAAGACGTCAGATCTTCGTGAGGTACCGCGCAGCGGTCGCGCTGTGCGCCATTGCTCCCACACACACACAAGGTACTACAAGGGTGAAGTTGATTGAGAGTCCTTAAATATAAAAATGTATAAGGACCGGGAATGATGGACAGAAGAGATCATCCCCTCAACAGGAATGTCTTTCACAAAAATGTCAGAGTTCTCTTGAATCAGATACCTGAAGAGGAGTACCAAATTTAATTTGTGAATCGCTCTCAACTTCTGGCATGGCAGCCAGAACATCCTGATGCCAATGAGTAAGAACGTTAGAATTATTCCCAGGAGAATGAGATGGATGGTGCTTGGATGAGGGTAGAGAACTAGAGACCCTCTTTTGAGAAGTTGAATTCACAATTGGAGTAAATTTAATTACAGCGTCACTGAAGGTCGATAAGTCCTGAAGTATAGGATCCTTTGACTCAATAAGTGAATTAGCCCATTCTGGAGCCTCTCCTCTAAAAGACAGGAAAAGGTATTTTACAATATTGACAGGAGTAATATAAGATGACAATTTAGACTCCATCAAGGCAAGGTATTGATTCACCAATGCATGATATTGTTCCAGATCTCCATCGAAGTAGATAGGTAATGGAGCTTTGGATGAGTTCTGTGTACTTGATAAATACAAAGAATTACCAGGTCAGCGCTTAATTCCAATGATGTACCCAAGTAACATATAAAACACTTTATTAAACAGCACTAAAAAAAACCATACAACAATTTAAAAGATATTAAGACCACAAAATAATGATCATGTAAAAATGAGGTATCTGATACCTCTAGATAGACAATAATATACACTGATTGTAAACAGTAGAAGGCAGTCGCAAAACCTTATATAAAAATGACCCTCAGATTGATTTTATCCGTATTGGAACAATTGCCCATAATGTGAACACTGAAGAGTCTTACACGACTGTGTATGTAAGTGTCCTCAATTATTGCAGATTTAATCACAGCTGACAAGTGTTCATCAACTAAGTCATCCACTGGATATGTAAACGGTGCAAAGATATGGAGTTGTATAATAACTGCTACTCACAGTGTAAATAGAACCGTCCTTGCTGCACCTTATATGTTGTGTAATGCCGCTCTATATCACCCTGTGCACGGGTGAGACATCAGTCAGCGGCACGATCCGTCAGCGGCGTAGTAAAGCAGAAAGCCGCTCTCCACTATCCGGCACAGATAGAGATGCCGGTCTGCCGTTCAACACCCCCAGCACAATTGAAGTAATGCTCGGCAGGGCAGGGTGTAAGGCGTTCCCAGTGCAGTGGAGAAGGATGGCTGATGCAGTCTCGTGATCGATAAGCAATTGCCGGCAATGCTAGGATCAGCTGTTAAGAGGACAAAATTGTGTTCTTATGGGCAGTTAGGGTATTAACGACTCCTTCCCTCTGTACCCTTAACGCGTTTCTCCGCACCCCAGGCGGCTTCTTCAAGAGGCAGAGTGTTCCTCTTGAAGAAGCCGCCTGGGGTGCGGAGAAACGTGTTTTATATGTTTTTTGGGTGCATCATTGGAATCTTTGCACCGTTTACATATCCAGTGGATGACTTAGTTGATGAACACTTGTCAGCTGTGATTAAATCTGCAATAATTGAGGACACTTGCATACACGGCCGTGTAAGACTCTTCGGTGTTCACATTATGGGCAATTTTTCCAATACGGATAAAATCAATCTGAGGGTCATTTTTAAATAAGGTTTTGCGACTGCCTTCTACTGTTTACAATCAGTGTATATTATTGTCTATCTAGAGGTATCAGATACCTCATTTTTACATGATCATTATTTTGTGGTCGTAATATCATTTAAATTGTTGTTTTGGTTTTTTTTTGTGCTGTTTAATAAAGTGTTTTATATGTTTCTTGGGTACATCATTGGAATTAAGCGCTGACCTGGTAATTCTTTGTATTTACTTTGTTGTTTGAGTAGGCCGGCTACCTCGTCACCAGGTGGCAGCTAATTCCTAGGTGTAAACATACACAGTTCTGCTCAGCGCCATCAAACCTTTTTCTCCTTTTCTCTATCGTCCTAGTGGATGCTGGGGTTCCTGAAAGGACCATGGGGAATAGCGGCTCCGCAGGAGACAGGGCACAAAAGTAAAGCTTTCCGATCAGGTGGTGTGCACTGGCTCCTCCCCCTATGACCCTCCTCCAAGCCAGTTAGATTTTTGTGCCCGGCCGAGAAGGGTGCAATTCTAGGTGGCTCTCCTAAAGAGCTGCTTAGAGAAAGTTTAGCTTAGGTTTTTTACTTTACAGTGAGTCCTGCTGGCAACAGGATCACTGCAACGAGGGACAGAGGGGAGAAGAAGTGAACTCACCTGCGTGCAGGATGGATTGGCTTCTTGGCTACTGGACATCAGCTCCAGAGGGACGATCACAGGTACAGCCTGGATGGTCACCGGAGCCGCGCCGCCGGCCCCCTTGCAGATGCTGAAGTAAGAAGAGGTCCAGAATCGGCGGCAGAAGACTCCTCAGTCTTCTAAAGGTAGCGCACAGCACTGCAGCTGTGCGCCATTTTCCTCTCAGCACACTTCACACGGCAGTCACTGAGGGTGCAGGGCGCTGGGAGGGGGGCGCCCTGGGAGGCAAATGAATACCTATTTTGGCTAAAAATACCTCACATATAGCCTCCGGAGGCTATATGGAGATATTTAACCCCTGCCAGAATCCGTTAAGAGCGGGAGACGAGGCCGCCGAAAAAGGGGCGGGGCCTATCTCCTCAGCACACAGCGCCATTTTCCCTCACAGAAAGGCTGGAGGGAAGGCTCCCAGGCTCTCCCCTGCACTGCACTACAGAAACAGGGTTAAAACAGAGAGGGGGGGCACTAATTTGGCGATATGCTTATATATTAAGATGCTATAAGGGAAAACACTTATATAAGGTTGTCCCTATATAATTATAGCGTTTTTGGTGTGTGCTGGCAAACTCTCCCTCTGTCTCTCCAAAGGGCTAGTGGGTCCTGTCCTCTATCAGAGCATTCCCTGTGTGTGTGCTGTGTGTCGGTACGTGTGTGTCGACATGTAGGAGGACGATGTTGGTGAGGAGGCGGAGCAATTGCCTGTAATGGTGATGTCACTCTCTAGGGAGTCGACACCGGAATGGATGGCTTATTTAGGAAATTACGTGATAATGTCAACACGCTGCAAGGTCGGTTGACGACATGAGACGGCCGACAAACAATTAGTACCGGTCCAGACGTCTCAAAAACACCGTCAGGGGTTTTAAAACGCCCGTTTACTTTAGTCGGTCGACACAGACACAGACAGGGACACTGAATCCAGTGTCGACGGTGAATAAACAAACGTATTCCTTATTAGGGCCACACGTTAAAGGCAATGAAGGAGGTGTTACATATTTCTGATACTACAAGTACCACAAAAGAGGGTATTATGTGGGATGTGAAAAAACTACCATAGTTTTTCCTGAATCAGATAAATTAAATAAAGTGTGTGATGATGCGTGGGTTCCCCCCGATAGAAAATTATGGGCGGTATACCCTTTCCCGCCAGAAGTTAGGGCGCGTTGGGAAACACCCCTTAAGGTGGATAAGGCGCTCACACGCTTATCAAAACAAGTGGCGGTACCGTCTATAGATAGGGCCATCCTCAAGGACCAGCTGACAGGAGGCTGGAAAAATATCATAAAAAGTATATACACACATACTGGTGTTATACTGCGACCAGCGATCGCCTCAGCCTGGATGTGCAGAGCTGGGGTGGCTTGGTCGGATTCCCTGACTAAAAATATTGATACCCTTGACAGGGACAGTATTTTATTGACTATAGAGCATTTAAAGGATGCATTTCTATATATGCGAGATGCACAGAGGGATATTTGCACTCTGGCATCATGAGTAAATGCGATGTCCATAACTGCCAAAAGATGTTATGGACACGACAGTGGTCAGGTGATGCAGATTCCAAACGGCACAAAGGTGTATTGCCGTATAAAGGAAGAGGAGTTATTTGGGGTCGGTCCATCGGACCTGGTGGCCACGGCAACTGCTGGAAAATCCACCGTTTTTTACCCTAAGTCACATCTCTGCAGAAAAAGACACCGTCTTTTCAGCCTCAGTCCTCTCGTCCCTATAAGATCATATCTGCCCAGGGATAGAGGAAAGGGAAGAAGACTGCAGCAGGCAGCCCATTCCCAGGAACAGAAGCGTTCCACCGCTTCTGACAAGTTCTCAGCATGGCGCTGAGACCGTACAGGACCCCTGGATCCTACAAGTAGTATCCCAGGGGTACAGATTGGAAGGTCGAGACGTTTCCCCTTCGCAGGCTCCTGAAGTCTGCTTTACCAAGGTCTCCCTCCGACAAGGAGGCAGTATGGGAAAAAATTCACAAGCTGTATTCCCAGCAGGTGATAACTAAATTACCCCTCCTACTACAAGAAAAGGGGTATTATTCCACACTATATTGTGGTATTGAAGCCAGAAGGCTAGGTGAGACTTATTCTAAAAAATTTTTTTTGAACACTTACAAAGGTTCAAATCAAGATGGAGTCACTCAGAGCAGTGATAACGAACCAGGAAGAAGAGGACTATATAGTGTCCCGGGACATCAGGGATGCTTACCTCTATGTCCCAAATTTGCCCTTCTCACTAAGGGTACCTCAGGTTCGTGGTGCAGAACTGTCACTATCAGTTTCAGACGCTGCCGTTTGGATTGTCCACGGCACCCCGGGTCTTTACCAAGGTAATGGCCGAAATGATGATTCTTTTTCGAAGAAAAGGCGTCTTAAGTATCCCTTACTTGGACGATCTCCTGATAAGGGCATAGTCCAGGGAACAGTTGGAGGTCGGAGTAGCACTATCTCGGATACTGCTACAACAGCACGGGTGGATTCTAAATATTCCAAAGTCGCAGCTGATCCGACGACACGTCTGCTGTGCCTAGGGATGATTCTGGACACAGTCCAGAAAAAGGTGTTTCTCCCGGAAGAGAAAGCCAGGGAGTTATCCGAGCTAGTCAGGAACCTCCTAAAAACAGTGCATCATTGCACAAGGGTCCTGGTAAAAATGGTGGCTTCCTACGAAGCAATTCCATTCGGCAGATTTCACGCAAGAACTTTTCAGTGGGATCTGCTGGACAAATGGCCCGGATCGCATCTTCAGATGCATCAGCGGATAACCCTATATCCAAGGACAAGGGTGTCTCTCCTGTGGTGGTTATAGAGTGCTCATCTTCTAGAGGGCCGCAGATTCGGCATTCAGGATTGGATGCTGGTGACCACGGAGCCCAGCCCGAGAGGCTGGGGAGCAGTCACACAAGGAAAAAATTTCCAGGGAGTGTGATCAAGTCTGGAGACTTTTCTCCACATAAATATACTGGAGCTAAGGGTAAATTTATAATGCTCTAAGCTTAGCAAGACCTCTGCTTCAAGGTCAGCCGGTATTGATCCAGTGGGAAAAACATCACGGCAGTCGCCCACGTAAACAGACAGGGCGACACAAGAAGCAGGAGGGCAATGGCAAAAACTGCAAGGACTTTTCGCTGGGCGGAAAATCATGTGATAGCACTGTCAGCAGTGTTTCATCCCGGGAATGGAAACTGGGAAGCAGACTTCCTCAGCAGGCACGACCTCCACCCGGGAGAGTGGAAACTTCATCGGGAAGTTTTTTCCACATGATTGTAAACCGTTGGGAAATACCAAAGGTGGACATGATGGCGTCCCGTCTGAACGAAAAACGGGACAGGTATTGCGCCAGGTCAAGAGACCCTCAGGCAATAGCTGTGGACGTTCTGGTAACACCGTGGGTGTACCAGTCGGTGTATGTGTTCCCTCCTCTGCCTCTCATACCAAAGGTACTGAGAATTATAAGACGGAGAGGAGTAAGAACTATACTCATGGCTCCGGATTGGCCAAGTAGGACTTGGTACCCGGAACTTCAAGAGATGCTTACAGAGGTCTTATGGCCTCTGCCGCTAAGAAGGGACTTGCTTCAGCAAGTACCATGTCTGTTCCAAGACTTACCGCAGCTGCGTTTGTCGGCATGGCGGTGGAAAGCCGGATCCTAAGGGAAAAAGGCATTCCGGAAGAGGTCATTCCTACCCTGGTCAAATTCAGAAAGGAGGTGACCGCACAACATTATCACCACATGTGGCGAAAATATGTTGCGTGGTGTGAGGCCAGGAAGGCCCCACAAAGAAATTTCAACTCGGTCGTTTCCTGCATTTCCTGCAAACAGGAGTGTCTATGGGCCTCAAATTGGGGTCCATTAAGGTTCAAATTTCGGCCCTGTCGATTTTCTTCCAGAAAGAATTGGCTTCAGTTCCTGAAGTCCAGAAGTTTGTCAAGGGAGTATTGCATATACAATCCCCTTTTGTGCCTCCAGTGGCACTGTGGGATCTCAACGTAGTTCTGGGATTCCTCAAATCACATTGGTTTAAAACCAGTCAAATCTGTGGATTTGAAGCATCTCACATGAAAAGTGACCATGCTCTTGGCCCTGGCCTGGACCAGGCGAGTGTCAAATTGGTGTTTTTTTTCTCAAAAAAGCCCATATCTGTTTGTCCATTCGGACAGGGCAGAGCTGCGGACTCGTCCCCAGTTCTCTCCCAAAGGTGGTGTCAGTGTTTCACCTGAACCAGCTTATTGTGGTGCCTTGCACCTACTAGGGACTTGGAGGACTCCAAGTTGCTAGATGTTGTCAGGGCCCTGAAAATATGTTCCAGGACGGCTGGAGTCAGGATAACTGACTTGCTGTTATCCTGTATGCACCCAAAAAACTGGGTGCTCTTGCTTCTAAGCAGACTATTGCTAGTTGGATGTGTAATACAATTCAGCTTGCACATTCTGTGGCAGGCCTGCCACAGCCAAAATATGTAAATGCCCATTCCACAAGGAAGGTGGGCTCATCTTGGGCGGCTGCCCGAGGGGTCTCGGCTTTACAACTTGCCGAGCAGCTACTTGGTCAGGGGCAAACACGTTTGCTAAATTCTACAAATTTGATACCCTGGCTAAGGAGGACCTGGAGTTCTCTCATTCGGTGCTGCAGAGTCATCCGCACTCTCCCGCCCGTTTGGGAGCTTTGGTATAATCCCCATGGTCCTTTCAGGAACCCCAGCATCCACTAGGACGATAGAGAAAATAAGAATTTACTTACCGATAATTCTATTTCTCGGAGTCCGTAGTGGATGCTGGGCGCCCATCCCAAGTGCGGATTATCTGCAATACTTGTACATAGTTACAAAAATCGGGTTATTATTGTTGTGAGCCATCTTTTCAGAGGCTCCGCTGTTATCATACTGTTAACTGGGTTTAGATCACAAGTTGTACGGTGTGATTGGTGTGGCTGGTATGAGTCTTACCCGGGATTCAAAATTCCTCCCTTATTGTGTACGCTCGTCCGGGCACAGTACCTAACTGGCTTGGAGGAGGGTCATAGGGGGAGGAGCCAGTGCACACCACCTGATCGGAAAGCTTTACTTTTGTGCCCTGTCTCCTGCGGAGCCGCTATTCCCCATGGTCCTTTCAGGAACCCCAGCATCCACTACGGACTCCGAGAAATAGAATTATCGGTAAGTAAATTCTTATTTTTGCTGTGTACTTGATGCTTGGAAATCACTCATAGGAACAGAAATGGAGTTAACCAGGGACATTTTTGACTGGTGAGGAGATGCATTGTCTTGAACTGGAAGGCTAAAGCATTCAGTAGGTGCTGTAGTCAGAACACTGGACGCCCCTGAACCATGGAGGGTTACTTGAATTCCATCCAGCCGGGAGGAGAGGTCCTGGAGACAGAAAATCGCTTGACCCTGTGCAGCCTCCTAATGGTCTAAACAGGCTGCAAGTTGTTGCATCAGATTGGTCATTTGGACCTGGTCTCCGGCCGGATCCATTAGGTCAGTGCTTACTGTCACAACTGAGGGCTGAGGCTGACCTGGGGAAGCCTCAGGTGTAGGGGCTGGCGTGTATGTAAAGCGTGGAGGAAGGATAGGGCTCCTGGACATACAGAAGGTCCAAGAACCAGTAGCCTGAAGGCGTGACCACAACAACAGAGTTTTGAGAAAACAAAGTTAGTTTATTGACACAGGTGCACAGAGGTTGAAGTGATGATGAAGATGATGAAGCTGGAGATTGATGGCTGAATACCTATGTAGCTGGAGATCGATGGCGGAACACCGATGGTGATGAATATCGATGGTGAAACACCGATGGTGCATACAACAAACAAGGGAATTGAAGTCGCATGGCCATGCGAGAAGTTATCGAATCCTGTTTTGGGCCGATCATCACCAAGTGAGATTGTCGGCAATGTTCATTCCATAAGTGGACAACTTGGAAGCAGATTATCTCAGTCATCAGGATTGTCTTTCAGGACAATGGGCCTTACATCCAGAAGGGTTTCAGATGTTAGTCCAGCGGTAGGGTTACCTGCACATGGATCTCATGGCATCTCAACAAAATCATCAGACACCCAAGTATGTGTCCAGAACAAGAGATCCAAAGGCAGTGGCAGTGGATGCTCTCACAATAGCGTGGCCGTACAGCCTCGTGTATCTATTTCCACCATTTTGGCTGCTTCCTCGGCTGCTAAAGCGAATCAAAAGAGAGTCCACGACTGTCATACTAGTGGCGCCTCATTGGCCTCGAAGAGAATGTTTCTCAGATCTCCACTTACTACTCACAGACAATCTGTAGCCGCTTCCGCTACATCCAGACCTTCTGCAACAGGGTCCGTTTCTTTACCCCGATTTTAGCACGGCTGTGTTTGATGGGGTGGTTGTTGAAACCACTCTCTTAAGACAAGAGGGCATTCTAGAGTCTGTTATACCAACCATGTTACGTGCTAGGAAGGCAGTTACAGCGGCTCAGGATTTAGCGAGCTTTTATTGGTTGGTGTGATTCTCTGCAGTTTCCAATGTCTTCTTTCAGGTTATCCCGTCTTTTGCTATTTTTACAGATGGGGTTAGATGGAGGACTACGTTTGGCGACACTAAAGGTGCAGGTTTCTGCTTTGTCAGATTTCTTTCAACGCCGTTTGGCTCTTGTGCCTACCGTGCATGCGTTCCTGCAAGGAGTCCTTAGAGTTCAACCTCTGTTTATACCACCTACAGCTCCATGGGACTTGGATCTAGTTTTAGATTTTTTGCAGTCCTCAATTTTTTAACCATGACAAATGGATGTTGGGTTTCTAACTTTTCTATTAGCCTTAGCATTGGCAGAGCATGTTTCTGAATTTGGGGGGTAATTCCAAGTTGATCACAGCAGGAAAGTTTTTAGCAGTTGGGCAAAACCATGTGCACTGCAGGGGGGGCAGATATAATATGTGCAGAGAGAGTTAGATTTGGGAGGGTTATTTTGTTTCTGTGCAGGGTAAATACTGGCTGCTTTATTTTTACACTGCAATTTAGATTGCAGATTGAACACACCACACCCAAATCTAACTCTCTCTGCACATGTTATATCTGCCCCACCTGCAGTGCACATGGTTTTGCCCAACTGCTAAAAAAAATTCTGCTGTGATCAACTTGGAATTACCCCCTTGGTGCGTTGTCATGCAAACCATCGTATCTGGTGTTTTTTGATGACGGAGTGGAACTTTGAACGAATTCTGCTATCCTACAAAAGGTAGTATCTTCTTTTCACAACTAATCGTAGTTCCTGTTTTTCATAAGGTTCAGGAACTCCAGCTACTTTAGGTGTAGTTTGTAGGCTTCGCATTTATGTAGCTCATACATTAACAGTACGTCAAACAGATATATTGCTTGTTCTCTATGATGCAGTCAAGATAGGCTGGCCAGCTTCCAAACAGACCTTGGCTAGAGGGATTCAGCTGACCTTTCATCAAGCTTAATTTCATGCTAGTCTACAACCGCCTGCATCGGTTTCAGCACATTCCACGCGTTCTGTGGAACGTCATGGGCAGCAGTTCTTGGGCCTTCCACAAAGCAACTTTGCCGTGCAGCTACATGGTCATCAGTGCACACGTTTGTGCGCTTTTACAAATTTGTAATTCTGCGGCATCAGCATCTAGCTTTGGCCGTTTACTGTAACAGGTGCCAACCAGCTCTCCCGCCCAAGGGAGAAACTTTGGTATGTCTCAAGAGTACTCCAGGGACCCCTAGTGGATGAAAAAGAAAATAAGATTTTACTCACCGGTAAATCTATTTCTCGTAGAACGTAGTGGATGCTGGGAACTCGGAAAGGACCATGGGGAATAGCGGCTCCGCAGGAGACTAGGCACAACTAAAGAAAGCTTTAGGTCACCTGGTGTGCACTGGCTCCTCCCACTATGACCCTCCTCCAAGCCTCAGTTAGGATACTGTGCCCAAAAGAGCTGACACAATAAGGAAGGATTTTGAATCCCGGGTAAGACTCATACCAGCCACACCAATCACATCGTATAACTCGTGATATTATACCCACTTAACAGTATGAAAACACTGAGCCTCTCAACAGATGGCTCAACAATAACCCTTTTGTTAACAATAACTATGTACAAGTATTGCAGACAATCCGCACTTGGGATGGGCGCCCAGCATCCACTACGGACTACGAGAAATAGATTTACCGGTGAGTAAAATCTTATTTTCTCTAACGTCCTAGTGGATGCTGGGAACTCCGAAAGGACCATGGGGATTATACCAAAGCTCCCAAACGGGCGGGAGAGTGCGGATGACTCTGCAGCACCGAATGAGAGAACTCCAGGTCCTCCTCAGCCAGGGTATCAAATTTGTAGAATTTTGCAAACGTGTTTGCCCCTGACCAAGTAGCAGCTCGGCAAAGTTGTAAAGCCGAGACCCCTCGGGCAGCCGCCCAAGATGAGCCCACCTTCCTTGTGGAATGGGCTTTTACTGATTTAGGATGCGGCAGTCCAGCCACAGAATGCGCCTGCTGAATTGTGCTACAAATCCAGCGAGCAATAGTCTGCTTAGAAGCAGGAGCACCCAGTTTGTTGGGTGCATACAGGATAAATAGCGAGTCAGTTTTTCTGACTCTAACCGTCCGGGAAACATTAATTTTCAATTAGTGGCTCAAACCAATGTGATTTTAGGAAATTCTACACCATGTTGAGATCCCAAGGTGCCACTGGAGGCACAAAAGGGGGCTGAATATGCAGCACTCCTTTTACAAATGTCTGAACTTCAGGTAGTGAAGCTAGTTCTTTTTGGAAGAAAATCGACAGAGCCGAGATCTGCACCTTAATGGAGCCTAATTTTAGGCCCATAGTCACTCCTGACTGTAGGAAGTGCAGAAATCGACCCAGCTGAAATTCCTCTCTTGGGGCCTT
The DNA here is from genome assembly GCF_028390025.1 of Pseudophryne corroboree. Lineage (NCBI taxonomy): Eukaryota > Metazoa > Chordata > Amphibia > Anura > Myobatrachidae > Pseudophryne > Pseudophryne corroboree. The sequence continues at coordinate 46,514,416 of NC_086446.1, read as the reverse complement.
TCTGGCCTCACACCAAGCAACATATTTCCGCCATATGCGGTGATAATGTTTCGCAGTTACATCTTTCCCGGCTTTAATCAGCGTAGGAATGACTTCCTCCAGCATGCCCTTTTTTCCTTTAGGATCCGGCGTTCAACCGCCATGCCGTCAAACGCAGCCGCGGTAAGTCTTGGAACAGACAGGGCCCCTGCTGCAGCAGGTCCTGTCTGAGCGGCAGAGGCCATGGGTCCTCTGAGATCATCTCTTGAAGTTCCGGATACCACGCTCGTCTTGGCCAATCCGGAACCACGAGTATTGTTCGTTTTCTTATTTCTCTCAGTACCTTTGGTATGAGAGGCAGAGGAGGGAACACATAAACTGACTGGTACACCCACGGTGTCACTAGAGCGTCCACAGCTATCGCCTGAGGGTCCCTTGACCTGGCGCAATATCTCTCTAGTTTTTGTTACGCGGGACGCCATCATGTCCACCTGTGGCCGTTCCCAACGATTTACAATCAGTGTGAAGACTTCTGATGAAGTCCCCACTCTCCCGGGTGGAGGTCGTGCCTGCTGAGAAAGTCTGCTTCCCAGTTGTCCACTCCCGGAATGAACACTGCTGACAGTGCTAGTACGTGATTTTCCGCCCATCGGAGAATCCTTGTGGCTTCTGCCATTGCCATCCTGCTTCTTGTGCCGCCCTGTCGGTTTACATGGGCGACTGCCGTGATGTTGTCTGACTGGATCAGTACCGGTTGGTGTAGAAGCAGGGGTTTTGCCTGACTTAGGGCATTGTAAATGGCCCTTAGTTCCAGAATATTTATGTATAGGGAAGTCTCCTGACTCGACCATAGTCCTTGGAAGTTTCTTCCCTGTGTGACTGCCCCCCAGCCTTGAAGGCTGGCATCCGTTGTCACCAGGACCCAGTCCTGTATGCCGAATCTGCGGCCCTCTAGAAGATGAGCACTCTGCAGCCACCACAGCAGAGACACCCTGGTTCTTGGAGACAGGGTTATTAGGCGATGCATCTGAAGATGCGATCCGGACCATTGGTCCAACAGGTCCCACTGAAAAATTCTGGCATGGAACCTGCCGAAAGGAATTGCTTCGTAAGAAGCCACCATCTTTCCCAGAACTCGCGTGCAGTGATGCACCGAGACCTGTTTTGGTTTCAGGAGGTCTCTGACTAGAGATGACAACTCCTTGGCTTTCTCCTCCGGGAGAAACACTTTTTTCTGGACTGTATCCAGAATCATACCCAGGAACAGTAGACGTGTGGTCGGAACCAGCTGTGACTTTGGAATATTCAGAATCCAACCGTGCTGGTGTAGCACCTCCTGAGATAATGCTACTCCTACCAACAACTGCTCCCTGGATCTCGCCTTTATTAGGAGATCGTCCAAGTACGGGATAATTAAAAACACCCTTTTTTCGAAGGAGTATCATCATTTCCGCCATTACCTTGGTAAACACCCTCGGTGCCGTGGACAGTCCAAACGGCAGCGTCTGGAATTGATAATGGCAATCCTGTACCACAAATCTGAGGTACTCCTGGTGAGGATGGTAAATGGGGACATGCAGGTAAGCATCCTTGATGTCCAGGGATACCATGTAATCCCCCTCGTCCAGGCTTGCAATAACCGCCCTGAGCGATTCCATCGTGAACTTGAATTTTTTTATGTATGTGTTCAAGGATTTCACATTTAAAAAGGGTCTCACCGAACCGTCCGGTTTCGGTACCACAAACAGTGTGGAATAGTAACCCCGTCCTTGTTGAAGTAGGGGCACCTTGATTATCACCTGCTGGGAATACAGCTTGTGAATTGCCGCTAGCACAGCCTCCCTGTCTGAGGGAGTAATCGGCAAGGCAGATTTTAGGAACCGGTGGGGTGGAGACGCCTCGAATTCCAGTTTGTACCCCTGAGATACTATTTGAAGGATCCAGGGATCCACCTGTGAGCGAGCCCACTGATCGCTGAAATTTTTGAGGCGGCCCCCCACCGTACCTGGCTCCGCCTGTGGTGCCCCACCGTCATGCGGCAGACTTGGAAGAAGCGGGGGAGGACTTTTGCTCCTGGGAACCTGCTGTTTGTTGCAGCCTTTTTTCCCTACCTCTGCCTCTGGACAGAAAGGACCCGCCTTTTCCTCGCCTGTTTTTCTGGGTCCGAAAGGACTGTACCTGATAAAACTGCGCCTTCTTAGGCTGTGAGGGAACATGGGGTAAAAATGCTGACTTCCCAGCTGTTGCTGTGGAAACTAGGTCCGAGAGACCATCCCCGAATAACTCCTCACCCTTATAAGGCCAAACTTCCATGTGCCTTTTAGAATCTGCATCCCCTGTCCACTGCCGAGTCCATAAGCCTCTCCTAGCAGAAATGGACAATGCACTTATTTTAGATGCCAGCCGGCAGATCTCCCTCTGTGCATCTCTCATGTATAAGACTGAGTCTTTTATATGCTCTATGGTTAGCAGAACAGTGTCCCTGTCTAGGGTGTCAATATTTTCTGACATGGAATCTGACCACGCAGCGGCAGCACTGCACATCCATGCTGACGCAATAGCTGGTCTAAGTATAATGCCTGAGTGTGTGTATACAGACTTCAGGATCGCCTCCTGCTTCTTATGTGCAGGCTCCTTAAGGGCGGCCGTATCTGTAGACGGTAGTGCCACCTTTTTAGACAAACGTGTGAGCGCTTTATCCACCCTAGGTGTTTCCCAACGTGCCCTATCCTCTGGCGGGAAAGGGAACGCCATTAGTAACTTTTTAGAGATTACCAATCTTTTATCGGGGAAAGCCCACTCTTCTTCACACACTTCATTTAATTCTTCCGATGGGGGAAAAACTACGGGTAGTTTTTTCTCCCCAAACATAATATCCTTTTTAGTGGTACCTGGGTTTATATCAGAAATGTGTAATACCTCTTTCATTGCCTCAATCATGCAATTAGTGGACATTAGATTAGACTCATCGTCGTCGACACTGGTATCAGTATCCGTGTCGACATCTGCGTCTGCCATCTGAGGTAGCGGGTGTTTTAGAGCCCCTGATGGCCTTTGAGACGCCTGGGCAGGCACGAGCTGAGAAGCCGGCTGTCCCGCATTTGGCATGTCGTCAAATTTTTTGTGTAAGGAGTCGACACTTGCATGTAATTCCTTCCATAAGACCATCCACTCAGGTGTCTGCCCCGCAGGGGGTGACATCACTTCTATAGGCATCTGCTCCGCCTCCACATAATTTTCCTCATCAAACATGTTGACACAGCCGTACCGACACACCGCACACACACAGGGAATGCTCTAACAGAGGACAGGACCCCACAAAAGCCCTTTGGGGAGACAGAGTGAGAGTATGCCAGCACACACCAGAGCGCTATATATAATGCAGGGACTAATGAATTATGTCCCCTATAGCTGCAATTATATTTACTGCGCCTAAATTTAGTGCCCTCCCTCTCTTTTTAAACCTTTTCTGTAGTGCAGACTGCAGGGGAGAGCCAGGGAGCTTCCCTCCAGCTGAGCTGTGAGGGAAAAATGGCGCCAGTGTGCTGAGGGAGATAGCTCCGCCCCTTTTTCGCGGACTTTTCTCCTGCTTTTTAATGGATTCTGGCAGGGGTATTTATCACATATATAGCCTCTGGGGCTATATATTGTGATATATTTGCCAGCCAAGGTGTATTTATTGCTACTCAGGGCGCCCCCCCCCCCCCCCCCCCCCCCAGCTCCCTGCACCCTCAGTGACCGGAGTGTGAAGTGTGTATGAGGAGCAATGGCGCAGTGCTGTGCTACCTGATGTCTTCTGCCGCCGATTTTCCGGACCTCTTCTTGCTTCTGGCTCTGTAAGGGGGACGGCGGCGCGGCTCCGGGAACGAACACCAAGGCCAGTTCCATGCGGTCGATCCCTCTAGAGCTAATGGTGTCCAGTAGCCTAAGAAGCCCAAGCTAGCTGCAAGCAGGTAGGTTCGCTTCTTCTCCCCTTAGTCCCTCGGTGCAGTGAGCCTGTTGCCAGCAGGTCTCACTGTAAAATAAAAAACCTAACATATACTTTCTTTCTAGAAGCTCAGGAGAGCCCCTAGTGTGCATCCAGCTCGGCCGGGCACAAAAATCTAACTGAGGTCTGGAGGAGGGTCATAGTGGGAGGAGCCAGTGCACACCAGGTGACCTAAAGCTTTCTTTAGTTGTGCCTAGTCTCCTGCGGAGCCGCTATTCCCCATGGTCCTTTCGGAGTTCCCAGCATCCACTAGGACGTTAGAGAAAATAGGATTTTGGTACTTACCAGATAAATCCGTTGAATCCATAGGGGGCACTGGACGTCCGCCCAGAGCATTTTCACCTGTCTTGTGGTAGGTTCAGTATATCTTGTAGTACACATTATCACCTGGTTGTTTAAAGTGATTCTTTTCTGTTGTTGTTTCAACTTTCTAGTTGTTCGTTATTTTATAATGTTACAGGTCATTCTCCATTGTTCATTCTCTCTTTCTCTGACGTCCTAGTGGATGCTGGGAACTCCGTAAGGACCATGGGGAATAGCGGCTCCGCAGGAGACTGGGCACAAAAGTAAAGCTTTAGGACTACCTGGTGTGCACTGGCTCCTTCCCCTATGACCCTCCTCCAAGCCTCAGTTAGATTTTTGTGCCCGGCCGAGAAGGGTGCATTCTAGGAGGCTCTCCTGAGTTTCTTAGAAAAAGTTTAGTTTTAGGTTTTTTATTTTCAGTGAGACCTGCTGGCAACAGGCTCACTGCATCGAGGGACTAAGGGGAGAAGATGCGAACCTGCCTGCTTGCAGCCAGCTTGGGCTTCTTAGGCTACTGGACACCATTAGCTCCAGAGGGACCGAACACAGGCCCAGCCTCGGAGTCCGGTCCCAGAGCCGCGCCGCCGGCCCCCTTACAGAGCCAGAAGCAAGAAGAGGTCCGGAAAAATCGGCGGCAGAAGACATCAGTCTTCAACAAGGTAGCGCACAGCACTGCAGCTGTGCGCCATTGCTCCTCAGGCACACTTCACACTCCGGTCACTGAGGGTGCAGGGCGCTAGGGGGGGGGGGCGCCCTGAGCAGCAATATAAACACCTTGGCTGGCGAAAATACACCACATATAACCCCCAGGGCTATATGGATGTATTTTAACCCCTGCCAGAATTCACCAAAAAGCGGGAGAAAAGTCAGCCGAGAAGGGGGCGGAGCCTATCTCCTCAGCACACGGGCGCCATTTTCCATCACAGCTCCGCTGGAAGGACGTCTCCCTGACTCTCCCCTGCAGTCCTGCACTACAGAAAGGTAAAAAAGAGAGGGGGGGCACTAAGTTGGCGCAGTTTGATAATATCAGCAGCTATAAAGGAAAAGCACATTATATGGTGGTATTCCTGTGTATATATGGCGCTCTGGTGTGTGCTGGCATACTCTCCCTCTGTCTCTCCAAAGGGCTAGTGGGGTCCTGTCCTCTATCAGAGCATTCCCTGTGTGTGTGCGGTGTGTCGGTACGATTGTGTCGACATGTTTGAGGAGGAAAATGAGGTGGAGGCGGAGCAATTGCCTATAATAGAGTTGTCACCCCCTAGGGAGTCGACACCTGAGTGGATGAGCATATGGAAGGAATTGCGTGACAGTGTCAGCTCTTTACGAAAGACAGTTGACGACATGAGACAGCCGGCTACTCAGCTTGTGCCTGTCCAGGGGTCTCAAAGGCCATCAGGGGCTCTAAAACGCCCGTTACCTCAGATGGCAGACACGGATACTGACTCCAGTGTCGACGATGAAGAGACAAATGTGACTTCCAGTAGGGCCACACGTTACATGATTGAGGCAATGAAAAATGTTTTGCATATTTCTGATAATACAAGTACCACTAAAAAGGGTATTATGTTTGGTGAGAAAAAACTGCCTGTAGTTTTTCCTGCATCCGAGGAATTAAATGAAGTGTGTGATGAGGCGTGGGTTTCCCCCGATAAAAAACTGATAATTCCTAAAAGGTTATTGGCATCATACCCTTTCCCGCCAGAGGATAGGGCACGTTGGGAAACACCCCCTATGGTGGATAAAGCGCTCACACGCTTGTCTAAACAGGTGGCACTACCCTCTCCTGATACGGCCGCCCTAAAGGAACCTGCCGACAGAAAGCAGGAGAAAATCCTAAAATGTATATACACTCACACGGGTGTTATACTGCGACCAGCAATCGCCTCAGCCTGGATGTGCAGTGCTGGGGTGGCGTGGTCGGATTCCCTGACTGAAAATATTGATACCCTAGATAGGGACAGTATATTACTGACTATAGAGCATTTAAAAGATGCATTTTTATATATGCGTGATGCGCAGAGGGATATTTGCCGACTGGCATCAAGAGTTAGCGCGCTGTCCATTTCTGCCAGAAGAGGGTTATGGACGCGGCAGTGGTCAGGTGATGCGGATTCCAAAAGGCATATGGAAGTATTGCCTTATAAGGGGGAGGAGTTATTTGGGGTAGGTCTATCAGACCTGGTAGCCACGGCAACTGATGGAAAATCCACATTTTTACCCCAGGTAGCCTCTCAACATAAGAAGGCGCCGTATTATCAGGCGCAGTCCTTTCGGCCCCATAAGGGCAAGCGGGCAAAAGGCTCCTCATTTCTGCCCCGTGGCACAGGGAGAGGAAAAAGGCTGCAGCAAACAGCCAGTTCCCAGGAACAGAAGCCCTCTCCCGCCTCTGCCAAGTCCTCAGCATGACGCTGGGGCTTTACAAGCGGACTCAGGCACGGTGGGGGCCCGTCTCAAGAATTTCAGCGCGCAGTGGGCTCACTCGCAAGTGGACCCCTGGATCCTTCAGGTGGTATCTCAGGGGTACAAATTGGAATTTGAGACGTCTCCCCCTCGCCGTTTCCTAAAGTCTGCTTTACCGACGTCTCCCTCCGACAGGGAGGCAGTATTGGAAGCCATTCACAAGCTGTATTCCCAGCAGGTGATAATCAAGGTACCCCTCCTGCAACAGGGAAAGGGGTATTATTCCACACTGTTTGATCTCACCGAGCCGTCCGGCTTCGGTATCACAATTTTAAATCTAAAATCCTTGAACACTTACATACAGAGGTTCAAATTCAAGATGGAGTGATTGCAAACCTGGAAGAAGGGGATTATATGGTGTCTCTGGACATCAAGGATGCTTACCTCCATGTCCCAATTTACCCTTCTCACCAAGGGTACCTCAGGTTTGTGGTACAGAATTGTCACTATCAGTTTCAGACGCTGCCATTTGGATTGTCCACGGCACCCCGGGTCTTTACCAAGGTAATGGCCGAAATGATGATACTCCTTCGAAGGAAGGGAGTTTTAGTTATCCCTTACTTGGACGATCTCCTGATAAGGGCAAGATCCAGGGAACAGTTGGAAGTCGGGGTAGCACTATCTCAGGTAGTGTTGCGGCAGCACGGTTGGATTCTCAATATTCCGAAATCGCAGCTGGTCCCGACGACACGTCTTCTATTCCTAGGGATGATCCTGGACACAGTCCAGAAAAAGGTGTTTCTCCCGGAGGAGAAAGCCAGGGAGTTATCCGAGCTAGTCAGAAACCTCCTAAAACCAGGCCAACTCTCAGTGCATCAATGCACAAGGGTCCTGGAAAAAATGGTGGCTTCCTACGAAGCAATCCCATTCGGCAGATTCCACGCAAGAACTTTCCAGTGGGATCTGCTAGACAAATGGTCCGGGTCGCATCTTCAGATGCATCAGCGGATAATCTTGTCACCAAAGACAAGGGTGTCTCTCCTGTGGTGGTTGCAGAGTGCTCATCTTCTAGAGGGCCGCAGATTCGGCATTCAGGACTGGGTCCTGGTGACCACGGATGCCAGCCTGAGAGGCTGGGGAGCAGTCACACAGGGAAGGAATTTCCAGGGCTTGTGGTCAAGCCTGGAGACATCACTTCACATAAATATCCTGGAGCTAAGGGCCATCTACAATGCTCTAAGCCTAGCAAGACCTCTGCTTCAAGGTCAGCCGGTGCTGATCCAGTCAGACAACATCACGGCAGTCGCCCACGTAAACAGACAGGGCGGCACAAGAAGCAGGAGGGCAATGGCAGAAGCTGCAAGGATTCTTCGCTGGGCGGAAAATCATGTGATAGCACTGTCAGCAGTGTTCATTCCGGGAGTGGACAACTGGGAAGCAGACTTCCTCAGCAGGCACGACCTCCACCCGGGAGAGTGGGGACTTCACCCAGAAGTCTTCCACATGATTGTGAACCGTTGGGAAAAACCAAAGGTGGACAAGATGGCGTCCCGCCTAAACAAAAAACTAGACAGGTATTGCGCCAGGTCAAGGGACCCTCAGGCAATAGCTGTGGACGCTCTGGTAACACCGTGGGTGTACCAGTCAGTGTATGTGTTCCCTCCTCTGCCTCTCATACCAAAGGTACTGAGAATTATAAGACGGAGAGGAGTAAGAACTATACTCGTGGCTCCGGATTGGCCAAGAAGGACTTGGTACCCGGAACTTCAAGAGATGCTCACAGAGGACCCGTGGCCTCTACCTCTAAGAAGGGACCTGCTCCAGCAAGGACCCTGTCTGTTCCAAGACTTACCGCGGCTGCGTTTGACGGCATGGCGGTTGAACGCCGGATCCTGAAGGAAAAAGGCATTCCGGATGAAGTCATCCCTACCCTGATCAAAGCCAGGAAGGATGTAACTGCACAGCATTATCACCGTATTTGGCGTAAATATGTTGCGTGGTGCGAGGCCAGGAAGGCCCCTACCGAGGAATTTCAACTGGGTCGTTTCCTGCATTTCCTGCAAACAGGAGTGTCTATGGGCCTAAAATTAGGGTCCATTAAGGTTCAAATTTCGGCCCTGTAGATTTTCTTCCAGAAAGAACTGGCTTCGGTTCCTGAAGTTCAGACGTTTGTCAAGGGGGTACTGCATATACAGCCTCCTTTTGTGCCTCCAGTGGCACCTTGAGATCTCAATGTAGTTTTGGGGTTCCTAAAATCACATTGGTTTGAACCACTCACCACTGTGGACTAAAAATATCTCACATGGAAAGTGGTAATGCTGTTGGCCCTGGCTTCGGCCAGGCGTGTGTCAGAATTGGCGGATTTATCCTATAAAAGCCCTTACCTAATTTTTCATACGGACAGGGCAGAATTGAGGACTCGTCCTCAGTTTCTCCCTAAGGTTGTTTCAGCGTTTCACCTGCCTATTGTGGTACCTGCGGCTACTAGGGACTTGGAGGACTCCAAGTTGCTGGATGTAGTCAGGGCCCTGAAAATATATGTTTCCAGGACGGCTGGAGTCAGAAAATCTGACTCGCTGTTTATCCTGTATGCACCCAACAAGCTGGGTGCTCCTGCTTCTAAGCAGACTATTGCTCGTTGGATTTGTAGTACAATTCAGCTTGCACATTCTGTGGCAGGCCTGCCACAACCAAAATCTGTAAAAGCCAATTCCACAAGAAAGGTGGGCTCATCTTGGGCGGCTGCCCGAGGGGTCTCGGCTTTACAACTTTGCCGAGCAGCTACTTGGTCAGGGGCAAACACGTTTGCTAAATTCTACAAATTTGATACCCTGGCTGAGGAGGACCTGGAGTTCTCTCATTCGGTACTGCAGAGTCATCCGCACTCTCCCGCCCGTTTGGGAGCTTTGGTATAATCCCCATGGTCCTTACGGAGTTCCCAGCATCCACTAGGACGTCAGAGAAAATAAGAATTTACTTACCGATAATTCTATTTCTCGTAGTCCGTAGTGGATGCTGGGCGCCCATCCCAAGTGCGGATTGTCTGCAATACTTGTACATAGTTGTTGTTACAAAAATCGGGTTATTGTTGTTGTGAGCCATCTTTCCAGAGGCTCCTCTGTTATCATGCTGTTAACTGGGTTCAGATCACAGGTTGTACGGTGTGATTGGTGTGGCTGGTATGAGTCTTACCCGGGATTCAAAATACTTCCTTTTCTCTGACGTCCTAGTGGATGCTGGGGACTCCGTAAGGACCATGGGGAATAGCGGCTCCGCAGGAGACTGGGCACAAAAGTAAAAGCTTCAGGACTACCTGGTGTGCACTGGCTCCTCCCCCTATGACCCTCCTCCAAGCCTCAGTTAAGATTTTGTGCCCGAACGAGAAGGGTGCAGACTGGGTGGCTCTCCTGAGCTGCTTAGAGTAAAAGTTTTAAATAGGTTTTTTATTTTCAGTGAGTCCTGCTGGCAACAGGCTCACTGCATCGAGGGCTAAGGGGAGAAGAAGCGAACTCACCTGCGTGCAGAGTGGATTGGGCTTCTTGGCTACTGGACATTAGCTCCAGAGGGATGATCACAGGCCCAGCTATGGATGGGTCCCGGAGCCGCGCCGCCGGCCCCCTTACAGAGCCAGAAGAGTGAAGAGGTCCGGAAAATCGGCGGCAGAAGATGTCCTGTCTTCTATAAGGTAGCGCACAGCACCGCAGCTGTGCGCCATTGCTCTCAGCACACTTCACACTCCGGTCACTGAGGGTGCAGGGCGCTGGGGGGGGCGCCCTGAGACGCAATGAAAATACTTTTTATGGCTAAAAATACATCACATATAGCTCCTGGGCTATATGGATGTATTTAACCCCTGCCAGTTTTCCTCATAAAAAGCGGGAGAAAGGCCGCCGAGAAGGGGGCGGAGCCTATCTCCTCAGCACACTGGCGCCATTTTCCCTCACAGCTCCGTTGGAGGGAAGCTCCCTGGCTCTCCCCTGCAGTCACTACACTACAGAAAGGGTTAAAAAAGAGAGGGGGGCACTAATTAGGCGCAGTATTAAAGATACAGCAGCTATAAGGGGATAAACACTTATATTAAGTTATCCCTATATATATATATATATATAGCGCTCTGGTGTGTGCTGGCAAACTCTCCCTCTGTCTCCCCAAAGGGCTAGTGGGGTCCTGTCCTCTATCAGAGCATTCCCTGTGTGTGTGCTGTGTGTCGGTACGTTTGTGTCGACATGTATGAGGAGAAAAATGATGTGGAGACTGAGCAGATTGTCTGTAATAGTGATGTCACCCCCTAGGGGGTCGACACCTGAGTGGATGAACTGTTGGAAGGAATTACGTGACAGTGTCAGCTCTGTATAAAGACAGTGGTTGACATGAGACAGCCGGCTACTCAGCTTGTGCCTGTCCAGACGTCTCATGGGCCGGCAGGGGCTCTAAAGCGCCCGTTACCTCAGATGGCAGATACAGACGCCGACACGGATACTGACTCCTGTGTCGACGGTGAAGAGACAAACGTGATTTCCAGTAGGGCCACACGTTACATGATTGAGGCAATGAAAAATGTTTTACACATTTCTGATAATACGAGTACCACCAAAAAGGGGTATTATGTTCGGTGAGGAAAAACTACCTGTAGTTTTCCTGAATCTGTGAAATTAAATGAGGTGTGTGATGATGCGTGGGTTTCCCCCGATAACAATTGATAATTTCTAAAAAGTTATTGGCAGTATATCCTTTCCCGCCAGAGGTTAGGGTGCGTTGGGAGACACCCCCTAGGGGGGATAAGGCGCTCACACGCTTGTAAAAACAAGGGCTCTACCCTCTCCTGAGATGGCCGCCCTTAAGGATCCTGCTGATAGAAAGCAGGAGGGTATCCTAAAATGTATTTACACACATACTGGTGTTATACTGCGACCAGCAATCGCCTCAGCCTGGATGTGCAGTGCTGGGTTGGCGTGGTCGGATTCCCTGACTGAAAATATTGATATCCTAGATAGGGACAGTATATTATTGCCTATAGAGCATTTAAAAGATGCATTTCTATATATGCATGATGCACAGCGGAATATTTGCCGACTGGCATCAAGTATAAGTGCGTTGTCCATTTCTGCCAGTAGAGGGTTATGGACACGACAGTGGTCAGGTGATGCGGATTCCAAAAGGCATTTGGAAGTATTGCCTTATAAAGGGGAGGAGTCATTTGGGGTCGGTCTTTCAGACCTGGTGGCCACGGCAACAGCTGGGAAATCCACGTTTGTACCCCAGGTCGCCTCTCAAAATAAGAAGACGCCGTATTATCAGGCGCAGTCCTTCGTTGGCAAGCGGGCAAAGGGTTCCTCAATTCTGCCCCGTGACAGAAGGAGAGAAAAAAGGCTGCAGAAATCAGCCAGTTCCCAGGAACAGAAGCCCTCTCCCGCCTCTGCCAAGCCCTCAGTATGACGCTAGGGCTTTACAAGCTCAGGCACGGTGGGGGCCCGTCTCAATGTTTTTCAGCGCGCAGTGGGCTCACTCGCAAGTAGACCCCTGGATCCTTCAGGTGATATCTCAGGGGTACAAATTGGAATTCGAGACGTCTCCCCCTCGCCGTTTCCTAAAGTCGGCTTTACCGACGTCTCCCTCTGACAGGGAGGCAGTTTTGGAAGCCATTCACAAGCTGTATTCCCAGCAGGTGATAATCGAGGTACCCCTCCTGCAACAGAGAATGGGGTATTATTCCACACTGTGTGGTACCGAAGCCGGACGGCTCGGTGAGACCAATTCTAAATCTAAAATCTTGAACACTTACATAAGGAGGTTCAAATTCAAGATTGAGTCACTCAGAGCAGTGATTGCGAACCTGGAAGAAGGGGACTACATGATGTCTCGTGACATCAAGGATGCTTACCTTCATGCCAAAATTACCCTTCTCACCAAGGGTACCTCAGGTTTGTGGTACAGAACTGTCACTATCAGTTTCAGACGCTGCCGTAGGGATGGTCCACGGCACCCCGGGTCTTTACCAAGGTAATGGCCGAAATAATAATACTCCTTCGAAGGAAGGGAATATTAGTTATCCCTTACTTGGACGATCCCCTGATAAGGGTATGATCCAGGGAACAGTTGGAGGTCGGTGTAGCACTATCTCAGGTAGTGTTGCGGCAGCACGTTTGGATTCTCAATATTCCAAAATCGCAGCTGATTCCGACGACTCGTCTTCTGTTTCTAGGGATGATCCTGGACACAGTCCAGAAAAAGGTGTTTCTCCCGGAGGAGAAAGTCAGGAAATTATCCGAGCTAGTCGGGAACCTCTTATAACCGAGCCAAGTCTCAGTACATCAATGAAAGGATTCTGGGAAAAATGGTGGCTTCCTACGAAGCGATCCCATTCGGCAGTTTCCACGCAAGAACTTTCCAGTGGGACCTGCTGGACAAATGGTCCGAGTCGCATCTTCAGATGCATCAGCGGATAACCCTGTCACCAAGGACAAGGGTGTCCCTCCTGTGGTGGTTGCAGAGTGCTCATCTTCTAGAGGGCCGCAGATTCGGCATTCAGGACTGGGTCCTGGTGACCACGGATGCCAGCCTGCGAGGCTGGGGAGCAGTCACATAGGGAAGGAATTTCCAGGGCTTATGGTCAAGCCTGGAGACATCACTTCACATAAATATCCTGAAGCTAAGGGCCATTTACAATGCTCTAAGCTTAGCAAGACCTCTGCTTCAAGGTCAGCCGGTGTTGATCCAGTCGGACAACATCACGGCAGTCACCCATGTAAACAGACAGGGTGGCACAAGAAGCAGGAGGGCAATGGCAGAAGCTGCAAGGATTCTTCGCTGGGCGGAAAATCATGTGATAGCACTGTCAGCAGTAGTCATTCCGGGAGTGGACAACTGGGAAGCAGACTTCCTCAGCAGACACGACCTCCACCCGGGAGAGTGGGGACTTCACCCAGAAGTCTTCCACATGATTATAAACCATTGGGAAAAACTCGGCAGGTATTGCGCCAGGTCAAGGGACCCTCAGGCAATAGCTGTAGACGCTCTGGTAACACCGTGGGTGTACCGGTCAGTGTATGTGTTCCTCCTCTGCCTCTCATACCCATGGTACTGAGAATTATAAGATGGAGAGGAGTAAGCAATATATTCGTAGCTCCGGATTGGCCAAGAAGGACTTGGTACCCGGAACGTCAAGAGATGCTCACGGGGGATCCGTGGCCTCTACCTCTAAGAAGGGACCTGCTCCAGCAAGGACCCTGTCTGTTCCAAGACTTACTGCGGCTGCGTTTGACGGCATGGCGGTTGAACGCCGGATCCTGAGGGAAAAAGGCATTCCGGATGAAGTCATCCCTATCCTGATCAAAGCCAGGAAGAATGGAACCGCAAAACATTATCACCGCATTTGGCGAAAATATATGTTGCGTGGTGCGGGGCCAGTAAGGCCCGATGGAGGAATTTCAACTGGGTCGATTCCTACATTTCCTGCATGCAGGAGTGTCTATGGGCCTGAAATTTGGGTCCATTAAGTTTCAAATTTCGGCCCTGTCAATTTTCTTCCAAAAAGAACTAGCTTCAGTACCTGAAGTTCAGACGGTTGTAAAAGGGGTACTGTATATACAGCCTCCTTTTGTGTCTCCAGTGGCACCTTGGGATCTCAATGTAGTTTTGGAGTTCCAGAAGTCACATTGGTTTGAACCACTTAAATCTGTGGAGTTAAAATATCTCACATGGAAAGTGGTCATGCTGTTGGCCCGGGCCTGGGCCAGGCGCGTGTCAGAATTGGCGGCTTTGTCCTGTAAAAGCCCTTATCTGATTTTCCATTCGGACAGGGCGGAATTGAGGATTCGTCCTCAGTTTCTCCCTAAGGTGGTTTCAGCGTTTCACCTGAACCAACCTATTGTGGTGCCTGCGGCTACTAGGGACTTGGAGGACTCCAAGTTGCTAGATGTTGTCAGGGCCCGGAAAATATATGTTTCCAGGACGGCTGGAGTCAGAAAATCTGACTCGCTGTTTATCCTGTATGCACCCAACAAGTTGGGTGCTCCTGCTTCTAAGCAGACTATTGCTCGTTGGATTTTTAGTACAATTCAGCTTGCACATTCTGTGGCAGGCCTGCCACAGCCAAAAATCTGTAAATGCCCACTCCACAAGGAAGGTGGGCTCATCTTGGGCGGCTGCCCGAGGGGTCTCGGCTTTACAACTTTGCCGAGCAGCTACTTGGTCAGGAGCAAATACGTTTGTAAAATTCTACAAATTCGATACCCTGGCTGAGGAGGACCTGGAATTCTCTCATCGGTGCTGCAGAGTCATCCGCACTCTCCCGCCCGTTTGGGAGCTTTGGTATAATCCCCATGGTCCTTACGGAGTCCCCAGCATCCACTAGGACGTCAGAGAAAATAAGAATTTACTTACCGATAATTCTATTTCTCGTAGTCCGTAGTGGATGCTGGGCGCCCATCCCAAGTGCGGATTGTCTGCAATACTGGTACATAGTTATTGTTACCAAAAATCGGGTTATTGCTGTAGTGAGCCATCTTTTCTAAAGGCTCCTCTGTTATCATGCTGTTAACTGGGTTTAGATCACAAGTTATACGGTGTGATTGGTGTGGCTGGTATGAGTCTTACCCGGGATTCAAAATCCTTCCTTATTGTGTACGCTCGTCCGGGCACAGTATCCTAACTGAGGCTTGGAGGAGGGTCATAGGGGGAGGAGCCAGTGCACACCAGGTAGTCCTGAAGCTTTTACTTTTGTGCCCAGTCTCCTGCGGAGCCGCTATTCCCCATGGTCCTTACGGAGTCCCCAGCATCCACTACGGACTACGAGAAATAGAATTATCGGTAAGTAAATTCTTATTATTGTGTACGCTCGTCCGGGCACAGTATCCTAACTGAGGCTTGGAGGAGGGTCATAGGGGGAGGAGCCAGTGCACACCAGGTAGTCCTAAAGCTTTACTTTTGTGCCCAGTCTCCTGCGGAGCCGCTATTCCCCATGGTCCTTACGGAGTTCCCAGCATCCACTACGGACTACGAGAAATAGAATTATCGGTAAGGTAATTCTTATTTTCGCTCCTATTTGGCTCAGTAAAAAAACACTGAGGCATCTTGAGAGTGTGGAGGGGAAGGAGGGTTACACATTTAAATATGTAAATGTGCCTATCCCTGCTAACGCCCCATCCATATCCCAAGAGTTCTCCAGTGCCCCCCGTGGATTCAAAGAAAAGGATTTATCTGGTAAGTACCAAAAACCTCTTTTCCGTTGGCCAGTTCTGCAAGCTGAGGCTTACTCAGCTGGCCGCCTGCGGGGAACACCGTGACTGATGGTCGTGATGTTGGATCCCAGGTTGCGACACCGGTCTCAGTGCTGGGATCGCAGCTACATGCGGGAGGCATCGCTTCTACTGAGATGTCTCCTGCATGACCCTCTTAGGGATCGGATGGAAAGTCAGGGCTGCTTGCATGTATCATTGAACTCCAGTCCATTTCTGAATCAGGCACTGTGTACGCCCATTCCACGCCATTATCAGTCAGATGTGTTCCACCTAGCATACGGTAGGTGTGAGTGTCATTCCTGGTGGTGGTGGCCGCTTTAGCCAGTGGAGAGCTGGTGGCAGAGCATTCACAAGACGTGTCCAACTCGGAATACTGGCTGTTGTCCATATGAGATTTCCATTTGTGGTAGGCATTACGTGCGACGCTGACTGGGGCCCTATGTGTCCATCTGTAGATCTTCATTGGACTAGGACCTTATGCTAATTTTGCTCATTTCTATTCAGTTCCCAGTGTGTATGGGGGTGAGGGCCAGTATCTGGATGGCCATTATGGTTGACACCTGACTAATGAGACTTCCTGTCCTATGATGCCAGCTGGCCAGTGTGTAGGCTCAGGAACTGTTACTCACCAATGTCTGCGTTTGGGTCCATGCAGTATGCTTGGTGACGTGATTGTGTTACATTTTAAGCTAATGTTTGACTTATTCAACAGTTGTATTTATATATTATAATAAAAAAAGATTTATTTCCATATCTCTCTCTTCCAGCAGATGGACAGAGAGGCAGGAATACCTCGGAGGAACATCTAACTGTGTTTCCAGATTTTAAATTAGAAAAGAACATCACACGAGATTCTGCAGGAGAAAACCTAATTTCCCCAATTGTACATCCAGTGCCTCACAGTGCAGATATATCATCTGCTCCCTCTAACCATGAGGAGTGTCCCATTAATTCAAATGTTTCTACACATAGTGCAGCTCCTACAGATGCTACAGTCATTCCCTCTTCTGAATTTGTTAAAAGGGTTAATAATCAGTCAGTCTGTATTAGACAGAAGAAGCGCACATATAAGAAACAATATCCATGCTCTGAGTGTGGGAAATGTTTTACACGTAAATCAAGTCTTATTACACATCAGAGACTTCACACAGGTGAGAGTCCATTTTCATGCTCTGAATGTGGAAAATGGTTTAGACAGAAATCGGGTCTTATTACACATCAGAGACATCACACAGGTGAGAATCCATTTTCATGCTCTGATTGTGGGAAATGTTTTAAACAGAAATCACATCTTATTGTACATCACAGAAGTCACACAGGTGAGAAACCATTTCCATGCACTGAGTGTGGGAAATGTTTTTCACTTAAAGCACATCTTATTACACATCACAGAAGTCACACAGGTGAGAAGCCGTTTCTATGTTCTGAGTGTGGGAAATTTTTTACACATAAATCAACTCTTCTTACACATCAGAGAATTCACACAGGTGAGAGGCCGTTTCCGTGCACTGAATGCGGAAAATGTTTTATAAAGAAATCAGATCTTGTCATACATCAGAGAATTCACACAGGTGAGAAGCCATTTTCATGCTCTGACTGTGGGAAATGTTTTCCACGTAAATCGCCTCTTCTTAAACATCAGAGAATTCACACAGGTGAGAAGCCATTTTCATGCTCTGACTGTGGGAAATGTTTTCCACGTAAATCGCCTCTTCTTAAACATCAGAAAATTCACATAGGTGAAAAGCAAATTTCATGTTCCGAGTGTGGGAAATGTTTTACAAAAAAATTAGCTCTTGCTGCACATCAGAGAATTCACACAAGATGAAAACCGTATCAAAGATATTAAAGAGGGTTGCAGCAATCTATTGTAAAAGTCATTATATCTCTTTTTCGGGGTCCATGCTGATTCACAGGGACAATCAGGTTGTAGAGCTGCGGAGAAGATCTAGGCATCAAAGGCTTTTAAGCTCCCAGGATGCTTCGGTCCTCTCTTCCTATACCCCACCCACTGGCCAAATGACTCCAATTTTTCTCTGGTGCCGGATGCACCATTAGACAGAGTGGTTGCATCTAAGCAACCACAAGCTTTACTTTCATTTATTTTTACTTCAGAGCAGCAGCACTTGGCTGTCCAGCGGATGCCAGCGCTGTTGCTCCTACAACTCCCCACCCGGCGCAGCAACACCAGTAACTGGTCTTGTAATCTCGACGGGCGCCGGATAAGGCTCACGCTAGCAAAGCTTTTCGGAAACCACCGCCAGCCAGCGGGGGGACAGGTAAGGCGGGTCTCCGTGCAAGCGGAGCCCCACGTCTTTTAGTGTGGTCTTTCCTCTGGTTGCGGAGATGGACCAGAGGTGCAGGTGTGGGCGCCGGTCCATCCACGACCCTACTAGGCCCACTAGGGCAATATTGTACCGGGTAGCTGGGGATATTCTACAGCCAGGCTCCCCGGGGGTAACGTCAGCATAGGGGAGGTACGCTACCCCAGCGGCCCCTTCCCCGACTCAGAGCGAGTCTCCACAGCAGTTTCCCGCCTTTGAGCTGCTCCTCCCTCACCCTCCTCTCTTTCAGAGACGCTCAGCGGCTATTTCCTCAGGGTCACAGGCTGCAGCTGAAGCTCTCCAGTATACCTGTCCTCATCAATCATGTTATACAGCAGTTCATATCCTGTGTAGTTGATACAGTGCCCATTGCAATATAAATATATATATATATATATATATATATATATATTGTTAAATACTACTTTAACCATGTTGTTCGAGTTAACGTTAAGTAACTGACTGTATGGAAGTCAGATTTAGAAAAGCAAGTGAATATTTATTTTTAAGGACCACGCCCATATACAGGTTTAGAGACTACATTCTCTTAGCCTGGGTCAAAATTAATCAACCCAGAAACATGTCAATACAATGAATTTTATAACATACAGTTACGCCCCATTCTTATAACCCTCCCATATGATTTCATGCATCTTCAGTACAGTGTTATGCAATATTAGGACAATTGGCAAAGACAACCAAGAGATATTTAGCCAATACATCCTCATGATGAGTCTGACTCGTGCTTTTAACCATGTGTCCTTGATTATAATAAAGTATACAATTTTCCTAAGTTCTCATTGTTTAAAGTTGTGTGTGGGGGAATTCCTTATTAGGAATTAAACTGGACTTTGGATGGGCGTACGTGGACTTACTAGTCTCTTAGTCTGTATAAAGTTATATGAATATGCTTCCTCATTTAGCTAGAAACAAAATGGATTCTCTTATGCTTTTGGACTATAATGGTGAATATGAGGTCACCTTTGATATTGTGATGATTATGTGTATGCATAAAATACGTACTATCCCGTAGTACATATATAAAGCTGTTAGGCCTTTAGAATGTTGCCTCTATCACAGTATTTGACTATATATATATATATATATATATATATATTTATACATTGAATGTGACTTGTGCTAGCTCTGTGGTCTGTTTACTCAGGTTCTCTACGGCTATTGCTATCCCTTTCTCTTTTTTATCTTGTATAACTCTAGAGTACAGGTGTTTGATGGTTACATTGGCACTTCACATATACACATATTTGTGAAGGCAGTCACATTGAATTGTTAAGCTGTATACTGCGGTGTGCTTTACAGTTATTACTATGTCTTCCAGAAAGGCTAACAAGGGGCAGGCTGCTCCAGTACTGGTAACATGCAGGACTTGTTCAGCGGTGTCCACACAGGATCCTGTTCTGGATGGCCAATGCACTAATAACCCTCCCCGCCTCAGCAGAACAGCCTCAGCCACAGGAACCCCCATGGGCTTCCTTTTCACAGCTCCTCACAAACATAGCAGATCCCTTATCAGCACCTGCTCAGCCTCCTAGTGTGGAGGTTCACCAGCAGCCATAACCTGCTAAATCCCCCTATGCCTCCTATGCTGCCTTCCCGGGGTAGACGTACTGTCTAATGAAGTACAAAACTTAGCTAAGACCTCTGCTGTATTCCAGCAGATGTTACAGGCTAATAAAACTCCGGAGGTAAGACCTCAAAGAAGACCTATGCAATCCTCACAATCTACTCATATTTCTGATTCAGAGGAATCTTCTGGGGAACCAGATCAAATAGATATTTCATTAGTGCACAGGTTCTCAAACTCTGTCCTCAGGACCCCACACAGTGCATGTTTTGCAGGTCTCCTCACAGAATGGCATGTGAAATGATTAACTCCACCTGTGGACCTTTAAAAATGTGTCTGTGAGTAATTAATACACCTGTGCACATGCTGGGTTACCTGCAAAACATTCACTGTGTGGGGTCCTGAGGACCGAGTTTGAGAACCTGTGCATTAGTGGAATCCCTATCTCCTGAAGAGGAACGTCATTCCACTATAGATGTACCAGTTTTAGCCAGAGCTGTAAAGTACATATAAGAAATGAACCACTTAACTGATGATTTCCCCCCAAAAAAAACGCTCTGAAATTGTCGGGGTTTTTTTTTTTTTTATGAGTAAATAGGTGAAGAACATGATTTTAACCCTATCCAAAATGATTTTAGTAAAAAAAAATAATATATATATATATATATATATTTTAAATATCTTTCCAAACATCGATCAGGAACACGACATCGCGGCTTTCAGTAGGGAAGAGTGCAGGGAGGCAGAGGGACCTTCTGGTCCCTCTGACAGCAGCAGCGGAGGGAAGTTTCCCTTCCCTGCCGCTGCTAACACATTTTATCTGGCTGGTCGCATAGTGTGCGACCAGGTCAGATAAAGCACTTGCAGGCATGGTCGCATCTGATGCGACCATGCCAGGAAAGTGGTTAAAAGTGAGGAGCAACCGGCTCCTAAATCCAAGGCGCCGGTATTTAAGTGTCCAAAAGTGGCTACAACAGAATTTCCTCCGTTATTTATGGCCATAACTATGCGCAGAACCTCGCTCAAAATGCAAAATTTTATTGCAATAATTATTAATAATAAATTGGTAGATTTTGAATTGCGCACCTGCAACCTAGGGCCTAATTCAGAACTGATCACAGCAGCAAATTTGTTAGCTAATGGGCAAAAGCATGTGCACTGCAGGTGGGGCAGATGTAACATGTACAGAGAGAGTTAGATTTGGTTGGGTTATATTGTTTCTGTGCAGGGTAAATACTGGCTGCTTTATATTTACACTGCAGTTTAGATTTCAGTTTGAACACACCCCACCCAAATCTAACACACTCTGCACGTTGTAAATCTGCCCCACCTGCAGTGCACATGGTTTTGCCCATTAGCTAACAAATTTGCTGCTGTGATCAGATCTGAATTAGGCCCCTTGTTTTTGTATGCAGTACTCCAAGGTCTCCGCATGGTCGAACTTCTCATTACTGGTGTGCACCCCAGGACCCCTCCCCTGTATGCTTACCTAAACCACCAAGGAGGAACCCGCAGTTGGATGACAAAGCACGAGGTAGCACAGATCCTAAGGTGGGCTGATCGCCACCTCCCGGCAATACCAGCAGTGTTCATTCCAGGAGTCTTAAATTTGGAGGTGGATTTTCTCAGCCAACACGACGTGCATTTAGGGGAGTGGGCATTATACCCTCAGATATTCCAACTACTAGTGGACAGGTGGGGCCTTCCAGAAGTAGACCTCATGGCCTCACATCACAACAAAAAGCTGCCATTGTATGGTTCCCGCACAAGGGACAAAGAAGCAACATTTGTAGATGCTCTGTCAGTGAACTGGGAGTTCAGACTAGCATACCTGTTCCCTCCAGTGGCCTTTCTACCAAGAATGATCTGAAAGTTCAAACAGGAAGGGGGCATGATAATACTAAAAGCCCCAGCGTGACCCAGACGTCATTGGTACGCAGACCTACTCAGTCTCTCCATACACGACCCTCTGTCACTTCCTCTGTGGCTGGATCTGCTATCTCAAGGTCCCTGTATACATCGGATTTAGCTCGCCTGTCTTTGACGGCATAGCTCTTGAGACATCCCTCTTGAGTGTCAGGATTCTGTAAACTTTGTCCCCGGAGAGGGCACTAGTGGGTCAGTGTAGGTGTGATAGAGGAAACGGGGAGACTGAAGAAAAGTTCCACGCATGTGCGCTTGATATTTATTATCACACAGGGATAACTGATGACCGGAACAATGAATAATAACTTAATCCGATAAATGTATATTTCAAAAGTCACTGGTAACAAATGAGCAATGAAGATGAACTTGTAACTTGATATAAATGATAAGGCAATAATGAAATCAGATGCAGCAAACGAAACTCCGATATATAATAAATAGCAATCAAAGCACACAGTCTGTAGAAGCACACGTCTTTAAGCCAAGCAAGGCCCTAGCAGGAGACCGTTCTAACACAGCAAGTTGTTAAGTGCTGAATGCAATGCACAATGCTAGATGCTGGTAATCAGGTGCACAGGCTGAGTAATGGAAGAACACCTGAAGAAAGTCTCTTACTGCAAGTTGTTGTGGCAAACTGTGGCTGGAGTTCATAGCAAACTGAAGACTGAAGAATGACAACAAGGAAACCACTGGAAACAGGAACCAGGAGAACTTGTACACCGAATGTGACTCGTAGGAAAGCTGGAATGGATGCTGGTACTTGTAGTTCCACAGGAACACTGGAATAGGGAAACAACTTGGAAATGCCAGAAATAGATCACTGGAAACAGGGAATTGCAGACTGGAACTGGGAATGGAACTGCTGGAACCTGTAGTTCCACAGGTCCAATACACTGGGGAATCTGCAGACAGAGGACTGAAGACAGGAGACGCCTGTTCAAAGGATGTGACGCGTTGTCCAAGGCGATGAGACTAAGCCAGGAACTGGAGTTTATACTAGTGATGAGCGGGTTCGTTTTCTCAGAAACTGAACCCCCCCGAACTTCACCTTTTTTACACGGGTCCGAGGCAGGTTAGAACCTTCCCGCCTTGCTCGGCTAACCCGAGCACGCCCGAACGTCATCATCCCGCTGTCGGATTCTCGCGAGATTCGGATTCAATATAAGCAGCCGCGCGTCGCCGCCATTTTCACTCGTGCATTGAAGATGATAGGGAGAGGACGTGGCTGGCGTCCTCTCTGTTTATTGTAGAAGTTGATTGGTTTATTGCTTAATTGTGGGGAGGATTGGGGAGCAGCTGTTAGGAGGTGTACAGTGCAGAGTTTTGCTGATAAGTGACCACCAGTTTTTATCCGTTCTCTGCCTGAAAAAAACACTCCATTCCATATCTGTGCTCAGTCTGCTGCATAATATATCTGTCCTGAGTGCTCACACTGCTTAATTGTGGGGACTGGGGAGCAGCTATAGCAGGAGTACAGTGCAGAGTTTTGCTGACAGTGACCACCAGTATACGTTATCTGCCTGAAAAACACTCCATATCTGTGCTCAGTGTGCTGCTTTTTTGTGGGGACTGGGGACCACCAGTATAATTAATATTATATAGGAGGAGTACAGTGCAGAGTGCACTGCTGTACCTACCTCTGTGTCGTCATCCATTAAGTATACTATCCATCTACATTCTATACCTGTGGTGCATTTTAGTTTTGCAGTTTGCTGACACAGTGTCCACCAGTATACTATATATAGCAGTACGCTAGGCCACTGCTGTACCTACCTCTGTGTCGTCACTCGTCATCCATTAAGTATACTATCCATCTACATTCTATACCTGTGGTGCATTTTAGTTTTGCAGTTTGCTGACAGTGTCCACCAGTATACTATATATAGCAGTACGGTAGGCCACTGCTGTGCCTACCTCTGTGTCGTCACTCATCATCCATTAAGTATACTATCCATCTACATTCTATACCTGTGGTGCATTTTAGTTTTGCAGTTTGCTGACAGTGTCCACCAGTATACTATATATAGCAGTACGGTAGGCCACTGCTGTACCTACCTGTGTCGTCACTCGTCATCCATTAGGTATACTATCCATTTACATTCTATACCTGTGGTGCATTTTAGTTTTGCAGTTTGCTGACAGTGTCCACCAGTATACTATATATAGCAGTACGGTAGGCCTCTGCTGTACCTACCTCTGTGTCGTCACTCGTCATCCATTAGGTATACTATCCTTTTACATTCTATACCTGTGGTGCATTTTAGTTTTGCAGTTTGCTGACAGTGTCCACCAGTATACTATATATAGCAGTACGGTAGGCCACTGCTGTACCTACCTCTGTGTCGTCACTCGTCATCCATTAAGTATAATATCCATCTACATTCTATACCTGTGGTGCATTTTAGTTTTGTGCAGTAAATATAGTAGTAGGCCATTGCTATTGATACTGGCATATAATTCCACACACAAAAAAATGGAGAACAAAAATGTGGAGGTTAAAATAGGGAAAGATCAAGATCCACTTCCACCTCGTGCTGAAGCTGCTGCCACTAGTCATGGCCGAGACGATGAAATGCCATCAACATCGTCTGCCAAGGCCGATGCCCAATGTCATAGTAGAGATCATGTAAAATCCAAAACCCAAAAGTTCAGTAAAATGACCCAAAAATCAAAATTAAAAGCGTCTGAGGAGAAGCGTAAACTTGCCAATATGTCATTAACGACACGGAGTGGCAAGGAACGGCTGAGGCCCTGGCCTATGTTCATGGCTAGTGGTTCAGCTTCACATGAGGATGGAAGCACTCATCCTCTCGCTAGAAAAAAGAAAAGACTTAAGCTGGCAAAAGCACAGCAAAGAACTGTGCGTTCTTCTAAATCACAAATCCCCAAGGAGAGTCCAATTGTGTCGGTTGCGATGCCTGACCTTCCCAACACTGGACGGGAAGAGCTTGCGCCTTCCACCATTTGCACGCCCCCTGCAAGTGCTGGAAGGAGCACCCGCAGTTCAGTTCCTGATAGTCAGATTGAAGATGTCACTGTTGAAGTACACCAGGATGAGGTTATGGGTGTTGCTGGCGCTGGGGAGGAAATTGACAAGGAGGATTCTGATGGTGAGGTGGTTTGTTTAAGTCAGGCACCCGGGGAGACACCTGTTGTCTGTGGGAGAAATATGTCCATTGACATGCCTGGTCAAAATACAAAAAAAAAATCAGCTCTTCGGTGTGGAATTATTTCAACACAAATGCGGACAACAGGTGTCAAGCCGTGTGTTGCCTTTGTCAAGCTGTAATAAGTAGGGGTAAGGACGTTAACCACCTCGGAACATCCTCCCTTATACGTCACCTGCAGCGCATTCATCATAAGTCAGTGACAAGTTCAAAAACTTTGGGTGACAGCGGAAGCAGTCCCTGACCACTAAATCCCTTCCTCTTGTAACCAAGCTCCTGCAAACCATACCACCAACTCCCTCAGTGTCAATTTCCTCCTTACCCAGGAAAGCCAATAGTCCTGCAGGCCATGTCACTGTCAAGCCTGCCGAGTCCTCTCCTGCCTGGGATTCCCCCGATGCATCCTTGAGTGTAACGCCTACTGCTGCTGTTGCTGCTGGGAGTCGATCGTCATACAAGAGGGGAAGTCGGAAGACCACTTGTACTACTTCCAGTAAGCAATGGACTGTCCAACAGTCCTTTGCGAGGAAGATGAAATATCACAGCAGTCATCCTGCTGCAAAGCAGATAACTCAGGCCTTGGCAGCCTGGGTGGTGAGAAACGTGGTTCCGGTATCCATCGTTAATTCAGAGGCAACTATAGACTTGATTGAGGTACTGTGTCCCCGGTACCAAATACCATCTAGGTTCCATTTCTCTAGGCAGGCAATACCGAAAATGTACACAGACCTCAGAAAAAGACTCACCAGTGTCCTAAAAAATGCAGTTGTACCCAATGTTCACTTAACCACGGACAAGTGGAGCAGGGCAGACTCAGGACTATATGACTGTGACAGCCCACTGGGTAGATGTATTGCCTCCCGCAGCAAGAACAGCAGCGGCGTCACCAGTAGCAGCATCTCGCAAATGCCAACTCGTTCCTAGGCAGGCTACGCTTTGTATCACCGCTTTCCAGAATAGGCACACAGCTGACAACCTCTTACGGCAACTGAGGAAGATCATCGCAGAATGTCTTACCCCAGTTGGACTCTCCTGGGGATTTGTGACATCGGACAAAGCCAGCAATATTGTGTGTGCATTACATCTGGGCAAATTCCACCACGTCCCATGTTTTGCACATACATTGAATTTGGTGGTGCAGAATTATTTAAAAAATGACAGGGGCGTGCAAGAGATGCTGTCGGTGGCCCGAAGAATTGCGGGCCACTTTCTGCATTCAGGCACCGCGTACAGAAGACTGGAGCACCACCAAACATTCCTGAACCTGCCCTGCCATCATCTGAAGCAAGAGGTGGTAACGAGGTGGAATTCAACCCTCTATATGCTTCAGAGGATGGAGGAGCAGCAAAAGGCCATTCAAGCCTATACATCTGCCCACGATATAGGCAAAGGAGGGGGAATGCTCCTGACTCAAGCGCAGTGGAGAATGATTTCAACGTTGTGCAAGGTTATGCAACCCTTTGAACTTGCCACACGTGAAGTCAGTTCAGACACTGCCAGCCTGAGTCAGGTCATTCCCCTCATCAGGCTTTTGCAGAAGAAGCTGGAGACATTGAAGGAGGAGCTAAAACAGAGCGATTCCGCTAGGCATGTGGGACTTGTGGATGGAGCCCTTAATTCGCTTAACCAGGATTCACGGGTGGTCAATCTGTTGAAATCAGAGCACTACATTTTGGCCACCGTGCTCGATCCTAGATTTAAAACCTACGTTGTATCTCTCTTTCCGGCAGACACAAGTCTGCAGAGGTTCAAAGACCTGCTGGTCAAATTGTCAAGTCAATTCTCCCGCAACTGGGGGTGCGAGGAAAAGGCTAAGAATTCCTAGCCCACCCGCTGGCGGTGATGCAGGGCAGTGTGGAGAGAGTGCTGACATCTGGTCCGGACTGAAGGACCTGCCAATGATTACTGACATGTCGTCTACTGTCACTGCATATGATTCTCTCACCATGGAAAGAATGGTGGAGGATTATATGAGTGACAGCATCCAAGTAGGCATGTCAGACAGTCCGTACGTATACTAGCAGGAAAAAGAGGCAATTTGGAGGCCCTTGCACAAACTGGCTTTATTCTACCTAAGTTGCCCTCCCTTCAGTGTGTACTCCGAAAGAGTGTTTAGTGCAGCCGCTCACCTTGTCAGCAATCGGCGTACGAGGTTACTTCCAGAAAATGTGAAGAAGATGATGTTCATCAAAATGAATTATAATCAATTCCTCCGTGGAGACATTCACCAGCAGCAATTACCTCCAGAAAGTACACGGGGACCTGAGATGGTGGATTCCAGTGGGGATGAATTAATAATCTGTGAGGAGGGGGATGTACACAGTGAAAGGGGTGAGGAATCGGAGGATGATGATGAGGTGGACATCTTGTCTCTGTAGAGCCAGTTTGTGCAAAGAGAGATTGATTGCTTCTTTTTTGGTGGGGGCCCAAACCAGCCAGTCATTTCAGTCACAGTTGTTTGGCAGACCCTGTCGCTGAAATGATGGGTTTGTTAAAGTGTGCATGTCCTGTTTATACAACATAAGGGTGGGTGGAAGGGCCCAAGGACAATTCCATCTTGCACTTCTTTTTTCTTTCATTTTTCTTTGCATCATGTGCTGTTTGGGGACAATTTTTTGGAAGTGCCATCCTGTCTTGATTGACACTGCAGTGCCACTCCTAGATGGGCCAGGTGTTTGTGTCGGCCACTTGGGTCGCTTAGCTTAGTCATCCAGCGACCTTGGTGCAAATTGTAGGACTAAAAATAATATTGTGAGGTGTTCAGAATAGACTGGAAATGAGTGGAAATTATGGTAATTGAGGTTAATAATACTATGGGATCAAAATGACCCCCAACTTCTATGATTTAAGCTGTTTTTTAGGGGTTTTTGAAAAAAACACCCGAATCCAAAACACACCCGCATCGGACAAAAAATTTTCGGTGAGGTTTTGCCAAAACGCGTCCGAATCCAAAACACGGCCGCAGAACCGAATCCAAAACCAAAACACAAAAAATTTCCGGTGCACATCACTAGTTTATACCCCTTGGTCTGTGATGATTGGATGTTGCATCTCTGTGAGAACACACCTCGCTGGATTGGGTGTTCAGATCAGCTGTAAGTTAGCTGAAGCTAATGATTCATCAGGAGAGTGATTCTGCAATGCTCTGCTGATTGCTGGCTGGGCTCAGTAGTGCAAAGGGAGTAAATGCTGTTAACTAGAAGCACTGTGTACTCCAGGCTGCAGTAGACTGAAATTGGAACTGGGAAAAAGAAAGTTGTGGATCTGCACCAGCTTGAAAAAAAATAAGGATTATAAATAAATGAAGAAATATGCTGAAACCAAAATACTGACTATTATAGTAAATCCTAAATAGTACTGGGTTATGGTGGTGCTCCCATGGATTTTGTAGTTAACCCTACAGGAAGAAACAAGAGAAAGACAAAATAACCTTGTGTGGAAGCACTCTTGTATTGGATATGATAATAATGAAGGATAAATGATGAGGGGAAGGACCCGTTTGAGTCCTTCCACTATTTAAAACTTAACTTTTAGGGGTATATGCAATTGCGGTCGAATTTACGCGAAAGTCGAAAAACGGGACATATTCGACAAAAAACCCATGTCGAATTGGATTCGTCAATGCAATACAGTACTTTTCAAATACATTGGTGTATAAATTGCGCAAATTTAGTCCTAAATGATTACATGAAATAGAGGACCGTTACTTCCCTTTTGTTTCTTTATGGGGAATAACTTCTCGGGTATCACCATGTATTGAATTGTCTGAACTGAAAAAAATAATAATACAATAGTGCAGACATCCAATGCAAAAAACACAGAACGGTTCTTTATATACCACACTCACAATGTGTTAATGGGTTGCAAGCATATAGTAAGTCTCAGCTTGAAGGAGAATGATTCTTCTGATATCCACCTGAACTTCAGGCTGAAACAGAGTAAGGCAATGCAATAGTGCAGACTTCCCATTCAAAGGAAAAAGGGTTTTTAATAACAACTGCACTCACAAAAAAAAGAAATTTAAAAGCATGTAATAACACTGGTGCTAGAGATGGCTGTATACTCATCGATCCAAATAGCCCACAGAGTTCCGGATACTCCTAAGCACAAGTTCAGGATCAGTCCTACAACTCAGTCCACCAGGTAAAAAGGAGCCACACCGCTTAATGCATTTCGAACCTCGCTGGGTTCTTCCTCAGAAGCGTTTGTGGCTGAACAACTTATCCCGCATTTATACACATCTAATTGACTCTCATAATATCCATCAGCTGTATTCAGGTGCAAATACTCCCATTTCCGCTTTCAAATTTCGCGGGGGAGATGATGACATAATCATTATCCAATGGGAGGATTTCACTTCGTCCTCCGTCGCTGCCAGTTTACACGTATTAAGCGGAACTGTAGTGATCAAACTACCTGTAATGAACAAATACTGGAAACTACCGATAGGTTCATTAATAAAGGCTATTCAGTAGAACTTATAAACAAAGCACGTATTAAAGTAGAGAATATCAATAGGGATGACCTTTTAAAGGAGAAGGATAAAGAACAAAAAATGAAAGGAACAAGTGGGCCTTCATTAGTCAGTTCAATCCCCCTGCATAAGGATATTGAAAGAATTTTTAGGAGAAATTGGTATTTATTACAGAAAGATCCAGTTATAGGAAAAGAAATTCCTGATATACCCACCTTCATTTACAGGAAGGCACCATCATTGAAGGACAAATTAGTAAGAAGTGCCATAGATGATAATATGAGAGTTAGTAATAGAACCAAGGGGTTCCATAGATGTGGACAGTGTCTGATGTGTAGGACGGTGAAGAGTAATTCTACTAAGATTACAGAGTTCACTGTAAATAATGACACATACAGAATTAATGATTTTATTACATGTCAATCAAAAAAACATAATCTATGGGATAGAATGCACATGTGGGTTACTCTATGTAGGTAGGACAAGCAAAAACTTAAAGACCCGTCTTGCAGAACATGTGTATAATATCCGGAAAGGTCTTGAAACACACTCACTTTCAGCTCATTTTAAAACTTATCACAATAAAAAAGAATGTTTCATAAAAAGGTTCTGGGGAATAGAACAAGTTAAACCCACATGGCGGACCAAAGATCTAGAAAGGAGATTAGCTAAGAGTGAAATGAACTGGATTTTTAAGCTAAAATCCCTACAACCTAAAGGTCTAAATACCGATTTCGAGATGAAGTGGTTTTTATAGTGTTCACATGATAATATGTTTCATATGGATTTTATGAATCTGTTCCTATACATTTCTTAATTTTTTTTAAATATTAATTTATAATATATTTTAATATATTGAATATTATGGATTGTGTTATTGTATGTATGCCGAGGTCCTAAACCATTTATATGTTTTTGTTTTATGGAACTATGAATGGAAGATCCATAAAGATCCCCCCATTACTCCAGCGGAAATGGATATATATATAAGATCTATGGTGCTGCTCTGATTGACAAAGGAGGGTTTGGAACGCACACTTCCGCTTTTGGAGGACACTGTTTTGCATGAGATATGTGAGGGGCGGTGCGTCCCGTCCGTCGCTGCGGACGACGGGGAACGGGAAGTGCTCATTCAGTTTGGTGCGCCATGCATGAACCGCAAAGGACCGGGTGGAATGCATGACATCATTTCCTGTCCGCCGTCAGCAGCGACGGAGGACGAAGTGAAATCCTCCCATTGGATAATGATTATGTCATCATCTCCCCTGCGAAATTTGAAAGCGGAAATGGGAGTAATTGCACCTGAATACAGCTGATGGATATTATGAGAGTCAATTAGATGTGTATAAATGCGGGATAAGTTGTTCAGCCACAAACGCTTCTGAGGAAGAACCCAGCGAGGTTCGAAATGCATTAAGCGGTGTGGCTCCTTTTTACCTGGTGGACTGAGTTATAGGACTGATCCTGAACTTGCGCTTAGGAGTATCCGGAACTCTGTGGGCTATTTGGATCGATGAGTATACAGCCATCTCTAGCACCAGTGTTATTACATGCTTTTAAATTTATTTTGTTTGTGAGTGCATTTGTTATTAAAAACCCTTTTTCCTTTGAATGGGAAGTCTGCACTATTGCTTTGCCTTACTCTGTTTCAGCCTGAAGTTCAGGTGGATATCAGAA
Organism: Pseudophryne corroboree; assembly: GCF_028390025.1. Classification (NCBI taxonomy): domain Eukaryota; kingdom Metazoa; phylum Chordata; class Amphibia; order Anura; family Myobatrachidae; genus Pseudophryne; species Pseudophryne corroboree. Next base: position 46,483,354 of record NC_086446.1, on the reverse strand, counting down.
GAATCATTCTCCTTCAAGCTGAGACATACTATATGCTTGCAACCCATTAACACATTGTGAGTGTGGTATATAAAGAACCGTTCTGTGTTTTTTGCATTGGATGTCTGCACTATTGTATTATTTTCTCTGACGTCCTAGTGGATGCTGGGACTTCCTTAAGGACCATGGGTAATAGCGGCTCCGCAGGAGACTGGGCACATCTAAAGAAAGCTTTAGGACTAGCTGGTGTGCACTGGCTCCTCCCCCTATGACCCTCCTCCAAGCCTCAGTTAGATTTCTGTGCCCGAACGAGAAGGGTGCAAACTAGGTGGCTCTCCTGAGCTGCTTAGTGTAAAGTTAGTTTTAGGTTTTTTATTTTCAGTGAGTCCTGCTGGCAACAGGCTCACTGCATCGAGGGACTAAGGGGAGAAGAAGCGAACTCACCTGCGTGCAGAGTGGATTGGGCTTCTTAGGCTACTGGACATTAGCTCCAGAGGGACGATCACAGGTCCAGCCTGGATGGGTCCCAGAGCCGCGCCGCCGGCCCCCTTACAGAGCCAGAAGCCTGAAGAGATCCGGAAAAATCGGCGGCAGAAGACGTCCTGTCTTCAATAAGGTAGCGCACAGCACCGCAGCTGTGCGCCATTGCTCTCAGCACACTTCACACTCCGGTCACTGAGGGTGCAGGGCGCTGGGTGGGGGCGCCCTGAGACGCAATGAAAACACCTTAGATGGCAAAAGATGCATCACATATAGCTCCTGGGCTATATGGATGCATTTACCCATGCCAAAAATGTACAGAAAAACGGGAGATAAGGCCGCCGATAAGGGGGCGGAGCCTATCTCCTCAGCACACTGGCGCCATTTTCCCTCACAGCTCCGTTGGAGGGAAGCTCCCTGTCTCTCCCCTGCAGTCACTACACTACAGAAAGGGTTAAAAAAAAGAGAGGGGGCACAAATTAGGCGCAGTATAAAACAATACAGCAGCTATAAGAGGAAAAACACTTATATAAGGTTATCCCTGTATATATATAGCGCTCTGGTGTGTGCTGGCAAACTCTCCCTCTGTCTCCCCAAAGGGCTAGTGGGGTCCTGTCCTCTATCAGAGCATTCCCTGTGTGTGTGCTGTGTGTCGGTACGTTTGTGTCGACATGTATGAGGAGAAAAATTATGTGGAGACGGAGCAGAGTGTCTGTAATAGTGATGTCACCCCCTAGGGGGTCGACACCTGAGTGGATGTACGGTTGAAAATTACGTGACAGTGTCAGCTCTGTATAAAAGACAGTTGTTGACATGAGACAGCCGGCTACTCAGCTTGTGCCTGTCCAGACGTCTCATAGGCCGTCAGGGGCTCTAAAGCGCCCGTTACCTCAGATGGCAGATACAGACGCCGACACGGATACTGACTCCTGTGTCGACGGTGAAGAGACAACCGTGTTTTCCAATAGGGCCACACGTTACATGATTGAGGCAAAGGAAAATGGTTACACATTTCTGATAATATGAGTACCACCAAAAAGGGGTATTATGTTGGTGAGGAAAAACTACTTGTAGTTTTCCTGAATCTGAGAAATAAAATGAGGTGTGTGATGATGCGTGGGTTTCCCCCCCGATAAAAATTGATAATTTCTAAAAAGTTATTGGCAGTATACCTTTTCCCGCCAGAGGTTAGGGTGCGTTGGGAAACACCCCCTAGGGGGGATAAGGCGCTCACACGCTTGCAAGAACAAGGGCTCTACCCTCTCCTGAGATGGCCGCCCTTAAGGACCCTGCTGATAGAAAGCAGGAGGGTATCCTAAAATGTATTCACACACATACTGGTGTTATACTGCGACCAGCAATCGCCTCAGCCTGGATGTGCAGTGCTGGGTTGGCGTGGTCGGATTCCCTGACTGGAAATATTGATATCCTAGATAAGGACAGTATATTATTGCCTATAGAGCAATTAAAAGATGCATTTCTGTATATGAATGATGCACAGCGGAATATTTGCCGACTGGCATCAAGTATAAGTGTGTTGTCCAATTCTACCAGTAAAGTGGTCAGGTGATGCGGATTCCAAACGGCATTTGGAAGTATTGCCTTAAAAAAGGGGACATTTGGGGTCGGTCTTTCAGACCGGGTGGCCACGGCAACAGCTGGGATATCCACGTTTGTACCCCAGGTCGCCTCTCAAAATAAGACGCCGTATTATCAGGCGCAGTCCTTGTTGGCAAGCGGACAAAAGGGTTCCTCTTTTCTGCTCGTGACAGAGGGAGAGGAAAAAGGCTGCGGAGATCAGCCAGTTCCCAGGAACAGAAACCCTTTCCCGCCTCTGCCAAGCTCTCAAACGCTAGGGCTTTACAAGCTCTGGCACGGTGGGGGCCCGTTCTCAATGAATTTCAGTGCGCAGTGGGCTCACTCGCAAGTAGACCCCTGGATCCTTTAGGTAATATTTCAGGGGTACAAATTGGAATTCGAGACGTATTCCCCTCGCCGTTTCCAAAAGTCTGTTTTACCGACGTCTCCCGCTGACAGGGAGGCAGTTTTGGAAGCCATTCACAAGCTGTATTCCCAGCAGGTGAAAATCAAGGTACCCCTCCTGCAACAGGGAACGGGGTATTATTCCACACTATTGTGGTACCGAAGCCAGACGGCTCGGTGAGACCGATTCTAAAATCTTTGAACACTTACATACAGAGGTTCAAATTCAAGATTGAGTCACTCAGAACAGTGATTGCGAACCTGGAAGAAGGGGATTACATGATGTCTCGGGACATCAAGGATGCTTACCTTCATGTCAAAATTTACCCTTCTCACCAAGGGTATCTCAGGTTATGGTACAGAACTGTCACTATCAGTTCAGACGCTGCCGTAGGGATGGTCCACGGCACCCCGGGTCTTTACTGAAGTAATGACCGAAATGATGATATTCCTTCGAAGGAAGGGAATTTTAGTTATCCTTTACTTGGACGATTCCCTGATAAGGGTAAGATCCAGGGAACAGTTGGAAGTCGGTGTAGCACTATCTCAGGTAGTGTTGCGGCAGCACGATTGGATTCTCAATATTCCAAAATCGCAGCTGGTTCCGACGACTTGTCTTCTGTTCCTAGGGATGATCCTGGACACAGTCCAGAAAGAAGGTGTTTCTCCCGGAGGAGAAAGCCAGGGAGTTATCCGAGCTAGTCAGGAACCTCCTAAAACCGAACCAAGTCTCAGTGCATCAATGCACAAGGGTTCTGGGTAAAAATGGTGGCTTCCTACGAAGCAATCCCATTCGGCAGATTCCACGCAAGAACTTTCCAGTGGAACCTACTGGACAAATGGTCCGGGTCGCATCAGCGGATAATCAGCGGATAACCCGGTCACCAAGGACAAGGGTGTCCCTCCTGTGGTGGTTGCAGAGTGCTCATCTTCTAGAGGGCCGCAGATTCGGCATTCAGGACTGGGTCCTGGTGACCACGGATGCCAGCCTGCGAGGCTGGGGAGCAGTCACACAGGGAAGGAATATCCAGGGCTTATGGTCAAGCCTGGAGACATCACTTCACATAAATATCCTGGAACTAAGGGCCATTTACAATGCCCTAAGTCAAGCAAAGCCTCTGCTTCAGGGTCAACCGGTATTGATCCAGTCAGACAACATCACGGCTGTCGCCCACGTAAACAGACAGGGCGGCACAAGAAGCAGGAGGACAATGGCAGAAGCTGCAAGGATTCTCCGCTGGGCGGAAAATCATGTGATAGCACTGTCAGCAGTGTTCATTCCGGGAGTGGACAACTGGGAAGCAGACTTCCTCAGCAGACACGACCTCCACCCGGGGGAGTGGGGACTTCACCCAGAAGTCTTCCAACTGATTGTAAACCGTTGGGAAAAACCAAAGGTGGACATGATGGCGTCCCGTCTCAACAAGAAACTGAACAGATATTGCGCAAGGTCAAGGGACCCTCAGGCAATAACGGTGGACGCTCTGGTAACACCGTGGGTGTACCAGTCGGTGTATGTGTTCCCTCCTCTGCCTCTCATACCAGAAGTACTGAGAATCATAAGAAAGAGAGGAGTAAGCACTATACTCGTGGCTCCGGATTGGCCAAGAAGAACTTGGTACCCGGAACTGCAAGAGATGCTCACGGAGGATCCGTGGCCTCTACCTCTAAGAAAGGACCTGCTCCAGCAGGGACCTTGTCTGTTCCAAGACTTACCGCGGCTGCGTTTGACGGCATGGCGGTTGAACGCCGGATCCTGATGGAAAAAGGCATTCCAGATGAAGTCATCCCTACCCTGATCAAAGCCAGGAAGGATGTAACCGCGAAACATTATCACCGCATTTGGCAAAAATATGTTGCGTGGTGTGAGGCCAAGAAGGCCCCACAGAGGAATTTCAACTGGGTCGTTTGTTACATTTCCTGCAAGCAGGACTGTCTATGGGCCTAAAATTAGGATCCATTAAGGTTCAAATTTCGGCCCTGTCGATCTTCTTCCAGAAAGAACTGGCTTCAGTGCCTGAAGTTCAGACGTTTGTCAAGGGGGTACTGCATATACAGCCTCCTTTTGTGCCACCAGTGGCACCTTGGGATCTCAATGTAGTTTTTAGGGTTCCTAAAATCACATTGGTTTGAACCACTCACCACTGTGGACTTGAAATATCTCACATGGAAAGTGGTAATGCTGTTAGCCCTGGCTTCAGCCAGGCGTGTCTCAGAATGGGCGGCTTTATCATATAAAAGCCCTTACCTAATTTTTCATTCAGACAGGGCAGAATTGAGGACTCGTCCTCCATTTCTCCCTAAGGTGGTTTCAGGTTTTCACATGAACCAACCTATTGTGGTACCTGCGACTACTAGGGACTTGGAGGACTCCAAGTTACTGGACGTAGTCAGGGCCCTGAAAATATATGTTTCCAGGACGGCTGGAGTCAGAAAATCTGACTCGCTGTTTATCCTGTATGCACCCAACAAGCTGGGTGCTCCTGCTTCTAAGCAGACGATTGCTCGTTGGATTTGTAGTACAATTCAGCTTGCACATTCTGTGGCAGGACTGCCACAGCCAAAATCTGTTAAAGCCCATTCCACAAAGAAAGTGGGCTCATCTTGGGCGGCTGCCCGAGGGGTCTCGGCTTTACAACTTTGCCGAGCAGCTACTTGGTCAGGGGCAAACACGTTTGCAAAATTTTACAAATTCAATACCCTGGCTGAGGAGGACCTGGAGTTCTCTCATTCGGTGATGCAGAGTCATCCACACTCTCCCGCCCGTTTGGGAGCTTTGGTATAATCCCCATGGTCCTTAAGGAAGTCCCAGCATCCACTAGGACGTCAGAGAAAATAAGAATTTACTTACCGATAATTCTATTTCTCGTAGTACGTAGTGGATGCTGGGCGCCCATCCCAAGTGCGGATTGTCTGCAATACCTGTATATAGTTATTGTTACAAAAAAATCGGGTTGTTTATTGTTGTGAGCCATCTTTTCAGAGGCTCCTAAGTTTATCATACTGTTAACTGGGTTCAGATCACAGGTTGTACGGTGTGATTGGTGTGGCTGGTATGAGTCTTACCCGGGATTCAAAATCCTTCCTTATTATGTACGCTCGTCCGGGCACAGTATCTTAACTGAGGCTTGGAGGAGGGTCATAGGGGGAGGAGCCAGTGCACACCAGCTAGTCCTAAAGCTTTCTTTAGATGTGCCCAGTCTCCTGCGGAGCCGCTATTCCCCATGGTCCTTAAGGAAGTCCCAGCATCCACTACGGACTACGAGAAATAGAATTATCGGTAAGTAAATTCTTATTATTTCTCTGACGTCCTAGTGGATGCTGGGAACTCCGTAAGGACCATGGGGAATAGCGGCTCCGCAGGAGACTGGGCACAAAAAGAAAGCTTTAGGACTACCTGGTGTGCACTGGCTCCTCCCCCTATGACCCTCCTCCAAGCCTCAGTTAGATTTTTGTGCCCGACCGAGCAGGGTGCAATCTAGGGGGCTCTCCTGAGCTTCTTAGATAAGTTAGTTTTAGGTTTTTTATTTTCAGTGAGACCTGCTGGCAACAGGCTTACTGCATCGAGGGACTAAGGGGAGAAGAAGCGAACCTGCCTGCTTGCAGCCAGCTTGGGCTTCTTAGGCTACTGGACACCATTAGCTCCAGAGGGATCGAACACAGGCCCAGCCTCGGAGTCCGGTTCCAGAGCCGCGCCGCCGGCCCCTTACAGAGCCAGAAGCAAGAAGAGGTCCGGAAAATCGGCGGCAGAAGACATCAGTCTTCATCAAGGTAGCGCACAGCACTGCAGCTGTGCGCCATTGCTCCTCATGCACACCTCACACTGCGGTCACTGATGGGTGCAGGGCGCTGGGGGGGGCGCCCTGAGCAGCAATATTAACACCTTGGCTGGCAAAAATACATCACATATAACCCCCAGGGCTATATGGATGTACATTAACCCCTGCCAGAATCCATAAAAATGCGGGAGAAAAGTCAGCGAAAAAGGGGCGGAGCTATCTCCCTCAGCACACTGGCGCCATTTTTCCCTCACAGCTCCGTTGGAGGGAAGCTCCCTGGCTCTCCCCTGCAGTTAATACACTACAGAAAGGGTTAAAAAGAGAGGGGGGGCACAATTTAGGCGCAGTATACAATATATATGCAGCTATAAGGGAAAACACTTTTTTATAGGTGCTATCCCTGTGATATATAGTGCCCTGGTGTGTGCTGGCATACTCTCCCTCTGTCTCCCCAAAGGGCTTTGTGGGGTCCTGTCCTCTATCAGAGCATTCCCTGTGTGTGTGCTGTGTGTCGGTACGGCTGTGTCGACAGGTATGTGGAGGATAATGAGGTGGAGGCGGAGCGAATGCCTGTAAATATGTTGTCACCCCCTGCGGGGTCGACACCGGTGTGGTTGAACTTATGGAAGGATTACGTGAAAGTGTAAACTCCTTACATAAAAGGTCGACGACACAGAACAGCCGGCTACTCAGCTTGTGCCTGTTCCAGCGTCTCAAATGTCATGGGGGGCTCTAAAATCGGCCGCTACCTCAGATAACAGACACAGATGTCGACACGGATACTGACTCCAGTGTCGACGTCGATGAGACTGGTGTACCCTCCAAATAGGTCCACCCGTTACAGGATTGAGGCAATGAAAAATGTATTACACATTTATGATTATACCCCAGGTACCACATAAAAGGGTATTGTGTTTGGTGAGAGTAAACTATTAGTAGTTTTTCCTGCATCTGAGAAATTAAATGAGGTGTGTCAGGAAGAGTGGTCTTCCCCCGGTAAGAAATTGATAATTTCTAAAACGGTTATTGGCAGCGTACCCTTTCCCGCCAGAGGATAGGTCACGCGGGGAAACACCCCATAGGGTAGATACAGCGCTTACACGCTTATCAGAAAAGGTGGCACTACCGTCTCCGGATACGGCCGCCCTGAAGGAACCTGCTGATAGAAAGCAGGAGGTAACCCTATAAGATATAGTCACACACTAGGGCATTATATGGCGACCAGCCGTTGCTTCGGCATGGATGTGCAGTGCTCCCGCTGCGTGGTCAGATTCCCTGTCGGAAAATAACTATGGATAGGGACAATATTTTGCTGAAAATAGAGCATATAAAAGACGTGGTCTTATACATGCGTGATGCACAGAGGGATATTTGCCGGCTGGCATAAAAAATAAGAGCTAGGTCCATTGCCGCCAGACGGGGGTTATGGACTTGGCAATGGTCAGGCAATGCCGACTCGAATCGGCACATGGAAGTTGCCCTATAAGGGGGTAAAACTGTTTGGGGATGGTTTTTCAGACCTCGTTTCCACAGCTACTGCTGGGAAATCGATTTTTTTGCCACAGGCTACCCCACAACAAAAGAAAGCACCGTATCATCAAGTACAGTCCTTTCGGCCCCAGAAAAGCAAGAGGGCTAGAGGCTCATCCTTTCTGCCGAGAGGCAAAGGTAGAGGAAAAAGCTGCAACACACAGCTAGTTCCCAAGAGCAGAAGTCCTCCCTGCGTCCGGTAGGTCCACAGCATGGTGCTGGGGCTGCTCAGGCGGACCCGGGTACGGTGGGGGCCCGTCTCAGAAATTTCAGCGGACAGTGGGCTCTCTCACATGGATCCCTGGGTCCTTCAAGTAGTATCTCAGGGGTACAGGCTGGAGTTCGAGACGTTCTTCCCCCCGCCGTTTCCTAAAATATGTCTTACCGGCAACTCCCTCTGCCAGGGAGACTGTGTTGGTGGATATTCAACACTATAATCACAACAAGTGATTGTCAAGGTGCCCCTCCTTCAGCAAGGAAGGGGTTACTATTCCACAGTGGTTGTGGTACCGAAACGGTTCGGTGAGACCCATCTTGAAATTAAAATACTTGAACTTTTATATCAGAAGATTCAAGTTCAAGATGGAATCGCTCAGGGCGGTTATTACGAGCCTGGACGAGGGGGATTACAGGGTCTCCCTGGATATCAAGGATGCGTACCTGCATGTCCCCATTTACCCTCCTCACCAGGAGTACCTCAGATATGTGGTACAGGACTATCACTATCAGTTCCAGACGCGGCCGTTGGAGTTGTCCACGGCACCGAAGGTCTTTACCTAGGTAATGGATGGCCGAAGTGATGATACTCCTTCGCAAGAAGGAAGTTTTTATTATCCCGTACTTGGACGATCTCCTGATAAAGGTGAGGTCCAAAGAACAGTTGGTAGTGGGGGTAGCACTCTCTCGGGAAGTGCTACAACAGCACGACTGGATTCTCAATATTCCAAAGTCACAGCTGGTCTCGACGACACGTCTTCTGTCCCTGGGAATGTTTCTGAACGCAGACCAGAAGAGAGTGTTTCTTCCAGTGGAAAAAGCAGAGGAGTTGTCATCTCTAGTCAGAGACATCCTAAAACCAGGACAGGTGTCGGTACATCAATGCACACGAGTCCTGGGAAAAATGGTAGCTTCGTACGAAGCATAATTCCATTCGGAAGACTCCACGCAAGGACGTTCCAGTGGGACCTGTGGGACTAATGGTCCGGGTCCCATCTACAGATACAACAGCGGATAACCCTGTCAGCAAGAAACAGGGTGTCGCTGCTGTGGTGGCTGCAGAGGGCTCATCTACTAGAGGGCCGCAGATTCGGAATACAGGACTGGGTCCTGGTGACCACGGATGCCAGCCTTCGGGGCTGGGGTGCAGTCACACAGGGAAGAAATTTCCAAGGAGATTTCGCTTCACATAAATATTCTGCAGCTAAGGGCCATTTACAATGCCCTAAGCCAAGCAAGGCCCCTGCTTCAGAACCAGCCGGTACTGATCCAATCAGACGACATCACGGCGGTCGCCCATGTAAACAGACAGGGCGGCACAAGAAGCAGGATGGCGATGGCAGAAGCCACAAGGATTCTCCGATGGGCGACCTACACCCAGGAGAATGGGGACTTCATCCAGAAGTTTTCCAAATGCAGGTAAACCGTTGGGAATGACCACGGGTGGACATGATGGCGTCCCGCCTCAACAAGAAGTTGAAAAGATATTGCGCCAGGTCAAGGGACCCTCAGGCGATCGCTGGGGACGCTCTAGTGACACCGTGGTTGTACCAGTCGGTTTATGTGTCTCCTTCTCTACCTCTCATACCCAAGGTACTGAGAATAATAAGAAGGCGAGGAGTGAAAACCATACTCGGGGTTCCGGATTGGCCATGAAGAGCTTGTACCCGGAACTTCAAGAGATGCTGGCAGAGGACCCTTGGCCTCTGCCGCTCAGGCAAGACCTGCTGCAGCAGGGACCCTGTCTGTTCCAAGGCTTACCGCGGCTGCGTTTGACGGCATGGCGGTAGAACACCGGATCCTAAAGGAAAAGGGTATTCCGAAGGAAGTCATCCCTACCCTGATCATAGCCAGGAAGGATGTCACCGCAAGACATTATCGCCGCGTTTGGCGAAAATTTGCTTGGTGGGAGGCCATGAAGGCCCCGACGGAGGAATTTCAACTATGTCGATTCCTGCACTTCCTGCAAGCAGGGGTGACGTTTGGGCCTCAAATTGGGGTCCATCAAGGTCCAGATTTCGGCTTTGTCGATTTTCTTCCAGAAAGAACTGGCTTCACTGCCTGAAGTTCAGACTTTGGTTAAAGGAGTACTACATATTCAGCCTCCTTTTGTGCCTCCTGTGGCACTTTTTGGATCTCAACGTGGTGTTGGATTTCATAAAGTCGCATTGGTTGAGCCACTTAAAACCATGGAGCTAAAGTATCTCGCGTGGAAAGTGGTCATGCTGTTGGCCTTGGCCAAGCGTGTGTCAGAATTGGCGGCTTTGTCATGTAAAAGCCCTTATCTGATTTTCTATATGGATAGGGCAGAGTTGAGGACTCGTCCTCAGTTTCTCCCGAAGGTGGTCTCAGGTTTTCACTTGAACCAACCTATTGTGGTGCCTGCGGCTACTAGGGACTTGGAGGATTCCAAGTTGCTGGACGTAGTCAGGGCACTGAAAAATTTATTTTTCCAGGACGGCTGGAGTCAGGAAAACTGACTCGCTGTTTATCCTGATGGCACCCAACAAGCTGGGTGCTCTTGCTTCTAAGCAGTCTATTGCGCGCTGGATTTGTAGCACTATTCAGCTGGCGCATTCTGCGGTAGGATTACCGCAGCCTAAATCAATAAAAGCCCATTCCACAAGGAAGGTGGGCTCATCTTGGGCGGCTGCCCAAGGGGTCTCGGCTTTACAACTTTGCCGAGCAGCTACTTGGTCAGGGGCAAACACGTTTGCAAAATTCTATGAATTTGATACCCTGGCTGAGGAGGACCTGGAGTCCTCTCATTCGGTGCTGCAGAGTCATCCGCACTCTCCCGCCCGTTTGGGAGCTTTGGTATAATCCCCATGGTCCTTACGGAGTTCCCAGCATCCACTAGGACGTCAGAGAAAATAAGAATTTACTCACCGGTAATTCTATTTCTCGTAGTCCGTAGTGGATGCTGGGCGCCCATCCCAAGTGCGGATTGTCTGCAATACTTGTACATAGTTATTGTTAACTAATCGGGTTCTTGTTGTGAGCCATCTATTCAGAGGCTCCTCTGTTATCATGCTGTTAACTGGGTTTCATATCACAAGTTGTACGGTGTGATTGGTGTGGCTGGTATGAGTCTTACCTGGGATTCAAAATCCTTCCTTATTGTGTACGCTCGTCCGGGCACAGTATCCTAACTGAGGCTTGGAGGAGGGTCATAGGGGGAGGAGCCAGTGCACACCAGGTAGTCCTAAAGGTTTCTTTTTGTGCCCAGTCTACTGCGGAGCCGCTATTCCCCATGGTCCTTACGGAGTTCCCAGCATCCACTACGGACTACGAGAAATAGAATTATCGGTAAGTAAATTCTTATTTTTTTTTTCAGTTCAGACAATTCAATACATGGTGATACCCGAGAAGTTATTCCCCATAAAGAAACAAAAGGGAAGTAACGGTCCTCTATTTCATGTAATCATTTAGGACTAAATTTGCGCAATTTATACACCAATGTATTTGTAAACAGTTGTGTATGGAAAATTAGTGGATTTTTCTAAGGTGTATATGCTGTATTTTTTAATGTCTGTCTAGCGCAAATCCACACAAATATTTTTTTAATACAGTACTTTTCGCCAAAATACCTTCTGTTTCAGATTCGACTTTTTGCAAATCGACTGTTTCAAAATTCGACATGTCTGCAATGGTCAAAATGCGGCTTTTCGACCAAAGTATATTCAATTGAAAAATGACGATTCGACAACAGTGCTTTTCGACCGTAAATTCGTCATTTTCAGTCCGCCTCAGTTTGCTGGCGGGATCTATTAAAAAAAAAATTAATACATTTTTTTTTTGTTGCTTTTTGGATTGCTAATAGCATATCTATTTATATTTGAAAGGATTATCTATTTGGTTTGTCTTTTTTTGACTCACAAGTATTATTTTATTGATTTTTTTTAAATAATATTTTTTTCTTCACTCTGCTGAGGGAAATGTACCCATGATTCCACAGTTTTACCCAGGATACACTTCTGCAAAGCCCCTCCTATCTCCTCACTCCCGGTTTTTTGAGACTAGGGAGAAGGAGCCATTTACAGTCAGCTCTCTTGTGGAATCGTTTTTGTAGGAAAATTCCTGCGTTTTAAAACATTCCTATTTTTGTACTGACTACAATAATGGAGCCTTTTTCTGACCAGATTGTGATGTTCATGCTAGTTGCAAGCATGGAGGAAGAAAGGGCTGCTGAACATCAGGATCAAAGTCAGCAAATGTCTGCATTGGGTGAGCCAGTATTGCGGGTTTCATTTCCACGTCCACGCCAGTATCGCACTAAGCGTGAACTGGAGGATCTCAGCGAGTTCGAGGTGATTCAAAATTATCGCTTATCGACTCGCAACATATATTCGCTGTACGCTCTGTTGGAGGCCGACCTGGAACCTCGGGCACGGACCAATCATGCAGTCAGCGGTTTCCAGAAACTGCTGGCTACGTTACATTTTTTGGCGTCAGGCACAATCCAGCCTACACTGTCTCAAACATGCGGTTTTTCACAGTCGACACTGTCGCGCTGTATAACCCAGGTCATTAGGGCTTTCCGCAAATTGACGATCCAGTACATCACATTTCCAGAGACGGACAGCGAATGTCTTGAGATCGAATTAGGCTTTTTCACCAAATACAAATTTCCCAATGTGCTGGGCGCGATTGACTGTACCCACGTGCAGATCAGACTGCCACAGAATTCGGAAGACTGTTTTCGGAACCGAAAACATTTCCATTCCTTGAATGTACAGGCGGTCTGTGATGTCAACATGAAGTTTTTGAATATTTTTGTGGGATTTCCTGGATCGTCTCACGACTCCTTTATCCTAAGCCAGTCATCGCTGTTTGACAAGTTCGAAACAGGAAATATGCCTGGTGGCTGGCTGTTAGGTATGTATTTTAATTGGTTTTATTTTTTTATAATTTTATTAATTTTTTTTTAGATTACCTACCATTTTTTTTATTTTCTATAGGCGATGCGGGTTATCCAAACATATCGTGGCTTTTGACCCCATTGTCTAATCCTGTTGGTAGAGCAGAAAAACGTTACCAAGAGACACACAAAGCATCGAGGCAAATAATTGAACGTGCCTTCTGTGTACTTAAAAGACGGTTTTGATGTTTAGACACTTCCGGCGGTGCTCTTTTGTACTCACCGGCGAAGGTTTACGGCATGGTAAATGCATGTTGTATTTTACACAACATATGTGTCGCAAACCGTTTGCCGGTGACTTTGTCGCAGTGCTTTCCGACGCGGGAACCGTTCTACTGCTCTACCAGTGGGTATGGACGAAGGAGATGATTCCCGACGGACAGTGATCCAAAACTTTTTTTTCTGTTGCCTGTGAGTATACTTATAACATTTGTATTATCGTGTAAACTGACATTGTAATATTCTAAAAAAAACATCTTTATTTATGTATTTCAGAGTTTTACGTCCTGTTGATGTACCTTCCCAGGCCTGTTTTTAAAGTTTAGTCCTGCTGACGACTCGTTACCCCCTGTTTTCTCTTGCTGGGTTGCCGCAAATATTGGACCCTTTTATCCAACTCTACCATGGGCGACCTACTTGTGATGTGGACCTGACCCTCCGCCATGTAGCGGACAACCCCCCTCAGGTGAGATGTATTGCCCAAAACTCCCTCTTGTCCAAAGTCACCTCGACATGTCCTAAATGCAGCCCTCCGGCATTTGCAAAACTGCACATCCAATCATGCCCTGATGCTTACACATGTGTGTCAGGGAATGTTTGGATGTGTAGTGACGCAAGTGCCGGAGGATTGCATTTGGGCCCACTGTAACCTGCTTGTGTCGTGTTGATTGTACCTCTTCTTTTCCGTACCAGGGTGACACTATTACCAATAGCTGGAACCTCATACTGTTCTCTTTCACAGGTCTTGCGGTGTATCCTTCCCAAGTGACGTGGATGTGAAGAGACACAACATTTCTCCTGATGTACCTACTTGTGATGTGGACCTGACCCTCCGCCATGTAGCAGACAACCCCACTCAGGTGAGATGTATTGCCCAAAACTCCCTCTTGTCCAAAATCACCCCAGCATGTCCAAAGTGCAGCCCTCCGGCATTTTCAAAACTGCACATCCAAACATTCCCTGATACACCAATGCTTGTCAGGGAATGTTTGGATGTGTAGTTACGCAAGTGCCGGAGGGTTGCATTTGGGCCCACTGTAACCTGCTTGTGTCATGTTGATTGTACCTCTTCTTTTCCGTATCAGGGTGACACGAATACCAATAGCTGGAACCTCATACTATTCTCTTCCACAGGTCTTGCGGAGTATCCTTCCCAAGTGGCTTGAATCCTCATGGATGAAGAGGGACATAACAGTTCCCCTGCTGTACCATGGGCGACCTAACACAATTCCACTGCATCTCATATTTAACATTGTATTTACTAGTAATTGAAATTTCTCTATCGTCCTAGTGGATGCTGGGGTTCCTGAAAGGACCATGGGGAATAGCGGCTCCGCAGGAGACAGGGCACAAAAGTAAAGCTTTCCGATCAGGTGGTGTGCACTGGCTCCTCCCCCTATGACCCTCCTCCAAGCCAGTTAGATTTTTGTGCCCGGCCGAGAAGGGTGCAATCTAGGTGGCTCTCCTAAAGAGCTGCTTAGAAAAGTTTAGCTTAGGTTTTTTATTTTACAGTGAGTCCTGCTGGCAACAGGATCACTGCAACGAGGGACTTAGGGGAGAAGAAGTGAACTCACCTGCGTGCAGGATGGATTGGCTTCTTGGCTACTGGACATCAGCTCCAGAGGGACGATCACAGGTACAGCCTGGATGGTCACCGGAGCCTTGCCGCCGGCCCCCTTGCAGATGCTGAAGTAAGAAGAGGTCCAGAATCGGCGGCAGAAGACTCCTCAGTCTTCTAAAGGTAGCGCACAGCACTGCAGCTGTGCGCCATTTTCCTCTCAGCACACTTCACACGGCAGTCACTGAGGGTGCAGGGCGCTGGGAGGGGGGCGCCCTGGGAGGCAAATGAATACCTATTTTGGCTAAAAATACCTCACATATAGCCTCCGGAGGCTATATGGAGATATTTAACCCCTGCCAGAATCCGTTAAGAGCGGGAGACGAGGCCGCCGAAAAAGGGGCGGGGCCTATCTCCTCAGCACACAGCGCCATTTTCCCTCACAGAAAGGCTGGAGGGAAGGCTCCCAGGCTCTCCCCTGCACTGCACTACAGAAACAGGGTTAAAACAGAGAGGGGGGGCACTAATTTGGCGATATGCTTATATATTAAGATGCTATAAGGGAAAACACTTATATAAGGTTGTCCCTATATAATTATAGCGTTTTTGGTGTGTGCTGGCAAACTCTCCCTCTGTCTCTCCAAAGGGCTAGTGGGTCCTGTCCTCTATCAGAGCATTCCCTGTGTGTGTGCTGTGTGTCGGTACGTGTGTGTCGACATGTAGGAGGACGATGTTGGTGAGGAGGCGGAGCAATTGCCTGTAATGGTGATGTCACTCTCTAGGGAGTCGACACCGGAATGGATGGCTTATTTAGGAAATTACGTGATAATGTCAACACGCTGCAAGGTCGGTTGACGACATGAGACGACCGACAAACAATTAGTACCGGTCCAGACGTCTCAAAAACACCGTCAGGGGTTTTAAAACGCCCGTTTACTTTAGTCGGTCGACACAGACACAGACAGGGACACTGAATCCAGTGTCGACGGTGAATAAACAAACGTATTCCTTATTAGGGCCACACGTTAAAGGCAATGAAGGAGGTGTTACATATTTCTGATACTACAAGTACCACAAAAGAGGGTATTATGTGGGATGTGAAAAAACTACCATAGTTTTTCCTGAATCAGATAAATTAAATAAAGTGTGTGATGATGCGTGGGTTCCCCCCGATAGAAAATTATGGGCGGTATACCCTTTCCCGCCAGAAGTTAGGGCGCGTTGGGAAACACCCCTTAAGGTGGATAAGGCGCTCACACGCTTATCAAAACAAGTGGCGGTACCGTCTATAGATAGGGCCGTCCTCAAGGACCAGCTGACAGGAGGCTGGAAAATATCATAAAAAGTATATACACACATACTGGTGTTATACTGCGACCAGCGATCGCCTCAGCCTGGATGTGCAGAGCTGGGGTGGCTTGGTCGGATTCCCTGACTAAAAATATTGATACCCTTGACAGGGACAGTATTTTATTGACTATAGAGCATTTAAAGGATGCATTTCTATATATGCGAGATGCACAGAGGGATATTTGCACTCTGGCATCATGAGTAAATGCGATGTCCATAACTGCCAGTAGATGTTATGGACACGACAGTGGTCAGGTGATGCAGATTCCAAACGGCACAAAGGTGTATTGCCGTATAAAGGAAGAGGAGTTATTTGGGGTCGGTCCATCGGACCTGGTGGCCACGGCAACTGCTGGAAAATCCACCGTTTTTTACCCTAAGTCACATCTCTGCAGAAAAAGACGCCGTCTTTTCAGCCTCGGTCCTCTCGTCCCTATAAGATAATATCTGCCCAGGGATAGAGGAAAGGGAAGAAGACTGCAGCAGGCAGCCCATTCCCAGGAACAGAAGCGTTCCACCGCTTCTGACAAGTTCTCAGCATGGCGCTGAGACCGTACAGGACCCCTGGATCCTACAAGTAGTATCCCAGGGGTACAGATTGGAATGTCGAGACGTTTCCCCTTCGCAGGCTCCTGAAGTCTGCTTTACCAAGGTCTCCCTCCGACAAGGAGGCAGTATGGGAAAAAATTCACAAGCTGTATTCCCAGCAGGTGATAATTAAATTACCCCTCCTACTACAAGAAAAGGGGTATTATTCCACACTATATTGTGGTACTGAAGCCAGAAGGCTAGGTGAGACTTATTCTAAAAAATTTTTTTTGAACACTTACAAAGGTTCAAATCAAGATGGAGTCACTCAGAACAGTGATAACGAACCAGGAAGAAGGGGACTATATAGTGTCCCGGGACATCAGGGATGCTTACCGCTATGTCCCAAATTTGCCCTTCTCACTAAGGGTACCTCAGGTTCGTGGTGCAGAACTGTCACTATCAGTGTCAGACGCTGCCGTTTGGATTGTCCACGGCACCCCGGGTCTTTACCAAGGTAATGGCCGAAATGATGATTCTTCTTCGAAGAAAAGGCGTCTTAATTATCCCTTACTTGGACGATCTCCTGATAAGGGCATAGTCCAGGGAACAGTTGGAGGTCGGAGTAGCACTATCTCGGATACTGCTACAACAGCACGGGTGGATTCTAAATATTCCAAAATCGCAGCTGATCCCGACGACACGTCTGCTGTGCCTAGGGATGATTCTGGACACAGTCCAGAAAAAGGTGTTTCTCCCGGAAGAGAAAGCCAGGGAGTTATCCGAGCTAGTCAGGAACCTCCTAAAAACAGTGCATCATTGCACAAGGGTCCTGGTAAAAATGGTGGCTTCCTACGAAGCAATTCCATTCGGCAGATTTCACGCAAGAACTTTTCAGTGGGATCTGCTGGACAAATGGTCCGGATCGCATCTTCAGATGCATCAGCGGATAACCCTATATCCAAGGACAAGGGTGTCTCTCCTGTGGTGGTTATAGAGTGCTCATCTTCTAGAGGGCCGCAGATTCGGCATTCAGGATTGGATGCTGGTGACCACGGAGCCCAGCCCGAGAGGCTGGGGAGCAGTCACACAAGGAAAAAATTTCCAGGGAGTGTGATCAAGTCTGGAGACTTTTCTCCACATAAATATACTGGAGCTAAGGGTAAATTTATAATGCTCTAAGCTTAGCAAGACCTCTGCTTCAAGGTCAGCCGGTATTGATCCAGTGGGAAAAACATCACGGCAGTCGCCCACGTAAACAGACAGGGCGACACAAGAAGCAGGAGGGCAATGGCAAAAACTGCAAGGACTTTTCGCTGGGCGGAAAATCATGTGATAGCACTGTCAGCAGTGTTTCATCCCGGGAATGGAAACTGGGAAGCAGACTTCCTCAGCAGGCACGACCTCCACCCGGGAGAGTGGAAACTTCATCGGGAAGTTTTTTCCACATGATTGTAAACCGTTGGGAAATACCAAAGGTGGACATGATGGCGTCCCGTCTGAACAAAAAACGGGACAGGTATTGCGCCAGGTCAAGAGACCCTCAGGCAATAGCTGTGGACGTTCTGGTAACACCGTGGGTGTACCAGTCGGTGTATGTGTTCCCTCCTCTGCTTCTCATACCTAAGGTGCTGAGAATTATAAGACGTAGAGGAGTAAGAACTATACTCATGGCTCCGGATTGGCCAAGAAGGACTTGGTACCCGGAACTTCAAGAGATGCTTACAGAGGTCTTATGGCCTCTGCCGCTAAGAAGGGACTTGCTTCAGCAAGTACCATGTCTGTTCCAAGACTTACCGCAGCTGCGTTTGTCGGCATGGCGGTGGAAAGCCGGATCCTAAGGGAAAAAGGCATTCCGGAAGAGGTCATTCCTACCCTGGTCAAAGCCAGAAAGGAGGTGACCGCACAACATTATCACCACATGTGGCGAAAATATGTTGCGTGGTGTGAGGCCAGGAAGGCCCCACAAAGAAACTTCAACTCGGTCGTTTCCTGCATTTCCTGCAAACAGGAGTGTCTATGGGCCTCAAATTGGGGTCCATTAAGGTTCAAATTTCGGCCCTGTCGATTTTCTTCCAGAAAGAATTGGCTTCAGTTCCTGAAGTCCAGAAGTTTGTCAAGGGAGTATTGCATATACAACCCCCTTTTGTGCCTCCAGTGGCACTGTGGGATCTCAACGTAGTTCTGGGATTCCTCAAATCACATTGGTTTAAAACCAGTCAAATCTGTGGATTTGAAGCATCTCACATGAAAAGTGACCATGCTCTTGGCCCTGGCCTGGACCAGGCGAGTGTCAAATTGGTGGTTTTTTCTCAAAAAAGCCCATATCTGTTTGTCCATTCGGACAGGGCAGAGCTGCGGACTCGTCCCCAGTTCTCTCCCTAAGGTGGTGTCAGTGTTTCACCTGAACCAGCTTATTGTGGTGCCTTGCACCTACTAGGGACTTGGAGGACTCCAAGTTGCTAGATGTTGTCAGGGCCCTGAAAATATGTTCCAGGACGGCTGGAGTCAGGAAAACTGACTTGCTGTTATCCTGTATGCACCCAACAAACTGGGTGCTCTTGCTTCTAAGCAGACTATTGCTAGTTGGATGTGTAATACAATTCAGCTTGCACATTCTGTGGCAGGCCTGCCACAGCCAAAATATGTAAATGCCCATTCCACAAGGAAGGTGGGTTCATCTTGGGCGGCTGCCCGAGGGGTCTCGGCTTTACAACTTTGCCGAGCAGCTACTTGGTCAGGGGCAAACACGTTTGCTAAATTCTACAAATTTGATACCCTGGCTAAGGAGGACCTGGAGTTCTCTCATTCGGTGCTGCAGAGTCATCCGCACTCTCCCGCCCGTTTGGGAGCTTTGGTATAATCCCCATGGTCCTTTCAGGAACCCCAGCATCCACTAGGACGATAGAGAAAATAAGAATTTACTTACCGATAATTCTATTTCTCGGAGTCCGTAGTGGATGCTGGGCGCCCATCCCAAGTGCGGATTATCTGCAATACTTGTACATAGTTACAAAAATCGGGTTATTATTGTTGTGAGCCATCTTTTCAGAGGCTCCGCTGTTATCATACTGTTAACTGGGTTTAGATCACAAGTTGTACGGTGTGATTGGTGTGGCTGGTATGAGTCTTACCCGGGATTCAAAATTCCTCCCTTATTGTGTACGCTCGTCCGGGCACAGTACCTAACTGGCTTGGAGGAGGGTCATAGGGGGAGGAGCCAGTGCACACCACCTGATCGGAAAGCTTTACTTTTGTGCCCTGTCTCCTGCGGAGCCGCTATTCCCCATGGTCCTTTCAGGAACCCCAGCATCCACTACGGACTCCGAGAAATAGAATTATCGGTAAGTAAATTCTTATTAAAAACCACAGAAAACTTCTCATTTTAAAAATTTATTGAAGAAAAATTGTATTTGATGTTTTAAATAAAAAATTGAAAGGTAATTAAACAAAATAGTTGTTTGTTCTTCTTTACATTCTTTTCTTGTGTAGAAAGATATCTGTGGGGGAAAAAAAAATTAAGTAAAGACACTAATGTCATTCCTTTCCCCAAGAACATTTGTGGAACCACACAGCCCAGCATGACCCATTGCTGGGCTGTGTGGTTCCACAAAGGCAGGCGGTCCAAAGTGGCAGATTGGTGTCAGTGGTCAGCACTTTGACACGCTTGCATTTGTGGAACCACACAGCCCAGCATGACCCATTGCTGAGCTGTGTGGTTCCACAAAGGCAGGCGATCCAAAGTGGCAGATTGGTGTCAGTGGTCAGCACTTTGACACGCTTGCATTTGTGGAACCACACAGCCCAGCATGACCCATTGCTGGGCTGTGTGGTTCCACAAAGGCAGGCGGACCAAAGTTTCTTGAATATATACATTGAAACATGGCTCTACTCACCTTGGTACGCACAACACGAACTATGCCGTCCACTTCAATTTTCCACCCGATCCTATGAATAAGCCAAAAACAAACACTAGTGAATAGTAAATTCACACAACAGTGAAAGCCTATTGTACACCATTACAAAAAGGATTTTTTGGGTAAAAAAGTGGTATCAGAATAGCTCTTTGGCCCATCATACATGTAGCCACAAGGAGCTTTCATCCGTTACCACACGCGCCCGCATACATGCCAGCACATGTATGCCTACACATAAAGCTCCTTGGTAGTACCCGGTCACGGGTGGGGGAGCCCAACACATATAAAACAATAGTAAGAAGAAAAAAACTAATGGGAGGGGAAGAAAGGGATCCATGAAAAACATAACAGTAAATAAAACAATACGACCGGGCTCATGGTGCAAGTCTGTACCGGATCCTGGTCTTCCTCCTGATGGGGCGTCGATGTCCTGGGAGGCTTGGTAGTGGGTTGACTGGGCCTCAGTGCCCGTGCGGCTGTAGATGTTGCGGCCGGTGTTGTTGGTGGAGGCATCTGGTGGGTGGGGTACATCCCTGTATATCCTTGGTATATCTGTGACCGTCTATACCAGGATGGTAGTGGAGGAAGGGAAGGAGGTATCCTTGTGGCTTGTGATGGCGGAATTGGTGGATCACCAGCGTGTTGATGAGCTGGTTCTGGGAGTTTATCGTATATCATCTGCAGTGTGGTTGCGATGATCTGTTGGCTGAATGAGGAATGTCGATGGCTCTCCGACATGTTGTCATTGCTGTGTGCCAGGCATGATGTGTTATCCACCAGCCGGCTGATGGATTGGGCCAGAATGTGAAGGATGTCCATAGTCTCCCTATGATCTTCTCTTCTGGCCTTTAGCATTTCGGCCGCGCTGTCGGCATGAGCCTTCTGCATTTCAAGCAGACCGTTTGCCATCTTATCCATTGTCCTCTCAATGGCGTCCAGTCTGCTTCCAATGACAACCCGAAAACTATCCTGGCTGACATTCATCTCTGCTGCCAGGTTGTTTACCCTCCGAACATTTGAGAGATCCTGCCCTTCCTGGACGTCTGCCACCAATTGCATTTGTGCAGCTGAAAAGAAAATTAGAAATTATTATACACATTCATCATACATTTGTTTAAAGGCTCACAATTCGATATTTACTCACACAGGGATGTAGAAACTGCAGGCTGCTGCACTTCCACCTCGTCATCCTCTGACGAATCCTGTAGGAGATCCGGCCTGTAGTAGGAACCAATCCCCGAAGCAAGTCCGCTGCTGGTCCGTGGCACCACTGTTTGCAAAAGAAAAAAAAATTAAAGATAATAAACTATACAAAACTGGTGCACCCCCCCACCACACCCCCAAAAATTAAATACAAACCTTCTCTATCCTGTGGTGCCGCTGCTCCAGGAGCTTCACTTGTCCTAATTTCTGGAGAGTTTTCAAGGGTCTGGCTGGATACTTCTGCACGGCTGTCTTCAAACCCAAGAAAAGTCTCGTCCGTTAACCCTGTAGACTCAAACAGTTTGGGTGATGGGTCCACAAGGGTAGTGTATTGAGGATCTTCGGTCACAGTCCCAGAGCTCCTGGAGAGATGACGATCTGGTGATGGCCTGCGCGTAGGAGCTGTAGTTTGGCACCCATCTGGTGGTGTGGTCGCCGACAGTGTCTGGCGCACAGGTGACGTTCTGTGCACTGATGTCTGGCGCGCAGGTGATAGTCTGCGCGCTGACGTCGTCTGGTGCACAGGTGACAAACTGCGCGATGACTATGTGTGGTGTGCAGGTGATGATCTGCGCGCTCCTGATGCTTGCTGCGCAGGTGATGGTCCGCGCGGTGCTGTCGATGCCTGCTGCGCAGGTGTTGGTCCGCGCGCTGGCGATGTCCTGCGCGCAGGTGATGTCCTGTGGGCAGGCGTGTCTGAAAAAAAAATCACATTAGCAAATACAAAAAATATTTTTTTTAGTACAGCTCATCTGAATGTATTCTTACCATCAGGCCTCCTTTTGGACTGCTTGTCTCCCGCCTTCTTCCATCTTCTGGGCGGTTCTTCCTCCTCGGGAATGCCAGCAGGACGGCTGGAGTCCACACCTCCGTAAACTCATTGGACCATGGCAGGGTTCATACGCCTTTTAATAACTTCCTCCCAGGGTAGCCACTTCAGATTGAGAGCCGGGCCACCTCCCGTAGCTGTCTCATGTCGCCGCTGAATCCCCATCTTCTTTTTGTTCTGTCTGCGGCAATCACTGTACCGCTTCATGCAGTTTCTGGTGCTCCGGCGGTTTCCAGATACTGCAGTGACTTGGCTCGCGATGGCATCCCAGATGTTTTGCTTGGTCTTAGCTGCTGTGGTCTGTGCCCTTTGTCCATACAGAACGTCGTAGGACCTGTCGACGCCATTCACTAGGGCACAGTTTTCCACCTCAGTGTATCTGGGTCCACGCGGCTTTTTCGGTCCTGCGTCTTCACCAGAGGCTTCCTCCGACTGCTCCTCTGGCTGGCTTCTTGCCTTTAGGGATTAAAAAAAAACATGCATTTAATAAGATCGGTATGTACCTGTGAGTGTCAGTATCCCTGGCATTGCGCAAATATACCTATAGGTGTGCATGGCAGTGCGCAAACTAGGGTATGTCAAGTTGGATGCTATTTGTACAACAAAAGGCACTTAAGCCGGCGCTGGCTGTCTTTCCAATAATTAAGAAAACTATGGATGATTGAAAACACTTGTATTTATTAACTAGACACTAATTAGTGAATAAAAACATGAATAAAATATAAAATTCACATATACATATGAAATTAAAGGGCATAGATGGAGCTAAAAAAAAAAAAAAAATTCAAATATGCTGCTAATAAGTGTCCACTAAGGATCCCGGACTGGAACACTGGGCAAAAGTTCCCTGGGGAAGAGAAATGAAATACAGCTGGTGTTACCCGTGAGGACGGAGGCTTCCAAATGCTTTTGAAAACAGCAAGCAAGCTGTATCACTTGTATTCAAGCTGGGTCTCTCCAATCGGTGCTGTAATCGATATGTCCCACAGAGAACAATTCCAAGGCAGGTGTTCCAAAATTAATTGTCATAAGTCCATATCTGGATCCTGTTGTGATGTGGAGCACTGATGATGGTGGCAATGGCAGCTTTTACACTTAACGCGTTTCCCTAGGCACGGTCACCTAGCTTCATCAGAAGTGACTTCTGATGAAGCTAGGTGACCGTGCCTAGGGAAACGCGTTAAGTGTAAAAGCTGCCATTGCCACCATCATCAGTGCTCCACATCACAACAGGATCCAGATATGGACTTATGACAATTAATTTTGGAACACCTGCCTTGGAATTGTTCTCTGTGGGACATATCGATTACAGCACCGATTGGAGAGACCCAGCTTGAATACAAGTGATACAGCTTGCTTGCTGTTTTCAAAAGCATTTGGAAGCCTCCGTCCTCACGGGTAACACCAGCTGTATTTCATTTCTCTTCCCCAGGGAACTTTTGCCCAGTGTTCCAGTCCGGGATCCTTAGTGGACACTTATTAGCAGCATATTTGAATTTTTTTTTTTTTTTTTAGCTCCATCTATGCCCTTTAATTTCATATGTATATGTGAATTTTATATTTTATTCATGTTTTTATTCACTAATTAGTGTCTAGTTAATAAATACAAGTGTTTTCAATCATCCATAGTTTTCTTAATTATTGGAAAGACAGCCAGCGCCGGCTTAAGTGCCTTTTGTTGTAAAAACTCTTTATTGGGACTGACAATCCCTTGCTGGCAGCTGTGACAGCGCATCTGGAATTGCTCTTTGATTGCTATTTGTGTCTGCAGGTGTTGTCAGTACCTTTCTAGGCTTTTTCTTTTTTGACTTCTCCATTTGGGCCCTTGACGACCGCAGCTGGTCACTGCATGCCCGGTCGGTCGTATCCTCCTCCTGGGTCGGCTCCCACTCCTCATTGCTATGCAGGGAAAGTTCTGAGGGGTTGAGGGAAGGGGGGGGATCGGGTCCGCTTGTCCCTGGACATCTCTGTTTTAAAAAGAACAAAAAAAAAATATATATATATTTTTACAAATTTAACACACATGACATAATTACGTGCAATCACACGTCATGCTGCTGGGACCCCAGTACTCAAGCAGGACCAAACACACACACACAAAAATGAAAAATAGAAAAAAAACAAAACCCCCGTACAAGCATCCCTGCACATACTGGAAGTCAACCAGTGCTAACACAAAATGGCTGATACACACAAAATGGCTGACAGTCACCCCAAACTAGTCAAAAAGCATCCCTGCACATTCTGGAGGTAAACCAGTGCTAAAATAGGAGGGAAAAAACATGTTTGGCAAACAAACGACACCACATGTCGACCACATGTCTGACACAAACTTGCTCCAAGTCACCCCAAACTAGCCAAAAAGCATCCCTGCACATTCTGGAGGTACACCAGTGCTAAAATAGGAGGGAAAAAACATGTTTGGCAAACAAACGACATCACATGTCTGAGACAAACTTGCTCCAAGTCAACCCCAAACTAGCCAAAAAGCATCCCTGCACATTCTGGAGGTACACCAGTGCTAAAATAGGAGGGAAAAAACATGTTTGGCAAACAAACGACACCACATGTCGACCACATGTCTGACACAAACTTGCTCCAAGTCACCCCAAACTAGCCAAAAAGCATCCCTGCACATTCTGGAGGTACACCAGTGCTAAAATAGGAGGGGAAAAAACTGTTTTAGCAAACAAACGACACGACATGTCAACCACATTGATACCGACACACACTAAAATCAGCCCAAACTAGCCAAAAATCATTCCTGCACATGCTGGAGGTACACCAATGCAAAAGCATGACCCAAAAAGTCATTTTAAGAAGAAAAAAACGTGAAAAACTACCCCAAAACACAAAACTCCACAAAAAATTCAGAAAAACAAGCAGGAGCTATACACATACCCGCACACATACCCAAACACCCCATGTACACCTCATGGCAACCCCCACTACACAAACACATACATGCAACACCAGACCCACATGTGGTACTTACCTACAAATATAGTAATAGCTCCAAAAACGACTCTCCTCCGGGATAACAGGTATCCTCCTGTCTGTCCTGGAATAAAGCCTGCTGGGTGTCCAAACGATACCACAGCAAACAACCAATTTGCTAGCTCTGCACCTCCTCACACCTCTCTGCAGGTTCACAAAATGGCTGCTGAGCACGCAGCAAACAAGCCCTAATAAAGGGCTGCAAACGGCGGGAAGTCGAATTCGGGACGCCCACTACTCGCCGATTGGTCCATTATCCGCCAAGGGGAGTGTTGAATCCGTTTTGCATTGCATATGGTGAATTCATGGTCCCGGCGGCAGGGCTGCGGCTGTCTAGTACAGGCAAATTTTTAAACGGACAAAAAAAAGGCGCAATTCGACCGCAATTGCATATACCCCTTAATGTTTTGGCTATGAATAGTCACACTGGGTGAACAAAAATGGTATAAAAATCTTGATTGCCGTTGTACCAAATACGGTTCAAGATGTGGCAGGTGAAAATATTGGGGGTAATTCCAAGTTGATCGCAGCAGGAAATTTTTTAACAGTTGGGCAAAACCATGTGTACTGCGGGGGGGGGCAGATGTAACATGTGCAGAGAGAGTTAGGTTTGGGTGGGTTATATTGTTTCTGTGCAGGGTAAATAGTGGCTGCTTTATTTTTATACTGCAAATTAGATTGCAGATTGAACACACCTGACTCAAATCTAACTCTCTCTGCACATGTTATATCTTCCTCCCCTGCAGTGCACATGGTTTTGCCCAACTGCTAACAAAAGTCCTGCTGCAATCAACTTGGAATTACCCCCTTTGTTGTTGTTCTTGGATATTTGTTTGAAAATAAAAATATCCACATGGTCACAGAAAGGGTCAGAATGTATATCAAGCTTTTCCTGATTAGGTTGAGAAACTATTTATCTGAAAGTTCAGAGAATGAGATAGGAATGGTGTGAAAATCTCCTGAAGAAAATGGCTCACAGCATCTAGTATTCCCTGGAGGTGTCCCATCCATGGTGGTCATTCCGAGTCGTTCGCTCGGTAAATTTCATTGCATCGCAGCGTTTTTCCGCTTAGTGCGCATGCGCAATGTCCGCACTGCGACTGCGCCAAGTAATTTTGCTATGAAGTTAGTATTTTTACTCACGGCTTTTTCATCGCTCAGGCGATCGTAGTGTGATTGACAGGAAATGGGTGTTTCTGGGCGGAAACAGGCCGTTTTATGGGCGTGTGGGAAAAAACGCTACCGTTTCCGGAAAAAACGCAGGAGTGGCTGGAGAAACGGGGGAGTGTCTGGGCGAACGCTGGGTGTGTTTGTGACGTCAAACCAGGAACGACATGCACTGAACTGATCGCAGATGCCGAGTAAGTCTGAAGCTACTCTGAAACTGCTAAGAAGTTTGTAATCGCAATATTGCGAATACATCGTTCGCAATTTTAAGATGCTAAGATTCACTCCCAGTAGGCGGCGGCTTAGCGTGAGCAACTCTGCTAAAATCGCCTTGCGAGCGAACAACTCGGAATGACCTCCCATGTACTGACCAGGCCATACCTGCTTAGCTTCCAAGATCGGACGTGATTGGGCGTATTCAGGATAGTATGGCCGTGGGCCGATTAAATCAGGAAATGGGAGGGAAACAACTCTACTTTCTGTACTGAATGGGGACAGGGCTTGTAGGGCCCGGTCACAAATGTCCAGATGAGAGAGTGTGTGTGTGTGGGGGGGGGGGGGGGGGGGGTACTTATGCTGTCTGTTGTGACGGTGATTTGGTCTGGGCACAAGCACAATGTCTGTGTCCAGGGCCACCGTCAACCAAATGAGAGAGTACAGGAGGAGAGAGGAAAGTTGAAAAAATTCACAGAAATATAAGTATAAATTGATCCGTGAAAATCAATACAAATAAATAATATGTATATGTGCTGTTTAACTGGTAGGCTATTAATCAGGAGGATAGTCCTACACTGGAGTTGTCAGAAAGGAAATCAAAAAAGTATTGGTATGGATGATCCTGCAACAGAGTAACCTATTGAATGAACATGAAGATTTGCAGCTGAGATGAATATGGCATTCTGGTATATTCTCCTGCTATAAATAGCCCGTAGTATGCTGCATAAGTTGGATGGGAGTAACAAAAGATTATTGTGTACCAATGTTGTAAATATAAAAGCTTGCAATACAATTCCTAATTATCCATTGATTAGGTTCATTCCTGAATGTAATTGCGGAGCAGGCACTGAGGTTGTTGGACCCACTATAGGGGTCTATGGCGCTACGTCCGACCAGACAAATGTGTAACGTTACCACTTCCAATGATGTGGGTGTCCCAGCGGCCGGTAGCTGTAACCTTGTTTTGGGATAGTGACCATGCTCCGTGGTCTGTGACCGCGCGTGTTTCTGTGAAACTGGAACTGAACTGCTGGAACCTGTAGTTCCACAGTAAGTGATGCGATGGAGAATGCAGATTCCTGACATTGAGAGCCAAGGGTTTTTCTTGCCAAGTAGTACAGACGATGCTTAAAGCAAGAAAGCCAGGTTCAGCAAAAATCTTTTAGAGTGTGGCACACCTATTTACAATGGTGTGCTCCCAAAAACTATGACCCTCTCACTTTAGGTTATCTAATATCCTTGCTTTTCTTCAAGCCAGATTACATCTTGGATTGAGACTGGCTTCACTGAAGGTACAGGTATCAGCTTTGTTCATATGGTTTCAAAGAAGGATTGCTATGCTTCCTGACATTCGAACCTTTCTCCAGGGCGTACTCAGGATACAACCTCCGTTTGTCCCTCCGGTAGCCCCTTGGGACCTGTCCATAGTAACTCCAATCACTACAGGAGTTCCTGTATGAGCCTCTGGACTCTGTAGATCTTAAATGGCTTACCACAAAGACATTTTCTTTTAGCAATTGCATCGGCTAGAAGATTGTCGGACTTAGGCGCACTTTCGTGTAAGTCCACCATACCTGATTTTTCACCAGGATAGAGTAGTTCTCAAAACCAGACCTGGCTACCTTCCAAAGGTAGTCTCAAGTTTTCATTTGAATGAAGATATCGTGGTCCCAACTCTCGGATCTCCGGGCCTTTCCTCCAGCGAGACCCCACTGGATGTTGTTCGAGCCCTAAGAATTTATGTACAGAGAACAGCCTTTATCAGAAAAACAGACTCGCTTTTTGTTCTTTACAGATTTTGCAAGAGGCTGGCCAGCTACTAAACAAACTCTGTCCAGATGAATAAGTACGACTATATCACATGCTTACCAAAAGGCAGACCTCCCTGTGCCGGACACAGTCTTGGCCCATTCCACGAGGTCTGTTGGTCCTTTGTGGGGTGTCTGCAAAGCGGCCACACCTTCGTAAGGTTCTTCGCCTTTGACACTTTTTGCTTCTGAGGATGCATCATTTGGGTGTCGGATACTGCTCTCTGCTCAGGAGTGTCCCACCTCCCCTTTAAAATAACTGCTTTAGGACATCCCCGATGTGACGGTGAATCAGCATGGACTCCGAAGAAGAAAAATAAGATTTTACTCACCGGTAAATCTATTTCTCATAGTCCGTAGTGGATGCTGGGGACTCCGTAAGGACCATGGGGAATAGAGGCTCCGCAGGAGGCTGGGCACATCCAAGAAAGATTTAGGACTACCTGGTGTGCACAGGCTCCTCCCTCTATGCCCCTCCTCCAGACCTCAGTTAGGAAACTGTGCCCGGAAGAGCTGACACAATAAGGAAAGGATTTGGAATCCCGGGTAAGACTCATACCAGCCACACCAATCACACCGTACAACTCGTGATACTATACCCAGTTAACAGTATGAATAACAACTGAGCCTCTCAACAGATGGCTCCAAACAATAACCCTTTCGTTAAACAATAAATATATACAAGTATTGCAGACAATCTGCACTTGGGATGGACGCCAAGCATCCACTACGGACAACGAGAAATAGATTTACCGGTGAGTAAAATCTTATTTTTCGAACGTCCTAAGTGGATGCTGGGGACTCCGTAAGGACCATGGGGATTATACCAAAACTCCCAAACGGGCGGGAGAGTGTGGGGATGACTCTGCAGCACCGAATGAGTGAACTCTAGGTCCTCCTCAGCCAGGGTATCAAACTTGTAGAATTTTGCAAATGTGTTTGAACCCGACCAAGTAGCTGCTCGGCAAAGCTGTAAAGCCAAGACCCCTCGGGCAACCGCCCAAGAAGAGCCCACCTTCCTCGTGGAATGGGCTTTCACTGATCTAGGATGCGGCAGCCCAGCCGCAGAATGTGCAAGCTGAATCGTGCTACAGATCCAGCGAGCAATAGTCTGCTTTGAAGCAGGAGCACCCAGCTTGTTGGGTTCATACAGGATAAATAGCGAGTCAGTTTTTCTGACACTAGCTGTCCTGGAAACATACATTTTTAGGACCCTGACTACGTCCAGCAACTTGGAACCCTCCAAGTCCTTAGTAGCCGCAGGCACCAAAATAGGTTGGTTCAAATGAAAAGCTGATACCACATTAGGAAGGAATTGGGAACGAGTCCTCAATTCCGCCCTATCCATATGGAAAATCAGATAAGGGCTTTTACATGACAAAGCTGCCAATTCTGACACACACCTGGCCGAAGCCAAGGCCAACAGCATGACCACTTTCCACGTGAGATATTTTAGCTCCACGGTTTAAGTGGCTCAAACCAATGCGACTTTAAGAAATCCAACACCACGTTGAGATCCCAAAGTGCCACAGGAGGCACAAAAGGAGGCTGAATATGTAGCACTCCTTTAACAACAGTCTGAACTTCAGGCAGTGAAGCCAGTTCTTTTTGGAAGAAAATCGACAGAGCCGAAATCTGGACCTTAATGGAACCCAATTTGAGGCCCATAGTCACCCCTGACTGTAGGAAGTGCAGAAATCGACCCCCTGAAATTCCTCCGTTGGGGCCTTCCTGGCCTCACACCAAGCAACATATTTTCGCCATATGCGGTGATAAAGTTTTGCGGTCACATCCTTCCTAGCCTTAATCAGCGTAGGAATGACTTCCTCCGGAATGCCCTTTTCCTTTAGGATCCGGTGTTCAACCGCCATGCTGTCAAACGCAGCCGCGGTAAATCTTGGAACAGACAGGGCCCCTGCTGCAGCAGGTCCTGTCTGAGCGGCAGAGGCCATGGGTCCTCTGAGATCATCTCTTGAAGTTCTGGGTACCAAGCTCTTCTTGGTCAATCAGGAACAATAAGTATAGTTCTTACTCTTCTCCTTATTATCCTCAGTACCTTGGGTATGAGAGGAAGAGAAGGGAACACCTAAACCGACTGGTACACCCACGGTGTCACTAGAGCGTCCACAGCTATCGCCTGAGGGTCCCTCGACCTGGCGCAATATTTAAGCTTTTTGTTGAGGCGGGACGCCATCATGTCCACCTGTGGCCATTCCCAACGGTTCACAATCAGGTGGAAAACTTCTGGATGAAGTCCCCACTCTCCCGGGTGGAGGTCGTGCTTGCTGAGGAAGTCTGCTTCCCAGTTGTCCACTCCCGGAATGAACACTGCTGACAGTGCTATCACTTGATTCTCCGCCCATCGAAGAATCCTTGTGGCTTCTGCCATTGCCACCCTGCTTCTTGTGCCGCCCTGGCAGTTTACATGGGCGACCACTGTGATGTTGTCTGACTGAATCAGAACCGATTGGTTTTGAAGCAGGGGTTCCGCTTGACTCAGGGCGTTGTAAACGGCCCTTAGTTCCAGAATATTTATGTGTAGGGAAGTTTCCTTGGAAGTTTCTTCCCTGGGTGACTGCCCCCCAACCTCGAAGGCTTGTATCCCCAGGACCCAGTCCTGTATGCCGAATCTGCGGCCTTCGAGCAGAGGATCACTCTGCAGCCGCCACAGCAGAGACACCCTGGCCCTCATGGACAGGGTGATTAACCCATGCATCTGGAGATGCGATCCGGACCACTTGTCCAACTGATCCCACTGGAAGATCCTTGCAAGGAATCTGCCGAAGGAAATTGCTTCGTAAGAAGCTACCGTCTTTTCCAGGACTTGCGTGCAATGATGCACCGACCCTTGTTTTGGTTTCAGGAGGTCCCTGACCAGAGATGATAATTCCTGAGCCTTCTCCTCCAGGAGAAATATTCTGTTCTGTGTACAGAATCACGCCCAAGAACAGCAGACGTGTCGCAGGAATCAGCTGCGACCTTCTTCACACACATCATTCAACTCATCTGATGGGGGAACAAAACACTGGCTGCTTTTTCTCCCCAAACATAAAACCCCTTTTTAGTGGTACTTGGGTTAATGTCAGAAATGTGTAACACATTTTTTATTGCCGAAATCATGCAACGGATGTCCCTAGTGGATTGTGTATATGTCTCAACCTCGTCGACACTGGAGTCAGACTCCGTGTCGACATCTGTGTCTGCCATCTGAGGTAGCGGGCATTTTTGAGCCCCTGATGGCCTTTGAGACGCCTGGGCAGGCACGGGCTGAGAAGCCGGCTGTCCCACAGCTGTTACGTCATCCAGCCTTTTATGGAAGGAGTTGACACTGTCGGTTAATACCTTCCACCTATCTATCCACTCTGGTGTCGGCCCCGCAGGAGGCGACATCACATTTATCGGCACCTGCTCCGCCTCCACGTAACCTTCCTCATCAAGCATGTCGACACAGCCGTACCGACACACCGCACACACACAGGGGATGCTCTGACTGAGGACAGGACCCCACAAAGTCCTTTGGGGAGACAGAGAGAGAGTATGCCAGCACACACCACAGCGCTATATAATCAGGGATTTACACTAACAAAAGTGAATATTTCCCTATAGCTGCCTTATATATACAGTTTTGCGCCTTAATTTAGTGCCCCCCCTCTTTTTAACCCTTTTTGCCTGAAAACTACAGGGGAGAGCCTAGGGAGCTGTCTTCCAGCTGCACTGTGAAGAGAAAATGGTGCCAGTGTGCTGAGGGAGATAGCCCCGCCCCCTTCACGGCTGACTTCTCCCGCTTTTTTATGGATATTTTGGCAGGGGATTTTACATATATATAGTCCTACTGACTATATTATGTGTGTTTTAGCCAATTTAAGGTACTCTAATTGCAGCCCAGGGCGCCCCCCCAGCGCCCTGCACCCATCAGTGACCGAAGTATGTGGTGTGCAGAGGGAGCAATGGCGCACAGCTGCAGTGCTGTGCGCTACCTTAATGAAGACCGGAGTCTTCAGCCGCCGATTTCCAGGACGTTCTTCTTGCTTCTGGCTCTGCAAGGGGGACGGTGGCGCGGCTCCGGACGACCGAGGCTGGGCCTGTGTTCGATCCCTCTGGAGCTAATGGTGTCCAGTAGCCTAGAAGCTCAAGCTAGCTGCAAGCAGGTAGGTTCGCTTCTCTCCCCTAAGTCCCACGTAGCAGTGAGTCTGTTGCCAGCAGATCTCACTGAAAATAAAAAACCTAAATATACTTTCTTTTCTAGAAGCTCAGGAGAGCCCCTAGTGTGCAACCAGCTCGGCCGGGCACAGAATTCTAACTGAGGTCTGGAGGAGGGGCATAGAGGGAGGAGCCAGTGCACACCAGGTAGTCCTAAATCTTTCTTAGATGTGCCCAGTCTCCTGCGGATTCCCCATGGTCCTTACAGAGTCCCCAGCATCCACTTAGGACGTTAGAGAAATAAGAGCTATGGTAAAACTTACCTTGGTTAACTCTTATTCTTCGAGGTCCATGGGATTCACAGGTCACCCACCCTGATGCACCTGGCTTCAATGGGCTCTTTCTTCTGGTCACCAGTTCCCTTATCTTACAACTGAGAGTGTTTTTCTTGAGTGTACCGATCTTACTTCTCTCTAATCTTCCTCCTGCCTTGGGCTTAGTAACAAAACTGAGGAGCCCCTTGGCCAGGGGGTAGGGTATAGGTTGGGGGACCGAAGCATCCTGGAAGCTTAACAGCTTTTGATGTCTGGTGCCCAGATCCTCTCCGCAGCACTACCCCCCAATGTCCCTGTGAATCGCATGGACTTCGAAGGAAAAGAGTTAACCAAGGTAAGTTTAACCATAACTCTAATTTTACAATTAAGTTACAGAGTGTATTGTCAAAGGTATATTAACATTACATAACTGTTATGGAGCGCAGTTCAACACTTGAGTCATTGCCATTCACAGACAGGAATGTGTGTCATTGACATAAGACTGGAACAGAACACACATGTATGGATCTTCTTGCAGTCTACTTATTCTCTTAGATGTTGGTGTCTGCTACATCTTCTCACCTCATCGGTTATGCTTCAGGGACAAGTGGTTAGAGTTCACGTCAGATGCTTGGGTAAGAGGCATGGATTTATATTATAAATCTTATTATAGATCTTCTACCAGTGTTTGGCTTTACAAGAAGTAATTCAGAACTTGCTTTCAGCAAGAGTTGTACTAGTGCCTACCGGCAGAGTGGTGTGAGGTTTTATTCAAACTTTTTCCTTGTTCAGTAGCCAGATGGATAATTTTGGTCACTGTACTCAAGAGTCTTTACTAAGGTTTGATAACAGTAGTTTCTCCAGAGATTCTGTTAGATCATGTCATAGTAACAGAACAAAAGTTGGTTTCCCATGGTTGGGTAATATATTGTTAAAAATCAAATAATCAAATCCAGTTCCAGCTCAAAACAGGCTTTGTTGGGGCAGACTGTACAATTTCAGACTCAGGAGGGTTTTTCCTTCGGGCAACAAGATTCCCTTCTTACAAAAATTGTTAAAATAGCTACTGAAAAAGAGAAATGTTAGTACTTTATTGCATGAAGGAATTTAGCAAAATGGACTCCACTTATGAGGCAAATCAGTTCACCCAATTTCACTCTCAGAAGTTCCAGATAAAGATTTTATGGAAATACTACAGGTCCTATCATCAACTACAATCTGTAGTTGACCATTCTGTGTACTGTTGTAGCAACCTAACAGATAATTATTTTGTAGAGGCAGAACAATAGACATGAATCTATAAAGTTGAGGGACAGTACAGATTTCAGGGCAGGTGGTCACTGGAGGAGCCTTCATTCCATATCAGTGTTCTGGAACTTCTGGTTGTCTTCAGTGCCTGAAATTCCCTTTACATAGACCTGTTTCTAGCTGCAGTCTACATAAAGGTCAGGCAGTCTAAGTTAATTTAGACAGTGTTATTACAGTAGCATATTTGAAACATCGAGGACACCCAGATTACACAGACCATGGAGACATCAAGGATCTTTCTTTGAGTGGAGAAGAATTGCGGAACTCACAGCTTTGTGTTTTCCAGGGGTGAACATTGGGAGGGTGACTGTCTCAGCAGGCAGAACCTACATTTGGGGGTATGGTTACTCCATCCAGATGTTTTCCAACAGATAGTGAACAAATGGGGTCAACCAGATATTCATTTGGTAGTGTCCAGGTTGAACTTCAAAGTAAGACATTACTGTACCAGGACAAGAGATCCAGTCAGTGTTAGTTGACATAATAATGGTCTTTTGGGCTTATTCCTTCATTTACCATGCTGCAGAAGGTCATGGAAATGGTAAAGAGCGCGTCATTCTTGTTGGTCTAGATTGGCCAAAAAGGGGATGGCATTCGGATCTGCTCTTGCATGGCCTTGTCCCTTACAGCCCGAATTGTTAGCCGGGGGATATTTTTACAATCAGCGACACCACATTTAGCTTTGACCATTTGGTTACTGAAATACAAAATGTTTTCAGATAAGGTGAAAATTACCACAATGAATTCTAGCAGGCCTGCATCAGCCAAATGGTATCGGAGTGTGGAAATCTTATGTGGCCTGGTGTAAATGAACGAAGGTCCCCACTTTCACCTTTACATTGGCACAACTGCGTTTGTTTTACAGGAGGGTCTTGATGCAGAGTAAAGGTGGGGTCTTTAAAAGTTCAGATTTCAGCCATGTCATATTTTTTTTTATATTTTCCATGTATTTATTGGAAAAGTTACCATAAAGGTTGGCAATTTACTGGATGCTGGGAACTTTTTACTCCCTTTGGAAAATGAACATGTGTTTCTCTTGTATGACCTTTCTATTATGCCATGAAATGACCTTTAATGTGATCAGCTTTGTATGAATAAAATAATTTATGCAACGTATTGTATGTTTCAAGGTGTTTACTTTGATATTCACTAAACAAATAATATGGCTACAAATATGATATATTCAAACCCTGAACTTAAGCATCATAATAGGATTCCGGATTCTAAGTCCCGGAACCACAGAAACTAAATACAATAGTGATATCTTCCATACTCACTGATACCTGTGCATACTAATGAGAGAGGAAACCAATAGAGAACCAATGGCTTTATGGAGAAATAAGTTGTCATGTTCATTTTTTCTCATTCCCAGTAGCAGTGTGATAATGTAACAAAAACTATGGGGGAGATTCAAATGTTTGAAAAGTCAGTTGGGAGTATGTTTTTTCCTATCTAATAGACAGACACCCAATTGACTTTTCAAACATTTGAATTACACCCTATAAATTCAATACCTACAAAATTGTCATGTTCATTGTGGTGCATATCTCATTCCCCACAGCACTTGGCTATGATAAGGAAAGTATAGAATAACTGAATAGCTCTACCCATGTACTAAACACCACAGGTAACTGAATCTGCCCCTTTTACAGGTGGGTTACGTTTGGGGAGACCCAGATGGGTGGATTCTCAGAAAAGTACTTTAACAAATAACTTGTGTGTTTATATATGAATTTATTATATACTTAGTTAAGGTTATTGATCAGTTTAGCAGATGTTCAATACAGCAATCACATCAGCAAACTCAGGAGCCCGGCCCTCCTCGTCTAGATGCTGAGTTATATTCAGATCATCCTGGCACTTCTGCAGTCAGTGGTACATCCAGGCAGATCAGGCTAATTTTACACTCTCATTTTCTAGTTTATATAGGCTGGAAAACGCCTGAATATGCAATTTCATATGTACAAAGGTCAAATTAGGAAATATACATAAATGCTAAGAAACAGTACGGGGCACTGTTCCTAAATAGTGAGTGTTAGAATTAACATATTATATACAATGGATTATATGGATTAAAACACCATTGTCCCAAGATTTAGAAGCAAATATTTTAATGTTGACATTTGTCCAACTCCAAACACTTGTCTTGTTTGGTCTCATATAGCCAATGAAAAAAATATACCTCTGTCAGAAACATTAAAAAACGCAGAAACACATCAGTTTGTAATAAATATATATTTCCCTTGTGTGTGTGTGTGTGTGTGTGTGTGTGTGTGTGTGTGTGTGTGTGTGTATATATATATATATATTTCCCCCTTCTTGT
This sequence comes from Pseudophryne corroboree, assembly GCF_028390025.1. Classification (NCBI taxonomy): domain Eukaryota; kingdom Metazoa; phylum Chordata; class Amphibia; order Anura; family Myobatrachidae; genus Pseudophryne; species Pseudophryne corroboree. Next base: position 46,446,589 of record NC_086446.1, on the reverse strand, counting down.
CCTATTAACAACACTATATTATTCCCATAACAAACACCAACCACCTTTTCAAAGATATGAAAAAAAGCATTGATATAATCAAATTAAGTTAAAAACATGAAATAAACTGAATTGTGTATAGTCAGCATACAACCTGACATATAATGGGTAACTAGTACTTTCTGCAGCAGGGTACATAGGGTTTCCACAGGGAAACATCGGGGGGAAGAGATGGATCTGGATCCAGGCACCAACAGGTTAAAGCTTTAGCTGTCCCAGGATGCATTGGGGCCCTCTATAACCCTTCCTCCAGGCACTGTGAGCGTCTGCAGGGGAACTACGCAGGCAGCTCTGAAAGCTTGTGTTTTTTACAAGAAATTGCCATTTTTCATGAGCTGGCAGCACTGTACGTCAGGGTAACTTCAGCGCTACAGCTCCATCACCTCCCAAGCGGCACCGCATACTCCCGCTGGCTTGCAGTGTGGACGTCCGCGGTCATAGGCACAGCCGTGGAATGCTCCCTGGGTTCGCGTGGCTGCTACTGGGAGGCAGGTCTTGTAGCGGGACTCGCCATTAAATCGCGTTCCGACTGCGGTCTGGGGAGACAGACCACGGCGCTGACGTGGACACTGTCACCAAGCAGGGACCACACTAGACCACCAGGGCATAAGGGCACAGGTTTAGATGTATTAACACCTAGCATAATAAGGCCCTGCACTACCTGGGGTGGAAGACCAGCATAGGGGACGTGGCGTTTGACCTGTAGCGCCTCCCCTGGCTTTGGGTGATATCTACAGCAGATTTCCCGCCCTTGAGCTGCCTCATTCTCCCAGTTTCCTCACAGGAGACACCGGGCAGCCATCTTACAGCATAGCAGCAGCAGGTCTCCGGGATTGCTGGGTAATTGGTGAAGTTCTTCAATGTTTCTTCACTTTTTTTTTTTCTATTCAGAAATCACTTTGTCCTTTACACTACGGCTGCACTTCTCTAAATGTAAAGATATAGTAAGTCTGTTTAACGGGCTCTACGCACTGGGCGATTTCAGCGATTTTTAATGACCAATGATATTTTTTTTCGATTTTTCACCAACGATTTTTGCATACACACTGGACGATATCTATGGCCGATACGACAGTACAATACATCGTCCAAATTGAATTGCATATATAAACGATGATTGACCAACGATGAACGACTTGCGGGGATTGGCTTCGTTCATCGTTGGTGCATACACACTGATCGATATGAACGATTTATTGTTCATTTTTTAACGATATCCTTCATATCTATCATGGTTATCACAAAGTGTGTAGGTCCCTTAAGACAGGCTACACTTGAATGCCAATGGTCCAAATGATTAAAGGATATAGGGACAGATGTATTAAGCATGGAGAAAGCATAAGGAAGTGATAAACCAGTAATAAGTGCAAGGTGATAACTCACCAGCCAATCAGCTCCTAACTGTTAATTTATATATTGGAGCTGATTGCCTCAGACAGCCTGCAACAATAAACTATGATTCACTGAACAGCTTCACCACACAATGTAATACCAATTACAAGCAAGTCAATACATCACAAACTTTAAAAACATAGAAGAGTTTGCATAAGAAAGAAAATAAGATTTTAAACCTACCGGTAAATCTTTTTCTCCTAGTCCGTAGAGGATGCTGGGGACTCCGTAAGGACCATGGGGTATAGACGGGCTCCGCAGGAGACATGGGCACCTATAAAGAACTTTTAGTATGGGTGTGCACTGGCTCCTCCCTCTATGCCCCTCCTCCAGACCTCAGTTAGAGAACTGTGCCCAGAGGAGATGGACAATATGAGGAAAGGATTTTGTTAACCTAAGGGCAAGATTCACACCAGCCCACACCAATCATACCATATAACCGGGAATACACATAACCAGTTAACAGTATGATCAAAAACAGTATCAGTCAAAGACCGATTCCAACTGTAACCCTTATGTAAGCAACAACTCTATACAAGTCTTGCAGAGGTAGTCCGCACTGGGACGGGTGTCCAGCATCCTCTACGGACTAGGAGAAAAAGATTTACCGGTAGGTTTAAAATCTTATTTTCTCTTATGTCCTAGAGGATGCTGGGGACTCTGTAAGGACCATGGGGTTTATACCAAAGCTCCAGACCGGGCGGGAGAGTGCGGATGACTCTGCAGCACCGACTGAGCAAATGCGAGGTCCTCGTCAGCCATGGTATCAAACTTGTAGAATTTAGTAAAAGTGTTTGAACCCGACAAAGTAGCTGCTCGGCAAAGCTGTAATGCCGAGACGCCTCGGGCAGCCGCCCAAGAAGAGCCCACCTTCCAAGTGGAATGGGCCTTTACCGAATTTGGTAACGGCAATCCAGCCGTAGAATAAACCTGCTGAATCGTGTTACAGATCCAGCGAGCAATAGTCTGCTTGGAAGCAGGTGCGCCAACCTTGTTGGCCGCATACAGGACAAACAGGGCTTCTGTTTTCCTCACTCTAGCCGTCCTAGCTACATAAATGTTTAAGGCCCTGACTACATCCAAGGATTTGGAGTCCTCCAAGTCACTCGTAGCCACAGGCACCACAAAAGGTTGGTTCATATGAAACGAAGACACCACCTTCGGCAGAAATTGAGGATGAGTCCTCAATTCCGCTCTATCCACATGAAAAATCAAGTAGGGGCTCTTGTGAGACAAGACCGCCAATTCTGACACACGCCTTGCAGATGCCAAGGCCAATAACATGACCACCTTCCAGGTGAGAAATTTCAATTCAACCGTTTGAAGGGGCTCAAACCAGTGAGATTTAAGGAACTGTAACACCACGTTAAGGTCCCAGGATGCCACTGGGGGCACAAAAGGAGGCTGGATGTGCAGCACTCCCTTCACAAAAGTCTGGACTTCTGGTAGAGAAGCCAATTCCTTCTGAAAGAATATAGATAGGGCCGAAATCTGTACCTTAATAGAGCCTAACTTCAGGCCCATATCCACTCCTGTCTGTAGGAAGTGAAGAAAACGGCCCAGATGGAAATCTTACATAGGAGCATTCTTGGTTTCACACCAAGAGACATACTTCCGCCAGATACGATGATAATGTTTCGCCATAACCTCCTTCCTAGCCTTTATCAGAGTAGGTATGACCTCCTCCGGAATACCTTTCCCAGCTAGGATTCGGCGTTCAACTGCCATGCCGTCAAACGTAACAACGGTAAGTCTTGGAACATGCAAGACCCTGCTGCAACAGGTCTTCCCTGAGAGGAATGGGCCAAGGATCTTCTGTGATCATTTCCTGAAGATCTGAGTACCAGGCCCTTCGAGGCCAGTCTGGAACAATGAGTATTGTCTGTACTCTTTTTTGTCTTATGATCCTCAAAACTTTTGTGATGAGAGGAAGAGGAGGAAACACATAGACCGACTGAAACACCCACGGTGTCACCAGGGCGTCTACCGCTACTGCCTGAGGGTCCCTGGACCTGGCACAGTACCTCCGAAGCTTTTTGTTGAGGCGTGACGCCATCATGTCTATTTCAGGAATTCCCCAGAGACCTGTAATCTCTGCAAAGACTTCTTGATGAAGTCCCCACACTCCTGGATGGAGATCGTGTCTGCTGAGGAAGTCTGCTTCCCAGTTGTTCACTCCCGGAATAAAGACAGCTGACAGAGCGCTTACGTGATTTTCCGCCTAGCGAAGAATCCTGGTGGCCTCCGCCATCGCGACTCTGCTCCTTGTCCCGCCTTGGCGGTTCACATGAGCCACCGCTGTGACATTGTCTGACTGAATCAGAACTGGTAGGTTGCGAAAAAGAGCCTCCGCTTGTCGTAGGCCATTGTATATGGCTCTTAATTCCAGGACGTTGATGTGCAGACAATCCTCCTGGCTTGACCACAGTCCCTGAAAGTTTCTTCCTTGTGTGACCGCTCCCCACCCTCGGAGGCTCGCGTCCGGGGTCACCAGAACCCAGTCCTGAATGCCAAACCTGCGACCCTCTAGAAGGTGAGCACTGTGCAGCCACCACAGGAGAGATACTCTGGCCCTGGGGGACAGTGTTATCGTCTGATGTATTTGTAGATGGGACCCGGACCACTTGTCCAGAAGGTCCCACTGAAAAGTCCTTGCATGAAACCTGCCAAAGGGGATGGCCTCGTAGGCTGCCACCATTTTCCCCAGAACTCAAGTGCATTGATGAACTGTCACTCTTTTTAGCTTTAGAAGGTCTCTGACCATGGTCTGGAGATCCTGGGCTTTTTCCGACGGGAGAAAAACCTTCTTTCGTTCCGTGTCCAGAATCATGCCTAGGAACAAGTCGAGTCATTAGAACCAATTGAGACTTTAGCAGATTTAGAATCCAACCGTGCTGTTGGAGCACTCTCAGGGAGAGCGTCACGTTCTTCAGCAACTGATCAGTTGATCTCGCCTTTATCAGGACATCGTCCAAGTATGGGATAATTGTGACTACTTGTTTGCGCAGGAGCACCATCCTTTCCGCCATCACCTTGGTAAAAATCCTCGGGGCCGTGGAAAGCCCAAACGGCAACGTCTGAAACTGGTAATGACAGTCCTGTACAGCGAATCTCAGGTACACCTGATGAGTGGGATATATGGGGACATGAAGGTAAGCATCCTTTATGTACAGCGACACCATAAAATCCCCCCTTCTAGGCTGGATATTACAGCTCGGAGCGATTCCATCTTGAATTTGAATTTTCTCATGTACAGGTTCAGGGATTTTAGATTTAAAATGGGTCTGACCGAACCATCCGGCTTCAGAACCACAAACAGGGTCGAATAATACCCTTTTCCCTGTTTGGCCAGGGGGACCTTGACAATCACTTGCTGTTGGTACAGTGTTTGAATTGCAGCTAACACTACTTCCCTCTCCGGGAGTGAAGCTGGTAAGGCCGACTTGAAAAATCGGCGAGGGGGCACCTCTTCGAAATCCAGCTTGTAGCCTTGGGAAACAATTTCCATCGCCCAAGGATCCACGTCTGACCAAACCCAGACCTGGCTGAATAATCGAAGGCGCGCCCTACCTGTGCGGACTCCCTTAGGGGAGCCCCAGCATCATGCGGTGGATTTTGCAGAAGCCGGGGAGGACTTCTGCTCCTGGGAACTAGCTGAAGCAGGTGTTCTTTTTCCTCTGCCCTTACCTCTGGCAAGGAAGGAGGAGCCCTGACCTCTTCTGGGCTTATGCGACCGAAAGGACTTCATCTGATACTGTGGAGTTTTCTTTTGCTGGTGCAATGCTTTCTGTGTGTATATCCAGAGATAGATGTACAGGGCTCCGGCACATCTGCAGCGCAGCCTCATACGGGCGTGGGGGAGCGCTGCTCTCATGGTGCCGGGGTGGTCTGTCACCGTTTACTGGGCATTTGTGCATCATGTATCTACCCAGCATCTGTGCGTCGTGTCCGGGGCGTCTGTACACTTTGTCCGGCCGTCGATGCAATGTATCTGGGCTTCTGTGCATCGTACCGGGGCGCCTGTGTGTCGTTCTGGGGCGTCTGTGCACCATGTCAGGGAGTCTGTGTGTTGTGTCGGTGTGTCATACCGGGGCATCTGCCTCGTGTCTGGGTGTCAGTGCCTCATGTACGGCGTCTGTGTGCATCTCGATGTGTTATCTATGATTTGCGTCTGTGCCATGGTTTGGGACATCTGTGCGACATTCTTGGGCATCTGTGAGTTGCGTCTGTCCATCATTCTGGGGCATATGGGCATTGTTCTGGGGCAGCTGTGCCTTGTGTCCACGTGTGTGTGCCTCGTGCCGGGGTATCTGTGCTTCGTGAGCAGTCAGCGGCTCTGTCGCTCATGCCTGACTGTCTATCTCTTATAGACTTGACTCTTCTCTCATGTACTCTTCCTTCCAGTTCCATGGGTGAAACATGAAACCAGGCTCCAGCACTCAGATTTGGGGCACGCAGTTGGGAATTTGGCCATTTCATCCTCAGATGTCCGATTTTCCTGCAGCCATAGCCCGCGGCCATATTGTCCTGTTGCGGCTTTAATGGTGTTATGAGTTGCTACCAAAATCATGAGGTTACAGAACCCACTTGGCGAGTGCTTCGCCTATAACAGGCCACTTTCATGGAATTTATATATACTGGTCTGCTAGCTTGGCCTCTGCTTTCAAAGTGGGTGGTTCCTGGTCTAGCATCCTCTGCTTCATCCCTGCTCTTGGCACATCAGGTCAGTTAGTGCTTCCCATGTGGTGGTATGAGATCTCTTCCTACAACTTCACCATGTGCTGCTTCAGCTGTTTTCTGAATTGCTCATGGGTGCTGTGAGGGTGCCGGAAATAATTAAAGACTGCTTTAGGAGGGCACTTCCAAATCCACCATTACTACCTTCTCTGGTAGAGAATTCCAAATCCACCATTACTACCTTCTCTGGTAGAGAATTCCAAATTCTCCATTACCACCTTCTCTGGTAGAGAATTCCAAATCCTTACTGCTCTTACTGTGAAGAACCCTTTCCTCCGTTATGTATGACATTTTTTTTCTACAGACTTCAGGGGGTGTCCTCTTGTCCTGTGTAGCGTTTTTTTAAATAAACAGATCGTCTAATAAATCCTTGTCTTGTCCCTTTATGTATTTATAAATATTAATAATGTCCCCTCTCAGCCGCCTCTTTTCCAGTGTACACATACCTAACCTTGTAAGTCTTTCCTCATAGTCCAGTGCCTCTAACCCCTTAATCAGTTTGGTGGCTCGCCTCTGAACCCTTTTGAGTTCCAAGATATCTTTTTTATGGTTCCGGTATGAATGGTCGACCATGTTATGGTCGACAGTCATTAGGTCGACCACTATTGGTCGACATTGACATAGTCGACGTGGACACATGGTCGACACATGAAAGGTCGACACATGAAAAGGTCGACATGAGGTTTTTACCTTTTTTTGTGTCGTTTTTTGCGTAAAGTGATTGGGAACCCCAATTAGTGCACCGCTTCGCTCGCCATGCTTCGGGCATGGTGCCTTCGCTCCGCTACCGCTTCGCTCGGCACAGATTACCGTTTCAATCGTAGTCCATGTGGATCGTAAAGTATGGAAAAGTACCCCAAACGAAAAAAAAAAGTTAAAAAACGCATGTCGACCTTTCATGTGTCAACCATTTCCATGTGCCGTCCATGTCGACCATGTCAATGTCGACCAATAGTGGTCGACCATAACATGGTCGACCATCTGAACAGATACCCTTTTTTATAGTGCGGTGCCCAGAACTGTACACAATATTCCAGGTGTGGCCATAGCAATAAATTATACAGTGGCAGTATCCCTTGTCTCCATTCCCCGTTTTATGCATGCTAACACCTTATTTGCTTTTGTTGCTGCATTGTGACATTGTGTACTGCTACTAAGTCTACTATCGATGAGCACCCCCAAATCCTTTTCAACTACCGTTATCCCTACATTTTCCCCATTTCATTTATAAGCTGCCCAATTGTTCTTAGTCCCAAAGTGCATAACTTTACATTTTTCTATATTGAACCTCATTCTCCATTTGTCTACCCAGACCTCCAGTCTAGATAAATCATTCTGCAGAGACTCAACATCCTTGTCTGAATTAATGACTCTGCACAGTTTAGTATCGTCTGTGGAAATTGACACTGTGCTTTCCAGGCCCACTCCTAGGTCATTAATGAGTATGTTATACAGCAATGGCCCGAGTACTGAACCCTGCAGTATTCCACTAAGCACCGAGGCCCATTCAGAGAACATCCCATTAACCACCACTCGCTGTTCCCTGTTGTACAGCCAATTACTCACCCAAGTACAAATAGTGTTTCCTACCCCATGCTCTCTTAATTTGAAAATTAGTCTCTAATGTGGGACTTTGTCAAAGGCCTTAGCAAAGTCCAAAAAGATCACATCCACTGCTTTACCCTGATCAATATTATCGCTCACTTTCTCGTGGAAGCTTATTATATTAGTTTGACATGACCTGTCCTTCACAAAACCATGCTGATTCCTAATAATAACCTTGGAGGTATCCAAGTACTCTAGTATACTGTACCTTATTATACCTTCCAGTATTTCTCGTACGTCCTAGAGGATACTTGAGGCCCACATTAGTACCATGGGGTATAGACGGGTCCACCAGGAGCCATTGGCACTTTAAGAGTTTGAGAGTGTGGGCTGGCTCCTCCCTCTATGCCCATCCCCCAAGACTCTGTCTAGAAACTGTGCCCGAGGAGACGACATACTTCGAGAGAAGGATTATACACAGATAGTGGTGAGATTCATACCAGCTCACACCTACAAGGCACGTCAAGCCAACTAGCTTGAACTACTCAGCAACAGCTGAAACATTACTTACCAAGTAACAATGCAGTACTCAACTAAAACGAAGTTGTACTGAACCAAATAACATTTGCAGGAGAACGAAGCGCTGGGCGGGCGCCCAGCATCCTCTACAGAATACGAGAAAAGGATTTACCGGTAGGTACCAAAATCCTATTTTCTCTTACATCCTAGAGGATGCTGGGGTCCACATTAGTACCATGGGGATGTACCAAAGCTCCCAGAATGGGAGGGAGAGCGCGGAGGCTCCTGCAGAACTGATTGACTGAACTTCAGATCATCAGAGGCCAAAGTATCCAACTTGTAAAACTTTGCAAACGTGTTCGACCCAGACCAAGTTGCAGCTCTGCAAAGTTGTACTGCCGAGACACCCCAGGCAGCCGCCCAGGAAGACCCCACCTTACAAGTAGAGTGGGCCTTAATAGACTTTGGACCTGGTGGTCCTGCCGTGGAATTAAGCGTGCTAGATAGTAAACCTGATCCAGCGAGAGATTGTCTGCTTAGAAGCAGGACACCCAATCTTTTTGGGATCATATAGGACAGAGTCCGACTTCTCGAGTTCTCTTCACATATATCTTCAGAGCCCTTATGACATCCAAGGACTTTGATGTAATTGTAATTGAGGAGTCAGTCGTCACTGGCACCACAATAGGTTGGTTGATATGAAATGCCGACACAACCTCCGGAAGAAACTGCTGACGAGTCCGTAGCTCAGACCTATCATCGTGGAAGATTAAGGAAGGGCTTTTACAGGATAAAGCCCCCAGCTCGGACACAAGTCTAGCAGAAGCTAAGGCCAACAAAGTGACTGCCTTCCAAGTAAGAAATTTGAGCTCTACCTCCTGTAGAGGCTGAAACCAATCCGATCGGAGGAACTGCAACACCACATTAAGATCCCAAGGCGCCGTAGACGGTACAAAAGGAGGTTGGATATGCAGAACTCCCTTCAAAAATGTCTGAATTGAACCTCAGGGAGGGCAGCCAATTGTTTCTAAAAGAAAATGGATAGGGCTGAAATATGGACCTTCACAGATCCCAACCGCAGACCCATATCTACTCCTGCTTGCAGGAAGGAGGAAACATCCCAGTTGAAACTCCACCGTAGTAAACTTCTTGGAGCCACACCAAGAGACAAATTTCTTCCAAATACGATGGTAATGTTTAGACGTTACCCCTTTCCTAGCCTGTATGAGGGTAGGAATAACTTTCTTTGGAATGCGCTTCCGAGCAAGAATCAGGCGCTCAACTTCCATGCCGTCAAACGTAGCCGCGGTAAGTCTTGATAGGCGAACGGCCCCTGCTGCAGTAGGTCCTCCCAAGGAGGAAGAGGCCTCGGCTCTTCTTGCAGTAGATTCAGAAGATCCGCATACCAGGCCCTTCTTGGCCAGTCTGGGCAATGAGGATCGCTTGAACCCTTGTTCTCCTTATGAACTTCAGGATTCTTGGGATGAGTGGGAGTGGTGGAAACACATACACTGACTGTGTCACATACACGGAGACATCAGGACGTCCACTGCCACTGCCTGTCGATCCCTTGACCTGGAACAATAACGCAGAAGCTTCTTGTTGAGACGAGAGGCCATCATGTCTATTTGGGGTAAACCCAAAGATCTGTTACTTTCTTGAACACCTCCGGATGGAGTCCCCACTCTTCTGGATGGAGATCGTGTCTGCTAAGGAAGTCCACTTCCCAGTTGTCTACATCTGGAATGAAGATGTCTGACAGCGCCAACGCATGCTTTTCTGTTCAGAGGAGTGTTCTTGTCACCACATTGACATTGCCGCTCTGCACTTCGTTCCGCCCTGTCGGTTTATGTAAACCACTGTTGTTATGTTGTTCGACTGCACTTGAATGGCCCGATTTCTCAGAAGAGAGGCCACCTGTAGAAGACCGTTGTAGACGGCTCTTAGTTCCAGAATGTTGATGGGCAGGCAGGCTTTCAGGCTTGACCACCGTCCTTGGAAGGTTACTGCTTGAGTGACTGCTCCCCAGCCCCTGAGGCTCGCATCTGTTGTTAGCAGGACCCAGTCCTGAATCCCAAACCTGTGGCCTTCCAGAAGGTGATGCAATTGGAGCCACCAGAGGAGTGAAATCCACGCCCTTGTTGTCAGATGAATTCTCTGGTGCATGTGGAGGTGAGATCTCGACCACTTGTCCAGGAGATCCAGTTGGAAGGTCCGAGCATGGAACCTCCCGTACTTGAGAGCCTCAAAAGAGGCCACCATCTTTCCCAATAGGCAAATGCACTGATGAACCGACACCCGGGGGTGGCTTCAAGACATCCCAGACCATGGATTGGATCGCAAACACCCGCTGCACTTCCGTATCTAGGATCATTCCCAGAAATTACAATCTCTGGGTTGGTTCCAAATGTGCCTTTGGAAAGTTCAGAATCCAACCGTGACTCTGGAGCAGTCGCATTGAGAACATTGGACTGCAGCAGCTTCTCCTTGGATGATGCCTTTATCAGGAGATCGTCCAAATATGGAATGATGTTCACACCCTGCTTGCGGAGGAGTATCATAATTTCCGCCATCACCTTGGTAAACACCCTCGGTGCTGTAAAGAGGCCGAATGGCAGGGCCTGGAACTGAAAATGACAGTCCAGCAATGCAAAGCAGAGATAAGCCTGGTGCGGCAGCAAGATCGGAATGTGAAGGTATGCATCCTTGATATCCAGGGATACCAGGAATTCCCCCTCTTCCAGACCTGATATCACCGCCCTGAGAGACTCCATCTTGAACTTGAAGTCCTTTAGAAAGGGGTTCAATGATTTTAGGTTTAGAATGGGCCTGACTGAACCATCCGGTTTCGGTACCACAAAATGGTTCAATTAGTAACCTTTGTTCAGCATGGGAGGTGGTGCCGCACAATGACTTCTACCAGCCTTTGGACAGCATCTTGAAGTACTGTGCTGTCCTCCAACAGAGTTGGTAAGCCCGACTTGAAAAAACGATGAGGGAGACACTGAAATTCCAGCCTGTATCCCTGATACACAATATCTACTACCCAGGGATCTAGGCCGGACGATACTCAGACATGACTGAAGTGTCTGATTCTCGCTCCCACAGGCCCCACAGCCGGGGCGTGCAATCCACCATCATGCAGAGGACTTTGGGGTACCTGAAGCAGGCTTTTGTTCCTAGGAACCTGTAGCGGCAGGTTTCTTGGACTTAACCCGACCTCCCCTAAAGAAGGTATCGGATGTTCTGGCCTTTCTAGGCATGTTAGGCCGAAAGGACTGTGGTGCAGCGGAGAAGGATTTCTTCAGAGCGGGTGCTACTGAGGGAAGAAACGGAGACTTACCCACTGTAGTGGTGGATAGCCACGCGTCTAGAGCTTCCCCAAAGAGAGCCTAACCTGTATAGGGTAGCGACTCCACACTTCTTCTGGATTCCACGTCGACCGACCACTGGCGCACCCAGTCCCCGATGAGCTGAAACAGACATGGAAGAAATTCCCGCAGCCATGGAACCCAGGTCTTTCATGGATCCAACCATAAAACCTGCAGAATCATGAATGTTGCGTAAATATTTTTATACTGGCCTGAGGAAAGTTGCTGGCTGAGAACCGCGGACCCCGACAGGCTTGCTGGCCAGTGTGGGGGTAAGCGCTGGCCCACGGCACCCCTCACAGCGCCGCACTATGTGCCTCTGGTACCTTCCCAGGAGCGCAGTTAGTACTGCGCTCCCTCCCCGTTGCCACCATCTTCACACCGGTCCCCCGTTTGCTAGGGGGGTGGTGACTAACTCACCACTTCTTCAGCTCTGTAAGGGGTTGGCAGCATGCTGCTTGGGCGAGCGGATCCCCTGCGGTGGAGACCAATCCGACCCCTCTGGAGCTCAGTGTACAGTCAGCAGAGTCCGTGTGTCAGGAATCGACTTACCACAGCTGCATCTGTCCGTCGGTGCGGTCTCCGTCCGGGGTCCCTACGTCTTGCTGTCGCTAGTCTCCCTGTTGCTGGATGTCATCCTGGGCCTGGGAACGCTCCTGTTGTCAGCGGGCGTGCATGCACGCCGCGTTCCCGCCGGGCCGCGGCATTGGCGCCGCTATGACAGTTTTCCTTGGACTGCTGCGTCGGCCAATCCGGAGCTTGGCCGCACCTCCTCGTTTCCATTTCAGCCAATGCCTGCAGACCGGGGGGTATATCAGGAGCAGCAGGGTGAGTCAGTCCTTGTCCTGGACTTCGTGTCACTCCTGCGACCCGTGTGTCTGGCTCCGCTCTCCAGTTCTCCTGTGTTCCAGTTTACCTTCCAGCTTGTTCCGATACCACCGTGGAACCACAAGCACCAGCAATCCTCTACTGCAGTGTGCTCCAGCCCTCTGCAGTAGAGACTCTGCTCCAGTTGCATCTCATCATCTACACCTGTTCATCAGCCTGCAAGCTGCCAGTGTTATTCCCAACTGCACTGTGAACTTTACACTTGTCTCCTGCAATTGCTACAGGCTTGCTGCTTCCATCACCATCTCTGCTGGCTCCACGGTCTAACTATCTTCGGTTCCCATACCAACAAATCGATCCCCTGATCGATTATACAACTATACAGTCGTTGCCATAGACTCTCAGCTTCCACGCTGCACTATTACCACTGCATTTATTTTCTGTTATTGCCAAGTATTCCTGCTGCCTTACTGTTTTACGTATTGTTTAATAAAACATTGCGCACATGCGCAGGAATCTAATCCGGCCTCCTCACTTTTTCCATCCTACCTCCACTGACCCACTAGCGCCCCCTCCGGGGACACAAACCAAACAGAACCTGACAGTAAGTCCAGGACCGATGGACTCAGATGGTGGTCAGAATGTGGGGTCAGGGGCCTTACAAAACCTGGTCTCCCGTTTGGATGGTCAAGAGGCTGCGCAGCAGCAGATGTTCCAGTTCCTGCAAGGAATGTCCTCCCGTCTCGATACACTACAACAATCTCTGCCTAGTGTACTTGTTTCTTCAGTTCCAGTTACCCCTGCAAGTGCTGTGGGTTCTTCTTCACTGGCTGCATCAACTCCAGTGTCATGCTTGCACCTGCTCGTGCCCAGCAAATATGATGGCAGTCCGGAGCTATGTCGCGGGTTTCTTAATCAATGTGAAATCCAGTTTGAGTTGTTACCACACAATTTCCCCACGCCAAGATCCAAGGTTGCCTACATTATTTCACTGCTCTCTGGATCAGCCTTGAGTTGGGTGTCTCCTCTGTGGGAACGTGCTGACCCCCTGATGAATAACTATACCGAATTTGTGTCAACCTTCAGACGCATCTTTGATGAACCGGGTCGTGCAACATCAGCCTCTGCAGATCTTATCCAACTTCGTCAAGGTACCCGTAGTATGGTGTCAATACGTCATCCAGTTCCAGGCGTTAGCCGCAGAGATTCAGTGGAATAACCAAGCACTGGTAGCAGCCTTCTAGCATGGACTCTTGGATCAGATCAAAGATGAACTGGCCACCCGTGACATTCCTGGGCAATTATCAGAGTTAATTTCCTTGTGTATCAAGTTGGACTCTCGCATTCGCGAACGCAACAGTGAGCGTGCTCGCAGTGAGCCTCGCAAGCCGAGAATGGTACCTCCGACACAATTTCAGCCTCCACCTTCTGATGAGCCTATGCAAATTAATAGGTCCCGCTTAACTCCTGAGGAGCGGTCAAGAAGACTTAGAGAGAGACTGTGTCTTTATTGTGCGGCTACAGGTCACCAAATTAATTATTGTACAGCGCGTTCGGGAAACGCCAGATCCTGACTTGTAAAGGAGGAGTCAAGTTGGGATCTTCTAGACAAGCTCCTTCAAACCAAGACCTTATTCTTCCTGTGACTTTAGAGACTACGGCTGGACTCCAATCTGTAACCGCGTTAGTGGACTGTGGAGCTACTGGAAACTTCATTACTCAAGCTGCAGTTGATAAGTTCCGTCTGCCTGTCTGCGAACTCACATATCCAGTCTATAACACTGCAGTGGATGGTAGCCGAATTTCCAAGGGTTATATCTCTCATCAAACCAGGCCAGTGGTATTGGGAGTCGGGTTCTTGCATTCTGAATTAATTAAGTTTCTTGTCATCCCTCAAGCAACCCAGGAGATCGTTTTGGGTATGCCCTGGCTCCAGCTACATAATCCGCAGATTGACTGGTCCACGTTACAACTGACTTCCTGGGGTTCACACTGCCGCCAGTCCTGCTTAGTCCAAGTTTGTCCTGTAAGGTCTTCAGAAATTAAAACTCAGTCAAGTCTTCCTGTGGCCTACCAAGATTTCTCTGACGTCTTCAGTGAAAAGGCCGCTGATGTTCTGCCGCCCCATAGAGAGTGGGATTGCCCCATTGATCTCATTCCTAGCAAAAAGCCACCTAGAGGGCGTACTTATCCGTTATCCGTACCTGAAACCGAGGCAATGAGTGAATACATCAGGGAGAATTTACAGAAAGGGTTCATCCGCCCTTCGTCCTTACCCGCTGGTGCGGGCTTTTTCTTTGTTAAAAAGAAAGATGGAGGATTACGTCCATGCATCGATTACCGGCTCAACGATATTACCGTCAAAAACAGCTATCCATTACCTCTCATCACTGAATTATTTGACAGAGTCAAGGGAGCCACATCTTCACCAAGTTAGATCTCCGCGGTGCCTACAATCTCATCAGAATCCGAAGTGGTGATGAATGGAAGACAGCCTTTAATACCTGGGATGGTCATTACGAGTACCCAGTAATGCCATTCGGGTTGAGCATTGCCCCAGCAGTGTTCCAGCACTTTGGTAACGAAATCTTCTGTGACGTTCTGTATAAATATCTCGTAGTCTACCTGGATGATATCCTTATCTTCTCTCAAATTCTCTCTTCACATCGCCTACAAGTTCGTGAGGTCCTCCGACGTCTTCGTGAGAACCGTCTCTACGGCAAGTTGTCTAAATGTACCTTCGAAGTTTCTTCTATACCCTTCCTAGGGTATATAATTTCTGGATCAGATCTCCAGATGGACCCGACTAAGTTAGAAGCTATTGCTAATTGGTCTATTCCGAGTGCTCTCAAGTCCATTCAGCGATTCCTGGGATTCGCTAATTATTATAGGAAGTTCAGAGGATTCTCAACTCTCATTGCTCCTATTACCAGCTTAACTCGAAAGGGGGCAGATCATTCCAACTGGTCAGAAGATGCCTTGGCTGCGTTTCAAAAAATCAAGCAGGCTTTCATGTCCGCTCTAGTTCTGTCGCAACCAGATGTTAACAAGCCATTCGAGTTGGAGGTAGATGCTTCTACAGTGGGAGTTGGAGCTGTTCTCTCCCAAATAGGGGCTGATATGAAGATTCATCCTTGTGGGTTCTTCTCTCGCAAATTCCTTCCTGCAGAAGCTAATTATTCCATCAGTGACCAAGAATTACTGGCGATCAAGCTGGCTCTTGGGGAGTGGAGGTATCTCCTGGAAGGGGCGAAGTTTCCATTCAACATCTACACGGATCACAAGAACTTGCTCTACTGAAAGGCAGCCCAGTGTCTTAATCCTCGCCAGTCCCGGTGGGCTATGTTCTTCTCCCGTTTCAACTTCAAGCTTCATTTCCGCCCAGGTTCTCAAAATACCAAAGCAGATGCTCTGTCTCGATCTATGGAATCCGAAGAAGAGACGTCCGATCCAGTTCCGCATTCCATTCTAAATCCAGTTGTATTTGCCTCGTCTCAAGTTACTCCTGCTCCACCTCCTAGCAAGATTTTTGTTTCTCCTGAGCTTCGTTCCAAGTTGCTGTCTTGGGCTCATCAGTCTAAGTTCACTGGGAATCCTGGTGTCCTGAAGACTTTCAAGTTCCTGTCTGAAACTTACTGGTGGTTGAAAATGAAGGTCG
Source organism: Pseudophryne corroboree (assembly GCF_028390025.1). Lineage (NCBI taxonomy): Eukaryota > Metazoa > Chordata > Amphibia > Anura > Myobatrachidae > Pseudophryne > Pseudophryne corroboree. The sequence continues at coordinate 46,430,500 of NC_086446.1, read as the reverse complement.
ACATCAAGGACTTCATGGCGTCCTGCCCCAAGTGTGCTCAACACAAGACTCCCCGTCAGTCTCCGGCAGGTCAGTTACAGCCGTTATCAGTACCCAGCCGTCCCTGGTCACACCTGTCCATGGACTTCATCTCTGATCTTCCCTCCTCTCAAGGATATAATATCATCTGGGTAGTTGTCGACAGGTTTACCAAAATGGCCCATTTTGTTCCACTCCAAGGTCTTCCTTCTGCTCCGAAATTTGCTCAGATCTAACTACGGGAGATTTTCCGTTTACATGGACTGCCTACTGAAATTCTATCTGACCGTGGAGTTCAGTTCGTGGCAAGATTTTGGAGAGCCCATTGTTCTGCCATGCAAGTCAACCTCAAGTTTTCGTCTGCCTACCACCCTCAGACGAATGGACAGACGGAAAGGGTAAATCAGGAGTTGGAGACCTTTTTAAGACTCTATGTTTCATCTTCCCAAGATGACTGGGTAGACCTGCTTCCGTGGGCTGAATTCGCTCACAACTTTTGCTACCATACTGCCACGGAAACCACTCAGTTGTTTGCTGTATATGGACAACATCCTCGTGTTCCAGATTTTCAAGACCTTCCTAACATCGATGTTCCTGCACCCACCTCTGTTTTAAGTCAGTTCTCATCAATCTGGAGGAAGATTCATGCTTCTCTTAAAAAGGCTTCAAGTCGATACAAGTTCTTTGCTGACCGCAAAAGACGTGCAGTTCCCAGCCTAAGACCCAATGATAGGGTTTGGCTTTCCACTCGGAACCTTCGTCTCAGAGTGCCGTCGATGAAGTTTGCACCACGCTTCATTGGTCCTTACTCCATTGATAAAGTTATCAGTACTGTGGCCTACAAGCTCAAATTGCCTCCTTCTAATGCCTAATGCCTTTCATGTCTCTCTCCTCAGACCTTTGACCCTGAATCGTTTCCAAAGAGCTCTTCCAGTTGGCCCCAAAATACGAACCCAGCGGGGCATTTAGTTCGAAATAGAGAAGATTCTGGATTCCCGTTGCCGGTACGGTCGTCTGCAATATCTCATCGACTGGTCCGGTTATGGTCCTGAGGAGAGGAGTTGGGTTAATGCTACAGATGTCCATGCTCCAAGGTTGGTCCATGTTTTCCACAGAACTCATCCTTCCAAGCCACGTGGGTGTTCGGTGCCCACCCATAAAGGAGGGGGTACTGTCAGGAATCGACTTACCACAGCTGCATCTGTCCATCGGTGCGGTCTCCGTCTGGGGTCCCTACGTCTTGCTGTCGCTAGTCTCCCTGTTGCTGGATGTCATCCTGGGCCTGGGAACGCTCCTGTTGTCAGCGGGCGTGCATGCACGCCACGTTCCCACCGGGCCGCGGCATGGGCGCCGCCATGACAGTTTTCCTCGGACTGCTGCGTCGGCCAATCTGGAGCTTGGCCGCACCTCCTCGTTTCCATTCCAGCCAATGCCTGCAGACCGGGGGGGTATATCAGGAGCAGCAGAGTGAGTCAGTCCTTGCCCTGGACTTCGTGTCACTCCTGCGACCCGTGTCTGGCTCCGCTCTCCAGTTCTTCTGTATTCCAGTTTATCTTCCAGCTTGTTCCGATACCACCATGGAACCACAAGCACCAGCAATCCCTGCATCTGTTACCAAGCTCCACACCTTTAACAGCTACAGTGTGCTCCAGCCCTCTGCAGTAGAGACTCTGCTCCAGGTGCATCTCATCATTTACACCTGTTCATCAGCCTGCAAGCTGACAGTGTTATTCCCAACTGCACTGTGAACTTTACACTTGCCTCCTGCAATTGCTACCAGGCTTGCTACTTCCATCACCATCTCTGCTGGCTCCACGGTCTAACTATCTTCGGTTCCCATACCGACATATCGCTCCCCAGATCGATTATATAACTACACAGTCGTTGCCATAGACTCTCAGAATACCAGGTGCAGTGGGCCCCCGTTCTCCCCGGCCCCCCCCCCCCACTTCCACCAAGGGAAGCCCCATCACATTCCTTGCTTCACCCTTTTCACATTCCTCACATTGAGTTCCACCTTGACTAAACTCGGATTTTTGCCTATATTGTCCAATCATTGATATCATTGATTTAGGCAAGCACAGTGATCCTCTGGATACCCTGGATCCCAAGAGACCATTTGGTATCCCTCACCATTCCTTTGATATTTCCACCTTCTCAATTATCTTGTACCTCATTTGCTAAAATGGTTAAACAAGATTTTTACACAAACAGCTAATACCATACACGAGTCCCAAAAATTTTTGTCCAAAAGTTCTTTTATTCAAGGATTAATTAAAGGTTAGGTCTTAATATTTTTCACTATACTTACTATTATTATCATAACAAATGAGTGCTCCCAAACAAGGGTTTTTTGTCTTTTTCTTCTGCCTTTTCCAATTCTAAGCCTTATCCCCTCTGCTGGCAAAACCACCGGGTACTGCGGGCTACTAGTAAAAAGGTTTAGAGAGAAAACCTGACCTGCACCCATGCCCTGGTGAGTGGGATCGCCTGTACTGCCACAGTGTCCACCGGCCGCTCCGGATCACGATAAAGTGCGGGTCCCGCGAGCAGGACCCACTTACCTCCTCCCGAAGTGTGGCCACGCGATCCCGGAGAGCCCCAGTCGTGTGTCACTGACTTGGAAGAAAACCGGAGCCTGCTGTAGGTACCCGGCATCCAGGGCATGGGAGTGTACAGTGCCACGGGGGGAGAGATGGAGCTGCAGCAGGTAATATCTACTGACATCTAACACAATCTGTGCCTCTGCTGCAGCCCTTGTAGTCTTCTTTTTTCCTCAGAAAAAGCTTTTTCTAGAGCTGCTGTGAGCAGCTCTTCCTGTTACATGCTTGCACTGCAAGCACCAACTACAAACTGAGCTCCTGTGCACGGAGGCGGGGTGATATAGGAGGCGGCGCTATGCATCTTGGGAAGAAGGTCAAAGCTTTTGAGCCTGTTGGTGCTTCGGATCAAGATCCTACTCTACACCCAATGTCTATCCTTGTGGAGCCCAGTGTACCCCGCAGCAAAAAATAAATATATATATACATATATATATATATATATATATATATAGAAATATATATATATATATGTGTGTGTGTGTGTGTGTGTGTGTGTGTGTGTGTGTGTGTGTGTGTGTGTGTGTGTGTGTGTGGAATAGTTCAGAACAGTCTTCATTCAGAACAGGCACGGCATTCCAGGACTTAATGAAAATATCTTTATATCAACACATGTTCAAAGCATGTATAAATCACCATAGAGCACTGTAATCGCCAGTGCTCTATGGTGATGTATACATGCTTTGAACATGTGTTGATATAAAGATATTTTCATGGAGTGCCGTGCTGTTCTGAATGGAGACTGTTCTGAACTATTGCATATATGAATAATTCAGCAAAGGCACACAGGCGGGTGATTTTTTTACTCTTTGAATGACGGATTTGTACAAAAAAATAAAGGGAACACTAAAATAACACATCCTAGATTTGAATGAATGAAATATTCTTATTAAATACTTTGTTCTTTACATAGTTGAATGTGCTGACAACAAAATCACACAAAAATGATCAATGGAAATCAAATTTATTAACCCATGGAGGTCTGGATTTGGAGTCACACTCAAAATTAAAGTGGAAAAATACACTACAGGCTGATCTAACTTTGATGTAATGTCCTTAAAACAAGTCAAAATGAGGCTCAGTAGTGTGTGTGGCCTCCACGTGCCTGTATGACCTCCCTACAACGCCTGGGCATGCTCCTGATGAGGTGGCGGATGGTCTCCTGAGGGATCTCCTCCCAGACCTGGACTAAAGCATCCGCCAACTCCTGGACAGTCTGTGGTGCAACGTGGTATTGGTGGATGGAGCGAGACATGATGTCCCAGATGTGCTCAATTGGATTCAGGTCTGGGGAACGGGTGGGCCAGTCCATAGCATCAATGCCTTCGTCTTGCAGGAACTGCTGACACACTCCAGCCACGAGGTCTAGCATTGTCTTGCATTAGGAGGAACCCAAGGCCAACCGCACCAGCATATGGTCTCACAAGGGGTCTGAGGATCTAATCTCGGTACCTAATCGCAGTCAGGCTACCTCTGGCGAGCACACGGAGGGCTGTGTGGCCCTCAAAGAAATGCCACCCCACACCATTATTGACCCACTGCCAAACCGGTCATGTTGCAGGCAGCAGAACGTTTTGTCTCCAGACTCTGTCACGTCTGTCACATGTGCTCAGTGAGAGCCTGCTTTCATCTGTTAAGAGCGCCAGTGGCGAATTTGCCAATCTTGGTGTTCTCTGGCAAATGCCAAACGTTCTGCACGGTGTTGGGCTGTAAGCCCAGCCCCCACCTGTGGACGTCGGGCCCTCATACCACCCTCATGGAGTCTGTTTCTGATCGTCTGAGTAGACACATGCACATTTGTGGCTTGCTGGAGGTCATTTTGCAGGACTGTGGCAGTGCTCCTTCTGTTCCTCCTTGCACAAAGGCTGAGGTAGTGGTCCTGCGCTGGGTTGTTGCCCTCCTACAGCCTCCTCCACGTCTCCTGATGTACTGGCCTGTCTCCTTGTAGCGCCTCCATGCTCTGGACACTACGCTGACAGATACAGCAAACCTTCTTGCCACAGCTAGCACTGATGTGCCATCCTGGATGAGCTGCACTACCTGAGCCACTTGTGTGGGTTGTAGACTCCGTCTCATGCTACCACTAGAGTGAAAGCACCGCCAGCTTTCAAAAGTGACCAAAACATCAGCCAGAAAGCAGAGCAGCTGAGAAGTGGTCTGTGGTCACCACCTGCAGAACAACTCCTTTATTGGGGGTGTCTTGCTAATTGCCTATAATTTCCACCTGTTGTCTATTCCATTTGCTCAACAGCATGTGAAATTGATTGTCAAGCAGTGTTGCTTCCTAAGTGGACAGTTTGATTTCACAGAAGTGTGATTGACTTGGAGTTACATTGTGTTAAGCGTTCCCTTTATTTTACTGAGCAGTGTATATATATATATATATATATATATATGTGTGTGTATTTGCTCTTATAGTGGTGGAAGTTAATATGAATAATAGATGACTAAGGAGTATTGTTTAACCTGAATATTGAGTAATTTTATTTTCTGAAGAAAAGTTGGAGTATTGCTGGAGGATTGAACTCGGGTCTTACTGCGCAGTGTAATAGCGCTTTAGTCCACTAGGCTATTTAGCCCATTGTAGAATTATGATCTTGGAATTTAATGTTAAAGTTGAAAAAATAAGAATTTACTCACCGGCAATTCTATTTCTCGTAGTCCGTAGTGGATGCTGGGTACTCCGTAAGGACCATGGGGTATAGACGGGCTCCGCAGGAGACTGGGCACTCTTAAAAGAAAGATTAAGTACTATATCTGGTGTGCACTGGCTCCTACCTCTATGCCCCTCCTCCAGACCTCAGTTAGGGAAACTGTACCCGGAAGAGCTGACATTACTAGGAAAGGATTTGGAATCCAGGGTAAGACTCATACCAGCCACACCAATCACACCGTACAACTTGTGATAACTATACCCAGTTAACAGTATGAACAACAAATGAGCCTCATTACAAAACTCTTTAGTTAAGCAATAACTATATACACGTATTGCAGAGAGTCCGCACTTGGGACGGGCTCCCAGCATCCACTACGGACTACGAGAAATAGAATTACAGGTGAGTAAATTCTTAATTTCTCTGACGTCCTAGTGGATGCTGGGTACTCCGTAAAAACCATGGGGATAATACCAAAGCTCCCAAACGGGCGGGAGAGTGCGGATGACTCTGCAGCACCGAACGAGCAACTCAAGGTCCTCCTCAGCCAGGGTATCAAACTTGTAGAATTTTGCAAATGTGTTTGAACCCGACTATGTAGCAGCTCGGCAAAATTGTAAAGCCGAGACTCCTCGGGCAGCCGCCCAAGATGAGCCCACTTTCCTTGTGGAATGGGCTATTACTGATTTAGGATGCGGCAGTCCAGCCGCAGAATGTGCAAGTTGAATCGTGCTACAGAACCAGCGAGCAATAGTCTGCTTAGAAGCAGGAGCACCCAGCTTGTTGGGTGCATGCAGGATAAATAGCGAGTCAGTTTTTCTGACTCCAGCTGTACTGGAAACATAGATTGTTAGGGCCCGGACTACGTCCAGCAACTTGGAATCCTCCAAGTCCCGAGTAGCCGCAGGCACCACAATAAGTTGGTTCAAATGAAAAGCTGATACCACCTTTGGGAGAAACTGGGGACGAGTCCTCAATTCTGCCCTGTCCATATGGAAAATCAGATATGGGCTTTTACACGACAAAGCTGCCAATTCTGACACACGCCTGGCCGAAGCCAAGGCCAATAGCATGACTACTTTCCACGTGAGATATTTTAGCTCCACGGCTTTAAGTGGCTCAAACCAATGTGATTTTAGGAAATCCAACACAACGTTGAGATCCCAAGGTGCCCTTGGAGGCACAAAAGGGGGCTGAATATGGAGCACTCCCTTAACAAACGTTTGAACTTCAGGCGGTGAAGCCAGTTCTTTTTGAAAGAAAATAGACCGGGACGAAATCTGGACTTTTATGGAACCCAATTTAAGGCCCATAGTCACTCCTGACTGTAGGAAGTGCAGAAATCGACCCAGCTGAAATTACTCCGTTGGGGCCTTCTTGGCCTCACACCAAGCAACATATTTTCGCCATATGCGGTGATAATGTTTTGCTGTCACATCCTTCCTAGCTTTTATCAGCGTAGGAATGGCTTCATCCGGAATGCCCTTTTCCTTTAGGATCCGGCGTTCAACCGCCATGCCATCACACGCAGCCGCGGCAAGTCTTGGAACAGACAGGGCCCCTTCTGCAACAGGTCCTGTCTGAGAGGCAGAGGCCATGGGTCCTCTGTGATCATCTCTTGAAGTTCTGGGTACCAAGTCCTTCTTGGCCAATCCGGAACAATGAGTATAGTTCTTACTCCCCTTTTTCTTATTATCCTCAGTACCTTGGGTATGAGAGGAAGAGGAGGGAACACATACACCGACTGGTACACCCACGGTGTCACTAGAGCGTCCACAGCTATCGCCTGAAGGTCCCTTGACCTGGCGCAACACTGCTGACAGTGTTAGCACGTGATTCTCCGCCCATCGAAGAACCCTTGTGGCTTCTGCCAGTGCCATCCTGCTTCTTGTGCCGCCCTGTCGATTTACATGGGCGACTGCTGTGATGTTGTCTGACTGAATCAGAACCGGTTGGTTTTGAACCAGGGGTTCTGCTTGACTCAGGGCGTTGTAAATGGCCCTTAGTTCCAGAATATTTATGTGTAGGGAAGTTTCCTGACTCGACCATTGTCCTTGGAAGTTTCTTCCCTGGGTGACTGCCCCCCAACCTCGGAGGCTTGCATCCGTGGTCACCAGGACCCAGTCCTGTATGCCGAATCTGCGGCCCTCGAGCAGATGAGCACTCTGCAGCCACCACAGCAGAGACACCCTGGCCCTCGGGGACAGGGTGATCAACCGATGCATCTGGAGATGCGATCAAGACCACTTGTCTAACAGATCCCACTGAAAGATCCTTGCATGGAATCTGGCGAAGGGAATTGCTTTGTAAGAAGCTACCATCTTTCCCAGGACTCGCGTGCAGTGATGCACCGACACCTGTTTTGGTTTCAGGAGGTCCCTGACCAGAGATGATAATTCCTGGGCCTTCTCCTCCGGTAGAAACACTTTTTTCTGTTCTGTGTCCAGAATCATGCCCAAGAACAGCAGACGCGTCGTAGGAATCAGCTGCGACTTTGGGATATTCAGAATCCAGCCGTGCTGCTGTAGCACTTCCGGAGATAGTGCTACGCTGACTAACAACTGCTCCTTGGACCTCGCCTTTATAAGGAGATCGTCCAAGTACGGGATAATTATGACTCCTTTCCTTCGGAGGAGCATCATAATTTCGGCCATTACCTTGGTAATACCTGCGGTGCCGTGGACAGACCAAACGGCAGCGTCTGGAATTGGTAATGACAGTCCTGTACCACAAACCTGAGGTACTCCTGGTGGGGTGGATAAATGGGGACATGCAGGTAAGCATCCTTGATGTCCAATGACACCATAAAATCCCCCTCTTCCAGGCTTGCAATAACCGCCCTGAGCGATTCCATCTTGAACTTGAACTTTTTTATATAAATGTCCAAGGATTTCAAATTTAGAATGGGTCTCACCGAACCGTCTGGTTTCGGTACCACAAACATTGTGGAATAGTAACCCCGTCCCTGTTGAAAGAGGGGTACCTTGATTATCACCTGCTGAAGATACAGCTTGTGAATTGCCGCCAGTACTACCTCCCTTTCTCTGAGAGCAGCAGGCAAGGCTGATTTGAGGTAATGGCGAGGGGGAGTCGCCTCGTTCTCCATCTTGTATCCCTGTGATACTACTTGCAGAACCCAGGGATCCACCTGTGAGCGAACCCACTGTTCGCTGAAGTTCCTGAGACGCGCCCCCACCGCACCTGGCTCCGCCTGTGGAGCCCCAGCGTCATGCGGTGTACTTAGAGGAAGCGGGAGAAGATTTTTGATCCTGGGAACTGGCTGTCTGGTGCAGCTTTTTCCCTCTTCCCTTGCCTCTGGGCAGAAAGGAAGTGCCTCTGACCCGCTTGCCTTTCTGGGGCCGAAAGGACTGTACCTGATAATACGGTGCTTTCTTAGGCTGTGAGGGTACCTGAGGTAAAAATGTCGACTTCCCGGCTGTTGCTGTGGAAACGAGGTCCGAGAGACCATCCCCAAACAATTCCTCACCCTTGTAAGGCAAAACCTCCATGTGCCTTTTAGAATCCGCATCACCTGTCCACTGCCGAGTCCATAATACTCTCCTGGCAGAAATGGAGATTGCATTAATTCTAGATACCAGCCGGCAAATAGCCCTCTGTGCATCTCTCATATATAAGACGACGTCTTTAATATGCTCTATGGTTAGCAAAATAGTATCCCTGTCGAGGGTATCAATATTATCTGACAGGGTATCGGACCAAGCTGCTGCAGCAATTGCAGGTCTCAGTATAGTACCTGAGTGTGTATATACAGACTTCAGGATAGCCTCCTGCTTTCTATCCGCAGGCTCCTTTAAGGCGGCCGTGTCCTGAGACGGCAGTGCCACCTTTTTTGACAAGCGTGTGAGCGCTTTATCCACCCTAGGGGATGTCTCCCAACGTAACCTGTCCTCTGGCGGGAAAGGGTACGCCATCAGTAACTTTTTAGAAATCACTAGTTTCTTATCGGGGGAAGCCCACGCTTCTTCACACACTTCATTCAACTCATCTGATGGGGGAAAAACCACTGGTTGCTTTTTCTCCCCAAACATAATACCTTTAGTGGTACCTGCGTTAATGTCAGAAATGTGCAACACATTTTTCATTGCCGTAATCATGCAACGGGTGGCCCTAGTGGAATGTACATTAGTCTCGTCCTCGTCGACACTGGAGTCAGACTCTGTGTCGACATCTGTGTCTGCCATCTGAGGTAGCGGGCGTTTTTGAGCCCCTGATGGCCTTTGAGACGCCTGGGCAGGCACTGGCTGCGAAGCCGGCTGTCCCACAGCTGTTATGTCATCGAACCTTTTATGCAAGGAGTTGACACTGTCGTGTAATACCTTATACATATCCACCCACTCTAGTGTCGGCCCCGCAGGGGGTGACATCACACTTATCGGCACCTGCTCCGCCTCCACATAAGCTTCCTCATCAAACATGTCGACACAGCCGTACCGACACACCGCACACACACAGGGAATGCTCTGACTGAGGACAGGACCCCACTAAATTCTTAGGGGAGACAGAGAGAGAGTATGCCAGCACACACCACAGCGCTATATATCACAGGGATGCACACTATACTGAGTGATTTTTCCCAATAGCTGCTATTATACACAATATGTGCCTAAATTTATGTGCCCCCCCCCTCTCTTTTTTACCCTAGAAGTCTGGACCTGCAGGGGAGAGCCTGGGGAGCGTTCTTCCAGCTGAACTGTGAAGAGTAAATGGCGCTGGTGTGCTGAGGAAGATAGCCCTGCCCCTTTCTCGGCGGACTTCTCCCGCTTTTTTATATGTTTTATGGTGGGGGATTATGCACATATACAGTTTAATAACTGTATTATGTGCTATTTAGCCATGTAAGGTTCTCTAATTGCTGCCCAGGGCGCGCCCCCCCCCCCCCCCCAGCACCCATCAGTGACCGGAGTGTGTGGTGTGCAGAGGGAGCAATGGCGCACAGCTGCAGTGCTGTGCGCTACCTTAATGAAGACTGTAGTCTTCAGCCGCCGCTTTTCCACTTCTCTTCGTTCTTCTGGCTCTGCGAGGGGGACGGCGGCGCGGCTCCGGGACCGGACGACCGAGGCTGGGCCTGTGTTTGATCCCTCTGGAGCTAATGGTGTCCAGTAGCCTTAGAAGCCAAAGCTAGCTGCAAGCAGGTAGGTTCGCTTCTCTCCCCTCAGTCCCACGAAGCAGTGAGTCTGTTGCCAGCAGATCTCACTGAAAATAAAAAACCTAACAAATACTTTCTTTTCTAGGAAGCTCAGGAGAGCCCCTAGGGTGCATCCAGCTCTGGCCGGGCAGAGATACTAACTGAGGTCTGGAGGAGGGGCATAGAGGGAGGAGCCAGTGCACACCAGATATAGTACCTAATCTATCTTTTAAGAGTGTCCAGTCTCCTGCGGAGCCCGTCTGGTACATGTTTACATACAAAGCTGCATTTTTCTAGATATGTTCCATTTTCAGGCAACCCTGACCTCTTACCCTCTCTCACAATAGCTCACTATCAGACATGGAAAATAAGATTTTAAACCTACCGGTAAATCTATTTCTCCTAGTCCGTAGAGGATGCTGGGTACTCCGTAAGGACCATGGGGTATAGACTGGCTCCTAAAAAGAGCACCTAAAAAGAACTTTGACTATGGGTGTGCACTGGCTCCTCCCTCTATGCCCCTCCTCCAGACCTCAGTTAGAGAACTGTGCCCAGAGGAGATGGACAATACAAGGCAGGATTTAGCAATCCAAGGGCAAGATTCACACCAGCCCACACCAATCATACCATGTAACCTGGAACATACATAACCAGTTAACAGTATGAACAAACGACAGTAACGGTCCAAGACCTATTCCAACTGTAACACAACCCTTATGTAAGCAACAACTATATACAAGTCTTGTAGAGTTTCCGCACTGGGACGGGCACCCAGCATCCTCTACGGACTAGGCAGTGACGTAACTACTGCCCCCGCGGTAGCTTGGGGGCGAGGGGCTGCAGGGGTGCCGCCACTGATTTAGAGCAGATTGACATGCGGATGTCAATCTGCTGTCTCCTCTCCCTCCCTGCTGTAAGGAGGGACACGGAGGGCACAGCGAGCCGCGCGCGCCTCTCCCGTGTCCATCCTGCGTATCTGTCTGGTCTAATAATGGAAGTGCCGTTCGTGAGCTCTGATTGGCTCACAAACCGGCACTTCATTTATTAGACCAGACGGAGATGCAGGAGGGACATGAGAGAGGCGCTCGCTGTGCCCTCCTTGTCCCTCCTTCACAGCAGCGGGGAGGGGGGGGCACTGAGGGGGCATATATGGCACTGGGGGTGCATGTATGTCACGGAGGGGGCACTGAGGCATTTATGGCACTGGGGGGGCACTGAGGAGGTATATATGGCACTGGGGGGGCACTGTGGGGGCATATATGGCACTGAGGGGGCATATATGGCACTGGGGGGGTACTGAGGGGGCATATATGGCACTGCATGTGTACCTGGCACATGGGGGAGGCTATATTTGGCACTGGGGGCACGTGAGCACCTGGCACTGTGGGGGAATATCTGGCACTGGGGGTATATGTGGCACTGGGGGGGGGGCTATATTTGGCACTGGGGGCACGTGAGTACCTGGCACTGTGGGGGAATATCTGGCACTGGGGACATATGTGGCACTGGGGACATATGTGGCACTGGGAGCACAGCCCTAGCAACAAGCATTACCCCCCTAGCAACGAGCATGACACCCAGTGCATGAAACCCCTGGCAACGAGCATGACACCCAGTGCATGAAACCCCTGGCAACGAGCATGACACCCAGTGCATGAAACCCCTGGCAACGAGCATGACACCCAGTGCATGAAACACCTGGCAACGAGCATGACACCCTGAGCATGAAACCCCTAGCAACGAGCAAGTATTTTAAAAGTAATTAGAAGCCTTACTGTAGGACTTAATGTGTAATGGGCATTACGGTGTGTGGCATAATGTATCACGGACATTACTGTGTGTGGCATAATGTGTCACAGGCATTACGGTGTGTGGCATACTATATCACGGGCATCGTGGTATGTGGTATAATGTCTCAGGGGCATTGCAGTGTGGCATAATATATAACGGGCATTGCGGTATGTGTCACAGGCATTACGGTGTGTGTCAAACTATATCACGGGCATTGTGGTATGTGGTATAATGTCTCAGGGGCATTGCAGTGTGGCATAGGGTGTAACGGGCTTTGCGGAATGTGTCACAGGTATTATGGTGTATGGTATACTATATCACGGGCATTGTGATATGTGGTAGAAGAATTTTTTGGCTTGGGGGAGAAAAACTTCTAGTTACGCCACTGGGACTAGGAGAAATAGATTTACCGGTAGGTTTAAAATCTTATTTTCTCTTACGTCCTAGAGGATGCTGGGGACTTCGTAAGGACCATGGGGGTTTATACCAAAGCATCCAATCGGGCGGGAGAGTGCGTATGACTCTGCAGCACCGACTGAGCAAACTCTAGGTCCTCATCAGCCAGGGTATCAAACTTGTAGAATTTAGCAAAAGTGTTTGACCCCGACAAAGTCGCCGCTCTGCAAAGCTGTAATGCCGAGACGCCTCGGACAGCCGCCCAAGAAGAGCCCACCTTCCTAGTGGAATGGGCTTTAACCGAATTTGGTACCGGCAATCCAGCCGTAGAATCAGCCTGCTGAATCGTATTACAGATCCAGCGAGCAATAGTCTGCTTCGAAGCAGGTGCGCCAATCTTATTATCAGCATACAGGACAAACAGAGCCTCTGTTTTCCTAATTTGAGCCATTCTGGCCACATAAATCTTTAAGGCCCTGACTACATCCAGGGATCTGGAATCCTCCAGGTCACTTGAAGCCACAGGCACCACAATAGTCTGATTCATATGGAACGAAGAAACCACTTTAGGCAAAAATTGCGGACGTGTCCTCAATTCAGCTCGATCCACATGAAAAATCAAGAGGAGGAAACACGTAGACCGATTTGAACAGCCACGGTGTTATCAGAGCATCTACTGCCACTGCATGAGGGTCCCGAGACCTGGCACAGTACCTCCGAAGCTTTTTGTTGAGGCGTGACGCCATCATGTCTATTTGAGGAGTTCCCCAAAGACGTGTTATGTCTGCAAAGACTTCTTGATGAAGACCCCACTCTCCTGGATGGAGATCGTGTCTGCTGAGGAAGTCTGCTTCCCAGTTGTCCACTCCCGGAATGAAGACAGCTGACAGAGCGCCTACATGATTTTCCGCCCAGCGAAGAAACCTTGTGGCTTCCGCCATCACGACTCTGCTTCTTGTCCCACCTTGGCGGTTCACATGAGCCACTGCTGTGACATTGTCTGATTGAATCAGAACCGGTAGGTTTCGAAGAAGACTCACCGCTTGTCGAAGGCCGTTGTAAATGGCCCTGAGTTCCAACACATTGATGTGTAGACAGGACTCCTGGTCTGACCAAAGACCCTGAATTTTTTTTCCCTGTGTGACCGCTCCCCATCCTCGGAGGCTCGCGTCCGTGGTAACCAGGATCCAATCCTGAATTCCGAACCTGCGACCCTCCAGCAGGTGAGCACTTTGCAACCACCACAGGAGAGACACTCTGGCCTCTGGGGACAGAGTTATTTTCCAATGTAAGTGCAGATGGGACCCAGACCACTTGTCCAGAAATTTCCCATTGAAAAGTCCTTGCATGGAACCTTCCGAAGGGAATGGCCTCGTAGGCTGCCACCATTTTTCCCAGATCTCGCGTGCATTGGTGAACTGACACCCTTTTCGGTTTTAGCAGATCTCTGACCATATTCTGGATGTCCTGGGATTTCTATATTGGGAGGAAGACCTTTATTTGTTCCGTATCCAGTATCATACCTAGGAATGGTAGTCGAGTTGTCGGAATCAACTGTGACTTCGGTAGATTTAGAATCCAACCGTGTTGCTGGAGCACCCTCAGAGAGAGCGCCACACTGCTCAGCAATTTGTCCCTTGATCTCGCTTTTATCAGGAGATCGTCCAAGTATTGGATAATTGTGACTCCATGCTTGTGCAGGAGTACCATCATTTCCGCCATTATCTTGGTGAAAATCCTCGGGGCGATGCTCAGGCAGGTTAGTTTTGTTAACAAGCCCAAAGCAGGAAGAGGATAGGAGTGAAGAAAGATATGGTACACATAAAGACACACTCTCGCAGATAAGAGAAGGGAAGCAGGGACTTCCGGTGGGCAGCCCCTGCAACAGGCTGCATTTTAAGTGAGCTCTCTGCTCCTCGCACGCTGGGCGCCTATTATACACTGCTGGCGCCGGGAGCTGTACCCCCATACTGTCACCTAGGGTACTGGAGATAGTGGTGGACAAGTGGACGCTGGTCCCGGCTCTCCACCGCCCTGTTACTGCCGGATCTGGAGGGTTTTAGTCGGCGCTCCCGCCCGCGGCCGCCATCTTGGATCGGCTGGGCTCTTTTCCCCCTCTGTCTTCCCCTGCTCCTGGGACTCTGTGAGGCGGCCAGTGTGAGTACTGAAGGCTGGAAACGGCACTGTGGACCTGCAGCTACTGCCCTGCTGTGTGTCACCTCCGGTCTCCCACATCTCAGACCCGCTGGAAGGCTGAGTTTGTCACCCCTGGAGATTGCACTCACCATCTTCCAGAAGTCATCAGTCCTGTGGGGACTCCCAGGTACCTCTCAGCTGCTTCTCCTCTGCCTGGCCTGATCTCTTTGCCCTCTGCTAAACACACGGCACACGAGGTGGATTTTACGTTCTTTTTTTTTTTTTTTCCTTCTCGTTTGTCTGCTGGCTTTGACTTTGGCTCCCCCTGCTGGTCAGATACCTGCAGTGTCTGCCTTTTTTTTTTTTTTCTCGTTTGTCTGCTGGCTTTGACTTTGGCTCCCCCTGCTGGTCAGATACCTGCAGTGTCTGCCTTTTTTTTTTTTTTCTCGTTTGTCTGCTGGCTTTGACTTTGGCTCCCCCTGCTGGTCAGATACCTGCAGTGTCTGCCCTTTTTTTTTTTTTTTTTTTATTCTTTCATCTTTTATATAGTGATTAATTTTTTGGTACCACGTCACCTGTTTTGTCATGGATAAATATATGGCCAAGCAACAAAAGGGTGGTAAAGGTAACCAGGCTACTAAAAGTCGTGAAACCAGAGCCTCCACTCCGGTCTCCCAAGGCTCCCCAGCTTCTCCAGATAGAGATAACGTCCTGGCAGGAGTCTCGGATTTGACCAAATATGCATCTGCCTCTGTCGCTAAAGCACAAGAAATTTCTGATATTATCTCCCCGCTGCTTGACAAAAAATTGGCAAGTTTGAAGGAGGCGATTGACTCTACCATGGTGCAAATAAAAGTACATGAAACACGTCTGGATGAGGCAGAACAACGGATCTCAGATCTTGAGGATGATTTGTCCGCTGCAAAAGCACTGATTGATACACATGAAACGTCCCTCGCAGCAGTAAACGACAAGTTAGAGAATCTTGAAAACCGAAATCGTCGGAATAACTTACGTCTGATTGGTCTGCCTGAGTCGGTCCGCCAAAAGGATCTCATGGATATGGTCTCCACCTGGCTGCCGCAGGAACTTAATTGCGCACCTGCTTCCGGCTCCTTCCTGATTGAAAGAGTTCATCGCGTTGGACCTGACCGTCGGACTGACCAGCGCAGACCTCGACCTGTTATATTCCGGTTCCTTAATTACACGGATAAAGTTGGTGTCATGGAAGCATACCGCAAAGCTCAAGATCTATCCTATCAAGGGAATCGTTTGATGTTGTTTCAGGACTTCTCTTATCAGGTGGCGATGAAACGCCGTGAATTTTCGCCGGTGTGCAAGTTACTGTTCGAAGCGGGAGTTCGCTTCGCTCTTCTATACCCTGCCAAACTTCGAGTACATCATGACGGCAAACAATTCTTTTTTGATTCAGTGGAACCAGCCAAGACTTTCGTGGCCTCTCTTCCTGCTATCTCTACTGCCGCAGAGTGATTGACTGTCACGCCAGCTAGTATTGTGCAATTGTTCTTATTGCAATTATCATTATGATGTTTCTCGCTGTTTATTTCATCATGTTGTGGTTAACTGTTATTTTATGTCCCGGGCTGTTTCTGATTGACGCCGTTCACGGGATCTTACTTTTGTTCCATCTCATTGCCTGCTTTTTTGTTCTTTCCTTTTTCTCTTCCTTTTCTAGCTCTCTTCACCCCTTTCTCCCCTTTGTTATTCTTTCCTTTTTCCTCCAGCTCCTCTCCCACCTTATTCATATCAGAGGTTTTTATTTGTTTCATGATAGACTGCTCTGGTCTATTGCGTTGGTTCTTATAATGTTACAAAATGGAAGAACTGCAGGACTTATGTCATATGTTATTTTGTTTGTCTTCTTTTGTTTTATGCTGTTGTTGGGGTTGGGCGGTTACACGCGGTCACACCTTGTAGTTCCCTTGCTTGCTGGGACATGGGGGACTCCTTTCCTTGCTGTATTCAAATTTACTTATTTTACTAAATGTGGTATTGGCTAATCCTATAGACCCTGCTACTTTATCACTGAGTAGAAAAACACATATTAAATTCCTATCCTGGAATGTGGAGGGCTTAAATACCCCTATAAAGAGGAAAAAGGTGTTACAACACCTTAAACGTCTTAAACCGGACGTAGCGGTACTCCAGGAGACCCATTGGAGGGAGGGT
Organism: Pseudophryne corroboree; assembly: GCF_028390025.1. NCBI lineage: Eukaryota > Metazoa > Chordata > Amphibia > Anura > Myobatrachidae > Pseudophryne > Pseudophryne corroboree. Next base: position 46,413,569 of record NC_086446.1, on the reverse strand, counting down.
GACAATAATAAATTGCGGGACACTTGGATAGGGGAATTCTTCTCTGCCTCCTTTACGACTAAAAAAAGGGGTGTGATGCTGCTTCTTCATAAGTCTCTACGTTATGTTGTCCTTGATAAACTGTGTGACTCTGAAGGCAGATTTCTATTTGTTAAACTGCGCATTGAAAACTCAATTTACACGATAGCCACTATATATGCACCCAATGGCCCGAATGGTGCCTTTTTTACCGATCTTTATGTTAAATTACAGGAATGGGCTGAAGGGGCCATCATTTTGGGTGGGGATTTTAATGCTACTTTGGACCCTATGTTAGACAGATCAGGTACCGGGGGGCGGGGTAGCGCGCCATCCGCATTACGATTTTTTATTTCTTCCTTGCAGCTGTCAGACCCGTGGCGTCATCAACATCCTGTGGAAAGGGATTACACCTTTTATTCTCATCCTCACCGCACCTCCACTAGAATTGACTTTTGGCTTTTGCCTACACATTTACTTTCCAGGGTCTCTCAATCTAAGGTGGAAAATATTGTCATCTCCGATCACGCCCCTACCTGGTTCACTTTATCTCTTTCTAATCCCTCAATGACTTCATTTAATTGGAGATTTCCCTCATATCTGTTTGACTCCCCCGACTTCAAATTAGATTTAGAACGACATTTTCTAAATTATGTGGATGACAATCTACAACACATGGACGACATTAATCTGTTCTGGGCCGCATCAAAACCGGTACTGCGTGGTCATATAATTAATTATGTTGCCCATAAACGGAGAGTACTTAATCAGAGGTATACGGATCTTGGACAGACATTGACTACAGCATATGCAAATATGTTGAGATCTGACACCGCTGAGACTCGCCACACATATTTGACCACTAAACACCTTTATGACACTCTATGTACCGAGCGTGCTCAATGTGTCTTAGATTTTCAAAAACATCGATACTTTAGATGGGGTAATAGGTCAGGCAAATTGCTGGCTAACGTGGTTAGAAGTCAACGCCCCCAAGTTACTGTCTCGCGTATTCTCTCAGACGGAAAGGTTTTAACTGCTCCCTCAGAAATAACAGATTCTTTTTTGAATTATTTTAAGACATTGTATGCTGCTCCACCGGATCACCCTTCTTTAGGTATGTCCTTCCTCAGATCGGCAGGTTCACCTGTTTTGACGGATGAGGAACATGAATCTCTTACTGCCCCCACCAATGACTTAGAAATTTTATCTGTGATAAAACGCCTAACCAATGGTAAGGCTCCAGGCCCCGATGGCCTATCCGCAGAATATTATAAAATATTGGCTCCACATATCGTCCCTCATTTAGTTGTCCTTTTTAATTCAATTCTTTCTGGCCAAGCCCCACCTCCCTCCTTTACTCAAGCCCGCATTATCCTCATACCCAAACCTGGGAAGGATCCCACTTTAATACAGTCCTATCGCCCCATATCTTTACTAAACCAAGATTTAAAACTATTCACTACCTTGCTGGCACAGCGTCTACAGTTACTGCTTCCAAAGTTGCTTCACCATTCCCAATCTGGTTTTGTGAAAGGCAGGTCCTCTGTACATAATATTAGACAAGTGGTCGCTGCTCTTACACAATCCACGAGAGTAACTGGGGGAAGTTCTTTATTGGTCAGCTGTGACGCCGATAAAGCCTTTGATCGAGTTTCCTGGAACCATCTCCTTAGGCTTTTTCACCTACAAAATTTTGGTTCCTCTTTTGTCCGACTTTTTCGCATGTTATACTCTAGCCCGACCGCGTTTCTCACGGTAAACGGCTTGAACACTGATAGTTTCTCACTCCACAGGGGCACTCGGCAGGGTTGCCCCTTATCTCCCCTACTTTTCGACTTAGCCCTAGATCCCCTTATTAGGCAATTCTACAAAAATACTGACTGGCTAGGCATAAAAATTGGTTCTCATGAGCTTAAGGTTTCGGCCTATGCTGACGACTTGTTGTTATATTTTGCTAACCCTCAAGAGGCCTTTCCCAGTTTTTTAAGACTTCTTCATACCTTTGAGTCCATTTCAGGGTTCCAGGTAAATGAATCTAAAACAGAGGCCTTGGCATTACATTCAAAAGCTGTGGAGGGGTGGGATGGCCGATTTCCTTTTAAATGGGCACACTCCTCTTTGAAATATTTGGGACTTAATATCCCGGTGCTTCCATCTGACCTATATAGGGTTAATTTCCCAACAGTAATCTCTCGCATTATGGCAGATTTTCAATCTTGGAAACACCTCCCGCTTTCATACATTGGCAGATGCCATTTAATTAAAATGATCTCGTTCCCCAGATTGCTTTATCCTATACAAATGCTCCCTTTGATGCTTAAGGATTCAGACATTCGGTTACTGTCTACGGCCATGAGTAAATTCATATGGGCGGGGAAAAAGCCTAGAATTTCACTTTTTAAGTTAAGCCAAAGTCAAAACTATGGGGGTATTAACTTGCCTTGTATACGCAGTTATGTTTTAGCAGCGCAATACAGAATAGCAGTTGATTGGTTACAAGGATCCTCTGATTTTGCAAATACTGATTTGGAACAAGCCTTTTGTCCAGACATTCTCCTCCCTAGTTTACTACATATGAAACCCACTACATATCCTCCACATGTGGCCTGTAACCTATTATTAATTAGTACTTGTATGGCATGGAGACGATCTCGCTCCCGGATGGGCATCTCGACCCATACCACACTATTTCTTCCACTATCACACAAGGACCTTCAAATGCCTTACACTACTACATCTACTGTGCTTAGGGACTGGTATTTTGGAGGTTTGCGCTTAATTCACCAGATTATAGATCCAACTTCCCTTAAAGTGCTCTCCCACGATTGCTTGGTGGAAAAATTCCCTAATTTATATATCCCCCTTTTTCTTTATTTTCAGATACGTAGTTATGCTACAAAGGTGGTGTCTAAATTGTCTATATCTGACAAGGCGAATGTGCTGGATGGTGCGCTACGTTGCTGCCCAGGGAGGGGTTGCTCCACATCTGTTATTTATGTACATATCAAACGATCCGTGAATGTTGATACTCTGTCTACGGGTATGGCTAAGTGGACAAATGATTTTCCATCTTTACCTTTCAAATCTATACTTGATGCCTTTGTACGGCTTAACAAACTTTTGATTTCAACATCTTATGCAGAAATGACGTATCAGATCTTACATAGATCTTATATTACACCTAAGTTGCGCTGTCTCATGGGTATATCATCGACTTCTGCCTGTTTTAAGTGTCAAGCTCCTGATGCAGATCTCTATCATTGTTTATGGAGCTGCCCTGAGGTGGCCAAGTTTTGGTCGCTTGTACAGAATTATATTCAAAACACCCTGGGTATATCTTTCGCCCTTTCTCCTGAATGGGCCCTTTGGGATATATATCCGACTTCTAGTGGGAAACCGCCCATGGGACACCGCAACTTAATAGCAAAAATTGCTGCCGCAGGGAGGAAGACCATCCTCTCACAGTGGATATCCTCAGACACTTTGACCCTTACGTTATTACTGCCTAGAATCACTCATTTATTCAATATGGATTGGTTGGAAATGTCCATTAATAAGGAGGCGAGGGCAGACAAATTTTTTAAAACCTGGTTGCCTTATATAAAAACTTTGCCTCGGGCCCAAAGAGATATAATGCGGAAAGGTGTAATACTTACCTCCTGGTACAACTTGGAGATGCTCTCCTCGAACTGCCCTCCGTTTTGAGCTCTCATTGACACTGCTTAAAATTGATTCTGTTGTTGCCTTTTGATTTGATATGTGTTTTTGTGCGATGTGCGGGACGTGTGACCACCTCAATATTCATTTTTATCTGTTTACCTGATATATTTCATGTTTGCTTTAATTCATTTGCTGTTGCAGATATACTTATTACTTATGCATATATTTTTTGTATGTTGTGCATTTCTTCAATAAAATGTTTAAAAAAAAAAGAAAGAAAATCCTCGGGGCCGTGGAAAGTCCAAACGGCAACGTCTGAAATTGGTAATGACAATCCTGTACAGCGAATCTCAGGTATTCCTGATGGGGGGTATAAATGGGGACATGAACGTACGCATCCTTTATGTCCAGAGACACCATAAACTCCCCCTCCTCCATGTTGGCTATTATCGCTCTGAGAGATTCCATTTTGAATTTAAATCTTTTTATGTACAGGTTTAGGGATTTCAGATTCAAAATAAGTCTGACCGAACAGTCTGGTTTCGGGACCACAAATAGGGTTGAGTAGTAACCTCTTCCCTGCTGGTGCAGGGGAACCTCGATTATCACTTGCTGTATACACAGCGTTTGAATTGCAGCTAACACTATATCCCTTTCCGATGTGGAAGCTGGTAGGGCCGATTTGAAAAATCGGCGTCGGGGCACCTCCTCAAATTCCAATTTGTAACCCTGGGAAACTATTTCCAACACCCAGGGATTCAGGTCTGAACTGACCCAGGCCTGACTGAAAAATCGAAGACGTGCCCCCACCAGTGCGGACTCCCTCAGGGGAGCCCCAGCGTCATGCTGTGGGTTTTGGAGCAGCTGGGGAGGACTTTTGCTCCTGGGCACCTGCCGAAGCAGGTGCTCCTTTGCCTCTGCCCTTACCTCTGGAGAGGAAAGAAGATCCCCGACCTCTTCTGGACTTGTGCGACCGAAAGGACTGCATCTGATAGGGTGTTACTTTCTTTTGCTGTTGGGGAATATGTGGTAAAAAATGTGATTTACCTGCTGTAGCTGTGGAAACCAGGTCCGTCAGCCCATCCCTAAACAATACAACACCCTTATAGGGTAGTACTTCCATATGTTTTTTGGAATCCGCATCACCCGTCCATTGGCGAGTCCATAAGGATCTTCTCGCTGAGATAGACATGGCATTGGTCCTAGAAGCTAGCAATCCAATGTCCCTTTGAGCATCCCTCATAAATAAGACTGCGTCTTTTATGTGGGCTAGAGTTAAGAATATAGTATCCTTATCCATATTATCAAAGTGATCTGTCAGCTCATCTGTCCAAGCTGCAATTGCGCTACACACCCATGCCAACGCAATTGTCGGTCTGAGCACAGCACCAGTATGAGAATAAACACACTTTAAGGTAGTTTCTTGCCTGCGATCTGCAGGGTCCTTAAGGGCCGCTGTGTCAGGAGACAATAGCGCCACTTTCTTGGACAAGCGCGTCAGGGCCTTGTCCACAGAGGGGGATGATTCCCAAATCTCCCTGTCCTGCTTAGGGAAGGGGTATGCCATATAAATTATTTTAGGGATCTGCGGTCTCTTTTCCGGAGTCTCCCAAGCTTTTCCAAAGAAATCATTTAATTCATGAGATGCGGGAAAATTAATAACCTGTTTCTTTCCCTTAAACATGTGTACCCTTGTGTCGGGGACTGAGGGTTCATCCACAATATGTAACACATCCCTTATTGCCACAATCATACACTGAATGGTTTTAGTCACCCTAGGGTGCAATTTTACTTTGTCGTAGTCGACACTGGAGTCAGAATCCGTGTCGATAGTAGTGTCTTGTGTTAAGGGACGCTTTTGGAGACCCCGACGGGCCCTGAGTCGGTCCAATACGAGGATTGACCCCCTGATGTCCCCCCTAATTCAGCCTTATCAAGCCTTTTATGTAAAGATGCCATACTTGCATTCAACATATGCCACATGTCCATCCAATCCGGAGTCGGCACAACCGACGGGGACACACCACCCATTTGCTCCACCTCCTACTTGGAGAAGCCTTCCGCCTCAGACATGTCGACACACACGTACCAACACCCCACACACACACAGGGATTAACCTATAAGGGGACAAAACCCCAACCAGGCCCTTAGGAGAGGCAGAGAGAGAGTATGCCAGCACCCACCAGCGCTTAAAAACACTGGAAAAAAATATGACCAGATTGCGCTTTTTTATATATAATATACCAATTCCCACTCACTGCGTCGCTAATGTGCCCCCCTCCTCTTTTTTCCAGCCTGTGAAGTTCAGCAGGGGAGAGACCAGGGAGCCAGCGTTCATGCATGCAGCTTCTGTGGAGAAAATGGCGCTGGTTAGTGCTGAGGATCAAGCCCCGCCCACCCGATGGCGGGCTTCGGTCCCAGTGACTTTTCTATTAAAATGGAGGGGATCTTAGATTTACTGCCTCCGCAGCCTAATCTATCTGAATTTGCCCAAAAGTGAGGAATATTGCTGCCCAGGGCGCCCCCCCTGCGCCCTGCACCCTTCAGTGCTCTTTGTGTGTGTGACTGCCTCATGAAGATCTGATGTCTTCTGCCGCCTAAGATGTCTTCTGCCTTCTCATCCGGCTTCTATCTTCGGCATCTGTGAGGAGGACGGCGGCGCGGCTCCGGGACGAACCCCAGGTGAGACCTGTGTTCCGACTCCCTCTGGCGCTAATGGTGTCCAGTAGCCTTAGAAGCAGTGCCCAACTTGACAAGCCAGCTCTGCTTCTCTCTCCTCGGTCCCTCTGGAGAGCTCTCTGCAGTGCACCCATTCTCCTCTGGGCACAAGATCTAACTGAGGTCTGGAGGAGGGGCATAGAGGGAGGATCCAGTGCACACCCATAGTCAAAGTTCTTTTTAGGTGCCCTATCTCCTGCGGAGCCCGTCTATACCCCATGGTCCTTACGGAGTCCCCAGCATCCTCTAGGACGTAAGAGAAAAATAAAGGTATTCCAGCATTTCAGGAAATCTTGGGCACTATTTATTCCTAGCAACAAATGTGTACAAAGTACAATCTCTCACATTCCCTATTTTTCTTATACCTACAGTCCAGACACTATGTGTTTAGTAACCTTCCTCCTAAAGTTTCCCGTTTTCCTGCAACTCCATGTCCTCACGCTAGCTTCTCTATGTCTGTTGAATAGTTTATTTTCATGTTGTATGAAGTAACAGATTGAATTGAATTCAGTTTAATAAATAATTATTTATTCCAAAGACCACGCCCGTGTACAGACTGAGAGACAGCATTTGTTTCTCTCAGGGTTACAGGAAGATAACAACTTGAAATTTGATGGTGCACTTAATTTTATAATACTTGGTTACACCCAATCCTTTTACCACACCCACTGATCTCATACATTCTTGAAGAATCTCTCTGATAGGCCCTACACACATGCCGATATTCTGAAAGATATGAACGATCTCGTTCATAAATGAACGAGAACTAGTTCATAACTTTCAGTGTGGAGACTCCAGCGATGAACGATGCGCGGCCCCGCGCTCGTTCATCGCTGGTCTCCCGTCGGCTGTGCATGCAGGCCAATATGGACGATCTCGTCCATATTTGCCTGCACTTCAATGCAGCCGCGTGACGGGGGGAGTGAAGAAACTTCACTCCCCCCGTCACTGCCCCCCCGCCGCCGGGTCGCTCGTCGGCCGTATCCGCCGTCGGGCAGCTCGGCGGCGGGTGTGTAGGGCCCTTAAGTTCTATGTTCATATTAGGACCTACTGTCCTTGGTAACAAGCTAGAAGCTGGTTAGCCTTATTTGTGGCTAATTCCTATTCTATTACACACATTGGACCTGCTTCCCAGAAATAAGAAGTATTTGTACAAAGTCTGTTAAAAGAACATGTATCTTATAATTGAACTAATGTGTTTATAAAGGTCACATATCTAACTCTATGGAATATGCAAATTTTCCATGTAAGGTATATTATACGATAGGTATACCTGTATAACTGCAAAAATAGGATTTTGATACCTACTCGTAAATCCTTTTCTCCTAGTCCATAGAGGATGCTGGGGTCCACTTCATGACCATGGGGTATAGACGGTTCTGCAGGAGCCATGGGCACTCTTAAGACTTTTCAAAGGGTGTGAACTGGCTCCTCCCTCTATGCCCCTCCTCCAGACCTCAGTTATAGGAACTGTGCCCAGGGAGACGGACATTTCGAGGAAAGGATTTACTTTAATACTAATGGTGAGATACATACCAGCTCACACCTCAACCATGCCGCACAACATGGCATTCAACATAACACACGCCAACAGGACCAAGTACAGCAACATGCTGAAACCAATATAACACAACATGTGTAACTCTAATAAACCAAACTGCAGGTAGAGTACGCACTGGGACGGGCGCCCAGCATCCTCTACGGACTAGGAGAAAAGGATTTACCGGTAGGTATCAAAATCATATTTTCTCATACGTCCTAGAGGATGCTGGGGTCCACTTCATGACCATGGGGTTTATACCAAAGCTCCATTATGGGCGGGAGAGTGTGGATGACCCTGCAGCACCGATTGACCGAACTTGAGGTCCCCATCGGCCAAGGTGTCAAACTTGTAGAACTTTGCAAATGTGTTTGACGCTGACCAAGTAGCTGCTCGGCAAAGTTGTAATGCCGAGATCCCCCGGGCAGTCGCCCAGGATGAGCCCCTCTTCCTAGTAGAATGGGCCTTCACCGACGTAGGCAACGGCAATCCAGCTGTAGAATGAGCATGCTGAATCGTTCCTCTGATCCAGCTGCAATAGTCTGCTTGGAAGCAGGACACCCAATTTTGTTGGGAGCATACAGGACAAATAGAGCCTCTGTTTTCCGTATCCTAGCTGTTCTAGCGACATAAATCTTCAAAACCTTACCCACATCTAGAGACTTTGAGTCAGTGAACGTGTCAGTAACCACTGGCACCACAATAGGTTGGTTTATGTGGAAAGATGAAACCACCTTAGGAAGAAAATGTTGACGAGTTCGCAACTCTGCCCTATCTTCATGGAAGATCAGGTAAGGGCTCTTGTGAGACAAGGGCCCCAATTCAGACACCCGCCTCGCGGATGCCAAAGCCAAAAGCATCACCACTTTCCAAGTGAGAAACTTCAACTCTATCTCTTGTAGAGGTTCAAACCAATACGATTGAAGGAACTGCAACACCACATTAAGGTCCCATGGTGCCACTGGAGGCACAAATGGAGGCTGGATGTGCAGAACCCCTTTCACGAAGGTCTGAACTTCTGGAAGAGAGGCAAATTGTCTTTAGAAAAAAACGGACAAGGCGAAATCTGGACCTTGATCGACCCCAAACGAAGGCCCACATCCACACCAGCCTGTAGAAAATGGAGATAACGTCCCAAATGAAACTCTTTCGCAGAAGATTTCTTGGATTCACACCAAGACACATTTTCTCTAAATACGGTGGTAATGTTTAGACGTTACTCCTTTCCTGGCCTGAATAAGAGTGGGAATGACTTCCTTGGGAATACCCTTTCGGGCTAGGATCCGGCGCTCAACAGCCATGCTGTCAAACGTAGCTGCGGTAAGTCTTGATACACGCACGGCCCCTGCTGTAGCAGGTCCTCTTGAGGAGGAAGAGGCCGAGGGTCTTCTATGAGCAACCCCTGAAGATCTGGGTACCAATCCCTCCTTGGCCAGTCTGGGGCAATGAAGATTGCACAAACTCTTGTTCTTCTTATTATCTTGAGAACTTTTGGGATCAGCGGAAGTGGAGGGAAGACATACACCGACCTGAACACCCACTGCTATTGCTTGAGGGTCTCTCGACCTGTAACAATCTCTCTGAAGCTTCTTGTTGAGGCGAGATGCCATCATGTCTACTTGAGGAACTCCCCAAAGACTTGCCACCTCTGTGAAGACTTCTTGGTGGAGGCCCCACTCTCCTGGATGGAGATGGTGTCTGCTGAGGAAGTCTGCTTCCCAGTTGTCTACTCCCGGAATTAATATTGCCGACAGAGCTCGTAGTTGTTTTTCTGCCCAGCGGAGGATTTTTGTCGCCTCTGCCATTGCCGCTCTGCTTTTCGTTCCGCCCTGCCTGTTTATATGCGCGACTGCTGTTACATTGTCTGACTGGATCTGCACGGGATGATCTTGCAGAAGATGTACCGCTTGTTGAAGGCCGTTGTAAATGGCTCTCAATTCCAGCACGTTTATATGAAGGCAGGTTTCCTGACTTGACCATTTTCCTTGGAAGCTTTCCCCCTGAGTGACAGCTCCACAGCCTCGGAGACTTGCATTCGTGGTTACCAGGAGCCAGTCCTGAATCCCGAACCTGTATCCCTCTAGTAAGTGAGAACTGTGTAGCTACCACAGGAGCGAAATCCTGGCTTTTGACGACAGGACTATCTTCCGGTGCATGTGTAGGTGGGAATCCGACCACTTGTCCAACAGGTCCCACTGGAATACTCTGGCATGGAACCTGCCAAACTATATGGCCTCGTAGGCCGCCACCATATTTCCCAAAAATCGAATGCACTGATGGATCGACACACTTGTTGGCTTCAATATCTGTTTCATCATTATCTGGATTTCCAGAGCCTTTTCCACCGGAAGAAAAACTCTCTGAACCTTAGTGTCCAGAATCATTCCGAGGAAAGATAATCTTGTCGTTGGTTCCAACTGTGACTTTGGAAAATTTATGATCCAACCGTGTTGTTGGAGTATAGACAGGGAGACTGTGATGTTCTGTAGCAACTGCTCCCTGGATCTCGCCTTTATCAGGAGATCATCCAGATAAGAAATAATACTGACTCCTTTTTGACGAAGGAGGACCATCATCTCAGCCATCACCTTGGTGAATACCCTCGGCGCCGTGGAGAGACCGGAAGGCAACGTCTGGAATTGGTAATGGAAATCCTGAACCGCGAATCTCAGATAAGCCTGGTGGGGTGGATAAATGGGAACATGCAGGTAAACATCCTTTATGTCTACTGACACCATGTAGTCCCCCTCCTCCCTTGAACTTGAACCGTTTCAAGTAGAGATTCTGATTTTTTTAGGTTTAGGATCGGAACTACAAAGAGGCTTAAATAAAACCCCTCCCCTTGTTGTGAGAAAGGCACCAGGACTATGATCTGATCCTGACATCATTTTTGAATTGCCGCTGCTACTGCTTCTTTTTCCGGTAGAGAAACTGGCATGGTCGATTTGAAAAATCGGCATGGAGGAACGTCTTGAAACTTCAGCTTGTACCCCTGGGACACTATTTGTAAAACCCAGGGATCCAGGCCAGATTGAATCCAACCTTGACTGAACAGTTTTAGATGTGCCCCTACCCGAGCGGCCTCCCACAAGGGAGCCCCTGCGTCATGCTGTAGATTTGGCAGAAGTAGGTGTTGACTTCTGCTCCTGGGATCCTGAAGCTGCTGTGGACTTCATTCCTTTTACCCTACCTGCAAAGAAGGGGGAACCTTTGGTCTTTTTGTATTTATTGGGCCGAAAGGACTGCATGTGAGAGTGATGGCTTTTTTGCCCGTGCTGGAGCAGAAGGCAAAAAGGTCAACTTACCTGCGGTAGCCGCCGAGACTAACGCATCCAGTCCATCACCAAATAAGGCCTCACCTTTATACGGTAGAGCCTCCATATTCTTTTTGGAATCTGCATCTGCGTTCCACTGGCGAATCCACAATGCCCGCCTAGCCGATACTGCCATGGTAGCGGCTGTTGAACCCAAGAGTCCAATATCTTTCATGGCTTCTAGCATGTATGTGGCAGCGTCTTTGATATTCCCTAACTTAAGGAGTATCTCATCTTTAACAATCGTGTCAATCTCTGATGACAAGCTTTGTGACCATTTTTCAATCGCGCGACTCACCCACGCGCAAGCAATTGTGGGCCTGAGCAGCGTACCATTGGCAACATAAATGGATTTTAATGTAGTCTCCATTTTGCGTTCTGCCGACTCCTTTAGTGAAGCCGTCCCAGGTGCAGGGAGAATGACTTTCTTTGTCAACCTGGACAGTGCACTGTCTAACACCGGGGGTGACTCCCACTTTTTCCTGTCATCAGCAGGGAAAGGATAAGCCATCTGAATCCTCTTGGGAATACAAAATGTATTTTCTGGATTCACCCACCCCCCTTCAAAGAGAGTATTTAGCTTGTGGGAAGGAGGGAAAGTAACCTTTGATTTCTTTTCCTTATAGAAATAGGCCTTTTCCTGAGGTACAGGAGTGGTTTCTGTAACCTCCAGAACTTCTCTTATAGCCACAATCATATATTGTATATTTTTCGCCAATTTATGATCTATTTCCCTGGAGTTACTATCGTCGACACAGGAATCAGTGTCCGTGTCGGTATCAGTATTTACAATATTTGCAAACGGTCTCTTATGTGACCCAGAGGAGTCGCCTGCGGGTGAAAGAACAGAACCCTGAAAAATCACATCTTCCACAGACTTTCTCCAGCATTCTGCATGGGATTCAGACATATCTAACCTCCTATTGAAATTATGCATACTATCACGTATTTCTTTCACCCATGCAGGCTCTTGGTGTACCGGCAGTGCCACCACATTACAACTCTGTGTCCCTAAAATGGTTTCCTCCGGGGAAGAACTCCCTGCCTCAGACATGTCACACTCGAGCATTACACACACACAGACACTCTGGGACTTGTAGGGGACAGACCCACAGTAAAATCTGTCAGAGGGACACAGTTTATGAGCAGCCAGTTCACAACCCCAGCGCCAGTATATAATGTCTGTGAACACAAAATGCACACTGACATGCAGCGCTGTTTTACAATGTAAATACACCTGTAAAGTACCAACATCACTGTCCCCCCCCCATTTTGCATCCTGATACTTGTAGTGAGAAGTGGAGGAGGACCAGCGTTGTCTCTGCAGCCTGAGAGAGAGAAAATGGCGCTGAGCAGTGTGCTGTCTGACTGAGGAAGCTCCGCCCCGCAATGGTGCGATTTCACCTCAGAAATTTTCATATAATATTTATACTGGCAGGGGTAGGGCTGTGCCTGGGCATCTTATGCCCCTTTTTATCCAGTTTGTAAGGTATTTTGCTGCCCAGGGTGCCCCCCCGTGCGCCCAGCACCCTGTGTGTGGGCAGCAATGGCGCGCTGCGCTCCCGCCAGCCGCGCGGTACCTTTAGCCTTCACTATGTTGATTGAAGATCTATCTTCTTACACTCACCTGTCTTCTGACTTCTGGCTCTGTGAGGGGGGTGACGGCGTGCTGTGGGAGTGAGCATCTAGACACGGCTAGCGTTCAGTACCCTTCAGGAGCTAATGGTGTCCTGTCACCAGAAGAAGAGCCATGAAACTCTTTAGGAAGTTGGTTCATACTTCTGCCCCCTCAGTCCCACGAAGCAGGGAGACTGTTGCCAGCAGTAATCCCTGAAAATAAAAAACCTAACAAGTCTTTTCAGAGAAACGCCGTAGAGCTCTCCTGGTTTGCATCCAGTCTGCCTGGGCACATTTCTAAAACTGAGGTCTGGAGGAGGGGCATACAGGGAGGAGCCAGTTCACACCCTTTGAAAAGTCTTAAAGTGCCCATGGCTCCTGCAGAATCATCTATACCCCATGGTCATGAAGTGGACCCCAGCATCCTCTAGGACGTATGAGAAATATGGGAGTATATAGAATTAGTAAGTTTCATCTGACTGATCATTTCCAGTCTTATATTAATGACACGCCTTCCAATTATATGTAGATGGGTAACTTAAAGTGTCACTGGAGTGTTGCTACAACCCTGTTCTGTATCATCTCATGGTAATGCTTTACTCCTGTGTGATATCTGATGTTTAACTAGATACGATTTGCGTGCAAAACTTTTCCAACACTTAGAGCATGGAAATGGTTTCTCACCTGTGTGATGTCTGATGTTTTACAAGCTGTGATTTGAATGTAAAACTTTTCCCACACTGAGAGCATGGATATGGTGTCTCACCTGTGTGATGTCTCTGATGTCTAGCAAGATATGATTTACACAGAAAACTTTTCCCACACTCAGAGCATGGAAATGGTTTCTCACCTGTGTGATGTCTCTGATGTATAACAAGCTGTGATTTGCCTGCAAAACTTTTCCCACACTCAGAGCATGGAAATGGTTTCTCACCTGTGTGACTTCTCTGATGTATAACAAGATGTGATTTGAAAGCAAAACTTTTCCCACACTCAGAGCATGGAAATGGTTTCTCACCTGTGTGACATCTCTGATGTATAACAAGTTCTGATTTACACAGAAAACATTTCCCACACTCAGTGCATGGAAATGGTTTCTCACCTGTGTGATGTCTCTGATGTATGACAAGCTGTGATTTGCCTGCAAAACTTTTCCCACACTCAGAGCATGGAAATGGTTTCTCACCTGTGTGAATTTTCTGATGTTTAACAAGCTGTGCTTTGAGTGCAAAACTTTTCCCACATTCAGAGCATGGAAATGGTTTCTCACCTGTGTGAGTTCTGTGATGTCTAACAAGTTCTGATTTACATAGAAAATATTTCCCACACTCAGAGCATGGAAATGGTTTCTCACCTGTGTGACTCATCTGATGTCTAACAAGCTGTGATTTACACAGAAAACATTTCCCACACTCAGAGCATGGAAATGTATTCTCACCTGTGTGACTTCTCTGATGTCTAGCAAGCAGTGATTTGAATGGAAAACATTTCTCACACTCAGAGCATGGAAATGGTTTTTCACCTGTGTGAGTTCTGTGATGTCTAACAAGTTCTGATTTACACAGAAAACATTTCCCACACTCAGAGCATGGAAATGGTTTCTCACCTGTGTGACATCTCTGATGTATAACAAGTTCTGATTTATACAGAAAACATTTCCCACACTCAGAGCATGGAAATTGTTTCTCACCTGTGTGAATTTTCTGATGTTTAACAAGCTGTGCTTTGAGTGCAAAACTTTTCCCACACTCAGAGCATGGAAATGGTTTCTCACCTGTGTGACTTTTCTGATGTATAACAAGATGTGATTTGAATGCAAAACTTTTCCCACACTCAGAGCATGGAAATATTTTATCATATGTATGAGCTGCACGATGTGTAACAAAATCTGAGGTATTAGATGAACAGTCATCGCGATTAGTGGGATCAGATGAAGTATCAGGTACTGGATGTATAGTTAGAGTAATGGGGATGTCTCCTGGAGCATCCTGTGTGATGTTATCTTCTATTTTACTTTCTGCAGACAAGATGAGATCTCCCTCCAAGGAATTCCTGCTTGTGCCTCCATCTGCTGGAAATAATATAACTATTATAATGTACAGTTCTATATACAGTGCACATATATTACTCCGCTCTACAGAGAATAACTAGAAAATCACATTATTCCCTGCCCCGGTGGAGCTAACAATCTATATTCCACATGACACACTAGGGTTCATATGTCAGAAGCCAATTAAACTACCAGTATGATTTTTGCAGAGTTGCAGGAAACACACACAAACTCCACACAGATAGAACATTGGTTGGGAACTGAACTCATCACTATTGCTGCGAGACAACACTGCTCACCACTACACCACCGTGTCACTATTATGAATAATGTTTAGTTGTTAAATGTCAACTTATAACCTATGACCACATTATTACAATTATAAATGTACTAACAAAGTAGACTCTCGGAGAACAGATAAAATATTGTCTTCTGCTCCCACAATCACAGATGTCATAGCCCCAGCCACAGGGACATGCAGATGGCACATCACCAATGATTATTTCTGCCCCACATAATGCAGACTTTGCTATGTAACGTACACAGGCCAGCATTACAGAACAGGAAGCCTCTTCAGCTAGTGACATTGCTAAACACAATATCTATCCAGACTGCTCCCACACATACATACAGAACACTTGTGGGCTGAACTACCAACATCTGCTTCCACACTACACAAAGTGCTCCAGGTGGATACGTATGTTGCAACAGCAGCCTCTATATGGTCCTCTGGTCATCCCCAGGTAGAATAGACCCACCAGACTTACGCTAGTAAATTAAGCCAATAAGTCAATCATTATAGTGACAACCTAATTACTGTTGTATGAGATACACCAGAGAGTGTGGGGAGGAGACTGGTCAAGTCTCTGGGCTGGTTACACACACAGTGACATGATGTGAGGGAGAGAGCAGGAGTATAATAGGGGCTGATGGCTCCTGCTGTATGAGATACACCAGATAGTGTGGGGAGGAGACTGGTCAGATCTCTGGGCTGGTAACACAGTGACATGATGTGAGGGGGAGAGCAGGAGTACAATAGGGGATGATGGCTCCTGATATATGAGATACACCAGAGAGAGTGGGGGAAGAGACTGGCCAGATCTCTGGGCTGGTAAGACAATGACATGATGTGAGGGAGAGAGCAGGAGTATAATAGGGACTGTTGTTACCCGACTCCCACATTGAGCAGATACATTTCCCTCATTAGTCTGTACTGACAGAGGAGGTTGTAGGGGAAGAGACTTCTGTAGTGATGCAGCAAGGAGAATATGTGACTCTTTTCTGTAATAAGGATTATTACTCACCTCTGCGGATATCTGTAGGGATTTCCTCTTCCTTACACTTCTGATCTTTCCTCACATACGTCTCTTCTTCTCCATCTGTATCTTCTGCCTTCGTATCAGTCACATACGTCTCTCCTTCTCCCTCTATATCTTCGGCCTTCATATCAGTCACATACGTCTCTTCTTCTCCCTCTATATCTTCTGCCTTCATATCAGTCACATACGTCTCTCCTTCTCCATCTGTATCTTCTGCCTTCATATCAGTCACATGCGTCTCTTCTCCCTCTATATCTTCTGCCTTCATATCAGTCACATACGTCTCTTCTTCTCCCTCTATATCTTCTGCCTTCATATCCATCACATACGTCTCTTCTTCTCCCTCTATATCTTCTGCCTTCATATCAATCACATACGTCTCTTCTTCTCCCTCTATATCTTCTGCCTTCATATCAGTCACATACGTCTCTTCTTCTCCCTCTATATCTTCTGCCTTCATATCAGTCACATACGTCTCTTCTTCTCCCTCTATATCTTCTGCCTTCATATCAATCATATACGTCTCTTCTTCTCCCTCTATATCTTCGGCCTTCATATCAGAAAGGTGGTCACCCTGAATAACAACAAAATAACACTTTAGTAATGTCTGATTACTTTAAGACTGAACAACAGAATATCACTGTATAAGACACACAGCTCCTCTACAGATCATATAGGGAGAGTGTGGTCGGAGACCCCGTCAGCCACAGGGACAATGGCGTCAGCGGCACTGAAGGGGTTATTCCTCTGTGTATGGCCCCATTTTACAGAGACAATGAGCGCTAGGCGCCCCATTCAAATATACTAACGGAGCCGGCCGCAGAGTGTTTAAAAATGTGTCTATGTTATATCACTGCTCTTTGCGCAGATGGAGAGTTATAAACTGCACGTTTTAGAATGTATTTGTATCCAAGATGCTCTTAGTAACTATAGGATAAGTCATGGTACACTCTCACATAGGAAGTCATATGCTCAGTAACCTCCTAGTGTAATCAGACCTTTTGATGTGTTGGTCAGGGCACCGCAGGTAATGTGCTTGGGTTCTGCAGTTCCTGTGAGAAGGTGTAAGAGTGAAATTACCAATACTTTGGTTACAGCACTTCCTGTGAAATGACCCCTGGGTGTTCTTTTGGTGTGTCTATGCTATTGGGGAAATCAGTTTGTTATCAATGATTTCCCGAATATTCACTCCAGATACATGAATGGCAGGTGGAAACAATTTCTATACTTTGTATAAGTTGTTTTCCTGTACCATTTGTTACAAATACAGACACTACTGTAGAAACTATAGAATCTGTGTGATCAAAGGAGACTTGTAAATTACCAGGTGGTAAAGGAAGCAGTTTAAACGATATCAAACTTTGTCTGTGTGACAGGAAGGAGGAAATTGCTTTATGCAGTTATATCCTTTTAAAATGTAATTTATTTATATTTTGTAAGATATCCTGATTGGATGGAAAAGACTCGGGTGGGACTACCCCATGAGATTCAGAGTGGTTTTACTGTATAAAGAGGGTCCTGCGAGCCTCAGGGGGATATACACCATCTTCTGTCTGCTGTGAACATCTGCTGTATTGCTGTTGCCCCTAAAATTAGAGAAGAGTTCCTTTTAGAACTATTTGAGCGAATAAACATCTTTTGCCTAAAGACGACCACTTCATCTTCTGACCTGCAGGGTTATGTCAAACATAGCCCCGTTATTTGGCTGTTTGGGGTACACCCAGCATCTCCAAGCTCCGCCTTCTGCCAACTACCATTCCGTGCTTGGGCAAGCAATTAGTGGGGATCAGTCAACGCCACACAGGTGTGGTAAGACAGCGTGTCGACGCATACACAGCAGAACCGTGGTTCCAGACGCCACAGGAAGGAGTCTGGTGGTGGCAGCATAGTACACACCCACTGCGCAGTGGGTGGAGTCAGTAACAGGCGGTTATTGGCGGTAGGCGGGAATCCCATAATTTGCCAGGTCCCATGTGACCTGAACTCCATTCTGTGACGGCGTGACTCGAAGCGGTGAGTGCTGTCGCAGGTGTCCGGTCACAGATAGTCACTTTGGTATATTGGCGAGAGCCTAAATCCCACCTACCTGATCCTCATGTGGGATAATGTGATTCTCCTCTGTAAAATCCTGGAAATACAGAGGATGGGGACATCTCTCTGGGGTAGCTCTGTTACTGGGTCTATCTGTAGGAGACACACAGTGACTGAGTACATTGTATATATGGGATTATAAGATGATGTGTGTATATAGTGGGCCCCCATACCTGCTCTCCCCTGTACAATACATGACAGTCTCCTCTTACCCAGTGATGTGAGGGGCCGGTGATTCTCCATCATCACGTCCTGGTACAGACCCCTGTGTTCATATACTCCCCCTCCTGCATGGAGAGATAGACAGTGACATCCTGACACCTTATAGGCACCTGACACACACAATGATACACACTATTGAAAAAGAACATCCTCACAGGTTATCCTGACATTCTCTTAGTGTTATGTTAGTCAATGTGAATTTAAGGAGACGCTACCTACTACCACAGTGAATACACAAAGAGCAGATATCTGCAGCTGAATGGGCTTCGGTCTCGTCTCATATATAAAACACAAGCTTTTATTAAAAAATATTTAAATAATAGAAATCCTCACAAAACAGTCTATAAAATAACAAAAGCAGAGGTTATGGTAGACTTACCTAGATAACCCTCTTTCTCTGATGTCCACAGGTACTACCTTGGGATATATAGTAAAGACAGTGGAACGGGCACCAAACAGTTAAGCTTTTCAGACTCCCAGGATGCAATGGGCCAGCCCCCTATATCCCTGCCTCCCGGTTCAGGCAATTCAGTTTGTTCCAAAGTTCAAGGCAGGAGCAGTTCAAGAGGGAGACCTATTCAGGTGAGAAGAACATACACACACTTCTATACCAAAGGACAGGAAGAGGTTAGTAAGTGTACAGATTTTCAAATCAGGTGCCTCAGGGTGGGATCCCTGTGGACTTCAGAGAAAGAGGGTTATCTAGGTAAGTCTACCATAAACTCTGCTTTCTCTATCAGGGTCCACAGTGATCCACAGGATCTACCTTGGGATGTCCCAAAGTAGCTACTAGTGGAGGGGATGCTCCTTATTTCCAACAGATTTATTGGTAGGCGACTTTCCCTTACGGTCCATTTTCCCTGGAACCAAAGGCTTCCGAGTACCGCACCGCAGCCTTGCAGACTGGCATCTGTTGTCAGGACTTGCCATTCTTTTATCCAAAAGGGTCTCCCCTTGTTTAAATCCAGAGATACCATGTAATCTTCCGGTCCCATAGCCAACATTATGGAGCGTAATGTCTCCATGTGGAACCTTGGAATCCAAATGTATTTGTTTAACATTTTCAGATTGAGAATTGGTTGAAATTACCCATTTGGCTTCTGGATCAGAAATAGATTGGAGTAAAACCCCTGTCCCCTTTGTGATGGAGGTACTGGGACAATCACACCTGACTGCAGTAATTTTTGGACTGCTTCTTGCAGGGCATTGGCCTCCGACTCTATACAAGACGGTCTGGTGCAAAAAACTCTTTGAGGAGGCTACCTCCTGAGTGGGAACCCATACCCCTGAGATACCACCTTCTGCACCCAAGCATCTGTTGTTGACTGTTGTCATATGTGTGCAAAATGAAGAAGTCGGCCACCAACCCTGGAATCCTCCAGGCAGAGGCCCATCTCTTCAGGCTGATGGTTTCTGTTCAGGATTGGAAGCTGGCTTTCTACTAGCCCATTGCTTCCTACCACTGGCCGATCTATTGGACTGCGGTTGCTTAGACTCCTCTTTAGCTTTTGCTTTGCCTTCCATCGAAATGGCTGAAACGTCGTACGCTTGGTCTTAGGGTTATAACTAGCAGGAAATCTGATCTTCGTTGATTTAGCTTCCGATTCTAGAATATCAGACAATTGTTTTCCAAACAATATATTACCAATGAAAGGCAATGCTTCCAATTCTTTCTTGGATTCAGCATCTGCTTTCCAGGTACGTAGCCAAACTGCTCTACAAGCGGCTACTGTCAAGGCTGAAGCTTTAGAAGCAATTGTACCCATATCAGTTGCTTCTTCTTCCAAATATTGGGTGGCTTGTCTCAAACAGCTCAAATGATACTCTTGCTCCCTATTAGGAGAGAGGCCATTCTCTAGTTCCTCTATCCATTCGCCCATTGCCTTTGCTATCCAGGCCGAAGCCATAGCAGGTCTTACCGCTGCTACTAAGAGAGAAAATATATTTTTCAAGAAGCTATCTACCCTTCTGTCTGTGACATCATTTAGTGAGGTAGATAACAGTGGTAAAGCAGATTTATGCACAAGTCGCAGTACATGTGCATCTACTTTTGGAGGAACTTCTCTTTTCGAACAATCCGCAGCTGGAAATGGATAATAAGAATCCCATTTTTTCGTTATCTTATACTTTTTACTGGGTGTCGCCCAGGATTCATCTATCATTTCCGTCAGCTCATCTGACGCTGGGAACTCAGTTTTAACTGTCTTTGTTCGTTTAAACACAGGTGCTTTAGATTTTGACAGTGTTTTGGCAGAATCTTCCAAAGAGTGAACAGCCTTCACAGCATCAATAAGTTCAGCTACATCCTCTGAACTAAAACTCTGCGACTGATCATCATACGGAGTATTTGAATATACTGTATCATCATCTGTTGCATCATCTTGTGTAGTCTGCCACATAGACGCATCTGTCTTAGTCTTGCCTGTCCCTTGGTTACTTGTAGAGGATACTGGAACCAATCTGTAGGAAGGGAGCTGCATGTCTGGGTTAATAGTGTAACCTAACCCCTGGGGTGGTTCTGCCGGAGTTAACCTGTCTGCTATTGAAGACAAACTCTGTGCGAACATACTCCATGGTGGCTCTGCTGGTTGTTGAACCAAAACCTGTTTTTTTACTTTGCTGAAATGGAAAACAGTTCGCACACAACCCCTCATAAGTGACCAACTGGCCTATACCAATTAACCCTGTTTTACACGATAAACATGTTAGGGATGTAGGAGTGCCTGATAAATTCTCCTCGTCACTTTTGCCGCTCACAGACATGGTAATATTCTGTTAATGACTACACAATTTGTGACTGAAAATCACCTATATATGGATATATAGAAGTGAGATCAATCTGACCACAACCGTGCACCTGAATTGAGGTTCAGAACAGGACTGACGACATAAAAAAGTCAGCACACATACTAGCAGTCAATCACATGGCATTAAACATTGTCATATGAGAATACAACCCCCCCTAACAACTTACAAGTAAGTAGGAAAATTGTACTTCTGTTTTTAACTGGTTCCTTTCCAACATAACATGCAGAAACAACAGTAATATACAGGTCTCATATGCAATATGTACTAAAATTAACAATTCATACTACCAAGTAGAGAGAATTTTTAGTACTGTATACCCTTCCTCCATAGAGCGGGATACAGGGAGACTCAGCACACTTCCATATCCAAACAAATACGCTTGCAAAACGCTGAGTTGATTCAGACGCTACTGGTGTACACTGCCGTTCTGATAACTGATACAAGACACGGATGCTCAGTGAAATACCACGTGTATGCAGACGCTAAGGCCTGCAACTCGGTCCGGCAATCTCTAGTGTACACAACCGCGGCGTCTAAGCTGCGACCGAGAACCCTCGTGGTAGCGTCTGAGACGGAAGTTAGGTCATTCAGTTCATGGACGGGAGACGCGCGGTAACTGGTTATGAACTTGGGGGAGGGGCGGCCAGGAGAGCGTCTGATTCCCCCCGTTGACTTCAACTATAAGGATCGCGGCCTCAACCTAGTCCTGGCAGCTCTGATCTCTAGAGCGTAGCGCTGTCGCACCAGAGAGTGTTCGGCGCATCAACACACTGTTTGTAGTCTCCACCTAAAGCAGTGTAGCTGTGTCCGGGCCCCCCTAGTAAGAGAAAATCCATAGACTTACCTTCCCCCCATGCTCCGGCCACAGCCTGGTTACGTCTGCTGGACCTGCTAGAACATCCGACACAGACACCCGTCGAGACAGCACTGTACCGCAAAGGTAAGCGTTGTTGCGACCCGGTGGGGAGTTGTTGGAGCGACTCTTTCTAATATGCGTTTAAGACACTGTTAAGAAAAGTCACTCAAAAACATAGTAAGACTATAAAAATAACATAATAAAAGCTTTCAGCCCTGTGACCATGGTCTGGCTCCCGCCGCACCAAACAAAAAAGTGATTTGACCGAGTCAGTGGGCGGGATCATATGGTGAAGCCCTGATGCATCCTGGGAGGCCAGAAAGCTTGTGACCGTTTGGTGCCATTTCCGCTGTCGCTCCAGCATATCCCAATGTTAACCTGTGGATAACCTGTGGACCCAGCCAGAGAAAAAGTGTGAACATCCTCTAGGTTAGCAATTTTCTTTTGAAACCATACAGATAATGCTGACACCTGTACATTCAAGGAAGCTATACGGAGAACCTTGTCCATTCCTGCTTGAAGAAAAGCTAGAATTCTAGAAACTCTAAAAGACCTACGATCTAAACTTATCGCAGCACACCACAGAAAATAAGCATGCCATATTCTGTAAAAGATGTGAGCAGAGGATGGTTTCCTTACTTAAAGCATTGTTTGAATTACCTCATGTGAAAAACCTTTTGCCTTTAAGACGAATGTTTCAAGAGCCATGCCGTCAGAGACAGTCAAGACAGATGTTTGTAGAGACAGGGACTCTGAAATAGCAAATCTTCACGTTGAGGCAGAAGAAACAGAGCGTCCACAGACATCATCTGCAGATCTGTGTACTCATTTCTCCTGGACCACCCTGGAGCTATTAATATCACGGCGCCCATTTCCTGTTTGAATTTTTCGAATCAGTCTGGGTACCAGAGAAATTGGTGGAAACACGTTAGCCAGATGAAAATTCCATCTCACTGATAAAGCATCCAAGAAGATTGCTTCAGGATCCCTTGTTCTTGCCCTGTATGCAGGGGCCTTGTTGTTCTGACAGGAGAAATGAGATACACTTCCGGCAGTCCCCACTTGTTTACCGGGATCTGAAAAACTTCTGGATTTAGGACTCCTGGTATGAAATATGCTGACAAGTTTCGCCCACTTTATCATGCGGCTTACCTCTTCCATTGCCATTAGACTTTGAGTGCCTCCATGGTGATTGAGGTATGCTCCTGCTGTGGCATTTTCCGAGCGACTCTGAATTGGTTTGCCTTGAACTATTTATTTTGCCTGGGTGATTGCCGTGTATATGGCCCGAAGCTCCAGGACGTTGATTGGTAGATGACTTTCTTCCTTGGTCCAGCGTCCCAGGAACCAGTACTGTTCTGTCACAGCTCCCTAGCCCTGAAGACTTGTGTCTGTTGTCAGCACCTCCCTCTGAGATCCAAAAGGGTCACCCTTTATCCAGATGGGATGTCTCTGTAGCGACTAGGCTAATGACCGACGCACTTCCTCAGGAAGAATTATTGTCTGGGGTTTTATCGTCTGATGCTGTCCGTTCCATATGGAGAGAATCAGATGTTGAAGGGGTCTTGAATGGAATTGAACATATTCTACCATGTCGAATGTTGAGACCATTGATCCCAGAACTCACATTGCTGCCTGGATGGATACTCTCCGACTGTGTAGCAATTCCTGAACCCTCATCTGTAATGTGTTTATTTTGCTCAAAGGTAGAAAGATTCTCTAAACACTGGTATCCAATACAGCCCCTAGATGGGTCATTCGTTGTGATGGAACCAATGAAGACTTTGCCCAATTTATGAGCCAATTGTGATCCTGTAGATAGGCTATTGCCACTTGGAGATGGCACTGAAAAGTTTTCTGGGACTGAGCCAGGATAAGCAAGTCGTCTAGATATGGGAAAATACTCTCTAACGACGGAGATGAGCTACAATCACCACCATGATCTTGGTAAATACCCTTGGAGCTGTAGCCAGTCCAAAAGGTAGAGCCTGGAACTGGAAATGCTGTTGGAGGATAGAAAACCTGGGATAACACTGATGAGAAGCTGCTATCGGTACATGGAGATAAGCAGCCTGAATACCCAGGTACACCATTAAATCCCCTGGCTCAAAAGCTAGAATAATGGACCGCAAGGTGTCCATACAGAATCGGGGCACCCAGATATATTTGTTCAGAGTCTTAAGATTGAGAATGAGTCGGTAAGATCCATTTGGCTTCTGAACTAAAAACAGGTTGGAATAGAAACCTCGTCCTCTCTGTGCTGTAGGAACCGGCACTATTACTCCTGACTGCAGCAAATTCCGAACTGCGTCCTCTAAAGCCCTGGCCTTCGATTCCACCAGAGACGGGCTGGTACAAAAGAATCTTTGATGGAGGTTTTTCCTGAAGGAAAATGCGTAACAGTGAGACACCGCTTCTTGCACCCAGATATCTGTGGTGGACTGCTGCCATACTTGTGCAAAAAGAATTCGGCCTCCCTCCCTGGGTTCCCCCAGGTGGAGGCCCGCACCATCAGGCCAATGGCTTGGTTTCTGGTTTCGAAGCAGCGGTTCCTGTGACTGACCAGGTACATGACTTGGTGCTGGTTTATTCATATGGTTTTTATGGAAATTATAGCACTTTGCACACAAGTCATCTTGTACCAGATACTGGGCGGGTAACTTAGCATTGCAGGACATGATGTGAATGTAGGTGTCTCGTCACTTTTGCCGTTCTTGGACATAGCAACAATGAATACCACAATAAACAGTGTAAGTCTACGCATGAATGTGACCGTTCTCCCTTTAATACTTTAAAGTTAAATACAATCAGATACTACCCGCTTTGCACCAGCATTGAGGATCTGAAGAACAGAGAGAAATGGCTAAGCGAAACAGAGTTTAAAGTCAGCAGTCACACTAGCAATCTGTCACAAGAGAATGTGTTATATATATAAGATTTTACTTACCAGTAAATCTATTTCTCGTAGTCCGTAGTGGATGCTGGGGACTCCGTAAGGACCATGGGGAAAAGACGGGCTCCGCAGGAGACATGGGCACTTTAAGAAAGAATTTAGATTCTGGTGTGCTCTGGCTCCTCCCTCTATGTCCCTCCTCCAGACCTCAGTTATGGAAACTGTGCCCGGAAGAGCTAACAGTACAAGGAAAGGATTTTGGAAATCCAGGGCAAGACTCATACCAGCCACACCAATCACACCGTATAACTTGTGATAAACTTACCCAGTCAACAGTATGAACAACAACAGAGCATCAGTTCAACCCTGATGCAACAATAACATAGCCCTTATTGCGGCAATAACTATATACAAGTATTGCAGAAGAAGTCCGCACTTGGGACAGGCGCCCAGCATCCACTACGGACTACGAGAAATAGATTTACCGGTAAGTAAAATCTTATTTTCTCTAACGTCCTAGTGGATGCTGGGGACTCCGTAAGGACCATGGGGATTATACCAAAGCTCCCAAACGGGCGAGAGAGTGCGAATGACTCTGCAGCACCGATTGAGCAAACAATAGGTCCTCCTCAGCCAGAGTATCAAACTTGTAGAACTTTGCAAAAGTGTTTGAACCTGACCAAGTAGCCGCTCGGCATAGTTGTAATGCCGAGACCCCTCGAACAGCTGCCCAAGAAGAGCCTACCTTCCTAGTGGAATGGGCTTTAACTGATTTTGGCAGCGGCAATCCAGCTGCAGAATGAGCCTGCTGAATCGTGTTACAGATCCAGCGAGCAATAGTTTGCTTTGAAGCAGGAGCACCCAGCTTGTTGGATGCATACAGGATAAACAGTGACTACGTTTTCCTGACTCTAGCCGTTCTGGCTACATAAACCTTCAAAGCTCTGACCACATCCAGTAACTTGGAATCCACCAAGTCACGAGTAGCCACAGGCACCACAATAGGTTGGTTCATATGAAAAGATGACACCACTTTTGACAGAACTTGTGGACGGGTCCGCAATGCTGCTCTATCCATATGGAAAACCAGATAGGGGCTTTTATGTGACAAAGTCGCTAATTCTGACACACGCCTAGCCGAAGCCAAGGCTAATATCACGACCACTTTCCACGTGAGATATTTTAACTCCACCGCTTTAAGTGGTTCAATCCAGTGTGATTTCAGGAAACTTAACATCACGTTAAGATCCCAAGGTGCCACTGGAGGCACAAAAGGAGGCTGAATATGCAGCACACCCTTTACCAACATCTGAACTTCTGGTAGAGAAGCCAACTCTTTTTGAAAGAAAATGGATAGGGCCGAAATCTGGACCTTAATGGAACCCAACTTTAGGCCCAAATTCACTCCTGACTGTAGGAAGTGGCCCAGCTGGAATTCCTCTGTAGGAGCATTCCTGGCCTCACACCAAGAAACATTTTCGCCATATACGGTGATAATGTTTAGCTGTCATGTCCTTCCTAGCCTTTATCCGCGTAGGAATGACCTCGTCCGGAATGCCTTTTTCTGCTAGGATCCGGCGTTCAACCGCCATGCCGTCAAACGCAGCCGCGGTAAGTCTTGGAACAGACAGGGCCCCTGTTGCAACAGGTCCTGTCTTAGAGGAAGAGGCCACGGGTCCTCTGTGAGCATTTCTTGCAGATCTGGATACCAGGTCCTTTCGTGGCCAATCTGGAACAATGAGGATTGTTCTCACGCCTCTTTTTCTTATTATCCTTAGCACCTTGGGTATGAGAGGAAGAGAAGGAAATACATAGACCGACTGTAACACCCACGGTGTCACCAGTGCGTCCACAGCTATCGCCTGAGGGTCTCATGACCTGGCGCAATACCTCTGTAGCTTTTTGGTAAGGCGGGATGCCATCATGTCCACCTGTGGCAGTTCCCACCGACTTGCAATCTGCGTGAAGACTTCTTGATGAAGTCCCCACTTTCCCGGGTGGAGGTCGTACCTGCTGAGGAAGTCTGCTTCCCAGTTGTCCACTCCCGGGATGAACACTGCTGACAGTGCGCTTACGTGATTCTCCGAAGAATTCTGGTGGCTTGTGACTGAATCAGAACCGGTTGGTCGCGAAGCAGGGTCTCCTTAGTTCCAGGATGTTGATGTGAAGGCAAGTCTCCTGACTTGCCCACAGACTGTGGAACTTTTTAAAAAAAATTTCCCTGTGTGACTGCTCCCCACCCTCGGAGGCTTGCATCCGTGGTGACCAGGATCCAGTCCTCGAGAAGGTGAGCACTCTGCAGCCACCACAGGAGAGACACCCTGGCCCTGGGGGATAGGGTGATTAACCGATGCATCTGAAGATGTGATCCGGACCACTTGTCCAGTAAGTCCCATTGAAAGGTCCACGCATGGAACCTGCCGAAGGGAATGGCTTCGGATGATGCCACCCTCCTTCCCAGGACTCGAGTGCAGTGATGCACTGACACCTGTTTTGGTTTTAACAGGTTCCTGACCAGTGTCATGAGCTCCTGAGCTCTCTCTATCGGGAGATAACCCCTTTTCTGGTCTGTGTCTAGAAACATGTCTAGGAAAGGCAGATGAGCCGTAGGAACCAACTGCGACTTTGGAATATTTAGAATCCAGCCGTGTTGCCGTTACACTTCCAGAGAAAGTGATACGCTGTTCAGCAACTGCTCTCTTGACCTCGTTTTTATGAGGAGATCGTCCCAGTACGGGATAATTGTGACACCTTGATTCCGCAGGAGCACAATAATTTCCGCCATTACCTTGGTGAAGATTCTCGGGGCCGTGGAGAGACCAAACGGCAACGTCTGAAATTGGTAATGACAATCCTGTACCGCAAATCTGAGGTACGCCTGATGAGGTGGATAAATGGGGACATGAAGGTATGCCTCTTTTATGTCCAGAGACACCATAAAATCTCCCCCTTTCAGGCTTGCGATAACCACTCTTAGCGATTCCATCTTGAACTTGAACCCTTTCAGGTATATGTTCAGGGATTTTAAATTCAATATGGGTCTAACCGAACCGTCCGGTTTCGGGACTACAACATGGTCGAATAATAACCCCCTCCTTGTTGAAGGAGGGGAACCTTGACCACCACCTGTTGAAGATACAATTTGTGAATTGCAGTTAATACTATTTCCCTCTTGTGGGGGAAAGCCGGCAGGGCATCTCCTCAAAGTCCAGCTAGTATCCCTGAGTATCCCTGAGACACAATATCTTGTAAGGTACGGAGGACGGAGCTGTAGCTCCGAAATGTGCGTTTACCCTAATACAAGTCATTTGCTTCTATACAAACTGTCTCCAGTGCCGTGATTCTAGGAGGAGTGTATGTGATTTTACACTGTTGCACGGAGACTTGATGCTGTTTCAGAGTTGGAGTGCCGGCTGCTATGGACTAAATATATATTATATATATATACATATATACATACTAGGGTCTCAATCTCTGCCGATAAGGTACCATAGTGCTGCAGGACTTAAGTGATTATAGAGCTGAAATTCTATCACAACTTAATGATGTTCGGTTTACAGGTTATTAGCTGAGGACCCTACGTCTGTCTTCTCTGAGTTATCTATTGTGTTGAAAGGGGCAGTTGATTCAGGTATCATTTCATTACAGTGATACCATTGCTGTATACCACTCCTAAGATCCATAAAAGTCTGGTTAAACCTAAAGGTAGACCGATCATATCAGCTAATAAATCTCTGTTCCAGCCTGTAGCCTTATTCTTAGATGCCCTTTTCCAACCATGTATTCAGTCACATCCCCGGTACCTCCTTGATACCAGCACTTTGCTCCGTAAACTACAGGCGTTGAGTAAATTTAATCATGAAATTGTCCTATGTAGTATTGACGTACAGCGCTTGTACACGATAATAATCCCTCATGATGCGGGCATCGAGGCAACTCGAGAATTTGTGCAGGGGCACCCTGAATTTAAAGGACCAGATTTATAATTGTGCCTAGACCTTCTGCAGATGATCCTCACGAGGAATTTCTTTATGTTCGACCGTAAGATTTATTTACAACAGACCGGCTGTGCGATGGGGTCCCCAGTGGCCCCATCGTACTCGAACATATACATGTTCAAGGTTGAACAGGAGATATTCTTTGAGGATCCTGTAATATCTCCTGATATTGTCATGTACTGTCGCTACATCGACGATTTACTAATACTATGGAAGGGCTTGCAGGAACGGCTAGTTCAAATCTTAGAGACACATAATAACCGGAACCATCCAGTTAAATTTACATATAATTTGAGCACTAATTCGGTGAATTACCTGGATGTGGAGATCTCAATTAGGGATGGTTACATTCAGACATCAGTATTTACCAACCCAACTGACAGAAACCATCTGTTGCACTATTCTAGTTTCCACCCTACACCATTGAAGCGAGGCCTGCCTTTTTCTCAGCTACTCAGGGTCCGCAGCATCACGTCTGACCCTGCATTAGCGGAGACCCAAATGAACAGTATGATTAGCAAATTTGTAGCTAGAGGGTACCCATTGTCTTTGCTTGAGCAGGCTAAAGCAAGGGCATTGGCTGCAGATAGGCCAAAGCTATTACAGGCGAAACCTCAAGACACTGAACCCAATAATATTCTGCCATGGGTGGGCCAATTGAGCCCTGCTAGCAGCGGCATTAACCAGATCTCTAAGAGCATGTGGCATATAGTTCAATCTGATAAGGCATTGAATTTAGGCCAGACTAGATTACTGTCATGCTACACTAGACGGCGGAACATTAGGGACATGCTTGTCAAAGCTGACATCTCCCCAAACCCACAGGTGTTAATGCAGGCCAATTCTAGAGGATGTATTAGATGCACATGCATCAACATGCCAATTTATGATCAGTGGTAAAAATTTCCCACATCCACTTATTGGTAGAATGTTGACTATTAACTATACCCTGAAGTGCTCATCCAAGTTTGTAGTTTACCAGCTATTGTGCCCGTGTGGGCTGTCATATATAGGCAAAACGGTGAGAATGTTTAAAGAACGGATGGCAGCTCACCGCTCGGCTATTAAAGCAGCAATTGCCAAAGGTTCAAGTGATCAACCAGTCGCCCGGCAGTGCGGTCATGGCGTTCTGCACACACAGTATATAGGTAAGCACTGTTTGGTTTTTTGTCACTTGACCTGATGAAAATACACAATTAAATTGCATTGAAACGTTGTCACTACTTCAACCGTAAGTGTTCTGATTATTTCGTCGCATGGAGTGCCACAGGGGTGGCCAAACAGTCCCTTACCACAGGGGTGGCCAAACACCAGTCGATCGCGATCCGCTGCCCATCCACCCGAAGCCGCGCCTCTCCTGCATGCCGTCCTGCCCCTCAGTCTGATCTCCGGCAGTGACGGCGGAGTGTATAGGTCAAATCAGGTGCCGGTTCATTAGCCAATCAGAGCTCGCGAACCGGCGCCTAATTTGAGCCATACACGCTGCCGTCACCGCCGGAGACCAGACTAAGGGGCAGGACGGCAGGCAGGAGAAGCGCCCGCTGCACTCTCCACACAGCATGGTGAGCACTATGGGGGCATATCTGGCAATGTGGGGCATATGTGGCACTGTGGGGGCATATCTGGCACTGCGGGCACAGTGGCGGCATATGTGGCAATGTGGGGCATATGTGGCACTGTGGGGTCATATCTGGCACTGCGGGCACATGGCACTGTGGGGGCATATCTGTAATCTGGCACTGTGGGGGCATATCTGTAATCTGGCACTGTGGGGGCATATCTGGCACTGGAGGCATATCTGGAACTGCGGCCACATGGCATTGTGGGGGTATATATGTAACCTGGCACAGTGGGGGCATATCTGGCACTGTGGAGGCATATCTGGCACTATGGGGGCATATCTGGCACTGCGGGGGCATATCTAGCAGTGTGGGCACATCTGGCACTGGGGGCATATCTGGAACTGCGGCCACATGTCACTGTGGGGGTATATCTGTAACCTGGCACTGTGGGGGCATATCTGTAATCTGGCACTGGGCAAGCATATGTAGCAGTGTGGGCACATGTCACTGTGGGGGCATATCTGTATTTGGCACTGTGGGGGCATATCTGGCACTGTGGGCACATGGCACTGTGGGGGCATGTGTGTATCTGGCACTGTGGGGGCATATGTGTTTGAGGTTTTTACCTGTGGGGGCCAATGTGTTATTTCGTGCGAGACAGTCATTACACTCTGTGCAGCAAGGCTATGTCCCTTTTTTGTTATACCACGCCCCTTTTTTGCTATTATTCCTACTAGGTAGATCACAAAAGCTTTTTAGCTTTCAAAGTAGATCGCCGACTCCAAAAGTCTGCCCGCCCCTGCCTTACCACATCCAAAGACCTCTCTTTGGAGGACAAGTCTGATGAGATAAAGGCCAGACACACAATCTCTTTATTAAGGTGAAAAGATGACACCACCTTAGGCAAATATCCTGGGCGAATTCGTAGAACTGCCCAGCCATGGTGAAATACCAGAAAGGGCGGACGACAGGACAAAGCGCCTAAGTCCGACACCCGTCTTGCATAGGCAATAGCCAGCAAGAACAGGACCTTGGCCGTGAGCCATTTAAGGTCCACTGAGTCAAGAGGTTTGAATGGAGGGCATTGCAGGGCATTTAGTACAACAGCTAGATCCCATGGAGCCACAGGAGGGACATAGGGAGGCTGAATCCGCAGTACACCCTGAGTGAATGTATGAACGTCAGATATAGACGCAATTTTCCTCTGAAACCATTCCGACAAGGCAGATATGTGAACCTTGAGGGAGGCCAGACGAAGGCCTATTTCCAGGCCTCATTGCATAAAAGCCAGATTTCTGGAAGTTCTGAATCTGTATGCATCATTATTCTTATCAGCACACCAGGTGATAGAAGAATTCCAGACCCTATAATAAATCAGAGCAGATGCCGGTTTGCAGGCTTTAAACATAGCTTGGATAACTGCCTCAGAGAATCCTTTGGCCCTCAGGAGTGATGCTTCAATAGCCACGCCGTCAAAGCCAGTCTGGCCAGGTCTGGGTAAAGACAAGGGCCCTGTACGAGGAGGCCTGGGCGTTGAGGAAGTAGAAGGGGATGCTCTGTCGATAGATCCTGCAGGTCTGAGAACCATTGCCATCTGGGCTGGAGCGACTAGAAGTAGTATTCCTCCTTCTTGCTTGAACTTACGTAGTATCCTGGGCAGGAGTGACACTGGAGAGAACACGTAGGGCAGCCGAAAGTTCCATGGAACTGCCAGTGCGTCCACGAATGCTGCTTGAGGATCCCTGGTCCTTGAGCCGAAGATCGGAACCTTGTGTTTGTGTTGAGACGCCATAAGGTCTACGTCCGGTAGGTCCCACCTGTCCACTAGGAGTTGAAATCTGGATGAAGACTCCACTCTCTGGCGTGCATGTCCTGGTTTACTGAGGAAGTCCGCTTCCCAGTCCAGGACGCTCGGAATGAACACTGCCGATATGGCTGGCAGATGGCGTTCCACCCAACAAAATTATTTTTGACACGTCCATCAATGCCATGCGGCTTAGAGTGCCGCCTTGATGGTTTATGTATGCCACCATGGTGGCGTTGTCAGATCATACTTCAACAGGCCTGTTCCATACTAGAGGCAGGGTGACAGATAGTGCATTGAACATTGCCCTCAGCTCTAGAATGTTTATTGGAAGGACCTCCTTGGTCCAGTGACCCTGAAAAGAGTGTTACTCCAACACCACTTCCCATTCCCTCAGACTGGCGTCTGTTGTCAGCAGGACCCAATCGGGAATCCAGAAAGGACGGCCCCTGCTCAAATGCTGGTCCTGGAGCCACCAGGTCAGCGACAGACTAACCTCCAAAGTCATAGAAATCATGTGAGATCTGATCCGATGAGACGGTCTGTCCCACTTGGAAAGAAATAACTTCTGTAGTGAGCAGTTTGTGGGAATAAACAGAACAGGACAATTGTCCCTAGCTGTTATTCTTCCGGCGCTGGTATCAATTAGTAATTAATTAATAGTTCATCAAAAGCAGCTGAGTAAGACAAACTAATATCATTATATTATTTATAAACAAGTGAATATGAATATTATTAAGATATAAATATCTATTTAGGAGTATATAATGTTTAAAGATCTATGTTTATAATGAAGAGGTAATTGTTTAGTTAACGATACATACAACATAGTAATGCACATCTGAACTTGATGTCTGTCCATTAGACAGAAATAGATGTAATTAAGCTTAATTTAAGAATATTTTTATTAATGTATAAATTCTGTTAGATTGACTCAGTAGACGGTTGATATAGGGGTATATGCAATTGCGGTCGAATTCCCGAAATTGTCGAATTTCGGGAATTTTTTGCCAAAAAAAAATAATCGTCAATGCAATTCAGTACTTTCCGTCAAAAAAACGGACTTTCAAAATTCGACTTTTGTCAAATTCGAATTTTCTGCAATGATACAAGTGCTGCAATTCGACCAAAGTATATTCAATTGAAGTTTGGAAATTCGACAACAGTGCTTTTAGACAGTAAATTCGTCATTTTCAATCCGCCACACTGTGGTGGGTGAAACTAATAAAAAAAATTTAAAACATGATTTTTTTGGTGTTTTTTTTATTGATAATAGCATATCTATTTATATTAGAAGGGATTAGGTACTTGGTTTGTCTTTTTTTGGAGGCACAAGTATTATTTATATATTTAAAAAAAAAAAAAAAATATATATATATATATATATATATATATATATTTTTTAGATGGAATGGTAAAATGCAGGAAAAAAATGGCGTGGGGTCCCCCCTCCAAAGCATAACCAGCCTCGGGCTCTTCGAGCCGGTCCTGGTTCTAAAAATGCGGGGGGAAAATTGACAGGGGATCCCCCGTATTTTTTACACCAGCATCGGGCTCCACTAGCTGGACAGATAATGCCACAGCCGGGGGTCACTTTTATACAGTGCCTTGCGGCCGTGGCATTAAATATCCAACTAGTCACCCCTGGCCGGGGTACCCTAGGGGAGTGGGGACCCCTTCAATCAAGGGGTCCCCCCCCCAGCCACCCAAGGGCCAGGGGTGAAGCCCGAGGCTGTCCCCCCCATCCGAGGGCTGCGGATGGGAGGCTGATAGCCTTGAGTAAAATGACAGAATATTGTTTTTTTCCAGTAGTACTACAAGTCCCAGCAAGCCTCCCCCGCAAGCTGGTACTTGGAGAACCACAAGTACCAGCATGCGGGAGAAAAACGGGCCCGCTGGTACCTGTAGTACTACTGGAAAAAAAATACCCAAATAAAAACAGGAGACACACACCGTGACAAGTAGCCGATGCAGCTGAGGGAAGAAAAGGATACTTACCCGTGGTAGCCGTAGCAATACACGCATCCAGCACCTCCCCAAAAAGAGCCTGACCTGTATAGGGTAGGTTCTCCACACTTTTCCTGGATTCCGCGTCTGCAGACCATTGGCGTAGCCAGAGACCCCTGCAAGCCGAGACAGACATGGCGCAGCCATGGAATCCAGATCCTTCATAGATTCTACCAGGAACCATGCAGAATCCTGTATGTTACGTAAAAACAAATCAATGTCACCTTTATCCATCGTAGTCAAGTCTTCCTGCAGAGTGATTGACCACTTTGCTATTGCTTTTGAAATCCATGCACAGGCAATAGTGGGCCGCAGGATCGCCCTCGTAGCCGTGTAAATGGATTTGAGCGTAACATCAACCTTGCGATCCGCCAGGTCTTTCAACGCGGTGGATCCCGGGACAGGTAAGATCACCTGCTTTGACAGTCTGGAGACCGACGCGTCAACTATAGGCGGGGTCTCCCATTTTGTTCTATCTTCCTCCAGGAAGGGAAAAGCAACCAGAACCCTTTTAGGGATCTGGAATTTTTTCTCCGGGTTTTCCCAGGATTTTTCAAATATAGCAATTAATTCCTTAGACGCAGGGAAGGTGAGCGGGGCTTTCTTACTGTCTGTGAAAAAGGCCTCCTCAACCTGCTATGGGGCTGTGTCAGCAATATTCAACACATCCCGCATGGCCTCAATCATCAACTGCACCCCCTTGGCAAGTGATGACGTCTCCCTCGACACATGCCCATCACTGTCTGCTGGGTCAGAATCAGTATCCGTGTCATCCTGCATAATGTGGGCAAGATCACGTTTATGAGAATGTACCGCAGGGAACCCGAGGGAACAGGACCGGGTCATACAGCCATCGAGGTCTGTAACACCTGAGTTGCAGTTTCAGTCCTAGCAACCCTTTCAGAAATCTGAGAAAAAAAACCCCTAAGACAGGCTAACCACTGGTTCCCTAGCCGGGATCTGCACTACAACAGTGCAATCCTGATTACATGGGATGGGATCTTCCGGAGAAGAGATATCTTCTGCAGCATATGAGACAGAGTCTCTAGACGTGTTTGCTTGTACACCCCACATACACACAGGGTACAGGTTAGACAGAGTCCCCCCACCACCAAGAACGGCAGAGAGACACAGAGATTGGAGCCAACCCACACACAGCGCTATATAGGTATAGGGAGACCCTTAACCAGCGCTGGCTGTGTCCCTTAACAGGTGACACAGTCTATACACAGCCCCCCCCCTTCTACAACCCCCTGGTACCGTACATATAGCGGGAGTTGCTCTGGAGGGACTGCTCTTCACCTGGCAGCGTGTCTGCAGGCAGGAAAATGGCGCTGAATGCTGCTGGGTCCGCTGAGAAGCTCCGCCCCCTTAATGGCGTTGTCTTCTAGCTCTTCCAAGATTGTACTGGTCTGAGGATTTAGTGCTGGCTGAGATTCGAGGACCCCGACAGGCTTTCTGGTCAGTGTAGGGTTAAGGCGCCGGCTCAGGGCGCCCCTCACAGTGCCACACCATATACCGCTGTGCCCCCAGAGCGCAGTCAGTACTGCGCTCCTACCCTGTAGCCGCCATCTTCACATCGGCTCCCTGCTTGTTAGGTAGCCAATGACTCACTCGCCACACTTCAGCTCTGCAAGGGGGTGGCGGCATGCTACCGCGGTGAGCGTTCCCCTGCGGCGGGGAGCGATATATCCCCTCTGGAGCTCAATGTCCAGTCAGCGGAGACAGTGGCTCAGACCCCGCAAGGCAGAAACTGCTCCCCTCCCTTAGTCCCTCAATGCAGGGAGGCTGTAGCCAGCAGCCTCCCTGTAAAATAAAAAAAACTCTAAAATAAACTAAAGAATAAAGAGCTCCCCTAGCTTTGTAGAGCTCCCCTAGCTTTGTAGAGCTCCCCTAGCTTTGACCGGCTCCTCCGGGCACATTTTCTAAACTGAGTCTGGTAGGAGGGCATAGTGGGAGGAGCTAGCCCACACTGTTAAACTCTTAAAGTGCCAATGGCTCCTGGTGGACACGTCTATACCCCATGGTACTAATATGGACACCAGCATCCTCTAGGACGTGAGAGAAAAATGAATTTAATACCTACCGGTAATTCCTTTTCTCGTAGTCCGTAGTGGATACTGGGGAACTGTACTTTCATAGGGGTATAGATCGAATCCACTGGAGCCCGGCACTTTAGAACCTTTAGTGTGTGTATGTGTGTGCTGGCTCCTCCCCTCTATGCCCCTCCTATCAGACTCAGTCTAGGAAAACTGTGCCCGAGGAGACGGACATACCACGAGAGAAGGAATAAATACAACAGCGGTGAGGCAACAAGCCAACACACAACCAAAACCAAAAGGAGTGTGCTAACCAGAACAGAGGATAGCAACACCAACCTAACCAGGATAGCACAGCTATCCCAACAACATAATGGGACTGCAACGGCGGACCAACCAAATACTTACTCAAGTAAGCAGGAATCGCAGCACTGAGGCGGACGCCCAGTATCCACGACGGACTACGAGAAAAGGAATTACCGGTAGGTATTAAATTCCTATTTTCTCTAACGTCCTAGTGGATACTGGGGAACTGTACTTTAGTACCATGGGGAAGTCCCAGCTCCCAAACGGGTGGGAGAGTGCTGAGACCCCTGTAAAACCGCCTGACCAAACTGATGGTCATCCCTAACCAAGGTGTCCAACCGATAAAACTTAACAAAAAAGTGTACGAACCAGACCAAGTAGCAGCTCAGCACATCTTCAAGACCGAGATACCCCGTCAACCGCCCAGGAAGAGCCCAAAGACCTCGTCGAGTGGGCCTGAATAGACGTCGGCAAAGGCAGAGCCGCCGAAGTATTGGCCTGTTGAATGGTCAACCTGAGCCAACGAGCAATGGATTGCTTGGAAGCCGGACGACCAATCTTGGTGGCATCATAAAGGACAAACAGCGAATCATATTTCCGATGATGAGCCCTCCTCTTGACATAAATCTTCAGAGCCCTCACCACATCCAAGGACTCTGGCCCAATGGAAGCGTCAGACAACACCGGAACCACAATGGGTTGATTGGCATGAAGGACGGGTCCTGAGTTCCGCCCTGTCTTCATGAAAAACCAAATAAGGGCTCTTCAGGATAAGGCCCCCAATTCAGAGACACGTCTTGCAGATGCCAACGTCAATAACATCACCGTTTTCCAGGTGAGAAATTTTATCTCCACCCTATGTAAGGATTTAAACCAATCCGAGTGAAGAAAGGACAGAACCACATTGAGATCCCATGGAGTCGTGGGAGGTACGAAGGGCGGTTTCATATGAAGAACTCCTTTTAGGAAAGTTTGTACTTCCGGCAACATGGCAAGTTGTTTCTGGAAGAAAATAGAGAGCGCCGAAATCTGGACTTTGATGGAGCCTAAACGTAGGTCCATATCCACTCCCGCTTGCAGGAAAAGTATAAACAACCAATTCTAAATTCCACAGGAGACACTCTTCTACTTTCACACCAGGAAACATACTTTTTCCAGATACGATGATAATGTTTTGATGTCACCATCTTCCTGGCTTGGACCATGGTAGAAATAACCCGGGAGGGAATATCTTTTCTTGCCAGAATCTCCCTCTCAATTTCCAAGCCGTCAAATGTAGCCGCTGTAAATCTGGATAGACGAACGGACCTTGTTGAAGAAGATCCTTTTGGAGCGGTAGAGGCCAGGGATCCTCCAGAGCCATGGTTAGGAGGTCCGAGTACCATGCCCGTCGAGGCCAATCCCGGGCAATTAGAACTTCTTGAACGCTTTCCCTTCTTAGTCATTTTAGAACCCTTAGGATTAGCGGTAGGGGAGGGAACAGGTAAACAAATTGGTACGTCCAAAGCGTCATCAGCGCGCACACTGCTACAGCCTGCGGACCCCTCATTCTGGAACAGTAAT
The DNA here is from genome assembly GCF_028390025.1 of Pseudophryne corroboree. Classification (NCBI taxonomy): domain Eukaryota; kingdom Metazoa; phylum Chordata; class Amphibia; order Anura; family Myobatrachidae; genus Pseudophryne; species Pseudophryne corroboree. The sequence goes on along the minus strand of NC_086446.1, from coordinate 46,375,180 downwards.
GGCATAGCTTCTTGTTGGGACGTGAAGCCATCAGATTTATCGGCGAACAGCCCCATAACTGTTGAAATACCTAGGGATGTAGGCCCCATTCCCCCGGATGGAGGTAGTGTCTGCTGAGGAAGTCCGCTTCTCAGTTGTCCACTCCATGAATATGGCTGAGATGGCCCTTGCATTGGCCTCCGCCCAGAGGAGGCATTTGACAATTCTCGCATTGCTGCTCTGCTTTTTGTTCCCCCTTGTTGGTTTATGTACGCCACCGGCGTGGCGTTGTCTGATTGAACCTGGATCGCCCGATTCCTCAGGAGATGTGAAGCTTGCAGAAGGGCACTGTAAATTGCCCTGAGTTCTAGGATGTTTATCGGCAGATGAGATTCCTGAATTGACCATATCCCCTGAAACTGGGCCCCTTGGGCCACAGCACCCCCAACCCCGGAGGCTGGCATCTGTTGTCAGTAGAATCCATGATTGGATATTGAAAATCCTGCCTTCTACCAGGTGAGGTACTTGTAGCCACCATAATAGAGAAATCCGGGCTTTCGGAGATAAGTTCACCTCCTGATGCATGTGAAGGTGAGAGCCCAACCATTTGTCCAGCAGATCCAGCTTAAATGGCCGGGCATGAAATCTGCCGTATTGGATTGCCTCGTAAACAGCAACTATGCAAAGATGTATGAACAACTTGCGAGGACGGAGCACTGAGCGGACCAAAGCCTAGATAGCCAAGGCCTTGTCCATCGGAAGACACACCTTTTGAGACACTGTACCCAGTATCATTCCCAGGAATTGGAGACGTTGGGTCAGTTCCAGGTGAGATTACTGGAAGGTGAGGATCCACCCATGATCCGTAAGTGTCAGGAATCGGCGCTCTGCTACGTCTCACCTACCAGCGCGCTGGTGTGCGGGCCTCCGGAGGTCATGGCCCCAGTTGCGGCTGCATGTGTGTATGGACCGCAAGCGTCATCTTCCGCCTTGCTGAGTACCTCTGAATCTGGTCCTATGTGCATTCTGCTGTGTGCCGGCGTCCTGCCTGTGAGGTCGTTGCCATGACTCCTGCACTCAGCTGATCCTGGTGTGCAATCCAGCACTGTGTCTCCACCCAGAGTTCAGTGACCAATCACTGCAGAGCCATGGGTATAACTCCCAGTCCGTGGTTCACTCACATTGCCTCAGACAACGAGTCACATTCGGTGTGCCTTGTTCTCCGGACTCCTGTGTTCCTGTTTCCAGCGATTCCCCGTGGTTACCTCTTGTCATCTCATCTCACTACAGCTCTCCTGTTTTCTTCAGACTTCATCCACAGCCGGTTACCAGCTCATCAAGCCGTAAGAGACACTCCTCAGGTGTTGCATTTCAATATTACCTGTGCACTGCTAATTACATACCATCTGTGCATCTCTGCAAGTATACCATCTCATTGCATAGAGACTGTCTCCTGCTTGGGCCTAGTGTGGCCATAAAGACTTTGTTATACAGAGACTGTGTGTTTCTCAAGTTTTACCGGAGTTCTGTTTATTTCATTCACATTCAGCATCAAGTCACTTTATATTTCTGTTGCAAGAGACTTTTCAGTTGTTTTGGATTCAATTACCAATCACAGTTACTTTATTGCCTGGATTCAGTTTGTCATTCACTGCTATGCCATTTACTCTGTGATTCCTGTATAATAAACATCAGCGCTTATGCGCCGGACTTTCATATTGCCTCCCCGCTTTGTACATCGCACCAACACTGACCCACTAGCACCCCCGCCGGGGACAGACAAACCCAGAGACCTGACAGTAAGCAGACGAGTCCCTGCACATAGTCTTTATAAGAAGATTGTCCAAGTAAGGGACTATGTTGACTCCCATCCTGCACAGTGGCAGCCTCACCTGCACCATGACTTTGGTGAAGACCCTTGAAGCTGTGGTTAGGCAAAAGGGCAAGGCCTGAAACTGGAAATGGTCGTCCAAGATGGCGAACCTGAGGTAAACCTGATGAGGGGGCAACATGGGAATATGTAGGTAAGCATCGTTGACATCTAGGGATACCAAGAATTCCCCCTCCTCAAGACCGGACACCACTGCAAGCATGGATTCCATCTTGAATTTGAACACCGCAGATACGGGTCTAGAGACTTCAGGTTTAAGATGGGTTGCACCGAACCGTCCGGTTTTGGAACAACAAAAAGACTGGAGTAAAACCCCCGTTTGTGTAATGGAGGAAGTACTGGAACCACCACACCTGTCCGCAAAAGTTTTTGAATGGCCTCTTGCAAGGTAACTTTTGCAGCGGGCAAAATTGGTAAGCCCGATTTGAAAAATCTGTGAGGAGGAAGAGCATGAAATTCCAGCCAGTATCCCTGGGAAATGAGATCCCTCACCCAAGGATCCCGGCAGGACTTCGCCCACACGTGTGCGAAGTGTTGAAGGCAAGCACCCACCTAAAAGTCGCATTGCTGCTGGGGCCAACCGTCACGTGGAAGGCTTAGCGGCAGGGGATCCAGTGGTCTGGTCCAGGGTTGCAGCAGTTGCAGGTTTACGGGACTTACCACAAGATCCTCTCGGAGTGTTGGAGACTCCCCGGCCCCTGCCTCTGAACCTTGTCACACGAAAGGACTGCAAGGAGGGTGGCGCAGCCGATGGCAGATAGGTAGAAGAGAAAGAGCGCTCAGTCACAGCACAACGTGCCGCTATCTCCGGTTTCTGTATTTTGTCAGAAGTATATAATACACACACATACATACACTTAGTGAATTTTAAGCAAATTAAAAACCTAAACTCTGATATCTGTTTTCTGAGACTGTGAAAATGAAGGTCTCTCAGAATTGCTCCTAGTTGAGGCCATTATCTCCGGTAGGAGCATTGGGATCATTATCTCAGGCTGGGGTCACCGTCTGTCTGATGCGTCTCCGCTGTGAGAGCTTCAAGTGTCAGACTGACCCTAGAATTAGATCTAGAATATAATGTAATATTATAACAGTCAGGCTGACGGGACTACACAGACACAGAGCCGAGAGCGCCCCATTATAGCTGGGACTGGCTCCCTCACTGATTCCCTGACAAAGGCAAAACGCGTGGTGCCAGGACAATAGGGGGTCATGTGCGCCCACCACACAGCACGCCTCCGCCGCCCTCACTGCTATAACATGGGGCATGTTCTGCTTTATTTCTGCCTCCTGTCATAGAGTCATAACCCTGCACTGCCCCCACTGCAATCCCCTATTGGAGCCACAGTTATATATATATATATATACACACACACACACATATAGTTATATATATATATATATACACACACACATATATATATACATATATATATATACACATACATACATACATATATATAATTATTATTTTTTATTTTTTTTCAGCCGTAATATAAGGGCATGACTGTGCCCTTATAATATATATTGGGTAATGCCTGCGCTCACTGAGAGGCGGATGTGTGACACGTGATATACAGAACACTACAGGCCTCTCCCCCTGTATAATAATTATAACAACAGGACACTCCAGGCCACTCCGCCTAGTAAATAATAATAGGACACCAAAGGCTGCTCTCCCTGTATAATAATAATAACAGGACACTACAGGACACTCCGCCTGTATAATAATAACAACAGGAAACTACAGGACACTCCGCCTGTATAATAATGACAGGACACCACAGGCTGCTCCCCCTGTATAGTAGGACCCCATTACCTGTTGCAGGACGACTGACTACCGCTCGAGGTAAAGCCGGAAGTTGCCGCGATAGAAGAAAACTCTCTTCCTGTGTGTGGACCGCAGAGGCCGGAAGTGTGATGAAACGCACAAGCCGGAAGTGAGGTGTGATTGGCAGGGGAACGCAAGCTGCCTCCTCCTCAGTGACCGGCCACACTGACGTTCGTATCCCCGCCCCCGGCCCCTCCTCCAGCCCCGGCCCCTCCTCCAGCCCCGGCCCCTCCTCCAGCCCCGGCCTCAGCACAGGGAGAGGGCGCGGGTCCCGCACATGGCAGTGTGACAGGCGCTGGGGGCAGGCAGGGAGGTGTGAGAGAGGGCGGGTACCCGTGCAGCTGTTGCAGGACACAGAGCAAGGGCTGCATAGGTGCAATGCTTTCTGTGTGTATATCCAGAGATAGATGTACAGGGCGCCGGCACATCTGCAGCGCAGCCTCATCCGGGCGTGGTGGTGGGGGAGGGGGAGCGCTGCTCTAATGGTGCCAGGGTGGTCTGTTTACTGGGAGTTTGTGCACCATGTATCTACCCAGCATCTGCGCGTCGTGTCCGGGCGTCTGTACACTATGTCCGCCATCAATGCACTGTATCTGGGCGTCTGTGTGTCGTATCGGGGTGTCGGTGTGTCATACCGGGGTATCTGTGCCTCGTGCCTTGGTGTCAGTGCCTCATGTACGGCGTCTGTGTGCATCTCGATGTGGTATCTATGCTTTGTGTCTGTGCCATGGTTTGGGACATCTGTGTGACATTCTTGGGTATCTGCGTCATGTCCGGGCATCTGTGCATTGTGTCTGTGCAACATTCGGGGGCATCTGTGCCTCATCTCTGGGCGTCTGTGTGTTGCATCTGTCCATCATTCTGGGGCAGCTGTTCCTTGTGTCCTGGTGTCTGTGCGAGTCATACTCAGGCATCTGTGCATCATTCTGAGGCGTATGTGCCTCGTGTCCGGGCGTGTGTGCATCGTGCCGGGGTATCTGTGCTTCGTGAGAAGTCAGCGTCTCTTTCGCTCATGCCTGACTGTCTCTCTCTTATAGACTTGACTCTTCCCTTATGTACTCTTCCTTCCAGTTCCATGGGTGAAACATGAAACCAGGCTCCAGCACTCAGATTTGGGGCATGCATTTGGGATGTTGGCCATTTCATCCTTAGATGTCCGATTTTCCTGCAGCCATAGCCCGCGGCCATATTGCAGCTTCAATGGTGTTATGAGTTGCTACCAAAATCATGAGGTTACAGAACCCACTTGGCGAGTGCTTCACCTATAACAGGCCACTTTCCTGGAGTTTATATATACTGGTCAGCTAGCTTGGCTTCTGCTTTCAAAGTGGGTGGTTCCTGGTCTAGCATCCTCTGCTTCATCTCTGGAGGGCACCCGCTGTAGAACTGCTCTTGGCACATCAGGTCAGTTAGTGCTTCCCATGTGGTGGCACAAGATCTCTCCCAACATAGGGGGTAATTCCAAGTTGATCGCAGCAGGAAATTTTTTAGCAGTTGGCCAAAACTATGTGCACTGCAGGGGGGGCAGATATAACATGTGCAGAGAGAGAAAGATTTGGGTGTGGTGAGTTCATTCTGCAATCTAATTTGCAGTGTAAAAATAAAGCAGCCAGTATTTACCCTGCACAGAAACAAAATAACCCACCCAAATCTAACTCTCTATGCAAATGTTATATCTGCCCCCCCTGCAGTGCACATGGTTTTGCCCAACTGCTAAAAAATTTCCTGCTGCGATCAACTTGGAATTACCCCCATAGTTACATAGTTGATGAGGTTGAAAAAAGACAAAATGTCCGAGTTCAACCTGTATTATAAAATTTTATATCATTTAAATGCTGTAACCTTGGATATTTCTTTCAGTTAGGATTTTATCTAATCCATTTTCTCTAACGTCCTAGTGGATGCTGGGAACTCCGTAAGGACCATGGGGAATAGACGGGCTCCGCAGGAGACTGGGCACTCTAAAGAAAGATTAGGTACTATCTGGTGTGCACTGGCTCCTCCCCCTATGCCCCTCCTCCAGACCTCAGTTAGAATCTTTGCCCGGCCAGAGCTGGGTGCTCCTAGTGGGCTCTCCTGAGCCTGCTAGTAAAAGAAAGTTGTGTTAGGTTTTTTATTTTCAGTGAGCTTCTGCTGGCAACAGACTCACTGCTACGTTGGACTGAGTGGAGAGACGCAAACGTACCTGCTTGCAGCTAGGTTGTGCTTCTTAGGCTACTGGACACCATTAGCTCCAGAGGGTTCGAACACAGGCACCTGTCCTCGATCGTCCGTTCCCGGAGGCGCGCCGCCGTCCCTGTCGCAGAGCCAGAAGAACAGAAGCATGAAGACGGCGAAATCGGTGGCAGAAGACTTCTGTCTTCATTTAAGGTAGCGCACAGCACCGCAGCTGTGCGCCATTGCTCCCAGCCTACTTTCACACTCCGGTCACTGTAGGGTGCAGGGCGCTGGGGGGGGGGGCGCCCTGGGCAGCAATTGAAGTACCTTTTTGGCATAATATACAGTCAGGCACTGTATATATGTAAAATCCCTCGCCATTTTTTCACACAGAAAGCGGGACAGAAGCCCGCCGCTGAGGGGGCGGGGCCTTCTTCCTCAGCACACCAGCGCCATTTTTTCTTCACAGCTCCGCTAGAAGGACGCTCCCCAGGCTCTCCCCTGCAGTATCCAGGTACAAGATGGGTTAAAAAGAGAGGGGGCACATAAATTTAGGCGCAAAAGTCATAAAATCGGCAGCTATTGGGTAATCACTTATTATAGTGAGAATCCCTGTGTTATATAGCACTCTGGTGTGTGCTGGCATACTCTCTCTCTGTCTCCCCAAAGGCCTTTGTGGGGTCCTGTCCTCAGTCAGAGCATTCCCTGTGTGTGTGCTGTGTGTCGGTACGGCTGTGTCGACATGTTTGATGAGGGTTACGTGGAGGCGGAGCAAGTGCAGATAAATGTGGTGTCGCCGCCGTCGGGCCGACACCTAATTGGATGGATATGTGGAAGTTCTTAAATGATAATGTAAGCTCCTTACATAAAAGGTTTGATGACGCTGCAGCCTTGGGACAGCCGGGGTCTCAACCGGGCCTGCCCAGGCGACTCAGAGGCCGTCAGGGTCTCATAAACGCCCACTATCTCAGATGGTTGACACAGATGCCGACACGGAGTCCGACCCCAGTGTCGATGATGATGAGGCACATTTACAGCCTAAGATGACCAAGGATATCCGCTACATGATTATTCCAATGAAAGATGTATTGCACATTTCAGAGGTTAACCCTGTCTCTGACAAGAGGGTGTATATGTTTGGGGAGAAAAAGCAGGCAGTGACTTTTCCCCCTTCACATGAATTAAATGAATTATGTGAAGAAGCGTGGAGTTCCCCCGATAAGAAAGTAGTGATTTCCAAAAAGCTACTGATGGCGTACCCTTTCCCGCCAACGGACAGGTTACGTTGGGAATCCTCCCCTAGGGTAGACAAGGCGTTGACACGCTTATCTAAGAAGGTGGCCCTGCCGTCACAGGATACGGCCGCCCTAAAGGATCCTGCGGATAGGAAGCCGGAAAGTATCCTGAAATCAGTGTATACACACTCTGGTACTCTACTGAGACCAGCTATTGCTTCAGCCTGGATGTGTAGCGCTGTAGCTGCATGGACAGATACTCTGTCGGAGGACATAGATGCCCTGGACAGGGATACTGTTTTGCTAACCCTGGGCCATATATAAGACGCCGTCTTATATATGCGGGATGCCCAGAGGGACATTTGCCTGCTGGGCTCTAGAATAAATGCAATGTCCATTTCTGCCAGAAGGGTCTTATGGACTCGGCAATGGACAGGAGATGCCGATTCTAAAAAACACATGGAGATTTTGCCTTTATAAGGGTGAGGAATTGTTTGGGGATGGTCTCTCGGACCTCGTGACCACAGCGACAGCTGGAAAGTCGACTTTCTTGCCTCAGGTTTCCTCACAGCCTAAGAAAGCACCGTATTATCAAATGCAGTCCTTTCATTCTCAGAGAAGTAAGAAGGTCAGAGGTGCATCCTTTCTTGCCAGAGGCAGGGGTAGAGGAAAGAATCTGCATCATGCAGCCAGTTCCCAGGAACAAAAGTCCTCCCCGGCTTCCACTAGGTCTACCGCATGACGCTGGGGCTCCACAGGCGAAGCCAGGTGCCGTGGGGGCGCGTCTCCGAAAATTCAGCAACCAGTGGGTTCGCTCGCAGGTGGATCCCTGGGCTGCACAAATTGTATCTCAGGGATACAAGCTGGAATTCGAAGTGACTCCCCCTCACCGTTGCCAGCTTCTCCCATTGTAAGGGAGGTAGTGCTGGCGGCAATTCACAAGCTGTACCTCCAGCAAGTGATAATAATGGTTCCCCTCCTTCAACAGGGAAGGGGTTACTATTCCACAATGTTTGTGGTACCGAAACCGGACGGTTCGGTAAGACCCATTCTGAATTTAAAATTCTTGAACATTTATATGAAAAAATTCAAGTTCAAAATGGAATCGCTCAGAGCGGTCATTGCAAGCCTGGTAGAGGGGGATTTTATGGTATCTCTGGACATCAAGGATGCTTACTTGCATGTCCCCATTTATCCACCTCATCAGGAGTACCTCAGGTTTGTGGTACAGGACTGTCATTACCAGTTCCAGATGTTGCCGTTTGGCCTGTCCACGGCACCGAGAATATTTTCCAAGGTAATGTCGGAAATGATGGTACTCCTTCGGAAGCAAGGAGTTACAGTTATCCCGTACTTGGACGATCTCCTCATAAAGGCGAGGTCCAGGGAGCAGTTGTTGATCAGCGTAGCACACTCTCAGGAAGTGTTGCAACAGCACGGCTGGATTCTGAATATACCAAAGTCGCAGCTGATTCCTACGACGCGTCTGCCCTTCCTGTGCATGATTCTGGACACAGAACAGAAGTAGGTGTTTCTCCCGGAGGAGAAGGCCCAGGAGCTAGTGGCTCTGGTCAGGGACCTCCTAAAACCAAAACAGGTGTCTGTGCACCACTGCACGCGAGTCCTGGGAAAGATGGTGGCCTCATACGAAGCCATTCCCTTCGGCAGGTTCCATGCGAGGATCTTTCAGTGGGATCTGTTGGACAAATGGTCCGGATCGCATCTTCAGATGCATCGGCTGATCACCCTGTCCCCGAGGGCCAAGGTGTCTCTTCTGTGGTCGCTGCAGAGTGCTCATCTTCTCGAGGGCCGCAGGTTCGGCATTCAGGACTGGGTCCTGGTGACCACGGATGCAAGCCTCCGCGGATGGAGGGCAGTCACTCAGGGAAGAAACTTCCAAGGGCTGTGGTCAAGTCAGGAGACTTGTCTGCACATAAATATACTGGAACTAAGGGCCATATACAACGCCCTGAGTCTAGCGGAGCCCCTGCTTCGAGACCAACCAGTGCTGATTCAGTCAGACAACATCACGGCGGTCGCCCATGTAAACCGTCAGGGCGGCGCAAGAAGCAGGGTGGCCATGGCGGAAGCCACAAAGATTCTTCGCTGGACAGAGAATCACGTGCAAGCACTATCAGCAGTGTTCATTCCGGGAGTGGACAACTGGGAAGCAGACTTCCTCAGCAGACACGACCTCCACCCGGGAGAGTGAGGACTTCATCAAGAAGTCTTCACACAGATTGCAAATCGATGGGAACTGCCACAGGTGGACATGATGGTGTCCTGCCTCAACAAAAAGGACTCTCAGGCGATAGCTGTGGACACGTTAGTGACACCGTGGGTGTTCCAGTCGGTCTGTGTTTCCTCCTCTTCCTCTCATACCCAAGGTACTGAGAATAGTAAGGAAAAGAGGAGCGAGAACAATTCTCATCGTTCCGGATTGGCCAAGAAGGACTTGGTACCCAGAACTACAAGAGTTGATCACAGAAGACCCATGGCCTCTGCCTCTCAGACAGGACCTGTTGCAACAGGGACCCTATCTGTTCCAAGACTAACCGCGGCTGCTTTTGACGGCATGGCGGTTGAACGCCGGATCCTAATGGAAAAGAGCATTCCAGATGAAGTGATTCCTACGCTGATCAGAGCTAGGTAGGATGTGACAGCAAAGCATTATCACCGTATATGGTGAAAATATGTTGCTTGGTGTGAGGCCAGGAAAGCCCCTACTGAGGAATTCCAGCTAGGTCGATTTCTGCACTTCCTACAGTCAGGTGTGACTATGGGCCTAAAATTAGGGTCCATAAAGGTCCAGATTTCGGCCCTATCTATTTTCTTTCAAAAAGAACTGGCTTCACTGCCTGAGGTTCAGACGTTTGTAAAGGGAGTGCTGCATATTCAGCCCCCTTTTGTGCCACCAGTGGCACCTTGGGATCTTAACGTTGTGTTGGATTTCCTGAAATCCCACTGGTTTGAGCCACTTAAGACCGTGGAACTAAAGTATCTCACGTGGAAAGTGGTCATGCTGTTGGCCTTAGCTTCGGCTAAGCGTGTGTCAGAATTGGCGGCTTTGTCATGTGAAAGCCCCTATCTGATCTTCCATATGGACAGGGCAGAATTGCGGACTCGTCCCCAATTTCTCCCAAAGGTGGTATCCTCGTTTCATTTGAACCAACCTATTGTGGTGCCTGCGGCTACTCGGGACTTGGAGGACTCCAAGTTGCTGGACGTAGTCCGGGCTTTGAAAATATTTGTTTCCAGAACAGCTGGAGTCAGGAAGACTGACTCGCTGTTTATTCTGTATGCACCCAATAAGCTGGGTGCTCCTGCATCAAAGCAAACTATTGCTCGCTGGATCTGTAGCACGATTCAGCTGGCTCATTCTGCGGCTGGATTGCCGCATCCTAAATCAGTGAAAGCCCATTCCACAAGGAAGGTGGGCTCTTCTTGGGCGGCTGCCCGAGGGGTCTCGGCTTTACAGCTTTGCCGAGCAGCTACTTGGTCGGGGTCAAACACTTTTGCAAAGTTCTACAAGTTTGGTACCCTGGCTGAGGAGGACCTTGTGTTTGCTCATTCGGTGCTGCAGAGTCATCCGCACTCTCCCGCCCGTTTGGGAGCTTTGGTATAATCCCCATGGTCCTTACGGAGTTCCCAGCATCCACTAGGACGTTAGAGAAAATACATTGGCTGAAACATATTACATTATCAGTGTCTCTACTGTTTATATTTCTCTATCGTCCTAGTGGATGCTGGGGTTCCTGAAAGGACCATGGGGAATAGCGGCTCCGCAGGAGACAGGGCACAAAAGTAAAGCTTTCCGATCAGGTGGTGTGCACTGGCTCCTCCCCCTATGACCCTCCTCCAAGCCAGTTAGATTTTTGTGCCCGGCCGAGAAGGGTGCAATCTAGGTGGCTCTCCTAAAGAGCTGCTTAGAAAAGTTTAGCTTAGGTTTTTTATTTTACAGTGAGTCCTGCTGGCAACAGGATCACTGCAACGAGGGACTTAGGGGAGAAGAAGTGAACTCACCTGCGTGCAGGATGGATTGGCTTCTTGGCTACTGGACATCAGCTCCAGAGGGACGATCACAGGTACAGCCTGGATGGTCACCGGAGCCTTGCCGCCGGCCCCCTTGCAGATGCTGAAGTAAGAAGAGGTCCAGAATCGGCGGCAGAAGACTCCTCAGTCTTCTAAAGGTAGCGCACAGCACTGCAGCTGTGCGCCATTTTCCTCTCAGCACACTTCACACGGCAGTCACTGAGGGTGCAGGGCGCTGGGAGGGGGGCGCCCTGGGAGGCAAATGAATACCTATTTTGGCTAAAAATACCTCACATATAGCCTCCGGAGGCTATATGGAGATATTTAACCCCTGCCAGAATCCGTTAAGAGCGGGAGACGAGGCCGCCGAAAAAGGGGCGGGGCCTATCTCCTCAGCACACAGCGCCATTTTCCCTCACAGAAAGGCTGGAGGGAAGGCTCCCAGGCTCTCCCCTGCACTGCACTACAGAAACAGGGTTAAAACAGAGAGGGGGGGCACTAATTTGGCGCTAGAAATATATAAAAAAGATGCTATAAGGGAAAACACTTATATAAGGTTGTCCCTATATAATTATAGCGTTTTTGGTGTGTGCTGGCAAACTCTCCCTCTGTCTCTCCAAAGGGCTAGTGGGTCCTGTCCTCTATCAGAGCATTCCCTGTGTGTGTGCTGTGTGTTGGTACGTGTGTGTCGACATGTAGGAGGACGATGTTGGTGAGGAGGCGGAGCAATTGCCTGTAATGGTGATGTCACTCTCTAGGGAGTCGACACCGGAATGGATGGCTTATTTAGGGAATTACGTGATAATGTCAACACGCTGCAAGGTCGGTTGACGACATGAGACGGCCGACAAACAATTAGTACCGGTCCAGACGTCTCAAAAACACCGTCAGGGGTTTTAAAAACGCCCGTTTACTTTAGTCGGTCGACACAGACACAGACAGGGACACTGAATCCAGTGTCGACGGTGAATAAACAAACGTATTCCTTATTAGGGCCACACGTTAAAGGCAATGAAGGAGGTGTTACATATTTCTGATACTACAAGTACCACAAAAGAGGGTATTATGTGGGATGTGAAAAAACTACCATAGTTTTTCCTGAATCAGATAAATTAAATAAAGTGTGTGATGATGCGTGGGTTCCCCCCGATAGAAAATTATGGGCGGTATACCCTTTCCCGCCAGAAGTTAGGGCGCGTTGGGAAACACCCCTTAGGGTGGATAAGGCGCTCACACGCTTATCAAAACAAGTGGCGGTACCGTCTATAGATAGGGCCGTCCTCAAGGACCAGCTGACAGGAGGCTGGAAAATATCATAAAAAGTATATACACACATACTGGTGTTATACTGCGACCAGCGATCGCCTCAGCCTGGATGTGCAGAGCTGGGGTGGCTTGGTCGGATTCCCTGACTAAAAATATTGATACCCTTGACAGGGACAGTATTTTATTGACTATAGAGCATTTAAAGGATGCATTTCTATATATGCGAGATGCACAGAGGGATATTTGCACTCTGGCATCATGAGTAAATGCGATGTCCATAACTGCCAGAAGATGTTATGGACACGACAGTGGTCAGGTGATGCAGATTCCAAACGGCACAAAGGTGTATTGCCGTATAAAGGAAGAGGAGTTATTTGGGGTCGGTCCATCGGACCTGGTGGCCACGGCAACTGCTGGAAAATCCACCGTTTTTTACCCTAAGTCACATCTCTGCAGAAAAAGACACCGTCTTTTCAGCCTCAGTCCTTTCGTCCCTATAAGATCATATCTGCCCAGGGATAGAGGAAAGGGAAGAAGACTGCAGCAGGCAGCCCATTCCCAGGAACAGAAGCGTTCCACCGCGTCTGACAAGTTCTCAGCATGGCGCTGAGACCGTACAGGACCCCTGGATCCTACAAGTAGTATCCCAGGGGTACAGATTGGAATGTCGAGACGTTTCCCCTTCGCAGGCTTCTGAAGTCTGCTTTACCAAGGTCTCCCTCCGACAAGGAGGCAGTATGGGAAAAAAATTCACAAGCTGTATTCCCAGCAGGTGATAATTAAATTACCCCTCCTACTACAAGAAAGGGGGTATTATTCCACACTATATTGTGGTACTGAAGCCAGAAGGCTAGGTGAGACTTATTCTAAAAAATTTTTTTGAACACTTACAAAGGTTCAAATCAAGATGGAGTCACTCAGAGCAGTGATAACGAACCAGGAAGAAGGGGACTATATAGTGTCCCGGGACATCAGGGATGCTTACCTCTATGTCCCAAATTTGCCCTTCTCACTAAGGGTACCTCAGGTTCGTGGTGCAGAACTGTCACTATCAGTTTCAGACGCTGCCGTTTGGATTGTCCACGGCACCCCGGGTCTTTACAAAGGTAATGGCCGAAATGATGATTCTTCTTCGAAGAAAAGGCGTCTTCATTATCCCTTACTTGGACGATCTCCTGATAAGGGCATAGTCCAGGGAACAGTTGGAGGTCGGAGTAGCACTATCTCGGATACTGCTACAACAGCACGGGTGGATTCTAAATATTCCAAAATCGCAGCTGATCCCGACGACACGTCTGCTGTGCCTAGGGATGATTCTGGACACAGTCCAGAAAAAGGTGTTTCTCCCGGAAGAGAAAGCCAGGGAGTTATCCGAGCTAGTCAGGAACCTCCTAAAAACAGTGCATCATTGCACAAGGGTCCTGGTAAAAATGGTGGCTTCCTACGAAGCAATTCCATTCGGCAGATTTCACGCAAGAACTTTTCAGTGGGATCTGCTGGACAAATGGTCCGGATCGCATCTTCAGATGCATCAGCGGATAACCCTATATCCAAGGACAAGGGTGTCTCTCCTGTGGTGGTTATAGAGTGCTCATCTTCTAGAGGGCCGCAGATTCGGCATTCAGGATTGGATGCTGGTGACCACGGAGCCCAGCCCGAGAGGCTGGGGAGCAGTCACACAAGGAAAAAATTTCCAGGGAGTGTGATCAAGTCTGGAGACTTTTCTCCACATAAATATACTGGAGCTAAGGGTAAATTTATAATGCTCTAAGCTTAGCAAGACCTCTGCTTCAAGGTCAGCCGGTATTGATCCAGTGGGAAAAACATCACGGCAGTCGCCCACGTAAACAGACAGGGCGACACAAGAAGCAGGAGGGCAATGGCAAAAACTGCAAGGACTTTTCGCTGGGCGGAAAATTATGTGATAGCACTGTCAGCAGTGTTTCATCCCGGGAATGGAAACTGGGAAGCAGACTTCCTCAGCAGGCACGACCTCCACCCGGGAGAGTGGAAACTTCATCGGGAAGTTTTTTCCACATGATTGTAAACCGTTGGGAAATACCAAAGGTGGACATGATGGCGTCCCGTCTGAACAAAAAACGGGACAGGTATTGCGCCAGGTCAAGAGACCCTCAGGCAATAGCTGTGGACGTTCTGGTAACACCGTGGGTGTACCAGTCGGTGTATGTGTTCCCTCCTCTGCTTCTCATACCTAAGGTGCTGAGAATTATAAGACGTAGAGGAGTAAGAACTATACTCATGGCTCCGGATTGGCCAAGAAGGACTTGGTACCCGGAACTTCAAGAGATGCTTACAGAGGTCTTATGGCCTCTGCCGCTAAGAAGGGACTTGCTTCAGCAAGTACCATGTCTGTTCCAAGACTTACCGCAGCTGCGTTTGTCGGCATGGCGGTGGAAAGCCGGATCCTAAAGGAAAAAGGCATTCCGGAAGAGGTCATTCCTACCCTGGTCAAAGCCAGAAAGGAGGTGACCGCACAACATTATCACCACATGTGGCGAAAATATGTTGCGTGGTGTGAGGCCAGGAAGGCCCCACAAAGAAATTTCAACTCGGTCGTTTCCTGCATTTCCTGCAAACAGGAGTGTCTATGGGCCTCAAATTGGGGTCCATTAAGGTTCAAATTTCGGCCCTGTCGATTTTCTTCCAGAAAGAATTGGCTTCAGTTCCTGAAGTCCAGAAGTTTGTCAAGGGAGTATTGCATATACAACCCCCTTTTGTGCCTCCAGTGGCACTGTGGGATCTCAACGTAGTTCTGGGATTCCTCAAATCACATTGGTTTAAAACCAGTCAAATCTGTGGATTTGAAGCATCTCACATGAAAAGTGACCAGGCTCTTGGCCCTGGCCTGGACCAGGCGAGTGTCAAATTGGTGGTTTTTTCTCAAAAAAGCCCATATCTGTTTGTCCATTCGGACAGGGCAGAGCTGCGGACTCGTCCCCAGTTCTCTCCCTAAGGTGGTGTCAGTGTTTCACCTGAACCAGCTTATTGTGGTGCCTTGCACTTACTAGGGACTTGGAGGACTCCAAGTTGCTAGATGTTGTCAGGGCCCTGAAAATATGTTCCAGGACGGCTGGAGTCAGGAAAACTGACTTGCTGTTATCCTGTATGCACCCAACAAACTGGGTGCTCTTGCTTCTAAGCAGACTATTGCTAGTTGGATGTGTAATACAATTCAGCTTGCACATTCTGTGGCAGGCCTGCCACAGCCAAAATATGTAAATGCCCATTCCACAAGGAAGGTGGGTTCATCTTGGGCGGCTGCCCGAGGGGTCTCGGCTTTACAACTTTGCCGAGCAGCTACTTGGTCAGGGGCAAACACGTTTGCTAAATTCTACAAATTTGATACTCTGGCTAAGGAGGACCTGGAGTTCTCTCATTCGGTGCTGCAGAGTCATCCGCACTCTCCCGCCCGTTTGGGAGCTTTGGTATAATCCCCATGGTCCTTTCAGGAACCCCAGCATCCACTAGGACGATAGAGAAAATAAGAATTTACTTACCGATAATTCTATTTCTCGGAGTCCGTAGTGGATGCTGGGCGCCCATCCCAAGTGCGGATTATCTGCAATACTTGTACATAGTTACAAAAATCGGGTTATTATTGTTGTGAGCCATCTTTTCAGAGGCTCCGATGTTATCATACTGTTAACTGGGTTTAGATCACAAGTTGTACGGTGTGATTGGTGTGGCTGGTATGAGTCTTACCCGGGATTCAAAATTCCTCCCTTATTGTGTACGCTCGTCCGGGCACAGTACCTAACTGGCTTGGAGGAGGGTCATAGGGGGAGGAGCCAGTGCACACCACCTGATCGGAAAGCTTTACTTTTGTGCCCTGTCTCCTGCGGAGCCGCTATTCCCCATGGTCCTTTCAGGAACCCCAGCATCCACTACGGACTCCGAGAAATAGAATTATCGGTAAGTAAATTCTTATTTTCCGAGTCCATATGGGAAATCGAACACTGATATGAAGAGGTCCCTTCCAAAGGACATCCGTTAAACAAAAGTCCCAATTGGAGAAAGAAACCTTTATGAGCATTGAACAGCCTGTATCCACGTGAGTACGGTGTGTACCCCGTGAAAATCTCCTCTCTGCTTTCAAGAATACTCCACTTGACCTTCCATCATATCGAACTATACATATACCAGAACTTTAGAAACATTTGTTTGGGAATACCTCTTGGTTTACCATTTGTGATATCACAGTTTCTTTGTATATTATCCCACCCCCACCCCATGTACTGTATTGTGTTGGATAGCGCAATAAGGTAGTAGAAAATCTTTTTCTTGTTCCTACCCCATTGGAGATTGTGTGACATCTCCTTCTACAGACCCATTGCAGCAATCCAGAGGGCGTGGTAGGATTTCTTCCACTTTTGTTTGTACCCCTTTTCAACTACCGTTATCCCTACATTTTCCCCATTTAATTTATAAGCTGCCGGATTGTTCTTAGTCCCAAAGTGCATAACCTTAAATTTTTCTATATTGAACCTCATTCTCCATTTGTCTACCCAGACCACCAGTCTAGATAAATCATTCCATAGAGACTCAACATCCTTGTCTGAATAAATGACTCTACACAGTTTAGTATCGTCTGTGGAAATTGACACTGTGCTTTCCAGGCCCACTCCTAGGTCATTAATGAATATGTTACACAGCAATGGCCCGAGTACTGAATCCTTGTTATGATTCCAGCACTCTGGTCTCTGGAGATCTTATTGCGAGGACCGAAGCACTGGAACGGAATGCTGGGGAAGGAAGCGGGAAGGGAATAGCCCCTGGCGCCCTAACTCCGTTGTCTCACCCGTGCTGTCAGAAATCCCCTGCGAGACTATGGTTGCTTGAGACCATGGCAGCTGCGTTTGAATGGCCTTATGTCTGCCCAACGCCGATGTGCACCGGTCTTAATAAGAGACAAAGGGAAATCAGAGGCAGGGTGATAACAAGGGGCCCTCTAATCTGAAACAACCAAAGCCAGGGGCTACTAACTAGTCTAAAACTAAATGTATGTGCGGCTTGCCGCCAAAGGAAAAGAACAACAAAGGAAATGCTGATCACACGCTGACACAATACCTTTGTGTACCGGCGGTGACTGCATAAGCAGAACCCTCTGCAAAACACCAGGGACAGAAATAATAATGGAATACAGCGGCCTAGGCCAACAGACGCGGCAGAGCCGCTACTCACGGATTCGGTACGAATACTGGCAAACGGACATGAACTCCCAACCATGCCGACACACACTTTTAGAACTGGAGGACAGGCAGAATCCCAAACGACACACCGGTGGACACCAGGAAACCAGGAACTTGACCAGGGAAAGGCAAAGCCACTGGACCTCAGGGCTGGAACGCCTCACAGCAGGACACGGAATCAGACACAGGAATCGACACAGGGACTGACACAGGAATCAACACAGGAAGCAGCTAGTCAGACACTGCTATACAGAGACTCAGAGACTGGCAGGAACCAGCACAGACTTCAAGCAGACTGAAAACCAAGAAATATCACCAGCATCTGCGAACTGCACTGAGCCAGCATATAATAGAGAGGCCTAATTAATTATCTCGTGCAGCTGGCCTGTTGCATGACTCCAAGCTGACAAGATGCAATTAGCAGCCAGATGAGGCTGAACACATGGGAACAAGCTGCAATTGCACAGACTCACCAGCGGCAGCAGACAAGAGTAATCTAAAACAGAGCAATGGGAAATCCTGGCATGCAAGACAACTAAATAAACATAAAATACAGAACCAAAATGCAAAACAGGAATGAGCCACAGCCGTGGCTCATAACAATCCTGCGGTATTTCACTAAGCACCGAGGCCCATTCAGAGAACATCCCATTAATCACTCGCTGTTCCCTGTTGTACATCAATTACTCACCCAAGTACAAATAGTGTTTCTTACCCCACGCTCTCTTATTTTGAATATTAGTCTCTGATGTGGGACTTTGTCAAAGGCCTTAGCAAAGTCCAAAAAGACCACATCTGATGCTTTACCCTGATCAATATTATTGCTTGCTTTCTCGTAGAAGCTTATTAAATTAGTTTGACATGACCTGTCCTTCACAAAACCATGCTGATTCCTATTAATAACCTTGGAGGTATCCAAGTACTCTAGTTTGCCATCCCTTATTATACCTTCCAGTATTTCTACTGCAGGGTACACTGGGCTCCTCAAGGATTGGACAATGGGGTGTAGAGTAGGATCTTGATCCGAGGCACCAACAGGCTCAAAGCTTTGACTGTTCCCAGAATGCACAGCGAAGCCTCCTATATCACCCCGCCTCCCAGCACAGGAGCTCAGTTTTGTAAGTTGGTGCTGCCGTAAGCATTCACTTAACAGAGGGGCTGCTCCAAGCAGCCCATAGAAAAGCTTTTTATGAGGTAAAACGTGAAGACTTCAAGGGCAGCAGCGGTGGTAAATGTCTTGTGATGTTCACTGCTGCAGCTCCAGCTCTCCCCAAGGGCGCTGTACACTCCCGAGCCCTGGTTGCCGGGTACCTACAGCAGAGGCTCCGGTTTTCTCCAAGTTAGATACGCACGGCTGGGGCTCTCCGGGATCGCGTGGCCGCGCTTCGGGAGGTGGTAAGTGGGTCCCGCTTGCGGGACCCGGTCTTTATCGCGATCCGGCGCGGTCAGTGGGAGGCGGGCTGCTCGTGGCGGTGGACACTGTGGTAGTACAGGCGATCCCACTAGATCACCAGGGCATGGGCGCAGGTCAGGTTTTCTCTCTAAACCAATTCTTATATCGCCCACAGTACCAGGTGGTTTTGCCAGCAAAGGGGATAAGGATTAGACCTGAAGCCCCAGCCCCAGGGCGGCATTTCTAGCAAGTGTTCCCGCCCTGGAGCTGCATCTGTCTTTTCCTCACTCCCTGTCAGTGTCCGGTGCCATTATCCCTCAGCTCACTGTTCCTGGGACTGCTTTGGAAAATCCTCCTATGTAAAGCCGCCTGGTTGTCAGCGCTGTGACTTTACATGACACGTAAGTATTCTACCTGCCTTTTTTGACAGTGATAGTTAAGAAAGAGTGCATTTAGTCAGGGTTTTATAATATAATTACCCTGTGATATACATCAAGTTCTTACTGTGTACTGTTATATCTATTGTTCTATAGCTGTGTAAGCTAGTCCAGTGCAGTATTATTGTTAGTAATAACCTCTGCATTGTACAGACTGTGACTATTTGTGTGTGCATTTGATAGCTGAATGGTGTCCATTTCGTGTCTTTCACTCAACCTGCTAACCCTATATTCCATAACCTGAGGGGGCTTGGTGCGTCAGGTGGTATCTAATATAGGATTTTCACAAAGATATACTGTATTACGTATTTTTCTCTGTGATTTAGTCACCATATCTCTCCTTTATCTCTGCTGGTGCTGACTACACTGCGCAGGGGTTTGGGTTTAGAGGTATAGTGCTGCTGATAATTGTACTGTTACCTCATACTGCAAGTTATATCATGTCTGCTTCTGAGGGTAACGGTTCTGGGGCGGAACACACTACCGGTGTTGCTGAAGCCAGAGGGCCATATGAGGAGAATATAGCAGCTTTGGGCTCTGGTTCTGGGGGCTCCTTGCCCCACAGTGGGACTGTGGCAACAGAGGCACATACTGACCCACATACTGGCACAGAGGCACATACTGTATACGCTAGTTCATAAACTAACTCCCCCTATGGGACCCCCAATGCCGGTACAACCGTATGTGGTCCCTGCAGCTAACCCGCCGTGGGCGGACGATTTATCTGCTCAATTAAAGAAGTTGAACCAGTCGTTGACTACTAAAAAGTCTGACCAACGCTCGCCTAGGTCCAAGAGGTCCTCTAAGCGAGCGCTCGTCTCCTCACAATCCACTGCTGTCACTGACACCTCGTCTGATGAAGACGGCAGATATACTGACCCATCAGGTTATGACTCAGATACGGCTGATGGGGAGGGTAGTTCACATGTGGATGTTCCTGATCTTTTGGAGGCTATAAAGTTAATTCTGCAGATTACGGATGATCCCGAGCCATCCATCCCTCCTAAGAAACCAGATAGGTTCAAGCGTCAGAAGGTGGTTAAACAAGTTTTACCTCACTCTGACCACCTAGTGGATATACTTCAGGAACCCTGGGAAAACCAGGGTACGAAGTTTGTGCCTCAAAAGAAGATGCTGGCTCGCTATCCCCTCGCGCCAGAGCTGTCTAAAAATTGGGAAACGCCTCCTCCAGTGGACTCACATGTGGCTATCTGGACTCTAGAAAAACCCTGGAGGTACTTCCTTTCAAGGGAGATATTCTGTTTGGGGAGGACTTAAATAAGATAGTGGCTGACTTGGCTACTGCCAAAACTGCCTGTCTGCCTAATCTGTGTTGAAGGCTAAAGGTACGTCCTTCCGCCACTTTCGTTCTTCAGGTAAAGCAAAAGGTCAGGCGTACCATAAGCAGGCCCGCACTTCTAAACCTGGTAAGCCGAATCCCAAGAGAGCCTGGGCTGCCCGTCAGCCAGCTGCCAATACCGGTAAGCCTGCCGCATGACGGGGCGGGCCTCCCCCTGGGGGATCCCAGGGTGGGGGGCCGACTTCAAGGGTATACCCAGGAATGGTTGAAGACCACTTCAGATGCCTGGGTACGGAAAGTCATCACTCGAGGCTACCCGGGGGTACTGTTCTACACTGTTTCTAGTCCCGAAACCGAATGGGTCCTCCCGGCCCATTCTCAACCTCAAGGCATTGAACGGGTTTGTGAAGGTTTCCAAGTTCGGTATGGAAACCCTTCGCTCTATAGTTCTGGCCTTGGAACCTGGGGACTACATGGTCTCCCTGGACATACATGATGCTTACCTGCATATTCCTATAGCTGTATCACATCAACAATACCTGAGGTTTGCTATTGGCAACCTCCATTACCAGTTTCGGGCGTTACCTATTGGTTTAACAACGGCTCCGCGAGTCTTCACCAAAATCATGGCGGTGCTGGCGGTGGTACTCCGCCGTCAAGGGGTCAGGATACTGCCGTATCTGGACGACTTGTTAATCCTGGCTAATTCCCCAGAACTACTCCTACGTCATCTGGATATGCCTGCCCGGTTTCTACAAGCCCACGGGTGGCTCATCAACTGTAAGAAATCCTCCCTGGTCCCTGCTCAGAGCATGGTGCACCTGGAAGTGTTGTTGGACACTCACAACCAGAGGTTGTTCTTGTCTCAGGAGAAAGTCCTGAAGCTTCAGGACAAGATTCGTTGCTTCCTTTCTAGTCCGCAAGTGTCGATACATTCGGCAGTGCAGGTGCTGGGCCTAATGGTATCAGCATTCGACATTGTGGAGTATGCTCAATTCCATTCTCGCCCACTCCAGAGGCTGATTCTAGCCAAGTGGGATGGCCTGCCTCACCGGATCAGATCTCAAATGATCTTATTGACTCCGGAGGACAGTCTGTCGCTACACTGGTGGCTCCGGGACCAACAATTGTGCAGGGGTCGTCCCTTCTGGATATCCAACTGGGTCCTGTTGACGACAGATGCCAGTCTAAGAGGTTGGGGCGTGGTGCTGGAGCAACACTCCCTTCAGGGTCGGTGGACCAAGGAGGAATCTCCTCTCGATCAACATTCTGGAATTGTGGGCGGTCTTCAATGCGTTGAACCTGGCCCAGCATTTAATTCAGAACGTCCTGTTCAAGGGGTTTCTTCCGCAATAAAAGGCGTTGGTGATACAAACTATGGTCTGGGATGTCCTGAAGCCAGCCCGGGTGTCGGTTCATCAATGCATTCGCCCATTGGCAAAGATGGTGGCCTCTAACAAGGGTCTCCAGTACGGGAGGTTCCACGCTCAGACCTTCCAACTGGATCTTCTGGACAAGTGGTCCGGTTATCATCTCCACATGCACCAGGAGGCAAGGATTTCACTCCTCTGGTGGCTCCAATTGCCTCACCTTCTGGAAGGCCGCAGGTTCGGGATTCAGGACTGGGTCCTTCTAACCACGGATGCAAGCCTTCGGGGCTGGGGAGCAGTCACTCAAGGAGTAACCTTCCAAGGACAGTGGTCAAGCCTGGAAGCCGACCTACCCGTCAACATCCTGGAACTAAGAGCCGTCTACAACGGGCTTCTTCAAGCAGCCCCTCTTCTAAGAAATCAGGCCATTGAAGTGCAGTCGGACAACGTAACAACAGTGGCTTACATAAACCGACAAGGCGGAACGAAGAGCAGAATGGCAATGTCAAAGGTGACAAGAATACGCCTCTGGACTGAAAAGCACAAGTTGGTGCTGTCAGCCATCTTCATTCCAGGAGCAGACAACTTGGAAGCAGACTTCCTCAGCAGACACGATCACCATCCAGGGGAGTGCGGTCTCCATCCGGAGGTGTTTACAGAAATAACAGACCTTTGGGGTTTGCCAGAAATAGACATGATGGCCTCTCATCTCAACAAGAAGCTTTGGCGTTATTGTTCCAGGTCGAGAGACCCACAGGCAGTGGCAGTGGACGCCCTGGTGTCTCCGTCGGTGTTCCGGTCAGTGTACGTGTTTCCACCACTCCCACTCATCCCAAGAATCCTAAAGGTCATAAGGAGAACAAGGGTTCAAGCGATCCTCATTGCCCCAGACTGGCCAAGAAGGGCTTGGTACGCAGACCTTCTGAATCTACTGCAAGAAGAGCCTCTTCCTCTTCGGGAGGACCTGCTGCTGCAGGGGCCATTTGTCTATCAAGACTTAGCGGCTACATTTGACGGCATGGAAGTTGAGCACCTGATACTTGCTCGGAAAGGGTATTCCGAAGAATGTTATTCCTACCCTCATACAGGCTAGGAAAGGAGTAACGTCTAAACATTACCATTGTATTTGGAAGAAATATGTCTCTTGGTGTGAATCCAAGAAGTTTCCTACGGTGGAGTTTCAACTGGTATGTTTCCTCCTATTCCTGCAAGCAGGAGTGGATATGGGCCAGAGGTTGGGTTCTGTAAAGGTGCAGATTTCGGCCATATCCATTTTCTTTCAGAAACAATTGGCAACCCTCCCTGAGGTTCAGACCTTTTTGAAGGGAGTTCTGCATATCCAACCTCCCTTTGTACTGCCTACGGCGTCCTGGGACCTTAATGTGGTGTTGCAGTTCCTCCAGTTGGATTGGTTTGAGCCCCTACAGGAGGTAGAGGTCACGTTTTCTTACATGGAAGGCGGTAATATTGTTGGCCTTAGCTTCTGCTAGACGTGTGTCCGAGCTGGGGGCTTTATCTTGTAAAAGCCCTTGATCTTTCACGAAGATAGAGCTGAGATCCGGACATGTCAGCAGTTTCTTCCGAAGGTTGTGATGGCATTTCATATCAACCAACCTATTGTGGTGCCAGTGGCTACTGACTCCTCAATTACATCAAAGTCCTTGGATGTTTTAAGGGCTCTGAAGCTATATGTAAAGAGAACTTCTCGTCACAGAAAGTCGAACTGTTTGGTCTATATGATCCCAAGAAAATTGGGTGTCCTGCTTCTATGCAGACGATCTCTCGCTGGATCAGGTTCACTATCCAGCACGCTTATTCTACGGCAGGACTGCCGTGTCCAAAATCTGTTAAGGCCCACTCTACTCGTAAGGTGGGGTCTTCCTGGGCGACTGCTCGGGGTGTCTCGGCAGTGCAACTTTGCCGAGCTGCAACGTGGTCTGGGTTGAACACGTTTGCAAAGTTTTACAAGTTCGATACTTTGGCCTCTGATGATCTGAAGTTCAATCAGTTCTGCAGGAGCCTCCGTGCTCTCCCTTCCGTTCTCGGAGCTTTGGTACATCCCCATGGTACTAATGTGGACCCCAGCATCCTCTAGGATGTAAGAGAAAATAGGATTTTGGTTACCTACCGGTAAATCCTTTTTTTTTGTAGTTCGTAGAGGATGCTGGGCGCCCGCTTAGCGCTTCATTTTCCTGCAAATGTTATTTGGTTCAGTACCACTTTATTTTAGTTGAGTACTGCATTGTTACTTGGTAAGTAATGTTTCAGCTGTTGCTGAATGTTCAAGCTAGTTGGCTTGCTGTGCCTTGTATGTGTGAGCTGGTACAAATCTCACCACTATCTGTGTATAATCCTTCTCTCGAAGATGTCCGTCTCCTCAAGCAGTTTCTAGACTGAGTCTGGTAGGAGGGGCATAGAGGGAGGAGCAAGCCCACACACTCAAACTCTTAAAGTGCCTGGTGGACCAGTCTATACCCCATGGTACTAATGTGGACTCCAGCATCCTCTACGGACTGCGAGAAATGGATTTACCGGTAAGTAACTAAAATCCTATTTTTCTCCACTATAGATGTCAAACTTACCGGTCTATAGTTATCGGGATGAGTTTTAATTCCCTTTTTTAAATATTGGGACTACCTCTGCTATATGCCACTCCTTCGGTATCATTCCTGATGTAATTGACTCACTGAAAATCAAATATAGGGCCTCAATAGCTCTGAGTTAAGTTCCATAAGAACCCTGGGGTGAAGTTCATCCGGCCCAGGAGATTTATTTATCTTAATTATACTCTCTGACTACTTCCTCGTTTAACCAAGTACTTAGCAGCGGTCGTTATTATAGATTATGTTTTGCACTACTTTCGTCAACCTGTCCTCGTGAATACTGATGAAAAGGATTTATTCAATCTGATTTTCCCTATCATTATTAGTCAAGACATCCAACTCGCCCTTTAATGGTCCAATATTCTCCTTTTTTAACCTTTTACCATTTAAATACTTAAATAACTTTTTGGGGCTTGTTTTACTCTCCTTTGCAATTTGTTTTTCGTTTTAGCTGCTCTGATTTCTTTTTTTGCAAATTTTGTTACATTCCTTGTAGAACTGGAATAATTCCACTTTCCCGCCAGACTTAAATGCTTTTTATCAGTTAGAATTTACTACTCCTGTTTTTGTTGACCTTGGGAATGAGCAAATGAGTGTACTTATTGAGCAGTTGTAAAAACATCCCACATTTCAGCCATATTCTTACCATGAGATACAATTTCCCAATAGATGTCCTTCATTGTTTCAGCAAGTTGAAATTATCTTTTTCTAAAGTTAAGTTTTAGTTAGACCATTATAGTGTTTTTGGAAGCTGATATCGAATGTGATCATATTAAGATCATTATTTCCAGAGGTTTCCCCTACTTTAGTATTTGATATTATCTCCACATTACTAGTTAGTACTAGGTCCAGTATAGTCCTAAGTCTAGTTGGTTCCTCGTTTACCTGGGACAAGTAATGATCTTTTAGCATGTTTAAGAACCTGTTACCCCTAGCTGTATTTACTGTTTCGGTGTTCCAATATATGTCCGGGTAATTAAAGTCCCCAATGATAATGACCTCCCCCATTCCTGCAGCTTTTTTGATTTGCTGCAAGAATTGTAATTCCTCAGACACTAATATCTGGTGGTTTGTAGCATGTCCCTATTAAATGCTTTTCTGTATCTTTACACCCACTCGAAATCTCAATCCATAATTACTCCACATTATCTCCAGTCCCCTCGTAAATGACCTCCTTTAAATATGATTTTAAGAATGGCTTAAGAAGACAAACACCCCCTCCTTTTTTATTAGCCCTATCTCTCCTGAAGAGAGTGTACCTCTCCATGTCTCTGTAATGCCTGTGATATCGTATTGGTCATTAAGTGCAATCATTTCTAATTACCCCATTTTACTTGTTAGGCTTCTTACATTTGCAAGCATACACTTAAGTTTAGTAATTCCCTGATCTGTACGTATTGTTGTAGATAATGATGAAGCGTGTACTGCTTCAGCTGTTTGCTGAACTGCTCATGGGTGCTGTGAGGGTATCAGGTATTGGCAGTAATTGAAGACTACTTTAGGAGGACACTTACAACTTTGGTATAGCCTCCAGAGTTCTCATTGGCCAGTCCTTAATAAGCCTCCAGTGCCTGTCTTTGCAGAGTGGGCACTATGCCCACTCCTGCCAGGGCAAGTCATGCCTGGGTTGTAACTACTTTCAAAAGCCTGCAAATGCCCATCATAATCCCCAACACTGTCCTCATATTTGGAAAAATAGATAGGTCCTGATCTGGGCACAGCAGCTGGCAAAGGTTCTCCTGGTACCACGGCCAATGGTGCCTGCTTATTGTGCCACCTTTGGATAAGAATCCTTTTCTTTCTCTATTGTACGATCTGCCAATCTTTTAGGTATGGTATCAGTCACACCCATCTTGGTACGTTGGGATGCCCGTCTTGCTGGAGAATTTGGGAACATATGGCTTCTGCTTGATGGGGATTATTCTGAAGTTGTCAATATTTTAATTCAATTGCCTGCTGTTAGACTGTGCTTGTGGTTGCTATTGCCTCCAGCTTCTTTCTCCTCATGATGCTTTTGGTTGTGTTTCAGGAGATAATAATACTCCTTTGCTGAACAACTTCAAGATCTTTTTTCGGATCCTCCACTGTACTGTGCATCCTCCTGTGCTGTACTTACTCTCCTGAATAATGTTGGGCAAACACTGTCAAATAACATGTCTGTCAGACCAAGAGATGCAAAAACAAAAAAAGGTGAGGGTCAACTGCGCCCACAGATGGCTGCAGTGAGGGTGTACAGGGAGAAGTCACTCTATCTCCAGCACAACAATGACAAAACAAATACAAGAGTCCGCCTTCTGCTGCGCTATCCACAAGTCCTTAAATGGAAATTGTACTGGTCTTTCTAAAGGTGAAAGTCCCAAACTTAAGAACCCAAAAGAGAGAGCCACCAACAATCTGTATAGTTCAAGGTAGATGGTGTGGGATATCTCAAATAAAGGTAGTTGACAGATGTGTATCGTGAGGAAATGCCAGGAAAACTTCTAGCAGGTACACACCGTACTCATGTACAGTGTATGTAAAGTGTCCATAAAGGTATCTTTTTTCCTCCTTAACTGCAGTGGGTTCTAATGTTCTTCTTTCCTTTTCGGTTGCCCCTCATAAGACAAAGAGTAACAGACAGGGGTGGAAACCCCAAAGGTGTAATGCGTTCGATATATTAACGTGAAACAGATTCAGAAAAATCAACAAGGTGATGTAAATCCTATTTCAAGTAGGGAACGTACCACACTTACGTAAAAACAAATTAAGTACTCCTATAAAGGTATCTTTCAAAGGTTCAAGTAACAAGAAGGTGCGGCGTACCCCAGACTCACGTTCTGTAGATGTTCTAAAGGCACATCAGGGTTTCTTTAGAGGGTGACTTCCTAAGGGGTTCTTCAGGTGCGGGTCCTGCGCAATGTGCAGGAAGTTATTGCCTGGCCTGCAGGTCAGATTTCCTGTTTGTCTAGAACTGTTGCTGTTGGAACATGTCAGCTGATTGCATTCCCTTCCAGTGGCAAACGCAGGATTTCTGGATGAGGGTTTCCAGATGTAATCCACAATCTCCCACTCTCCAGCCACTGCAACAGCACCCAGCAGCACAGTCTATCTACACCAATATCCAGTGACCATTAGATCCTGTCCAAGCACAGCTATTTCCAGTCAGTACTGTGTTGCATCTAGTCCTTTAAAGTCCTGAACTCCTCAGAGCTACCCTCAATAACAAGTGCATACCAAGAGATATTTTATCTGACATCCTGAAAACCAGCAGATACTGTGAATTCTCAGTGTATGGTCACACAATCAGTGGGCTGTAATCCTGCCTGAGTCCGGTGACCCGTGCGGTATGCCGGCTCTACTCAGACGTTTTTTAAAGGGGCAATCACAAGGCATGGTTTCTCCTTGTAAGAGATTGTCAATTTAAAAAAAGTCAGAGTTCGGCTGGCATGGTCTCCAGACTCAGACGGCATTACATCCCACCGAATATCTGCATTCCTTCCCTGGGGTGGAGATATTTCCCCGTTCCTCCACTGTGAATGGCAGTCCATACACTTCCCGAATTGGCCGACAAATGATTTATTGGACATGCTGGATGAAAAACCAATCATCGCTGATCTGTTGCAGCAATACACTATGTTGTTACCTGTATGATACGCTGATAATGTCATAATATATGCCTGGTGTCATGATTCCAGCCTGCCCTCAGATACCGCAATCTAAGACAGCTGGGTAATGATGGTTGCGCACTTTGGTCACTCAGGATAAAGACACAATTTCACTGTCACCACCAAAGGGATCTTAAGGGAGTAGTTATGTTGTATGCATAAATAGTAATATTTCACACTTAATTACACATAGATACGTAGCATTGTGCCTCACAGGTGCAAGTTCAATAAGAACAGAGAATGCGCTAGATTAAATGTAATTTAATCTGAAAATACTTAATTAGAATGACAGGTTATGATTTGAAAATAATTTCAGCAATAAGAATAGGAATCAGTTCAGAAAACAAGGTTGCTTACATATGAGTCCTAGTTTTCTACTGTGGAAAAGTTCACAGAAATAAATCGATGCACCCTCAATCATAGTTGACTTCTTTTCGGGCAGTGGACACGTGCTGTGTGCATCATTCTTACCCCTCCCTCTGACAGCTATCAGATGGTCCAGTCCAACAGTTCCCTCAAAAACTGTGTGCAAGTGTACCTAGAAAAACTGTTGCTGTTTTGAAGACAAATAGTGCTCACACCAAATATTGATATGATTTAGATTTCAGTTCAGTTACTTTGCATTTTTTTAATTGATAAAAATAATTAACACGTCTATTTTTGAAAGCATTCTTACTCTGCGGCATTTTTTCCACATCTGCCTAAAATGTTGCATAATACTATGGAGACAATTCAAAGTTGTTAGTAAACAAAAAAGTTAGAAATTGGGCAAAACCATGTGCACTGCAGGTGGGGCAGATGTACTGTGCAAAGAGATGTAGATTTGGGTGGGTTATTTTGTTTCTGTGCAGGGTAAATACTGGCTGCTTTATTTTTACACTGCACTTTAGATTTCAGTTTGAACACACCCCACCCAAATCACAGTACTATATATGTATATAATTTGTCACATACCTATCACATTCCCACATGGAGATGAGCTGAGGAGGGGGAAGTAGCTTTGTGGTCATCTCATCAGCATCTCCTAATCAGCTGTTGGACTGAACCATCTGATAGCATTGCTCCTCACGGCTAATTGCTCCTCCCAGCTTAGCCAGATGACTTACCTCCACGCATTACCCTCTCTCCTAGGGTAGGCATTGAGAGCGTCTGCCCCTGTCAACGCTATCTATTTAGGGTGAGATAGAGGTGCATTGCCTGTGATCCAGCCACCCCTTCTCTGAATAAGAGTGTGGTTTGGCTCCTGAGGGCCAAATGGTTTTCCGAGGCGGTTTTTCAGACTATGCTGAAGGCCCGTAAACCGGCATCTGCACGTATTTATTACAGGGTCTGAAATTCTAATACCCCTTTCACATCGCACAAATAACCCGGTATCGACACGGTATATTGCCGTGTCGAAACGGGTCAATGTGCGATGTGAAAGCGCCTTTGACGAATTAGCGGGTCGCCTGACCCGGTAATTCAAGCCGGTTAAAAAGAAGGGTTATTACCGGGTTGAATACCGGGTCAGGTGCAATGTGAATGAGAGCCGTTTTGATGCGACACGGCTCCCATTCACAGCATAGGGAGAGGCGGCGCAGGAGATGAGCTCATCTCCCAGCGCCGTCTCCACCCCTGCTGCTGCTGCGCCCCCCGCTGCTATGGTATATTACCGGGTCGGATAGCCAGCAGAAGAGAGCAAATGCCGGATCCCACCCGGTAAGGACACGTTTCTCTTACCGGGTAGGATCCGGCATTTGCGATCTGAAAGCAGCATTACTTCACCTGGTGTGCTGCTAAGAATTATGATACATACAAATTCAGAACTTCCAGACTTTTGGCTTTTCCTGCAACATGGTCTGGACTTAGGCCTTTGTCTTCAAGGTTCATATATCTGCCTTCTCGGTGTAGTTTCAGAGGACAAATTGCTTCTATTCCTGAGGTTCATACTTTCACTCAGGGTGTTTTATGGATTCAGGCTCCCTATGTCCCTCCTGTGGGTCCATGGGATCTGTCTTTTGTCCTGAATGCCCTGCAAGAGTCTCCATTTGAACCTCTTGAGTCTGTGGACCTTAAATGGCTTATGCTTAAGGTCTTGTTTCTGCTGGCTATTGCCTCTGCTAGGAGGGAGTCAGACTTTGGTGCTTTGTCCTGTCATCCGCCCTTTCTGCTATTTCACCGTGACCGGGCAGTTCTTCGAACTCGCCCTGGTTATTTGCCTAAGGTGGTGTCATCTTTTCACCTTAACCAAGAGATTATGGTTCCGGCCTTCGTCTCTGGATGTGGTACGGGCTCTATGTATATATGTGGAGAGGACTGCCTCTGTCAGGAGGCCAGATTCCCTTTTTGTACTGTTTGGTTTTCAGAAATGTGGCTGGCCTGCGAATAAGCAAACCTTGACCAGATGGATTAGAATGGTGAATGCACAAGCTTATGCGCAGGCTGGACTCCCAGCTCCTGCTTCTATCAAGGCCCATTCTACTCTGTCTGTTGGACCTTCTTGGGTGGCCTGCCGTGGAGTGTCTGCTGAACAATTGTGCAAGGCAGCTATGTTAATTAGGTTCTATGCCTTTGCTACTTCCGCCTCCCAGAATGCTTCCTTTGGACGCCGGGTTCTTGTACCTGCTACTGTGTCCCCTCCCATGAGGAACTGCTTTTGGACATCCCCGATGTATTCCCTGTGGAACACAGTGTGCCCCGCTGCAGAAAAAGAGATTTATGGTAGACTTACCATAGTTAAATCTCTTTCTGCGAGGTACACTGGGTTCCAGACGCATTTAGCTTCTTTGGGTTTGTATGGCATTAGCCGCTGGTCCCTTCTCCTGTCGTGAGAACGTGGTTCTATGGGACTAACATCTGCCTTCTCTTTTTACCTTCTACTGCATTGGACTGGTTAACGAAACTGAGCTCCAGTGCCCGGAGGTGGGGTTGTAGAGGAGGCCCCGCAACACATCCTGGGAACAGTCAAAGCTTTAGCCTGTTTGTGCCTCTGGATCAAGATCCAACTCTACACCCCAATGTATTCCCTGTGGAATCCAGTGTACCTCGCAGAAAGAGATTTAACTATGGTAAGTCTACCATAAATCTTTTTTTTTAAATAACAAAAACACCATTAGTTGCTTATTTCTCCTAAAAAGGTGAAGAATCTCCAAAAAACAAACAAAAACAAAAAATGTAAATGCAATTGCAAAACATTAAAAAGAAGAAGAAAGCTAATGTTTTATTTTTTTCTCTACCAACCACCGAGAAACACCTGTAAATCCAGCAAATGCTGGATTCTACCCTTAAGTTTCCATAATAATGTTTTTTATAAATGATACCGCTGGGGCACAGCTTGGAAGATGAATGGAGTGAGATCACTTTCCTGGAGCTACCGGCTACCTGCTGCCACACACATCGGGGGTACATCCAGCTTAGTGCTCAGGACTGACGGAGGTGCGCTTGGTGCTAATTGTAGCACTATATACATAGCGGCTCTCCTCACTGTGACACCCGTGGTTGCGGTCTCATAGCCCCAGTACCTGCTCCTTGTAATACAGCAGGTAGCACTGGCTACTGCCCGCCGCTGCTGAGCAGAAGTCTGTGGATGACTACTAGTCATATATCATGTTGGGTTCTGCTGCAGCTGCACTGTGTACGGCGGCCATTTTCTCCCCTCTGCTGCTGTATGTGAATGTGCCAGCTCACAGCTTATATCCAGCAACTTCCACATGCCTCACTTAATGTAAGGTTGCTGCTGCTTCAGTTTTTTCTTTTACTCCCCTGATCTATTTCTCAAAAGCTGCAAGTCTGTAACACAATGATCTGCAAACATTATGACACAGACCTGGATGTGACGGCTTCTATTTCTACCATTGTGATGTGATATTCTCACTTATGGAAGTGACTCTGGGGTATATACTCCTTTACCTCTGGCTCCTGCTTCATGTTACTCATCGATAATTTGAATGTAGTCTTTACTTTTACAATTTTTTGCTGGACACTATAAATGTTGATCTTTCTCTCGGTCTATGCTGACACCTTGTGGCTGAATGGATAAATTTATCCCCACACAGACCCCAGCCAGAGTGTTTCATACTGGAGCAAGGGTAAAAAAAGGGTGCGGATGCTCAAAGGATTCAGCTGACACCGAATCTGCAGGAGTTCCGTCTGACTCATCGAGTAATAATATGGACCTTCCTACCACAATGTCCACCTCACCATCCTCCTCAATGTCTTCTGACACTCCCTCATTCCCTCTCTATGGTACGTGCCATTAAAGAAACTATGGCTCCTATTCTCCAACAACAGGCCCTTCAATTTACTAATTAAGTCAAAGATTTGAAATCCCAACTGGAATCCACAGAGATCCGAGTGGTGCCTAACAAATTAAGACTTGGTGACCATGAGCAGACAATTACAGAATTACAAGCACAAATGCATTCTGCAATCTAGAAAAAACACTGATTACTTAATAAGGTCGATGACCTTGAGAACCAATTGTGGTGAAACAATATGCACATTGTTGGCCTGCCTGAAAGTCTCCGATGCCCAGAATTGGAAAATTTCCTACAGTCCACACTTTTCAATCTATTGGGTATCTCTGAAGCTATACCCCACTGTCTGGGTCCCCCAGGGACTTTCCCTGTCCGAGGACAGTCATACTCTGCTGTCTGAACTCCGCACACAAAATGGCCTTTTGGACCGGGATCGGACAATGGGCCATATTGCACGGAACAACCACCGCCTACTTCTTTCCGGGACTATTCTGCTGGAGTATCTCGGGCTCGGAAGGAAATTATTCCAGTTTGCACTAAATTGATCCAATCCCAAACAAAATTTGCACTCGTTTCCAGCCCGCTTAAGAATATTTTAAGGCAAAGACTTTAAAGACTTTCCTTCTACTCAAGACGCACTGGCGTTTCTAGATGAGGAGACCTCGATGCCCGATGATACCTGATTTAGCCCACTTCCTAAATAATGTGACGTATATTTCCTTGTTCATCATATTTATTTATTTTTGTTCTCATAGATCTGACATCCAGTATGTTTTGTATCCCTCTATAGGGATGCCCGTATTACACTTATCATTCACTTATATCAAATGATTGTCATATGCCTTATTTTTTCTTGAGTTTCTATTGCTGTGTTTGATCTAGCCAGACCTACGGCTGATACTTGATTTGACAACCCCACTGGGGATCACTTAACCTGTGGGCTGTTGTCCCCCTTTTCTTTTGGTTGAAGTTTTAGCTATTCCATCACTTTTCCTTTTATGTGTTTACTGTTAGTAATTCAGATTTGTTAAAAAAACATAATATCACCTGTTGTTGCAGAATGTTTTGTTTTTTTTGTACACCAGTTGCGGCTTGCTCTGCAATCTCCTTTATCTTCCACTTTTTTCTCTTTTGTCTCTCTCTCTTTTACTTTTCTGTCCCACACCGCCTGTTCTCCTGTGGTCACCATCTTTTATTATTAGTGACTGTTTATATGCTCTATATTGATGTTCAAGCTTTGCTTTTGGGTCTCTCGTCTGATGACTTGATGGCCATTTCCTCCTCTCATGAC
Organism: Pseudophryne corroboree; assembly: GCF_028390025.1. NCBI lineage: Eukaryota > Metazoa > Chordata > Amphibia > Anura > Myobatrachidae > Pseudophryne > Pseudophryne corroboree. Next base: position 46,341,309 of record NC_086446.1, on the reverse strand, counting down.
TGACATTACATTTTGCTCCTGGAATGTTCAAGGCATTAATTCCCCTGCTAAGAGACGTAAACATTAAACTTATGTAAATATGATGATGCTGAACATCAAAAATGATCAATGCTCCAACAGAAAGTTTTAGCCTTTTCCTCAAAATCCAAAGGTGTGGCCATATTGCCTCAAGAGAATCTACCTGTTACAGTAGTCAGACGGCAGACCCTAGCGGCAGATACATTCTAATTGTAATTGAATTATTTGGATATTAATATACGATATGCTGTCATGAAAGTGACAGTCTGCGGTGGTTCCCTGCCCGGCGGTTGGCGGTATGGTGGCAGAGGACTACTGGTGTGTTGCAACTGAGGGGGAGTGGATGACCGCGGCTGCTGAAGCACTGTGCGGTGAGGCTTTATTAACAAGGTCCCGTTCTCTGGCATGTCTGCAGTGCTAGGGTCCGCCATGTTGGAGACCAATTTACTGTGTTCCAATGAGATGTAGTCTGTTTCGAACACTCCCTGAAAACGGTCAGTTTTCACCCAGAAACTCCCACTTCCAGGTGGTCATTCTGAGTTGATCGCTAGCTGCATTCGTTCGCTGTGCAGCGATGAGGCAAAAAAAGGCACTTCTGCGCATGCGGCGCAATGTACTATTACAATGAACGATGTAGTTTCACACAGGGTCTAGCGAAGCTTTTCATTCGCACTGCTGACCGCAGAGTGATTGACAGGAAGTGGGAGTTTCTAGGTGGCAACTGACTGTTTTCAGGGTGTGTTCGAAAAACGCAGGCGTGCCAAAAAAAATGCAGGCGTGGCTGGGCGAACGCAGGGCGTGTTTGTGACGTCAAAACAGGAACTGAACAGTCTGAAGTGATCGCAAGCGCTGAGTAGATTTAGAGCTACTCAGAAACTGCACAAAAAGAGTTTGTAGCCGCTCTGCGATCCTTTCGTTCGCACTTCTGCTAAGCTAAAATACACTCCCAGTGGGCAGCGGCATAGAATTTGCACGACTGCTAAAAGCTGCTAGCGAGCGATCAACTCAGAATGACCACCCCTGTCAATCACTCTGCGGTCAGCAGTGCGACTGAAAAGCTTTGCTAGCCCGTGTGAAACTACATTGTTTGTTGTAATAGTATGTCGCGCGTGCGCCGCATTCGCAGAAGTGCCATTTTTTTGCCTCATCGCTACACAGCGAACGAATGCAGCTAGCGATCAACTTGGAATGACCCCCTAAACTCAGTAGAGATCCCTCACTGCCAGGTTCTTATCACCCGATCTCGCTACTTTGTATTGACTATAAACTTTTTACAAAAATTTTTACCTGAACAATTTAAACACACAGTTCCATCTCTAGTACAAAGCGACCAGACAGGCTTGCTTTGGGGTAGAAACTTTTTCCAATATATGGAAGGATGTATCTACATTTTGATAATATACAGGATGACACTCTTAATGTCCTTTTATCACTTGACGCTGAGAAGTAACTTGACCTGGTAGTGAGGGATCATCTTTTCGAAACCCTACGCTATTATGGCTTTCCCCTTCAAATGATCCTCCTAAATATTCTTTACTCTTCTTCCATTTCCAGAATACTAATAATTTTATGTCAAATATTTAACCATTTATAGAGGCACTCAGAAAGGTTGCCCACTCTCCACTCTGTTATTCACCTTGGTTTTGGAACATTTCACCATCTCTATTCACTCCAACACACTATTCCATGGTATTTGTTCAAGTAACCAAGAATTGAAGCTGTCTCTCTTTATGGACGACATGCTGCTTTTTGTATCCAGCCCTGCTGTTTCCATCCCTGCTATATTAAACAAAATTAACAATTTTCACTCTTTTGCAAGATATAAAACGAAATGACAAAAATCTGAGGTCCTCCCGCTTACATGGCCTGATTTACTTCTGCAATGTCCCCTCCTGAGTACCACTTTGTGTGTAAATTTATCTAAATTGAAATAATTAGTTATTTTTATTACCCCTTCCATTTATAAAATGTATTCTGCCAATTTATCTGTGGTCACTGATAGGATTATCCAGTCTACTTTGCACTGGATGAATCTGCCCCTGTTATTGATAGGAAGGACAGCAAAGGTTACACATATTTTATTTCCTAAACTTGCTTATCCTTTACAAATGCTCCCTCTGGTGCTTTCAAGATTCAGAGGAACTAGAGGAGGCTGGAAAAAATCCCGACAAAAATATAAGAAGAACATGTGGAAAAGAGGTGTGTATAATATATCCTCAAAAACCCTTAGTGAAAGCGAGAAAGCACTTATTTCAAAGAGACTGAAATTTGCCCCCTCAAAGGAACCTGAACTATATCACTTATTTATAGAGCTCAACAGATATACCCGAGATTTATCTAGAAAGATACTTCTTAATAAGAACATGAAGAGAAATGGAGAAGTTGCATCACCCATTCTGCTAGATAGCCAAGATCAAGGAGCATTAGATATACTAAATGAACTCTGCACTGAACAAGAATCTACCCAAGATATTGCTTATGATGTGAATTCTACTAAATCCAGATTTAAAAATAAATCTGAAATCTATCCGACCCAACATAAAAGTGGTTATATTAAAACTTTTTATGCGGGTACTCTTAGTGATTTTAGAAAACGATGTACCTCTACCAATAAATATAAACAAAAGTATAATTTACATCCAAATGAAAGAAAAGCACTTAAAACCCTAAAGGATGATAATTAGATTATAATAAAGACAGCGGATAAGGGCAGCAGCGTAGTCATACAAGACAAGAATGACTACATCAGTGAGGCCACTAGACAATCGAATAATTCCAAGTTCCACACCATACTTCCCAAAGATCCTACAGTGGAAAATATGAGTCAACTAAAAAGTTTACTCGATGATGCACTATAAAAGGGGACGGTGTCTGAAAATGAATATCATTTTTTGTTTCATTCACTTCCTATTATCCCCACATACTATCACTTACCTAAAATACACAAATCTCTTTCTTCACCTCCTGGGCGTCCTATAATTTCTGGAGTGGGCTCTCTAACCACAAATTCATCTGCATTTGTTGACTCATTTTTACAACCTCACGTTATTAGATTAAAATCTTATATTAGGAACTTCTGGTTCCATCTTTAGCGGGGATAACAGCAAGGTAGTGCTACTCCTGAGCCAGCAGCTTCTCCGTCCACTACCACCCGGTAACGGGTGCCGCCAGCCGAACCACCGCTAGTGGGGGAAGATTCCTGGAGTGCACGGTGAGGTATATTACCTTCTCCATGCCCACTAAGCAGTAGCGCCGCCGCCGGGATCAGATGAGCAATAAGTCCAAGGTGGTGGCCGTGGCTTCTCCTCCAGCCTCTCCCACTGCTTCCAATCCTTCCTCTTCCCTGGCTGTTGAAGCTGGGATGCCTCCTGATCCCTCCTGCTCCCCTCTGGCCTGCTATGCAGATACAGTTTGGGCTAATAAGTCCACTATAGCCTCCCCTTATGCAGGAGCAAGCTGAATCATATAAGGAGGCTCTGCAGGAGACCAATGCTAATATCCCGCAGCTTACCCACAGAGTGCATTCTGCTGAGGTTACATCGGGAGAGAATTTCCAGGATGTTTCCACCCTTAAACAACAATATGAAGACCTGTATAAGCAAGATCTCCAAGTTTTGGATAAGCTAGATAATTTGGAATTCAGGTTGAGGAGAAATAATCTCCATATTGTGGGGCTGCCTGAGTCTCTAAAAGGGGAAGCACTCACTCAATTTTTAACCACTACTTTGCTGGGCCTTTTGGATGTGAAGGGCTCTTGCTTGGACTTAGTTGTGGAAAGAGCGCACCGTATAGGCCCACTTCGTAACAATTTGGATTCCCGACGTGTCACAATTTTTCGTTGCCTTAACTTCCTGCACCATGAGGCTCTCTGGCATGCTTCCAGAAAATGATGCCCTTTGGTATGGGAAGGCCACAAGCTCTTGATCTTCCAGGATAACTCAGCCGAGGGCACGCCACGGTTTGTGCGGAGTTAGTGAAATCTGGTCATCGTTTTGCCCTTCTGTTCCCAGCCCGGATGAGAATATTCAATGGTGATACTACTGTGGACTTTTCTACCCTGGATATTGCGGCACGGTATTTACGGGAAGAGGCATCTACAAGTAACCCATCTTCTTCTCCCTCTCATTTCCAGCCTGACTCCTGTGATTGATTTTTTTTGCCCTTTTTGATGATTGCTACAATACACATATCGCTATTTAGGTGGGATGCCGTGGATTATTTATTACTTAACGATGTTTATTACACTGCAGGCCTCGCTATATCAGCGGTGAAACTGTGGATTGTTCCTATTTGACATATATTTCACTGCACACCTTGCTATTTAGCGGTGGTGCCGTGGTTCAATGCCTTATTGATATGCTGATTGCCTTATTATCTGAGCGGTGACTTTTATTACCTACTGCCTTTCATTGTTCACTTCAATGCGTGTTTCTTACTTTAGCGGTGGGACTGAGGCCTAGTGCCTCTCAATATTTTCTTCACTGTATATTTTTACATCAAAACGATGATGCTGAAGGACTCTGCCTTTATTTAATGTTTTTTTTCCCCCCACATATTACTGCTGGGTTTTTTTTTATTACTTGGTTATTGCACTTATTTTTTTATTTTTTAATCATGTAGTTTCTTATTGAATGGGAGAAACATACTGAACAGCAAATGGTAATAAAACAGTGACATAATTAGCATACCTGTGGCAAGGGAGCCAGTATTAGAGTATACACATCAAATTTCTCAAAAAAAATATAAAAATCAGTAGAGGGATAAGACTAAATAATACATTAATGTTACATCTGAAGATCTAGAGTGAGAATAGTAGGACAGTTTTAGTGAGAAGAGAGACATATCGGGAAAAAGCTCGAGCTCGTGAGGTTACGAGTTAAAATCGAAGCAATGGGTATATGGAAATGTAGAAAGGTCAAGCAGATGGGAAGAGGAAAACTAGAAAGAGAAATCAAAATGTGGGGAAAGAAAAAAGAGAGAAGAAAAGGTCCTCCTCTGGGTCGGCGGTCCTGTAAGTATAGCGAAAATAAGGGGGGGGAGCAAAAAAAGGGGGGGGGAGAGGGTATAAGGGGGAAGGAAAAAGGCTACAGATTGGAATTCGTACTTAGTTCAATCCTGGGAGGGGGTGGTCATGGTATCGGTACCAGGGAAGCCAGATGGAGTGGAAATTTTGTACTGAGTCGCGTTGGAAGCTAGTAATATATTCCATGTTTGCGACAAACCAAATTCTATTTATTAGTGCCTGCAGATTAGGCGCTTCGGGGCTCTTCCAGTTACGCGCTATTTGATATTTAGCTGCACAAGAGATGAAGAGGATCAATCTTTTCGAATCTTTAGAAATAGCATCGGGCGGGGCGCAGAGAAGAAGGTTAGCGGTTGAGAGTGATACAGGTAAATCAATTAGTTGAGAGGAGAGTGTGCGGACCATCGCCCAACACTTGACGATTACCGGGCAGTTCCACCAAATGTGGTATTTTGCACTGTTATTTTGAATATATTGTTATGTTTTATACTTTCCCTTATCTCCCCCTCCCTCACTGCTCAACCCCCCTCCCCTCCACTCAACCCCTACCTCTCCCTTTGCTGGCGTTGTGTAGGGGTTTGTTGAGTTTAGATTAACACTTTAGACTCTGATGCCCATTTGATCATTGCCAAAATGCATATTTTGCTATTTGGGCAGGATGCCGTGGATTATTACCTAACGATGTTTCTTACACTGCAGGCCTCACTATCTTAGCGGTGAAACTGTGGATTGCTCCTCTTTGAAGTTTATATTACTGCATACTCTGCTAACTAGTGGTGGTGCCGTGGGTCACTGCCTTTAGATTCTAGGTGGTCATTCCGAGTTGTTCGCTCGCAAGGCGATTTTAGCAGCATTGCACACGCTAAGCCGCCGCCTACTGAGAGTGAATCTTAGCATCTTAAAATTGCGAACGATGTATTCGCAATATTGCGATTACAAACTTCTTAGCAGTTTCAGAGTAGCTTCAGACTTACTCGGCATCTGCGATCAGTTCAGTGCTTGTCGTTCCTGGTTTGACGTCACAAACACACCCAGCGTTCGCCCAGACAGTCCCCCGTTTCTCCAGCCACTCCTGCGTTTTTTTCGGAAACGGTAGCGTTTTTTCCCACACGCCCATAAAACGGCCTGTTTCCGCCCAGTAACACCCATTTCCTGTCAATCACATTACGATCGCCGGAGCGAAGAAAAAGCCGTGAGTAAAAATACTAACTTCATAGCAAATTTACTTGGCGCAGTCGCAGTGCGGACATTGCGCATGCGCACTAAGCGGAAAATCGCTGCGATGCAATGAAATTTACCGAGCGAACAACTCGGAATGAGGGCCCTTGTTATTCCTTATTACTTGAGCGGTGCTGCCGTGGCCTATCGCCTTTCACTGTTCACTTCAATGTGTGCTTTTTATTTTAGAGGTGGGACTGAGGCCTAGTGCCTCTCTATTTTTTTCTCTGTGTATTTTATTTGCAAAATGATGATGCAGAAGGTTTTTGCTTTCATCTAATGTTTATTCACATACAGTATTTTTACTGTTTTTATTACCAATTAATGCATTATTGTTTTGAATATACTGATGTTTTATTTTTTCCCTTGCTCCCCCTTCCATACCCTATAACCCCCCTCCCTCTCCCCCCACTTACCCCCTACCTTTCTCTTTGCTGGTGCTGTGTGGCGGTTCACTGATTTTAGATTACTACTAGACCTCTCCTACATTTTTGTGTAACTGTTTGTGTTTTGCCTGGGAAGTCTGGTCTCTTGTTCCTGAGACTTATTGGGAAGCTCCTCCTCCCTTTTTTTTTGCTGGTTTCTTTCTATTCTCATTTTCTACTTCTTTCTATTTCTTCTGTGCTCTGCATTTCTTGTTTCTCCTCATGTTTTTCTATTATTTCTTTCTTCCCTCCCTTCTGCGAGGATTCCTGACCCTGTTTACTTTACCTTCTCTTTCTTCTTCTCTGGGACATGCTGGTACTTTCATTCGTGTTGCGGCTTACCTCTTTTTCCTTCTTTTTTCCTGACCCTGTTTACTTTACCTTCTCTTTCTTCTTCTCTGGGACATGCTGGTGCTTTCATTCGTGTTGTGGCTTACCTCTTTTTCCCCCTAATGTTGTAAGATGGCTCCTTAAAAATGTGGATCATGGAATGTGGGTGGAAACCACTCACCTGTTAAAAGAACCAAGCTTTTTACTTATATTCGTAAACTAGTTATTGATGTTATTGTGCTTCAGGAAATGCCCCTGATGCTGCCCGAAATTCCGACATTGAATGTTATGGGTTATTCTGTGTTATTGGCTGCATCCTATACTTCTAAAAAAATGTGGCGTTGTCACCTTAGTCAAGAAACAGCTCTCCCGAACTCTCCATCCGTCTATTTGTGACCCATTGGGTCACTTTGTCATTTCTGAGGTTACTCTGGACCATACTAAATATGTACTATGTCATCTTTATGCCCCAAATACTTACTCTAAATGTTTTATGCAATGTGTCAATGCTAAACTTTCATCTTTTAGTGATTCTACTATCTTTATTGGGGGCAACTTTAACTTAGTGGCTTTGCTTACAATGGACCGACATCTCTTACCGCTCCCCCCTAGGGATTATACAGTTGACTCCTTCGTTACATTTAGCTGATGTTTGGAGGGTTTTCCACCCCGTTAATAAGGAATTTACGTGTTTTTCTGCGGCTCACTCTACCCTGTCACGTATCGACTATTCTTTATTGTCTCATGATTCTTTATCTAAGGTAGTTGACTCCACTATAGAACCCATCGGTTTATCCGATCATGCACTGATTTTGGTCACGATTGCCACTCCGATTGACTATGGTGAGTATAAACCGTGGCATTTTCTGTCCTACCTGGCCAACTCTGTTACCTTTCGCAATATGCTGATAGCTGGGTGACATAACTTTCCAGACAATAACGTAGCGCACGTTGATTCGTCTCAGTTGTTTTGGCATATGGATAAATCCATATTGCGTGGGAATATTAAACCAAGTGTCACTTTGAGGGAGTTTTGGACCAATTGGCGTTCAGGCATGATTTGAAGAAACGATCTATGTTTTATAAACACGGGAATAAATCAAGGAGACTTCTGTCTAATTTACTTTCTACCTATGATACTTCCTCTTCTATCCCCTTTTTAAAAAACAGTGGTGGTGTTCGTCTACAGAAGGGTAAAGAAATCGTAGATGTTAGGCGCTTTTTATGCTGAGCTATATTCTCGTCCGACTATTGACCCCTCCCTTAAAGACAATTACTGGTACAACACTGACCTACCCTCCCTATCCTCCGACCAACATCTCCCTGATGTCTGCTGAGGAACTCAGTCAGGCTATTAAGAAATTGAAACCTATTAAAACCTCTGGTTCTGACGGGTTCTCTGGTGAATTTTACAAACTCCTGGATACGGAACTTAGTAACACGTTACTTTCGGGTTTAAATGTCATCTTATCAGACAACACTGCTCCCAGTTATTTTAACTCTGCTATTAAGGTTCTGCATAAGCCAGGTCGTAACCCTGAAGACCCGGCCTCTTATAGGCCGATATCATTATTAGATGTGGACTATAAATAATTTGTGAAAATTATATCAGAAAGATTGAAACTTATCTTGCCATTTCTTATTAACCCGGACCAGAGTGGTTTCATTTGGGGACGCCATTCTGTAATTAATATCCGCAAGGTCATCTCGGTGATCCAGTCATCCGCCTGTCAGCCTGATTCCTGCCATAAAGCTATCATTTCTATGGATGCCGAGAAGGCGTTTGACTTGGTCACCTGGGATCATCTTTATTTTACCTTGGGTAGGTTTGGCTTCCGCTCCCGACTTGTGTCTACCTTGCAGGCTCTGCACTCCGCCCCATTAACTCAAATATCCAGTACTGGATTTCTCTCATCCCCTTTCATAGTAGAACGAGGTACGTGACAGGGATGCCCTATGTCCCCTCTGTTGTTTGCACTGGCTTTGGAGCCTTTGGCCACTGCCTTGAGATGTCTGCAGAGCTTCAAGGGGATACAGATTGGTTCGGTTGAACTCAAAGTATCTTTGTTTGCGGACATGTTATTGTTCGTATCAGACCCTTGCACTTCCTTACCTGCCATTTTACATTTGTTGTCTAATTTTGGTGCTTTTGCTAGGTAGAAGATTTACGTTCACAAAACTCTTGCCCCTAGGTCTTCCTGATTCTTCTCTTTGATACCATGATGCATATTCTCAGTTCCGTATCTCCTCTCAGCAGTTTAAATATTTGGGAATCCAAATTCCTTCTTTATCCCAATTGTATAAATCAAATTTTACACGTCTTGTCCCAAATTTCCCATTTATTGAATACTTGGAAATATTTACCGCTTTCTCTGTTTGGACGTATTGCTTTAATAAAAAGTGAAGTTTTCCCTAAACTCTCATACCCAATTCAAATGCTTCCCATATCCCTTTCCAAAACTGATATTGCACTTTGTACCCGTTTATTTACTAATTGTGTGTGGCGGGGTGGACGCTCTCGGATTGCGGTACCCAAACTACAGCTACCTAGATGTGAGGGTGGGGCGGGTCTTACCCGATATTGCTGTTTTCACTAAAACTGTTTTCTTTAGGTACGTTAGTGATTGGTTTTTGGCATGTGGGACTTTTACTTGTGCCCCCTCAGAATTGGCCATGTTTTCACCTTATTTACCAGCTGCCCTTCTTCATGTTCCTAAGGATATTCCCCCTCCTATTTTTCATAACATACTTTTCCACGATGTGTATTAAGCTTGGCGTTCGATATGTACTCCGCTTTCTAGACCATTCTCGGTGTCGCATTATGACCCTTTTTGTGGTAACCCATTTTTCCCCCCAGGTCTTGACACAAGCTTTGTAGGCACTGGAGTGAGGGGTATTTCTAGGATCAAAGATGTGTTTGATCCTGGAGGGGTTACTCTCACTTTTAAGGCCCTGCAAGACAAAGCCCACTTACCTCATTCCCAGTTTTTTATATATTTGCCACGCACTTTGCATGCACCAGCATGTCCCAGATACCTACTGTCGTCAATCAGGATCCTATCCATAGGTTGAGGTATTTATTAACTTTGCATCCATATAAAACTAAATATATTTGTTCTGACTCATTGACGCTATCTAGAGATAGATTGTGGTCCCACACGGTTGCAGTGTGGCAAACTGAAGTTCCTTCTGTCTCTACTCCACAGCACCTCGTCCATATTATGATAACATTTGGAAACATTTATGTTGTTCTTGGTTGCAAGAAGTTAATTTTAAATGTATTCGTCGTGCTTATATATCTCAAGATCGTAGAAGACATATGGTTGCTGATGAAACTGGTTTCTGTCTTAAATGTAGACACCCAAACGCAACGTTTTTTGATAATTTTTGGTCTTGCCCAAGAGTCGTAAATTTTGGGAGAAAGCTCTGCGTTTTATTAACTCTATTTTTCAGCTCAGTTTACGCTGTAACTCTTTAGCTATGTTACGGGTCAATTTTTCGGAATGGGACTTGGGTCCTGAATCCAGGTCTTATATCCTTTTGCTTGCTATTATAGTTACATTGGTAAAAAAAAATTGATCCTGTTAACTGAATGTCTTCAGTCCCTCCTTTTCTGGAAGCTGTTAAGGCTATGATGTTACAAATGTTACATTTTGATAGACAGGCTGTTCTTCTGGCTACGGAGGCTGGGACCAAAAGATTTTACGACAAATAGGGCGTCTACATTGAGACAGTGGACCAAACAACTCAGTTAAAGATTTTTTAGGTGTTTGACACCACCTCTTGGTTTCTGTACTGACAGATTACTTGAACTGTATTATTTACCTCTCTGCTGATTAGGGAATTCAGTTCCTGACTCCTTACCTGGGATTACTTTTTGGACCGCTAAGAGGTCTCCTTGCTTTCATACCCTCTCCCACTCTTTCTTCTATCCCTTTCTTCTTTTTACTTTTCTTGTCTCTCTCCTTTGTATCTGATTAGGTAATTCTGGGCACATTTTAGATATTGTATTGTCTTTTGTTTTTATTTTATGCCTGAGCTGCTGTATATTTATGTTGAATGGACTCCGTCAGACACGCTTTTTTTTTCTACTTGGTTCAAACAGTTTAGAAATACTATCCTGATTTGTTCAGGTTATATGCTGCTACTGTTTTATATGTACAAGCAGTCTCAATACTCTGCCATGTCTGAGTCTTACTACTCTTGCTGTGTCTTTGTTCTTATTTATTTTGTTGTGATAAAATGACAAAATATAATAAACAGATTTTTAAAACAAAATCGTATATTAGACTCGACTCACTTTATCAATCTTATTAACCACTTAACTGACTATTTCCCCCCCCAAAAAAATCGATCTGACATTGTCGGGTTTTTATGAGTGAATTAGAACATGAATTTAACCCTATCAAAAATTATTTTAATAAAAACATTGGAACATTGGGGGTCATTCCGAGTTAATCTCTAGCTGCTGTTGTTCGCAGCGCAGTAATCAGGCTTAAAATCTGCATTTATGCGTATGCACCGCAATGCGCACGCGCGACGTACAGGTACAAAGAGAATTGTGGTTTTGTACAGGTTCTAGCAAAGTTTTCAGTTGCACCGGCGGCCGCAAGAAGATTGATAGGAAAGGGGCGTTTCTGGGTGGCAACTGACCATTTTCAGGGAGTGTTTGGAAAAACGCAGGCGTGCCAAGGAAAACACAGGCATGGCTGGGTGAACACTGGGTGGGTGTGTGATGTCAAAAGCCATCCCACCAACGTTAGATTCAACGCACACGAAGAGTAACTACAGGGCTGGTGTTGTTATGCACAAAACGTTTTTTGCTGGCGCTCTGCTGCACAGGCGTTCGCACTTCTGCAAAGGTAAAATACACTCCCCCGTGGACGGCGACAATGCATTTGCACGGCTTCTAAAAACTGCTAGCGAACTAACTCATAATGACCCCCTTTGATCGGGAATATAGTAACCATCGGAACATTGAACTTTAGTTTTTAGACCCCGGACAGCTGCCAGGTACACTGGGGGGAATCTTGGGAGCGATGCTTTACCCTTACCAGCAGCTGGTATTGTCTGCAGCTGCTGGGGGGTGGGGGATCCTGCGGTGCTGACTGCACGGCAACACTGAGGGCTGGAAGGCAGGGAGACCTTCTGGTCCCTCCGAGAGCAGCAGCGGAGGGAAGTTTCCCTCTCCTGTTTGACTGGTCGCATCCTGTGCGACCAGGTCAGATAAAGCACTTGCAGGCATGGGTGCATCTGATGCCACCATGCCAGGAAAGTGGTTAAAGACATCAAATGGAAAGCTGATTATGTACCTTTGACTTGTGACGTCGACTCTCTATATACGAATATACCACATATAAGAGGCATTAATGCAATTAAGAATTATTTGATTCCTGATGATAATTTTACTTTAGCACAGTGTAACTTTATCCTTGATTCCGTTCACTTTATACTCACATGCAACTCTTTCACTTTTGATTCCAAATTTTATGTACAGAAGCACGGTACCGCCATGGGCACCAGATTCACCCCAAGTTTTGCCAATCTATATATGGGACTCTTTGAACAGACTTACATCTGGGAGGGACCCTTTGGGGTGAATCTGGTGATCTATGGTCGGTACATTATGACAAGAGGGAGCGCGGTAACATGAGTTTAGCTTGAAGATCTGTAAAAGATGGGAAAGTGTGATCTGTAGCTGTCATTTAATAGTTTGATCCCCTTCTCCCGCCACTGCGGTAGGGCGTTGGGGTGTCGGCCTGGTTGGAACAGGGGGTTATCAAATAGCGGAACTAAGGGGCTAGGGGGCGGCGCCAGGTGGAATTTACGGTTAGCCATGTCCCATATGTCCAAGGAGTGGGAGATTACTGGGTGTGATTTAATGGAACTGGGGCGTGACAGACAGGGAAGCCATAGCAAAGAGGGGATATAGTTCAACTTCATAGAGTCGGTTTATATTGTGACCCAGACTCTCTCCGTTTTCGGTGTATTCCATTGATTACATTGTGCAAGTTTGGACGCTATGTAGTAAGCCTTGAAATCCGGTACCCCCAGACTGCCCTCCGATGTGTGTTTCTGTAAAGTTATACGCTTCACTCTGGGTTTTTTTTTGGACCAGATAAAATGGGATGTGGCGTGTTGAAGGTTTTTGAAGACGTAAGGTGGCACCCGCACCGGGAGGGTTTGGAACAAATAGAGGAGTCTGGGCAAGAGGTTAATTTTAACTGCGTTGATACGTCCGATCCACGAGATATAATGGGTACCCCAATTTTCAAGATCCCTTTGAAGCTGGGAGAGAAGCTTGGGGAAATTCGCTTGGAAAAGTTGGGAATAGTTTTTGGTTATAGCAACTCCCAGATACGTAAGTTGCTTTGTATTCCATCGAAAATTTAAGCTGTTGGCCAACATATTTTTCGTGGATTGCGAAATATAAAAGTTAATTTTATAGCCAGAATGTGTACCAAACTCCTCTATTTCCCGAAAAAGATGGGGTAATGAATGTATGGGATCGGAAATTGTAAGTAACACGTCATCGGCATATAGCGCAATTTTGTGTTCAATAGCACCCACTTTCACTCCCTTAATTAAAGGGTTGGCTCGGATCCTAGCAGCAAGGGGTTCTATAGAGAGGGCAAATATTAGTGGGGATAGTGGACAGCCCTGACGCGTACCGTTAGTAATTTGAAAAGACGGGGACATAACCCCGTTGCCAAGTACAGTTGCTTTAGGATTTCCATATAGAGCTGAGACCCCCTGAAAGAATTGTCCTGTAATCCCTGCTTGTTGAAGCGTGTGGAACATAAAGGGCCATTTAATCCGGTCGAATGCCTTTTCAGCGTCCAGTCCTAGGACCAGCGCTGGCTTCTTTTGTCTGTGAATTTCATGTATCAGGTCCACCGTTCTGCGCGTGTTATCTAAGGCTTGACGACCCGGAATGAAACCGACCTGGTCCGGGTGTACCAATTGAGGGAGAAGAGGCCCCAATCTGTTGGCTAATAGTTTTGCGTATATTTTGATATCAACATTTAAGAGCGATATGGGCCTATAATTAGTAACCAACTCGGGGTCTCGACCGGGTTTTGGGATCACAACTATACTTGCCAAGGAGGTCAGAGCGTCAAAAGAAGCACCGTGTAGTATATCGTTAAAGAAACTTGTTAGGAAAGGAGTGAGTACCGCCGCACACTTTTTATAATATTGGGGGGAGAAGCCATCCGGGCCCGGGGCAGCTGATGTCTTGAGATTTTTAATGGCATTAAGAATTTCTATATCTGTGAAATTGGTATTTAAGTCTAACAATTGCTGGTCCGAGATCTGGGGAAGTAAAATATCAGTGAAAAAGGTAGATAGGGAGGGAATGTCTCCTGGTTCACATTGGGGGGTGGCAGTATGTAGATTATAAAGGGCTAGGGGTAGGTTTAAAATTCTCAAACAATTGCCTCTGGGTCGTGTAAGTTTCTTAACGTTAATAGCTGTCATTATAAACCCTGGCTATTGAACAATCTGAAGAGCCAATACCTAAGAATCAGGTGTAATTGTTCAAAAGATACACAATTTATACAACAAGCTGATGACCTGACAGAGGCATTTATTGCACAGGGATATCCAAGAGGCCTTTTGAAAAAAACATTAAAAGAAGCTCTAAATACAAATCGTAATAACTTATTCTGTATGCAAAAATGATTCAAGTCCAATCAAAGGGAGTAATTCCAAGTTGATCGCAGCACGATTTTTGTTAGCAATTGGGCAAAACCATGTCCACTGCAGGGGAGGCAGATATAACATGTGCAGAGAGAGTTAAGGACCATACACACTTGATGATAAAATGAGCAACGTCGTTCATTTCAGCCCTCATCAATGACGTCGCTCATTATATCGTCAAGTGTGTATGCATCTGACGACCACAGATGTGCGGCCCCACGGGACGTTAACGACCCTCGCTTATCTTTGGAGCATGTATGCTCAATTTCCACTATGGTCGTTACCGACCAGAGACGTCGTTGAATGTGTATGGTGTGAACGACCAATGACCAAGCCACTGTTCACCAGCCCTGTTCCCAGCTCATTATTTTAATAAACTGTTCAGCTTGGATGCTTCAACGATGAATGATCTTTGGTCTGTGGTCTTTGGTAGTGTATATGCTCATGTCGTTTGCTCAGCTGTTCAAGGGAAGTTCAAGGGAGGTCGTTAACGACGTGTGCATCGTCAAGTGTGTATGGGCCTTAAGATTTGGGTGGGGTGTGTTCAATCTGCAATCTAATTTGCAGTGTAAAAATAAAGCAGCCAGTATTTACCCTGCACAGAAATAAAATAACCCACCCAAATCTAACTCTTTCTGCACATGTTATATCTGCCTCCCCTGCAGTGCACATAGGCCCTCATTCCGAGTTGATCGGTCGCAATGCGAATGTAGCAGAGTTACACACGCTAAGCCGCCGCCTACTGGGAGTGTATCTTCGCCTCTTAAAAGTGCGACCGAAGTAATCGCAATATTGCGATCACAAACCTCGTAGCAGTTTTAGAGTTGCTTCAGACTTACTCTGCCTGTGCGATCAGTTCAGTGCTTGTCGTTCCTGGTTGACGTCACAAACACACCTAGCGTTCGCCCAGGCACTCCCACCGTTTCTCCGGCCACTCCTGCGTTTTTTCCGGAAACGGTAGCGTTTTCAGCCACACGCCCCTAAAACGCCGTGCTTCCGCCCAGTAACACCCATTTCCTGTCAATCACAATACGATCGCCGGAGCGATGAAAAAGCCGTGAGTAAAATTACTTTCTTCATAGCAAAGTTACTTGGCGCAGTCGCAGTGCGAACATTGCGCATGCGTACTAAGCGGATTTTCATTGCGATGCGATGAAAAATACAGAGCGAACAACTCGGAATGAGGGCCATAGTTTTGCCCAATTGCTATCAAAAATCCTGCTGCGATCAACTTGGAATTACCCCCATAGTTAGGTCCTATTTTTATATCAAAGAGTAATACACAATTAAATAACATCAAACGACTTAATAAGAAAAAAAAATATTTATTAAACTATGATACTGTGCTTGTGAACTACATAGAAGAGCAAACAAGAATTATTTTAAAAAAAATAGGATTTTGGTACCTGCCGGTAAATCCTTTTCTCGTAGTCTGTAGAGGATGCTGGGGCCCACATTAGTACCATGGGGTATAGATGGGTCCAACAGGAGCCATTGGCACTTTAAGAGTTTTAGAGTGTGGGCTGGCTCCTCCTTCTATGCCCCTCCCACCAGACTCAGTCTAGAAACTGTGCCCGAGGAGACGACATACTTCGAGAGAAGGATTATACACAGATAGTGGTGAGATTCATACCAGCTCACACCTACAAGGCACGTCATACCAACTAGCTTGAACTACTCAGCAACAGCTGAAACATTACTTACCAAGTAACAATGCAGTACTCAACTAAATCAAAGTTGTACTGAACCAAATAACATTTGCAGGAGAACGAATCGCTGGGCGGGCGCCCAGCATCCTCTACAGAATACAAGAAAAGGATTTACCATTAGGTATCAAAATCCTATTTTCTCTTACATCCTGGAGGATGCTGGGGTCCACATTAGTACCATGGGGATGTACCAAAGTTCCCAGAATGGGAGAGAGAGCGTGGAGGCTCCTGCAGAACTGATTGACTGAACTTCAGATCATCAGAGGCCAAACTATCGAACTTGTAAAACTTTGCAAACGTGTTCGACCCAGACCACGTTGCAGCTCGGCAAAGTTGTACTGCCGAGACACCCCGGGCAGCCGCCAAGGAATACCCAACCTTACACGTAGAATGGGCCTTAATAGACTTTGGACCTGCCGTGGAATTAAGCGTGCTAGATAGTAAACCTGATCCAGCGAGAGATTGTCTGCTTAGAAGCAGGACACCCAATCTTTTTGGGATCATATAGGACAGAGTCCGACTTCTCGAGTTCTCTTCACATATATCTTCAGAGCCCTTAAGACATCCAAGGACTTTGATGTAATTGTAATTGAGGAGTCAGTCGTCACTGGCACCACAATAGGTTAGTTTATATGAAATGCCGACACAACCTCCGGAAGAAACTGTTGACGAGTCCGTAGCTCAGACCTATCATCGTGGAAGATTAAGTAAGGGCTTTTACAGGATAAAGCCCTCAGGTCGGACACAAGTCTAGCAGAAGCTAAGGCCAACAAAGTGACCGCCTTCCTAGTAAGAAATTTGAGCTCTACCTCCTGTGGAGGCTGAAACCAATCCGATTGGAGGAACTGCAACACCACGTTAAGATCCCAAGGCGCCGTAGACGGTACAAAGGGAGGTTGGATATGCAGAACTCCCTTCAAAAAGGTCTGAACTGAACCTCAGGGAGGGCAGCCAATTGTTTCTGAAAGAAAATGGATAGGGCTGAAATATGGGCCTTCACAGATCCCAACCGCAGACCCTTATCCACACCTGCTTGCAGGAAGGAGGAAACATCCCAGTTGAAACTCCACCGTAGGAAACTTCCTGGAGCCACACCAAGAGACATATTTCTTCCAAATACGATGGTAATGTTTAGACGTTACCCCTTTCCTAGCCTGTATGAGGGTAGAAATAACTTTCTTTGGAATGCGCTTCCGAGCAAGAATCAGGCGCTCAACTTCCATGCCATCAAACGTAGCCGCGGTAAGTCTTGATAGGCGAACGGCCCCTGCTGCAGTAGGTCCTCCCAAGGAGGAAGAGGCCTCGGCTCTTCTTGCAGTAGATTCAGAAGGTTCGCGTACCAGGCCCTTCTTGGCCAGTCTGGGCAATGAGGGTCGTTTGAACCCTTGTTTTCCTTATGAACTTCAGGATTCTTGGGATGAGTGGTGGAAACACATACACTGACTGTGTCACATACACGGAGACATCAGGACGTCCACTGCCACTGCCTGTGGATCCCTCGACCTGGAACAATAACGCCGAAGCTTCTTGTTGAGACGAGAGGCCACCATGTCTATTTGGGGTAAGCCCCAAAGATCTGTTACTTTCTTGAACACCTCCGGATGGAGTCCCCACTCTCCTGGATGGAGATCGTGTCTGCTGAGGAAGTCTGCTTCCCAGTTGTCTACATCTGGAATGAAGATGTCTGACAGCGCCAACGCATGCTTTTCTGTTCAGAGGAGTGTTCTTGTCACCACATTGACATTGCCGCTCTGCACTTCGTTCCGCCCTGTCGGTTTATGTAAACCACTGTTGTTATGTTGTTTGACTGCACTTGAATGGCCCGATTTCTCAGAAGAGGGGCCACCTGTAGAAGACCGATGCGGATGGCTCTTAGTTCCTGAATGTTGATGGGCAGGCTGGCTTTCAGGCTTGACCACCATCCCTGGAAGGTTACTCCTTGAGTGACTGCTCCCCAGCCCCTGAGGCTCGCATCTGTTGTTAGCCGGACCCAGTCCTGAATCCCGAACCTGTGGCCTTCCAGAAGGTGATGCAATTGGAGCCACCAGAGAAGTGAAATCCTCGCCCTTGGCGTCAGATGCATGTGGAGGTGAGATCTCGACCACTTGTCCAGGAGATCCAGTTGGAAGGTCAGAGCATGGAACCTCCCGTACTTGAGAGCCTCAAAAGAGGCCACCATCTTTCCCAATAGGCAAATGCACTGATGAACCGACACCCAGGGGTGGCTTCAAGACACCCTGGACCATGGATTGGATCGCAAACTCCCGCTGCACTTCCGTATCTAGGATCATTCCCAGAAATTACAATCTTTGGGTTGGTTCCAAATGTGCCTTTGGAAAGTTCAGAATCCAACCGTGACTCTGGAGCAGTCGCATTGTGACAACATTGGACTGCAGCAGCTTCTCCTTGGACGATGCCTTTATCAGGAGATCGTCCAAATATGGAATGATGTTCACACCCTGCTTGCGGAGGAGTATCATAATTTCCGCCATCACCTTGGTAAACACCCTCGGTGCTGTAGAGAGGCCAAATGGCAGGACCTGGAACTGAAAATGACAGTCCAGCAATGCAAAGGAATGGAATGTGAAGGTACGCATCCTTGATATCCAGGGATACCAGGAATTCCCCCTCTTCCAGACCTGATATCACCGCCCTGAGAGACTCCATCTTCAACTTTAAGTCCTTTAGAAAGGGGTTCAATGATTTTAGGTTCAGAATGGGCCTGACCGAACCATCTGGTTTCGGTACCACAAAAAGGTTCGATTAGTAACCTTTGTTCAGCATGGGAGGTGGTACCGCACAATGACTTCTACCAGCCTTTGGACAGCATCTTGAAGTACTGTGCTGTCCTCCAACAGAGTTGGTAAGCCCGACTTGAAAAAACGATGAGGAGGGAGACACTGAAATTCCAGCCTGTATCCCTGATACACAATATCTACTACCCAGGGATCTAGGCCGGACGATACTCTGACATGACGGAAATGTCTGAGTCTCGCTCCCACAGGCCCCACAGCCGAGGCATGCAGTCCACCATCATGCGGAGGACTTTGGGGTACCTGAAGCAGGCTTTTGTTCCTGGGAACCTGTAGCGGCAGATTTCTTGGACTAAACCCGACCTCCCCTAATGAAGGTATTGGGTGTTCTGGCCTTTCTAGGCTTGTTAGGCCGAAAGGACTGTGGTGCAGCGGAGAAGAAGGATTTCTTTGGAGCAAGTGCTGCTGAGGGAATAAACGGAGACTTACCCGCTAGAGCTTCCCCAAAGAGAGCCTGACCTGTATAGGGTTGCGACTCCACACTTCTTCTGGATTCCTTGTCGGCCGACCACTGGCGCAGCCTCAGTCCCCGACGAGCTGAAACAGACATGGAAGAAATTCCTGCAGCCATGGAACCCAGGTCTTTCATGGATTCTACCATAACACCTGCAGAATCATGAATGTTGTGTAAATACAATGCAACGTGGTCCCTATCCATCGTATCCCAATCCTGAAGCAAGGAAGCCGACCACTTCACTATTGCAATCCATGCACTAGCAATAGTGGGATGTAATATGGCCCCAGAGGCAGTATACATTGATTTAAGTGTGTTATCAATATTTATATCTCCTTTAAGGCGGTAGATCCCGGAACAGGCAAAACCACCTTCTTTGAGAGTCTGGACACAGATGCGTCAACTATCAGAGGTTTTTCCCACTTTTTCCTATCCTCCTCAGGGAAAGGAAAAGCCACATGAAACCTTTTAGGGATCTGGAACTTTTTCTCAAGGTTTTCCCATGCTTTTCAAATATAGCATTCAACTCCTTTGACGCAGGGAAGGTTAGCGAGGCTTTTTTATTTTCAGTGAAAAAAGCCTCCTCAACCTGCTCAGGTGTGGTATCATTAACATTCAACACATCCCTGATAGCCTCTATCAACAATTGCAGCCCCCTTGCAAGAGATGCGGACCCCCGCAATACATCCCCATCACCGTCTGTGGTGTCAGAATCCGTATCCGTGTCGTCTTGTGTGACAAGCACAAGCGCACGTTTGTGGGGGTACATAGCGGGGCGTCCTGAGGTACCAGACACAGGCCATAC
The DNA here is from genome assembly GCF_028390025.1 of Pseudophryne corroboree. NCBI lineage: Eukaryota > Metazoa > Chordata > Amphibia > Anura > Myobatrachidae > Pseudophryne > Pseudophryne corroboree. The sequence continues at coordinate 46,320,813 of NC_086446.1, read as the reverse complement.
AGCTCTGTAATACCTGGGTTGCAGATTCATTACTTGCAACCCTGTCAGAAATCTGAAAAATCCAAGTTTTGATAGAGGAAACCACTCTGGTCCCTTGCTGGTATCTGTGCTAAACCCGTGATATCCTGATTACATGGAATGGGATCATCCTGGGAGGATAAATCCTCTGCAGCATATGACAGTGTCCCTGGACATAGCTAAAGGAGACCACCAAACACTCCACGCACGCACGCACGCACGCACACACGCACACACAGAGTTCTCTCCCCCCCCCCCCAAGACAGGCAAGAGAGACCCAAATATCGGAGCCAACCCACAAAATAGCGCTTTTAGTAAAAGGCAACCCCTTACCAGCACAGACTGTGTCCCTTAATAGGAGACACAGTCGTTTTACAGCCTCCCCTCCCTTCTACAACCCCCTGGTACCGTGTACAATCAGATGGAGCTACTGTGGAGGGACCTGATCTTCCATCCAGCCCTGTACAGGCAGGAAAATGGGTCCGCTCTGAGAAGCTCTGCCCCCTTAATGGCGCGGTCTTCCCGCTCTTCATATTTTTATACTTGCCTGAGGAAAGTTGCTGGCTGAGAACCGCGGACCCCGACAGGCTTGCTGACAAGTGTGGGGGTAAGCTCTGGCCTAGGGCGCCTCACTATGTGCCTCTGGTACCTTTCCAGGAGCGCAGTTAGTACTGTACTCCATCCCCGTTGCCACCATCTTCACACCATCCCCCTGCTCTGAGTGTGGAATATAAGGTATCAATAGCTAGCAAAATAAAAATAAATGTTTATTATGGAACATTACATTTGTATATATATATATATATATATATATATATATATATATATATATATGTGGACAAAGGATGAAGTGGTAGAGAGCGACCAATGGTGCCGAATAAATGCTAAAAGCAGAATGATGATATAAAAAATGTGTACAAATTTATTGAAGTGGGACGTACTATACAAAACTGGTTATAAAAACATACAAGCTCATATAAAAAGATATATATATATGACCCTATACAAAAAAAAAATGAAAAAAGATTATTAAAATTTTAAAAGAAAAGAGCATGGTGACATAAAACTAGATGTATTACTTAAAAAACTTTGAAGTATCACTTTAACACAGAGGGTAAAAAATACTTAAAAGTTTAAAAAGCACAAAAAGAAATAAAAGGTGTTCAAAAGGATATAAAAAAGAGGAATCAAATAGCTTAACTTTGTGGTGAGGTTAGACTAAAGAGTAGCACCCAACGCGTTTCGTCCTATCTGGACTTCATCAAGGGGACCCCTTGATGAAGTCCAGATAGGACGAAACGCGTTGGGTGCTACTCTTTGGTCTAACCTCACCACAAAGTTAAGCTATTTGATTCCTCTTTTCTATATCCTTTTGAACACCTTTTATTTCTTTTTGTGCTTTTTAAACTTAAGTATTTTTTACCCTCTGTGTTAAAGTGATACTTCAAAGTTTTTTAAGTAATACATCTAGTTTTATGTCACCATGCTCTTTTCTTTTTAAATTTTAATAATCTTTTTTAATTTTTTTTTTTTTTTGTATAGGGTCATATATATATATATCTTTTTATATGAGCTTGTATGTTTTTATAACCAGTTTTGTATAGTACGTCCCACTGCAATAAATTTGTACACATTTTTTATATCATCATTCTGCTTTTAGCATTTATTCGGCACCATTGGTCGCTCTCTACCACCTCATCCTTTGTCCACATAACCATTTTCATAGGTAACGGTACCAATACCTATATCTATTTGAGGTAACGAGCTGACACCCTGATATATTAAAGGGAGTGCCAACACACTAAGCAGATTTTTGCACAATACTTGCAGGGTTCCCATTCTAGTGTTAACATATAAGATACTGCATCCGTGGCGCTGATATCTTTTCAGTACACATTATATATATATATAAAGTCCCTTATCGGCCGGCACTCAGACGGTATAGCGCAACAGGCCCCGGTACCATAGTCCACGCAAACATAGAAATCCAAAGGGGAACAATGAAAGGCACTCGAGAGGACACAGGACCATTTATCTGTCTGAGTATTTTGTCCTCTCGAGTGCCTTTCATTGTTCCCCTTTGGATTTATATATATATATATAGGTTCCAAAAGAAGACAGCGGCACTCGAGGATTTAGTAAATATGAAAAAGATGTATTCAAAGGTTTACAAGTCGGCTACTTGTAAACCTTTGAATACATCTTTTTCATATTTACTAAATCCTCGAGTGCCGCTGTCTTCTTTTGGAACCTGCAAATTTATACCAGAAGGCACCGGGGTAAGAAAACTAGTCAGGAGAGTGCCGGTCCATTCCTCGATATATATATATATATATATATATATATATATATATATATATACTGCTCAAAAAAATAAAGGGAACACTAAAATAACATCCTAGATCTGAATGAATGAAATATTCTTATTAAATACTTTGTTCTTTACATAGATGAATGTGCTGTCAACAAAATCACACAAAAATTATCAATGGAAATCAAATTTATTAACCCATGGAGGTCTGGATTTGGAGTCACACTCAAAATGAAAGTGGAAAAACACACTACAGGCTGATCCAACTTTGATGTAATGTCCTTAAAACAAGTCAAAATGAGGCTCAGTAGTGTGTGTGGCCTCCACGTGCCTGCATGACCTCCCTACGATGCCTGGGCATGCTCCTGATGAGGTGGCGGATGGTCTCCTGAGGGATCTTCTACGAGATCTGGACTAAAGCATCCGCCAACTCCTGGACAGTCTGTGGTGCAACGTGGCATTGGTGGATGGAGCGAGACATGATGTCCCAGATGTGCTCAATTGGATTCAGGTCTGGGGAACGGGCGGGCCAGTCCATAGCATCAATGACTTCGTCTTACAGGAACTGCTGACACACTCCAGCCACATGAGGTCTAGCATTGTCTTGCATTAGGAGGAACCCAGGGCCAACCGCACCAGCATATGGTCTCACAAGGGGTCTGAGGATCTGATCTCATCTCGGTACCTAATGGCAGGCAGGTTGACTGCCATTAGTAATTTTATTTTCTGAAGAAAAGTTGGAGTAGCCATAGCCTTCAAAAATCGACCCCCTCATCGATTTTGCCAGACAGATGTTCCGTCAGACCAGACAAAGGCAAACACTGCATCCGGTGGTACAGACCCTCCTGCATACAGGAGTTGTAGTACAGGTGCCTCTTGCTCAGAGGGGCCGGGGGTACTATTCTCCGCTGTTTCTAGTCCCGAAACAGAATGGGTCCTCCCGGCCCATTCTCAAGCTCAAGGCATTGAACAGGTTTGTGAAGGTTTCCAAGTTCCGTATGGAAACCCTTCATTCTATAGTTCTGGCCTTGGAACCTGGGGACTACATGGTCTCCCTGGACATACAGGATACTTACCTGCATATTCCTATAGCAGCGTCACATCAGCAATACCTGTGGTTTGCTATTGGCAACCTCCATTATCAGTTTCGGGCGTTACCTTTTGGTTTAACAACGGCTCCGTGAGTTCTCACCAAAGTAATGGCGGTGCTGACGGTGGTACTCCGCTGTCATGGGGTCAGGATGCTGCCGTATCTGGACGACTTGTTAATCCTGGCAAATTCCCCAGAACTTCTCCTACGTCATCTGGATATGACGTTCCGGCTTCTACAAGCCCACGGGCGGCTCATCAACTGGAAGAAATCCTCACTGGTCCCTGCTCAGAGCATGGTGCACCTGGGAGCGCTATTGGACACTCACAACCAGAGGTTGTTCTTGTCTCAGGAGAAAGTCCTAAAGCTTCAGGACAGGATTTGTTTCTTCCTTTCTCGTCCGCAAGTGTCGATACATTCGGTAATGCAGGTGCTGGGCCTCATGGTATCAGCTTTCGACATGGTGGAGTATGCTCAATTCCTTTCTCGCCCCCTCCAGAGACTGATTCTAGCCAAGTGGGATGGCCTGCCTCAACGGATCAGATCTCAAATGATCTCATTGACTCCGGAGGCCCGTCTGTCGCTGCTTTGGTGGCTCCGGGACCAACAATTGTGCAGGGGTCGTCCCTTCTGGATATCCAACTGGGTCCTGTTGACGAGAGATGCCAGTCTAAGAGGTTGGGGTGCGGTGCTGGAGCAACACTCCCTTCAGGGTCGGTGGACCAAGGAGGAATCTTTCCTCTCGATCAACATTCTGGAATTGCGGGCAGTCTTCAATGCGTTGAACCTGGCCCAGCATTTAATCCAGAACCGTCCTGTGCAAGTACAGTCGGACAACGCCACCACAGTGGCTGACATAAATCATCAAGGCGGCACTTGAAGCCGTTTGCAATGAAGGAAGTCTCACGGATTCTACGTTGGGCGGAACGCCATCTACTGGCCATATCGGCAATATTCATACCTATCTGGCTTCTTAGGAGGGACAGATGGCTCGAGATCATCTGTAATCTGTAGAATTAACTTAGTAGCCTCCAAAAGATCAGGAACATCAACATGTGAACTACCCTCCCCATCAGTCGTATGAGTCAGAACCTGTGGGGTCAGTATATGTGCCGTCTTCATCAGAGAGGTGTCAGTGACAGCAGTGGATTGTGAGGAGACAAGCGCTCGCTTAGGGGACCCCTTGGACGTAGGCGAGCGTTGGTCAGACTTTTTAGTAGTCAAGGACTGGTTCAACTTCTTCAATTGAGCAGATAAATCGTCCGCCCACGGCGTGTTAGCTGCAGGGACCACATATACGGGTGTACCGGCATTGGGGGTCCCATAGGGGGTGTAAGATTATGAACCAGCGTATGCAGAAGTGTGGAAAAGGCGGCCCACGGTGGGTCAGAATGTGCCTCCGTTGCCACACTCCCACTGGGGGGGCAAGGAGCCCCCAGAACAAGAGCCCACAGCTGCTATATTCTCCTCATATGGGTCTGGGCTTCAGCAACAGCGGCAGTGTGTTCCGCCCCAGAACCGTTACCCTCAGAAGCAGACATGATATAACTTGCAGAATGAGGTAACACAGTACAATTATGAGCAGCACTATACCTCTAAACCCAAACCCCTGCGCAGTGTGGTCAGCACTAGCAGAGATAAAGGAGAGATATGGTGACTAAATCACAGAGAAAAATACGTAATACAGTATATCTTTGTGAAAATCCAATATTAGATAACATCTGACACACCAAGCCCCCTCAGGTTATAGAATATAGGGATAGCAAGTTGAGTGAAAGACACAAGATGGACACCACTCAGCTATCTAATGCACACACAAATAGTCACAGTCTGTACAATGCAGAGGTTATTACTAACAATAATACTGCACTGGACTAGCTTACACAGCTATATAACAATAGATATAACAGTACACAGTAAGAACTTGATGTATATCACAGGGTAATTGTACTATAAGTGCACTCTTTCTTACTAACACTGACTAAAAAGGCAGGTAGAATACTTAAGTGTCATGTAAAGGGCCAGCACTGACAACCAGGCGGCTTTACATAGGAGAATTTGCCAAAGCATTCCCAGGAACAGTGAGCTGAGGGATAATGGCTCCGCAGACACTGACAGGGAGTGAGGAAAAGACAGATATGCAGCTCCAGGGCTGGAACACTTTCTGGAAATGGCGCCCTGGGGCTGGGGGAGGGGCTTCAGGTCTAAGCCTTATCCCCCTGCTGGCAAAAACACGGGTACTCTGGGCGATATAAAAACTGGTTTAAAGAGAAAACCTGACCTGCGCCCATGCCCTGGTGATCTAGTGGGATCGCCTGTACTGCCACAGTGTCCACTGCCAGCGCGCGCGGCCCGCCTCCCACTGACCGTGCCGGATCGCGATAAAGACCAGGTCCCACAAGCGGGACCCACTAACCTTCTCCCGAAGCGCGCCCATGCGATCTTGGAGAGCCCCAGCTGTGTGTGTCTAACGTGAAGAAAACCGGAGCCTCCGCTGTAGGTACCCGGCAACCAGGGCTCGGGAGTGTAGAGCGCCGCCGGGGAGAGCTGGAGCTGCAGCAGTGAATGTTTCTGACATTTACACACCGCTGCTGCCCTTGAAGTCTTCACTTTTTCTTCATAAAAAGCTTTTCATAGGGCTTCCTGGAGCAGCCCCTCTGTTAAGTGCCTGCTTACTGCAGCACCAACTTGCAAAACTGAGCTCCTGTGCAGGGAGGCAGGGTTATAGAGGAGGCGACGCTGTGCATTCTGGGAACAGTCAAAGCTTTGAGCCTGTTGGTGCCTCGGATCAAGATCCTACTCTACACCCCATTATCCAATCCTTGTGGAGCCCAGTGTACCCGCAGCAGAAATATATATATGTATGCTTTTTATATATGTTGCTTATTAAACTAGCAATTTCTCAATGAATTGCAAAAACAATTGGTGTTAATTAGTGATGAGCGGGTTCAGTTTCCGAGAAACCGAACCCCCCCCGAACTTCACCCTTTTTACACGGGTCCGAGCCATACTCGGATTCTCCCGTATGGCTCGGTTAACCCGAGCGTGCCCGAACGTCATCATCCCGCTGTCGGATTCTCGCGAGATTCGGATTCTATATAAGCAGCCGCGCGTCGCCGCCATTTTCACATGTGCATTGAGATTGATAGGGAATGGACGTGGCTGGCGTCCTCTCCGTTTATATAGTTATATACTACACAGTTGATCTGATTGCTTAGCTTATTGTGGGGAGGATTGGGGAGCAGCTGTTAGGACTCGGAGTAGAGTGCAGAGTTTTGCTGATAGTGACCACCAGTTCTCTGCCTGAAAAAAACGCTCCATACCATATCTGTGCTCAGTGTGCTGCATGATATATCTGTGCTGACTGCTCACACTGCTTAATTGTGGGGACTGGGGAGCAGCTATAGCAGGAGTACAGTGCACAGTTTTGCTGACAGTGACCACCAGTATACGTTTGTCTGCATGAAAAACACTCCTGTGGTGGCTTTTTTTTATACTAGTTTAGCAGTCTGCTGACAGTGTCCACCAGGTCCATTATACTGTATATAGCAGTACGGTAGGCCACTGCTGTACCTACCTCTATGTCGTCACTCGTCGTCCATAAGTATACTATCCATCCATCTACATTGTATACCTGTGGTGTCTTTTTTTTTTTATACTATAAACGCAGTCTGCTGACAGTGTCCACCAGGTCCATTATACTGTATATAGCAGTACGGTAGGCCACTGCTGTACCTACCTCTGTGTCGTCACTCGTCATCCATAAAGTATACTATCCATCCATCTACATTGTATACCTGTGGTGCCTTTTAGTTGTGCGCATTAAAATATGGAGAACAAAAATGTGGAGGTTAAAAAAATAGGGAAAGATCAAGATCCACTTCCACCTCGTGCTGAAGCTGCTGCCACTAGTCATGGCCGAGACAATGAAATGCCATCAACGTCGTCTGCCAAGGCCGATGCCCAATGTCATAGTACAGAGCATGTAAAATCCAAAACACAAAAGATCAGCAAAATGACCCAAAAATCAAAATGAAAAGTGTCTGAGGAGAAGCGTAAACTTGCCAATATGCCATTTACGACACGGAGTGGCAAGGAACGGCTGAGGCCCTGGCCTATGTTCATGGGTTGGTTCAGCTTCACATGAGGATGGAAGCACTCATCCTCTCGCTAGAAAAAAGAAAAGACTTAAGCTGGCAAAAGCACAGCAAAGAACTGTGCGTTCTTCGAAATCACAAATCCCCAAGGAGAGTCCAATTGTGTCGGTTGCGATGCCTGACCTTCCCAACACTGGACGGGAAGAGCTTGCGCCTTCCACCATTTGCACGCCCCCTGCAAGTGCTGGAAGGAGCACCCGCAGTCCAGTTCCTGATAGTCAAATTGAAGATGTCAGTGTTGAAGTACACCAGGATGAGGATATGGGTGTTGCTGGCGCTGGGGAGGAAATTGACAAGGAGGATTCTGATGATGAGGTGGTTTGTTTAAGTCAGGCACCCGGGGAGATGCCTGTTGTCCGTGGGAGGAATATGGCCATTGACATGCCTGGTCAAAATACAAAAAAATCAGCTCTTCGGTGTGGAATTATTTCAACACAAAAGCGGACAACAGGTGTCAAGCCGTGTGTTGCCTTTGTCAAGTTGTAATAAGTAGGGGTAAGGACGTTAACCACCTCGGAACATCCTCCCTTATACGTCACCTGCAGCGCATTCATCATAAGTCAGTGACAAGTTCAAAAACTTTGGACGACAGCGGAAGCAGTCCACTGACCAGTAAATCCCTTCCTCTTGTAACCAAGCTCCTGCAAACCACACCACCAACTCCCTCAGTGTCAATTTCCTCCTTACCCAGAAAAGCCAATAGTCCTGCAGGCCATGTCACTGGCAAGTCTGACGTGTCCTCTCCTGCCTGGGATTCCGCCGATGCATCCTTGAGTGTAACGCCTACTGCTGCTGGCGCTGCTGTTGTTGCTGCTGGGAGTCGATCGTCATCCCAGAGGGGAAGTCGGAAGACCACTTGTACCACTTCCAGTAAGCAATTGACTGTACAACAGTCCTTTGCGAGGAAGATGAAATATCACAGCAGTCATCCTGTTGCAAAGCGGATAACTGAGGCCTTGGCAGCCTGGGCGGTGAGAAACGTGGTTCCGGTATCCATCATTAATTCAGAGCCAACTATAGACTTAATTGAGGTACTGTGTCCCTGGTACCAAATACCATCTAGGTTCCATTTCTCTAGGCAGGCGATACCGAAAATGTACAAAGACCTCAGAAAAAGACTCACCAGTGTCCTAAAAAATGCAGTTGTACCCAATGTCCACTTAACCACGGACATCTGGACAAGTGGAGCAGGGCAGACTCAGGACTATATGACTGTGACAGCCCACTGGGTAGATGTATTGCCTCCCGCTGCAAGAACAGCAGCTGCGGCACCAGTAGCTGCATCACGCAAACGCCAACTCGTTCCTAGGCAGGCTACGCTTTGTATCACCGATTTCCAGAATACGCACACAGCTAAAAACCTCTTACGGCAACTGAGGAAGATCATCGCAGAATGGCTTACCCCAATTGGACTCTCCTGGGGATTTGTGACATCGGACAACGCCAGTAATATTGTGTGTGCATTACATCTGGGCAAATTCCAGCACGTCCCATGTTTTGCACATACCTTGAATTTGGTGGTGCAGAATTATTTAAAAAACGACAGGGGCGTGTGCAAGAGATGCTGTCAGTGGCCCGAAGAATTTGCGGGCCACTTTCGGCGTTCAGGCACCGCGTACAGAAGACTGGAGCACCACCAAAAATACCTGAACCTGCCCTGCCATCATCTGAAGCAAGAGGTGGTAACGAGGTGGAATTCAACCCTCTATATGCTTCAGAGGATGGAGGAGCAGCAAAAGGCCATTCAAGCCTATACATCTGACCACGATATAGGCAAAGGCGGGGGAATGCACCTGTCTCAAGCGCAGTGGAGAATGATTTCAACGTTGTGCAAGGTTCTGCAACCCTTTGAACTTGCCACACGTGAAGTCAGTTCAGAAACTGCCAGCCTGAGTCAGGTCATTCCCCTCATCAGGCTTTTGCAGAAGAAGCTGGAGACATTGAAGGAGGAGCTAAAACAGAGCGATTCCGCTAGGCATGTAGGACTTGTGGATGGAGCCCTTAATTCGCTTAACCAGGATTCATGGGTGGTCAATCTGTTGAAATCAGAGCACTACATTTTGGCCACCGTGCTCGATCCTAGATTTAAAACCTACGTTGGATCTCTCTTTCCGGCAGACACAAGTCTGCAGAGGTTCAAAGACCTGCTGGTGAGAAAATTGTCAAGTCAAGCGGAACGTGACCCGTCAACAGCTCCTCCTTCACATTCTCCCGCAACTTGGGGTGCGAGGAAAAGGCTAAGAATTCCGAGCCCACCCGCTGGCGGTGATGCAGGGCAGTCTGGAGCGAGTGCTGACATCTGGTCCGGACTGAGGGACCTGGCAACGATTACGGACATGTCGTCTACTGTCACTGCATATGATTCTCTCACCATTGAAAGAATGGTGGAGGATTATATGAGTGACGCATCCAAGTAGGCACGTCAGACAGTCCGTACATATACTGGCAGGAAAAAGAGGCAATTTGGAGGCCCTTGCAGAAACTGGCTTTATTCTACCTAAGTTGCCCTCCCTCCAGTGTGTACTCCGAAAGAGTGTTTAGTGCAGCTGCTCACCTTGTCAGCAATCGGCGTACGAGGTTACTTCCAGAAAATGTGGAGAAGATGATGTTCAGTAAAATGAATTATAATCAATTCCTCCGTGGAGACATTCACCAGCAGCAATTGCCTCCAGAAAGTACACGGGGGCCTGAGATGGTGGATTCCAGTGGGGACAAATTAATCATCTGTGAGGAGGGGAATGTACACAGTGAAAGGGGTGATGAATCGGACGATGATGATGAGGTGGACATCTTGCCTCTGTAGAGCCAGTTTGTGCAAGGAGAGATTGATTGCTTCTTTTTTGGTGGGGGCCCAAACCAAACAGTCATTTCAGTCACAGTCGTGTGGCAGACCCTGTCGCTGAAATGATGGGTTGGTTAAAGTGTGCATGTCCTGTTTATACAACATAAGGGTGGGTGGGAGGGCCCAAGGACAATTCCATCTTGCACCTCTTTTTTCTTTAATTTTTCTTTGCGTCATGTGCTGTTTGGGGAGTATTTTTTTTTGAAGGGCCATCCTGCGTGACACTGCAGTGCCACTCCTAGATGGGCCAGGTGTTTGTGTCGGCCACTTGGGTCGCTTATCTTAGTCACACAGCTACCTCATTGCGCCTCTTTTTTTCTTTGCGTCATGTGCTGTTTGGGGAGTATTTTTTTGAAGGGCCATCCTGCCTGACACTGCAGTGCCACTCCTAGATGGGCCAGGTGTTTGTGTCGGCCACTTGGGTCGCTTATCTTAGTCACACAGCTACCTCGGTGCAAATTTTAGGACTAAAAATAATATTGTGAGATGTGAGGTGTTCAGGATCAAAATGACCCCCAAATTCTATGATTTAAGCTGTTTTTGAGGGTTTTTTGAAAACAAAACACCCGAATCCAAAACACATCCGAATCCGACAAAAAGTTTTCGGTGAGGTTTTGCCAAAACGCGTCCGAATCCAAAACACGGCCGCGGAAGTGAACCCAAAACCAAAAACACAAAACCCGGAAAATTTCCGGTGCACATCACTAATGTTAATACATACAACCAAGCGCATCAGTGGAGAAATTATTTTCTGGACCCACTATCACGTGTGGTCCTGTCTCCAATGTAATGTTTACCGGAAAAAGAGACAAATAAAGTACATATAGTGAAGCACCGTTTGTACTAATTATAAAGCAACAGTAAAGTGCATAGAGTATAGCACAGATAAAAACAGTTTTAATGATAAAACATATAACATAAAACAGATATAGCAGCATCAACAGTATAGCAGCCAGAGATATCCGAACAGGGAGTCCAATCAAATGTAATTGCCAGCAGCAGGTAGGATTAGAGGCATATAGAATTAGTAAATCCTCAGAGACTGTAGGGAACACCTCACCGCTTCCCCATGTCCTCCGTACTGGATCTCCTGGTTCAGCCTCAAATAAAATTAAACCAACGCGTTTCTACCCATGTTCATCGGGTCTTTTTCAAGGCTATTTAGTAGTGTGTCCTCCGTTGTGTCCCATTCCTCTATTTAAATACGGTTTCCCCCAATCCCCGTGCAGCGGGCGCAGGTGGCTCCTATACAGTCAATTTCCTACAAGTCCCATGAGCACTTCCGCGCCTCGCCGTCACTTCCGCTTCCGACCGTTGCGTCTGTAGTCATGGCAACCGGCTTAACGCGCCCGTCTCCGTGGCAACCCGCTCCGTCCAGCGGAGAATGTCTCACTCGTATATAGTATAAATAGCTGTCTCCTGTAGAAGTTCTCACGGAGCATTATGCGGACATGTAGTTTGTCATCAGGTATATCGGGAGGAAGATATAAAGGAGATCACTCAATTAACCATATAGTTCACAAACACTGTTATAACAATGGCTGGTACAAAACTCCTAGTTTGATAATATCAAAGTGCAACGTGCCAAAGAATCAAAGTGCAGACATATCATGTGCAATCAAAAAGTGGGTGATGAGAGAAGGAAAAGCTGGGTTAGAGAACCATTTTATCTCGAAATCGAGATTAAGCCCCCCCGGCTGTAGTGTGCCCAGCTCATATATACATTTCATTTCTGCTCTCGCTAGTTGTGCTGGGAGGTCCCTTTGTCTCCAATTCCCTTTCACCCACTGTAAACCTAAAAATCTCCTAATTGCCGTAGGATCTTTATTATGTGCAATGCGGAAATGGTCAGACAAAGCATGCGTTGCCAGACCATTTTTGATATTTCTAAGGTGTTCACTGATCCGCACCTTTAAAGGTCTGGAAGTTCTGCCAATGTAAAAAAGTCCACATGTGCATTCGACAGCGTACACAACATTTTTTGTGTTGCCTGTAACAAAGGTTTTGATGTTCACCTTCTTTCCATTTATCATGAGTTCACTTGTTTTATTGTTACCATCACCTTTCACTGTACGGCACCCAATACACATCCCGCATCGAAAGAATCCTTTCGATTTAATCGTGGGCAGTGATTTTACAGGTGGTAGAGCCGTCCTTACCAGTGCATTACTTAGATTTGGAGCCCTCCTGAAAATGCATTTCGGTTTATTTGGGAGTTTGTTCCCCACTATGGGGTCCCTTTTCGGGATTCCCCTATGTCTCTTAAGAATCCTTTCTAAATCTCTGTGTTGACTATTAAAGAACGAAATGAAGGCCCATTCAAAAGGTGTGGGTTTGATGTTAGGTACCTTATCTTTCTTGTGTATCAGTTCTTCCCTAGATAAGTTGCCTGCTCTAGTTACGGACTCGCTTACTTTCTCCAGTTTGTAGCCGGATGCTATGAAGTTGTTTTGCATCTCCCTGGCTTGTTCTTTGAAAGTAACAGTCTCCGTACAGTTTCTCCGTAAACGTCGCATCTGTCCACATGGTATGGATTTTAGCCAATCTGGGTGATGGCAACTGTTATGTTGAAGATACGCTCTAGAATCAGTAGGTTTTCTATAATTCTTTGTCTGTAATGCACCATTCTTCGAATAAACAGTTACATCCAAGAAGTGCAACTCTTTATTGCTTCTCTCGAAGGTGAATGCTAAATTCAGGGAATTGTGGTTTAGATATTCACAAAATGCATCTAATGTTAGGCCATCGCCCCTCCATATAAAAAATATATCGTCGATAAACCTAACCCAGGACACCAGGTTCGCTCCGAAGGGATTGTTATCCCAAATGTATTGCTCCTCCCATAACCCCATAAAGAGGTTAGCATAACTCGGAGCGAACCTGGTGCCCATGGCTGTGCCCACCTTCTGCAGATAAAATGTATCCTTAAAATGGAAATAATTGTTTGTCAAAATAAATTCCACGCCATCTACAATAAAATTTTGTAATCCAGTTGTCAATGCACTTTTACTTAAAGCTGCTGTCATGGCCTTAAGACCTTCCTGATGGTTAATTATTGTGTATAATGACTTAACGTCGGCTGTGACCATGATGTCCGACTCCTCCCATATTATAGCGTCCAGGTGTTTGAGAAAATCTGTAGTATCTCTTAAGTGGGATCGATTCTTTACCACTAAAGGTTGTAAATGGAAATCGAGGTATTCGGACAAATTGGAGGTCACGGAATTAATTCCAGAGACAATTGGCCTCCGTGGTGGTCTAAGTGGGTCTTTATGTATTTTGGGCAAAACGTAGATCACGGGAATGACCGGTTCCTCATTGTATAAATATTTATACTCTCTTTCCTCAAGAATGTTTTGCTCTAGGTACTTCACCAACAGGGTTTGTAGTTTGTCCATGATCTCCTGTGTAGGATCTTTTTTCAATTTGATGTAAGATCATTGATCCTCCACTTGTCTTAACACCTCCTCCTCATAGCCTGCCTTACTCAGGATCACTACCCCCCCGCCTTTGTCGACAGGTTTTATGACTAAATCTGTGTTGTCCTGCAATCTTTTTGGGGCTTGCCTTCCCTCCTAGTGCGCACTTTATACAGGTTCTATACTTTTGTTTTCCACGTATTCACCAATTTCTCAATGAGGCCATGTTTATAATACTATTTCTATAATGATAAGATATACTTTATAAAACTCCACATGGGGCAGTTGCCTTTGAATACATTCTCCAGGTGTGAGAATGTCATGACTGAGGTTTTGTGAACCCGGTGTTAGTGAAGTCTGTTCGGGCGACTGGAGGACTATGTGAATACTTTCACTGGCCTGGTTTGGAGGTGTTGTGGGCTAGGGGTTTCTTCCGGTGACCAGGAACAGGGACCGCAGCAGAGATGACTGAATCTAGGTTTTCCTCATGCAAGATTTGGTCGGCAGACAGGAAGCAGGTATGGATGCTGGAGGTCTCCTGAAAAACAGAACTTGAAAAAGGTGCTGAGGAAAGAATTAAGTAGTACCGGATGCTGGGGACACCAACTACGCTTGTGAGCACTGGGTTTTTGGAGGCACAGAGGTGCTAGGAGGCACTGAGGTGCAGAAGTGCTTGGAGGCACTGAGGTGCAGAAGTGCCTGGAGGCACTGAGGTGCAGAACTGCCTGGAGGCACGGAGGTGCCTGGAGGCACGGAGGTGCAGAGGTGCCTGGAGGCACGAAGGTGCATAAGTGCCTGGAGGCACGGAGTTGCTTGGAGGCACTGAAGTGCTGAGACACGGAGATGCTGAGGCACGGAGATGCTGAGGCATGGAGATGCTGAGGCACGGAGGTGCTGAGGCACGGAGATGCTGAAGCACGGAGATGCTGAGGCACGGTGGTTCTTGGAGGCACGGTGGTTCTTGGAGGCACGGAAGTGCTGAGGCACGGAGGTTCTTGGAGGCACGGAAGCGACAGGGATATGGGAGCTCTGGAGATCACAACTACAACAGCAGTAAAACTGAAACACGGCAGCTGTGGTTTTCAATGGAGACTATGGAATACAGTAATGTGCCTTTAAGATGAACCACTACAGCTGTGCCTTTACATTGAGACTCATGGAAACAGTGAAATCAGTGGCAACACAAAAGTAAACCAAACAGGGTAACAAGGGAACAGTTTCCACAGGAACTTAGGTACAAAGGTTACCTTTAGTGAGCTCAGCTTTAAGACTCACACAGACCTGTGTGTGACACGAGGAACTGGCCCAGTTTCCAACTCAGTCTCCCAACTTGTACTTCCTGGTCCTTGGTGAGCAGGATTAGGTGATGCAGAGAGTCTCAGGCTGGCAGAGGATTGGACAACTCTGGGTCAGGTGAACAGTCACTGTCATGTTACTACTCTAGACTAGGCTGTGATGTAGAATGAGGCCTAGCAGGCCGAGAGAACACTGAAGCCTGAACTTCTGCAAAACATAGGATGCTGGCTTTTAGGCCCAAACCTCAGACCACTGAATTCAGCCTCACACAGGAGATCACCACAGGTGGAGCCAATTAACCATTACCTCTCAGGCAGAGAACTCAAGAAAACTCATAGTGCTGATAAGCTGTTTAACTCAGTAAAAAAAAGACACAGGATCCGGGACAGATGGCAAGGGTAAGTCACCAAATATGAAACCTAGAGTCAGGATTATGACAGTATCCCCCTCTTCAAGGGTAGACTCCGGACACCCACCTTGAATCTTAGAGGAACTTGAGAAATTCATACAGAAGAATTTAGGACCTTCGTTGATGCCTCTTCTTCTTACGGGAACATTTGGTTTTGACCAAGGACAGCGGAATCTCCTGTAAAGAAAAAACTTCCTTAGAAAACATGGGGCCTCCCAAGAAAGGAGTAGCATCATGAACTGGATCAAATTCAGAGTCTGAGTCCAAGTCTAATGGAAGATATGAATCTCCCTTAGATACACAGTTTGCAGATGAAAAGGAGGTGCACTGGAGTTTTAAATTCTCTGGGCTAGGAGAGACTCCAACTTGAGCAATTTTAATGGTCGGATTCTTACCGAAGGAGATTTTTAGATTATCCCTGGGAGGACAGCACAAACTTCCTTCTGCATTCCCTTTAGAGCATGATTTTTTAACCGAGTCAGATTCCAAAGGTTTAGGACCAAATTCTTTAACCACAGCATTACTAAAAGTCTGTAAGTCATGGAACACAGGATTATTACTCTCAAAAAGCATGTTGGCCCACTCCAAAGCTCTTCCTCTGAATGCCAGGAACAGATATCGAGTAACGTTGGAAGGAGTTACTGCACCTGAAGGATCAGACTCCATCCGAGAGAGAAATTGTTCAACCAGAGCGGCATATTGCAATAAATCTCCATCAAAGTAAATAGGTGGTAAACCATCAGACGAAAGCTTAGAGGCTGAAACTGGAGAAAACTTTGGCTGGACGAGTAGGACTGTATGGATCCGAGGATACTCGAATTTGCTGGAGCCAACGGAGACTGACCAGGCTGGTACTGGAGTATTGCTGGACCGGCAGGAGCCCCCTCTTCACGGGGCTGGGCTGAGGCAGAAGCCCCCTCTTCACGGGGCTGGGCTGAGGCAGAAGCCCCCTCTTCACGGGGCTGGGCTGAGGCAAGAGCCCCCTCTTCACGGGGCTGGGCTGAGGCAGAAGCCCCCTCTTCACGGGGCTGGGCTGAGGCAAGAGCCCCCTCTTCACGGGGCTGGGCTGAGGCAAGAGCCCCCTCTTCACGGGGCTGGGCTGAGGCAAGAGCCCCCTCTTCACGGGGCTGGACTGAGGCAAGAGCCCCCTCTTCACGGGGATGGACTGAGGCAAGAGCCCCCTCTTCACAGGGCTGGGCTGAGGCAAGAGCCCCCTCTTCACGGGGCTGGGCTGAGGCAAGAGCCCCCTCTTCACGGGGCTGGGCTGAGCCAAGAGCCCCCTCTTCACGGGGCTGGGCTGCACTCTGTAGACTCTCTGGCTGGGCAGCACTCTGTAGACTCTCTGGCTGGGCAGCGCTCTGTAGTCTCTTTGGCTGGGCAGCGCTCTGTAGTCTCTCTGGCTGGGCAGCACTCTGTAGTCTCTCTGGGGCTGGACCCTCTGAACCCCTCACTGGGGCTGAAGACACGGACGCCCCCCCTTGGGCTGAAGACACGGACGCCCCCCCTTGGGCTGAAGACACGGACGCCCCTCCTTGGGCTGAAGACACGGACGCCCCTCCCTGGGCTGTAGACACGGACGCCCCTTCTTGGGCTGTAGATACGGACGCCCCTCCTTGGGCTGTAGACACGGACTCCTCTGTGACTCTAAATGGCTTAAACATTCTTCTCTGGACACCTAACTTGGAATAAGGTCTTTTAATCACCGGACCCCAGTCATAAATTTGAGTCTCTTTCAGAGTAGCCATCTTGATACCCCCGTCAGCAGTAGCAGGATCGGCTACTGTGGATGACTTGTAGACATGAGCACTATGATACTGAGATTTGTCACCATTCCCTGGCTTACGAAGAATGCAGTCTTTAACAAAGTGACTGGAATTTCCACAGTAAAGACAGAGGTGTAGCTCCCTACGCCGCTGACGTTCAGCTTCAGAGAGCTTGGGCCGTGGATAGCTCTGATGAACAACTTTTCCTTGCACAGAGGAAGAGACTCTATTAACTGGATGGGACAAAACAGGATCAACAACGTTGGTAGTATTCCTGAAGAGATCAGGCATCACAGAAAGAATACTAGACAAAAGTTCTTGTAACTGTAATAACATCTGGTAGAAAAACTGCAGTTGGTCAGGAGTCTTAGTGCAGGTCAGAGAATCTCGGGAGAAAGAATTCCGCTGCAGACACTGTGCTAATTGATGCTGAGTCGACTCCAGACCTTCCAAGCGTCCTGCAATATTGCTTAGGAGGTCCTGCGTCAGACAAACACTTTCAGCCGGGTCCATGAGGCCAGTTCCTACTGTCATGACTGAGGTTTTGTGAACCCGGTGTTAGTGAAGTCTGTTCGGGCGACTGGAGGACTATGTGAATACTTTCACTGACCTGGTTTGGAGGTGTTGTGGGCTAGGGGTTTCTTCCGGTGACCAGGAAGAGGGACCGCAGCAGAGATGACTGAATCTAGGTTTTCCTCATGCAGGATTTGGTCGGCAGACAGGAAGCAGGTATGGATGCTGGAGGTCTCCTGAAAGACAGAACTTGAAAAAGGTGCTGAGTAAAGAATTAAGGAGTACCGGATGCTGGAGACACCAACTACGCTTGTGAGCACTGGGTTTTTGGAGGCACGGAGGTGCTAGGAGGCACTGAGGTGCAGAAGTGCTTGGAGGCACTGAGGTGCAGAAGTGCCTGGAGGCACTGAGGTGCAGAAGTGCCTGGAGGCACGGCGGTGTCTGGAGGCACGGAGGTGCCTGGAGGCACGGAGTTGCTTGGAGGCACGGAGGTGCTTGGAGGCACGGAGGTGCAGAAGTGCCTGGAGGCACGGAGGTGCTGAGGCACGGAGGTGCTGAGGCACAGTGGTTCTTGGAGGCACGGAAGTGCTGAGGCATGGAGATGCTGAGGCACGGAGGTTCTTGGAGGCACGGAAGCCACAGGGATACGGGAGCTCTGGAGATCACAACTACAACAGCAGTAAAACTGAAACACGGCAGCTGTGGTTTTCAATGGAGACTATGGAATACAGTAATGTGCCTTTAAGATGAACCACTACAGCTGTGCCTTTACATTGAGACTCATGGAAACAGTGAAATCAGTGGCAACACAAAAGTAAACCAAACAGGGTAACAAGGGAACAGTTTCCACAGGAACTTAGGTACAAAGGTTACCTTTAGTGAGCTCAGCTTTAAGACTCACACAGACCTGTGTGTGACACGAGGAACTGGCCCAGTTTCCAACTCAGTCTCCCAACTTGTACTTCCTGGTCCTTGGTGAGCAGGATTAGGTGATGCAGAGAGTCTCAGGCTGGCAGAGGATTGGACAACTCTGGGTCAGGAGAACAGTCACTGTCATGTTACTACTCTAGACTAGGATGTGATGTAGAATGAGGCCTAGCAGGCCGAGAGAACACTGAAGCCTGAACTTCTGCAAAACATAGGATGCTGGCTTTTAGGCCCAAACCTCAGACCACTGAATTCAGCCTCACACAGGAGATCACCACAGGTGGAGCTAATTAACCATTACCTCTCAGGCAGAGAACTCAAGAAAACTCATAGTGCTGATAAGCTGTTTAACTCAGTGAGAAAAAGACACAGGATCCGGGACAGATGGCAAGGGTAAGTCACCAAATATGAAACCTACAGTCAGGATTGTGACAGTATCCCCCTCTTCAAGGGTGGACTCCGGACACCCACCTTGAATCTTAGAGGAACTTGAGAAATTCATACAGAAGAATTTAGGACCTTCGTTGATGCCTCTTCTTCTTACGGGAACATTTGGTTTTGACCAAGGACAGCGGAATCTCCTGTAAAGAAAAACCTTCCTTAGAAAACATGGGGCCTCCCAAGAAAGGAGTAGCATCATGAACTGGATCAAATTTAGAGTCTGAGTCCAAGTCTAATGGAAGATATGAATCTCCCTTAGATACACAGTTTGCAGATGAAAAGGAGGTGCACTGGAGTTTTAAATTCTCTGGGCTAGGAGAGACTCCAACTTGAGCAATTTTAATGGTCGGATTCTTACCGAAGGAGATTTTTAGATTATCCCTGGGAGGACAGCACAAACTTCCTTCTGCATTCCCTTTAGAGCATGATTTTTTAACCGAGTCAGATTCCAAAGGTTTAGGACCAAATTCTTTAACCACAGCATTACTAAAAGTCTGTAAGTCATGGAACACAGGATCATTACTCTCAAAAAGCATGTTGGCCCACTCCAAAGCTCTTCCTCTGAATGCCAGGAACAGATATCGAGTAACGTTGGAAGGAGTTACTGCACCTGAAGGATCAGACTCCATCCGAGAGAGAAATTGTTTAACCAGAGCGGCATATTGCAATAAATCTCCATCAAAGTAAATAGGTGGTAAACCATCAGACGAAAGCTTAGAGGCTGAAACTGGAGAAAACTTTGGCTGGACGAGTAGGACTGTATGGATCCGAGGATACTCGAATTTGCTGGAGCCAACGGAGACTGACCAGGCTGGTACTGGAGTATTGCTGGACCGGCAGGAGCCCCCTCTTCACGGGGCTGGGCTGAGGCAGAAGCCCCCTCTTCACGGGGCTGGGCTGAGGCAGAAGCCCCCTCTTCACGGGGCTGGGCTGAGGCAAGAGCCCCCTCTTCACGGGGCTGGGCTGAGGCAGAAGCCCCCTCTTCACGGGGCTGGGCTGAGGCAAGAGCCCCCTCTTCACGGGGCTGGGCTGAGGCAAGAGCCCCCTCTTCACGGGGCTGGGCTGAGGCAAGAGCCCCCTCTTCACGGGGCTGGACTGAGGCAAGAGCCCCCTCTTCACGGGGCTGGGCTGAGGCAAGAGCCCCCTCTTCACGGGGCTGGGCTGAGGCAAGAGCCCCCTCTTCACGGGGCTGGGCTGAGGCAAGAGCCCCCTCTTCACGGGGCTGGGCTGAGGCAAGAGCCCCCTCTTCACAGGGCTGGGCTGCACTCTGTAGACTCTCTGGCTGGGCAGCACTCTGTAGACTCTCTGGCTGGGTAGCGCTCTGTAGTCTCTTTGGCTGGGCAGCGCTCTGTAGTCTCTCTGGCTGGGCAGCGCTCTGTAGTCTCTCTGGGGCTGGACCCTCTGAACCCCTCACTGGGGCTGAAGACGCGGACGCCCCCCCTTGGGCTGAAGACACAGACCCCCCCCCCTTGGGCTGAAGACACGGACGCCCCTCCTTGGGCTGAAGACACGGACGCCCCTCCTTGGGCTGAAGACACGGACGCCCCCCCTTGGGCTGAAGACACGGACGCCCCCCCTTGGGCTGAAGACACGGACGCCCCTCCTTGGGCTGAAGACACGGACGCCCCTCCTTGGGCTGTAGACACGGACGCCCCTCCTTGGGCTGTAGACACGGACGCCCCTCCTTGGGCTGTAGACACGGACGCCCCTCCTTGGGCTGTAGACACGGACGCCCCTCCTTGGGCTGTAGACACGGACTCATCTGTGACTCTAAATGGCTTAAACATTCTTCTCTGGACACCTAACTTTGGATAAGGTCTTTTAATCACCGGACCCCAGTCATAAATTTGAGTCTCTTTCAGAGTAGCCGTCTTGATACCCCCGTCAGCAGTAGCAGGATCGGCTACTGTGGATGACTTGTAGACATGAGCACTGTGATACTGAGATTTGTCACCATTCCCTGGCTTACGAAGAATGCAGTCTTTAACAAAGTGACTGGAATTTCCACAGTAAAGACAGAGGTGTAGCTCCCTACGCCGCTGACGTTCAGCTTCAGAGAGCTTGGGCCGTGGATAGCTCTGATGAACAACTTTTCCTTGCACAGAGGAAGAGACTCTATTAACTGGATGGGACAAAACAGGATCAACAACGTTGGTAGTATTCCTGAAGAGAGCAGGCATCACAGAAAGAATACTAGACAAAAGTTCTTGTAACTGTAATAACATCTGGTAGAAAAACTGCAGTTGGTCAGGAGTCTTAGTGCAGGTCAGAGAATCTCGGGAGAAAGAATTCCGCTGCAGACACTGTGCTAATTGATGCTGAGTCGACTCCAGACCTTCCAAGCGTCCTGCAATATTGCTTAGGAGGTCCTGCGTCAGACAAACACTTTCAGCCGGGTCCATGAGGCCAGTTCCTACTGTCATGACTGAGGTTTTGTGAACCCGGTGTTAGTGAAGTCTGTTCGGGCGACTGGAGGACTATGTGAATACTTTCACTGACCTGGTTTGGAGGTGTTGTGGGCTCGGGGTTTCTTCCGGTGACCAGGAAGAGGGGCCGCAGCAGAGATGACTGAATCTAGGTTTTCCTCATGCAGGATTTGGTCGGCAGACAGGAAGCAGGTATGGATGCTGGAGGTCTCCTGAAAGACAGAACTTGAAAAAGGTGCTGAGTAAAGAATTAAGGAGTACCGGATGCTGGAGACACAAACTACGCTTGTGAGCACTGGGTTTTTGGAGGCACGGAGGTGCTCGGAGGCACTGAGGTGCAGAAGTGCTTGGAGGCACTGAGGTGCTTGGAGGCAGAGGTGCAGAAGTGCCTGGAGGCACTGAGGTGCTTGGAGGCACTGAGGTGCAGAAGTGCCTGGAGGCACTGAGGTGCTTGGAGGCACGGAGGTGCTTGGAGGCACGGAGGTGCAGAAGTGCCTGGAGGCACGGAGGTTCGGAAGTGCTGAGGCACAGGGATGCTGTGGCACGGAGGTTCTTGGAGGCACGGAAGCCACAGGGATACGGGAGCTCTGGAGATCACAACTACAACAGCAGTAAAACTGAAACACGGCAGCTGTGGTTTTCAATGGAGACTATGGAATACAGTACTGTGCCTTTAAGATGAACCACTACAGCTGTGCCTTTACATTGAGACTCATGGAAACAGTGAAATCAGTGGCAACACAAAAGTAAACCAAACAGGGTAACAAGGGAACAGTTTCCACAGGAACTTAGGTACAAAGGTTACCTTTAGTGAGCTCAGCTTTAAGACTCCCACAGACCTGTGTGTGTGACATGAGGAACTGGCCCAGTTTCCAACTCAGTCTCCCAACTTATACTTCCTGGTCCTTAGTGATTGATGAGCAGGATTAGGTGATGCAGAGAGTCTCAGGCTGGCAGAGGATTGGACAACTCTGGGTCAGGTGAACAGTCACTGTCATGTGACTACTCTAGACTATTTTGTGTTGTAGAATGAGGCCTAGCAGGCCGAGAGAACACTGAAGCCTGAACTTCTGCAAAACATAGGATGCTGGCTTTTAGGCCCAAACCTCAGACCACTGAATTCAGCCTCACACAGGAGATCACCACAGGTGGAGCTAATTAACCATTATCTCTCAGGCAGCGAACTCAAGAAAACTCATAGTGCTGACAAGCTGTTTAACTCAATGAGAAAAAGACACAGGATCCGGGACAGATGGCAAGGGTAAGTCACCAAATATGAAACCTACAGTCAGGATTGTGACAGAGAATCACCTTAATAATGAACTGAGACATTTGATTGGATACTGATGCCTTTAAAAAGGTGACTACATGGAGTGCACACTATTACCATTCCTTCTGAACAATCTGCCAGAACGGACAGTGGCGAAATGCGTTAAGGACAGACGGCACCCTCCCACACCTACTGCGCTCCTTTTGCCAATTGCCACCATACAGCATGGAGACAGACAGAAGTACGTGAGCCGCGGCCTCCCTCCCGCTGCATATCACAAAGCACTTGCTACACTCCACTACAGCCGAGCAGCTCAATGGAGCATAGGAGACTTTATATCCAGGACGGCTATAGATACAGCTGGTGAGAATAACTAATGTGAGCGTGAGGTAGCAGCATACCGCTGGCTGACCATTCACTAACTGAACACTGCGTTCTTACTGCCTGTTATAGGTAAAGCTATCTGTGACTGTTTATATCCATTGCTGAGGAGAGTTGTATTAACATCTTGATACATCACTGCTACTTTTATAGTCATTTTACCTAATTGTGTGTCCTGAATGGACAAATTCTACTAAGTTCTAATAAATGTATAAGCGCTCTCTACCAGAGTAACTTGCATCAGTCATTCTCTTGTTAAAGCTGTGACTGGCTATGTCAGCTGGGAGCTGCTTCTATTAGGCACTATTAAGGTGGAGTTCTGGTTAAGAAAACATTAACCCTTTGAGCACAAATGTTTGGTGATCTAGCTTTCAAAATTAGATGACTTCGGAGGACAAAAGCCTTTTCTAAATGTATATGGAAAGGCAAAAAAAAACTAGAATTTCCAAACTAAAGATGATTCAACCAAAGTCTAGAGGAGGCCTTCATCTACCAGATATTCAGACATTTTCTAAATAAGCATTTTTTGTTATATTTCCCACTGTTCACGATTGTCTCGTTTCACTAGTTTACCATTAGAGTAAGAGCTATTTTCACCATTCTCTCCTGCCGCCCTTCTGCATCTGCCCCGTACATAACGTCCTAGAGGTATACTGTCACATATTTTATTTACA
This sequence comes from Pseudophryne corroboree, assembly GCF_028390025.1. Lineage (NCBI taxonomy): Eukaryota > Metazoa > Chordata > Amphibia > Anura > Myobatrachidae > Pseudophryne > Pseudophryne corroboree. The sequence continues at coordinate 46,296,876 of NC_086446.1, read as the reverse complement.
GACACTTATAAGACTTGGGTGACTATTAATACATGTTTACATACAGATCCGCATTGTTCCATTTTCAGGGAACCCTGACCTCTCACCCTCTCTCACAATAGCTCACTATCAGACATGGAAAGATAAAGGTATTCCAGCATTTCAGGAAATCTTGGGGCACTATTTATTCCTATCAACAAATGTGTACAAAGTACAATCTCCCACATTCCCTATTTTTCTTATACCTACAGTCCAGACACTATGTGCTTAGTAACCTTCCTCCTAAAGTTTCCCGTTTACTTGCAACTCCATGTCCTCACGCTAGCTTCTCTATGTGTTGAATAGTTTATTTTCATGTTGTATGAAGTAACAGATTGAATTGAATTCAGTTTAATTAAGAATTATTTATTCCAAAGACCACGCCCTTGTACAGACTGAGAGACAGCATTTGTTTATCTCAGGGTTACAGGAAGATAACTTGAAATTTGATGGTGCACTTATTTTATAATACTTGGTTACACCCAATCCTTTTACCACACCCACTGATCTCATACATTCTTGAAGAATCTCTCTATGCTCTTATTCAGAAAGGATTTTAACATTTGTGATTCGCAATCCGGTCGATTATCGAACGACTGTGTAGGTGCAGCATTTGCAATGCGCAAGCGTTAGGGAAAATAGCAACATATATTATGTACAGATCATGAGCGCAATGCAGCCGGTTTGACTGACAGGAAGTTGGCATTTCTGAGCGGAAACCTGCAGTTTTCTGTCTGTGTCTGACACAATGCAAGCATGCCCAGGCGTTTTTAAGGAGGCCCTCTAATGTCAGCGATGACCACTTCCAGCGTTTGTGTCACACGAATTGTGGACGACCTTGCCTGGCGCAGATAGGAAAAATCGACGATGTTCCGATAACTGTGTATGGTTTTGTGATCAACCCGCATATTGCAATGCATTAGCAATTTCTGCAATGGGCGTTTTCAAAATCTTTCTCTAATTGACAATACCATGTGCACTGCAGGTGGGGCAGATGTAACATGTGCAGAGAGAGTTAGATTTGGGTGGGTTATATTGTTTCTGTGCAGGGTAAATATTGGCTGCTTTAATTTTACACTGCAATTTAGATTTCCGTTTGAACACACCTCACACAAATCTAACTCTCTCTGCACGTTACATCTGCCCCACCTGCAGTGCACGTGGATTTAACCATGAGAGGAAGATTTTGCTTTTGCGATCGACCTTGAATTAGGCCCATAGACGCTTATATAACACGATGGTCTGTTATTGATGTGGAGAGTGGTGCCGATATCTACTGGCAGGGACAAACTGGGGCTCCTATTTGAATTGGGCATTTGTAAATTTGCAAGCGCACATCACGGGGAGGGGGGCGCAGGAACATGACACACGAGGACGTACTGTAAGGGAAGAGTGGGCTTACTGCACGCCCCCATTTCCATGGAGACAGACACTTTGGGAAGTAGGGGCGGCTAAACCAGAGAACCAGAGGCTGCGCTGCACACGGCCTTGCCATCTCTCTGTGGATCTGGGTGAATCCACCAGTCCATTGGCACTTCTGGAATATGCCAGAGGTGACAGATGGGCAGTCCGGACCTGTCCAATGCAATAAATAGTGTTCCTACAACCCTGTTGTGTATCAGGTCATAGTAATACTTTACTCCTGTGTGATTTCTGATGTTTAGCAAGATTTGATTTGCATGCAAAACTTTTCCCACACTCAGAGCATGGAAATGGTTTCTCACCTGTGTGACTTCTCTGATGTATAACAAGTTCTGATTTACACAGAAAACAGTTCCAACACTCAGAGCATGGAAATGGTTTCTCACCTGTGTGACTTCTCTGATGTCTAGCAAGATGTGATTTGCTTGCAAAACTTTTCCCACACTCAGAGCATGGAAATGGTTTCTCACCTGTGTGACTTCTCTGATGTATAACAAGTTCTGATTTACACAGAAAACAGTTCCCACACTCAGAGCATGGAAATGGTTTCTCACCTGTGTGCCTTCTCTGATGTATAACAAGATGTAATTTGAGTGCAAAACTTTTCCCACACTCAGAGCATGGAAATGGTTTCTCACCTGTGTGACTTCTTTGATGTCTAACAAGACGTAATTTGAGTGCAAAACTTTTCCCACACTCAGAGCATGGAAATGGTTTCTCACCTGTGTGACTTCTCTGATGTATAACAAGTTCTGATTTACACAGAAAACAGTTCCCACACTCAGAGCATGGAAATGGTTTCTCACCTGTGTGCCTTCTCTGATGTCTAGCAAGAAGTGATTTGTGTGCAAAACTTTTCCCACACTCAGAGCATGGAAATGGTTTCTCACCCGTGTGACTTCTCTGATGTATAACAAGTTCTGATTTACACAGAAAACATTTTCCACACTCAGAGCATGGAAATGGTTTCTCACCTGTGTGACTTCTCTGATGTCTAGCAAGATGTGATTTGCCTGCAAAACTTTTCTTACACTCAGAGCATGGAAATGGTTTCTCACCTGTGTGACTTCTCTGATGTATAACAAGTTCTGATTTACACAGAAAACATTTCCCACACTCAGAGCATGGAAATGGTTTCTCACCTGTGTGACTTCTTTGATGTCTAACAAGACGTGATTTGCTTGCAAAACTTTTCCCACACTCAGAGCATGGAAATATTTTATCACATGTATGAGCTGCACGATGTGTAACAAAATCTGAGGTATTAGATGAACAGTCATCGCGATTACAGGGATCAGATGAAGTATCAGGTACTGGATGTGTAGTTAGAGTAATGGGGATGTCTCCTGGAGAATCCTGTGTGATGTTATCTTCTATTTTACTATCTGCAGACAAGATGAGATCTCCCTTCAAGGAATTCCTGCTTGTGCCTCCATCTGCTGGAAATAATATGAGTAGTATAATGCACAGTTCTATATACAGTACACACATATTACTCCGCTCTACAGAGAATAACTAGAAAATCACATTATTCCCTGCCCCAGTGGAGCTAACAATCTATATTCCACATGACACACTAGGGTTCATATGTGTCAGAAGCCAAATAAACTACCAGTATGATTTTTGCAGAGGTGTATTTATTTATTAACAGTTTCTTATATAGCGCAGCAAATTCCGTTGCGCTTTACAATTTGAAATAACAATAACAAACTGGGTGATAACAGTCATAGAGGTAGGAAGGACCTGCTCACAAGCTTACAATCTATAGGAAAATAGGCATATGTACACAAGGAAAGGTGCTATCTATTGCATAGAACGAGAAGACATGTGAGGATATGTGTGGACTGTACAGAGTGGATGTAATTTGATAGGAAGGTTTATGAAAGTTATGTGGGCGGTTCAGGAATTTGATACGCTTGCCTAAAGAGGTGAGTTTTGAGGAAACGCTTAAAGATTTGGAGACCAGAGGAGAGTCTTATTGTGCGTGGTAGGGCATTCCACAGGGTGGGTGCAGCCCGATGAAAGTCCTGCAGTCGTGAGTGGGAGCGAGTAATGAGTGTGGATGAGAGACGCAGGTCTTGTGAAGAGCGCAGAGGTCGGGTTGGGAGATATTTTGTGATAAGCGAAGTGATGTATGTTGGTGTAGTTTGGTTAATGGCCTTGTGTGTGAGTAAAAGTATTTTATATTGAATGCGGTAGAGTACAGGTAACCAATGGATGGACTGACAGAGTGGATCTGCAGACCATGAACGTCTAGCGAGGAAGATAAGCCTCGCCGCTGCATTCAGAATGGATTGTAGTGGTGAGAGTCTTGTTTTGGGAAGACCAGTTAGGAGACTATTGCAATAATCAATGTGGGAGATAATGAGAGCGTGGATTAGAGTTTTAGCAGTGTCTTGTGTAAGGTATGGTCGTATTTTGGATATGTTTTTTAGATGCATGTAACATGATCTTGAGACAGATTGAATGTGGGGAACAAAGGACAGATCAGAGTCAAGGATGACACCTAGGCAGCGAGCTTGTGGGGTAGGGTAGATAGTCGAGTTTTCAACAGTGATAGAGATATCAGGTTGGTACCTACTATTGGCCGGTGGAAATATAATTAACTCTGTCTTTGAAAAATTAAGTTTGAGGTGGCGAGATGTCATCCAGGATGAGATGGCAGAAAGGCATTCAGTGACACGGTCCAGTACAGATAGGGACAAGTCAGGGGAGGATAGGTAGATTTGAGTATCATCTGCGTACAGATGATACTGAAAACCAAAAGAGCTGATTAGTTTACCAAGAGATGAGGTATAGATAGAGAAAAGCAGAGGACCCAAGACTGAGCCTTGCGGTGCTCCAACTGAAAGAGGTAGCGAAGAGGAGGTAGATTCAGAGAAGCGAACACTGAAGGAGCGATTAGATAGGTACGATAGGAACCAAGAAAGGGCTGTGTCTTTAAGACCTAGGGATTGTAGTGTCTGTATGAGAAGAGAGTGGTCTACAGTGTCAAATGCAGCAGATAGATCTAGAAGAATAAGTAGTGAGTAGTGGCCATTAGACTTCGTAGTGACCAAATCATTAACCACTTTAGTCAGTGTCGTCTCTGTGGAATGTTGGGAACGGAAGCCTGACTGAAGTGGGTCCAACAAAGTGTATGAGTTAAGAAAGTGTGTGAGTCGAGTGTAGGCAAGTCTCTCAAGTAGCTTAGAGAGACAAGGGAGCTGAGAGATAGGGCGGTAGTTTGAGAGAGCATTAGGGTCAGAATTTAGTTTTTTTTTTTAAATGGGAGTAATCACTGCATGCTTGAAGAGTGAAGGAAAAATACCAGTAGAGAGAGAGAGATTACAGATGTTAGTTAAGGTATGGATGAGCACCAGAGACAGAGCTTTACTTATTTGTGAGGGTAAAGGATCAAGAGGAGAGGTAGTAGAGAAGCAGGATGAGAAGAGTGATGATACTTCATCTTCATTTGTGGGATCAAATGAAGAAAGAGTGCCAGAGGGTTCAGGTAAAGAACGGAGCAGGTCACTGGCTGCCGAAGAGCATACCATTTCATCTCGGATCTTATCAATCTTCTCCTTGAAGTAGGAAGCAAGATCCTGTGCCTTGATAGTGGCTGGTGGGGTAGGTGCAGGAGGATTCAGAAGTGATTTAAATGTATTAAAGAGTCGTTTGGGGTTAGAGGCTTGAGCAGAGATAAGAGTTTGGAAATATGTTTGTTTGGCAGTGTCCAGAGCATTTTTATAAGAATGGTAGACTGTCTTATATGTGAGGAAGTCACTTGAAATACGAGATTTACGCCACTGACGTTCAAGTTTTCGTGTGAGTTTTTGTAGTTGTCTTGTTGATTTGGAGTGCCATGGTTGACATCTAGGCCTGCGTGGAGTGTGATGGGTAGCTGGAGCCACTTCATCAAGGGCTAGTTCTAGAGTCTTATTAAGGTGTGATACAGCCATCTCAGGAGAGGTGAATGCAGAAATAGGTGAAAGCAGTTGTTGAAGTGAAGTGGAAAGTTCCTGAAGATTAATGGTGTTAATATTTCTGCGAGTTTGAGGAAGATTGGAGGACTTCCGCAACACAGGGTTTGAATTAACAGAGGAAAGCATGCAGGTGATAAGGTTGTGATCTGAGAGGGGGAAAGGAGTGTTAGTGAGTTCAGAGATGGAGCATAGTCTGGTGAATACTAGATCAAGGCAGTGGCCCGCCTGATGAGTAGAGGAGTCAGTCCATTGGGAGAGGCCAAGAGAGGAGGTTAGAGAGAGTAGTTTGGAGGCATGCGCAGCAGGTGTAGGAAACACATACAAACTCCACACATAGAACCTTGGTTGGGAACTGAACTCATCACTAATGCTGCGAGACAACACTGCTCACCACTACACCACCGTGTCACTATTATGAATAATGTTTAGTTGTTAAATTTCAACTTATAACCTATGACCACATTATTACAATTATAAATGTACTAACATCAAGTAAGACTCTCGGAGAACAGATAAAATATTGTCTTCTGCTCCCACAATCACAGATGTCATAGCACCAGCCACAGGGACATGCAGATGGCACATCACCAATGATTATCTCTCCCCCACATAATGCAGACTTTGCTATGTAACATACACAGGCCAGCATTACAGAACAGGAAGCCTCTTCAGCTAGTGACATTGCTAAACACAATATCTATCCAGATTACCCCCACACATACATACAGAACACTCGTGGGCTGAACTACCAACATCTGCTTCCACACTACACAAAGTGCTCCAGGTGGATATGTATGTTGCAACAGCAGCCTCTATACGGTCCTCTGGTCATCCCCAGGTAGAATAGTCCCACCAGACTTATGCTAGTAAATGAAGCCAATAAGTCAATCATAATAGTGACGACCTAATTACTGATGTATGAGATACACCAGAGAGTGTGGGGAGGAGACTGGTCAGATCGCTGGGTTGGTTACACACACAGTGACATGATATGAGGGGAGAGCAGGAGTATAATAGGGGCTGATGGCTCCTGATGTATGAGATACACCAGAGAGTGTGGGGAGGAGACTGGTCAGGTCTCTGGGCTGGTTACACACACAGTGACATGATGTTATGGGGAGCGCAGGAGTTTAATAGGGGCTGATGGCTCCTGATGTATGAGATACACCAGAGAGTGTGGGGAGGAGACTGTCCAGATCTCTGGGCTGGTAACACACAGTGACATGATGTGAGGGGGAGAGCAGGAGAACAATAGGGGATGATGGCTCCTGATGTATGAGATACACCAGAGAGTGTGGGGAGGAGACTGGTCAGATCGCTGGGTTGGTTACACACACAGTGACATGATATGAGGGGAGAGCAGGAGTATAATAGGGGCTGATGGCTCCTGATGTATGAGATACACCAGAGAGTGTGGGGAGGAGACTGGTCAGGTCTCTGGGCTGGTTACACACACAGTGACATGATGTTATGGGGAGCGCAGGAGTTTAATAGGGGCTGATGGCTCCTGATGTATGAGATACACCAGAGAGTGTGGGGAGGAGACTGTCCAGATCTCTGGGCTGGTAACACACAGTGACATGATGTGAGGGGGAGAGCAGGAGAACAATAGGGGATGATGGCTCCTGATGTATGAGATACACCAGAGAGTGTGGGGAGGAGACTGGCCAGATCTCTGGGCTGGTAACACACAGTGACATGATGTGAGGGGGAGAGCAGGAGTACAATAGGGGATGATGGCTCCTGATGTATGAGATACACCAGAGAGTGTGGAGAGGAGACTGGCCAAATCTCTGGGCTGGTAAGACAATGACATGATGTGAGGGAGAGAGCAGGAGTATAATCGGGGCTGATGTTACCCGACTCCCACATTGAGCAGATACATTTCCCTCATTAGTCTGTACTGACAGAGGAGGGTGTAGGGGAAGAGACATCTGTAGTGATGCAGCAGGAGAATATGTGACTCTTTTCTGTAATAAGGATATTACCTCTGCTGATATCTGTAGGGATTTCCTCTTCCTTACACTTCTGATATCTCCTCACATACGTCTCTTCTTCTCCATCTGTATCTTCTGCCTTCATATCAGTCACATACGTCTCTTCTTCTCCCTCTATATCTTCTGCCTTCATATCAGTCACGTACGTCTCTTCTTCTCCATCTGTATCTTCTGCCTTCATATCAGTCACATACGTCTCTTCTTCTCCCTCTATATCTTCTGCCTTCATATCAATCATATACGTCTCTTCTCCCTCTATATCTTCGGCCTTCATATCAGAAAGGTACTCATCCTGAATAACAACAAAATAACACTTTAGTAATGTCTGATTACTTTAAGACTGACCAACAGATTATCACTGTATAAGACACACAGCTCCTCTACAGATCATATAGTGATTGTGTGGCTGGAGACCCCGTCAGCCACAGGGACAATGGCGTCAGCGACACTGAAGGGGTTATCCTTCCATGCCCGGCCCCATTTTACAGAGACAATGAGCGCTAGGCGCCCCATTCAAAAGTACTAACGGCGTCGGGCGCAGCCTGTTTAAAGATGTGTCTATGTTATATCACTGCGCTGTGCGCAGTTGGAGAGTTATATACTGCACGTTTTATAATGTATTTGTATCCAAGATGCTCTTAGTAACTATAGGATAAGTCATAGCACACTCTCACATAGGAAGTCATATGCTCAGTAACCTCCTAGTGTGATCAGATCTTTTGATTTGTTGGTCAGGGCACCGCAGGTAATGTGCTTGGGTTCTGCAGTTCCTGTGAGAAGGTGTAAGAGTGAAATGACCAATACTTTGGTTACAGCACTTCCTGTGAAATGACCCCTAGGTGGTCTTTTGGTGTGTCTATGCTATTGGGGAAATCAGTTTGTTTTCAATGATTTCCTGAATATTCACTCCAGATACGTGAATGGCAGGGGGAAACAATTTCTATACTTTGTATAAGTTGTTTTCCTGTACCATTTGTTACCAATACAGACACTACTGTAGTAAGTATAGAATCTGTGTGATCAAAGGAGACTTGTAAATTACCAGGTGGTAAAGGATGTGTTGTATTGGGTGGGGGTTTTTAGGAATCCTCACTGGTCCAGATTGTACAATAGTTAGAATTCAATTGGTATATATCATATGTGACCAAATGTATTTAAACCAACATAAAGCTACAGACTTCGCCTAATAAGGCTTTTAAAGTAGAACAAGGTTGGTGGTGCTCCCGGACATCAGTTCCAAAACAAACTGTAGAAGTGTTTAAGCAAGAGGCAAAAAAAGGGGGACTATTGATAATGTCTCTCAGGGGCACACTTGATTCTATATATTGGAAAGATAAGAGGGTTGGATAGGATATGGTAATGTGTGGGTGGGAAAGGATAAAACTTAACTTTTAATCACAGACGAAAGGATAATAAAATTATTGCTGTGCATCAGCAATATTGTTAAAACAAGTATTAAACAACAAAATAATGTAGACGATACAATATGTAACTCGCTTATATAAAGAGGGTGACAGGAAGTTTATCTGTAAACCCACTGATTTGTAAGTGAGTATTGATGTTTGACGTTTGTCAGAAGCGAAAATATAAATATTCCTATTATCTCTATGAGGTTATGATGTTATATACATTTGTATATTCATAGAAGAGATAATGGAAAACCGGCTTGTGTTAAATCAGGACTCCTAGAAAGTGGGTCAGCTGCGGTAATGGATTAAAAGGTTTGAATAGAATTAAATTTGCTCATCAGCAGAAGGTATATTCCTTGGTGCTACAGTACCCGGTATTCCCAGAGGGTCACCCTTCCTGGTACTGACCTGGCCCAATGCTGCTTGGCTTCCAAGATCAGGCGAGATCGGGCATGTCCAGCATGGTATGACTGTAGAAAGTGGAGAAAATACCTGTCAGCATAGGCAATGGCCACTGATGGGGCCAATTAGGAAAAACTAATATAATAACTGATATTGGTCAATGACCCGTAGGTCGCCCCCAAAATGACACGTAAATGAATAGAGGGGTCTGGAAAACTGGAGAGATTAATTTCTCTCCCCTCACAAGCTTTATTTACACACACTGAAAATAACGTGTTCAATAGATGAGTGGATCTGAAGTCTGTATGAATTCTCATTAACTTCCAGACTGGATCCGATATCAAGTCTGAGATTTTTGTGCCTGTTAGCAATTTATGGTTAACCGTTTATTTATTATTAACTGTCCAGGCAATCCGTGGGCTGCAACTTTTGAGTCCATATGCTCTGTATGATACAGCAAAGGTGTTTTATTGTCAGCATCTCTTATTGTAATTTTCACACCAACATCTCATTTTGAGACATCCTTTAGGGGAGAGCAATTAACCTCCCCATCTTTTTCAGATCCACTCATCTACAGGAGAAGGTCCTCGCGAAGAGGAAGAGGCCTCGGATCCTCCAGCAGTAATTCAAGGAGATCCGCGTACCAAGCCTGTCTTGGCCAGTTCGGAGCAATGAGGATTGCCTAAACTCTTGTTCTCTTTATTAGTTTGGGAACTTTTGGAATAAGTGGAGGGAACACATATACTGACTGGAACACCCACGGAGTTACCAAGGCATCCACCGCCACTGTTTGTGGGTCTCTCGACCTGGAACAGTACCTCCGAAGCTTTTTTGTTGAGGCGGGAGGCCTTCATGTCTATCTGAGGAACTCCCCACCGACTTGTTACCTTTGTGAACACCTCCGGGTGGAGGCCCCATTCTCCTGGTTGGAGACTGTGTCTGCTGAGGAAGTCCACTTCCCAGTTGTCTACTCCCAGAATGAAGATGGCTGACAGCGCCAGCACGTGCTTTTCTGCTCAGAGGAGGATTCTTGTCACCTCTGACATCGCCACTCTGCTCTTTGTTCCGCCTGGACGGTTTATGTAGGACACTGCCGTTATACTGTCTAACTGAACCTGAATGTCCCGATCTTGCAGAAGATGCGACACCTCTGACATCGCCACTCTGCTCTTCGTTCCGCCTTGACGCTTTATGTAGGACAATGCCGTTACATTGTCCAACTGAACCTGAATGGCCCGATCTTGCAGAAGATGTGCCGATTGTAGAAGACCGTTGTATACGGCCCTCAGTTCCAGAATGTTTATCGGAAGGATGGATTCCAGACTTGACCACTTTCCTTGAAAGTTTTCCCCTTGGGTGACTGCTCCGCAACCTCTGAGAATTGCATCCGTGGTTAGAAGGATCCAATTTGAATTTCGAACCAGCGACTTTCAAGAAGGTGAGAAGCTTGCAGCCACCATAGGAGCGAAATCCTGGCTTTCGGCGACAGGCGTATCCGCTGGTGCATGTGTCCAGGAGATCCATTGGAAAGACCATGCGTGGAATCTACCGTACTGTAGAGCCTCGTAAGATGCTACCATCTTCACCAGAAGGCGAATGCACTGATGAACCGATACCCAGGCTGGCGTGACCAGTGTTAGGGTACAAACGTCAGCCCAGGACGCACCTCACGCGCCAGCACAGTGTGTTCTGAGCCAGCTGGAGCGCAGCCTGCGAGAGCTGCGCTCCCACACTTGTGCTGCCATACCCGCCGGCTTCCCTCTAACCGGGTCGCCGGCGTCATACTCACCACCTCTTCTATCTTCTGGCTCTGTTAAGGGGTGGCGGCTGTGCTGCGGGAGTGAGCGGTCGCCTCGGGGGCTTGCGATCATCACCCTCAGGAGCTCAGTGTCCTGTCAGCGGAGATAGAGAACCATTAACTTCTAGAGTTGGGTCCTACTCCCCCTTAAGTCCAACGAAGCAGGGAGCCTGCCTGTGACCTAACAACTCAGAAAACAATAAAAACTAGAAAAACTCCTAAGAGCTCTCCTAGCTGTGACCGGCTCCTCCGGGCACTTTTTCTAAACTGGGTCTGGTAGGAGGGGCATAGAGGGAGGAGCCAGCCCACACTATCAAACTTTTAAAGTGCCCATGACTCAAAGTGGACCCGTCTATACCCCATGGTACTAAAATGGACCCCAGCATCCTCTAGGACGTAAGAAAAAAGAACTTTAGCTGTCAACCATTTGAGATCCACTCGAATCAGTGGTTCAAAAGGAGCAACTTGAAGTGCCCTGAGAATTCATTCTAGATTTCATGAGAATTCATTCCCATGGAGCTGTAGGGGGGAACAAAAGGAGGTTGAATGTGAAGCAATACATGGAAAAAAGTGTGAACATCCTCTAGGTTAGCAATTTTCTTTTGAAACCATACAGATAATGTTGACACTTGTACCTTCAAGAAAGCTATACAGAGACCCTTGTCCATTCCTGCTTGAAGAAAATAAGATTTTAAACCTACCGGTAAATCTTTTTCTCCTAGTCCGTAGAGGATGCTGGGGACTCCGTAAGGACCATGGGGCATAGACGGGCTCCGCAGGAGACATGGGCACTCTAAAGACTTTAGATGGGTGTGCACTGGCTCCTCCCTCTATGCCCCTCCTCCAGACCTCAGTTAAAGAACTGTGCCCAGAGGAGACGGACAGTACGAGGAAAGGATTTTTGTTAATCTAAGGGCAAGATTCATACCAGCCCACACCATCCACACCATATAACATGGAATATACGCAACCAGTTAACAGTATGAACAAAACAGCATCAGCCAAAGACTGATCTTAACTGTAACATAACCCTTATGTAAGCAATAACTATATACAAGCCTTGCAGAAATATACCCGCACTGGGACGGGCGCCCAGCATCCTCTACGGACTAGGAGAAAAAGATTTACCGGTAGGTTTAAAATCTTATTTTCTCTTACGTCCTAGAGGATGCTGGGGACTCCGTAAGGACCATGGGGTTTATACCAAAGCTCCAGACCGGGTGGGAGAGTGTGGATGACTCTGCAGCACCGATTAAGCAAACATGAGGTCCTCATCAGCCAGGGAATCAAACTTGTAGAATTTTGCAAAAGTGTTTGACCCCGACCAAGTCGCCACTTGGCAAAGCTGTAATGCCAAGACGCCTCGGGCAGCCGCCCAAGAAGAGCCCACCTTCCTCGTGGAATGGGCCTTTACCGAATTTGGTAACGGCAATCCAGCCGTAGAATGAGCCTGCTGAATCGTGTTACAGATCCAGCGAGCAATAGTCTGCTTAGAAGCAGGAGCGCCAACCTTGTTGGCTGCATACAGGACAAACAGTGCCTCTGTTTTCCTAACCCGAGCCATTCTGGCTACATCAATTTTTAAGGCCCTGACTACATCAAGGGACTTTGAATCCTCCAAGTCACTTGTAGCCACAGGCACCACAATAGGTTGATTCATATGAAATGAAGAAACCACCTTAGACAAAAATTGAGGACGAGTCCTCAACTGTAATCTATCCACATGGAAGGTCAAATAGGGGCTCTTGTGAGACAAGGCCGCCAATTCGGACACCCGCCTTGCAGATGCCAAGGCCAACAACATGACCACCTTCCAAGTGAGAAATTTCAATTCAACTGTTTGAAGAGGGTCAAACCAGTGAGACTACAGGAACCGTAACACCACGTTAAGGTCCCAAGGTGCCACTGAGGGCACAAAAGGAGGATGGATGTGTAGCACTCCCTTTACAAAAGTCTGGACTTCTGGGAGAGAAGCCAATTCCTTCTGAAAGAAAATAGGGCCGAAATCTGTACCTTAATGGAGCCTAATTTTAGGCCCATATCCACTCCTGTCTGTAGAAAGTGGAGAAAACGGCCCAGATGGAAATCTTCTGTAGGAGCATTCTTGGCTTCACACCGAGAAACATACTTCCTCCAGATACGGTGATAATGTTTTGCCGTCACCTCCTTCCTAGCCTTTATCAGAGTAGGGATGACTTCCTCCGGAATACCTTTCCCAGCTAGGATTCCGCGTTCAACTGACATGCCGTCAAACGTAATCGCGGTAAGTTTTGGAACACGCAAGGCCCCTGTTGTAACAGGTCCTCCCTGAGAGGAAGAGGCCAGGCATCTTCTGTGAGCATCTCCTGAATACCAGGCCCTTCGAGGCCAATCTGGAACAATGAGTAATGTTTTCACTCTTTTTTGTCTTATGATTCTCAATATTTTTTAGATGAGAGGAAGAGGGGGGAACACATAGACCGACTGAAACACCCAAGGTGTCACCAGGGCGTCCACGGCTACTACCTGAGAGTCCCTTGACCTGGCACAATACCTCCGAAGCTTCTTGTTGAGGCGTGACACCATCATGTCTATGTGAGGAATTCCCCAAAGACTTGTTATCTCTGTAAAAACTTCTTGATGAAGTCCCCACTCTCCTGGATGGAGATCATGTCTGCTGAGGAAGTCTGCTTCCCAGCTGTCCACTCCCGGAATGAAGACCGCTGACGGAGCGCTTACGTGATTTTCCGCCCAGCGAAGAATCCTGGTGGCTTCCGCCATTGCCACTCTGCTCCTTGTCCCACCTTGGCGGTTTACATGAGCCACGGCTGTGACGTTGTCTGATTGAATCAGAACCGGTAGGTCGCGAAGAAGATCCTCCGCTTGTCGTAGGCAGTTGTATATGGCCCTCAATTCCAGTACGTTGATGTGTAGACATGCCTCCTGGCTTGACCATAGCCCATGAAAATGTCTTCCTTGTGTGACTGCCCCCCATCCTCGGAGGCTCGCGTCCGTGGTCACCATAACCCAGTCCTGAATGCCGAACCTGCGACCCTCTAGAAGGTGAGCACTTTGCAGCCACCACAGGAGAGACACCCTGGCCCGGGGGGACAGGCTTATCTTCTGATGTATTAGTAGATGGGACCCGGACCACTTGTCCAGGAGGTCCCATTGAAACGTCCTTGCATGAAACCTGCCGAAGGGAATGGCCTCGTAGGCTGCCACCATTTTCCCCAGAACTCGAGTGCATTGATGAACAGACACTCTTTTTGGTTTTAGCAAGTCTTTGACCATGTTCTGGAGGTCCTGGGCTTTTTCCATCGGGAGAAAAACCATCTTCTGTTCCGTGTCCAAAATCATGCCTAGGAATGATAGTCGAGTCGTTGGAATCATTTGTGACTTTGGCAGATTGAGAATCCAACCGTGTTGTTGTAGCACTCTCAGGGAGAGCGACACGCTCTTCTGCAATTGATCTCTCGATCTTGCTTTTATCAGGAGATCGTCCAAGTATGGGATAATTGTGACTCCCTGCCTGTGCAGGAGCACCATCATCTCCGCCATCACCTTGGTGAAAATCCTCGGGCCGTGGAAAGCCCAAACGGCAACGTCTGAAACTGGTAATGACAGTCCTGTACAGTGAATCTCAGGTACACCTGATGAGGAGGATATATGGAGACATGAAGGTATGCATCCTTTATGACGAGTGACACCATAAAATCCCCCCTTCCAGACTGGAGATTACAGCCCGGAGCGATTCCATCTTGAATTTGAACTCTCAAGTACAGGTTCAGGGGTTTTGGATTTAAAATGGGTCTGACCGAACCATCCGGCTTCGGGACCACTAACAGGGTCGAATAGTACCCTTTCCCCTGTTGGACTAGGGGAACCTTGACAAACACTTGCTGTTGATACAGCTTTTGAATTGCAGATAACACTACTTCCCTCTCTGGGGGAGAAGCTGGCAAGGCCGACTTGAAAAATTGGCGAGGGGGCACCTCTTCTAATTCCAATTTGTAGCCTTGGGATACAATTTCCATCGCCCAAGGATCCACGTATAACAGAACCCAGACCTGGCTGAAATGTCGAAGACGTGCCCCCACCGGTGCGAACTCCCTCAGTGGAGCCCCAGCGTCATGCGGTGGATTTAGTAGAAGCCGGGGAGGACTTCTGCTCCTGGGAACTAGCCGGAGCAGGTGCTCTCTTTCCTCTACCCTTACCTCTGGTGAGGAAAGATGAGCCCCGACCTCTTCTGGACTTATGCGACCGAAAGGACTGCATCTGATATTGTGGAGTTTTCTTTTGCTGCGGGGGAACAAAAGGCAAAAAGGTAGTTTTACCCGTGGTAGCTGTGACAACCAGGTCCGCGAGACCTTCCCCAAATAAAACTTCCATATGCTTCTTTGAGTCGGCATCACCCGTCCACTGCGGGTCCACAGGGCTTGCCTAGCAGAAATCGCCATGGCGTTGGCTCTCGAACCCAGCAGCCCAACGTCTCTTTGAGCGTCAATCATATATAAGACTGCGTCTTTAATGTGGCCTAAGGTCAATAAAATGGTATCCCCATCTAGGGTATCAAGGTCAGCTGACAAGGTATCTGTCCAAGCTGCAACTGCACTACACACCCATGCCGATGCAATTGCCGGTCTGAGCAAAGCACCTGTATACGCATAAATAGACTTTTAAGTAGTTTCCTGTCTGCAAACAGCAGGATCCTTGAGGACTGCCGTGTCCGGAGACGGTAGCGCCACTTTCTTGGACAGGCGTGTTAAAGCCTTGTTTACTCTGGGTGAGGATTCCCAACGTACCGTACCCTGTCCTGTGCAGGGAAAGGATACGCCATAAGAATCCTCTTGGGAATCTGCAGTTTTTTATCTGGAGTTTCCCAAGCTTTTTCAAATAACTCGTTAAGCTCATGGGATGGGGGAAAGGTTACCTCAGGTTTCTTTTCCTTATACATGCGCACCCTCGTGTCAGGGACCGAGGGGTCATCTGTGATATGCAAAACATCTTTTATTGCAAGAATCATATAATGAATACTTTTGCCCATCCTTGGGTGTAACCTCGCCTCATCGACACTGGAGTCAGAATCCGTGTCGGTATCAGTGTCTGCTATTTGGGATAGGGGACGTTTCTGAGACCCAGAAGGGCCCAGTGACCCAGCCGAAGCCATGGATTGACTCCCGGACTCTGCTTTGTCCAATCTCTTGGTCACATTTGCATTTAAAACATTCCACATGTCCATCCAATCATGAGTCGGCGTTGCCGACGGAGCCACCACAATCATCTGCTCCACCTCCTCCTTAGCTGAGCCTTCCGCATCAGACATGCCGACACACTCGTACCGACACCCCCACATACACAGGGATATAGTTATAAGGAGACAGTTCCCCAATAAGGCCCTTTGGAAAGACAGAGAGAGAGTATGCCAACACACACCCAGCGCCAACTGACACTGGAAAATAAACTCCCAGATAATAGCGCTTTTTATATTACTCACTGTGTTAATACACTCACTGCGCCTTACAAGTGCACCCCCTCCTCTTTTCAGCCCTGTGTCACCATGTTCAGTAGGGGAGATACAGAGGAGCCAGCTTCTCTGCAGATCTCTGTGGAGAAAATAGCGCTGGTTAGTGCTGAGGGACCAAGCTCCGCCCCCTCCAGCGGCGGGCTTCGGTCCCGCTCAATATCAAAACTGGCGGGGGAATTAAAGAATGACTGCCTCCGCAGTGCCTATTATAATACCAGATATAGATGTTATTATTGCTGCCCAGGGCGCCCCCCCTGCACCCTGCACCCATCAGTGCCCGCTAGTGTGTGTAGTGTGTGGTAGCAATGGCGCACAGCATTACCGATGCGCGCTTACCTCAGTGAAGATCTGAAGTCTTCTGCCGCCTTGAAGTCTTCTTTTCTTCTTATACTAACCCGGCTTCAATCTTCCGGCTCTGTGAGGAGGACGGCGGCGCGGCTCTGGGACAAACAGTGGGGGAAAACCTGCGTTCCGACTCCCTCTGGAGCTAATGGTGTCCAGTAGCCTAAGAAGCAGAGCCTATCACTTCAGTAGGTCTGCTTCTCTCTCCTCAGTCCCACGATGCAGGGAGCCTGTTGCCAGCAGTGCTCCCTGAAAATAAAAAACCTAACAAAATTCTTTATCAGAGAAACTCAGGAGAGCTCCCTGTAGTGCACCCAATCTCCTCTGGGCACTGGATCTAACTGAGGTCAGGAGGAGGGGCATAGAGGGAGGAGCCAGTGCAAACCCATTCTAAAGTTCTTTATAGTGCCCATGTCTCCTGCGGAGGCAGTCTATACCTCATGGTCCTTACGGAGTCCCCAGCATCCTCTAGGACGTAAGAGAAATACTGTGACGCACTATATTAGCGGACACTGACGCACCTAGCCTCGTAGGGTACAGAATATAGTGACAGTTATATCTGGGAAACACTGAGAGTGAAACCTCACAGCAGATACAGGCACGCACAGTCTTATTAAATGGGGCGTTAGATTTTGAGGCACCAGAAGCAGGCTTCTGGTCCTAGGAACCTGCAGGTGCAGGTTTCTTGGATTTGGCTCGACCACCTCTAAAGAAGGTGTGGGAGGGTTTGTTCTTTCTAGTCCTAGCGGGCCGAAAGGATTGTCACGTGTTGGGAGTAAAAGGTTTCTTTGTAGCCGGTGCAGCTGAGGGAAGAAAAGGAGACTTACCCGACGTAGCCGTAGCAATCCACGCATCCAGCGCCTCCCCAAAAAGAGCCTGACCTAAATAGGGTAGGTTCTCTACACTTTTCCTGGACTCCGCGTCTGCAGACCATTGGCACAGCCAGAGACCCCTGCAAGCCGAGACAGACATGGCGCTGCCATGGAACCCAGAGCCATGCTTCGGGCAAGGTGCCTCGTTTCGCTCGGCACAGATTACCGTTCCAATCGTAGTCCACTTGGATTGTTAAGTATGAAAAAGTTAAAAAAAATATAATTTTTTTAAAAACTCGACCTTTTGACCTGTCGACCTAGAACATGTTGAATTTCTGACCGTGTCGACCTAGTGACCGACCTAAACATTGTCGACCTAGACACTGTCGATCTTCAGACCGGATCCCGTAAATTTCATATAGATAACAGCACAGACAAGCCCTAAGGGGCAGTGAGAACTGCAGGGCATGAGCCCTGAGCCAGTTTTATTGCGGCGGGCACTGCAGCTCATGGCTCGTGACCACCACACGACATGCCGCCAAACTGCAACGGGGACTCACTAATCAGGACCCCGGTGTAACACTCATAGCACCTCGATCTTTTGCATCTGTTAGACGGTGGCGGCTTGCTGCTGGCGTGGGCACACATACTAACGATGTGTGATCAGCACCTCAGGAACTCAGTGTCCTGTCAGCTGGGATTACGAACCATTAACCCTCAGGAGGTTGGTTCGGTTTCCCCTCTAAGTCCCACGAAGCAGGTAGCCTGGTTGCCAACCAGGACTACCTGAAAACAATAAACTAAAACAAAAAATAAGATTTTACTTACCGATAAATCTATTTCTCATAGTCCGTAGTGGATGCTGGGGACTCCGTCAGGACCATGCTGGGGACTCCGTCAGGACCATGGGGAATAGCGGCTCCACAGGAGACAGGGCACAAAAGCAAGCTTTTAGGATCACATGGTGTGTACTGGCTCCTCCCCCTATGACCCTCCTCCAAGCCTCAGTTAGGTACTGTGCCCGGACGAGCGTACACAATAAGGAAGGATCTTGAATCCCGGGTAAGACTCATACCAGCCACACCAATCACACCGTACAACTTGTGATTTGAACCCAGTTAACAGTATGATAACAATGAAGTAGCCTCTAAAAAAGATGGCTCACAACAATAATAACCCGATTTTTTGTAACAATAACTATGTACAAGTAATGCAGACAATCCGCACTTGGGATGGGCGCCCAGCATCCACTACGGACTATGAGAAATAGATTTATCGGTAAGTAAAATCTTATTTTCTCTAACGTCCTAGTGGATGCTGGGGACTCCGTCAGGACCATGGGGATTATACCAAAGCTCCCAAACGGGCGGGAGAGTGCGGATGACTCTGCAGCACCGAATGAGAGAACTCCAGGTCCTCCTCAGCCAGGGTATCAAATTTGTAGAATTTTGCAAACGTGTTTGCCCCTGACCAAGTAGCTGCTCGGCAAAGTTGTAAAGCCGAGACCCCTCGGGCAGCCGCCCAAGATGAGCCCACCTTCCTTGTGGAATGGGCATTTACAGATTTTGGCTGTGGCAGGCCTGCCACAGAATGTGCAAGCTGAATTGTACTACAAATCCAACGAGCAATAGTCTGCTTAGAAGCAGGAGCACCCAGCTTTTTGGGTGCCTACAATATAAACAGCAAGTCAGACTTTCTGACTCCAGCCGTCCTGGAATTATATATATATATATATATATATTTTCAGGGCCCTGACAACGTCTAGCAACTTGGAGTCCTCCAAGTCCCTAGTAGCCGCAGGCACCACAATAGGTTGTTTCAGGTGAAACGCTGACACCACCTTAGGAAGAAACTGGGGACGAGTCCGCAGTTCTGCCCTGTCCGAATGGAAAATCAAATATGGGCTTTTGTAAGACAAAGCCGCCAATTTTGACAATCGCCTGGCCGAGGCCAGGGCCAACAGCATGGTCACTTTCCATGTGAGATATTTCAAATCCACAGATTTGAGTGGTTCAAACCAATATGATTTGAGGAATCCCAACACTACGTTGAGATCCCACGGTGCCACTGGAGGCACACAAGGGCTGTATATGCAATACTCCCTTGACAAACGTCTGGACTTCAGGAACTGAAGCCAATTCTTTCTGGAAGAAAATCTATAGGGCCGAAACTTGAACCTTAATGGACCCCAATTTGAGGCTCATAGACACTCCTGTTTGCAGGAAGTGCAGAAATCGACCTAGTTGAAATTTTTTTTTTTTTTTTTTTCGTGGGGCCTTCCTGGCCTCACCCACGCAACATATTTTTACCACATGTGGTGATAACGTTGTGCGGTCACCTCCTTCCTGGCTTTGACCAGGGTAGGTATGACCTCTTCCGGAATGCCTTTTCCCTTAGGATCCGGCGTTCAAACCGCCATGCCGTCAAACGCAGTCGCGGTAAGTCTTGGAACAGACAAGGTCCCTGCTGGAGCAGGTCCTTTCTTAAAGGCCGATGCCACGGTTCCTCTTGGAACAGACATGGTACTTGCTGAAAGCAAATCCCTTCTTAGCTCCCGAGGCCATTAGTCCTCTGTGAGCATCTCTTGAAGTTCCGGTTACCAAGTCCCTCTTGGCCAATCCGGAGCCACGAGTATAGTTCTTACTCCTCTATGTCTTATAATTCTCAATACCTTGGTTATGAGAAGCAGAGGAGGGAACACATACACCGACTGTTACACCCACGGTGTTACCAGGACGTCCACAGCTATCGCCTGAAGGTCTCGTGACCTGGCGCAATACCTGTCCCATTTTTTGTTCGGGCGGGACGCCATCATGTCCACCTTTGGTCTTTCCCAACGGTTCACAATCATGCGGAAAACTTCCCGATGAAGTTCCCACTCTCCCGGGTGGAGGTCGTGCCTGCTGAGGAAGTCTGCTTCCCAGTCGTCCACTCCCGGAATGACAGTGCTGACAGTGCTATCACATGATTTTCCGCCTAGCGAAAAATCCTTGCAGTTTTGCCACTGCCCTCCTGCTTCTTGTGCCGCCCTTTCTGTTTACGTGGGCGACTGCCGTGATGTTATCCCACTGGATCAATACCGGCTGACCTTGAAGCAGAGGTCTTGCTAAGCTTAGAGCATTATAAATTTGCTCTTAGCTCCAGTATATTTATGTGGAGAGAATTCTCCAGACTTGATCACACTCCTTGTGTGACTGCTCCCCAGCCTCTCAGGCTGGCGTCCGTGGTCACCAGCATCCAATCTTGAATGCCGAATCTGCGGCCCTCTAGAAGATGAGCACTCTGTAATCACCACAGGAGAGACACCCTTGTCCTTGGATATAGGGTTATCCGCTGATGCATCTGAAGATGCGATCCGGACCATTTGTCCAGCAGATCCCACTGAAGAGTTCTTGCGTGAAATCTGCCGAATGGAAGCGCTTCGTAATAAGCCACCATTTTTACCAGGACTCTTGTGCAATGATGCACTGACACTTTTCCTGGTTTTAGGAGGATCCCGATTAGCTCGGATAACTCCCTGGCTTTCTCCTCTGGGAGAAACACCTTTTCCTGGACTGTGTCCAGAATCATCCCTAGGACCAGCAGACGTGTCGTCGGAACAACTGCGGTTTTGGAATATTTAGAATCCACCCGTGCTGTCGTAGAACTACTTGAGATAGTGCTACTCCGACCTCCAACTGTTCTCTGGACCTTGTTCTTATCAGGAGGTCGTCCATTTTCTTTGAAGACGAATCCTCCTTTCGGTCATTACCTTGGTAAGGACCCGGGGTGCCTTGGACAATCCAACGGCATCGTCTTGAAACTGATAGTGACAGTTCTGTACCACGAACCTGAGGTACCCTTGGTGAGAAAAGGCAAATTTTGGGACATGGAGGTAAGCATCCCTGATGTCCCGGGACACCATATAGTCCCCTTGTTCTTTGCTATCACTGCTCTGAGTGACTCCATCTGGATTTGAACCCTTGCAAGTGTTCAAATTTTTCAGATTTAGAATAGGTCTCACCTAGCCTTCAGTACCACCATATAGTGTGGAGTAATACCCCTTTCCTTGTTGTCGGAGGGGTAATTTTATTATCACCTGCTGAGAATACAGCTTGTGAATTGTTTTCAATACTGCCTCCCTGTCGGAGGGAGACATTGGTACAGCAGACTACAGGAACCTGCGAGGGGGGAAACCTCTCGACATTCCAATCTGTACCCCTTGGATACTACTTGTAGGATCCAGGGGTCCTGTACGGTCCCAGCGTCATGCTGAGAACTTGGTAGAAGCGGTGGAGGGCTTCTGTTTCTGGGAATGGGCTGCCTGCTGCAGTCTTCTTCCCTTTCCTCTATCCCTGGGCAGATATGACTCTTATAGGGACGAAAGGACTGAGGCTGAAAAGACGGTGTCTTTTTCTGCAGAGATGTGACTTAGGGTAAAAAACGGTGGATTTTCCAGCAGATGCCCTGGCCACCAGGTCCCATGGACCGACCCCAAATAACTCCTCCCCTTTATACGGCAATACATCTTTGTGCCGTTTGGAATCTGCATCACCTGACCACTGTCGTGTCCATAAACATCTTCTTGCAGATATGGACATCGCATTTACTCTTGATGCCAGAGTGCAAATATCCCTCTGCACATCTCGCATATATAGAAATGCATCCTTTAAATGCTCTATATTCAATAAAATACTGTCCCTGTCAAAGGTATCAATATTTTTAGTCAGGGAATCCGACCAAGCCACCTCAGCTCTGCACATCCAGGCTGAGGCGATCGCTGATCGCAGTATAACACCAGCATGTGTGTGTATACTTTTTAGGATATTTTTCAGCCTCCTATCAAGCTGGCTCCTTAAGTACGGCCCTATCCGTAGATGGTACCGCCACTTGTTCTGATAAGCGTGTGAGCGCCTTATCCACCCTGAGGGGTGTTTCCCACCGCGCCTTAACTTCTGGCGGGAAAGGGTATACCGCCAATAATTTTCTATCGGGGGAAACCCACGCATCATCACACACTTCATTTAATTTATCTGATTCAGGAAAAAATAAGATTTTACTTACCGATAAATCTATTTCTCGGAGTCCGTAGTGGATGCTGGGGTTCCTGAAAGGACCATGGGGAATAGCGGCTCCGCAGGAGACAGGGCACAAAAAGTAAAGCTTTTTCCGATCAGGTGGTGTGCACTGGCTCCTCCCCCTATGACCCTCCTCCAGACTCCAGTTAGGTACTGTGCCCGGACGAGCGTACACAATAAGGGAGGATTTTGAATCCCGGGTAAGACTCATACCAGCCACACCAATCACACCGTACAACTTGTGATCTAAACCCAGTTAACAGTATGATAACAGCGGAGCCTCTGAAAGATGGCTTCCTTCAACAATAACCCGAATTAGTTAACAATAACTATGTACAATTTATGCAGATAATCCGCACTTGGGATGGGCGCCCAGCATCCACTACGGACTCCGAGAAATAGATTTATCGGTAAGTAAAATCTTATTTTCTCTATCGTCCTAGTGGATGCTGGGGTTCCTGAAAGGACCATGGGGATTATACCAAAGCTCCCAAACGGGCGGGAGAGTGCGGATGACTCTGCAGCACCGAATGAGAGAACTCCAGGTCCTCCTTAGCCAGAGTATCAAATTTGTAGAATTTTACAAACGTGTTCTCCCCTGACCACGTAGCTGCTCGGCAAAGTTGTAATGCCGAGACCCCTCGGGCAGCCGCCCAAGATGAGCCCACCTTCCTTGTGGAGTGGGCCTTTACAGATTTAGGCTGTGGCAGGCCTGCCACAGAATGTGCAAGTTGGATTGTGCTACAGATCCAACGAGCAATCGTCTGCTTAGACGCAGGAGCACCCATCTTGTTGGGTGCATACAATATAAACAACGAGTCAGATTTTCTGACTCCAGCTGTCCTTGCAATATATATTTTTAATGCTCTGACAACGTCCAGTAACTTGGAGTCCTCCAAGTCACTTGTAGCCGCAGGCACTACAATAGGTTGGTTCAGATGAAATGCTGATACCACCTTAGGGAGAAAATGCGGACGAGTCCGCAGTTCTGCCCTGTCCGAATGGAAAATCAGATATGGGCTTTTGTAAGATAAAGCTGCCAATTCTGACACTCTCCTGGCAGAAGCCAGGGCTAGAAGCATGGTCACTTTCCATGTGAGATATTTCAAATCCACCTTTTTTAGTGGTTCAAACCAATGAGATTTTAGGAAATCCAAAACCACATTGAGATCCCACGGTGCCACTGGAGGCACCACAGGAGGCTGTATATGCAGCACTCCCTTAACAAAGGTCTGGACTTCAGGGACTGAAGCCAATTCTTTTTGAAAGAAAATCGACAGGGCCGAAATTTGAACCTTAATAGATCCCAATTTGAGACCCATTGACAATCCTGATTGCAGGAAATGTAGGAATCGACCCAGTTGAAATTCCTCCGTCGGAGCACTCCGATCTTCGCACCACGCAACATATTTTCGCCAAATTCGGTGATAATGTTGCACGGTTACTTCCTTCCTTGCTTTAATCAAAGTAGGAATGACTTCTTCCGGCATGCCTTTTTCCTTTAGGATCCGGCGTTCAACCGCCATGCCGTCAAACGCAGCCGCGGTAAGTCTTGAAACAGACAGGGACCCTGCTGAAGCAAGTCCCTCCTTAGAGGTAGAGGCCACGGATCTTCCGTGATCATCTCTTGAAGTTCCGGGTACCAAGTCCTTCTTGGCCAATCCGGAACCACTAGTATCGTTCTTACGCCTCTTTGCCGTATAATTCTCAATACTTTTGGTATGAGAGGCAGAGGAGGAAACACATACACCGACTGGTACACCCAAGGCGTTACCAGCGCGTCCACAGCTATTGCCTGCGGATCTCTTGACCTGGCGCAATACCTGTCCAGTTTTTTGTTGAGGCGAGACGCCATCATGTCCACCATTGGTCTTTCCCAACGGGTTACCAGCATGTGGAAGACTTCTGGATGAAGTCCCCACTCTCCCGGGTGAAGATCGTGTCTGCTGAGGAAGTCTGCTTCCCAGTTGTCCACTCCCGGGATGAACACTGCTGACAGTGCTATCACATGATTCTCTGCCCAGCGAAGAATCCTTGCAGCTTCTGCCATTGCACTCCTGCTTCTTGTGCCGCCCTGTCTGTTCACATGGGCGACTGCCGTGATGTTGTCCGACTGGATCAACACCGGTTTTCCCTGAAGCAGAGGTTCTGCCTGGCTTAGAGCATTGTATATTGCTCTTAGTTCCAGAATGTTTATGTGAAGAGACGTTTCCAGGCTCGTCCATACTCCCTGGAAGTTTCTTCCTTGTGTGACTGCTCCCCAGCCTCTCAGGCTGGCGTCCGTGGTCACCAGGATCCAATCCTGTATGCCGAATCTGCGGCCCTCCAATAGATGAGCACTCTGCAACCACCACAGAAGAGACACCCTTGTCCTTGGAGACAGGGTTATCCGCAGGTGCATCTGAAGATGCGACCCTGACCATTTGTCCAACAGATCCCTTTGGAAAATTCTTGCGTGGAATCTGCCGAATGGAATTGCTTCGTAAGAAGCCACCATTTTTCCCAGGACTCTTGTGCATTGATGTACAGACACCTTTCCTGGTTTTAGGAGGTTCCTGACAAGCTCGGATAACTCCTTGGCTTTTTCCTCCGGGAGAAAAACCTTTTTCTGAACCGTGTCCAGAATCATCCCTAGGAACAGCAGACGAGTTGTCGGCATTAACTGGGATTTTGGAATATTCAGAATCCACCCGTGCTGTTTTAGCACTTCTTGAGACAGTGCTAATCCCATCTCTAGCTGTTCTCTGGACCTCGCCCTTATTAGGAGATCGTCCAAGTATGGGATAATTAATACGCCTTTTCTTCGAAGAAGAATCATCATCTCGGCCATTACCTTTGTAAAGATCCGAGGTGCCGTGGACAATCCGAACGGCAGCGTCTGAAACTGATAGTGACAGTTTTGTACAACGAACCTGAGGTACCCCTGGTGTGAGGGGTAAATTGGAACGTGGAGATACGCATCCTTGATGTCCAAGGATACCATAAAGTCCCCCTCTTCCAGGTTCGCTATCACTGCTCTGAGTGACTCCATTTTGAACTTGAACTTCTTTATGTACAGGTTCAAGGACTTCAGATTTAGAATAGGCCTTACCGAGCCATCCGGCTTCGGTACCACAAAAAGAGTGGAATAATACCCCTTCCCTTGTTGCAGAAGAGGTACCTTGACTATCACCTGCTGAGAGTACAGCTTGTGAATGGCTTCCAACACCGTCTCCCTTTCGGAGGGGGACGTTGGTAAAGCAGACTTCAGGAAACGGCGAGGTGGATCTGTCTCTAATTCCAACCTGTATCCCTGAGATATTATCTGCAGGATCCAGGGATCTACTTGCGAGTGAGCCCACTGCGCGCTGTAATTTTTGAGACGACCCCCCACCGTCCCCGAGTCCGCTTGAGAAGCCCCAGCGTCATGCTGAGGCTTTTGTAGAAGCCGGGGAGGGCTTCTGATCCTGGGAAGGAGCTGCGTGTTGCTGTCTCTTCCCTCGACCTTTGCCTCGTGGCAGATATGAATAGCCCTTTGCTCTCTTATTTTTAAAGGAACGAAAGGGCTGCGGTTGAAAAGTCGGTGCCTTTTTCTGTTGGGGAGTGACTTGAGGTAGAAAGGTGGATTTCCCGGCTGTAGCCGTGGCCACCAAATCTGATAGACCGACTCCAAATAACTCCTCCCCTTTATACGGCAAAACTTCCATATGCCGTTTTGAATCCGCATCGCCTGTCCACTGTCGCGTCCATAAAGCTCTTCTGGCCGAAATGGACATAGCACTTACCCGTGATGCCAGTGTGCATATATCCCTCTGTGCATCACGCATATAAAGAAATGCATCCTTTATTTGTTCTAACGACAGTAAAATATTGTCCCTGTCCAGGGTATCAATATTTTCAATCAGGGACTCTGACCAAACTACCCCCGCACTGCCCATCCAGGCAGTCGCTACAGCTGGTCGTAGTATAACACCTGCATGTGTGTATATACTTTTTTGGATATTTTCCATCCTCCTATCTGATGGATCTTTAAGTGCGGCCGTCTCAGGAGAGGGTAACGCCACTTGTTTAGATAAGCGTGTTAGCGCCTTGTCCACCCTAGGAGGTGTTTCCCAGCGCTCCCTAACCTCTGGCGGGAAAGGGTATAATGCCAATAATTTCTTTGAAATTATCAGCTTTTTATCAGGGGCAACCCACGCTTCATTACACACGTCATTTAGTTCTTCTGATTCAGGAAAAACTATAGGTAGTTTTTTCATACCCCACATAATACCCTGTTTAGTGGTACCTGTAGTATCAGCTAAATGTAACGCCTCCTTCATTGCCAAAATCATATAACGTGTGGCCCTACTGGAAAATACGGTTGATTCGTCACCGTCACCACTGGAGTCATCGCCTGTGTCTGGGTCTGTGTCGACCGACTGAGGCAAAGGGCGTTTCACAGCCCCTGACGGTGTTTGAGTCGTCTGGACAGGCACTAATTGATTGTCCGGCCGTCTCATGTCGTCAAACGACTGCTTTAGCGTGTTGACACTATCCCGTAGTTCCATAAATAAAGGCATCCATTCTGGTGTCGACTCCCTAGGGGGTGACATCCTCATATTTGGCAATTGCTCCGCCTCCACACCAATATCGTCCTCATACATGTCGACACACACGTACCGACACACAGCAGACACACAGGGAATGCTCCTAATGAAGACAGGACCCACTAGCCCTTTGGGGAGACAGAGGGAGAGTTTGCCAGCACACACCAAAAGCGCTATATATATATCAGGGATAGCCTTATAATAAGTGCTCCCTTATAGCTGCTTTGTTATATCAAAATATCGCCATAAATGTGCCCCCCCCTCTCTGTTTTACCCTGTTTCTGTAGTGCAGTGCAGGGGAGAGACTTGGGAGCCGTCCTGACCAGCGGAGCTGTGAGAGGAAATGGCGCCGTGTGCTGAGGAGATAGGCCCCGCCCCTTTTCCGGCGGGCTCGTCTCCCGCTATTTAGACAAATTAGGCAGGGGTTAAATATCTCCATATAGCCTCTAGGGCTATATGTGAGGTATTTTTAGCCTTTATAGGTACTCATTTGCCTCCCAGGGCGCCCCCCTCCCAGCGCCCTGCACCCTCAGTGACTGCCGTGTGAAGTGTGCTGAGAGGAAAATGGCGCACAGCTGCAGTGCTGTGCGCTACCTTTAGAAGACTGCAGGAGTCTTCAGCCGCCGATTCTGGACCTCTTCTGACTTCAGCATCTGCAAGGGGGCCGGCGGCGCGGCTCCGGTGACCATCCAGGCTGTACCTGTGATCGTCCCTCTGGAGCTTGATGTCCAGTAGCCAAGAAGCCAATCCATCCTGCACGCAGGTGAGTTGACTCCTTCTCCCCTCAGTCCCTCGCTGCAGTGATCCTGTTGCCAGCAGGAATCACTGTAAAATAAAAAACCTAGCTAAACTTTTTCTAAGCAGCTCTTTAGGAGAGCCACCTAGATTGCACCCTTCTCGGCCGGGCACAAAAATCTAACTGGAGTCTGGAGGAGGGTCATAGGGGGAGGAGCCAGTGCACACCACCTGATCGGAAAAAGCTTTACTTTTTGTGCCCTGTCTCCTGCGGAGCCGCTATTCCCCATGGTCCTTTCAGGAACCCCAGCATCCACTAGGACGATAGAGAAACTACAGGTAGTTTTTTCACCTCACACATAATACCCTTTTTTGTGGTACTTGGAGTATCAGAAATATGTAACACCTCCTTCATTGCCCTTAACGTGTGGCCCTAAAAGAAAATACGTTTGTTTCTTCACCGTCGACACTGAAATCAGTGTCCGTGTCTGGGTCTGTGTCGACCGACTGAGGTAAATGGGCATTTTACAGCCCCTGACGGTGTTTGAGACGCCTGGACAGATACTAATTTGTTCGCCGGCCCTCTCATGTCGTCAACCGGCTTGCAGCGTGTTGACATTGTCACGTAATTTCCATAAATAAGCCATCCATTCCGGTGTCGACTCCCTAGAGAGTGACATCACCATACAGGCAATTTGCTCCGCCTCCTCACCAATATTTTCCTCATACATGTCGACACACACGTACCGACATACAGCACACACATAGGGAATGCTCTGATAGAGGACAGGACCCACTAGCCCTTTGGGGAGACAGAGGGAGAGTTTGCCAGCACACACCAAAACGCTATAATTATCCAGGGACAACCTTTATATAAGTGTTCCTCCCTTATAGCATTTTAATATATATACATATCGCCAAATCAGTGCCCCCCCTCTCTGTTTTAACCCTGTTTCTGTAGTGCGGTGCAGGGGAGAGCATGGGAGCCTTCCCACCAGCCTTTCTGTGAGGGAAAATGGCGCTGTGTGCTGAGGAGAATAGGCCCCGCCCCCTTTTCGGCGGGCTTCTTCTCCGGAGTTTTAGATATCTGGCAGGGGTTAAATACATCCATATAGCCTCAAGGGCTATATGTGATGTATTTTTCGCCATACAGGTATTATACATTGCTGCCCAGGGCGCCCCCCTCCAGCGCCCTGCACCCTCCGTGACCGCTGTGTGAAGTGTGCTGACAACAATGGCGCACAGCTGCAGTGCTGTGCGCTACCTGATGAAGACTGAGAGTCTTCTGCCGCCTGGTTCCGGACCTCTTCATCTTCAGCGTCTGCAAGGGGGGTCGGCGGCGCGGCTCCGGGACGAACCCCAGGGCGAGCCCTGTGTTCCGACTCCCTCTGGAGCTATGTCCAGTAGCCTAAGAATCCAATCCATCCTGCACGCAGGTGAGTTGAAAATCTCTCCCCTAAGTCCCTCGATGCAGTGAGCCTGTTGCCAGCAGGACTCACTGAAAATAAAGAACCTAAAAACTTTTTCTAAGTAACTCTTTAAGAGAGCCACCTAGATTGCACCCTTCTCGGCCGGGCACAAAAACCTAACTGAGGCTTGGAGGAGGGTCATAGGGGGAGGAGCCAGTACACACCATGTGATCCTAAAAGCTTGCTTTTGTGCCCTGTCTCCTGCGGAGCCGCTATTCCCCATGGTCCTGACGGAGTCCCCAGCATGGTCCTGACGGAGTCCCCAGCATCCACTAGGACGTTAGAGAAATTAAAGGAAACTCTCTGGAGCTCCAGAGAGATGCACCCGGTTCCTTGGGCACATTTTACTAAACTGAGTCTGGTAGGAGGGGCATAGATGGGAGGAGCCAGCACACACACACACACTAAAGGTTTTAAAGTGCCATGATCCAGTGGACCCGATCTATACCCCTATGAAAGTACAGTTCCCCAGTATCCACTAGGATGTTAGAGAAATAGCAGGTCATGGCAGGAAACTCTGCAGACACTGGTCATGAACTGGGAGGAGGTACGACCAGGGAAGCGTCTGACTCCCCACTGCTGACATCAACCTCAGGGATAACGGCCTCTACTATTCCCCAGAACCTATGATCTCTGAGGTCTAGCGCTGGTGCACCCGATGTGGCAGCAGCATCAGCGACTGTCCGGTAGTCTCCACCTGAGACAATAAGGTTGCGTTATATGCATCTTAAACCGCTGATCGGTAACAGACGCCTTACCTTCTCTCCGTTCTCCGGACGTAGCCTGGAGTCATCAGTACATCCAGTCTGAAGCCCGCCGAAACAGCAGTGTACTCGGAGTTAACAGTTGCCGCAACCCGGCAGAGAGTTGTTGGAGCATCTTTCTTAAGACGCATAGAGAGATCACTCATAAAAAGAAAAAATACTATAAAAATAGGATTTTGGTACTTACCAGGTAAATCCTTTTCTTTGAATCCATAGGGGTCACTGGAGTACTCTTGGGATATGGACGGGCTTCCGTAGGAACACAGCACTGAATATTTAAATTTAGTAACACTCCACCCCTCCATATCCCTGAGCACTTACTCAGTGTTTTTTACTGAGCCGAACAGGAATTAAGAGAGGTTAATAATGGAGTATTACATATAACATAACTGACAATAACGAAGTTAACCCATAACGTTACTGACAACTAACAGTTGACACCCTAACCAGCACTTGTAACGTGAACCAGTCGGTGAAAATGTGTTACCATAAGATCCTCAGAACTAACCCCAAGTAAGTAAACTGCTCTGGGTGGGCGTCCAGTGACCCCTATGGATTCAAAGAAAAGGATTTACCTGGTAAGTACCAAAATCCTATTTTCTTTTTCATCCACTAGGGGTCACTGGAGTACTCTTGGGACGTACCAAAGCTTCCCCCGTGGGCGGGAGAGCAGTTTGGCACTTGTAACACTAGGCGGCCAAAGCTAGATGCTGATGCCGCAAAAGTATCAAACTTGTAAAAGCGCACAAACGTGTGCACTGAAGACCATGTAGCCGCCCGGCAAAGCTGCGTCGCAGAAGCCCCACGACCAGCTGCCCATGAAGTTCCCACAGAACGTGTGGAATGAGCGGTTACTGACGTAGGCGGTTGTAACCTAGCATGAAGGTAAGCCTGGCGTATGGTCAGTTTTATCCATCTGGATAAAGTTTGTTTAGATGCTGGCCAACCCATCTTGGCAGCATCATAGAGAACAAATAACGTATCCGTCTTACGAACTGAAGACGTTCGGGTTACATAAACGCGTAACGCACGAACCACATCCAGAGTTCCAGAATGTGCTGTCAACACAGGAACTACTATTGGTTGATTGATGTGAAAAGATGACACTACCTTTGGTAAGAAGGCGGGATTCGTCCGAAGTTCCGCTCTGTCATCATGAAACACCAAATACGGTGGCTTGCAGGACAAGGCACCCAAATCCGAAACACGCCTTGCCGAAGCTAAGGCTAAGAGAAAAATTGTTTTCCAAGTGAGAAACTTTATATCCACTTGTTGTAAGGGTTCAAAATATGAAGACTGTAAGAACTCCAAAACCAGATTCAAGTCCCATGGCGCTGTAGGTGGAATGAAAGGAGGCTGTACCCTGATTACACCTTGGAGAAAGGTGCGTATAGACGGCAATAGAGCCAATCGTCTTTGAAAGTAAATTGACAAAGCAGATACCTGCACCTTTAGTGTAGATAAACGCAATCCTCCATCTAAGCCTGATTGTAGAAACAACAAAAGGCGGCATAACTTGAAAGCTGATGTCGGAAATTTCCGAGCTTCACACCAACCTATATAGGCACGCCATATTCTGTAATAATGAGCTGCCGTAACCGGCTTTCTAGCCCGTAACATGGTTGGTATAACTGAATCTGGAATGCCCTCTCTTTTTAAGAGGGCGGTCTCAACAGCCACCCCGTCAAACGCAGCCGCGCTAAATCGGGGTAAAGAAAAGGACCCTGTTGTAACAGGTCTGGACGTATCGGGAGTGGCCACGGATCGTCTGCGAGTAATCCTCGAAGATCCGAGAACCAAGCTCTCCGAGGCCAATGAGGCGCCACTAGTATGACTGTGAGCGACTCTCTTTTGATCCGTTTTAGCACCAGAGGGAGCAGCGGAAACGGTGGAAACAGATACACCAGACTGTACGGCCACGCGACAGTGAGAGCATCCACCGCGACTGCCTTTGGATCTCTTGTTCTGGACACATACTGGGGCGTTTGATGATTGTGTCGAGATGCCATCAGGTCCACCTGAGGATAACCCCATCGCTGAACCAACATGTGAAACACTTCTGGATTTAATGACCATTCGCCTGGGTGAAGATCCCGACGACTGAGATAATCCGCTTCCCAGTTGTCCACTCCCGGAATGAACACGGCCGACAATATCACCTGGTGGTATTCTGCCCAATTGAGGATTCGAGCTACTTCCCGCATTGCCATGCGGCTTCTCGTTCCTCCTTGTTTGTTGATGTATGCGACCGCTGTCGCATTGTCCGACTGCACTTGGACAGGCTGAGAGCGAACCATGTGCACCGCTTGTCGTAGCGCATTGAAAATCGCGCGGAGTTCTAGAACATTTATTGACAGCAATTTTTCGTGATCCGCCCAGAGACCCTGGAGCTGACAATTTTGAATTACCGCTCCCCAACCTCTGAGACTGGCGTCCGTAGTTAGAATTATCCAATTGCAAACTCCGAACCGTCTTCCTGCGGTTAAATTGTGTTCCTTGAGCCACCATAGCAGAGAAACTCTTGCTATTGGTGACAACCTCACTCTGTGGTGAATCTGCAGATGCGAGCCCGACCACTGGGCAAGCACGTTCAGCTGAAATGGACGAGAGTGAAATCTCCCGAACTGAAGCGCCTCGAAAGCTGCCACCATTGTGCCTAACAGGCGAATGCACAAGTGTACCGACACTGTGCGTGGTTTGAGTACTAATTGTACTAGATGGCGTAGCATTTGTACTTTCTGTTGTGGTAGGTAAATCCTTTGATTGACCGTATCGAGAATCATACCTAGGAACTGAAGGCGTTGAGACGGAATCAGATGTGATTTCTTGAAATTGACAATCCAACCGTGGTGAACCAGTACATTGTAAGTTAGCAGCGCATGTTGGGTAAGTATCTGTTGAGACGGAGCTTTGATGAGCAGATCGTCTAAATACGGAACTATCGTCACTCCCAGGGATCTGAGGTGAGCTATCATCACAGACATTACTTTGGTGAATACCCGAGGCGCTGATGACAGGCCAAACGGCAGAGCCTGAAACTGGTAATGGTTTTGGCGTATTGCAAATCGTAAGAATTTCTGATGAGGCTGCCAAATTGGAATGTGTAAGTACGCATCCTTGAGGTCTAGCGCAATCATAAATTCCTTGGTCTCTAACCCCGCAATCACCGACCGTAGAGACTCCATTTTGAATCTGTAGTAAGTTACGTACTGATTGAGGCCCTTTAAGTTCAATATTGGTCTGACTGAGCCATCCGGCTTCGGGACCACAAATAGACTTGAATAATAACCCTGACCCTGTTGGTGTACAGGGACCGGAATCAACACTGCCGAATCCAGTAAGGACTGAATGGCAATTTGCAAAACTGTCCTCTTGTCGTCCGACAGAGGCAAACCTGTCTTGAAAAACCGCAGAGGCGGAAGACAGTCGAACTCTATTTTGTAACCTTTTAACACTAAATTGCGAATCCAGCCCTCCGCGGACGTGTGGAACCACGCCCCATGGAACGTGTGAAGGCGTGCTCCCACAATTGGAGATCCGAGATGGGCTGGTAACCCGTCATGCCACTGGCTTGTCGGTAACCTTAGCGTCTTGGCGAGTTGTGTTGGTTTGATGGAAACCACGTCCTCGACCACGTCTAGCAGGCGTGGCTGATCCTCTGCCACGTCCTCGAAAGGGCTGAGGTCTAAAGGATTTGAACGAAGGTCCAGCGTACCTTCTTCTTGGCGCAGGTGGAGGCAATGGTAAGAACACAGACTTACCTCCCGTAGCCTCCTTAATCCATGCGTCCAATTCTGGACCAAACAACTTCTTGCCATCGTAAGGCAACGCCTCTATACTTCGTTTGACCTCTGCCTCCGCTTGATAAGTACGCAGGTAGAGTGCTCTTCGTGCCGTAACTAGCGAAGATGAAATACGAGAAGTGAGCTGACAGACGTCAGTAGACGCTGTACAGAGATACTCTACAGCCTCAATCATTTGATTCACCTGAATTATCAGGTTTTCGTCATGTAAAGCCGATTTGAGTTCTGTAAGCCATATTATGAGCGCCTTAGTGACCCAAATGCCAACCAATCCAGGTCTTAGCATCACACCTGCTGCTACATACATGGATTTAAGCATAGTTTCTATCTTACGATCTGACGGATCTTTAAGCGTAGTAGCTGATGGCACTGGTATGGTTAATTTCTTGGTAAGCTTTGACACTGAAGAATCAACTATTGGTGGATTCTCCCATGTACCCGTTACCGATTCTGGAAACGGATAACTAGACTTAAATCTGCGAGGTATAGAAAACCGTTTATCTGGATTCTGTCTGGATTCTACTAACATCTGATTTAGAGAATCCGACACAGGAAAACTTACTGGCGTCTTCCGTCGTTTAGTAAATATGACCTGATCATTGGTGAGAGGCTGCTCAGCTTCAGGAAACCTTAGCGACTGCCGTACCGCTCTGATGAGATCATCAATGCCGGAACTGTTAACATCCTCGCCGTCTGACTCCACTTCGCCCTCCTCCCCCTCATCGTGTTCCGTGAGGTCTGGGATGGAATCGTCAGACTGCAACATAGCAGACACTGGAAAATCATAAGACATATGAAAATTATCCCGTTTGCCCAAAATGGATTTGGACCCTACGCAAGGCTGAGACGCCTCCGGTAGTTCTGGCGGTCTCACCCTAGACTCAGATCTTAGCGTTTCTCGCTCCAGACGAGCAGCGGTCATTTCTGTCTGAAATTTCTCCAGTACATTTACTAACATACCCCACGGAGGATCCGGTGATGAAATTGGTTGCAAAACCGGAGCAGAAATGGTATTCTGAACGGAATCCACAAAACATACGTTACATGTGGTAGATCCATCCGGTAACACACTGCCACATACTTTGCAAATATGCTTTTTAGTTTTTGCTGGTGCCTTACTCATTATGGCGACAGACAATACAATACACAAAACACAGACACCTGCACGACTCAGTAAAATAGCAATAAGGTGGCTCTGTATATATATCTGGCCCAGTGCAATACACGTGGCCAGTACTATAAATTTTGATCCCAAAT
Source organism: Pseudophryne corroboree (assembly GCF_028390025.1). NCBI lineage: Eukaryota > Metazoa > Chordata > Amphibia > Anura > Myobatrachidae > Pseudophryne > Pseudophryne corroboree. Next base: position 46,261,552 of record NC_086446.1, on the reverse strand, counting down.
TCCCACGAACACCCCTGCGCCTCCGGTGGAGAAGAGATGTAGGACAGGAACGTTCTGGAATCACAGAGGAAGACACAGGAAGCATGTTAAAAATGGCTGCCCTGCTATACTTATACATATAATCACAGTGCTGCATTCACTGATTATACTGTAATAATCCCTCTGCTGCTGCAGTATTTCACTGATATGTCCCCCCTGTAATGGCTGTTTATCTTATTACAGCGGCAGCGCAGCGTGTGGGCCCCCAGCGGGTATCGTAGAGCGCTATGTGCCTCGTGTGTCCCAGCGGTGGGCTCCTGTATAATAGCGTGTCAGCTACCAAGGTAGCGCTGCGGCGAAGTGAGGGTCGTTCCGAGGTGCCTGGCCGGAGGCTGTGGCCTAACGGGCGGGTACCTGAGCGGGGAGAGCCGCGGCGCCTGCACGGAGGTCTGTGGCCGAACGTGCGGGCGCCTGAGTGGAGAGAGCCGCTGCGCCTGCACGGAGGTCTGTGGCCGAACGTGCGGGCGCCTGAGTGGAGAGAGCCGCGGTGCCTGCACGGAGGTCTGTGGACGAACGTGCGGCCGCCTGAGCGGGGTGGAATGGGCGGGCGCCTGAGCGGGAAGATGCCGGAGGCTGAGAGGGGAGAGCCGCTCCTTGCCGTCACCCAGCACTATGTCTCCACACGTCGGGGCGGCAGCGGGAGCTGACCGCCCCGTTTCACATACCTCACTCCTGCAGACGTGCGGAGGCTCCGACGGGGCTTTTCAGTAAGCGCCGGCCAGCCAGTGCAGGAGGATGTGAGGGCTGTGAGGGAGCTCTTTCAGAGAGGCCCGACACGCCCGTGCTGCTATCAGCAGCTGCACGATCCCTGACCCTGCCTTTTGGAAGGGGGACAGGGATGTGGTCAAACAGTAGAAAAAATAAAAATTAAAAATAAAAGTTTCTTCAACAAAACCGTGACTTCAGCTAAGCATGTGTTGCCACGTTCAGCACAGAAAAAACACTGAGTAAGTGCTCAGGGATATGGAGGGGTGGAGTGTTACTAAATTTAAATATTCAGTGCTGTGTTCCTACGGAAGCCCGTCCATATCCCAAGAGTACTCCAGTGACCCCTAGTGGATGAAAAAGAAATAACAAAATCTTGTGGCTGCAGAATTTTTTTTTGTAGCCCAACTGTTCTAGTGGTCCGGCTCCTGCCACACCAAACAAAAACTGATTTGCCTGAGCAGGGAGGTAGGGATATAGGGGGGCTGACCCACTGCATCCTGGGAGTCTGAAAAGCGTAATTGTTTGGTGCCCGTTCCACTGTCGCTACTATTATATATATATATATATATATAGATATATATAGATATATATAGATATAGATATATAGAGAGAGAGAGAGAGAGAGTAACAAAAAATACAGCACTCACCAAAATAAGCTCAATTATCCTCACAACATCTATGGATAAATGAATAAATGATGGGGGTTTAGTTAGTGAATTGGCCAATGCGCTAACTAAACCCCCATTATTTATTCATTTATCCATAGATGTTGTGAGGATAATTGAGCTTATTTTGGTGAGTGCTGTACTTTTTGTTTCTATATTTTTGAGTAGGTGGCCATGGGCTACATGCACCCCACCCTATTAGTGGCGAGTGCGGATACTGCACCCCACTTCTGGGGTGGCGAGTGCTGTGGTTTTCTATATGCTGGTATATTTTAGGGTTAACCTCTGGTTAACTCATTAACTGTGGCCACAAACTATGTTCATGCACCCCAATTATCTTAAACCTGTGTCAGCTGCCCTTTAGTAAATAATTAGCCAGTGTCAGGTGACTAGTGTACCTTTAAAAGCCATGCAGTTCATGGCAGGTATACCTTACACCAAGTGGGCATTTTTGCAGTTGTGTTATGAGATACAGTTGCCAGGTTTTAATTTAGATGATTTGGTAATAGTGTAGGACCTGCATGAAGGTGGGGTACCGTGGAGCGGTATGCAGGCTTCCGTGCATTGGCCAATTCACTAACTAAACCCCAATCATTTATTCATTTATCCATAGATGTTGTGAGGATAATTGAGCTTATTTTGGTGAGTGCTGTACTTTTTGTTTCTATATTTTTGAGTAGGTGGCCATGGGCTACATGCACCCCACCCTATTAGTGGCGAGTGCGGATACTGCACCCCACTTCTGGGGTGGCGAGTGCTGTGGTTTTCTATATGCTGATATATATATATATATATACACACACACACACACACACACACACACACACACACACACACACACACACGTTATGGTAAGAACTTATCGTTGATAATGGTATTTCTCCTAAGTCCACAGGATAACAATTGGATATGATGGAGCGATAGCGGATTGGCACCAAACGATGACAAGCTTTCAGTCCTCCCAGGATGCAACAGGCTCGTCCATATATCCCGCCCACTAGCTGAGGCAAATCAGTTTATTCCAAAGCATTTAGGCAGGAGCATTAGGTAGAACCCTATTCAGGCGAGAAGACCACACACGCACACCCATCCCTATAAGAGGGCAGAGGTTCAGTGAGTGTAAAGATTCTCAAATCAGATGCATCAGGGATCCCTGTGGACTTAGGAGAAATACCGTTATCAACGGTAAGTTCTTACCATAACGTATATTTCTCCGGCAGGGTCCACAGGTTATCCACAGGATGACAATGGGACTTCCCAAAGCAACCCTAGTGGTGGGGACACTTCTGATTGAACAGGAGAACCCTATGCCCGAATTAAGCATCATGAGAGGCAAAGTATGCCAGCATAATGTCTATTGATTGTGTTAATGGAAGCCATGCGGCTGCCTTCCAATCTGTTCTACTGAAGCACCCTGTTGTGCTGCCCATGAAGGACCTACCTCATGAGTAGTGTGAACAGAGACATTAGCCGGAACAGGGAGATCTGCTTGAGATTATGCTTGCGAAGTCCTTATTCGAAGCTATCTAGCCAGCGTCTATTTAGTAACCAGCCATCTATTCTTATGGAATCCATAAAGAATGAAGAGAGAATCTGTCTTTCTGATGGCACCGGTATGATTCACGTAGATCCTAAATGTTTAGACTACGTTCAGCGACGTATCTCCCGCAGAGAAGTCCTGCTACCTGAAAAGGACGGGACTACCATAATTTCATTAAGGTGGAATACAACCCCACGTTAGGAAGATACCCAGACCTAGGTCTGGGAACTATTTTACTTGGATAAAAAAATCCAGAACTAGGAAACGACATGACAGCGTTCCTACATCTGATGCTATAATCAGTAAAAAGTGTACCTTTGTTGTCAACCAATTAAGATTCACCTATTAAGTGGTCCCAATGGGCAACTTGAAAGGACCTATAGGACTAGACTTAAGTCTTCTGTAGGTGAAAAATAAGATTTTACTCACCGGTAAATCTATTTCTCGTAGTCCGTAGTGGATGCTGGGGACTCCGTAAGGACCATGGGGAATAGACGGGCTCCGCAGGAGACTGGGCACTCTAAGAAAGATTTAGTACTACTTGTGTGCACTGGCTCCTCCCTCTATGCCCCTCCTCCAGACCTCAGTTAAGGAAACTGTGCCCGGAACAGCTGACATTACAAGGAAAGGATTTTGGTAATCCAGGGTAAGACTCATACCAGCCACACCAATCACACCGTATAGCTTGTGATAACATACCCAGTCAACAGTATGAACAACAACAGAGCAACAGACAAACCTGATGCAACCATAAAATAACCCTTATTTAAGCAATAACTATATACAAGTATTGCAGAAGAAGTCCGTACTTGAGACGGGCGCCCAGCATCCACTACGGACTACGAGAAATAGATTTACCAGTGAGTAAAATCTTATTTTCTCTAACGTCCTAGTGGATGCTGGGGAATCCGTAAGGGCCATGGGGATTATACCAAAGCTCCCAAACGGGCGGGAGAGTGCGGATGACTCTGCAGCACCGAATGAGCAAACACAAGGTCCTCCTCAGCCAGGGTATCAAATCTACAGAACTCTGCAAAAGTGTTTGAACCCGACCAAGTAGCTGCTCGGCAAAGCTGTAATGCAGAGACCCCTCGGGCAGCCACCCAAGAAGAGCCCACCTTCCTTGTGGAATGGGCTTTTACTGATTTTGGAGGCGGCAAGCCAGCCGCAGAATGAGCCTGCTGAATCGTGTTACAGATCCAGCGAGCAATAGTTTACTTTGAAGCAGGAGCACCCAGCTTGTTGGATGCATACAGGATAAACAGCGAGTTAGTTTTCCTGACTCCAGCCGTTCTAGCTACATAAATCTTCAAAGCCCTGACTACATCTAGTAACTTGGAATCCTCCAAGTCACGAGTAGCCGCAGGCACCACAATAGGTAGGTTCAAATGAACAGATGACACCTTTGGCAGAAATTGCGGACGAGTCCGTAATTCTGCCCTGTCCATATGGAAAACTAGATAGGGGCTTTTACCTGACAAAAGCCGCCAATTCTGATACACGCCTAGCCGAAGCTAAGGCCAATAGCATGACCACTTTCCACGTGAGATATTTTAACTCCACGGTCTTAAGCGGATCAAACCAGTGTGATTTCAGGAAACTCAACACCACGTTAAGATCCCAAGGTGCCACTGGAGGCACAAACGGGCTGACTATGCAGCACTCCCATTACAAAAGTCTGAACTTTAGGAAGAGAAGCCAGTTCTTTCTGAAAGAAAATGGATAGGGCCGAAATCTGGACCTTCATGGACTCCAATTTTAGGCCCAAAGTCACTCCCGTCTGTAGGAAGTGAAAGAAACGGCCCAGCTGGAATTCCTCTGTAGGAGACGTCCTGGCCTCACAGCCAGCAACATATTTTCGCCGTATACGGCGATAATGTTTAGCCGTCACGTCCTTCCTAGCCTTTATCAGCGTAGGAATAACCTCATCCGGAATCCCTTTTTTCTACTAGGATCCGGCGTCCAACCGCCATGCCGTCAAACACAGCTGCGGTAAGTCTTGGAACAGACAAGGTCCCTGCTGCAACAGATCCTGCCCTAGAGGCAGAGGCCACGGGTCCTCTGTGAGCATTTCTTGCATCTCTGTATACCAAGTCCTTCTTGGCCAATCCGGAACAATGAGTATTGTTCTCACTCCTCTTTTCCTTATGATTCTCAGCACCTTGGGTAAGAGAGGAAGAGGAGGAAACACATAAACCGACTGGAACATCCACGGTGCCACCAATGCGTCTACAGCTATCGCCTGAGAGTCTCTTGACCTGGCGCAATACCTCTGTAGCTTTTTGTTGAGGCGGGATGCCAAAAGTGTCCACCTGTGGCAGTTCCCACAGACCTACAATCTGCGCAAAGACTTCTTGATGAAGTCCCCACTCTCCCGGGTGGAGGTCGTGCCTGCTGAGGAAGACTGCTTCCCAGTTGTCCACTCCCGGAATGAGCACTGCTGACAGTGCACTTACATGATTCTCCGCCCAGCGAAGAATTCTGGTGGCTTCTACCATCGCCACCCTGCTTCTTGTGCCGTCATGTCGGTTTACATGAGCCACTGCGGTGATGTTGTCTGACTGAATGAGAACCGGTTGGTCGCGAAGCAGGGTCTCCGCTTGACTTAGGGCGTTGTATATGGCCCTTAGTTCCAGGATATTGATGTGAAGCCAAGTCTCCTGCCTTGACCACAGTCCTTGGAAATTTCTTCCCTGTGTGACTGCCCCCCACCCTCGGAAGCTTGCATCCGTGGTCACTAGGACCCAGTCCTGAATGCCGAAACTGCGACCTTCGAGAAGGTGAGCACTCTGCAGCTACCACAGGAGAGACACCCTGGATCTGGGGGATAGGGTGATTAACCGATGCATCTGAAGATGTGATCCGGACCACTTTTCCAGTAAGTCCCATTGGAAGGCCCTCGTATGGAACCTGCCGAAGGGAATGGCCTCGTATGATGCCACCCTCCTTCCCAGGACTCGAGTGCAGTGATGCACTGACACCTGTTTTGGTTTTAATAGATTCCTGACCAGTGTCACGAGCTCCTGAGCTCTCTCTATCGGGAGATAAACCCTTTTCTGTTCTGTGTCTAGGATCATGCCTAGGAGAGGCAGATGAGCTGTAAGAACCCACTGCGACTTTGGAATATATAGAATCCAGCCGTGTTGCCGTTACACTCCCAGAGAAAGTGATACGCTGTTCAGCAACTGCTCTCTTGATCTCGCTTTTATGAGGAGATTGTCCAAGTACGTGATAATAGTGACACCTTGCTTCCGCAGGAGCACCATCATTTCCGCCATTACCTTGGTGAATATTCTCCAGGCCGTGGACAGACCAAACAGCAACGTCTGAAATTGGTAATGACAATCCCGTACCGCAATTCTGAGATACGCCTGATGAGGTGGATAAATGGGGACATGAAGGTATGCATCCTTTATGTCCCAAGTCACCATAAAATCTCCCCCTTTCAGGCTTGCAATGACCGCTCTTAGCGATTCCATCTTGAACTTGAACCTATTCAGGTATATGTTCAGGGATTTTAAATTCAATATGGGTCTGACCGAACCGTCTGGTTTCGGGACTACAACATGGTCAAATAATAACCCCCTCCTTGTTGAAGGAGGGGAACCTTGACCACCACCTGTTGAAGATACAATTTGTGAATTGCAGTTAACACTGTTCCCCTCTCGTGGGGGGAAGCCGGCAGGGCCGTCGGTGAGAGGGCATCTTCTCAAAGTCCAGCTTGTATCCCTGAGACACGATATCTATTGCCCAGGGATCTAACAGGGAGTGAACCCACTTGTGGCTGAACTTACAAAGGCGTGCCCCCACTGGGCCTAGCTCTGCCTGTGGAGCCCCAGCGACATGCGGTGGATTTTTGTAGAGGCCGAGGAGGACTTCTGTTCCTGGGAACTAGCGGTGTTGTGCAGCTTCTTTTCTCTGCCCCCGCCTCTGGCAAGAAAGGACGCACCTCAGACTTTCTTGTTTCTTTATTCGAAAGGCTGCATTTGATAATGCCGTGCTTTCCTAAGCTGTGCAGGAATATAAGGTAAAATATCAGAATTACCAACTATAGCTGTGGAGACCAGGTCCGAGAACCCTTCACACAATCCTCAGCCTTCCATATGCCTCTTAAGTCGGCATCATCTGTCCATTGCATATTCTACAGGACACGTCAAGCAGAAATCGACATAGCTTTGACTCTAGGACCCAGTATACACATGTCTCTTTAGGCATGTCATATATATATATATATATATATATATATATATATATATATATATATATATATACACACATATCTCTTAAGACAGCATCTTTAATATATATATATATCTCTATATATACATATACATATCTATATGTATACTAGGGTCTCAATATCTGCTGAAAGGTGCCTGTCCACGCTGCCACAGCGCTATAAACCCATGCCGACACAATCGCCGGTCTGAGTAGTGTACCAGAATGTGCACGCTATCTGCAGGATCCCTGAGAACAGCTAGGGCTACCTTCTGGGCAAACGTGACACCCTAGGGGAAGATTCCCATCACATCCTGGCCCTAGTGGGGAAAGGATACTGCCTGAGAATACTCTGTGGGAAGCTGCAGTCTCTTGTCTGGAGATTCCCGCTCTTTTTCCTCATGAGAGGAGGGAAATTTACCTAAGCTTTCTTCCCCTTAACATGTGTACCCTTGTGTCAGGGACAGATGAGTCATCAGTGATATGCAAATCATCTTTTATTACAATAATCATATATTGAATACTTTTCTGCCATTCTGGCTGTAACTTTGCATTTTCGTAGTCGACACTGGAGTCACACTCCGTGTCGATATCAGTGTTTTATTATTTTGGATAGTGATCATTGAGAGACTCTGCAGGTCTCTGTGCCATAGAGACAGACATGGGTAGATTTCCTGTCTGTTCCCTAATCTTTTGTGCAATAAATTCACCTTAGCACTTACACATATCCAAAACAGGTGTCGGCGTTGTCGACAGAGACACCCTCTCAAACACATTCGCTCTATCTCCTCCTTAGGAGAGAAAGATATGTTAATACCGCGCTAGAAAGTGTAGAGCTGCTCCAATTGGAAATTAGTTAGAAAGGGTGATAAGGGAGCGCTAGTAAGTGTCGGTTACCTGTACCGACTCCACCTCCCCGCCCGCAAAAGACACGGAAACTCTGACACTAGCAACCTCCATACCGGCCATCCGGAAACCCAATCAAACATTCAAAAAAGAGTGTAAACATTCTGCAATGCAGCAGCAGCATTTTTCAATGCTAAGCAATTGTTTTAAATATTTGTTTTTACTTTGCAGGTAACCGACACTTACTAGCGCTCCCTTATCACCCTTCCTCCTTAGGGGAGCCTTTTACCTCAGACATGTCGACACACACGTACCGACACACCACACACACAGGGGATGCTCTATTTGAAAACAGATCCCCCACAAGGCCCTTTGGAGAGACAGAGAGAGAGTATGCCAGCACACACCCAGCGCTATATGACCCAGGAATCACACAGTAACTTAGTGTTAACCCAGTAGCTGCTGTATATATTGTTTTTACGCCAATTTTATGTGCCCCCCTCTCTTTTTCACCCTCTCTATCGTGCTTCTGCAGGGGAGAGCCTAGGGAGCTTCCTCTCAGCGGAGCTGTGGAGAGAAAATGGCGCTGGTGAGTGCTGAGGAAGAAGGCCCCGCCCCCTCAGTGCGGGCTTCTGTCCCGCGATTTTGTGTAAAATTAATGGCGGGGGCTCATGCATATAACAGTGTCCAACTGTGTATATGCTGCTTTTGCAAGGAGGTACTTAATTGCTGCCCAGGGCGCCCTGCCCCCCCTGCGCCCTGCACCCTACAGTGACCGGAGTGTGTGGGTTAGTGTGGGCGCAATGGCGCACAGCTGCAGTGCTGTGCGCTACTTCATATGAAGACAGGAGTCTTCTGCTGCCGATTTTGACGTCTTCTTGCTTCAACCTGCTGGCTTCTGTCTTCTGGCTCTGCGAGGGGGACGGCGGCACGACTCCGGGAGCGGACGACAAGGTCAGGTCCTGTGTTCGATCCCTCTGGAGCTAATGGTGTCCAGTAGCCTAAGAAGCGCAACCTAGCCGCAGTTAGTAGGTTTGCTTCTCTCCCCTCAGTCCCACGTAGCAGAGAGTCTGTTGCCAGCAGAAGCTCTCTGAAAATAAAAAACCTAACTAAAATACTTTCTTATTAGCAAGCTCAGGAGAGCTCACTAAAAGCACCCAGCTCTGTCCGGGCACAGATTCTAACTGAGGTCTGGAGGAGGGGCATAGAGGGAGGAGCCAGTGCACACCAGTAGTACTAAATCTTTCTTAGAGTGCCCAGTCTCCTGCGGAGCCCGTCTATTCCCCCATGGTCCTTACGGAGTTCCCAGCATCCACTAGAATGTTAGAGAAAAAGCGATTGAATGCGCAGTATTCCCTGAGAAAAGTGCGCACAACCTGTAATTTTGGCAATTTACTTTGGAATCATACAGTAAATGCCAACACTTGCATTTTCAAGAAAGCCATCCTCAACCCCTATTCCTTCCTGTATGAAGGAACGGCAGAACTCTGGACACTCCAAAAACTTTCGGGTCCAAGCCTCTTTCAGTGTTACCAATAAATATACCATATTTGGTAAATATGAGCTGAGAAGGTCTTTCCTTGTTCTGAGCATAATTGGAAATATTTGCGAGAATCCTCTGGAGTTCAGGATACAGATCCAAGAACCACGCCGTCCAAGACAGTTGATGTAGATGTCGGTAACAACCAGGACCCTGCATGAGTGGATGTGGGCGTTGAGAAGCAGAAGTGGAGCACCATTCCCTGCAAATCATAGTACCAACGCCTTCTGTATCAAGCCGGAACCATTAGATCACGGCACTTACCTTATTTCATTTGCCTCACCATCCTGATTTAGCAGAATGGATTGGTGGACACACATAAGTGAAATAAATTCCCATAGCGCCCACAAAGATCAGTCCCTGATCCTGTGTGACCCGTATTAGTGTACCTGAGTCTGAACCGACCGTTAAGCCCATTCGTCTACCGAAATGGTATGTCGAGATGAGAAACGCTTCTCAATCTAAGACTCCTAGTCACTTGCTATGGAAAACCTGAAAGATGGAGTTCTGGCCACTTTTGTACGTGACCTACCTCCTTCCTTTTTATCTGCGCTTTCCTCTTGAAAAGTTGAAATATGCTACTGTCGTAGCCTCGTCTGGCCAGACGTGGACTGGTTTTCCCTTAGGAATGTCCTTTACCCGAACAATACCATGTATAGGCCTGAAGTGTAAACAGGCTTATTAAAAGACAATTTACTTCTGTGGTCTATGGTCCCTAGAATATTCTTCTGGACAGTGACCCCTGAAGACTTGCATATATTGTCAGGATACTCCAAACCGATATCCAAAATGATATCCCCTGTCTAGATGAGCTGTCTGTAGCCACTAGGCCAATGACCATCCTTAACTCTTCTGACAGTAGCTTGTTCACAGATACCACACCTGACACTTACAGGTGGTTTTTTACCCAAAGACCAACCATACAAACATTTGTGTAGCTTCCAAGGACATCTGAGATTGGGCATCTCCAGTGTGACTCGGCTGCTGATAAATGAGATACCGTAGGAGCCCTGAGTGCAATTGCGCACACTTCAGCATGCCGATTTGTTAACACCGCTAACCACTCATTTGCACTATTACGTGAAAAGATATAATCACATGTGTAACAAGTCCCAAGTCTTATCATACCTTGGATACTTACTTCAAAGTAAATACTTCCTGCAGACTTGAGTCAGACAAAATCCATTATGAGTAATCCGTTGTTATGAAACCAGACATGGCTTTGCCCATTAAAAACCCACCGTGCCACTGTTGACAAGTTATTGTCTGTTAGAAATGGCACAAAATCCTGACAGGATAAGAAGTGGTCAAGAATGGCAATTGTCTTATCTCCTATCTATGGGGATAAAACTGTCCGGTAAATACTCTGGGATTGTGGCTAACCAAAAGGGTAAGGCCTAAACTGAGATGTTGCTGAAAGAGAAATACCTTGAAATAACACAGATGGACAATGCCATAGAAATTTATGCTAGGCTTGTCACAAGATTAGACACACACGGTACACATTTCAGTATGTGTACAAAAAAAGAAAGTATCAGGAGTACTGTGTTGGTAGTGAGAAATACATATAGCACCTGGTATTCCCAGGTGATTTCCCATCCAAGTACTAACCAGGCCCAACACTGTTTAGCTCCTGAGGTATACAGTCTGCATGCCATAACCTACAGAAACTGATAATTATCCAGAGAATCTAGGTATTCTCCTGGATCCCCAAACTATGGGACGTAATGTTTCCATATAAAACGCGATACCCAAACTTATCTGTTTTGGTTTTATGAGAATGGAGTCCCCATCCTTCTATATCAACCAGATTAGACAAACCCCTCTATTTGGATTACCTGAAAAGCATTATCTCCTGTGAAGAGATAGTCGCTGTACTGACTTCCACTTCTATGGGACCTGAATCCCCTGCCCAGGAGGCCAGTAGCCCCATTAAGCCCCTGGGGCTCAGTCTGAGGTAAAACAATTTCAACTGCTTTCCTACAAAACCCCTGCCGTCGCCTCTACCCGAGACGAACTGGAGTAAGGGAACCTTCGAGAGGACTACTTCATGAAAAGATAAGTAAGGATACCCTTTTCTGCACTCCCGCACCTGCCTGGGTCAATCTTTGCACAGCCCCACTCGGTATCAAACCCGGGATGCACACATTGCAGGCAGACACTGTATTCATAATGTTATAGTCCCCATGAAGAAGTCAGCCCCCTACTCTGGGTATCCCCCAGGAAAGAGGCCCACACCATCTCCTGATGGTGAATGTGATTCGACAGCTGGCCCTCTGGTTGCTGTCACCATCCTTTAGTTTTCCGTTTTATGCCCGTGAAGGCCAGAATTGGACTCCTAAAGAAGGATTAAATGAGGGAAAAGGTAAGACTTTCCTGGAGTCTGCTACTCCAAAATTAAGTTCCCAGAACCCTTTCCCGACTCTGAATCACCTTTCTTATAAAGAAAATTGCTCTGCCACCCGCTTTAATTAAGGGTCATACAGCAGCAGCATTACAAACATCTATAGCTGCCTTAAGCTACAAATGGAGCCACTTCTATCCTGGCCTACCCTAGGACTTATTGCCCTGGGACAATCAAACCCTGTCTCTTCTCTGCATTGTCACAGAGACCGCAGATATGCTAATAAATATTACCCTTTTACAGAAAATAAGAATTTACTTACCGATAATTCTATTTCTCGTAGTCCGTAGTGGATGCTGGGAACTCCGTAAGGACCATGGGGAATAGCGGCTCCGCAGGAGACTGGGCACAAAAGTAAAGCTTTAGGACTACCTAGTGTGCACTGGCTCCTCCCCCTATGACCCTCCTCCAAGCCTCAGTTAGGATACTGTGCCCGGACGAGCGTACACAATAAGGAAGGATTCATGAATCCCGGGTAAGACTCATACCAGCCACACCAATCACACCGTACAACCTGTGATCTGAACCCAGTTAACAGCATGATAACAGAGGAGCCTCTGGAAAGATGGCTCACAAAAACAATAACCCGATTTAGTTAACAATAACTATGTACAAGTATTGCAGACAATCCGCACTTGGCCCAGCATCCACTACGGACTACGAGAAATAGAATTATCGATAAGTAAATTCTTATTTTGTCTGACGTCCTAGTGGATGCTGGGAACTCCGTAAGGACCATGGGGATTATACCAAAGCTCCCAAACGGGCGGGAGAGTGCGGATGACTCTGCAGCACCGAATGAGAGAACTCCAGGTCCTCCTCAGCCAGGGTATCAAATTTGTAGAATTTAGCAAACGTGTTTGCCACTGACCAAGTAGCTGCTCGGCAAAGTTGTAAAGCCGAGACCCCTCGGGCAGCCGCCCAAGATGAGCCCACCTTCCTTGTGGAATGGGCATTTACAGATTTTGGCTGTGGCAGGCCTGCCACAGAATGTGCAAGCTGAATTGTACTACAAATCCAACGAGCAATAGTCTGCTTAGAAGCAGGAGCACCCAGCTTGTTGGGTGCATACAGGATAAACAGCGAGTCAGATTTTCTGACTCCAGCCGTCCTGGAAACATATATTTTCAGGGCCCTGACAACGTCTAGCAACTTGGAGTCCTCCAAGTCCCTAGTAGCCGCAGGCACCACAATAGGTTGGTTCAGGTGAAACGCAGACACCACCTTAGGGAGAAACTGAGGACGAGTCCTCAATTTCGCCCTGTCCGAATGGAAAATCAGATAGGGGCTTTTGCAGGATAAAGTCGCCAATTCTGAGACGCGCCTGGCCGAAGCCAGGGCCAACAGCATGGCCACTTTCCATGTGAGATATTTTAAATCCACAGATTTAAGTGGTTCAAACCAATGTGATTTGAGGAACCCCAAAACTACATTGAGATCCCAAGGTGCCACTGGAGGCACAAAAGGAGGCTGTATATGCAGCACTCCCTTGACAAACGTCTGAACTTCAGGAACTGAAGCCAGTTCTTTCTGGAAGAAAATCGACAGGGCCGACATTTGAACCTTAATGGACCCCAATTTGAGGCCCATAGACACTCCTGTTTGCAAGAAATGCAGGAATCGACCCAGTTGAAATTCCTCCGTTGGGGCCTTCCTGGCCTCGCACCACGCAACATATTTTCGCCAAATGCGGTGATAATGCTTTGCGGTTACATCCTTCCTGGCTTTGATCAGGGTAGGGATGACTTCCTCCGGAATGCCTTTTTCCTCCAGGAACCGGCGTTCAACCGCCATGCCGTCAAACGCAGCCGCGGTAAGTCTTGGAACAGACAGGGTCCTTGCTGGAGCAGGTCCCTTCTTAGAGGCAGAGGCCGCGGGTCCTCTGTGAGCATCTCTTGAAGTTCCGGGTACCAAGTCCTTCTTGGCCAATCCGGAGCCACGAGTATAGTTCTTACTCCTCTCTGTCTTATAATTCTCAGTACCTTGGGTATGAGAGGCAGAGGAGGGAACACATACACTGACTGGTACACCCATGGTGTTACCAGAGCGTCCACAGCTATTGCCTGAGGGTCCCTTGATCTGGCGCAATACCTGTCCAGTTTTTTGTTGAGGCGGGACGCCATCATGTCCACCTTTGGTTTTTCCAAACTGTTTACAATCATGTGGAAGACTTCTGGATGAAGTCCCTACTCTCCCGGGTGGAGGTCGTGCCTGCTGAGGAAGTCTGCTTCCCAGTTGTCCACTCCCGGAATGAACACTGCTGACAGTGCTATCACATGATTTTCCGCCCAGCGAAGAATCCTTGCAGCTTCTGCCATTGCCCTCCTGCTTCTTGTGCCACCCTGTCTGTTTACGTGGGCGACTGCCATGATGTTGTCTGACTGGATCAACACCGGCTGACCTTGAAGCAGAGGTCTTGCTAGGCTTAGAGCATTGTAAATGGCCCTTAGCTCCAGGATATTTATGTGAAGTGATGTCTCCAGGCTTGACCACAAGCCCTGGAAATTTCTTCCCTGTGTGACTGCTCCCCAGCCTCGCAGGCTGGCATCCGTGGTCACCAGGACCCAGTCCTGAATGCCGAATCTGCGGCCCTCTAGAAGATGAGCACTCTGCAACCACCACAGGAGAGACACCCTTGTCTTTGGTGACAAGGTTATCCGCTGATGCATCTGAAGATGCGACCCGGACCATTTGTCTAGCAGATCCCACTGGAAAGTTCTTGCGTGAAAACTGCCGAATGGGATTGCTTCGTAGGAAGCCACCATTTTTCCCAGGACATTTGTGCATTGATGCACTGACACTTGGCCTGGTTTTAGGAGGTTTCTGACTAGTTCGGATAACTCCCTGGCTTTCTCCTCCAGGAGAAACACCTTTTTCTGGACTGTGTCCAGGATCATCCCTAGGAATAGAAGACATGTCGTCGGGATCAGCTGCGATTTTGGAATATTGAGAATCCAACCGTATTGCCGCAACACTACCTGAGACAGTGCTACCCCGACTTCCAACTGTTCCCTGGATCTTGCCCTTATCAGGAGATCGTCCAAGTAAGGGATAACTAAAACTCCCTTCCTTCGAAGGAGTATCATAATTTCGGCCATTACCTTGGTAAAGACCCGGGGTGCCGTGGACAATCCAAACGGCAGCGTCTGAAACTGATAGTGACAGTTCTGTACCACAAACCTGAGGTACCCTTGGTGAGAAGGGTAAATTGGGACATGGAGGTAAGCATCCTTGATGTCCAGAGACACCATATAATCCCCTTCTTCCAGGTTCGCAATCACTGCTCTGAGTGACTCCATCTTGAATTTGAACCTCTGTATGTAAGTGTTCAAGGATTTTAGATTTAAAATCGGTCTCACCGAGCCGTCCGGCTTCGGTACCACAAACAGCGTGGAATAATACCCCTTTCCCTGTTGCAGGAGGGGTACCTTGATTATCACCTGCTGGGAATACAGCTTGTGAATGGCTTCCAATACCGCCTCCCTGTCGGAGGGAGACGTCGGTAAAGCAGACTTTAGGAAACGGCGAGGGGGAGACGTCTCGAATTCCAATTTGTACCCCTGAGATACCACCTGAAGGATCCAGGGGTCCACTTGCGAGTGAGCCCACTGCGCGCTGAAAGTCTTGAGACGGGCCCCCACCGTGCCTGAGTCCGCTTGTAAAGCCCCAGCGTCATGCTGAGGACTTGGCAGAGGCAGGAGAGGGCTTCTGTTCCTGGGAACTGGCTGTTTGCTGCAGCCTTTTCCCTCTCCCTCTGCCACGGGGCAGAAAAGAGGAACCTTTTGCCCGCTTGCCCTTAAGGGGCCGAAAGGACTGCGCCTGATAATACGGCGTCTTCTTATGTTGAGAGGCTACCTGGGGTAAAAATGTGGATTTCCCAGCAGTTGCCGTGGCTACCAGGTCTGATAGACCTACCCCAAATAACTTCTCCCCTTTATAAGGCAATACTTCCATATGCCTTTTGGAATCCGCATCCCCTGACCACTGTCGTGTTCATAACCCTCTTCTGGCAGAAATGGACAGCGCACTTACTCTTGATGCCAGTCGGCAGATATCCCTTTGTGCATCACGCATATATAGAAATGCATCTTTTAAATGCTCTATAGTCAGTAATATACTGTCCCTGTCTAGGGTATCAATATTGTCCGTCAGGGAATCCGACCAAGCCACCCCAGCACTGCACATCCAGGCTGAGGCGATTGCTGGTCGCAGTATAACTCCCGTGTGAGTGTATATACATTTTAGGATATTCTCCTGCTTTCTGTCAGCAGGTTCCTTAAGGGCGGCCGTCTCAGGAGAGGGTAGTGCCACCTGTTTAGACAAGCGTGTGAGCGCTTTATCCACCCTAGGGGGTGTTTCCCAACGTGCCCTATCCTCTGGCGGGAAAGGGTATGATGCCAATAACCTTTTAGGAATTATCAGTTTTTTATCGGGGGAAACCCACGCTTCATCACACACCTCATTTAATTCCTCAGATGCAGGGAAAAAAAAAAGGCAGTTTTTTTTCACCAAACATAATACCCTTTTTAGTGGTACTTGTATTATCAGAAATATGTAAAACATTTTTTATTGCCTCAATCATGTAAGGTGTGGCCCTACTGGAAGTCACATTCGTCTCTTCATCGTCGACACTGCAGTCAGTATTCCGTGTCGGCGTCTGTGTCTGCCATCTGAGGTAACGGGCGTTTTAGAGCCCCTGATGGCCTTTGAGACGCCTGGACAGGCACAAGCTGAGTAGCCGGCTGTCTCATGTCGTCAACTGTCTTTTGTAAAGAACTGACACTGTCACATATTCCTTCCATAAGCCTATCCACTCAGGTGTCGACTCCCTAGGGGGTGACATCTCTATTACAGGCAATTGCTCCGCCTCCACATCATTTTCCTCCTCAAACATGTCGACACAATCGTACCGACACACCGCACACACACAGGGAATGCTCTGATAGAGGATAGGACCCCACTAGCCCTTTGGGGAGACAGAGGGAGAGTATGCCAGCACACACCAGAGCGCTATATATACACAGGGATACCACTATATAATGTGTTTTCCCCTTATAGCTGCTGATATTATCAAACTGCGCCAAATTAGTGCCCCCCCCCCCCCCCCTCTCTTTTTTACCCTTTTCTGTAGTGCAGGACTGCAGGGGAGAGTCAGGGAGATGTCCTTCCAGCGGAGCTGTGATGGAAAATGGCGCCAGTGTGCTGAGGAGATAGGCTCCGCCCCCTTCTAGGCGGACTTTTCTCACGCTTTTTGCTGTATTCTGGCAGGGGTTAAAATACATCCATATAGCCCTGGGGGTTATATGTGGTGTATTTTTGCCAGCCAAAGTGTTTATATTGCTGCTCAGGGCGCCCCCCCCCTAGCGCCCTGCACCCTCAGTGACCGCAGTGTGAAGTGTGCCTGAGGAGCAATGGCGCACAGCTGCAGTGCTGTGCGCTACCTTGATGAAGACTGATGTCTTCTGCCGCCGATTTTCCGGACCTCTTCTTGCTTCTGGCTCTGTAAGGGGGCCGGCGGCGCGGCTCTGGGACCGGACTCCGAGGCTGGGCCTGTGTTTGGTCCCTCTGGAGCTAATGGTGTCCAGTAGCCTAAGAAGCCCAAGCTGGCTGCAAGCAGGCAGGTTCGCTTCTTCTCCCCTTAGTCCCTCGATGCAGTGAGCCTGTTGCCAGCAGGTCTCACTGAAAATAAGAAACCTAAAACTAACTTTTTCTAAGAAGCTCAGGAGAGCCCCCTAGATTGCACCCTGCTCGGTCGGGCACAAAAATTTAACTGAGGCTTGGAGGAGGGTCATAGGGGGAGGAGCCAGTGCACACCAGGTAGTCCTAAAGCTTTACTTTTGTGCCCAGTCTCCTGCGGAGCCGCTATTCCCCATGGTCCTTACGGAGTTCTCAGCATCCACTAGGACGTCAGAGAAACCAAGATAACGTGACTTATATATGGAATCTTGTTCCTAACCAGGTACTGAACGTTTCCAGTACCCTAGCCCAAACAGCTATTTGCTTTCATGCCAGCTGAAAATCTGGGCTGGCCTTAATCTGATGTAGAGGCCATTGTAACAAATATGAATATTTAAAATACATTTTTAAAGACAGTACCCAGCTGGAAAAGGAAAAAGAAACAGATATCCCATTTAGTGAGATTTCTATTTTATTTGGGTGTCACCCAACTCTTTCCCCATTAAACCGCTGGTGCCCCCATCAGGAGGTCCTACCTTATTCTGGGATTTTCCACAAAAAATGCCTTATACAACCTAGGCTCTGCTGCCTCCAAGGACAGCTAGCCCCCACTGCTCCATAATAACAGTTTACTTACTGAGTAAAATAAGAATTTACTCACCGGTAATTCTATTTCTCGTAGTCCGTAGTGGATGCTGGGTACTCCGTAAGGACCATGGGGGTATAGACGGGCTCCGCAGGAGACTGGGCACTCTAAAAGAAAGATTAGGTACTATCTGGTGTGCACTGGCTCCTCCCTCTATGCCCCTCCTCCAGACCTCAGTTAGGGAAACTGTGCCCAGAAGAGCTGACATTACTAGGAAAGGATTTGGAATCCAGGGTAAGACTCATACCAGCCACACCGTACAACTTGTGATAACTATACCCAGTTAACAGTATGAACAATAACTGAGCCTCATTCAAAGATGGCTCATAACAATAACCCTTTAGTTAAGCAATAACTATATACATATATTGCAGAGAGTCCGCACTTGAGACGGGCTCCCAGCATCCACTACGGACTACGAGAAATAGAATTACCGGTGAGTAAATTCTTATTTTCTCTGACGTCCTAGTGGATGCTGGGTACTCCGTAAGGACCATGGGGATCATACCAAAGCTCCCAAAAGGGCAGGAGAGTGCGGATGACTCTGCAGCACCGAATGAGCAAACACAAGGTCCTCCTCAGCCAGGGTATCAAACTTGTAGAACTTTGCAAAAGTGTTTGAACCTGACCAAGTAGCTGCTCGGCAAAGCTGTAATGCCGAGACCCCTCGGGCAGCCGCCCAAGAAGAGCCCACCTTCCTCGTGGAATGGGCTTTCACTGATTTAGGATGCGGCAGTCCAGCCGCAGAATGTGCAAGTTGAATCGTGCTACAGATCCAACGAGCAATAGTCTGCTTTGAAGCAGGAGCGCCAACCTTGTTGGCTGCATACAGGACAAACAGTGCCTCTGTTTTCCTAACCCGAGCCGTTCTGGCTACATCAATTTTTAAGGCCCTGACTACATCTAGGGACTTGGAATCCTCCAGTTTGCTGGGTGCATACAGGATAAATAGCGAGTCAGTTTTTCTGACTCCAGCCGTCCTGGAAACATAAATTTTCAGGGCCCGTACTACATCCAGCAACTTGGAATGCTCCAAGTCCCGAGTAGCCGCCGGCACCACAATAGGTTGGTTCAAATGAAACGCTCATACCACCTTAGGAAGGAATTAAGGACGAGTCCTCAATTCTGCCCTGTCCATATGGAAAATCAGTATGAACGAAAGAAAAAGGTCGCACAGACTAAATAGATTTATTTATACGTCAATTGTGTGTATTCAATAGTACCCCGCTTATCATTCAGTTTTCAATATTACAGAGTTATGAATCGGGGGAGGTGCTCCTGGAATAAGATTTGATATAAATGAACTAAAGAGAAAAAAGTATTCCGTATAAGGGCACACTCAAAACAAATACACTATTATATCCTAAAGTCCACGCCCCTTAGGGGAGAGGACCACAAATTGGTTAAAATATAACTTTTATTGATATATGTTAAAGCTTACGAAATATGTGTGGGTGAAAAAATAATAATAATAATGAAAAAATAAAGATAATGGAAAAATTAAGAAAAATGGAAAAATTATAAAAATTATAGATTGTGCAAACTTAATGTGATATTAAAAAGCTGAACCACTGTATTGATGTGCGCGTTGTTAATTCTTCCAATAAAGAAGGTGTGTGTCACTTTATTCTGTGGTTACATTAATCATTGCTACAACTGTTGCAATGTTGTAGCTGCTTATGACAAAGATGGTATTTGTATCAATTTCACTATGAAGGTCTTATTTTTAAAACCTACTATACCTTCCACATAAGCAGTGTATAGAAACACACACAAATAAAGGTATTAATAAAATGCTGCTGGATAGATTTCTTCATAAAGAGTGATGTAATTATTGTACATAATAGTCCTTTATATGTATATAACTTTATATGTCCCCATCAATGTTCATAGTTACATATCAGTGTTTCCTATAAGGGGTACAATAGTATTAACCCTATGCTTGTCTCGTGGGCTAAGTTCTCTTATATATACACACACAGTGGGTAGCGATAGTCTCACTATACACAATAGATATTGTTCTTGCACCCACATTTATAATAGATCTGTGTTAATATGCCCTGAGCAATGGTCTTATAGTAAAGTGGCAGCATTAAATATCCAATAAACAGTATGTTTAAAAGTCGGATATTAATTAATAATAGTCGGCGTCTCGGGGCATTTTCAGTGTGTCCCAGCGCCCAGTATTAAATTAAGCTGCAGCAAGCACCTCTATCCGCTGTAACTATAATGTACAAGTAACAGGGGGTTATATGGTAATAGTCCTAAGAACCGCTATCGGCGTTTACCGATAAACGCGGTCAGACCTGTTGATTACAGCTGACCGTGATCGGGATCCCCCGATTGATGCGGTCATAGGATTGTTGTTGGACCGTATGTACTAAATACTTATAAACAAACGTACGATAGATCCTGCTCTCAGGTGTCTATTAGCTGTATGAGTACGTCTGCAGTTCAACCATTAACAGTGTGCCCGTGCTGCTAGCACGCACGTCACACTTGAATAGGCTAATGTAGTCAATCCAGCAGTGTAATATGGAGGAACACACGCACAAACATATATTAACTTTGTAGGAGACTTAAATGTCCATTTTAACAGTGGTAAAGCTGACAAGCGTGCCCCGTCCTGCCTAACGATCGTTTCGCATTACAGCTTCATCCCTATGATGAAGCTGTAATGCGAAACGATCGTTAGGCAGGACGGGGCACGCTTAGAACGTGTCCGTCTTTTTGTCAGCTTTACCACTGTTAAAATGGACATTTAAGTCTCCTACAAAGTTAATATATGTTTGTGCATGTGTTCCTCCATATTACACTGCTGGATTGACTACATTAGCCTATTCAAGTGTGACGTGCGTGCTAGCAGCACGGGCACACTGTTAATGGTTGAACTGCAGACGTACTCATACAGCTAATAGACACCTGAGAGCAGGATCTATCGTACGTTTGTTTATAAGTATTTAGTACATACGGTCCAACAACAATCCTATGACCGCATCAATCGGGGGATCCCGATCACGGTCAGCTGTAATCAACAGGTCTGACCGCGTTTATCGGTAAACGCCGATAGCGGTTCTTAGGACTATTACCATATAACCCCCTGTTACTTGTACATTATAGTTACAGCGGATAGAGGTGCTTGCTGCAGCTTAATTTAATACTGGGCGCTGGGACACACTGAAAATGCCCCGAGACGCCGACTATTATTAATTAATATCCGACTTTTAAACATACTGTTTATTGGATATTTAATGCTGCCACTTTACTATAAGACCATTGCTCAGGGCATATTAACACAGATCTATTATAAATGTGGGTGCAAGAACAATATCTATTGTGTATAGTGAGACTATCGCTACCCACTGTGTGTGTATATATAAGAGAACTTAGCCCACGAGACAAGCATAGGGTTAATACTATTGTACCCCTTATAGGAAACACTGATATGTAACTATGAACATTGATGGGGACATATAAAGTTATATACATATAAAGGACTATTATGTACAATAATTACATCACTCTTTATGAAGAAATCTATCCAGCAGCATTTTATTAATACCTTTATTTGTGTGTGTTTCTATACATTGCTTATGTGGAAGGTATAGTAGGTTTTAAAAATAAGACCTTCATAGTGAAATTGATACAAATACCATCTTTGTCATAAGCAGCTACAACATTGCAACAGTTGTAGCAATGATTAATGTAACCACAGAATAAAGTGACACACACCTTCTTTATTGGAAGAATTAACAACACGCACATCAATACAGTGGTTCAGCTTTTTAATATCACATTAAGTTTGCACAATCTATAATTTTTATAATTTTTCCATTTTTCTTAATTTTTCCATTATCTTTATTTTTTCATTATTATTATTATTTTTTCACCCACACATATTTCGTAAGCTTTAACATATATCAATAAAAGTTATATTTTAACCAATTTGTGGTCCTCTCCCCTAAGGGGCGTGGACTTTAGGATATATTAGTGTATTTGTTTTGAGTGTGCCCTTATACGGAATACTTTTTTCTCTTTAGTTCATATGGAAAATCAGATATGGGCTTTTACACGACAAAGCCGCCAATTCTGACACCCGCCTGGCCGAAGCCAAGGCCAACAACATGACCACCTTCCACATGAGATATTTTAACTCCACGGTCTTAAGTGGCTCAAACCAATGTGATTTTAGGAAATCCAACACAACGTTGAGATCCCAAGGTGCCACTGGAGGCACAAAAGGGGGCTGAATATGCAGCACTCCCTTAACAAACGTCTGAACTTCAGGCAGTGAAGCCAGTTCTCTTTAAAAGAAAATAGACAAGGCCGAAATCTGGACTTTTATGGACCCCAATTTTAGGCCCATAGTCACTCCTGACTGGAGGAAGTGCAGAAAACGACCCAGCTGAAATTCCTCTGTTGGGGCCTTCCTGGCCTCACACCAAGCAACATATTTTCTCCATATTCGGTGATAATGTTTTGCTGTCACATCCTTCCTACCTTTAATCAGCGTAGGAATGACTTCATCAGGAATGCCTTTTTCCATTAGGATCTGGCGTTCAACCGCCATGCCGTCAAACGCAGCCGCGGTAAGTCTTGGAACAGACAGGACCCTTGCAGCAGCAGGTCCTGTCGGAGCGGCAGAGGCCATGGGTCCTCTGAGATCATTTCTTGAAGTTCCGGGTACCAAGCTCTTCTTGGCCAATCCGGAACGATGAGTATAGTTCTTACTCCTCTCTTTCTTATTATTCTCAGTACCTTGGGTATGAGAGGAAGAGGAGGGAACACATAGACCGACTGGTACACCCACGGTGTCACTAGTGCGTCCACAGCTATCGCCTGAGAGTCCCTTGATCTGGCGCAATATCTTTTTAGCTTTTTGTTGAGGCGGGACGCCATCATGTCCACCTGTGGTCGTTCCCAACGGTTTACAATGAGCTTGAAGACTTCTGGATGAAGTCCCCACTCTCCCGGGTGGAGGTCGTGTCTGCTGAGGAAGTCTGCTTCCCAGTTTTCCACTCCCGGAATGAACACTGCTGACAATGCTAACACGTGATTCTCCGCCCATCGAAGAATCCTTGTGGCTTCTGCCATCGCCATCCTGCTTCTTGTGCTGCCCTGTCTGTTTACATGGGCAACCGCCGTGATGTTGTCTGACTGAATCAGTATCGGTTGGTTTTGAAGCAGGGATTCTGCTTGACTCAGAGCATTGTAAATGGCCCTTAGTTCCAGAATATTTATGTGTAAGGAAGTTTCCTGACTCGACCATTGTCCTTGGAAATTTCTTCCCTGAGTGACTGCCCTCCAACCTCGGAGGCTTGCATCCGTAGTCACCAGGACCCAGTCCTGTATGCCGAATCTACGGCCCTCGAGAAGATGGGCACTCTGCAGCCACCACAACAGAGACACCCTGGCCCTCGGGGACAGGGTGATCAACCGATGCATCTGAAGATGCGATCCGGACCACTTGTCCAATAGATCCCACTGGAAGATCCTTGCATGGAACCTGCCGAAGGGAATTGCTTCGTAAGAAGCTACCATCTTTCCCAGTATTCGCGTGCAGTGATGCACTGACACTTGTTTTGGTTTCAGGAGTTCCCTGACCAGGGATGATAATTCCTGGGCCTTCTCCTCCGGGAGAAACACCTTCTTCTGTTCTGTGTCCAGAATCATGCCCAGGAACAGCAGACGTGTCGCAGGAATCAGCTGTAACTTTGGAATATTCAGAATCCAGCCGTGCTGATGCAGCACTTCCTGTGATAGTGCTACGCTGACTAGCAACTGCTCCTTGGACCTCGCCTTTATCAGGAGATCGTCCAAGTACGGGATAATTATAACTCCCTTCTTTCGGAGGAGTATTATCATCTCGGCCATTACCTTGGTAAATACCCTCGGTGCCGTGGACAGACCAAACGGCAGCGTCTGGAATTGGTAATGACAGTCCTGTACCACAAACCTGAGGTACTCCTGGTGAGGTGGGTAAATGGGGACATGCAGGTATGCATCCTTGATGTCCAATGACACCATAAAATCCCCCTCTTCCAGGCTTGCAATAACCGCCCTGAGCGATTCCATCTTGAACTTGAACTTCCTTATGTAAGTGTTCAAGGATTTAAAATTTAGGATGGGTCTTACCGAACCATCCGGTTTCGGTACCACAAACATTGTGGAATAGTAACCCCACCCCTGTTGAAGGGGGGGGTACCATGATTATCACCTGCTGGAGGTACAGCTTGTGAATAGCTGCCAGTACTACCTCCCTTTCTTTGGGAGCAGCCGGCAAGGCTGATTTGAGGTAACAGCGAGGGGGAGTGGCCTCGAACTCCAGCTTGTATCCCTGAGATACCACTTGCAGCAACCAGAGATCTACCTGTGAGCGAACCCACTGGTCGCTGAAGTTCCGGAGACGCGCCCCCACCGCACCTGGCTCCGCCTGTGGAGCCCCAGCGTCATGCGGTGGACTTAGAGGACGCGGGGGAGGATTTTTGTTCCTGGGAACTGGCTGTCTGGTGCAGCTTTTTCCCTCTTCCCTTGCATCTGGGCAAAAAGGAAGCGCCTTTGACCCGCTTGCCTTTTTGGGGTCGAAAGGACTGTACCTGATAATACTGTGCTTTCTTAGGCTGTGAGGAAACCTGAGGTAAAAATGTCGACTTCCCAGCTGTTGCTGTGGATACGAGGTCCGAGAGACCTTCCCCAAATAATTCCTCACCCTTATAAGGCAGAACCTCCATGTGCCTTTTAGAATCAGCATCACCTGTCCACTGCCGAGTCCATAATACTCTCCTGGCAGAAATGGACATCACATTAATTCTAGATGCCAGCCGGCAAATATCCCTCTGTGCATCCCTCATATATAAGACAACGTCTTTAATATGCTCTATGGTTAGCAAAATAGTATCCCTGTCTAGGGTATCAATATTATCTGACAGGGTATCGGACCAAGCTGCTGCAGCACTACACATCCACGCTGACGCAATTGCAGGTCTCAGTATAGTACCTGAGTGTGTATATACAGACTTCAGGATAGCCTCCTGCTTTCTATCCGCAGGCTCCTTTAAGGCGGCCGTATCCTGAGACGGCAGTGCCACCTTTTTTGACAAGTGTGTGAGCGCCTTATCCACCCTAGGGGATGTCTCCCAACGTAACCTGTCCTCTGGCGGGAAAGGGTACGCCATCAGTAACTTTTTAGAAATTACCAGTTTTTTATCAGGGGAACCCCATGCTTCTTCACACACTGCATTCACTCATCTGATGGGGGAAAAACCACTGGCTGCTTTTTCTCCCCAAACATAATACCCTTTTTTGTGGTAACCGGGTTAATATCAGAAATGTGCAACACATTTTTCATTGCCGTAATCATGCATCAGATGGCCCTTGTGGATTGAACATTTGTCTCCTCGTCGTCGACACTGGAGTCAGAATCCGTGTCGACGTCTGTGTCTGCCATCTGAGGTAGCGGGCGTTTGTGAGCCCCTGATGGCCTCTGAGACGCCTGGGCAGGCACGGGCTGAGAAGCCTGCTGTCCCACAGCTGTTACGTAATCCAATATTTTATGTATGGAGTTGACACTGTCGGTTAATACCTTCCACATATCCACCCACTCTGGTGTCGGCCCCACAGGGGGTGACATCACACTTAACGGCACCTGCTCCGCCTCCACATAAGCTTCCTCATCAAACATGTCGACACAGCCGTACCGACACACCGCACACACACAGGGAATGCTCTGACTGAGGACAGGACCCCACCAAGTCCTTTGGGGAGACAGAGAGAGAGTATGCCAGCACACACCACAGCGCTATATATCACAGGGATGCACACTGTACAGAGTGATTTTTCCCTTATAGCAGCTTATATATACATATAGATTTGCGCCTAAATTTATGTGCCCCCCCTCTCTTTTTTACCCTAGAAGTCTGGAGCTGCAGGGGAGAGCCTGGGGAGCGTCCTTCCAGCTGAACTGTGAAGAGAAAATGGCGCCGGTGTGCTGAGGGAGATAGCCCCGCCCCTTCATCGGCGGACTTCTTCCCGCGTTTGTCTGTATAATGGGGGGGGGGGGGGGGTTATGCACATATACAGTGTTATACACTGTATTATGTGCTTTTAGCCAATCTAAGGTACTCTAATTGCTGCCTAGGGCACCCGCCCCCCCCCCCCCCCCCCCCCCCCCAGCGCCCTGCACCCATCAGTGACCGGAATATGTGTGGTATGCAGAGGGAGCAATGGCGCACAGCTGCAGTGCTGTGCGCTACCTTCATGAAGACCGGAGTCTTCAGCCGCCGATTTCATCTATTTTCTTCGTTCTTCTGGCTCTGCAAGGGGGACGGCGGCGCGGCTCCGGGACCGGACGACCGAGGCTGGGCCTGTGTTCGATCCCTCTGGAGCTAATGGTGTCCAGTAGCCTTAGAAGCCCAAGCTAGCTGCAAGCAGGCAGGTTCGCTTCTCTCCCCTCAGTCCCACGAAGCAGTGAGTCTGTTGCCATGAGATCTCACTAAAAATAAAAAAACTAACAAATACTTTCTTTCTAGGAAGCTCAGGAGAGCCCCTAGGGTGCATTCAGCTCTGGCCGGGCACAGATACTAACTGAGGTCTGGAGGAGGGGCATAGAGGGGGGAGCCAGTGCACACCAGATAGTACATAATCTTTCTTTTAGAGTGCCCAGTCTCCTGCGGAGCCCATCTATACCCCCATGGTCCTTACGGAGTACCCAGCATCCACTAGGACGTCAGAGAAATATCTTTTACCTTGTATGCTGAAGTATACAGCTTTCATCGTGTGATGAATTATCTGTGTAGCCTGTGAAGTGGATGCTTTATTTGTGTTTGGTTTCTCAGCTTGCTTTACTCTGAAAAGCTGTAGGGGACATACCGTATGAAGAGAGCTGCATTTGTAAAACAAAAAACTTTTCAAGTTAAACCTAGACAATCTGCCTAGGTCAGAGAGGATAATACAGTTCATGCAAACAACATATGTATATGAGTATTGCTTACTGTAAATACAACCTCTTAACTTGCCGCTCTAAGACATGCTAACATCTAGCACCTTCACAGTGTTATACACTATTTATGACTGTAATCACAATACCTCTGAAAGTGATATCAAACTGACCCTCCAGAGACAGTACCCACATCAGTACTGAGGTCAAAAAAGAACCACTGACAATATTATAACAAAGTCAGTAATCAAAACTAGCAGTCAGTCATACATGTAATCTATAAATTAGACATATGAGCATATCATCAACTACAACACATTTCAAAGTATGTAGGGGTACATATTACTGAATTCTGTTCTATACAGACAATAATGCATTTAGAACGCAAAAGTGAAGAAAACCACAGTATGTACACAGACTCATATGCATTAGGCACTAAGCTTAACTATTCATAGAATTGTAGTGCTGTATCACCCGCACTCAGTAGAGTGGGATACAGGGAGACACACCTCACTTCCAGGCTCGATCAATACGTTAAAAAACGCTCAGTGGAACCAGACGCTACTAGTGTACACCAACGCTCCGAGATTACAGCGAACACAGACGCACTGTGCACACAGATGCTCCGGGACTATACAGATATAGTAACCGGGTCTCCACACGGTAGCATTTTAGTGAACACAGAAGCAGCGGCCTAAGCTGCGATCAAGACCCCTCATGGTAGCGTCTGAGACACGTGGAAACTGGTCATGAACCGGGGGGAGGGGCGACCAGGAGAGCGTCTGACTCCCCACTGCTGACATCACCCCAGGGATCGCGGCCTCATCCTAATCATGTGCGCCTATGATCCCTAAGGCCTAGCGCTGGAGCACCGTGGTGGCAGCACATCAGCCACTGTTTGGTAGTCTCCTCCAATACAGTGCGGCTGTGTCCGTATTCCCCTAGTAAGCGGAACCGATGCCTTACCTTCTCCCCGTGCTCTGGCCACAGCCTGGTAACGTCTGCTGGACCTGCTAGAATATCCAACACAGATGCCCGCCGAGACAACACTGTACACGTGGGTAAGCATTGTTGCGACCCGGCGCAGAGTTGTTGGAGCGACTCTTTCCAATATGCGTGTAAGATGCTGTTAAGAAAAATTGCTCAAAATATAGTAAGACTATAAAAATAAAATAATAAAGCTTAGGGTTGCCTAGAACAGCAGCCCTGTGACCATGGTCCGGCTCATGCCGCACCAAATCAAAAACTGATTTGCCTCAGCTAGTGGGCGGGATATATGGACTAGTCCGTTGCATCCTGGGAGGACTGAAAGCTTGTGATCGTTTGGTGCCAATCCGCTATCGCTCCATCATATCCCATTGTTATCCTGTGGATAACCTGTGGACACTGCCGGAGAAATACCAAGGTAGATCCTGTGGATCACTGTGGACCCTGATATAGAAATATTTGTTAACAAACAAAGGGAAGAAAGAAGTAGTGTTTACAATAAGACAGCAGTATATAATGTCACTATGTGGGAGCTCTACACTTACTTATACCACTTGTACTGACTGCATCACTCACCTAAACATGATATACACGTAGGGACCGTACATCATACAGACACTGCATCTCATGTGCTCCTATTGTGAGGAGACCGTACATCATACAGACACTGCAGGGTCACTGCATCTCATGTGCTCCTATTGTGAGGGGACTGTACATCATACAGACACTGCAGGGTCACTACATCTCATGTGCTCCTATTGTGAGGAGAGCGTACATCATAGAGACACTGCAGGGTCACTGCATCTCATGTGCTCCTATTGTGAGGGGACCGTACATCATACAGACACTGCAGGGTCACTGCATCTCATGTGCTCCTATTGTGAGGGGACCATACATCATACAGACATTGCAGGGTCACCACATCTCATGTGCTCCTATTGTGAGGGGACCGTACATCATACAGACACTGCAGGGTCACTGCATCTCATGTGCTCCTATTGTGAGGGGACCGTACATCATACAGACACTGCAGGGTCACTGCATCTCATGTGCTCCTATTGTGAGGGGACCGTACATCATACAGACACTGCAGGGTCACTACATCTCATGTGCTCCTATTGTGAGGGGAACGTACATCATACAGACACTGCAGGGTCACTGCATCTCATGTGCACCTATTGTGAGGGGACTGTACATCATGGAGACACTGCAGGGTCACTGCATCTCATGTGCTCCTATTGTGAGGGGACCGTACATCATACAGACACTGCAGGGTCACTGCATCTCATGTGCTCCTATTGTGAGGGGACTGTACATCATGGAGACACACTTGTGTAGAGTGATTTCCATGTTTGTAGGTGTTAACACAAATGGTACAAAACCCTTTGCTCTCAGCACATCCTGGGCTACATTACAGGAGCACTGACAGCCACATATTTCTCCTGCTGAAAGCCACTCCTCCTGTTCCCACTCCCCTATGCGCTCATGCAGGATCTGGCGCCCGCAGCCCCAAGCTCCGACCAGTGGGAGCCTCTGCCGCATAAAGTCAGCAGCAACGCTGGCTACCAGTAAATTCCCTGTGTACTGAGCTCCCCTGGCCCGCCGCCTCCCTCGGCCCCCATGTGCTCAGCTGTGCAGTGTACAGAGGGAGCGTCGAGTAAGAAGCCGGCACCAGCGCCGAAAGAAGGGGAAATCATGTAATTGGCTGCCTACACACTGCACTACAGTACACTATATTAAACTACTGTACACTACATTACACTCTAAGGGCAGGGAGGGATGTAAAGTGCTCTACCTGGCGGAATGTGTGTAAGTGGCGCTACTGTGCGGCGTAATTTGAATAATGGAGACTACTGTGCAGCGTAATATGACATGATATTATTTTGAGGCTAAGCCTCTTACCCATGAAGCCACGCCCCTACATTTTTTGGCCGCGTGTGCACTGGCCCTGTCTTAAATATGCGGGAGGGGGGGGGTGCCGTTTCTTGCACACAGCGCTAAAATGTCTAGTTACGGCACTGATATATACTGTATACTTAGTGAATTGTTGGCTAAAAAAAAAAACTAAACTCTGCTATCTGTTTTCTGAGACTGTGAAAATGAAGGTCTCTCAGAATTGCTCCTAGTTTAGGCCATTATCTCCGGTGGGAGCATTGGGATCATTATCTCAGGCTGGGGTCACCGTCTGTCTGATGCGTCTCCGCTGTGAGAGCTTCAAGTGTCAGACTGACCCTAGAATTAGATCTAGAATATAATGTAATATTATAACAGTCAGGCTGACGTGACTATACAGACACAGAGCCGAGAGGGCCCCGTTATAGCTGGGACTGTCTCCCTCACTGATTCCCTGACAAAGACAAAACGCGTGGTGCCAGGACAATAGGGGGTCATGTGCGCACACCACACAGCACGCCTCCGCCGCCCTCACTGCTATAACATGGGGCATGCTCTGCTTTATTTCTGCCTCCTGTCATAGAGCCATAACCCTGCACTGCCCCCACTGCAATCCCCTATTGGAGCCACAGTTTTATATATATATTCAGCCTTAATATAAGAGCACGGCCGTGCCCTTATAATATATAGAGGGTAATGCCTGCGCTCACTGAGAGGCGGATATGTGACACGTGATATACAGGGGGGCGGGGACAAATATGTAGCAGGCGATATACGAGGGGGGCATATGTGTTACAGGTAATATACAGGACACTACAGGCCTCTCCCCCTGTATAATAATTATAACAACAGGACACTACAGGCTGCTCCTCCTGTTTAATAACAGGACACCACAGGCTGCTCCCCCTGTATAGTAGGACCCCATTACCTGCTTTTGCGGACGACGGACTCCCGCTCGAGGGAAACCCGGAAGTTGCCGCGAAAGAAAAAAAAAACTCTCTTCCTGTGTGTGGACCGCAGAGGCCGTAGGTGTGATGGAACGCACAGGCCGGAAGTGAGGTGTGACTGGCAGGGGAACACAAGCTGCTTCCTCCTCAGTAACCGGACACACTGACGTTTATATCCCCGCCCCCGGCCCCTCCTCTAGCCCCGCCCCCGGCCTCAGCACAGGGAGAGGGCGCAGGTCCAGCACATGGCAGTGTGACAGGCGCTGGGGGCAGGGTTGATTCTATTTCGGAGTGGGAGCAGGGACGTATCTAGGGGAGGAGACACGTCACCAGGGGGAGGAGCTACTGGCGAACAGGGTAGGCGTATCTAGGGGAGGAGACACGTCACCAGGGGGAGGAGCTACGGGCGAGCAGGGTACCCGCTCGCCACGCTTCGGGCTCGGTGGCTCGCTTCGCTCGCCACCTGATTACTAAAGGTAATAGTTGGTGGCGTGGATAGTAGAGTTACTATCCCGCTGGCCTAGCTCCTCCCCCTTGCGTCGCGGCCCTTCCCTCAGACGGAAAAGGTCCCTTAGCCCACTTGATTCTAGCATCTACCATACTGATATGTGCACTGGCGTGCGCAGCACATTTTATTACGGGGTGCACCGTCGGAGGGGTGTGTCTAGCACCAACTATTGATGGTCAATGCATATAAAATATCCACTTTTGTACCAAGCCAGATAAAGCAGATACATTGTCAGATATTGTGGTGTGCACCAAACAAACACCCCTGATGGCACTCACTGCAATTACCCTGCTCCCCCTCAGCCTGTCAGTGTTGCTGCCGACCGCCTGCCAGTATTGAATTTGTCTTCCTAAGAGGAACGCTGGCTGCATGCTGATCCTCATCAGTGGCTGGCGTTGGCATAGCATAGAAGGAGAGAGGTGGGCATGTGACGGGTGGGCGTGCGAGCAGCATGACATAATCATGTCACATAACGCTGTTTTTGTACATGGAGGTGGAGCTGGGAATTTGAAAGCCGGTGGCAGTGGCACCCTTGATTAACCCAGGCGTCTGGTCAGTAATACAGTCCTGACAGGGTGCAGCGCAGAGGGGACAGTAATCAACCTGCTTGGTGATTGCTGCATCAGGCATGTGAGATCGGGGGGGGCCGGACATTAGGGGGTGCCTGTGCGCACCAAGCACCCCTCCTGCGCACACCTAAGGATATGTGGTATTATTATCATATAGGGGAGAGGGGACTGTACAGTGATATATGAGGGGAATAACACAGCTCCCGGCACACACTGATATGTGGTATTATTATTATATAGGGGAGAGGGGACCGTACAGTGATATATGAGGGGAATAACACAGCTCCCGGCACACACTGATATGTGGTATTATTATATAGGGGAGAGGGGACCGTACAGTGATATATGAGGGGAATAACACAGCTCCCGGCACACACTGATATGTGGTATTATTATATAGGAGAGAGGGGACAGTACAGTGATATATGAGGGGGAATAAAACAGCTTCCGGCACACACTGATATGTGGTATTATTATTATATAGGGGAGAGGGGACCGTACAGTGATATATGAGGGGAGAATAACACAGCCCCCGGCACACACTGATATGTGGTATTATTATATAGAGGAGAGGGGACTGTACAGTGATATATGAGGGGAATAACACAGCTCCCGGCACACACTGATATGTGGTATTATTATTTCTCTAACGTCCTAGTGGATGCTGGGGACTCCGTAAGGACCATGGGGAATAGACGGGCTCCGCAGGAGACATGGGCACTTTAAGAAAGAATTTGGATACTGGTGTGCTCTGGCTCCTCCCTCTATGTCCCTCCTCCAGACCTCAGTTTTAATCTGTGCCCGGACGAGCTGGGTGCTGTTTAGTGAGCTCTACTGAGCTTGCTATAAGAAAGTATTTTGTTAGGTTTTTTATTTTCAGGGAGCTCTGCTGGCAACAGACTCCCTGCATCGTGGGACTGAGGGGAGAGAAGCAACCCTGCTCTATGCAGATAGGTCCTGCTTCTTAGGCTACTGGACACCATTAGCTCCAGAGGGATCGTACACAGGGTCTCACCCTCGTCGTCCGATCCCAGAGCCGCGCCGCCGTCCCCCTCGCAGTGCCGGAAGACAGAAGCCGGGTGAGCATGAGAAGCAATAAGACTTCAAAATCGGCGGCAGAAGACTCCGGTCTTCACTGAGGTAGCGCACAGCACTGCAGCTGTGCGCCATTTCTCCCACACACACCTCACATACTCCGGTCACTGTAAGGGTGCAGGGGGGGGGGCGGGGGGGGCGCCCTGGGCAGCAATTGGGACCTCTTTGGCAAAAGTTTAACATATATACAGTTGGGCACTGTATATATGTATGAGCCCCTGACAAAAATTGTACATTGAAGCGGGACAGAAGCCCACCGCTGAGGGGGCGGGGCTTCTTCCTCAGCACTCACCAGTGCCATGTTTTCTCCACAGAAAGGGGGGGGGGGCACATAATTAGGCGCAAAAATCAATATAAACAGCGGCTACTGGGTTAACATTAAGTTACTGTGTTATTCCTGGGTTGTATAGCACTGGGGTGTGTGCTGGCATACTCTCTCTCTGTCTCTCCAAAGGGCCTTGTGGGGGAACTGTCTTCAAAAAGAGCATTCCCTGTGTGTGTGGTGTGTCGGTACGCTTGTGTCGACATGTTTGACGAGGAAGGCTATGTGGAAACAGGGCGGGAGCAAATGAATGTGGTGTCTCCGCCGCCGACGGCGCCGACACCTGATTGGATGGATATGTGGAAGGTTTTAAATGATAATGTTAATTCCTTGCATAAAAGGTTTGCTAAAGCTGAAGCCTTAGGACAGTCAGGGTCTCAGCCCGTGCCTGATCCTATGTCGCAGAGACCGTCAGGGTCTCAGAAGCGCCCACTATCCCAAATTGTTGACACAGATACCGACATGGATTCTGACTCCAGTGTCGATTACGATGATACAAAGTTACAGCCTAAATTGGCTAAATCCATCCGTTATATGATTATAGCAATTAAGGATGTGTTGCACATCACAGAGGAAACCCCAGTCCCTGACAAGAGGGTTCATATGTATGGGGGAAAAAGGCAGGTGGTGACCTTTCCCCCTTCACACGAGCTAAATGAGTTATGTGAAAAGGCTTGGGAATCTCCAGATAAAAAACTGCAGATTTCCAAACGGATGCTTCTGGCGTATCCTTTCCCGCCAACGGACAGGTTACGCTGGGAATCCTCCCCTAGGGTGTACAAAGCTTTAACACGCTTATCCAAGAGGGTAGCCCTGCCGTCACAGGATACGGCCACCCTCAAAGATGCTGCGGATAGAAAGCAAGAGGGTACCCTGAAGTCCATTTATACAAATTCAGGTACCTTACTGAGGCCAGCGATCGCGTCGGCCTGGGTGTGTAGTGCTGTAGCAGCATGGACGGACACCCTGGGGTAAATTTACTAAGGTGGGAGTTTTTTAGAACTGGTGATGTTGCCCATAGCAACCAATCAGATTCTATTTAACATTTGTCTAGCTGCTTCTAGAAGATAATAGATACAATCTGATTGGTTGCTATGGGCAACATCACCAGTTCTAAAAATCTCCCACCTTAGTAAATTTACCCCCCTGTCTGAGGAACTTGATACCTTAGACAAGGATACTATATTAATGACCCTGGGGCATATAAAAGACGCTGTCCTATATATGAGAGATGCTCAAAGAGACATTAGTCTACTGGGTTCTAGAGTAAATGCTATGTCGATTTCTGACAGAAGGGTCCCGTGGACTCGGCAATGGACAGGTGATGCCGACTCAAAAAGGCACATGGAGGTTTTACCTTACAAGGGTGAGGAATTGTTTGGGGAATGTCTCTCGGACCTGTTCTCCACAGCTACTGCTGGAAAGTCAAATGTTTTGCCATATGTTCCCTCACAAGCTAAGAAAGCACTGTATTACCAAATGCAGTCCTTTCGATCACAGAAAGGCAAGAAAGTCCGAGGTGCGTCCTTTCTTGCCAGGGGCAGAGGAAGGAAGCTGCACAACGCAGCTAGTTCCCAAGAACAGAAGTCCTCCCCGGCTTCCACTAAATCCATCGCATGACGCTGGGGCTCCACAGACGGAGCTAGGCCCGGTGGGGGCGCGTCTCCGAAATTTCAGCCACAAGTGGGTTCACTCCCAGTTGGGTCCCTGGGCAATATATATTGTGTCTCAAGGATACAAGCTGGAATTCGAAGAGATGCACCCTCACCGATACCTCAAATCGGCCCTGCCAGCTTCCCCCCTCAAGAGGGAAATAGTGTTAACTGCAATTCATAAATTGTATCTTCAACAGGTGGTGGGTGGTCAAGGTTCCCCTCCTTCAACAAGGAAGGGGTTATTATTCGACCATGTTTGTAGTAACGAAACCGGACGGTTTGGTCAGACCCAGGGCCGGTGCTAGGGTGTTCGGCGCCCTCCTGCAAACTATCAATTTTGCGCCTTTCTACAAATATAAATGTGACCGATCTCATCCTCAAGGCTGTAACTAGATATTTTGGTGCCCCCCTCCCCCTCAAGATCCACAACATGGATAGTGCGTGCCAAAGGCAAAAATATAGAGGCATAAAAAAATTAAGTAAAGTATAGCGGCGTAAAATAATTACAATGCACAGTAGTCTCCATTATTCAAAATTACGCAACACAGTAGTACCAGTTATATACATTACGCCAGGTAGAGTCCCTTATATACATTACGCCAGATAGAGCCCCCTTTTACATATTGCACCAGGTAGAGTCAGTCGCACATTATTCCAGGTAGAGCACTCTTTTACATATTGCGCAAGGTATAGTCTCCTTTTACAATGCCAGGTAGAGTCCCTTTTACAATGCCAGGTAGAACCAGTCACACATTATTCCAGATAAAGCACCCTTATACACAATGCACCAGGTAGAGTCCTCTTTTATACACTGAGAAAGGTAGAGTTCCCTTTTACACTTTGCGCCAGGTAGG
The DNA here is from genome assembly GCF_028390025.1 of Pseudophryne corroboree. Classification (NCBI taxonomy): domain Eukaryota; kingdom Metazoa; phylum Chordata; class Amphibia; order Anura; family Myobatrachidae; genus Pseudophryne; species Pseudophryne corroboree. The sequence goes on along the minus strand of NC_086446.1, from coordinate 46,225,505 downwards.
GCACCCTTTTACACATGCCGCTTCCCCCAGCACACATTACTATGAACCCCCCTTGATCAGCAAATATTAATATGACCCCGCCTCCCCAGCACAGTAGTGTCCGTTAGTCACATTACACTGCATAGTAGTGTCCGTTACTCACATTACACCGCACAGTAGTGTCCGTTAGCCACATTACACCGCACAGTAGTGTCCGTTACTCACATTACACCGCACAGTAGTGTCCGTTAGTCACATTACACCGCACAGTAGTGTCCATTTCTCACATTACACCACACAGTAGTGTCCGTTAGTCACATTACACCGCACAGTAGTGTCCGTTACTCACATTACACCGCACAGTAGTGTCTGTTAGTCACATTACACCGCACAGTAGTGTCCATTAGTCACATTACACTGCATAGTAGTGTCCGTTACTCACATTACACCGCACAGTAGTGTCCGTTAGCCACATTACACCGCACAGTAGTGTCCATTTCTCACATTACACCACACAGTAGTGTCCGTTAGTCACATTACACCGCACAGTAGTGTCCGTTACTCACATTACACCGCACAGTAGTGTCTGTTAGTCACATTACACCGCACAGTAGTGTCCGTTAGTCACATTACACTGCACAGTAGCGTCCGTTACTCACATTACACCGCACAGTAGTGTCCGTTATTCACATTACACCGCACTGTAGTGTTCGTTACTCACATTACACCGCACAGTAGTGTCCGTTACTCACATTACACTGCACAGTAGTGTCCGTTACTCACATTACATCGCACAGTAGTGTCCGTTAGTCACATTACACTGCACAGTAGCGTCCGTTACTCACATTACACCGCACAGTAGTGTCCGTTATTCACATTACACTGCACAGTAGTGTCCATTTCTCACATTACACCACACAGTAGTGTCCGTTAGTCACATTACACCGCACTGTAGTGTTCGTTACTCACATTACACCGCACAGTAGTGTCTGTTAGTCACATTACACCGCACAGTAGTGTTCGCTAGTCACATTACCCTGTACAGTAGTACCCTTATACACGTTACACCACACAGGACAGCCGCTTATACATGTTACGCCAGAGTAAAAGCCTCTAATACACGTCACAGTAGAGCACCTTATACATGTCATGCCAGGTAGAGCCCATTATACCATGTACAGCCCATTATACACATTATGGTGGTCATTCAGACCCCGCCACATTAGTGGCCCGCAGTGCAGTTTGCCAGTGGCAGCAAACAGTGCATGCGCAGTGGGCATATACATTGCGGTCGCATCCCGATGGATGCAACCCCAATGTGATTGACAGGAGACAGTGCAGCAGGGTTAAGGCGTTGCAGGGGTGGGCCGGGACCATTTTTGGGGCGACTGCATGATGTCACAAACAGCCGCTTCGGAAAAAAGGCTGCTGACAGCGCTGCCAGGGGTCAACCTTAGATCAGATGCATTGGCAATATAATTGCAGATGCATCGGGAGGCGGCGCAACACATGCTGGATAGCCTTGCTTTTTGCTGGGCGGCCCTCAGCATGTACAGAGATGAACGCAGAACTGGCTGCATATGCAGCACTCTGCGTTCATCTCTGAATGACCCTCTATGCCAGGTACAGCCTTCATTCCCTCCACAGTGCGGCCCCAGTACCTGCAGGAGGTCCCGGCATGGGCGCTGCTCCTCCTCTCCCTTCTCCTCCGGTTTCTTGCTGGCTCCGTTACTCCAGTGGCTCTGTAGGATGTTGTCAGTGACCCCGAGAGGGGGGGGGGGAGCGGGTACTAATTACCCAGGTCCGGGACTGATGGTGGGGCGTGGCGGGGGCCCTGGTCCGCTGCAGTCCCACCCCCCCTCCTAACTTACTGGGCAGCAGCAGCAGCAGCTCTCATCTTGGCAGCAGATGCAGTGTGCTGTGCTGCAGTGGGGCATAGAGGCTGCTGCTGCTGAGCCTCTGTCTGTTCCTGTATGGGTGGGGGCCGGGGGGGGGGGGGGAGTGATCACACTGATCACTCTCCCCCCTCGAATTGACCCTGGCTGGGGGCTCAGGTATCAAGGACTGCAGACTGCACCCACCCTGCTCAGCACTGGAAATCTTTTTTTTATTACTTTTTCCCCAGAAAGGGGCGTGGCCACGGCTCCCGCGATTAGGCCACGCCCACATACTTCTAGTCAGCACGGGAGGTGACAGCGGCGCGGTGTGTGGGCTGAGGCCGCACAATGTATGCTCTCTCTGGGGAGGACGAGTGGGAGGGAGCCGCGCTGTAAGCTGCCAGCACCGCTACCTGTCATCCACTGTGACAGGCGCAGCGGCAGCAGCAGGGTGCAGGGCAGGGACAGCGCCGCTTCAGCTGTGCGCCTCCCTGCACTGCATCCCTTTGATGAGCGGCTAGCGCCGGCTCTGGTCAGACCCATATTGAATTTAAAATCCCTGAACATATACCTGAAAAGGTTCAAGTTCAAAATGGAATCGCTCAGAGCGGTCATCGCAAGTCTGGAAGGGGGGGATTTTATGGTGTCTCTGGACATAAAGGATGCATACCTTCATGTCCCCATTTATCCACCTCATCAGGCGTACCTCAGATTTGTGGTACAGGATTGTCATTACCAATTTCAGATGTTGCCGTTTGGTCTCTCCACGGCTCTGAGAATATTTACGAAGGTAATGGCGGAAATGATGGTGCTCCTGCTCGGCACTGCAAGGGGTCACAATTATCCCGTACTTGGACGATCTCCTCATAAAAGCGAGGTCGAGAGAGCAGTTGCTGATCAGCGTAGCACGCTCTCGGGAAGTGTTAAAACAGCACGGCTGGATTCGAAATATTCCAAAGTCGCAGTTGATTCCTACGACTCGTCTGCCTTTCCTGGACATGATTCTGGACACAGACCAGAAGAGGGTTTATCTCCCGATGGAGAAGGCTCAGGAACTCATGACACTGGTCAGAAACCTATTAAAACCTAAACAGGTGTCGGTGCATCACTGCACTCGAGTCCTGGGAAAGATGGTGGCATCATACGAGGCCATTCCCTTCAGCAGGTTCCATGCGAGGACCTTCCAATGGGATTTACTGGACAAATGGTCTGGATCACATCTTCAGATGCATCGGTTAATCACCCTATCCCCCAGGGCCAGAGTGTCTCTCCTGTGGTGGCTGCAGAGTGCTCACCTTCTTGAGGGCCGCAGATTCGGCATTCAGGACTGGGTCCTGGTGACCACGGATGCAAGCCTCCGAGGGTGGGGGGCAGTCACACGGGGAAGAAATTTCCAAGGTCTGTGGTCAAGTCAGGAGACTTGCCTTCACATCAGCATCCTGGAACTAAGGGCCATATGCAACGCCCTACGTCAAGCGGAGACCCTGCTTCGCGACCAACCGGTTCTGATTCAGTCAGACAACATCACCGCAGTGGTTCATGTAAACCGACAAGGCTGCACAAGGAGCAGGGTGGCGATGGTGGAAGCCACCAGAATTCTTCGCTGGGCGGAGAATCACGTAAGCGCACTATCAGCAGTGTTCATTCCGGGAGTGGACAACTGGGAAGCAGACTTCCTCAGCAGGCACAACCTCCACCCGGGAGAGTGGGGACTTCATCAAGAAGTCTTCGTGCAGATTGTAGGTCGGTGGGAACTGCCACAGGTGGACGTGATGGCATCCCGCCTCAACAAAAAGCTACAGAGGTATTGCGCCAGGTCAAGAGACCCTCAGGCGATAGCTGTGGACGCACTGGTGACACCGTGGGGGTTCCAGTTGGTCTATGTATTTGCTCCTCTTCCTCTCATACCCAAGGTGCTGAGAATCATAAGAAAAGGAGGCGTGAGAACAATACTCATTGTTCCGGATTGGCCAAGAAGGAGTTGGTATCCAAATCTGTAAGAAATGCTCACAGAGGACCCGTGGCCTCTGCCTCTAAGACAGGACTTGTTGCAACAGGGGCCCTGTCTGTTACAAGACTTACCGCGGCAGCGTTTGACGGCATGGCGGTTGAACGCCATGCTGAAAAAGGCATTCCGGTTGAGGTTATTCCTACGCTGATAAAGGCTAGGAAGGACGTGACGGCTCAACATTATCACCGTATATGGCGAAAATATGTTGCTTGGTGTGAGGCCAGGAATGCCCCTACGGAGGAATTCCAGCTCGGCCGTTTCCTTCACTTCCTACAGTCGGGAGTGACTTTGGGCCTAAAATTGGGTTCCATGAAGATCCAGATTTCGGCCCTATGCATTTTCTTTAAAAAAGAACTAGCTTCTCTACCTGAAGTTCAGACGTTTGTAAAGGGAGTGCTGCATATTCAGCCCCCTCCAGTGGCACCTTGGGATCTTAACGTGGTGTTGAGTTTCCTCAAAAGACACTGGTTTGAACCACTCAAAACGGTGGAATTTAAATATCTCACATGGAAGGTGTTCATGCTACTAGCCTTGGCTTCGGCTAGGCGTGTGTCAGAATTGGCGGCTTTGTCGCATAAAAGCCCCTATCTGCGGATAGAGCAGAATTGCGGACCCGCCCACAATTTCTGCCGAAAGTGGTTTCATCCTTTCATATAAACCAACCTATTGTGGTGCCTGTGGCTACTACTGACTTGGAGGATTCCGAGTTGCTTGATGTGGTCAGGGCTTTGAAGGTTTATGTAGCCAGAACGGCTAGGGTCAGGAAAACAGAATCTTTGTTTATCCTGTATGCTTCCAACAAGCTTGGGGCGCCTGCTTCAAAGCAAACTATTGCTCGCTGGATCTGTAACACGATTCAGCAGGCTCATTCTGCGGCTGGATTACCGCTGCCTAAATTGGTTAAGGCCCATTCCACAAGGAAGGAGGGCTCCTCTTGGGCGGCTGCCCGAGGGGTCTCGGCATTACAGCTTTGCCGAGCGGCTACTTGGTCAGGTTCAAACACTTTTGCAAAGTTCTACAAGTTTGATACCCTGGCTGAGGAGGACCTTGTGTTTGCTCAATCGGTGCTGCAGAGTCATCCGCACTCTCCCGCCCATTTGGGAGCTTTGGTATAATCCCCATGGTCCTTATGGAGTCGCCAGCATCCACTAGGACGTTAGAGAAAATAAGATTTTACTTACCGGTAAATCTGTTTCTCGTAGTCCGTAGTGGATGCTGGGCGCCCGTCCCAAGTGCGGACTTCTTCTGCAATGCTTGTATATAGTTATTGCTTACATAAGGGTTATGTTATGGTTGCATTGGGTTTATCTGATGCTCTGTTGTTGTTCATACTGTTAACTGGGTAAGTTTATCACGAATTATACGGTGTGATTGGTGTGGCTGGTATGAGTCTTACCCTGGATTCCAAAATCCTTTCCTTGTACTGTCAGCTCTTCCGGGCACAGTTTCCTTAACTGAGGTCTGGAGGAGGGGCATAGAGGGAGAAGCCAGAGCACACCAGTATCCAAATTCTTTCTTAGAGTGCCCTGTCTCCTGCGGAGCCTGTCTATTCCCCATGGTCCTTACAGAGTCCCCAGCATCCACTACGGACTACGAGAAATAGATTTACCGGTAAGTAAAATCTTATTATTTATTCCTAGATAATTACGTGGTGCGGATCCAGAGACTTTGAGAATGGACATGGACCGGAGTCACACAAATGAGAGGATATTACATCTCACCCTGGAGATTGTCCACCTGCTGACTGGGGAGGTGAGGGGATCTGGGAGTGTCACAGTGACATCACATATATCTGTAGTAATAATACGGGGACATGACTGGGGAGGTGAGGGGATCTGGGAGTGTCACAGTGACATCACATATCTATAGTAATAATACAGGGACATGACTGGGGAGGTGATGGGATCTGGGAGCGTCACAGTGACATCACATATATCTATAGTAATAATACGGGGACATGACTGGGGAGGTGAGGGGATCTGGGAGTGTCACTGTGACATCACTTATATCTATAGTAGTAATACAGAGACATGACTGGGGAGGTGAGGGATCTGGGTGTGTCACAATGATATCACTTCTATCTATATTAATAATGCAGGGACATGACTGGGGAGGTTAGGGTATCTGGGAACATCACAGTGACATCACATATATCTATAGTAATAATACCGGAAAATGACTGGGGAGGTGAGGGGATCTGGGAGTGTCACAGTGACATCACTTATACCTAGAGTAATAATACAGGGACATGGGGGGGTAATTCCAAGTTGATCGCAGCAGGACATTTTTTAGCAGTTCTGCAAAACCATGTGCCCTGCAGTAGGGGCAGATATAACATTTGCAGAGAGAGTTAGATTTGGGTGGGTTATTTTATTTCTGTGCAGGGTAAATACTGGCTGCTTTATTTTTACACTGCAAATTAGATTGCAGATTGTACACACCACACCCAAATCTAACTCTCTCTGCACATGTTATATCTGCATCCCCTGCAGTGCACATGGTTTTGCCCAATTGCTAACAGAATTCCTGCTGCGATCAACTTGGAATTACCCCCATGATTGGGGAGGTGAGGGGATCTGGGAGCGTCACAGTGACATCACTTGTATCTATAGTAATAATACAGGGACATGACTGAGGAGGTGATGGGATCTGGGAGTGTCACAGTGACATCACTAATTCCTATAGTAATAATACAGGAACATGATTGGGGAGTTGAGGCGATCTGGGAGCGTCACAGTGACATCACTTGTATCTATAGTAATTATACAGGGACATGACCGGGGAGGTGAGGGGATCTGGGAGTGTCATAGTGACTTCACATATTTAATGTAATAATACAGGGACATGACTGAGGAGGTGAGAGGACCTGGGAGCCTCACTGTGACATCACTTATATCTATAGTAATAATACAGTTACATGACCGGTGAGGTGAGGGGATCTGAGAGTGTCACAGTGAAATCATTTATTTCTCTTAAGTCCTAGAGGATGCTGGGAACTCCGTAAGGACCATGGGGTATAGACGGCTCCGCAGGAGACATGGGCACTGTAAAGCTTTAGAATGGGTGTGCACTGGCTCCTCCCTCTATGCCCCTCCTCCAGATCTCAGTTAGTTCCTGTGCCCAGTGGAGACTGGATGCACTGCAGGGGAGCTCTCCTGAGTTTCTCTGAAAAAGCTTTTGTTAGGTTTATTATTTTCAGGGAGCACTGCTGGCAACAGGCTCCCTGCATCGTGGGACTGAGGGGAGAGAAGCAGACTTACTTAAATGATAGGCTCTGCTTCTTAGGCTACTGGACACCATTAGCTTCAGAGGGAGTCGGAACGCAGGTCTCACCCTAGCTGTTCGTCCCGAAGCCGCGCCGCCGTCCTCCTCACAGATGCCGGAAGATAGAAGCCGGGTGAGTAATAGAAGAAAGAAAAGTTCAAAGGTGGCAGAAGACTTCAGATCTTCTTGAGGTAACGCGCAGTGGTAACGCTGTGCGCCATTGCTCCCAGCTCACACACACAGGCGCCACAGTAAAGGCGCAGGACGCAGGGGGGGCACCCTGGGCAGCATAAATATACCTCAGATAAGACTGGCAGAGAACTTATATATACTGTAGAGGCTATATAAATCCAAATCCCCTGCCAGTATAAAGATTTAGAGTGGGACCGAAGCCCGCCATCGGGGGATGGAGCTTGATCCTTCAGCACTAACCAGCGCCATTTTCTCCTCAGCATGCTGCAGAGAAGCGGCCCCGGACTGTCCCCTGCTGTTAGCTAGTACAGAGGGTCAAAACGAGGGGGGGCACATTATTTGGCGCAAAAATGTGGTGTTGTTACACATATATATATAAAAAACGCTGACAGCCTGGGATTTTTGTCTCTGTGTACAGTGGCGCTGGGTGTGTACTGGCATTCTCTCTCTCTGGGGTTTATTTACTAAGAATCGTAATTTCCGTAAAAAGGTCAAAGTTCAATCACGAATGACATCGACAGTGTAAAACTGCAACTTTTTGAATTGATTACGATGGATTTACTAAGCTGTCGTATTCGGGTTTTTCTTTGCTTCCGATGTCGATGTCATTCGTGTTTTTTTACCTAATTTTACGGCAGTGATTAGCAAAACACTGCCGTTTTTTTTTACAATCAATCTCGGCTGGATCTGTGTGATCCGTGCTGGGGTTCGTATTTTGTTTTAAAAAAATTAAACAATGTAAAATTCCAAATAAAAATGCGTGGGGTCCCCCCTCCTAAGCATAACCAGCCTCGGGCTCTTTGAGCCGATCCTGGTTGCAGAAATATGGGGGAAAAAATGACAGGGGTTCCCCCATATTTAAGCAACCAGCATCGGGCTCTGCGCCTGGTCCTGGTCCCAAAAATACGGGGGACAAAAAGAGTAGGGGTCCCCCGTATTTTTAAAACCAGCACCGGGCTCCACTAGCTGGACAGATAATGCCACAGCCGGGGGTCACTTTTATACAGCGCCCTGCGGCCGTGGCATCAAAAATCCAACTAGTCACCCCTGGCCGGGGTACCCTGGGGGAGTGGGGACCCCTTCAATCAAGGGTTCCCCCCCCCCCCAGCCACCCAAGGGCCAGGGGTGAAGCCCGAGGCTGTCCCCCCCCCATCCAATGGGCTGCGGATGGGAGGGCTGATAGCCTTTGTTGTAAAATAAAAGATATTGTTTTTAGTAGCAGTACTACAAGTCCCAGCAAGACTCCCCCGCATGCTGGTACTTGGAGAACCACAAGTACCAGCATGCGGCGGAAAAACGGGCCCGCTGGTACCTGTAGTACTACCACTAAAAAAATACCCAAAAAAAGACAAGACACACACACCGTGAAAGTATAATTTTATTACTTACATACACACATACATACATACTTACCTATGGCCCCACGCAGGTCGGTCCTCTTGTCCAGTAGAATCCAAGGGTACCT